>NC_040082.1:37063621-38322518 GCF_003369695.1 Bos indicus x Bos taurus
TTTAGATATAAATCAGAACCATTTTAGGCAAAAAGAGTACTGATTTTGTATGATACCTTGAACTATAAGGTTATTTTGTGGATTAGCTGAGTTGATTCATATACAAATATTTAATACATCGCCTGGCATATAAGTAACACATAATACAAAATAGTATCATTAAAAATGGAACTGGTAATCAGAAAAAAAATGTAATAGGTCATGGCATAGAACATACATTACATTCGGAAAAGGATTGAGGGGGAATAGTTTTCACCAATGGGCTGTGTAGCTGACAGTTTTTGAAGTAGGTAGTTTATCCTTGGGTTTTAGTATAGAATGAGATATATAAATAGAGAAAGTTGTCTCTCCATGATTAGTACTGTTAGGAGCCTGAAGGCCCTTTGCTATTTTCTTTGCTAGCTGTCTTCCTACACTACCACTATTTTTCTTCTATGAATCATATCTTCACCAAAATAGTTGCTCAGATTGCCTGACTAGTGAGAACAGAAAGCTGGTTAGGTTAGTCCAGAAGTTGAGTCAGTCCTTATATGTAACTCCCCTGCAGAAACCAGGAATACATAATTCCTCCTCACTTTATGCATGCACGCTAATCAAAAGCAGGAAAACGGGAAGACCAGAGAGCCTAACCAGCTGGCCACTGTTCTCCAGGCTTCTCTAATGTGTGCCTGCATATTTTAAAGATGTAGAAACCTTGAAAGTTATTACAAAGTGAATTTATCTAAGATGTCTTCAGAAGCAATAATATGTAAGTACATTTCATGAGCTATCCAAACAGAGCTAAAACTGTTTTAAGACTATAATTAACTTCTTTTCTGGCATCATCCTTAGGTTAAGGCTTCATTATTAAGAAAATCTAATTATTGTCCTTTACTATCTACCAATATTTCCATCTGATAAACAAGTCGAATTATTAGGACTAAACAAATGTCAGTAATGATATAAAATAAACACAATGACCAACATTTTTTGGAAAGAAGATGATATCTATGAGGCATAAACATCCATACTTCATTTGGTTTTCTATGAATATAACTTGAAAAAAAATGGAAATTTTTCCACTAAATAGTAAAATTTATTCTTTCTAGTCTAGAGGATGGGGAATAACCCCTTCCTGAAAGGATATTAAAAAGTGAAGTAAAAGATGGTTACTTATAGAAAACACTTGCAATAAATCACTATTTAAGTTTTCTTGATACTCTTTATCTGTCTCTCTAATGTTCATAATGAATTGGAGGTTGCTTGCTTAAAGACATGCTCTCATAAGAATCAAAAATAAAATAAATTTACTCACAGCTTCCAAATTTTAGAGGGCAGGCATGGGCATCCATAGGGAAATCCTCCAAATGCATTGGACATTCGGCTCTCACCGTCAGTCTTAGAAATTAACAGAAATATAGGGTAGATCAGATACTTTCTGATAAATATGACTGGGATGTTATTAACTAGAGCAAATATATTAAGAAAGCAAGAAAGAAGAGCACAAACAGCAGTGTCATACTGAGCTGTTAATAATCAAAGGATCTGAAAAGAATTACACAGAGCACTGGGGCTTGAGCTCCCTGCATCATACAGGAAATTCCCACGGGCTATCTATTTTACATGTGGTAATGTCTATGTTTCAACACTGTTCTCTGTGGCCATCTAGTTCCCCACTCCATTCCCTAAAATAGCACCAAATGCATTAAACAACAAAGGGATATGTGAGGGAGGAACTGTCCTCAGACTTTGGGAAGCTTAGAGTCATTTAGACTCCTTTATATGTCATTTCACTCTATTCCAACTGTTTAGTTTTATTTACAAATCCACTGCCTAACGGAAGCCAGGACTCTGCAGAACTTCTTTTTAGTCCCTATGTTCTGGGAACATGAATTCTATTTATGTTTTAAAAGGGTAGTCAAGAAAGGAATTCACTGAAATATATTTGATCTCATTTGCTGGAACTATGGAAAATTTGTACCCAAATTCCTCACATAAGTTTCAGAAAATATATTTATCTATATTATTAGGTAACTCAAGAAATGTGATAAGGTGTCTTTGTAACCAGTAAAATCATGAAGTCATTATAATATTAATTAAAGTAAATATGAAACATGTAAATTAATAACTAAACTCATATCCTTAGGACAAACTATTAGGAAAGTGGTAACAAATTAGCAAAGGTGGTGAGACATTTCAGAGAAGGGTATTATGTTAGTTCCTGATGAAGAATGTTAGATACATTGGGAACCTTTAATAGATAAACTTCTTAGTCTGTGCAAATCCCTCCTCAGGTAACTGCCAGCTAGTAGAAATACACGCTAGATTTAGGCTCAAAAACAAGTGTAGGATATTTTACAAGGGAAAATATTTCAAAGTTCAAATATAAACAGATCCTGCTTGGATGATCTGGAAAGTTCTCAACATACCTGTCCACTGATTCTCTATTTTCTTTCTCTCTTTTCTGAATTTTCATTCTTTCAGTCCCATTACACGTTTACTAGTTGAGTCCAACATCTATCTCCAGTGGCACCTGAAGCATGTTTTCTTTGTTTCTTATTTGGATATTTGGGTATAAAAAGCTAGGAATTTTGGAAGCTTTCTCTAAAGGCAAAGTATCACTCTACTTTCATTCTAAACAGAATCCTCCAAGTTGAGGCATTCCCTTCATTACCTTTTCATACCAAAGGAATAACTGAATGGCCTAAATTAGCAAGTTCTGGCCAGATCTACAGAAACAACATTTCAACAAGTCATTTGGATATGAAATAACAGCTGCCTTTAAGAATAAGTACTTATTTATTAGTCCTCAATGAGTTTCTCATAAATAAAAAAAAATTTTATCTAAAAATATTCAAAAATTTTTTTGATTCATACTTCTTTCATCTAACCATAAATGAATGATTGGTTCAGATGCTGAGCTGTCCAGTAATCTCAAAATGGGGGAAATATTTATAAAGTAAAAATATACATGTAGTCTTCAGTTTAAGCAAAATTAGTAATATTTATATTCTTTCTCATTAACAACATCATTGTGAATTCATACACTTCTTCAATATGTATACTGCCACATGAATTTATGTTTAAAAATTTTGAACTTTTTCTATTTTCTGTTTTTTTCCCCACTTCTTTTTAAATAGAAACATTTTCAGATACATATAGAAGATAGCTTCTAGAAATTTAATCTACACCTTACTGTAAGGCAGGAAGTCATGAAGTAATAGTAGAGAGAAGTCCCTCTATTGAATTAGAATATGTTGGAGCTATATATTGCATTAGTTAATATACATTGTAAACATTTTCTTCATTTTTGTCTAATCATTTTACTTAACACTTTGACTTGCATAATATTTCAGCCTGTTTAGTTTTCATAGTAGAGTAAGTATTAAACTTGAAAAACAGGGAGGACAGGAAACCAGATGCTCTACACTGGCCCATCAGCTTGATGTTAATCTACACGTGGAAGAGAAGGTCTAGAAAAGTTCATGGGGAAAGCGAGTCCTCCTTACCTCATGGTGTACAGCAAAGTGCCGTCCTCTGTGATGCGCAGGAGCTTGTTCGGCATGGTCATGTTGTGTGCCACTGACTTCTTTCCATTGTGGAAAAAGGTATCCGGAGTCCAGATTTTACTTGCCATTAGGTTATTTAATCGGAGTACTGTCATAGGTCCTTTAAATTTTAACCTTTCATCCTTCCAGCTTTGACGGAAAAATACATCTATTGTGTATTCCTAGGTAATTTGGGAAAATGGCAAAGAGTTCACTGTGCTGTTTTTGTAATGCAAATGTCTTATAACGGCAATGCATCCTTTTTGAAACTTTAGAAGCAAAACACGAGCTGGATGATATTTCTACAAGTAAATTTGTGGTGGCCTGAACCTATCGGTGTCAGGTGAATCCTTGGTTGGCATAATCACTTTAAAAATAACTAAAATTTCAAACACTATTTTGTCAGAAAAATTCTGCTGAATATCTTCTCAGATATGTGAAAGGAACTTAGCACCTTACTTCCACCCCACCTCCATCATATCAGTACTCAAAGGGACAGAATATATTGCAAATAAAAACAGAACTCATGTTACAGGTTATTACATACATGAAAATGTTTAAATTAGACAATTTTAGTTCTAAAAATAGAGTATAACATTCTAGGGACCCTCTTATGGTCTCTGAAAACCCCAATCCCAAGACATCCATGATGCTAATGCTGAAATAATCTTCTTTTTGGCTAAGTAAACATTTTCCCCCACAAATAATGTATACAGACTTTCAGTTCTACACAATGAACAAGATTATGAAAATAAGAAATCCATTTCAATGGTAATTTGCATCTTTTCCAAAAAAGAGAGAGAGAAAAGAATTCCGAGTATGCAGGTGTGTGAGTGTGTTTTTGTGAGTATATATGTGTATGAGTTTCAGCTGAAACTCCAATACTTTGGCCACCTGATGGGAAGAACTGAATCATTTGAAAAGACCCTGATGCTGGAAAAGATTGAAGGCAGGAGAAGAAGGGGACAACCGAGGATGAGATGGTTGGATGGCATCACTGACTCAATGGACATGAGTTTGAGTAAACTCCAGGAGTGGGCGATGGACAGGGAGGGCTGGCGTGCTGTAGTCCATGGGGTCGCAAAGAGTTGGGCACGACTGAGCAACTGAACTAAACTGATGTGTATGAGACACATGAGAAATGGTGTGAAGCTCTTCATCATTCATAGCCAGGGAATCTATTTATTTGAATAAACACAGCATTCCTCATGGCAATACCCTGAGACAAACGTCTTCTAATCTGAAAACAAGCAATGAGATTTACCAGCTCCTAAAACTGAAAGGGGTAATAATATCAATCTTTCTTACAGGACTTGCTACACACACTAAAATTGGAACTCAGTGGTTTGAAATAAAGACTACCATATTCTCCATTAATCTTAGAATGCTCCAAACTGGAAGGAAAACTAACTTAAAAACATCATGCTCCATTTTCCTAAACCCCTAAACCCTGATGTATCAGAAAGCTGCTGTTTTTTTTTTCTTTTTTTAAATCTTATACATGTTGTCTTTAGGGCATGTAAAATAAACAGTGTCTACCTTCAGGCTTTTTGTGCATGAATTTTACTACGTCTTTTTTTCCGAGGGTTAATGCAAAATTGGGTAAAGTTTGAATGAAAATTTTCAGAGCACTAGTTGGCATTGCTGATCAAGTAAAAATTATTATTGGTTAGTCTATAATGAGGGGCTTTCCTGGTGGCTCAGTGGTAAAGGATCCACCTGCCAATGCAGGAGACACAGTTCGATCCCTGGGTTAGGAAGATCCCCTGGAGAAGAAAATGGCAACCCACTTCAGTATTCTTGCCTGGAAAGTCCCATGACTTTCCAAAGGAGTCTGGTGAGTTACAGTCCATGCGGTCCCAAAAGAGTTGGACATGACTTAGGCACTAAAGAACAACAACAAAGTCTATAATGCATCAGGCATAGTGGTAAATGCTGATTGAAATAGAAATTAAAAAAATGTAACATGACACCAGTCTGTCTTTGCACGCAAGAGAAGTTACTCTGTTTTTTCTGTCTGGAAGTGTCAGATGAAAAGCACTGGGACATGTGACGTAGGAATTTACTTAGAAACATGTGTTAAGCATCTGTTAAATTTGACAGAGGAAGAAACTGTTTAGACTCGGAAGCTATAGGAGAAACTCGTGGAGGAGTAGGATGGGCTTAGAATAGTGTTTTTCATGCGGAGAGAAATGAGGAGAGTGCCTGTGGATTGCATCAGGAAGGGATCCAGAGTAGGAGTGCTTGCCAGGGAAGCAGAATGGATGGGTTTAGTCTGGGCTGTGCATGTTCTCGTCTCTAGACAACAGACAAACTTGTAAGTCAGGGCTATGACAATGATGCTATCTATGTCTATTACTCAGGAGTCAGTCACATGAGCTCTATACTTTATTAGGCTGCAAAATTTTAGCCTGGTCAACAGTGGAGGCAAGGGTCATTTGTAAATCAAGGCTCCAAGGATGTCTAAGCTGACCATATTACTATGAATCTAAAACATTTGTTCACTTGTTTGCTTGCTCCAAGGAGATTTTTGAATATAAAATAAATGTTACCTATAAGATAAAATATATTTATCAAGTCTTTGACAAGATATATCCCAAAAGCTAAGATTAAAAAAAATGTCAAAACCTGCCAAGCTCCTAAGGCTTACAGTTTAACATATTTAAAGCTAGCTTTATTTCCCTGTGTTAATGATGGACAATGACATCCAAATTCCTTTAAGATACTCTCTCTTCAAATATTGTTCTGGTTACGCAAGCGTGCATGTACACACACATGCATACACATGCACAAAGAGCAAAATTAAATAAGCTTTAATTTTTATGTTTCCCTTTGTTAGACATAGAAAGCCAGTCCAGGTTCGATTCATGATACTGGATGCTTGGGGCTGGTGCACTGGGACGACCCAGAGGGATGGTATGGGGAGGGAGGAGGGATAAGGGTTCAGGATGGGGAACACATATATACCTGTGGCAGATTCATTTTGATATATGGCAAAACCAATACAATATTGTAAAGTTAAAAAATAAAATAAAAAAATAAAACTGATATGAAAGCAGTTGATCGTGAACACTTCTTGCCTAATCAAGGATGAAATATTTGTTTTCCCATGTTTTGGGAATGGCCCCTGCAATATTGCCATGGTAGCTGCAGGCAGCTCCCAGTCGCTACTTGTACAGCCCGACCTCTCCCCCTGGTCGAAATTCACTAGACCAAGATGTGCCAGAGCTCCTTCTTTAGGAAGTCAGAACAAGAAGGAGAGAGAAGAGCCATGGCATAAAGCGTACAAATGTAAATTATAAATCTGCTAACTAGAACTGAATTGTCCTTCTTCCAGATGAATGGCCTTAGGCAATTTTCTTATTTACTCTAACGCCCTTGGCTGCCAATAAAGTAGGGATCATTGCAATACTCATTCCATTTGCCTGTGGTCAGAAGTGAGCCAACACAAGTGAAAAACTTGCAAGAAGATCTAAAGCACAGAAGTTCTCAGTAAAAGTTAAAAGTTACTATTGGTCTCCCATTTTGTTTTTCTTTCAACACAAATTTGTATTAGATTTCAAGGTATCAGGGAATAAAAAAGTGCTATTTCTTTGGAAGGGTGGTAGGACAGGAAATGAAGAAAGTGAGAAAGTGGTCATAACTAAGTAAAACAAAAACAGAAGGCAAAAGAGAAGACTCCACAGAAGTGTGTCTGAACAAATAAGAAGTGTTGGTGAATACTTCCTTCGGGGTTCAGTGTTCCAGCCTCCACCACTCAAGCAAAAATTCTCTCCCAGTTCCCCTTTTCAATACAGCAGGTCCCTGGAGAATATGAGCCTTATTCTGAAGACAGGGACACAACATCCGTTATGTTTCTAAATAAATATTGTACTGAAGTGTTCCCACTTGCACAATTTATTACCATCTGTGTGTGCTGTGATTTAATACATTTTAAGCACTATGGAAAACAGGGCTTTCTGATTGTGCTGCCTGGATATTTTTGTCAGAACCTAGTGCCCTGGGAATGTGCAGTTTGATTGCCAATTAATGGTTTTTAAAATAAAGTTAAGGAGTTGTCCTAATTTTGTTTTCTATTCCAGATGAAGTCAGATACTTTGGGATCTGTGGAATCTCTAAGGACAGACAGCCTGAGTTTAAGTTGCTACCTAGCTGGGTTACTTTTCTACTCTGGAAAATGTGGATAATAATAACATGTAGCAAAAATTTTGGCATGGGGATTAAAAGATATATGATCTAGAAAACCCTTAGCACAGTGCCTAACATAAGCATTCGATAGTGTTTAATGTTGTTATGGTTATTATTATTTAGTTCTTTAGTAGTACTCAGTTTAAAAACTATATTTCCTGTCTTGAAAAATAGCTTTGTCATTCTGCCTTTTAATTTTGCTACCCTGTAAATCATTCCACTCTTTCTTATGGATAATTCTCCCATAATGTAGTTTAAATATTAATCTTCTCAAAGTGGTTAGGTACAGTTTCCACTAGTCACTTAGGAAATCAGTTGCATACTTATGGCTAATTTGCTTCTGTGACAGAACAATTCAAATGTTGGCTTATTTAAGAGTTTTAGGCAAAACAGTGTCACTGGTTTAGACTCTGGTCCCTTCTTCTGACCTGATTATTGACCAAAGACCATTTGTAAAAAGTAATTTATGGTAATCTTAGGGTTAATAGTGTATCCAAAATCCTAGTGAGAATCTTTTGTCTAAGAGAAAAGACATCACTGTTCATGCAAAATATTTTCCAAGAGAAAAGTGCTTGACTGTATATGGCTTTATTTGGGCACTGTCCCTTAATAATTTCTACTGAGCATCTACTCTTCCTGAGACATCATGCTAGGTGCCAGTGATAGAGAATAGTCATATTATTATTGGGCTTCCCTGATGGCTCAAACAGTAAAGAATCCACCTGCAATGTGAGAGACCTGGGTTCAATCCCTGGGTCAGGAAGATCCTCTGGAGGAAGGCATGGCAACCCACTCCAGTATTTTTGCCTGGAAAATCCCATGGACAGAGGAGCCTGGTGAGCCACAGTCCATGAGGTCACCAAGAGTCAGACACGACTGAGAAACTAAGCACATAGCCTTATTATTATTAGGAGGAGGAGTAATATCTTTATTAGTGTGAACTATTTGTAATCCTTTATCCCCTCTCTTGGTGTTCCATCTATGAGAAGAAAGCTTCACCAGTGCAAAACTTCTGAAAGTTCTCCTGTCTCTCACACTGTTCTATTCAGAGAGGGGAGAGAGGACAAGTAATTTAACTCGACAGAAGAATTTGGAAAGAGAAATTAATCTTGTCTATCTCAGCAACTTCCTCTTGTCTTCTCCATTTTTGATGGAGAAGACATCAAAAATGCGAGTCTCCATTTTAGACTCGCAAATGCTACTGTGTTCCTCCATGCTACACGTTTTACGTGGTCAGTCCCCACTCTTACAGAGGGAAGCCAACACTGCCTGCTGATTGGGTGGGTTACTCTGGCTGACCCTGGTGTTTACTCTGGAAACCACTTGTCTACAGATATAAGCCACCTTCTAAAATATCAACATTATTAGTAATAAAGATGATATCCTCCTTTTTCATGTCCTTTGCTATCTTATTTATCAAAACAATCAGAACTCAGGTAGGAAAGAGGGTGTTATTTACTGAGTCCCAGAAGACCTTAATTTTTAAAAGTTAATGTAGACTCATAAACCTTTTACCAAGTAAGTAGAAATTAAACACTTACTGTAAAACAGCAATGCTTTGATAGTATAAGAGATGTGAAACATGCTTGCCTTTATGTCATTTGGCATCACTTTAGGAAAATAAGATACTAATATAAGTAACTTAACAAAACAATGTTATATATGAGACCAAAAGCTAAATTGTATTTTACAGTCAATAAATATGATTGAATGCAGAAAGGGAAAGTTAATTTGTTATTGGGTGAATAAAAGAAAAGTTTTCATCAAGCATTTGGGTCTTGATTTGGATTTTGGGGGAAATACAAAATTTAAATGGATAGAGGTTAGAGGAAATTTCTACAAAGGGTGCATGCCATCATAAGGGGTTCAGAGACAAAAAATAATAATAGTTACTATTTATTGAGCACTGTCGATAGACCCTTATTTATGTATCTCATTTAAAATTCCTAACAGTCCTACAAGGATGCTGTTGTTGTTGAAGTCTTACAAGGATTGAGCCTTACAAGATTGATTTGCTCCAATGTCACTCTGCTGTCAGTGATGAATTTGAATTCAGCAAGGCTGAATCCTAGAATCAGAAGTTCTAGCCCCCAAGGGTATGCCTCACAGAAAGTAATACTTATGCAAATCACTAAGTAGTCCGTGGGAACAAGTGAGGACGAGTGGTAAAATCATGTATGGTTATTATGGGATATAGGCAGAGGAGCTTACATTTGACCTTAAACTGAACTGGGATATATTAAAGTTTCTTAATTAGAAAAGTAGCATGAGAGAATAATAGTTTTGTGGGAAGATTGAGTTGCAATGTGGGAGAATCACAATAGTTTTCAGACCACAATCAAGTTTGTAAAAATTATTGTATTGCACAGTATTTCAATAAAGTGGTCTACGGACTGACCACAATGGCAAAATGAATTACCAGAGGAAGAAATCCACCATTCTGGCTAACTTTGATATTTCTTTTTCTTACATAGTGATAGTGGTTGACATTTATTGAGTGCTTAGGATATGCCAATGATTTTTAAGTGCTTTTCATGTATTAGTTCATTTAATACTTGTGATAACTCCATGATGTATTATTATTATTACTCCCATTTCACACATGAATAAGCTGAGGCAAGAGACATATTAAGTAATTTCCCCAAGGACAGATACACTCTTATATAGTAAAAAGACTGGTATTATAAACCCAGGCATTCTGGTTCAGAAATTTGTATTCTTACCTACCACTCTGCTATCTCTTCTATGCTCCACTGACTCTAATCTGTACAGGTTACATTCATAACCTGTCTTAAGTGTAAAGCATCTAATTATCCTGGGGCTTCACTGGTGGCTCAGTGGTAAAGAATCCACTTGTCAATGCTGGAGATGTGGGTTCCATCCCTGGGTTGGAAAGATCCCCTGGAGAAGGAAATGGCAATCTACTCCAGTATTCTTGCTTGGGAAGTCCCATGGCCAGAGATGCCTGGTGGTCTACAGTCCATGGAGTAGCAAGAGAGTTGGGCATGACTCAGAGACTAAACAAAAACAACAAAATCTAATTATCCTAAGTCAGCATTTCCCAATGTTTGAGTTACAGAATGTCAACAAGCATCACTTGAAGAAAAGGGTTTGGGGCAAATATGATTGGAACACACTAGATTAAATGCAGTTCAGCAGTTTACCTTACCTCGGGACTGGTCAGAGCTCTAACCCTGCCATTCTGGGTGCCTTGTGAATTTCCACACTTTGGGAAATGCTGGTATAAACTGTTATTTTCTCTAACATTTATTCTGAATCATCTGAGCTATTAGGAAATCAGAAGACTTTTAAGATGGTGTAAACAAAAAGATATTTCAAAAAATAGTATTTAATTAATGTATCTTCAAAATAACTGTAATGATGTGTCTCATGGCCTCTTTATGCTTTTTTGCTTCTATAGGAGTTTGGCTGTCAAGAGTTCAGAAATATTATATAATATCTGCAGAGCTCTACAGACTTACCAATTCCCATCAGATAGAAGAGAAAATCATGTTCATTTGGATTGGGAAAAGAGAGAGCAGGTATGTATTCATTTTATTCTCACTCTTGGTAATAATTTAATGATTGCCTTTTGCAGTGAAGCCGAACCTTTCCCACAGGTGTTATTTCATCCTCAGTCTAATTCTGGTCAAGTATTTGCTCAGCTTTTATACACATTTCTCCTTTTTAACCAAAAATAATTCAGAAATTGCAGTGTTTACAGCTATTCTATGACAGTCCTGGCGATCCAGAAAGCGAACATTCTTCAATCAATATGTCCTCCTAACTGAAATATAAGGTAATTCACACTATTTGAATCACAAAACATAGACCAAGGCAAAGGAATAATTTCAGTGATGGAACAAAAGAAGACTGCAGTCGTTGATAACTATAAACAGGCCTGGCCTGAAAAGTAAATGGGTATTTTCCATTATGTAAATATTATATATACATATATTACATATATATATATTACATATGTATGATATATTGCTTATTATGCACATAGAGAAACACAAAGATATACCCAGGGCACTGCAAATTACTTCCTAAAAACCTAATCCATATTTTTCCTTTCAAAAGTTAAATTTAGAGAATACTCCAGAAAAACCAAAATTGCAGAGTCACTTACCATATCATGGTCTGAAACGGGTCCGAAACTGGTGACGAAGATGTCAGTCTTCACTTCAGTTACACGCTCTGATGAAGCAGGAAATTGGGACAGTGAATGTCTATCAACAGCCCTTATTAGATCTCACAACCATATACTCACACCCAAATGGGAAATTTATTGGCTTTGATTAGCTATTTCTAAAATTGCTCCACTGTGTAGTCCTGATAATTTACTGCTTACACATGAAATTTCACAGTGAATATTTTTCAATGGAGAAGGGAGCCTAAATATGCCACTCTGGGAGACAGATTTTATGGAGAGGTCAGATGATTCTTAATGGATTCTGTAAGAATGGACACACTTTCCTGAATGATACCAAACCATTTCATGTTGTAATAAAAAATATGTTAGCATATGGGTATGATTTAAGCTTAACTATTCTTATACAGCCTGCCAGATTCTCCAGGTATTTAGGCTACACTTGGGATGTATATAGTGTACTGTAGCAAGCTTTATTATGGCTTAAGCACTCAAGGGTGTGTTTTATAAACGATTTCTTTCTGGAATTAAATCGTAAGTGGATTATCCAAATTACTCCCTGGGAAAAAAATCTGACAACCTATGCAAGTATCTTCAATTTTGAGGACAAGAAGCACATATTATGCTACAGCAAAGTTCATTTAATAGATTCCATTTCAAGCTCAATGTAATTTTATATTAGTGGCTCTGAGGCACATATATCAACCAATAAAATGTATGTAGTTTGGTGACAACCCAACATAGATTTTTTTTTTTTAATGTTGCTTGTATAAAAGGAAACCTTTGTTGAGAGGTGAGAATGAAAAAGATGACTTTTTAATTTTCAACTTTAGCTCTGAGAAATAACAGTCCAGTATTTTAAACAATTCATTTCATTGATCAGGATATTTGTATCTTTGGTATAGTATATTAAAAAGTTGACCCAATACATGCAATAATAAGTTCATTTGAAAATCAAAAATCTGATCCCCTAGCAATTCACTTGTAAAGAGTTAAACGTTCAGTATAAATTTGGCTTGTGGAAGTCATGTTATACACATAATGTGTATCTCAAATGATAGAATAATTTTGAGGTGGAGATAGTCCCCTCCATAAACAATCCATTATTTTTTAGGTTTTGTTCCCTACCCCCCAAAATTTCATTGGCTCCAAAATGCTTAAATGAGCCTGCTGACATAATAATTATGTGGGGTTTACTGATCAGTGTTTCAAAATAAAGAACATAGCTTGAGACAAAGAGAATAGAGTTGTGGTTTTAGAACTCATTTCCAACCTCAACTTTAACATCCAACGTCCTGCAGCAACCGCGGAGCTTAAGAGAATAGCTGTCAGCACTAAGTCTGATGGACTAGCCACTTGCCTCCCACACCACGTTACTCTTCTCACCTTTTCCAGCAGTCATTCCCCAATGCATACATCTCTCTCTCTACTGCACACTTTATTTCCATATATACATATATGGAAATATATATTTGTATATCTGTTATTTCTTAAGAGTCCAGCAAGAGCTCACACTTTATTAGAATGTCAGAATGACTTTCAATTAAAAATCATAATACAATGAAAACATGCTATCTAGTCACAAAAGCTGGAATTCATCTATTCATTGGGCTCATTTTCGTCCTTTCTCTTTCAAGATTTCCCTTTCTAGATCAAGTAAAACAACTCATTTTGTTCTTGAAGTTGAATTTCAGTTCTTTCCAGATTACAAGCTATAAGGTTTATGATGAATATCTTATGGCTTTGAGTGACACTTATGGAAGTAAGATTATTTCCTTTCTTTCATTTTATTTTTATGGCAGGGACCTATCATTAAATGCACACTTACTTGGGGAAATACGTGTCCCTGTTTTCAGACTTGCAAGTGCTACGTGGCATGGGACAATTCTTTTGGACTCTTTTATCAGTATTATCTATTTCGGGAGTGTTAGGAGAAAATGAATACTCCCCGAGGTAGCTAGCTTTTCAAATCTTGGCTTACCAGATGTTTTAGGGGCAACCAATATGCTTTTTTATTAAATGCTGAGGAGGATGTGGAGAAAAGGGAACCCTCCCACCTACACGATTGGTGGGAACATAAATTAGTGCAGCCACTATGGAGAACAGTATGGATATTCTGTAAAAAAACTAAAAATAGAACTACCATATGATCCAGCAATCCAACTCTTGGGCATATATCCAGAGAAAATCATCATTTGAAAAAGATATATGCACCCCAATGTTCACTGTAGCACTATGTACAATAGCCAGAACATGGAAGCAACCTAAATGTCCATCAACAGAGGAATGGATAGAAAAGAAGTGGTACATATATACAATGGAATATTAGCCATAGAAAGAACAAAATAATGCCATTCACAGCAACACGGATGGAGCCAGAAATAATTATGCTGAGTGAAGTCAGTCAGAGAAAGACAAATATCACATGATACCGCTTATATTGGAATCTAAAAAAAGAATACAAATGAACTGATCTACAAAACATAAATAAAGTTACAGATGTAGAAAACAAACATGGTTACCAGGGGGTAAGGAGTTATGGGCTGAATTGGGGGATTGGGATTGACATATACACACTACTATATATAAAACAGATAACTAATAAGATAACTGAGAAGTTATTATATAGTATAGGGAACTCTACTCAATAGTCTGTAATGGCCTATATGAGAAAATAATCTAAAAAGAATGGTATATGTCTATGCACAACTGATTCACTTTGCTGTATATTGGAAACTAACATAACATTATAAATCAACTATATGCCAATAAAATTTTTCTAAAACTCTGTTCTATCATAAAATGCTCTGAAGAAGTGAACTTGCCAACTATACAGAATATTTCTCTCTGTTGTTTTTAGATTGTTAGCAGATGATTCCATCTGCAACCTAGGGGAAGCAAGATAATCAGAAGACTCACTTTCTATACTTTCCCTTCTAATATAGCTCCCTTGTCACATGTTAAAGTAGTTTTCTTTTATTTGTCATCAGTGAAAATATAGTGGGAAAAGAAATTACCATTGCTGTCAAACTGCTTATTATGTATGCTGCTGAAAGATATGTCTTGGACATTACCATGCTAATTTCTCTAAGAAACCATGTTTTAAATGAATGTGGTCAACGTCATCTACCCCTGTGTTTCCAAAACTCACTTGGGAATGCTACTGTAAAACATTACAAAAGCTTTAGAGTACGCATAAGCCCAATATAACATATTATGTCATTTACAAAAAAAAAAAAAACACTTAATAAAAAATATAAGTCCATAATTTAAGTTGAGACGCTTCAGTAAAATATTTTTAAAATTTAAATACCCTGAAATATCACCATCCACATAAATTCACTGTTAATATCTTGATGCATTCCCTTACATAGTTTTTTCTATTCAAATATATACTTAATGATTATCCTCAAACCACATTCTCACTCAGTTGAGTACAATTTCAGTGGCAAAGAATAGAATCCTTTGACCAAAAGCGTCCTTCATTTCAGCTCACCAGGGAGTCCTTAAGTGGCATGTGAAGTCATTCTGCTTTAAGATAAACATTTTATAATCTGGAGTGCAAAGGTTCAAGCTAGAGGGTCATTGTGAAGGAACTTCAGCCAAATTATAAATAGTGCCATGCTTAACTTGCTTTTTGACAAAATAATGGTGGTTTGAAATCCAGTCCTCTTCAGATCAACCAGGCTTAAATGGAAGATGCACTCATACTCATGTGTTTTGGCTGAGAGCTAAGGCAATTGTTGAGGAACCTTCTTTTTCCCAATTCTAGAAAAACTTTGTCATCTCCCCCCCTCCCCTCCAGTAAGAATTTTATATTTATACATATATATAAAATTTATTATTTAAGGAACAATAGAATTTAAATCACATGCTCTAATACCAGACTTTATTGACTTAGCATTAGACTCTGAAGTTATTAGAAATATCTAGAAAGTATTCAAGGCCTTTCTATGGATCACATGGGAAAAGTAAAGAATTTTATGCTTGAAATATTCTATTTGAGAGCATACAACATGAGGCAGGAACTTCTAATGAAGTTTAGCTAGGAAGATTACACACCTAACCAAAGTTATACGTGAATGAACCTCTTATGTAATGAGGAGACTGTCTGCAAGTGGAAATCAATTAAAATAACTTAGTTGGAAGAAATGTTCAGAGACTAGATTAATCAGCAAGTAATTTTTTTTCCAATCCAGTATTTTTGTCACAATAATCCTCTGTCCAGTGTAAAATAATCAACAGATTCTTTAGAATTAGTATAACTGTATAACAGTGTTCAAGTTTTCAAAGGATAAAGATGGAATAGAGTTATATAAAATGAAATTATGATGGTGGTTATTGTTACAGTGATTAAGGATATCTAAGACAGTACATCAGTGTAAATTGTTTATGATGATTAAAATCATTCTTTAAACAAGCACCCCTTTCAAAGATATGTTTCACATACAACATATACATATTATTTATATTACATATATGTGCACACATATATTCACAAACACACATATATGCATACACATATGCACATACACGGTTATAACCTCTGTAACAGCTAGACAGCAGTAGATCTGTTTTTACTAGGGATTTCCTACAATGTTGATATCCCGCTGATAAGTATTGAAGTAACAGATGTTTTGAAGTGATAATTCAAAAAGATGATTAGCGCTTGAGGCAAAAATCAGAAAAGCAGTGTAGTATAGTAAGTAGTAAGCACATTGGATTAAGAGTCAAAACACTTGGATTTTAACTCAGATTTTCCTAGAGAACAAGCTATGTGATTTTAGGCAATCCCTTAAGGTCTCTTAGACTATTTTATTACTTCTTCAGTGAAGAAATAATACGTGCACAGTCAACTCCATTCTATTGGAGTGAAAGTCAAATAGATGTATTTTCTGGGTACGTTAATTTAGTCAACAAATGTTTATTGAGAGTTTTCTATGTGCTAGGAAGGCACTTTTCTAGATAACAGTTAATACACTGGTTAACAAAAGTGCAGTTGTTCCTGTTCTTCTGCAGCATATCTCATAGTCTTAGGTAGCACATATTTTAGGTAAATAGGTTAGAAACATAGACAGATAAACAGGTAGGTAGGTAGATAGAATTATACATAGTTGTGTATAAGCATATATGCATGAATTACACTAGTTAATGTCAGATCATTATAAATGCTCTGAAAGAAGAGATGGCATTTGACTTGTGACCTAGAAGGTGAGAAAAATTCAAGGATGAACAGATCCAGGCAAAGACATTTCAAGGAGAGGGAAGAATAAAGCAAAGATCTAAAGCATAAAAGAAAGAATAAAGCAAAGATCTAAAGCATAAAAGAAAGAATAAAGCAAAGATGAGAATAAATGCTCTTTGTTTAAGAAAGTCCATGCATCTGGAACTTGGTGATGCTGATGATCATGGTATAAGATGGCACTCTAGAGGTAAGAGGGTCCACACTTAAAGAGCTCTTTATAAAAGCAGGTGACCTTTGTTCTAATGTAATAAGAAGCTTTGGGATAATGAAGTGAAATAATGTTACTTGTGGTTTAAGAAGACAACTGATACTTTGTAAAGAGTGGATTGTAAGAGTGACTAATTTTTTTTTTTAAATGGAAGAGGGAATCAATAGTGAAGAATTGTAGGTGGTATTTTGTTAGGGATTCCTATTACAACAATTTGTTTAATATGGCACTGCCCATATTTTCAATGGAAATGCTGTCTACAAAACCCATACAATATTGTAAAGTTAAAAAAAAATAAAATAAAAATAAAACCAAATGAAAGATTTTAAGACCAGATGGTGCACAAAACCATTAGCTACGCAGAACTCTAAAGGAACTAGACCTTCAGAAAAAATATACACATTGCAAGGAGGTGTACTGTAGCATTTATCGCCTTGTAGACAATACTATGGCACCCACTCCAGTACTCTTGCCTGGAAAATCCCATGGACAGAGGAGCCTGGTAGGCTGCACTCCATGGGAAAAAAAAAGAAATGCTGTCTACTAAGGAACTCAGAATAATAGGAACTCAGAATAATATTCACTGGACCCAGTTCTGTGTGCTTGTAACTTATGAAGGAGGTTTATTGCCTCCTTCAAGCTACTTTGCTGCTATTAATCCACAGAGGCAGTCACTATATGGGGTCTGAATTGGCTAGCATTAGTCATTATAATAAAGTATTTCTTAAAACCCCACTTTGAAATGGTCCTGTTTAGAAATTGAAAATATTTTGAGCTCACTACATAACCATCAATTTATATTCCTGCTGTCTATGGGGTCGCGCAGGTTCGGACACGACTGAAGCGACTTAGCAGCAGCAGCAGCAGCATTGGACAATGTTTCAGCTCCCTGCCAATCTGCCTGGAGCAGCGTTTTTACTCCTTGTCCTTCGTTTCCATTCCCTTAACTCTTTACCATTTTCCCCTACCTGCTACTGTAGAGCCACTTAAAGTTGGTGATGCAACTGCTAAATCTGGATATGGAGTAGAAAATCCCATTTTGAAATGTCTAGCCAATACCTGGTCCTTTTGTGTTTTCAGATTTCCCGAACTCAGATGATATAAGCATCTCCCAGGGAATAAAGGTAAAGCATATTACAGCAGACATTCATCTCTCCTCCACTGAGAATGTCCCTCCTTAGCTCCTCATATCATGGCATTTCTATTGGGAGAGGGCAAAGCTTTAGAAAAGGATGTGATTGCTGTATTGGAGAAATGGGTTTCTTTCAGTCTGTATAAGTCTTGATCAAAATTGCCTAATATGCAATAGCTTTGAGGCATCATACTTTCTGTTCCCATTATAGAATTTTAATTATATGAGGATAATAATCTTGGAGGGATATGCCATCCACTTAGGACTCAGTTTTAAGTTTTTCAAAATGGCAGAGTCCGTGACTATGAACAAGAAGATTCTCAACTCAGAAACACTGCAAGCACAATTTTTCAAATTCAGAACTCAAATTCAAGCTGTAAAACACCGACCATCTAAAGAATATATTTATACACACACACACACACATATATATATATTGAATAGTTCACATTCATTCTAGTATCAAGAGAGGAAATGTTAAGTATATAAAAAGGTCAAAAGTAACTGCACAAAATATAAACTGCAGTCGTTTACTAATAGTTTGGCCTTTATAACCTGAGCATAGTCTCATAGGCTACATTTTATCTTAGGAAGTGCTTGGCACAATGATCTGTACACAAAAAGGAAAAATGGAAACAGGGAGTTTTAAAACATGCTAAAACATTCCTCTGGGCATCTCATTTGGATTCATTAGACAAGCTGGCTTCATGAGCTGACTGGATCTCTTAGCCAGTAAAGGTTAAAAGGTGTTCTCTGTTCATTTTAGCAGTTCTTCTTGTGTCTTTGGTAACTGCTCTTCCTCTAAAGTTCAATTGAATTATGGACTGTCTAGATATAGTATTTTAGTGGAAATAGACTGCATTAAGCCAAAGTCTGATCATCTGCTCCACACCTTGCATTAAAAGCACCAGACAAAGCTATAGCAAATTCAAGAAGAAGAATTCTAGAGTGGAATTTCAAAAGTGAATAAGAAAAGCTATTAATTGGTAAAGTAAATGTATCAACAGCAATAACAAATACTGGAGAAGTCTAATATTTTAAATTGTTTTGGGGGTACTGTCAGTAGTTTACGATCTTTTTTTATTGAAAGTGAATATATTGTGACATAATATCTTGTCCTCTAAACTTTTGAAATTCTGGCTTTTTAATATAAATACAAAATGTATGCTTTAAGTTAGGTAAACATGGATAAAATGGTTGCCTCTGATTTCAACATCACACAGCATATAAAAGCATAAAAAAGATGATATGAATATCAGATTTCACCTTGAGATAAAGTCTAGTTACCTAAAGTTTATAAAGTTGCACAAAATTTCACAGAAGTTAATCTGATTTTTTTCCCCTTAGAGCACACTTTAGTGTTCCACCTTGAATTATTTTGACATAAAGAAACATAACCCAAGATGCCAAGTTAATTCCCCAAGGAGCCAATACCGCTTTGCCAGCAGCACTCATATCCAGTCCGGTCTCCTTGCCTGGTGGGAGACACTTATTATCTTAAAGCTGAGATCTCTTGCAATAATTAGGCTAGAGGAAGTCTAAAAGGTCTCATACAGGCATAAAAAAATCAAAAATTGGGAAAATCAAGAAGATAAGGAGTATGCTTTGAGGCATAGATTGTTTATCAAATAGTATATCAGTGCTCAAATACCTTGAGAGGAAATCCCAGCCACATTCCAGTTATAAATACTTATCTAACTGATAGCTTCAATTAAGTAAAATCTAAAACAACAACAACAACCCAATTCTGTAACACAGGAAAAAGAAGAAAATCTTAACTAAATATGTTAAGTTTATAGTAGGAATAAATAAGTAGTTTTGCTGGTGGCTCAGTGGTAAAGAACCCGCCTATAACGCAGGAGACGTGGTAGGAGCCTCAGGTTTGATTCCTAGATCAGGAAGATCCCCTCGAGTGGAAAATAGCAACCCACTTCAGTATTCTTGCCTGGAAAATTCCATGGACAGCCCATGGGGTTGCAAAAGAGTCAGACACGACTCAGTGATTAAACAACATCAGGAATAAAGTCAATTCTCTACCTACATCCCTACCTACCAATTTACTTCTCCCATCCATCTGGGTTTGTCACGTGATGAGTACACATGGGTATTCTTTCACTGCAAAGAGAGACGCAGCCTGTCTAAATGGTGGGGCAGAGAGGGCGGGAAAGATGTTACTGGAAGGACACTGCTTCTCCTTAAAAACCTGAAAACTTTCTTCAGAATGCAGTTTTGGATCTTGGTTTCTTACCCCTACTCCTAGAGTGCAGGGAAAGCCAATGTGATAGTGGCTGAAATTGTACCCAGATAGGTGTAATTGGTGGGGGGGAGCATCGTTTAATTTTTTAGAAAGTTGGAGAAAATTTAGGCTTCTTTAGTTTTAGATTCACAGCCAATAAGGAGAAACCTTGAGAAAGATTTCCTCAGAAGGTGTTTGGTTTGGTCTTGATTTAAAATGAAAAGAGGGATCTTGATTAATCAAGGAACACCTTAGCCTAGCCATACTTGGAACACAGACGCCTCTCCCGTACCAGTTTCTCTAGCTGTTCTCCTCTGCCTCTCCAGCTCTCTCACTTTTCTCTATTCTTTCTCCTTATTTTCAATACCCTCTTTCAATACCCTCCTGCTCTCCTTTCTGCTCTAACCTTTCCTTTCTTATTTTGCTTTTTTTTTTTTTTCTGGATTTTATGTCCTCTCCTTTCTCAACCATTTTATTCTTTTGTGGTAACCATGCTTTAGGCACAAGCCTTTCAAAAACATTCTTCGGTCCCTGGTTGCAAGGAAGAAGGAGCCCTCTCTACACCTTGCCCTCAAAGAAGGCAGTATTAGATGAGAATGAACTCAACAATCACTGACAATTTTGATTTTATTCTCTGGCTACAGACTATTTCAATTCAAGTTTATTTAAAGACTTCCTTTCTTAATTTTGTACTTAAAATATGAATTTGCCAAATGTTTTTCTCTTTATGTCCCTGAATAGAGGATATTACTAGAATTCCACACACTATCCTTTTTAGTGTTTTCTTTTTTAAATTAGCCTTCCAGGATATAATTTTTCATGTTGTCCTTAATTTTTTTTTCCCCCTAAGGATTGCTTTTGACCCTGAAAAGATAGTCTTTTTTAAACAGTATTACAATAATTGCAACCTCCTATCATCTGGATGAACCATGTTATATATTTGTTTCTTAATTTTTGGATCTAGGGTGTACATTTCCAAAGAGTAACGTTAAACCTTTGGATGCTGTATGTGTTTCTAAAAAACAGGTCAAGATGAAGCTGCACGTACTAGAGTTTCTTACATTAGTCTCAAGTCTTAGCTGATCACGTTTCTATATTTTATCAAGACATTCAGAACAAGATATCTCTGCCTTCTGCACAATGTTGTTATTTTTATAAAACCAGACTTTTATCATAATAAAGAAGACAGTGGGCTCCTTTCTCTTGCAAGAAAAGATTATTCCAGCTGTGATCATGAACCTACTATGAGGAAATTTTTACCCCATTTATAAGCTAATGATAATCTTTCAAGTATTGCCTCTACATAGTTTTTGCATTGAAAAGCAAATGAATCATGTAAAAAATTGATTTTTATAATGGAGAGCTACTACAATGCATGTTAAATTTAGCTTACCAGAAATCTATGGTAAAGACATAGAATTAAATAATTCTGTAGAAATGTATGTAATAGATAATTTCAATTTGTAGCATCCAAATATCATGCATGATGTTAACATTTTTTCTCTAATTCTATAGCTGATTATGTTTATAAAATATCTAAAAACCGTGTTTAATATTTAAGGTTGTATTTTTCTAAAGACAGATGAACATTCTCAAAATGTACTTAAACAAGTAAATGGCTCTGGAGATAGGGTAATAAACACTTAAAACTGAAAAGGCACTCCAAAAAATGACAAAAATTAAGTTAGTATTAAAACTTCTTCATAAATCTCAAATCCATCAGATTGAATTGCAGTATGTTCTAGAATGACACATAAAACAGAAACAGAGGAATTATTTAGGCTACTTTTAAATTTGTTTTCATGTCTAGCATAAGCTCAAAATCACCGTTTCCAGAAATCACAAATATCAGAAAATCCTTTTTAAAAAGAATAAAGCAGCCCCATTTTAAAACTTTTTCCTGAGCCCTTGAATCCTCTACTATGGTAGAGGACATTATATTCACTTCAATTAAAAAGAATATATCTTATCTATATTTAGCCTACCATTACTCTGTTCTTTACATAACTATTTTTGTTATTCTGAGGGGGTTAAATAGATAATATATTAGATTCCATGAAAATTGCTGCCTGAATTAATGTAATTGCTTCTGTATCATAAATTCACTACTATCTTGAGTCTTGAAAGAGTAGCTTTTCAACTCATTCTGAGTCTGTATTATATATTTTCCAGGTTTGTGGCTCTCCAAGATTTAGGTATACATATGAGGAGTAGGTGAAATGCTTCCTACTTACATGATATTTGATTAAAGAATTAACATACACATTTATTAAAGTTATTATACATAATTAAATTTAAATGAGCAGTCATGGGTGTGTTATCTGTACTCCAAATAACAATACGACCACATAGCTGATTATTAAAGAAGGTGTGTGTGTGTGTGTGTGTATGTGTGTGTGTAAAATTGTTTAACAAACTTAAAACTATGCACAGAACTTAAAAGAGGATACGCATATTCACGTTAAAGTATTAAACGCAATTTCCTAAACTAGAATGAAGATAAGATTTTCTAGATATATTATAAAATTCTAAAGATTTTCTATGGATTGATATGGAGAAGGAAGATGAATAAGTAAAGAAATCAGATGCATGCCCATTTGTAAAAGTTATTATCACTATTCTGACTTTCTTTTTGTCTGTTCCTCCCCTACCTGCAGTCTTTGCAATTTATTTCAAATTTTATAAACTAAGAACAATTTTCCTGAAACCACTCTAGACGTTTAGATATACACAGATTTTATATTAATACAGCACACAGACATTTATGCACTCTATTTTGTGACTGATACATTTTATTCCTTAATACTTTTTCAAAGAACTTCGTAAGGGGAAACCAAGTGGAATACAACAAACCTGGAGGAATTTGTATAGCATGTCCTAGAACGAATGCTTGAGATTGATAGGAAAGGACATCTGGTAAGACCTTTGACATATTTCTGAATTGCGCCTTTGACAAAGGAGTTTCCGTTAAACCTCTGAGACATTAATGGCATTTGGCGGCCTCAAAGCAGACCTACGACCCATACCCCTGTGATCACACTACCTAAAGTATTAAAACGAAGATTCTAAATCCATGATACCATTCTGTTTTAAAATCACAAATTGAATTCTTAAGCTTCTTATTCTTTGCATATCTTTGCTGTCTAGATGGAGAAGAGATGAATTTCTTAAAACTGCCATTTCATAGTAACTTAAATATTGCTATTCAATAGTTTCAACAAATGCTCTGGAGAAAGTACAGCATAAGTTATAGTTGGGAGTCATACATTCTAACCTTTGTTTCTTATGTGACTTTGAACAATAATTCATTTCTTTGCCTCATTTGTTTTACTCTGAGATCAATATTTTGTTTTGACTTCATTATTCTTTGCTTAACTAAATAAGATAGGTTGGTTATCTTATTCAAAGGCTATTTAAATACATGTGTAATGTCTTGTACTATTTGCTTTTGTTGTTATAAATATTGTATTATTAAGCGCTATCTTCTTCCTGAGTAGAAATTCATTAGTAAACCAATTAACTGGTATACAAAGAAAAATAAATTTTTACTATAGAAAATTACAG
Source organism: Bos indicus x Bos taurus (assembly GCF_003369695.1). Lineage (NCBI taxonomy): Eukaryota > Metazoa > Chordata > Mammalia > Artiodactyla > Bovidae > Bos > Bos indicus x Bos taurus. The sequence continues at coordinate 37,087,875 of NC_040082.1, forward strand.
TTTAAATGCACCGAGATAAAAAATACTACCATCTATCTCATTCACCTTTCATCCCAGAGATGGGGTTAATCTAACACAAAATAGTGGATCCGTCTGTAATATTCCACAAGAAATGTTTACAGCAACAGATTCAGAGATATTTTAATTGAATCCAATGCAAACAAAGCAAGGTGGAATGAAATAGCAGTGCAGTCTTTGGGTTGGAAGGGAGACTATTACCTGCCTTTCTCCCTTGTAAAATCAAATCATACTTGCAAACGATTATGAATGTCAAGTAAATGTAACATTACTTTCATGACATTATGAGAAGTTTGAATTGCCTTTTATCACATTGAGTATGTGCATGGGATGACCATGGAAAATTGAATTAACATTGGGCAATCTATTGAAAATAGGATGAGTCATTACACTACATGCTGTCTCTCTTCTTACTTTACCATGTAGAGGGAAGCAATGCTTTAATAGTAAAGCTTAGTATTGTTCTCTAAAATAAAACACAATGATGCTACTCACCTCCTAATCCCGGTCTCAGGCGATTGTCATAACCATCTAGGAGTCGGTCCAAAATCCTGGTGAAGACAGTGGTGTTGTCTTTAAGTTCATCTTGTAATGAGGGTTGTCCATAGCTGAAATATTAGAGGCAATAGCTAAATTATACATTTCGACTAAAACCTTTTTCCAAATAAAGCCTTCTGCAATTTTTTCAACTTCCTTTCTATTGAGTCTTAATTTGAAAATTCCTTCTGGTAAAGTAAAAAAAAAAAAAAATCATAGCTTAATTCTTAACATTTTCTTATATTTGTTCTCATAGATGATATGCTCTATATTCTAATATTCTAACTATGGCAGGAAAATTAGAGGACCTGAGTTGTCTCTTTACCTTTATAATGCTCATTGTGTGTACAGAGTTGTAATGCATGTTTTCTCTGGGCAAGCAAGAACATTAATGCACACTACTGAAAAACCGAAATCTGGGAAACTTCTTCCCAAATTAAAAAAATGTATTTATGAGCTACCAAAATAATTAATAGCTCTGTTTTCATTTAATATGTAGCATAATCCTAAAGTTGCATCTACCAACATCCCTCCCTTCGTCCACTTCCTATGTTTCTTTTGTGGTTTTTTACATTCTTTAAGGTGTTTAAATGAGAAAAATAGATAGAACGTGTTACTTATGATAATAATTTGTTCACATCAGTGTGTAATTTCTATTTCCATTAAGGTTTATGAACCAATAAACCAAAACTTTTTATAATTTGTCTATTCAAACCTCTAATTAATTGAATTTTTGTCCTTGTTGGTCTTAGAAGTAAAATATACCTTGGAAAAGGTAAGAGCCAATATTCTTAACTTATGGTTTTACTAAGCAATAATGCAGGATTACTGTTTTAAGAAAGCACAGCTATTTGTGAGCAGAGTTTGAACTAGAATCCAGTTTTCTTTAACTTTTAGTCTAAAACATTATTTTCATTCTTCTATATCAGAGTAATTATTTCGGTTTAATTCTTTCTATGTGAATGTCTAGTTTTTAATCCCTTATCATTACTAGTCTTTGAATTTTGATCATGTAATAATCACAGTTCAAATATGCTATATTTATTGTATCAATCACATTATTATCTATGCTCCTTAAGTCACATTTTATGTAATGATTAAGATGACACTTCCAAAATACTTTGGGAGAAGAGTCTTCTATTTTAGGATAGATCACACTTACGGATACATTTCATTGATAGCTCTGACCTTGAGAAAAAATGAATATAGAGTATAAACTAAAAAACTGACATAAAAATATCACTCTCATACTTTCTACGTAATATGCTTTTGGTTTCTTACTTGTGTGTTTATATTACTGATCAATCTAAGAAAAATAATAACAGTTGAAACCAAAATTCACTTATTTGACAAAAGCAAGAAATATAATCAAGTATCAATTAAAAAACAAACACTGTTGTTTAGGTAATTAATGTTATATTGGTAAAATGCAAAACTTTTCTGATAAAATTTTAATTAGCTATTATAATTAAAATCTATTCATGAATATGAAATATATTAAATGTGCCTCTTTGAACAGTTTTACAGTATCACAAATTCAACATTAATACCATGTAGATTGAGGGTTTACTCTCTTTTTGCAAAGTTAAAGATCTTCCTGGTTTCTGAAATCAAATTTTCAACAAGCTCTGTGTCTTCTAGGATGTTTCATAGCAGATGACAGCAGTAAAGCAAAAATAGTTTTCTGAAGGCAATTATTTTTAAAAACTCATTGTCACAAAACCTACTGCCATGCATGCATCTTTCAAGGATACTAGAAGGTCATCTTGATAAAGGTAGAGAAGAAATGCTAGCACACTTTGAGTTGTGAATAGGGCCTGATCAAGTATTCTAAGGAAGAAGCACTAAAATAAGAAGGGGGGAAATGATGAGGTGAAGTGACATGACAGAGCATATTAGATTATTGCTAATATGATTCCCCTAAAATGGAGTGGTCTATTACCTTTACCTGCATTTCCTTTGTTTTTATAGCGTATCTCAAATTCAGGAAAGGCTTTTCTCCCCCTGGTTTGATTTGATAAATGTTGTTCTCACCAGTTGTTTGCATTGGAATACAAATGCCAAAAGAGTCTTTCCCCTCCCTCCCAGCAAACCATTTCTGCTCTGCCAACTGGAATGATAATCATTCTTTTATGAGATTTTCTTAAGCAGGTTATACTTCATCTTTAATTCTCATTTACTATGTAATTGTCAGAGAATAAGCCTAAGATAAAGATCAAGATTATGTATTTGCTATTAAACACTCATGCCAATGTAATGTCTCCTAAACTGAATATATAATTTATAATTTGTAGAGAAATGTCAGATACAGTACTTGATTTTGATTCCGTATGAGCCACTATATAATAAAAAACTGTGCACTAACTCCATCTACAGGTCATCACAATAGTAACACTTCATATAATTTTTCAAAAGCAGTGAGGAACCTTTTACTCCTCAGATTAAGAGTATCTGACAATAATACATTTCCTGTTCATCTGGCAGTCATTATTCACCATGCACAATAACAAACATTAAAAATGGACAACTCAATTGAAAAAAATCCTCCTAAGTCCTTATATTTCCAGACTATTCCATCTCTCTGCCTTAACTTGTAAGGATTCACTTTTCATTACATTATGGAGAATCTTGCATTTTTATAGTATGGCTAAGACTTTGGCCACAGGAATAGATTACACTAGAAATATAAAAGCAGATAAAGGAGAATCTGAAATACTTGGTCATTTATATCTTTGCTATTATAATGTATCTATATGCTCGATGGGATCATTAGCTAATATTTTGAATATAGTTAATCATATTATTACATTTTTCTCATAACTTGTATCCACAGTAAACTTAAATAGAGAAGTTCAGTTTTATCTTCTGTTCTTAAATGTGTCTAGTATACTCTACTTCTATTAGTTATACAAGTAATAGATTCAAAACAAAATGCACATGCATTTATAAAGAATTATAACATTCAAATTAAAAATATTATTCTAAAGTTTCTCCTTGCACATAGTCAGAAGTTACTCTATGATCTTGGCAACTAGTTAGAAATTTTCTTGTTGGAAAACCAACTTACATAGTATGCAGATATTAATTGGGGTAACTTTTTTTATCAATTAGGAAACTGCATGTTTTGTTCAGTTACAACTGAGCAGTGAAAAGTTCAATTTAAGAATTAAATGGTGAATTAACACATTCCTTAACAAAAGCGTGTTAAGTGTATTCTGACTAACATGCAAATAAGATGATTATTTTTTCATACTGTTCCACTTTATTAGCTGGAATTTTATTGCAGTTAAGTTTTTTTAATTCCCTTAGTCATGAATTTATCCAAGGTTAATTTTCTTCACTCTGAAAGAATAAATGAAAAGTTACAGAAATTCTCATGCAGATTTAAAATAAAGGGTCCCCACCTTCTTCCAGTCAATGTGCTCAGAAAGAGGGTCCAGGCCCAAAGGTAGTCAGAGAGACCCGGACTTTTCTTCATTGCGGGCTTGTGCAGCTGAAAAGTAGAACAAGTAGAGATCAATGTCTCTTGCAAGAAACATCAGGTTATAACCACTAGGGCTGACTGAGGCAGTTCAGATAAATGCTTTGAAGTCAGGAAATGACCTCACTGGGATATGACACCTCATTGGAAGCAATGGAAACCTGGACCATCCATTCTCCACTTTCCCTTCCATTTCTCCATTCAGAAATATAAGTGTCTTAATTTCTCCTGTAAAAGAATACAAGTTGAAATGTTCTCAGGTGATAATATTGCTCAACATAAAATTGGGTTGTTTTTTTCTATAGGCTTTATATTTCCAGTATAGTTTGAATTACTTTCCTCTTGTTTATCATCTGATAAATTTGACCTTTCTGATTTGAGTTCCCACAACTGCACTGTGCATTAAAAATCTTCAGCTGGTGTCTGCAACAGAGAGAGCATGTCTGGGGGCTGTGATGGGGTAGGTTAGTATGCTTTGATGACTGAATTCATCTTGAGGTTCTGGATACACCTTGATTTCAGAAGCAACTGCTATTTATCTTAAAAAAAAAAAAAAATCATGAGATACACTGTTGAATCCTGAAGTCGTGCTTGTAATTCTCTGCCTGTGATTGCCTTGTTAAATATGCTCACTAATGCTTCTGTGGGGCTAAAGGACACACTTTATAGTCAGTCCATGTGCTGGTCTCTCACACACAAACCACACTCACATAAATGCACACAAACATGCCTACACATATCTTTTAAGCCCTCTTGGATTCTGCCGGGTTGCTGCTAGAAAATGTTTTATCTCAAACAGATGGAAACTGGAGTGCTTTGCTTTGCATGAATAAGGGAATCTTTTTTTCCCTCTTAGGTAAAGTGCAATCAATCACCGTCTGATTGCTGAATTTAGACTTGGTAGTGGGATGCTGGAAGAATGGAGGAGTCTGGAAAGCTTAGAGAATTTTTAAAATTATAATCTATTTGTGCAGTTAGTTTTTAAAAATAAGTGCACTACCTGGAGAAGGAGAAGATATGGTAAGACTTTACTTGAATGTGCTATAATTGATTCCAGTTATGAAAATGTTCAAGATAAAATTTGTTAGCACTTCCCTGAATCCCTCAGGAGGGTCCGTGATTAATGGATTGCAAGTCTTTTAAAGCATATTTTTTATGAGACACTCTATAGTTTAATGGGGTATGCCTTTAAATACATCTACACAAATGCTTTCCGCACTCTCTGGGATCATTTATATTAGTAAAAATAATTCCAAATGGCAATGTAAGCAATGAAACATAAGTAAGGTGCTTAAAGTGGACAGTCTAGATCTAGAGATAAGAACTGTGAGATTCATAGTTTTTCCCTAAACTAGTGACTGCTTTTAACATAGAAGAGCTGAATAGGACAAGGAATATTGGATAAATATCCTCATGTTAAAATATTGCATCAAAATTGCATAATTATATTAATCTTTTATTAATCTTCAACATGTTATGAAGGAAAAACAACTTCCCCTACCCTATTAATATTTGTTGATCTTTATTAAAAAAAGAGTAATTCCCGAAGGAATAAATGAAACAAAACAAAAACCCCAAAGCAAGATACCATTGCTTTCTGTCCTCTTCTGACATTTTAAAAAGAGGAAAACAAACCTATCATGGCACTTGAGTTGTTGAGTAAGAAAGTTTCTTGCAAATACAAACATAATAGTTTAAAAGAAACGCTAAGCTGTCTCCTAACCCTTTTCCACCTTCAACCTCCTCTCATCAAACACACTCCAAACACCCATATCCCATGCCACCCACATCAAATGAGAACTTGAGTTTTTTCGTGTTCAGAATGGGAGAGACCCCTACACCAGAGGGCATTTCAGCAGCGTCCACCGGAAAGGAGAAAAGACGCTTTTTTTTTTTTTTTTTTTTTGCAGCCAAGAGCGTGCCTTCCCTAAGATATGCAACGTTGAGACAGGTTTTCTATACCAGCGTCTTAACTTTAGAGGATGCCCCCACAACGCCCCTCCCCACTTCACCTCAGCTCCCTTTTGCCAAAAAAAAAAAAAAGACCAAAACAACATGTCACCACCCACCCCGCGAAATACATTCAAATCTGCCTGCCAAAGGAAGGAAAGAAAAGAAGACGGAGAAAATAAAAATAATGACGATAATGCTCCTAGACCGCTGCGGTTTTAACCCTGAAAGAAAAACATTCGTTGTGTCTACCTGCTATGTGATCAGGTTCTTGTCCTGTTCCCTCTTTCTCTTTTCCCTATTGCATTCTGGTCTCTCCAGCAAGGAAAAGGCACGTTCAAAGCTCTGCGTGCTGCGGTCCGAAGCCGCACTTACCTCGGGCCCCCTCTGGGCACAGGATCGCTCCAGACCCGGGAAAAGTCTGCGAGAGAAAATCGTGTAGAGCTGGAAGCCGGCGCGAGTCCGCGAGTCCGGGCGCGCCGGCAGCGGAGGGGCGTCCTCGCTCCGCCGCTCACTCACTCGGTCTGAGCGGGCTGAGCCATCATGGACTCTGCGTGCTCCTTTGCTGAAGATTTCACACCCGAATATGCTTCCCTATATTCCAATCTGCAGCTATACAACAAAAGATTTTTCTTTACCAAGACAGTAGTAATACGTCCCAGGGCAAACCGGATGTGAAATAGGCGGTGACTTCATGCCAGAGAGATTTTATTTTAGAAAGGAAGGTGGTACCAGCCTCTGGATCTGGAGACCAATCCGCCCATTTTTTATTTGCAGCACAATTTAACTTGCACCGCTCTGGCCCTAATCCCCTTCTCTGAGCTGCAGGCTCAAATCCTTCTACAATCTGCTGCAAGCTTTCCCTTTTTGGGGGGGAGTAGAGACGGGGGAGGGAAGAGTAGAAAGGGTTAGAGGCACAGGGACTATCCTCAGAATCTCTTCACACTTGCAATGTACGAACCCTCTATTTTAAGGTTTACCTATTAAAAATACAACCGATCAGTATAACTATTCCACCTTTGATCAAATATTTAACCACTGCATGCATATGAATGGATGCAAGCTATGAGACAGGGAGGTGGAGGGTTCCACATGTGGAAAGCGCACTCTCTTCTCGCCTGTCTCGCTCACACGCACTCCCACACGTCTGGGTCCTTGTGTCTTGCAGAGTCACGAATGATGAGGGCTAGGAGGGAAGAGCTCTGGCCGGTGGGGAATTGGCCACCCGCGTGAGAGAGTCTTTCGCACTTTCACAGGTTATCAGCGCTTTCACCTCTCCTCAGTCTGCAGGTTAGAGGACAGCAAGAACGCGCTCTGGAACCGGGTTTTTAATCTTTGGAGGAAACTGTTTATGTCATGATTGAGAAAAGATAACCTCCTTTAAATATGAATTATGCTGTCTTCCTAGGACCAGGAGTATTTAACTTTAAATAATTCGCCCAGATCATTTCTAGGCAAGCGTCGTATCTCTATTTCCGGATTCATTCCCTTGCCTTGTAACTCCATCATTCTCTGGATTAGAAAAATGAGAGAGAGGGGACGAGAAAAGATGAACAGAAAGATTTTTAGAAGTCAGGTCAAACAAAGCCTGCTTCTAGTTTTTTTTTTTTTTTTCTTTTCTCTTTCCTCTTCTATTACCCTCCCTGGTGGCTCTCCACCCACGAATAATTATACACTGAGGGAAGGAGGGTATGTTTGAACATCAGTCTAACTACATTTCCAGGGAACCAGGGACGACTTGTAGTTCTCTCCTCGGATTTTGTGAATGGGAGTTTGTAGCAGAGAGGAGGTGGGTGCTGTGTTTCTGGAAGCATTTACTGAAATGACCTGATGCTGTGGGAATTGTCCCTTCAGCACTTTCTTTCCCCTGGACTAGGTAGCAGCAGGTGCTGAAAAGAAAAGATGGGACTCCTCTATGCAGTTCTTCTGGTGAACAAGGTGTGAACTTTGGTGAGCTTCCTAGCCATTTTCCCAGGAGGATTTCTAGCAGAGGAGACATTTCTGATACGGTTGTATCTCTGGTAAGGAAAGAGAAAAATCTACATGGCCAGTTTATACCACTCATGCATTTTTGATTCTACAAGTGTTCCTTGACTGTGCTTGCAACACAATTAGCTTATATGATTGAAACTTAAAACAAGTGATTGAAATAATAAGAAATATATAATTGAAGATCACATTCAGAGTTGGGCTTGGTTTCTTCTGAATTTTGAAGGAGAAGTGTTACTGGGAAGTTATTTTAGAAATGAATCTTCAAGGAAGGGAGACTTCAAGATTATTTCATAATACCTTTGTTTCTGGGCAGTAATTGCTTACTCTGTTCAGACACAACAAATGTAATGTATTCTTAACAATAGCCGCTGAAGGAGCATCAAGAGTTTCCCTGTGTGACATTACCCTTTATTTTATTTATCCATTAATTTATTTATTAAGCAGTTCTGAGAATAAACTTCACATTTGTAAGGTTTCAAAACCCCAGGTTAACAATTAGAAAACATTATTTTCTTACCTGACAATATAAAATGCAATTTCATAGTTCTGTTTTGACTTAAGAGACTGATACTCCTAAACATGACGCAATTTAGATTTTTTTCCTGCCTTTGGCTTTATAGTCACAGCTCCTTTTATTTCTCTTTACAAATTGAGAATGAGTTTATGACTAATGACATACAACCAAATCACTCTGCTGATTGTTTTTTTGAGCATAAACACTGAACTTTATCATTTGAGCAATGATCTCTGAAAACAATGCCAATCACATCTTACTTGAGACTAAAAGTGTTATGTGACTCTCCAGCAAGCTACAACTGCACATTTCCATAACTTTCAAAACAAATGAATATTTATGAATAATTAACGAATTTATCTGAAAACTATGGTAAAAATATGAAAATGGAAATACCCATATGATGATTCTCTATTTAAGATACAGTATTTACAAGATAGGTTTTGCTAGATGATGTATATATAATTTCTTTTGGGACATGTATGTTTTTAATGAATAAATTGTGGATGTTTAAAATATTGATAGTTTGACTATTCCAAAAAAAGCATTGGAATTCTAAATTATGAGTGTGGTTATTATTTGCCATCTAAGGTGTCATTAACAGGTGCACATAAAACCAGGGAATAAACCATAAGAAATTAATGGCAAAGCAGTCATTTATTTTATATGGTCTGGTTACATTGACTCTTTTAGATAGGTGTTGACATTTTTGTTTTTTTTTCTTTTACCTGGTTGTGGGGGGGGGGGAACCCTTTAAAGTGATTGTGCCTCTGATTGAATTAAGTTCCTGAAATCACAATGACCATGATGTTTAATATTCTTAAAATGTTTAATTATTGCCAAATAATGTGCTAATCAATGTGCATAAATCATTCCATTTATTCTCAGATCTGTGAGAGATAGTCTTATATCCCTCTTTTACAAATCATTCAATAAATTATGGATTAGAGAGAGCTAGAGATTTGCCCAAGGTCACACAGCTAGTGAATGTTTGTGTTAGAATGCAAACTCAGATCTTCTAACTTCAAAGCTTATCCTCTTAACTACATCTCTACATGACTTTATTTCCTTAAGATGTGGTTGTGAGTTCATGTTTAGATCTGTTTTATTCTTATGTCTATGTTTGACCATCTTCAGAGCAGTCACATAAAACCTACCTCTGAGTATTTAAAAAAGGTGTTTATTCATGATGAGCTTCTTTCTTTTGATGATATAATGCATCCAATTGCACCATGGTGTCAGGCTCACTTTAGTATTTGGAAGTTTTCTGCTATTTTCCTTCTATCTCATGAGGCTAGTGGTGAAATCCCTTTGAAACAGTCACTAGTTCTGGGCAGAAGGGACTTGAGGTCAAACCTAGGACCAGAGATCCTGGGGAGGCCTAATAGCTCTATTTCCAGTGTTGCAGTCTGGTACATTTTGCTTTTTCTGTCAATTTTAAATGGCAGGAAGCCCTGACCTAATTGAAGAAGTATACTGATTCTTTTCAACAGAAATGTTTTCACTTTATCCAACTAAATGTGAAACAAATGAGAAAAGTAATATCGAGCATGTTCTCATTAATTCAGGGTGGCTTTTCATCATTTACAAAATAATTTTGGGTGAGGGAGAAGAGTTAAGTAAAATGATAAAATATCAAATAAGCTTCAGCTGAGATCTTGGGTGAAGTGTTAGTCATGTCCAACTCTTTGCAATCCCATGGACGGGTAGCCCGCCAGGCTCCTCTGTTCATGGAATTCTCCAGGCAAGAATACTAGAGTGGGTTGCCATTCCCTTTTCCAGAGTATCTTCCTGACGCAGGGATCAAACCCAGGTCTCCTGCATTGCAGGCAGATTCTTTACCATCTGAGCCACCAAGGAAGCCCAGAGGGTAAAGTGGTCTTTTAAAATGTATTTGAATGGCTCAAATATATACATTGGAAATATATTTTAATGTTAATATTTTAATGGTCATCTGTCTGTAATAAGAAATATACAGGTGGCAGTTAAATAGGATTTCATCCTCATTTATATATATCCACATATATATAATTTATAATATTTGGATATTTATATGGAATCATTTCACTCATTAAACCTGCTCCCCAGTTTCTAATTTGCTGTATATAATACTGACCATATTGTTAATGAACTATATACATATCCAGAGGGCTAGCCCTTCTGCTATAATTGATATTGAACTAATAGTTCAGTTCAGAAAAAGAAAAGAACTGTGCTTTAAGGTAATAGAGTAATTCTGTACCTTAAGCTAGACATATTTGATATCATGTTAGTTAGACAATTTTTCCCAGGCCTGAAGGCTAGTTTGACATCTCAGCATTGGTAAGTACAGTAAAAAGAAAACCAAAAGTTTCTCATACTTAAGTCATAAATGTTTGACATTCTAAAGGCATGTAGAAATTGTTTGCTCCAATCACTCGGACAAATAAAAAGGATTATGTAATTTTTTCAGTGATTTTTGCAGGTTAGCATGGCGCAGGAGCCACGTGGGGCTAGTGATAAAGAACCACCTGTCATTGCAGGAGACAAAACAGACATGGGTTCAATCCCTGAGTTGGGAAGATCCCCTGGAGGAGGGCAAGGCAGCCCACTCCAGTATTCTTGCCTGGAGAATCCCACGGACAGAAGAACCTGGCAGGCTACAGTCCATGGGGTCACGAAGAGTCTGACACAACTGAAGCAACTTAGCATACAACACAGGGCAGAATGACTGCTCATATATGGAGACAGCTCTTTAGTCACTGACACCTAATAGACTTGTGACCATTGGTATTCACTCAACTTTTCTGAACCTCATTTTCTGAAGTTTTAAAATGAGGTACTATCATCTCATTAGCTGGTTGTGGCATTATATGGGAAAACAAATGCAAAATACATAAGCCTCTTGTGTAACACCTGGTAGATATCCAGCGAATGCCAGTTTCCTTATCTTTGATCTCAACACAAATTTATTATTTATCTAACATTTTAGTCCATTATCTTCTGCATGTTCATAAAATTCACAATACTGATTAATTTATCCATGTTTTCCATAAGCTTTAACTGAACCATAAAACTGTTAGTTATCAGACACGGACTATAACAAGCAAGCTCACCTACCACCTTAAATCCTGAGCCCATATTCTAAGGTATTCTGAGGGAAAAAAAAAAAAAAAAGTTTTTTTTCCTTACACCTGCCTTAGGTGTAGAGTACTTTACATACAATCCAAATCATACATCTCTATTTGGTTGTTCTTTATATTTTCTAGGGTTAGTCCCTCAGTTGTGTCCAATTCGTTTAGACCCCATGGACAGACCCGCCAGGCTCCTCTGTCCAAGGAACTCTCTGTTGAAAACTTCTAACTTCCTGCTCCCTGCATCCATTCCCCTCCTGAGTTCTTTGATCATCTTCGCCATCATTACTCTGAACTCTTTCTCTAGCAGATTTCCTGTCTCCAGGTCACTAGTTCTTCTAGGGTTTTATCTTATCCCTTTGTCTAGAACATGTTCCTCTGCCACATCTTTTGTCTAAGTTGCTATTTGTATTTTTATGTCTGTTATATAGGTTAATTACATATCTCGACCTTGGAGAAGTGGCTCTCTGCAGGAGGCATTTTATGCATCCCAGCAGTGCACTCTCTCCTCATCACCCAAACTGTATGTGTCTGGGTGGTAGGGTAGGCAGAGTTGGTCTGTAGTCTGGTTGGTTGCCAGGCCCTACCTTGTGTGGATGCTGCTGGCTGTGGTTTAGTGGAGCCTAGTCAAGAGGTGGCTGGTTGAGAAACCCTATGGGGCCCCAGAGGGTAGTGCTGGCTCACTGCTGGGCAGACTCAGGGTCCCAAAGACTCTGGGCTGCTGCCCACCCACTGGGAGGTGAAGCCAGGTCCTGGGGTTAGTGCAAGACCACTGGCAGCAGAGCTGTTTCCTGGAGTCTGGCTGCAGATCAGGGAGCCCAGAACCCTTTTCGGATTTTTCCTTGGGTCAGAGTGGGGAAGGTGGGATGCGGATAGGGGGAGAATATTTGCTGATACAGTTGAGTAAAGGGTATGGGGGGGGGGGTCCCAAAGCTTGGGTTGGCCTGCTAGTGGGCATGGTCAGGGCCCAGCAGGTCCCAGGTTAAGGTGTGACCTGCTTGGTAGATCCTAGTTTTTTGCTTCTGGTACCTGTCCCTGGTGGGTGGAGCTGGAGCTTGGCCCACACATGGAGCCCTCATGTGTCTAGGGGCGTGTCTGCTGATGGGCGGGGCTGTGTTTGGCCCTTTAAGTTGTTTGGCTTGAGTCCCAGCACCAGCGCGTAGACTGCTCGGCAGGACCAGGTGTGGTGTTGATGCTAATGAGTCAATATGGCCATTGCCGCTTTCCCGTAATTAAATGTCCCCAGAGTGAGTGACAGCCTCCAGCCTCTCCAGGAGACTCTCCAAGACCAGCAGGTAAGTCTGGCCCAGTTCAGTTCAGTCACTCAGGCGTGTGGGACTCTTTGCGACCCCATGGACTGCAGTATGCCAGGCCTCCCTGTCCATCACCAACTCCTGGAGTTTACTCACTCATGTCCATTGAGTCGGTGATACCATCCAACCATCTTATCCTTGGTCGTCCCCTTCTCCTCCTGCCTTCAATCTTTCTCAGCATCAAGGTCTTTTCAAATGAGTCAGCTCTTCGCATGAGGTGGCCAAAGTATTGGAGTTTCAGCTTTAGCATCAGTCCTTCCAATGAACAGTCAGGACTGATTTCCTTTAGGATGGACTGGTTGGATCTCCTTGCAGTCCCAGGGACTCTCAAAAGTCTTCTCCAACACCACAGTTCAAAAGCATCAATTCTTTGGTGCTCAGGTTTTTTTATAATCCAACTCTCACATCCAGACATGACCACTGGAAAAACCATAGCCTTGACTAGACAGACCTTTGTTGGCAAAATAATGTCTCTATTTTTAATATGCTGTCTGGGTTGGTCATAACTTTCCTTCCAAGGAGTCTGGCCCAAGCACCTGTCAAATGACGGCTTTTGCCCTGTCAAATGACGGCTTTTGCCCTGGTATTTTGTGTTCCCCGTTAAAAGTGAAGTCTCTGTTTCCCTCAGTCCTGTGAAGCTCTGACAGTTAAGCTCAGCTGGCCTTCAAAGCCAAATGCTCTGGGGGCTTATCTTCCTGGTGCTGGACCCCTGGGCCGGGGAGCCTGACAGAGGGCTCAGAGTTCTCAGTCCTGAGGGGGAAACCTCTGCGGTAGAATTATTCTCCAGTGTGTATGTTGCCCGCCTAGTGTGGGGGTGGGATTGATTACATTGCGCATCGACTCGTCCTACTGTCTCCTCGTGGTTCCTTTTTTATGTTGGACAAGGTTTTCTTCCGTGGGTTCCAGTCTTTTCCACTGATGGTTGTTCTCAATATAGTTGTGATTTTGGTATGCTCCTGAGAGGAAGTGAGCTCAGATATTCTCACATCATCCTGTCTGCTCTCCCCGAAACCAAAAAGACTTTAAGAGAATGTCCCAAGAGAGAACCCATCAGATACATTCTAAGCACAGCTACTACAGTCGGCAGTAGTTTTCCCCAAAGCTACAGTTTATGCTATTTTTCCATAAGATTTAAGAAGAAGCCAAGCAATAACAATCAGGAATAGAATACACATGTGAGAGCCAGACTGTCCTTAATAGTCACATAAGTAGGACACTATCCAGTTTTCATCTGTGGCAGTTTTCGGTTATAAGAAACTCATGTGTAACCTGGATTCACCCATTTTCTTTCAAAGTCTTTTCTTTGCACAGATGTCAATCCCATCAACCCAAGCAGAAAACTGCAGTTTTATTCAGAGTTAAGAGGAATTATAATATGCTGATAGTTGAAAGAAACTGTTTTCAAATGTCAAATAAAATATCAATGATTCCTAAAACTTTGAACAAGGGTTTTGGACTCTGTAGATTCTGTTTGCAAATTGAAGACTAAGGTGTAAGCCAGGAGAGAGGTAAGAAAACACAAACAGTTTGTTAAAATGCTGTCACAAGCCTAGAATAGATGTTTTAAAATGCTATATTCTGTATGACTTGATTCAGGAAACAGATAGTCTCTATTTTTATGGCAAAATTAAGACATTCAGGATGCGTATGTGCTTTCATCAGTGAAGCTTTGAATGTGTGCATGTGTATGTATGGTCTCTGTGTAAAGTCCTTTAAACCATAAGTATGTTTATATACCTCTATTTTTCTTTGTTAAGATAAACATAATGAATAGATATTCAATCAGTATCATTTCTTAAGTATCTGACATGCAACATGGAAAAATAAAAATCTCAGGAATCAATTTACAGAGTTTATTTATCAGAAATAATAAAAAAATATTAGGCATCTTTGTATCAAGAAACTGTGTTATTATAGTATATGCAGAATCTTCTGGCATGATTAGGATATGCCTAGTTTACATTATTTGAATATTTTAATATGATCTCATTATCCTGCTTGGGCACCTGAGTCTACATGTTTGTTTGAAATTGTAAAACACAAAAAGTGACATGAACATTAAAGCAGCATTTAAAAAATCATTCATCGTGCCCTGAATGGCTGTAGGATTTGTGGAAAGGATATGAAACGGAAGGATTTACTAGAACAAAGATCAAGAATTAAGACACTAATGCCCCATCTGTTCAATAGCTCCCAATTCTTGATGTTTACAATAATTGTGTTCAGTGCAATGAAATGAAAACGAGTTTGTGGATGTGGATGCATTTTTATTAGGTTGTTCATAAATATATCCAAATGTAACTAACGTCTTTGTGTTAAATGTAGAAAAAAGAACTAATGGATTTTTAAACTATCATTTACAACTAAAGAATCTTATCCTAACACATTTCCATTTTGCTTATAGTAACATTCATTAAGATTTTTATTGGAGAATATTTCAAAACCTCCATTATATTTAATATAATATATATTCAGTTATATGTATTATATATATGTATATATACATGTATATATATGAACTTGTGCAGGGGTAGAGAAGAACTAAAGAGTTTTAAAGGTGAATGATAATCACTCTTGAGTAATTGTATTTATGAAACAAAAAACCCATGCAAACGTCGTAAATGTAGGCTATTCACTATGAGAACTGGAGATCTGGCCCAGAAAGCATTTCTCTTAGTAAGTAAAAGGATACAATGTATAGTCTGTTACCAAGTTAACATAAAGAATCAAGATGACAAATAAAGATATATTTATTTGTCCTACATTTTAACTGGTTGTAAAGATGACAGCTCCTAATTGCCTTTGAAAGCTGTAAAGTGCGACTCTGAAAGCAGTTGAGTGGGCTTACTGTCTGTCACTACACATACTCACTGTTAGAATTTCAGCAGAAAGTAGACCATTCATAAATTTCATTTGGGGGATGAGAGAATGAACCCCAAAATACTATTCCCTCCCCTCGTAAAAGAGATTATCTCCTATTTAATAACTGTAATATACCAGACACTGTTCTAGTTTCTCCCTCCTCGACATGAACTTTGCAATCACATTCTTATAATTATGCCATTTACAGATAGAGAACCTAGGTTCAGAAAGAATAAGGGACTTCCTCTGAGACACATGGGGTATAAATCAGAACTTGGATTTGACCACAGGCACAGATTTCGTGGCTTCCAAAAATTCATGATTATTAAGCAGTGAAGGTAGTTCCCTTCCGTGTATTCTGGGAGTAGAACTGACATGAGAGGCTAATGAAAATATTTCTGATCACAAATGTTTGTGACAGTGAAATGTAAAATACAGGTTTAAATGTTTGATATAAGGAAGAAGAGCTTCTCTGATGGTTCAGTGGAAAGGAATCTGCCTGCTAATGCAGGAGATGTGGGTTCGATCACTGTGTCGGGAAGATCCCCTGGAAAAGGAAATGGCAACTCATTATTCTTTCCTGAGAAATCCCATGGACAGAAGAGCCTGGAGGGCTATAGTCCTTGGGGTCACAAAGAGTCGGACACAACTTAATGACTAAACAACAACAAATAGAGAATAAGAATAACCTATGTAAGAAAGTAGAATTTAGAGTTAGACACTTTCTTTCTCAGTAAGTGACTTACTGTTTGGTCACCTGGCTTCTCTAAACTTCAGTTTCTTTATTTGTATTGTATTAGATGAGTAATAACTTTATTTTACATGGAATATCTATGATATACCTACAAAATATTTTCAAGAATCAGCAGTTATAGTTAACACAATCTTTATAATGTAATAATTTGTGATAATATATGACTTTTCCAATAACTTAACTTTTCAAATATTGAAATTGAGGTTTTACACATGTCCACCAATTAAGCTGAAACTTCGCAGTTAAACCAACACAGTCAAATTTTATCAAATACCAGGTTGACCATTTGGGCTTTTTCTTCATATAATTTGAGCTTGTAGCAAGAAAACATTGGTCTTTGCAGGGAAAGCAAATTCATTATTTCAGAAAAATTTGACTCAGCAGGTGGTAGCACAAAAGACATAAAATGCTTAAGGCTGAAGCATCTGCAAGGCTCAACTATAACCACACAACAGAAGATAAAAAATTCTTCTTCATCCAACCTCTTCTGCTTAACTCTTTCACCAATAAGACAACTCACATTGAGTGAAAATATGATAGCTTAATATTGAAAATAGAAAAAATGGAATATAAAATATATGACATGAAAATGAAGGAATAAGTAAGAGGTTGAGGAAAATTATCTACTCTTGCTATGTCTTACTCTTTTCTGATAATTGGTATTATTGTTGTTGAAGTAGGAAGCAGTCCAAAAACTCTAGAAAGCAACTTTGAAAGACAAGTCATTTATTATTGATTTGGCAAATTCTGGAATTGATGATAAATCAAAGAAAGCTTTGCTAGACAAATAAAGTATCAGGGAAACTCTGATGAGATCCATTTTTATACCATGCTTTTCCTATTTTTAATGTGTTGGGGAATCTTTCAGAAGGGAAGTTTAGCAGGGAAGTTCCTTGATGAACCAAGTGAATAATATCAATGTTCAGAAATTCAAATTAAACACAAATATCAACTATTATCAATTGAAAATTGTAAAACAAAACATTTTTTGTTTTGCAGTTTTCAATAGATAAATTCAAATTAAAAGATGCTTATATTTCTTTTAAAGATCCAAGTGGAATGCAGCCAGAACTTAGAAACAGTATCTGAAAAGCAGCTTAGCTAGGCTGATGTTCTGTTCTTACCCTTCTTTATTAAATAGTTTGGTGAACCATGTTAAAATACTGTAGTTACTCTTTAGGTGACCTTGAGAGACTCCATACCTCTAGGAAAACTAGCTATTTCAGGGATTGAACTGTCCTAAGTTAGTCTGACAGCCATATGTTTAAATCATGATTTCAGTGCCTGGAGAAATTTTTGTCAGGCTCGCAAACAAGTCAGTGAATTCAGGAGAACTGCCCTGTGGCTTTGGAAGAACATGGTCGGGGAAGGTCAGTCAAGGTTTGGAAAGCCTTTGTCAAAGGCTTAAGGAGGACACAAATACAAGCCCTGCTCTCAGACAGAGCAGCAGCTACTGCCCACGTACACGCTCATGGGAGGCCCCATAAATTATGAAAAAAATCCATTACAAACTGTGGCCTCCATCCCCCACATTTCCCAAAATCAAGGTGTAATTTGGCTCGGAGCAATATATAAGAACAAAGGAAAATTTTAAAAAAATTAAAATAGAAGGCAGACTAATACCACCTTCGTTGAGAAGAGCTTGTGAGGCACCAGGAAAATGTGAGAGGGAAAAAACCCAAACATTTTAGGACTAAATTAGTTTAAACCTTACAGTAACCCCTCTACTATAATGTAGGGATACAGGTAGAGCAAGTGTTTGTAAAATTTGAAATTGTAGTCCCAAATTTTCTTATCATTCTTTCCCTTTCAAATATCATTCTTACTCTAAAGTTGCTAACATTCCTTCTTTTTTGAAACATTGATTAAGAAATAAAGATAAACATAATCTTCAGAGCTCAATGTATAGAAAAATAAAATTTTATTTAAAATCTGAAAAGATGATGCCTGGGCAATATTAAGTAGTTACTTGTTCATATCACTTGTATTTGCAGAGCCCTCAGTGACCAGAAATTATCATAATTTCTATTTGGTTTCCAAATTCATATTCAAATTTGGTATTTATTTATTTAACAGCATAGTGCTCTATTGAAGGACACGCCTGCTTAGAACTACTAGTTTCGCTTTCTAATTCCCATTTGCAGAATTCATATCTATGTGTACATTACTGCTTGGAGTTCCAAGAATTTATTTTATTCAAAATCTTTACAAATGTACTAAATAGTCAGGTTATCCTTAGAACTGGAAAAGTCAATTCACAAGTCCTTGTGAAGAAGCATATGATAACAAAATCATCAAAAATCTTTTAGAGGAAAGAAAGTCTAGGCATAGACATTGTTCTACCAGATAGAAAAATGCATATGAAAAAGTATAGTAAATAAACTCAAGATTTCTGGCCCTGAACGATCTATATAGCTATTTTAAAATAATGAAAAACCCAGAAACATTCATGAACATATGATAAATTTTATATGAAAAAGTAATATTCCAAATATTTGAAGTAATTTATTATTTAATACATTTGGCAACATTTTGAAGCATACATTAAAGTCAAACAGAAACTTTGATTTGCACCTCCAACTGTAAATAAAAATGGATTCTTTGTGAAGTAAGAAATTTACAAAAATCGTATAGATCAGTTAAATAAATAATAAAAGACAACTCACGGAAAACAAATGAGTACAGAAGATGAAATGTTACATCAGTAAGATAATTCTACTAACAGAAATATAAGAGCAGATATCTAACTACAGTTGTGATCAAGAAAATACAGACTAAAACAAGATAATGTCATGGTTATCAGATTGTTACAAATATTTTAAAGACTTTAATGTTCTGATTTAATGTTCATCTGAAAAATTGCTGGTAATAAAAGCAATGTTAGTATATATCAAATGATAAATACATATATACAAAATTTCTATCAGTAATACTATTTCTAGGAATGCATTCTTTAGATATTTTAGTACAAGAGGGAAAGTGTGTATATGCTGCCAAGTAGCTTCAGTCATGTCCAACTCTGTTCGACCCCATAGACGGCAGCCCACCAGGCTCCTCTGTCCATGGGATTCTCCAGGCAAGAACACTGGAGTGGGTTGCCATTTCCTCCTCCAATGCATGAAAAGTGAAAAGTCAAAGTGAGGTCGCTCAGTCGTGTCTGACTCTTAGCGACCCCATGGACTGCAGCCCACCAGGCTCCTCCATCCATGGGATTTTCCAGGCAAGAGTACTGGAGTGGGGTGCCATTGCCTTCTCCAAAGTGTGTATATAGATGGAAATTTAATGTAGAATCATCAGTAAATGCCTCTGAAATTAGAAGCATAAAAGTTCAAATATAAGGGAATGGTTGAATAAATTTTGATATATTCACATCATGAAATTATATGCAATGCTTAAAAATAAAACAAGTAAATCTTTACTCATTGACACAAAAAGATGCTTGCAATGTATTGCTGAATCAAAAAGCAAATGTAAATAGTATGATTTCTGTTTTGCAAAATACATATAAAAACAAGGTAAAATATAGGTCTGATATGGTACACATTTCAGACAATAAAACTACCTGTAGATATCACACCTTTTTAATTTGTCATTTCCACATAGTACAACTTTTAAATGTATATACATATTTTGTAAAAACTTTAATAAAACAATAACAGGAAGAAAAAGTAAAAGGTTGTGATATCAATTTCCTGACACAGAAGAAATCAGTGACACCTGAGTTCACTTAAAACCACAGAAGTCT
Source organism: Bos indicus x Bos taurus (assembly GCF_003369695.1). Lineage (NCBI taxonomy): Eukaryota > Metazoa > Chordata > Mammalia > Artiodactyla > Bovidae > Bos > Bos indicus x Bos taurus. Next base: position 37,108,154 of record NC_040082.1, read on the forward strand.
GACTCTTAAGTGTTTGCAGAGACAAGTTTGTATTATAATTATCACCCAAATTCTCAAAATTGCTGAGATTTCATTCACTTCTTCTAGAAGTTGAAGAGGAAGTGGCAGCCTAGTGCTAGAAACTCATACTCACTTTCTCTGTTCTCCTAATTACATAGTCATCCAGGAGTAACACTTCAGAAATAAGATAACTTAGTTCAGAATCTCAAGTTCTGCTTCAAATAATGTGCTTATAAGTTTACTATAAACTCAGTAACAGATGATTGAAAAGCAGAGGCTGTCAATCAGCTGAACAGACATGGTTGAGTAGGAAGGGCTCACTGGGTGCATGCTATAAACACCAGAACAGTTTACAGTGTCACCGGTGTGGAGACTTACAGCCCCTGCCCGTATTCGGTGAGTTTGTTTCAGGGTTTCAGGCAGAATTTGTTTTGTGCTTGCTAGCTAGCCTACAGAGTATACGTTTAAATTTGTTAGCATCACATTGATGGGAACCAGAGTTCTTTGCCTAGTTCTGTCTGCAGACGTTGGAACGCCACTAGCCCTTTAATTCTCATGGGCCAATTGTTAAATAAGTCCCTTTGTTTCCCTGACTTGAAAAGATACGTAAGTTTGGTTCTGTGATTTTGCACAACAGGTATCTAAGTAAACAGCTCCCAATTCCTATCAAGCATGCTCTTTTCTCTCATATGGAAGGTTTTACTGTTATTTTTTTTTTTTAATTTTCACATAGCCTCAACAAAGAGAGGCTGTTTTAAAATAGAGTAAGTTTAAAACCCTGCTTTAAAACAGAGTAAGTTTAAATGTCCCAAATGTCTTTTTTTCACTCCTAAAAAATGTACCATCATAAGTCCATTGTTTATGGAGATTTAAAAAAGTTAACCTCATGGTCAAGAGAAAAGTATAATTCTGCTTTGCATCCTTGTACAAAGAAAGAAAACAATTCTTCCTTAATAAATATAATACACTTTGGGCATTTATTTTCTCTGGCTTGAAAGCATGGCTTTCTGTCTAAAGGATGAAAAGGTCAGGATTAATCATTGATAAATATATCTGCAGGATTTTATTGCAACACTTCTAATTTTAAAACTCTGATTATTACATTTTACTACTGCATCTTGGTAGATGAGAGTAGCATTTTCTTATTTCCAACTCAGCTTAAATAGGTTTGCATTTCAAAAGAGTAAGTGAGTAAAAATTAGCGTGATAGTCAAGGTGGCATCATCCAGGGAAGTAAGGCATGCATCAGTCTCTAGGGCTTCCCTGATGGGCTTCCCTGGTGGCTCAGAGGGTAAAGAATCTCTCTTCAATGCAGGAGACACAGGTGACATGGGTTTGATCCCTGGGTCGGGAAGATCCCCTGGAGAAGGAAATGGCAACTTGCTCCAGTGTTCTTGCCTGAGAAATTACATGGACAGCGGCATCTGATGGGCTACAGTTCATGGGTTTGCAAAAAGTCAGACATGACTGAATGACTAAGCAGACTGGTTGCAAAGAGAAGGACTTTCCTTGTGCTTTTGAGATGAAGTGAGAGTAGAGGTTGGAGGGAGGGGTTAGATGTCCAATCTTGGATGGGCATAGAAGTGGCAGAGGTTTTGTTCAAAGCAGACTCCATGAAGTAGATATCCAAGTAGAGGGACAGCAGAGCATTTTCACAGAAACAGGGGTCATGTCCTGGCTCACATAATTAGTGAGCAGAGACAAATTACTTAACCTTTCTATGTCTCTGATTATTTGCCAAATAATTAGGAGTAAGAGCCACTTCAGATTTTTCCTGTGAGTCCTAAATTAAGTTCTTAGCACAGTGCTTATATGTGCTAAGTCACTTCAGTCATGTCTGACTCTTTGTGACCCTATGGACCCTATGCATTCTCCAGGCAAGAATACTGAAGTGGGTTGCTATTCCCTCCTCCAGGGGATCTTTCTGACCCAGGGATCGAACCTGAGTCTCCTGTATTGCAGGAAGATTCTTTATCATCTGAGTTACCAGGGAAGCCCAGTGCTTAGCACATGATAAATACTCAGTAAATATTTTTTAAAGTAACTGATATTATTTCTATTCTTAATACTATTATTATCACTACTGTAATAAATCTTTCTGAGACTCAGTTTCTCTACAGATTGAGATTAATATTTGTTCCTCACAGTGAGGTTCAGTTCAGTTTAGTTCAGACACTCAGTCATATTCGACTCTTCGCGACCCCATTGACCACAGCACGACAGGCCTCCCTGTCCATCACCAACTCCCGGAATCTACTCAAACTCATCTCCATTGAGTTGGTGATGCCATCCAACTGTCTCATCCTCTGCCGTCCCCTTCTCCTCCTGCCTTCAATCTTTCCCAGCATCAGGGTCTTTTCTAATGAGTCAGCTCTTCGCATCAGGTGGCCAAAGTATTGAAGTTTCGGCTTCAACATCAGTCCTTCCAGTGAACACTCAGGACTGAAGTGAAGTTAGAAATCAATTATCTGAGGGAAATTTCACCGTAGGTATCATTACTGGAGACAGTGACACTGTAAGATTTTATTTTTCTTTAAGGAACACAGCTGTGGTCATCATCACTTGAGAATTTACAAAACAGGCATGCTAATGCTACACATCGAGCAACACATGTCTTCCTGGATACGCTGTACAATTTAGGATTTAATGGATGAACTTAAGATTCCTAGAAGTGATGGCAATGTCTATCACTGTGGGCAGTCATTATAGGCTTTAGATAATCCTACCTGAAAGACTGTAGTCTAGTTATAAATGTTCTGAAAGATTGAGATCATACAAACACTGAAGTTAGATCAATCCGAATGTACAATTACTTCTCCTCCTTGACTCCATGAACCTCTGCACAGGTAAAAACAAAAAATGTTAATGTTGCAGTTTGCAAATTGTATAATATAACCTCTACACCCTTCTCTATTTCTTTTTGAATATATGTCTCTTACTGCAGTTATTAATTGAGAAAATTGTTTTCCTATATATCAGTTTGCTGAATATTTTCAAAAACTTGGCACTCAGATATTGGTGCCTAGGCTTCTATTGGACTAAAAACTTCCCTCCTCTAATCCAGTCCTTACAAATACAGACTGATTACATTGCAAACTATGACAGGCACATTTCCATCTCCAAAGTATTGGAGCCCTGCTGGTTAGGGATCTTCTGATTATTACGAATACCAACAATAGTAAATCATATAAGGGGATTTTTCTCAGTGCAATCATTCTTAAACTTCTCCTACTGAGTTTAATATTTCTAAGTGCTTCAGAAGATATCCAGCCTTCTGTTCTCACTGGAAAGCATTACTACTTCTTGTCTAATATACCTAGAGAGATGTCACTGAGAAACAGTGGCTGCCACTTCAAGTATTTAGGGGCCTGTACTCACAGGTTGGGGCAGGTAATTCTGGTTTGGGAGCTGGAAAAGGGGTTTCCTTACTCGCTGATATTAAGACTATAAGCTTCCTGAGAACCAGGAGCATTCAGAGTGGACAAATGTATTGAACACATCATAGAAGATAGAAGAGCAAAATAGACCCTGGGGTGAAATGTGAGTAAGAATTAGAGGGACTTATTGGGAGATAGAAAAATGCATTTTCTGGCATTTCTGCACATCTTATGAGCAGGAAACAATTGTTGCTTTCTTCCAGATTATTTTTTCATAGATGTTTCTTTAGTAAACATCCTTATAAGAGAGTATGTCTCTTTAGAGCAAAAAGCAATTTTTCTTATAGCCTTGGAAGGTAGAGATAATGTTTCCATCTGGAACAAAGCACAAGCATGCTTATTTCTCATAGTAAGACATGTGGGTCCCCTAAATTGGAATCTCCTCTACTATAATGCACCCCATTCAATTTGCAGATGTCACCTGGCCCTCTTCATGTCACCCTGTGAAGATCAGGGCATGGGACACTGATGCAAATGTGATGCTCGTGCTGCATGCCTTGTGCTGCGTGCTTGGAATAATAAAGTCCTTTGTTTTTGACATGGGGATCTTATGTCTTTTACTAGCATTCTTGAAATGGCAAAGTATTAGCTTACAAGTAAATAAATATTAGATACTTTATAGGTCTTGAGAGACTCTAAGGAAAAAAAAATTTGCAGCATATAAAAGAAGTGTAGAAAGATAAAAGACTAAAAATATCCTGTGATTCCCTTCCTTCATATTTAGTAAAGGTTTGTGCTGTGCTGTCTAAGTGGCTTCAATTGTGTTCAACTCTTTGATCCTATGGACTGTAACCCACCAGGCTCCTCTGTCCATGGAGTTTTTCAAGAAGAATACTAGAGTGGGTTGCCATGTCCTCCTCTAGGGGATCTTCCTGACCCAGGGATTGAACCTGTGTCTCTTGCATCTCCTGCATTGGCAGGTGGGTTCTTTACCACTAGTACCACCTGGGAATCCCAATAAAGGTTTCAGATCAGATCAGATCAGATCAGTCACTCAGTCATGTCTGACTCTTTGTGACCCCATGAACCGCAGCACGCCAGGCCTCCCTGTCCATCACCAACTCCTGGAGTTCACTCAGACTCACGTCCATCGAGTCAGTGACGCCATCCAGCCATCTCATCCTCTGTCGTCCCCTTCTCCTCCTGCCCCCAATCCCTCCCAGCATCAGAGTCTTTTCCAATGAGTCTTAGCATGAATTCATTGATTCAGGTATATATCAAGCACCTTCCAGATGGCAGGGATTATTCCAGATACAAGGGATAGAACACTAACTATGACCAACAATTTCCTTCCTCTCTTGCTGCACACCTACTGGTGAGCAAGGACAAATATAAAAAGGTGAATACATAGATTTTAAAATCTCAAATGGTTATAAATATTATGAAGCTCAATGAAAAGAATAATATCATTACAAAAGCTTCTTTAAATAGGGTGGTCTGGAAAGGCCTGCCTGAAGTGACAGCATTTAAGATAAAGGTCTGCCATGTAGACTTTGGGGGGAAGAATATTCCAGGAGGACAGGGAAAAGGAGAAGGAGAGAAAGTGAAATGGAGGGGAAAAGAGAGGAAGAGAGAGAAAAGCCACATGAGTAGAGACACTGAAGCTTGAAAAAGAGAAAGAAAAGCTGTGTGGCTGGAACATAATGAGTGAGAGGAAAAGGAAAACTGGCTGAATTTAGCCATTTGTGCAGGAGCCAGATCGTGTTGAAAATTATAGACTACAGTAGGCAATCAGATGGGATAGATGCTGTCTCTGTTCCTTTGTGAATTAAACTGGCTCACATTCCTCATTATTTTAAAAAAAGACACAAAGTCTATTGATGCTATGAGTCTTCTGAAAATAAGGAATACATTTGCACAATGGAAGGCAGGTGTATGAATTGCAAAGGAAAAAGAAATGCCTTCACCTTAAAGTGTTTGGAAAACAGAATAAGGTATATTTACAACTAGCTGTTACTATTCGGAGAAGGCAATGGCACCCCACTCCAGTACTCTTGCCTGGAAAATCCCATGGATGGAGGAGCCTGGAAGGCTGCAGTCCATGGGGTCGCTAAGAGTCGGACACGACTGAGTGACTTCACTTTCACTTTTCACTTTCATGCATTGGAGAAGGAAATGGCAACCCACTCCAGTGTTCTTGGCTGGAGAATCCCGGGGACGGGGGAGCCTGGTGGACTGTCATCTATGGGGTTGCACAGAGTTGGACACGACTGAAGTGACTTAGCAGCAGCAGCAGCAGCAGCTATTATACTGTATTATACTATTACTACTAGAACATTAATACTTCTACAGCCACTAAAAATAACAATCTAAAGATGAGGAAAAGGATGAGGAGGGGTGGGGAAGAAATAAGAAGACAAAGAAGATAACAAATTATGGAGGAGTGCATGTGCCAGGAACTATGCTCAATGCTTTACTGGCTTTTTTCTAAACCTCAAGATTATTCTGCAACATGCTTTGATGCTCCTTTCAGAAATGGGAGTTCAGGCTCAGAGAGGCAAAGCTCTTTTTGGTGGAAAATACAAAGATTTTCCATCCAGCCAATGCCTGAGCCAAGATTTGAACCTTGGAACTGTCTGGCTCCAGAGCCAGGATCTTTGCAGAATATATAGCCTGTATTTTAATGCAGCATCTTTTATGTTGCAGATGTTTCTTCCCTTATAAAGCAGGCAGCTTTGTCATCATTTGATAGAGAATTGTCGTATCCCAAAGATTGGTAGGTTCAGTAATGGTACAAAATGATTGGTGGTTTTTATCTTCACTATTTGAAAAGCCTGGCTCTAGACAGCAGCTGAAATACAGCACATAACATTTTTTCTTTCAGTGGACGCCATAGGAGACAATAGACTGTCTACACAATAAGATGGGTAGAAGCACCTGAATCAGTCTTCTAGCATAAAAATATAGCTGACCCATCTTTATTCTAGGTGCTTCTAAACTTTCGGAAGAAAAAATGACGGGTTTCTGGAAAAAATCTCTAAGAGAAAGGATCATTACCATCCTAGAGAAAATGTTTCATAAATGTACAGAGCCAAAGGGAACACAAAAAAGGTATTTGAACTAAACATGCAGGTTTTGATCTAATAGAATAGTAGAATATCAGATCTGAGAGGATCTGAAATTCACGCCTGGGGTAACTAGTAATTAATGATGTGTTTTTACTTTTACTGGGAAAAATGTTTCAAAGAGATTGCCTACCCCTTTGTTTCCAAAACTGTATTCCAAAGAATGCACGTTTCTAGCAACGATCTTGTTTTATGAAGTAAGGATTTCATAGTTTGAAATTCCTCCAGCAGAATTTATTTATCCATATCTCTTCCTTCTTAGTAACAGAACACCAATTTAAAAAATCTTTTTATTTGGAGATGGAGTAGACCCAGGGTGATATATACATTATAACCAGGTGGATATATTTCCCAGTCTATATTTCACTGAGGAGGCCAATGAAATATAAATCTAATTTTAGATTGTGTGAGAAAAGTTCTTTAGAGAGGGCTGTGAGTTAAGATTGGAGTGGATCTATTTTGCCACTTTTCTGTTTTACTCTTTGGCCATATATGATGGCTGGAGTTCCAGTAGTCCATACTCTTCGGGCATTGGGTTGTTTTTAGGATAAAATCCCCAAAGTTGACATGACAGCCCTGCTCTGTGCCAGTCTCAGTCTACTGGTAACCAGTGTCTTGGCTGGGCTGGCCCTTATGCTTCTTACTATGACTGGAAGTATGGGAGAGAAAAGAACTTCCCTTTTCCCTTCTAGGTTCTTCTGGTTGGTCTAATAAATAATTGACATGAGACAGCTTAACTGGAGTAAATTAAACAAAAATATTTAATAGCAGGTACACATGGAAGAGACCCAGGAAAACTGAGTAATTCATTAAAGTATCCAAAGCCCTCACCTTAAACACCCTCAACAGCAAAAGACCAAAGAGAACATTGAAGGTATTGGGTTGGGACTTCAAAAGGAAGGAAGGTGATTCACATGGAGATGGGAAAGCAAATGTTTTATAAACATATGTTTTCTGGGGATGCAGAGGCGATGGGATACAGACAGGACTTTGGTCTCCAGGCCCTGCCAAAGTCCTTCCTCCACACCTAACCCAGTAGTAGATATCTTTGGTGATAGTTCCATTGTTGTTGTAGGGCTTCCATCGTGGCTCAGATGGTAAAGAATCTGCCAGCAATGAGGCAGACCCCAGTTCAATCTCTGGGTCAGAAAGATCCCCTGGAAAAGAAAATGGCTACCCACTCCATTATTCTTGCCTAGAAAATCCCATGAACAGAGGAGCCTGTTGGGCTGCAGTCCATGGGATTGTGGAGTTGGATAGGGCTGAGAGACTAACCTTTTCTTTCTTTCCGTTCTTGTTATAGGCCCTTTTAACTAATTTATTAGGTAGCTAAGGGTGAAATAAAAACAATTCCTGAGTCTTCTTTTACTTAAAAATAATCCTCTTGTCACATTGTTTTGTAATTTTTTAAGTGTTTATACTTCTTGGCTGTGCCATGTGGCGTGTGGCATCTTAGCTTCCCCCTCAGGAATCAAACCTGAGCCCCCTGCATGGGAAGTACAGAATCTTAACCACTGGACCACCAGTGAAGTCCTGGGGTGCAAATTTTTATTCCACACACAGAACACCCTCAGCAATAACCATTAAGAAATTTTAGGGGAAAGAAAATGGGTACCTACAAGTCTTAGAAATTACATGACACATCTAGGGACAAACAGCAGGTCTCAAAGACAGAGAGAGAGTGTGCAAGAGGCCCGGAGTTCTGCTTTTTTGAGGTCTAGGATGAGGGCCTATAGTTTCAAAGGTTCATTCTGTACTGGTGAATTTAAACACCGATGGAAATTTAAAGCACACGAAGGGGAAATCTTTGTCCCAAATACTTGGTTATTGAAATTAACCAAGGTTTCTCAAACAAAGTAGGTGGGGCATGGCCTGACTCTTTAACTGGCCTTGTGGTTGGCACTGTATTCATTCCAGATAGCCATCATTGAAGTGGATGCTTAGACAGATTTTAAATTAGGCACTTGCATTACAAAAACTGTCAGAGCTTATACTACAACACCCTATAGATTAAACTTTAATTTACTTTGTAGTACTGCCACATCAGCCCTCGTGTGTCTACCTCTTATCTTGATTTTGGTGAAGATATAAAATCCTAATGTTTTTAAGCCATTCCAACCAGGTCTCTGTCGCCAGCAATTGGGTGTGATTCCTGATACACCTTGTACATTCCACACTCCTCTTAAAGGTTTACAGGTACTTTTTTTCCATTCAAGATCCAGAGAATTACAGTCATAAGCATGACATATTTACATAAAAGCAACTATTAAGAAATTAGCATGTGCCAGCAACTGTGCAAATACTGAGGATGTAGAAAAAATAAAAGAGAAAATGATTAATTCCGAGTATTTCGTGGAAGTTTTTCCAAAAAACGTTGCTTAGGTTTTGAAAGTTAAAGGGAATTTTGCAAGTAGAGAAGAAATGAAAATACAAGATGGGTTCAGTTCAGTTCAATTCAGTCGCTCAGTCATGTCTGACTCTTTGCGATCCCATGAATTGCAGCATGCCAGGCCTCCCTGTCCATCACCATCTCCCAGAGTTCACTCAGACTCCCGTCCATCGAGTCGGTGATGCCATCCAGCCATCTCATCCTCTGTCATCCCCTTCTCCTCCTGCCCCCAATCCCTCCCAACATGAGAGTCTTTTCCAATGAGTCAACTCTTTGCATGAGGTGGCCAAAGTCCTGGAGTTTCAGCTTTAGCATCATTCCTTCTAAAGAACACCCAGGACTGATCTCCTTTAGAATGGACTGGTTGGATCTCCTTGCAGTCCAAGGGACTCTCAAGAGTCTTCTCCAACACCACAGTTCAAAAGCATCAATTCTTCGGCGCTCAGCTTTCTTCACAGTCCAACTCTCACATCCATACTTGACTACTGGGAAAACCATAGCCTTAACTAGATGGACCTTTGTTGGCAAAGTAATGTCTCTGCTTTTGAATATAGAGAATGTAATGAAAAGAGAGCAATGTGATGTTTCCCAAGAACTTCAGCATCTTTGGTCTTGTTGTTGTTCAGTTGCTCAGTCAAGTCAGACTCTGCAATCCCATGAACCGCAGCACACCAGGCTTCCCTGTCCTTCACCATCTCCCATGGTCTGCTCAAACTCATGTCCGATGAGTCAGTGATGCCATCCAACCATCTCATCCTCTGTCGTCCCCTTCTCCTCCCACCTTTAATCTTTCCCAGCATCAGGGTCTTTTCCAATGAGTCAGCTCTTTGCATGAGGTGCCCAAAGTATTGGAGCTTCAGCATCAGTCCTTCCAATGAATATTCAGGGTTGGTTTCCTTTAGGATGGACTGGTTGGGTCTCCTTGCAGTCCAAAGGACTCTCAAGAGTCTTCTCCAACACCACAGATTGAAAGCATCAATTTTTTGGTCCTCAGCCTTCTTCATGGTCCAACTCTCTTGATCCAAATCTTTGCTATAGCTAGAGGATAAAACTGAGGTAGTCTTTAAGTGGATACATGGGCCTGAGACAGAAAAATTACAGATTTAGAGAAGTAGACAAAGGCAAATATGAAGGACTTTCAAGTCTAATTTAAGGGTCTTAGGCATTATACTCTAGGTAATATGGCACTATTAAGCAATTTTAGGCAAAAAGAAACAGGATTAAACATGTGTTCTTGAAAACCCTCTCTGTGGAGAATGGAAAAGAAAGGCTGATTTGGGGAGGTAGGGGAGGTGGGGCATGAAACTAGATATGAGGAAGCAAAATTGGAGTTGCTGGAGTGGTCCAGAGCAGATATCAAGAGAGCAGATATCAAACCACTGCAGTAGTAACATGTTCAATTGGCTAGTAATGGGTCACTAATATTTACTCATGAAGTAATGTCAATTCCATGAACCTAACCAACAGTCATAGGAGAAAAAGGAATGGTGACTTTTTTATCAATAGAAAGCCCATATTTGAGGAAAATGATTGTATAAAATGAGAGTTTAGCAGTTATATTCTCCATTTTTTTTTAAAGAACAACTTTTTTTTAAGAGCATGTAATTCTGATACTTATTTGATCTAATCTGATTCTCTACTAACATTTGGCTTTCTCCATGCTTAAAATGGTTTTGATTTCTCTGCCATTTTGGAAACATCTCATCATCCCAGGATAGGAGCACAGAATCTACTCATCTCTTCACATTTGTAGTCAAGGAGACTTTCATTTTCCCAAGGCTCACGGTTCCTGGTATTGAGAAGATGCTAACAAACAGTCCACTGTGGTATTTAGCCCTGTGCTTTCTTTGAGCATTCTGACTGAAGCAAGGTTTTTTTTTTTTTTTTTTTTTCCCCATTGAAGTAGTACCATTTAAACTAAAGAACCAGTGACTACAGCATCCACAAAAATCTGCACAGCACGAATTCCAGAAGAAATGATCATACCCTTGAGAGACAATAACATTTTTAGGATCCCTTAGCCTTTCTAAAATTAAAGTAGCAACAATGTTGTGATTGTTTATATCCCATCTACAACTCTCATCACCTCCACCCAGTCAACTCCATTTCTGGGAGAAATCAGTCAGTTTATGAAATAGAACTCAAGTTCATCATACTGCTCTCATCTACCATCTATATCCCTTTATAAAGATTTCTGCCTCTGGCATTATTCCCTTAAGAAATTTTTTACTTTTAAGTTCAGGAAACACATACCCTCATGCAAGAGAATATATCTAAGAACCACTATTCACAAAGCTTTTGTCAGAAAGCATCACTATCTCCACCAGATTATGGCAGAGCCTGAGTGGGTGGTGGTGGGGTTGGAGGGTTGGGAGGTTGGGAAATTGTATCATGGTATTGCATACCCAGTTGACTTAATAAATAAGCAGTTTAGAACACAATGATTAGGTAGATTAGACACATATAATTAATACAAGAAAGCAGCCTACTTATGGAACATAATATAAAAACATGCCTACTTTTGTTTATTTTTATTTGGACTCCATCTAGTTCTCAAAGAGAATAATATGGCATGCCTTGCAGTATTCACTACCTCTGTGTTACTATCATTATTCTAGTAAAAGTTTTACTGATGTCCTAGAGCACAGATTCAGAAGAGGACATTATTGCACACAGTAGAACTTTCTCTTTGTATAAATTAAATCCATCTCTTTATTTCCATGAGAGCAGTATATTCAATGAGACAAAAAGGCAGGAATAGATATTTTGAGAATTAGGAAAATAAAGAGTCAGGACGCTTAGTCTTTGTGTTTTTTCACAAATGGAGAAGGAAACAGTGAGATAAAAATCATGGAACTGGAGGATTCGGGTTGTTATACAGCAGAAACTAACAGCATTGTAAAGCAATTATCCAATTTAAAAAAAAAAATAAATCATAGAACTGAACCTTTAAAACATTAATAAAACAAAACTTTTCAAGGACTAAAGGCATTTCCTTAAGTCTAGAGAACATCCTGACTACAGCCCTATAAAACTAGTAAAAATCATGAAATCTCACAGATCTTGAGATGAATCAGTTTATGGAATGATGATTCTTAGCATTAACCCAATGCCTGAACTTCACAATAAGGAAACAAAGATCCCAAGGCAGTTAAGCAGCTTTTCCAATGTCACACAGTAATAGAGGCTAACTGGGACTTCCTGAACCTTACTGCAAAATTATTACTATGTGACGTGCTCCCAAGCAACTTATTCTAGACGGAAAGCCTGGTCCAGGACTCTAGCTTTTCCCCCTCCACCATGTAGACAGGTATATGTATGAACTAGGATTTATCTTTCAGAATTTTTGATAGAAAGTACATTCCTGATTAAAAAAAAAAAAAAAAAACAACTAACAAAAACCAACTAAAGAAACAACATTTGACCCAGTATAAGAGGTCAAAGTTTGAAGAGTCCTCTGTTTCAAAACTAAATGTGACATATTTCAAATCAGATTTTAAAAACTAGGTAGAGCACTTCATGTAATTACTTCCCTTAAGGAAGGGAGACCAGAGAACACATTCTTTCAAAAAAGAGGCCTTTGTTATATTCTACCAGTTAAAAGATGAAAGATTCTTTCCTAGGTTACTAGAAATGCTTGGTAACCCAGTTTCCTGAGATTCCATTACATCACAGCAGCGTTGTATGTTTGAGAGTTCTTAGATATAAAAGTTTAACCTAGAGGAAAATAAAAGCCAATCTAGTGGAAAGGAAGTACTCTCTTTTTTTGAGTTTCACCTTTAGTAATTAAATTAATCAAACAGATATTTTTCACTTTCCTTCCATGAAATACATATTTAGAGACCATTCAAATATAAATTGCTCTCATAATCATGCTAATTGGCTCTCTGGAAATTCAAGAGATGACTTCTTGATGAAGATGATAATGATAAACTCTCAAGGGAATTTAAGAAAATTTAATTTTGAAGAGCAATCCTATTCACATTTTTTCAAGTTATAAATAAGAAGAAACATTTTAGAAGATGGAGAGCATTCCTTAAAGGGATAGTAATGTTGTTGTTCACTGTCTCTAAACCTCATGGTGAAAAGAAGGATTTCTTTAAATTACAATCTCATAACCTGAGTAAGAACCACAAACTCTCAGACAATAGAATGAAGCTGTATATTCTACTTAGCTTCACCATTAGGATTTTCCCAATAGGTAAAATGTTTGCAATTACTTGTATTTTATTATTTTAATACAAGTCATTTACATCTTTGTGCTGGAAAAAAAAAATGTTTAAAATTTATAGACCAGAGAAGTAGAAATATTCCTGGAGTAGGAGCCTAGCAGTCTCAATTGGTTTCCCCATCTGCCTGTTTCTTTGCTATAGAATCTCCATTTGTTTGGATCCTCCCCTTCATATGATACAGGAAAGAAAATAGAAAGGAAGAATTATGATAGGTCTTCTCCTCCTCAGCAGCCATTAATTAGGCATGAATGACTCAATCTTTACAAAAAGAAAGGCTTCCCTTATGGATCAGCTGGCAAAGAATTCACCTGCAATGCAGGAGACCTGCGTTCGATCCCTGAGTTGGGAAGATTCCCTGGAAAAGGGAAAGACTACCCACTCCAATATTATGGCCTGGAGAATTCCATGGACTGTAGTCCATGGGGTTGCAAAGAGTCAAACACTTTTACTTTTACTTTACCAAAAGAAGTGAAAATCACTCAGTTTTGTCTGACTCTTTGCAACCCCATGGATTGTAGCCCACCAGGCTCCTCTGTCCATGGAATTCTCCAGGCAAGAATACTGGAGTGGGTCACCACTCCCTTCTCCAGGGGATCTTCCCTATCCAGGGATTGAACCCAGGTCTCCTGCATTGCAGGCAGATTTTTTACCCTCTAAGCTGAGAACAGGCAGGTAAATCTGTTAGTGTGGCTGCACCAATAAAGGAGAAGCAAGAGTAGAAACATCCCTTTTTCACTAGATTAAGGTGCATATGTGAGTATGATATATGAGTTTGAGCAAGCTCCAGGAGTTGGTGACGGACAGGGTAGCCTATCGTGTTGCAGTCGATGGGGTCACAAAGAGTTGGACATGATTGAGTCACTGAACAGAACTGATACAGATGAGTCATTTTAGTTTTATGTAGAGTCATATACATATACTTCTAAGCTTTGCCCATTTATAGGACACAGTCTTGTAACAATGAGTTCCAAGACACTTAAATGATGTCTTCACCCAAAGGAGCCAGGGTTTCTTGGAGAAAAATTTCTAGGACTAGGCAGATAAAGTATGAGACAAGCCTTGAACATCATATTGTATCTGAAATTACTGTAATGCCCAGTGAATGTTGCATGCTAAGTTGCTTAGCCCTTAGCAATCAAGTCTGTGCTGCATCTTTATCATACTGAGAAGTATACAAACCAGCTCTGTTGCAGAAGGAGAATCAATCTCTTCCAAGCCTTTTCAATAGACAAATATCCTTAGTTAAATTGGAAGTGGTCAAACAGGAGGTGGCAAGAGTGAACATTGACATTTTAGGAATCAGTGAACTAAAATGGACTGGAATGGGCAAATTAAACTCAGATGACCATTATAACTACTACTGCAATCAGGAATCCCTTAGAAGAAATGTTGTAGCCCTCATAGTCAAAAGAAGAGTCTGAAATGGAACACTTGGGTGCAATCTTAAAAACTACATAATGATCTCTGTTTGTTTCCAAGGCAAGCCATTCAATATTACGGAAATCCAAGTCTATGCTCCAACCAGTAATGCTGAAGAAGCTGAAGTCGAACAGTTCTTTGAAGACCTATAAGACCTTTTAGAACTAACACCCCAAAAATATGTCCTTTTCATTATAGGGGACTGGAATGTAAAAGTAGGAAATCAAGAAATACCAGAGTAACAGGCAAATTTGGCCTTGGAGTACAAAATAAGCAGGTCAAAGGCTGACAGAGTTTTTCCGCGAGAAAACACTGGTCATAGCAAACACCCTCTTCCAACAACACAGGAGAAGACTCTACACATAGACATCACCAGATGGTCAATACTGAAATCAGATTGATTACATTCTTTGCAGCCAAAGATGGAGAAATTCTATACAGTCAGCAAAAACAAGACCAGGAGCTGACTGTTGCTCAGATCATGAACTCCTTATTGCCAAATTCACACTTAAATTGAAGAAAGTGGGAAAAATCACTAGACCATGCAGGTATGACCTAAACCAAATCCCTGACAATTATACAGTGGAAGTGAGAAATAGATTTAAGAGACTAGATCTGATAGACAGAGTGCCTGATGAACTATGGATAGAGGTTCGTGACATTGTACAGGAGACAGGGAGCAAGACCATCCCCAAGAAAAAGGAATGCAAAAAGACAAAATGGCTGTCTGAGGAGGCCTTTCAAATAGCTGTGAAAAGAACAGAACTGAAAAGCAAAGGAGAAAAGGAATGATATACCCATTTGAATCCAGAATTCCAAAGAATAGCAAGGAGAGATAAGAAAGCCTTCCTCAGCGATCAATGCAAAGACATAGAGGGAAACAATAGAATGGGAAAGACTAGAGATTTATTCAAGAAAATTAGAGATACCAAGGGAACATTTCATGAAAAGATGGGCTCAATAAAGCACAGAGATGATAGAGATCTAACAGAAGCAGAAGATGTTAAGAAGAGGTGGCAAGAATACACAGAAGAACTGTACAAAAAAGATCTTCATGAACCAGATGATCATGATGGTGTGATCACTGACACTCACCTAGAGCCAGATATCTTGGAATGTGAAGTCAAGTGGGCCTTAGGAAGCATCACTATAACAAAGCTAGTGGAAGTGATAGAATTCCAGTTGAGCTATTTCAAATCCTAAAAGATGATGCTGTGAAAGTGCTGCACTCAATATGTCAGTGGCCACCAAACTGGAAAAGGTCAGTTTTCATTCCAATCCCAAAGAAAGGCAATGCCAAAGAATGCTCAAACTATTGCACAACTGCACTCATCTCAAACGCTGGTAAAGTAATGCTCAAAATTCTCCAAGCCAGCCTTCAACAATATGTGAAGCATGAACTTCCAGATGTTCAAGTTGGACTAGAAAAGTCAGAGAAACTAGATATCAATTTGCCAACATCCACTGGATCATCGAAAGAACAAGAGAGTTCCAGAAAAACATCTGCTTCATTGACTAGGCCAAAGCCTTTGACTGAATGGATCACAACAAACTGTTGAAAATTCTTCAAGAGATGGGAATACCAGACTACCTGATCTGCCTCTTGAGAAATCTGTATGCAGGTCAAGAAGCACCAGTTAGAACTGGACACGGAACAAAAGACTGGTTCCAAATCAGGAAAGGAGTATGTAAAGGCTGTATATTGTCACCCTGCTTGTTTAATTTATATGCAGAACACATCTTTCAAAATGCCAGACTGTATGAAGCACAAGCTGGAACCAAGGTTGCTGGGAAAAATATCAATAACCTTAGATATGCAGATGACACCACCCTTATGGCAGAAAGCAAAGAACTAAAGAGCCTCTTGATGAAAGAGAAGAATGAAAAAGTTGACTTAAAACTCAACTTTCAGAAAACTAAGATCATGGCATCTGGTCCCATCACTTCATGGCAAATAGATGGGGGGAAAATAGAAACAGTGACAGACTTTATTCTGGGAGCTCCAAAATCACTGGAGATTGTGACTGCATCCATCAAATTAAAAGACGCTTGCTCCTTGGAAGAAAACTGTGACCAACCTAGACAGCATATTAAAAAGCAGAGACATTACTTTACCAACAAGGATCCATCTGTTCAAAGCTATGATTTTCCCAGTAGTCATGTATGGATGTGAGAGTTGGACTATAAAGAAGGCTGAGTGCTGAAGAATTGATGCTTTTGAACTATGGTATTGGAGAAGACTCTTGAGAGTTCCTTGAACTACAAGAAGATCCAACCAGTCCATCCTAAAGGAAATCAGTCCTGAATATTCATTGGAAGGATTGATGCTGAAGCTGAAACTCCAATACTTTGGCCACCTTATGTGAAGAGCCTACTCATTGGAAAAGACCCTGATGCTGGGCAAGCTTGAAGACAGGAGGAGAAGGGGATGACAGAGGATGAGAGAGTTGTATGGCATCACTGACTCGATGGATATGAGTTTAAGTTCCAGGAGTAAGTGATGGACAGGGAAACCTGTTGTGTTGCAGCCCATGGGGTCACAAAGAGTTGGACACGACTGAGCAGCTGAACTGAACTGAACTGAATTGCTTCAGTGTGTCCCAACAGACAATGACAACACGACAGACAATGAATGTTGGGACATGTCTAAAGCACATAGGTGGGAGCCAGTTTGAATGAGATGATTTTGTCATCAAAATAAATGACAATAACAATGGATTGAAACCCCATTGGATAAGATAGTAATCCATGGTATTATAGTGATATAATATATGAATGAATAGAATTGAGTTGTGTTATAGATAGTGTGTGGTTATACACATATATTCTATTATAGCTATATAATTACATATAGGTAGAGATAAAATTATTCCTCATAGTAGAATACCAGCAACTTTTGAAGGAATAATGGAAACAGAGAATTGACATTTGGCAGCCATCAAAGATCATGATGAGGAAGGGCGGCGGTAAGGAGATACCCGTTGTCCAAGGTAAGGAGCAATGGCTGCGCTTTGCTGGAGCAGCCGTGAGGAGATAACCCACGTCCAAGAAAATAGAAATCCAAGTAAGATGGTAGGTGTTGCAAGAGGGCATCAGAGGGCAAACACACTGAAACCATACTCACAGAAAACTAGTCAATCTAATCACACTAGGACCACAGCCTTGTCTAACTCAATGAAAGTAAGCCATCCCCGTGGGGCAACCCAAGATGGGCGAGTCATGGTGGAGAGATCTGACAGAATATGGTCCACTGGAGAAGGGAATGACAAACCACTTCAGTATTTTTGCCTTGAGAACCCCATGAACAGTATGAAAAGGCAAAATGATAGGATACTGAAAGAGAAACTCCCCAGGTCAGTAGGTGCCTAATATGCTACTGGAGATCAGTGGAGAAATAACTCCAGAAAGAATGAAGGGATGGAGCCAAAGCAAAAAGAATACCCAGCTGTGGATGTGACTGGTGATAGAAGCAAGGTCTGATGCTGTAAAGAGCAATATTGCATAGGAACCTGGAATGTCAGGTCCATGAATCAAGGCAAATTGGAAGTGGTCAAACAAGAAATGGCAAGAGTGAATGTTGACATTCTAGGAATCAGTGAACTGAAATGGACTGGAATGGGTGAATTTAACTCAGATGACCATTATATCTACTACTGTGGGCAGGAATCCCTCAGAAGAAATGAAGTGGCCATCATGGTCAACAAAAGAGTCCGAAATGCAGTACTTGGATGCAATCTCAAAAACGACAGATTGATCTCTGTTCGTTTCCAAGGCAAACCATTCAATATCACAGTAATCCAAGTCTATGCCCCAACCAGTAACGCTGAAGAAGCTGAAGTTGAACAGTTCTATGAAGACCTACAAGACCTTTTAGAACTAACACTCAAAAAAGATGTCCTTCTCATTATAGGGGACTGGAATGCAAAAGTAGGAAGTCAAGAAACATCTGGAGTAACAGGCAAATTTGGCCTTGGAATATGGAATGAAGCAGGGCAAAGAATAATAGAGTTTTGCCAAGAAAATGCACTGGTCATAACAAACACCCTCTTCCAACAACACAAGAGAAGACTCTATACGTGGACATCAACAGATGGTCAACACCAAAATCAGATTGATTATATTCTTGCAGCCAAAGATGGAGAAGTTCTATACAGTCAGCAAAAACAAGACCAGGAGCTAACTGTGGCTGAGACCATGAACACCTTATTGCCAAATTCAGACTTAAATTGGAGAAAGTAGGGAAAACCATTCAGGTATGACCTAAATCAAATCCCTTATGATTATACACTGGAAGTGAGAAATAGATTTAAGGGCCTAGATCTGATAGATAGAGTGCCTGATGAACTATGGAATGAGGTTCATGACATTGTACAGGAGACAGGGCTCAAGACCATCCCCATGGAAAAGAAATGCAAAAAAGCAAAATGGCTGTCTGGGGAGGCCTTACAAATAGCTGTGAAAAGAATAGACGCGAAAAGCAAAGGAGGAAAGGAAAGATATAAACATCTGAATGCAGAGTTCCAAAGAATAGCAAGAAGAGATAAGAAAGCCTTCTTCAGCGATCAATGCAAAGAAATAGAGGAAAACAACAGAATGCTAAAGACTGGGGACCTCTTCAAGAAAATCAGAGATACCAAAGGAACATTTCATGCAAAGATGGGCTCGATAAAGGACAGAAATGGTACGGACCTAACAGAAGCAGAAGATATTAAGAAGAGATGGCAAAAATACACAGGAGAACTGTACAAAAAAGATCTTCACAACCCAGATAATCACGATGGTATGATCACTGACCTAGAGCCAGACACCCTGGAATGTGAAGTCAAGTGGGCCTTAGAAAGCATCACTATGAACAAAGCTAGTGGAGGTGATGGCATTCCAGTTGAGCTATTCCAAATCCTGAAAAATGATGCTGTGAAAGTGCTGCACTCAATATGCCAGCAAATTTGGAAAACTCAGCAGTGGCCACAGGACTAGATAAGGTCAGTTTTTATTCCAATCCCAAAGAAAGGCAATGCCAAAGAATGCTCAAACTACCACACAATTGCACTCATCTCACACGCTAGTAAAGTAATGCTCAAAATTCTCCAGGCCAGGCTTCAGCAGTATGTGAACCGTGAACTTCCAGATGTTCAAGTTGGTTTTAGAAAAGGCAGAGGAACCAGAGATCAAATTGCCAACATCCGCCAGATCATGGAAAAAGCAAGAGAGTTCCAGAAAAGCATCTATTTCTGCTTTATTGACTATGCCAAAGCCTTTGACTGTGTGGATCACAATAAACTGTGGAAAATTCTGAAAGAGATGGGAATACCAGACCACCTGATCTGCCTCTTGAGAAATTTGTATGCAGGTCAGGAAGCAACAGTTAGAACTGGACATGGAACAACAGACTGGTTCCAAATAGGAAAAGGAGTTCATCAAGGCTGTATATTGTCACCCTGTTTATTTAACTTCTATGCAGAGTACATCATGAGAAACGCTGGACTGGAAGAAACACAAGCTGGAATCAAGATTGCTGGGAGAAATATCAATAACCTCAGATATGCAGATGACACCATGCTTATGGCAGAAAGTGAAGAGGAACTCAAAAGCCTCTTGATGAAAGTGAAAGTGGAGAGTGAAAAAGTTGGCTTAAAGCTCAACATTCAGAAAACGAAGATCATGACATCTGGTCCCATCACTTCATGGGAAATAGATGGGGAAACAGTGGAAACAGTGTCAGACTTCATTTTTCTGGGCTCCAAAATCACTACAAGATGGTGACTGCAGCCATGAAATTGAAAGACGCTTACTCCTTGGAAGGAAAGTTATGACCAACCTAGATAACATATTCAAAAGCAGAGACATTACTTTGCCAACAAAGCTTCATCTAGTCAAGGCTCTGGTTTTTCCTGTGGTCATGTATGGATGTGACAGTTGGACTGTGAAGAAGGCTGAGTGCCGAAGAATTGATGCTTTTGAACTGTGGTGTTGGAGAAGACTCTTGAGAGTCCCTTGGACTGCAAGGAGATCCAACCAGTCCATTGTGAAGGAGATCAGCCCTGGGATTTCTTTGGAAGGAATGATGCTAAAGCTGAAACTCCAGTACTTTGGCCACCTCATATGAAGAGTTGACTCATTGGAAAAGACTCTGATGCTGGGAGGGATTGGGGGTGAGAGGAGAAGGGGATGACAGAGGATGAGATGGCTGGATGGCATCACTGACTCGATGGGCTTGAGTCTCAGTGAACTCCCGGAGTTGGTGCTGGACAGGGAGGCCTGGCATGCTGCGATTCATGGGGTCACAAAGAGTCGCACACGACTGAACGACTGATCTGATCTGATCTGAAAGATCATGGTTAATTAAGTAGATATTGTCAGTGGATATTAAAATTATTTAGTGGTGGTTTGGTGAGGAATGAGTTGATGGCTTCTCTTTGAAATACTTTCCTACAATATATTAATAATTTTAACTGGAGAAATAGTGACTGTATAGTTGAAGACTTGACAGAGCCCAGTATTACCGAGTGGTTAAATTTAAAGTGACCAGAGGAAGAATTGTTCCATATCAAGTGTCTCTGGAAATGATGTACCAAGAAGTGTGTAATATCATTTCTGTGGAATTTCTACGAAAAGTGCATGACCTGAGTCAGGACATGAAGAATCATCAGATGGATCCTGTTCGAGGCTCCTGCTATAGGGTTTAAGGCCTGTCTACTTTAAACTACTGGAATAAGAAAAGGGAACCCATTCCAGTATTGCATGGAAAATTCCATGGACAGAGGAGCCCTGTGGGCCCCAGTCCATGGGGTCTCAAAGAGATGGACATGACTGAGTGATTGAGCACAAGCACCTTTAAACCTATCAAAAACACAAAAGACAGGAAAACACTGAGGAACTTATTCAGGATGGAAGAATTAGAAGAGAGCTGACAGCTAAACTCACCATGGTGTCTTAGATAAGGATCAGAACTAGAATGGGAAAGGTATCATTTTTGTGGCAGCTGACAAAATTTGAATGGGAACATGGGCTTGAACGATGATGTACTGATTTTAGGTTCCTGATTGAGGAACTTAAATTGAGGAAGGGTTATATGATTTTTATTCCTGAAAGTATTCTTGTTTAGGGAACATAAATATTGTATTTTTGGAGTGAGAGGATATTCTGCCTACATCTTACTCTTGGAAAGTTTAGGAAAAGATGAAAGATAATGACTATATATTTATGTATAGATTGGGCAATAGAACAAATGAGGCAAAATTTCACAATCGGAGGATTGAGTAAGAGAAATATCAGAGCTCTTTTTCACAAAATATCTTTAGGGGACTTCCCTGGTGGTCCAGTGATTAAGACTCCACGCTCCCAATGCAGAGGGCACAGGTCTGGTCCCTGGTTGGGGAACTATGATCTCACATGCTGCAAAAAAAAAAAAAAGACTTAAAAAAATATGCATATGTATATATATTTATATGACCATTGGAAAGAATAGTTGTTTCCATTTATATTTAAGTTGATATGCAATATGTCATTCATTAGTCCAACAAATACTGAGATCTCACCATGTTTGTTCCACTATTTTAGGTATTTATTCTAAAGAGGGAACAAGATAAAGATCCCAGTCACAAATACCCAGACTCTAGCGAAATTAACCTAACCATGTGAGATCTGTAATTCTCTTCCTGAAGTAATTAATTCATCAGAGCATTATTTTTATTTATATTATTTTTAGACATTCCAGTGGCCTTGTGAAAGGAGGTGAGGAAATCTAAGGAGGAAATAACATTCATCAGAAAAATATATCCACTGACACCTCTTTTTTATGGCAAACATTTTCTTTCTTAATTTCTGGGATCTTGAATCTAAAAAGTGTGTTATAGTCCATTACTATTACCTGGATTACAGATGGATGGAGTTTTTTGTTTGGTTGGTGTTTAACTTTTTCCCATACCTTCACAAGCTCTGATCTCCTTTGTCAGAGCTGAGAGAGGCCTGGTTGTGCACTACCACCTCAAATAATAAATACTGATTCTCTTCCTTCCAGCTCCCAGCTCCTTGAATTTCAAAGGTCAGCAGCATTCTGAACAAAAGAATAAAGACCAAAAACCATTATAAATTGTGGTAGAGGCCTTTAGTGGAAATATTATTTTTAAAGTCCTTTAAATCAAAACCATAAAAAGGTGGTATCCACAGTATATTGATGTATTTCTTCCAAGTTCAGTTTTTTAAAACAAGCTTGTCATGGGCTTTTAATTTATCCTTTTATTCTACATTATATCTTCATAAATATAGACTTCCAAAACTACAAAGGAAATAATTAAAATTCTAAAGAATGTTTGCAATTTCGCTAAGAAATTATGTTTCCTTTTGTCAAGTTGCAATACATTTTGCAAGGAGGACTAGACAAATTAATAATAATTATCCTGGTTTCCACTTTTACTTCATAATCCGAATTTATGTTATTTGCACCGGAATAGTAGTTATTCAGAATATCTGTGTAGATGAAAAGTAGAATTCAACGCAGAACATATTCCTTGAATGGCCGAACCGTCTCAAGCCAAATGCTGCTAGACACAAGAAACATAAAACAAATGACAAGAAATCCCTTAACAGGAAACTCATTCTGGTAATAAGTAAATAGCAATTTGATAAAGAAATTCATTCATATATACATAAATAAAGTATAGAGAAAATTTAGGAAAAAGTATAACTGCCTCCATTTAATAGAATACCAGGGATAGCTCTCTGGGGAAGATGACAGCAACTGAGGTCTTAAGATTGAGAACAAGTTTGTCAGATTAAAAAGTCAAACATCCCAAAAGATATAAAAGCCTGGAAAAAATCATAGGATGCAATGACTATATTCATTAATGTTTCAGCACGAAGTATGTGTGTGTGTGTGTGTGTTTGTGGATATGTGATGGATGAGTGGAAATTGCTTATAAAGGTGAGAATAGAGAGAAGTAGGGACCAGATCATGAAGAATGTTTTCAAATTTTACTTCGTTGAAGTATAATTGATTTATAATGTTATAGTGTTAATTTTTGCTGTATAAAGAAGTGATTAAGTTATATGTGTATAAATATATTTTTTCATAAGTTTACACTATGGTTTATCATAGAATATTGAATATAGTTCCCTGTGCTATACAGTAGAACATTTTTGTTTACCTATTCTATATATTACAGTTTGTATCTGCTAAGCTCAAACTCCCAGTCCTCGTCTTCCCTAACTCCCCCTGCCTCAGCAGCCACAAGGCTGTTCTCTTCCCCTGTGAATCTGTTTCTGTTTCATAGATAAGTTTATTTGTATTATATTTTAGGTTCCACATTTAAGTGATATCATATGATATTTGATATTTTGTTTTTGTTATTTGTTTTTTTTACCTAAATTACTTCACTTAGTATGATAATCGCTAGGTTCATCCATGTAGCTGTAAATGACATTATTTCATTATTTTTATGGTAAGTAGTATTCTGTTGCATACATGTGCACAACTTCTTTATCCATTCGTCTGTCATTGGACATTTATGTTGCTTCCATGTCCCAGGAGTGGGATTGCTGGATCATATGGCAACTCTATTTTTAGTGTTTAGTGAGGAATCCCTAAACTATATTCCATAGTAGCTGCACAAATTTACATTCCCACCAACAGTATAGGAAGGCTTCCTTTTCCAAGGGGATCTCTAAATGCCTGAATTTTATCCTAGGAAATAAAAGAAAACAGAGCTGGTTAAAAAAAAAAAAAAGATGTAAGAATCACATGGCCAAGAAAAAAAGAAAACTATAGTTAGCAATTGGATAGCATTCAGGAATAAAATACACTTTAACAGAAAATATATGTTACATACGGAATGTTTTACATATGAAATTATATCTCGTTTAGTGTTCCATTCATATCAGAGTCGCAATCTGTAGGGCAAGGCCTTATTCTGTGTTAGGTTGCTCATACTGCTGCGAGGGCAGGCAGCTTGGACAGAGAAAGAGGGAGACATACCTGTGTCTGGTGTTCAGAGACTGTCATAAACTCCGCTGTTACCATGTGTCTGATCTGTACAGAATACTCTCTTCCCCCATCCTTTATACCTCTCCAGAGGTAACAAGTGGGGTGTGAAGGTATAGAGCGTGTATACATATTTCACAATTTCTTTGTTTTCCACACAACAACCAGAGTGACCATTTAGAAGCTCAGAGCATGTCACTCTTTAAACTTGAAACCTTCAGTGTCTTCCTATTGTACTTAGAATAAAATCTGAACTCCTTTGCATAACTTACAGGACTATGTAGGATCTGGAATTTGCCCACCCTCCAAACTCATTTCAAACACATTTCTTGTCAATCACTTACTAAATTCCAGCTATATTGGCCTTTTGTCAGTTTATAGAATAATCCATGTTCTTCCCTGATATATAAGCCCTTGAACTTACTGCCTCTTCTGCATCAGATATCCTTCCTAGTAGCAGAGTGGCTTCTTTATATATTTCATGTTATAGATTAACTAGCACTCAACCTAGGAAGAAAATTCCATATGGTTCAAATTCCTATTACATTATGCTGCTCTCCATGGCCACAGTGACATTAACGGTTGGGAGCAAGATGGAAACCATTGGCATGGTGAGATGCCCATAGGGTTTGGACTCAAATCTGCAATTAAAATTTCATTTGTACAGCCTACCAATTGTGAACATTTGGATAAATTCCTTAAACATAAGTTTCTATTAGCCTCATTTATTCTGTTTTCCATTCACAGGTTCACTCATTCATTCATTCAGGCATTGGGGTTTAAGTGGTGACCAAGACAGACAATACCTCCATGTGATTGGATGTATTTATAAACTGCATGTTTACAAATACATGTTACAATTTATAAATACATGTTACAATTTCATAGAGTAATGAGTGATAGGAATTTGGGTGGAATCTCTCTCCCTCAGTGTAATCAGGAAAGTCTGTCTTTCTTAAGAAATGGCATTTTCACAAGGTCACAATGGCATTTTTCACATCCTGTGGCAGAATGTCAGCAAATACCAATCCAGAAACAATACTAGAGTACTCCCAGATTAAAATGTATGGTTACTGAGATCATTTTACAGGGTTGCTGTTCTGGGAATCAGTGAAGTGTATCACTAAGTCTGCTATTCATTCCTTCCAGTATGTTTTTTCATTTCAGCTATTGAATTCTTTGTTTGCTGATTGGGTCTTTTTATTTTCTTGTTTCTTGCTAAAGTGTCCACTGTTTACACCACTTGTGTTCCCTAATTCAGTTAACATTTTAATTCCCAATGCTTTGACTTATTTATCTGTTAAATTGTTTATTTCGGTTTCATTATTTATTTTTCCAGGAGTTTTCTCTTGCTCTTTCAATTGAGAGTAGTTCCTCTGCCTTTTCATTCTGCTTGACTTTCTCTGTATCTATGAATTTGGGTGAAATAGTTACTTTGTGCAGTCTTGAATGAATGTCTTTGTGTGGGAGCATCCCTGTACAAACTGTGTCCGCCCAATGCCTTTGGCAGGGCTGGGGCTGGATTTGATGTGGATGCAAGTCACATCATTCATCTGGGTGTGCTGGAGTATCACCTTGCCCGGGGGTGGATTGGAAGTGAAGGGGCCAGAGCTGTCACACACAGCATGACATGGGACTTCCTCTCTGCTCAGTGACCATCACTACCCTATCTGGGGGTCTGATCCCAAGTGGCTGGAGTAGAAGCCCAGAGGGTCGGGCCCAAACTAGCTATGTTCCCTCAGAGTGTGTGTGTGTTTTTTCCCCTACATTGCCCTGGAGGAGGCAGTGCCCTGGAGGAGGGAAGTGAGGCCCCTGAAGGTTCTAAGCTCGAGTGCAGGCCCCAGCGGCTCTTCTGAGACACATCCTTGAGTGCAAGTCTCCTTTGTCCATCACAGCTGATCCCTGACCCTAGCCTCTGCTCCCCCTGCTCTGTTATGGAGCTGCTTTGCAGGGTGGGCGCGGCCCATGTGGATTCTTGGCATGTCTCAGGAGGTGAGCTGTGGTTGTGCCGCTGCTGTCAGGGATCTGAGTTATTTCTGAGAAACTTCCTGAATAAGCACCAACTGGAATACTACCCAACCTGTCCCAGGATTGAGTCACTCTGTGTCCCATGGTCCAGTCTTTGCCCCAGTCATAGTCACCACAGATCCAGTGCCGCAATGTGACGTGGAGTGAGTGGGGTTTAAGTGTTTGCAAAGTTTAGACTGAGATTCACAGCAAGGTGGTAGCTGGAGATCCAGCAGCCTTTAGAACAACCTCTCTCCACCCTGCCTCTGAGGCAAACCAGCTGTGTGCTCCTCTTGGGTGGAATTCAGGCTTCCCACAGCCATTGTTAGGCCCAGTGGTCCTCCAGCCAGCCAATGGGCTTATCTCCCTCTCAAAGGACCCCAGGAACAGGTAACCCATCTGTGGCTCTAACTGCTCACTACCCAGGCAGGGTGTCCTCCTGTGTAATATCTATTTTTACCCCTGAGACCCCTCACAAGGGCACAGGTCTTGATCCAATCACTTTTCTTCCTTTCCTACCCAGTATATTTTTAATATAGCTTTGGTTTTTCAGGAGTCCTTCTGACAGTCTCCGGGTAGACTTCAGTGAGGACCATTCCACCTGTAGATGCGTTTTTGGTGTGTTGATGGGGGAGGTGAGCTCCATGCTCCTCTTATACCACCGTCCTGATTTGAACTGCCTACTACAGGTTTATAGTAAACCTTGAGACCCGCTAGTGTCAGTTCTCCAATTTGGTGTTGACAATTCTGGGTCTTTGCCTTTCTATATAAAGTTGAGAGGGCTTCCCAGGTGGTGCTGCTGGTAAAGAACCTGCCTGCATGTCTCTTATGTGCAGGAGACATAAGAGATGTGGTTTTGATCCCTGGATCAGGAAAATCCCCTGGGAGGGGGGCAAGGCAACCAACTTCATTATCCTTGCCTGGAGAAGGTCATGGACAGAGGAGCCTAGTGGGCTACAGTCTATAGGGTTTCAAAGAGTCGGACACGACTGAATGAACACACACATAAAGTTTAGAATTGAGTTTATTGATATCTACAAAACGACTTGCTGAGCTTTTGGTGGGGAATGCATTGATCCATTTAGTATTATGATAAATCATTTTTACAGGTTTCTCAGTGCTATTTCTATACTGAGGTGTGAAACACACATCTTTAGACTTGGTTTTAGTCTCAACCTAAGGACAGGAGTGCCATCTGCTGAGTTATTGCCTATGTTTCATTAGCTGGCCCAGAATATGGACATGGTGAACCCTAGAATAAGACCAAGTGGTATATCCATAGTCCATATAACTCAAAGACATGGTGGATTATTGCCATTTTTTCAGTTCACATAAAACCACTAAATCAGTCATCGTCAATAAATGTTTCAATAATTATGGATTTTTAATTATTTTGTGGTATATTTTCTTGCAAATTTTTCTGAAGCCCTTTCTATATGGCTCTATTTTCAGTTCATATCAGTCACACTGTCTTGTCTGACTCTGCGATCCAATGGATTGCAGCACACCAGGCTTCCCTGTCCATCACCAACTCCCAGAACTTACTCAAACTCATGTCCATTGAGTCAGTGATGCCATCCAACCATCTCATCCTCTGTCATCCCCTTCTATTCCCGCCTTCAATATTTCCCAACATCAGGGTCTTTTCTTCACATCAAGTGGCCAAAGTATTGGCATTTCAGCTTCAACATCAGTCCTTCCAGTGAGTATTCAGGACTGATTTCCTTTAGGATGGACTGGTTGGATCTCTGTGCATTCCAAGGGACTCTCGAGAGTCTTCTCCACACCACAGTTCAAAAGCATCAATTCTTTGGTGCTCAGCCTTCTTTATAGTCCAACTCTCACATCCATATATGACTACTGGAAGAACCATAGCTTTAACTAGTTGGACATTTGTTGGCAAAGTAATGTCTCTGCTTTTTAATATGCTGTTTCAGTTGGTCACAGCTTTTCTTCCAAGGAGCAAGCATCTTTTAATTTCATGGCTGCAGTCATCATCTGCAGTGATTTTGAAGCACCCCAAAATAAAGTCAGCCACTGTTTCCATTGTTTCCCCATCTATTTGCCATGAAGTGATTGGACCAGATGCCATGATCTTAGTTTTCTGCCAACTTTTTCACTCTCCTCTTTCACTTTCATCAAGAGGCTCTTTAGTTCTTCTTCACTTTCTGCCATAAGGGTGGTGTCATCTGCATATATGACGTTGCTTATATTTCTCCCGGCAATCTTGATTCTAGCTTGTGCTTCATCCAGCCTGGCATTTCGCAGTATATACTCTGCATATCAGTTAAATAAGCAGGGTGACAATATACAGCCTTGACACACTCCTTTCCCAATTTGGAACCAGTCTGTCATTTCATGTCTGGTTCTAACTGTAGCTTCTGGACTTGCATACAGATTTCTCAGAAGGCAGTTCAGGTGGTCTGGTCTGGTATTCCCATCTCTTGAAGAATTTTCTGCAGTGTATTGTGATCCACACAGTCAAAGGCTTTGGCATAGTCAATAAAGCAGGAGTAGATGTTTTTCTGGCTCTCTTGTTCTTTCAATGATCCAACAGATGTTGGCTCTGGATTTTACTTACAGGTTCAATGATCCAACAGATGTTGGCTCTGTTTTACTTATAGGTAAAAAATATATATATACCAAGGAATCTTATGAGAAAATACTTGTTTTGGTTTTGTTGCTGTTTTGCCTATTTTAAAGTCATGGTTGTTTTTCCAAGTGATAGATATAGCACATACTAAACCTAAAATAGTAAAAGATTTAGAAATTTAAAACATGGAAAAATGCAACAATAATCTCATTGTTCAAGTATGTTTATCATTAATAGTTTATTTCTCATTCTCTTTAACTTTTGCCCTACATGGGAAAATAAATACCCACACATAGAAATTATTCTCTTTTCCTGTTCATAAATGCTGTAAAATAATGAGCACTTTTAGAAATCCAGATTAAAGTTAGTGAACAGTATTAACATGGCCCTAAAGTTAATCCTGCATTCCATAAATGGGATGGATTTATATTTAGGCTGGCAGCAATTTAAATAATTTATTTAATTAATATTTTCATAATGCCTCTATACTTTAAGGATACTTTACCAGAACTAGAATCTTTCAAAAATTTAGTTACTCTCATTCTTATTCCCAGTGCATAACATTTTTCCATGTATGTAAATGTATTAATCAACCTTCCCATTTAATACTCTTCAAAGGGCATTTTCAATTTAGTTTAAACAATAATTTCTAATGATTTGCCAAGAAGATACAAAGCATTAAGTACAGAACATTGTTTTTTAAAATTTTTGTATGCCTATCACATTGTGGCTAAAATATATATGTATATATATATGTATATATATATGTATGCTGCTGCTGCTAAGTCGCTTCAGTCGTGTATGACTCTGTGCGACCCCATAGACGGCAGCCCAGCAGGCTCCCCCATCCCTGGGATTCTCCAGGCAAGAACACTGGAGTGGGTTGCCATTTCCTTCTCCAATGCATGAAAGTGAAAAGTGAAAGTGAAGTCGCTCAGTTGTGTCCGACTCTTAGCGACCCCATGTACTGCAGCCCACCAGGCTCCTCTGTCCATGGGACTCTCCAGGCAAGAGTACTGGAGTGGGGTGCCATTGCCTTCTCCAATATATATGTGTATATAAATATATATGTATATATATATTACCTACATATATATATGCTTTATATATGTGTGTATAAAATATACTTGTAAATATGTATGAATATGTATTTTTATATATGTGCATATATGTATATATATATAAAGGGTATATAATGGTATACCATTGCCATTAAATTCCTATGCCTATAGAATATGAGCACTCTTGACTTTTACATATATAGGTAAATGTAAATTCAAGATTTGGTGGCTAATTTTCTAAGGCTTTAGAACAATTTTTTAATTGAAAAAATAAATTGTTTTTAATTTTACAAATATTTCTTCAGTTTTAAGTAAATAGTATTTAAATGAAATATTTTTTCCCAATAGAGCCATCATGAAAGAAAAAAGGTGGGAGTGAAATCAGAAATAGAACCCACACCAAGGCCATACACTTTCTGATTTATACTCTCCTGAGGGAACTTTTCCAAGTCTAATTCTTTTAGTCACAGTAGACTTAAAGGATTTAAAGAAATGCTTAGCTTTGTTAGAAATAGTTTTCCACATCTCTAAATAACATATTAATCCCCTTCACTATTGCTATAACATGTTATTTTTGCTATAGTCATTTTTTTTTTAGCCTGAGAAAAAACTGAAAAGTATGGAATCATAAGTTTGGTTCATTTAGTTAAAAAAAAACAGCACAAAAATTTTTTTACAAAATAATTTTCTTGCCTGAAGCAGGTTTTTAACACATGATGTTATCTAAAAAAGTTTTCATACAGTATCACCTTATAATTCTCTTAGCATTTAATAAGAGACCACTTGAATAATCAAGAGATTAAGAGAAAGATTAGCTTCATTGAAAAAAGTAAAGAAAAAACTCTAGATTGCAAATAATATCAAATAGTAAGTAATAACTAATAAATGAGATTAGAATTTCATACTGCATTTAACTAACTCTGTAACTTTGGACATACCACTTTCTCTGAGCTTCAGTTTCTGGATCAATAAAACAAAGATATTGAAGTATAAATTATCTGTAAGATGTTTTCTTTTTTTTTGTATGTTTAATTACTCTAAAAGTCTGAAGAAAGTGAAAGTGAGAGTCTACTTAAGCCAAATAACCTTCCTAGCTTTGGAAAAAAATTCACATTACACCACTTGCAGTTCCTGTCACCCCTTTCCCACCCTCCAGTCTTTGAATTAGAATTAATTACTCTCACAACACATTGATTACACCTCCTGAATAGCACCTATACTCTCCTGCCTTATTTGATAAAATTGCCTCCATCACAGCCTATACTTCCTGACCTGATGATTTGTGCTCTTCACAGCTCTTCACTTGTGCTATAGAGATCCTCATGGAGGGAGCAATACTATGAAGGCCCCCATGGGAGTTTTCATGGTATCACCACACGTAGCTTGGATTTTCCAGTTGTTCTCTCCCATAGCATGCACGCTGCCTGAAGGCCAAGATTGTGTTTTGTTATTCTTGCAGGTAGCACAAAGCCTAATGTTTTTACATAGTGGGCTTTTGCTAAATATATACACACATACATACATGCTGAATGAATAAATGAATGATGAATTAATATGCAATCCTTTATTTGGCAATTAATTCCTAGTCAGTTTTAACATGGAAAACTAACTTATACATCAGGTCGCTAATGTCTCTTTGAAAACAGATCTTATGAAGCTTGATCCACTGCCAGTAAACACAGGTGGGAAAGACAGTGCTAAGGGGGAAAAAAAAGTCCATCGTATCTTAGATTGCAATGCTGTTATTCTTCTTAGGGTGTAATTTTTGTTTTTGTTTTGGTCCTGGCCTTTCTTGTTTTAGGACTTCCCTGGTGGCTCAGCTGGTCTTGCTTACAATGCAGGAGACCTGGGTTCGATCCCTGGGTCGGGAAGATCCTCTGGAGAAGGAAATGGCAACCCACTCCAGTACTCTTGCCTGGAAAATCTCATGAACAGAGGAGGATTGTGGGTTACAGTCCACGGGGTCGCAAAGAGTCGGACACAACTGAGCGACTTCACTTTCACTTTCTTGTTTTAGGAGTTTTCACTTAATGAATGGAATCAAGTAAATCTCTATTATAATTTCTTATGGACTCTTCTTAAATGTAAGCAAATTTTTTTTCTCTTGTTATTGGGAAAATATTTTGAAAGCAGTAATATCGTTTAGGCTAAAATACACCTTGCAAAACAAATTTTGAAAAATTTCAGTAACTGATGTCTAAAGCCATGATAAATTATTCCATTTAAAAGTAATACAGCCTTTTTTATTTTTAAATAATTATCTAAATGTGGAATTATAAATATTTAGACAAGTATCCTTGGTTATTGCTACTATAGTCCCTAATTATGTGTAGTTTACAAAAATGGATCTAAGATATACATAGTTGTATTTATATATTGCTAATTTTTTTGTATTAATAGTTTTCAACCAATGCTATATTTGTATATATACAAATATATATATATATATATTGGGTGTAAAATAGTGTTCTAAGCTGGTTAGTTTTAGTACAAAAGCAGCTGAAAACCTCTGCCCACATGGAGCTTTCATCTTTGTGAATGGAGGTCATATAAGCAAGGTAAAATTATATACTTTTCTAAAAGGTGTTAAATCCTGGAGAGAAAAATAAAGCTTGGAAGGAACATAGGAAGTATAAATATGGAGGTGCCATTTTGAATAGAGTGACCGTAGAAGACCTCACTGAGCAGATGATATCTGAGCAGCATTGTGACATGAGGGAGAAGGACCTGTGCTGTTTGAGGAGCCGTTCTGAATGAAAGGAACAGCAGGGGTCAAGTTCAAGTATATGGTGCCTCACAGGTTGAAGATGCCAGGCTGATATATGAGGAATAAGTGCCTTTAAATAGAATTTTAAAGATTACTTATGAATAAGGAAAGATTTTTCAGTTAAAAATCTCAAAAACCATCACAATATTGTAATCATCCTGCAATTAAATAATTTTTGAAAGTCTCATATATTGCACAAATATAAAATTAATAAAGCATGTGTCTCTCCCAAATTTTATATCAGAATACCATAGGAACGGGTAACAGTTACTTTCTAATTATAACTACTAATGAAGCAGAGCTTGGATAAAGTCCACAGAACCTGCTTGAATACAAAGTCTTGTAAATCAAAGATCAATAAGTTTTTGGCCTCAGTCTTCCTCTCCCTCCATCTAGACTGCAGAAAATAATGTCTCTGTATTATCAACATAGAAATCAGCCACAGAAATCATATTCAATACCATATTTTTTCCCGAAACTTCCCCAAAGGCAGTATCCCTGCTTGAAAAACAAAGCAGACCCTTATGATGTGATGGGGTTCTGGTTGCCCCCAAATGTCTCACTTTTGGCAACTGGGTTATTTCTAATTGGGGCCCAACAGACTCAAGAAGAGGCTAGATCTTATGGCAAAGTGCTCTTAACACAAAAAGGAAAACCATAAAACCAACCAAACAATAACAACAAAATAACAGATTGGGGGAAGAGGAAACTTATGTAAGTGATGGATAACTATGGCATTAATAGTGCTTATGGTTTCAAGAGTATATGGTGATGGTGTTCAGTTGCTCAGTCATGTCTGACTCTTGTGACCCCATAAGGCTCCTTTGTGCGTGGGATTTCCCAGGCAAGAAAACTGGAGTGGGTTTCCTTCTCTGGGAGATCTTCCTGACCCAGGGATTGAACTGGTGTCTCCTGCACCATTAAAGGTGGATTCTTTACCACTGAGCCACCTGGGAAGCCCTTCAAGAGTGTATAGCTACCTTGAAATATCAAGTTGTATAAATTAAATTTTTACAACTTTTTATTTGTTAATCATACTTCAATAAAGCAGTTAAAATTGTCATTGTTTGCAATTCAAATCTTACAATTAGGGAAAATGATATTTTAATTGATACATTATACTATCTACACATATTTTTAAAAGCATATCTTGCTTTTGCCCTCAACAGAGAACAAAATGGATGACTTAAAAATGAACAGCTCTTAAAGGTACAAATCACTAAAATGGAAAAAAAAATCTTATCATCACATAGATTTTTTTCAGCCTCTACAGCACCAACTAGAGAGATGCAGAAGTTGCTAAGGTCAGGAAGCATGTGAAATCTTTTGTGTGTGGACTTGTCCCCAAGGAGGTTATTCAGAGGACACTCAGCCTGGTGAACGTGGCACACATATGTCCTGTTTTCTTAGACTGTTGCAACACTTAAATGCATTTGGCAGTCTAAGCACATCAGTTCTTTCTGAAGGAGGTTTTCTGATGAAGGTTATGCCAGGCTTTCCCCTAAAACATAAATCCGTTAGCTGTTTGTTAAGCCTCGTGTTCAATGAAATCATAGCAATCGTCAATGGATATGGTTCACTGGAAAATGTAAACTGGCTTCTCTACCCAAGAAAAATGGATTAAGCAATGCAGGAGGTTTTGCAGACATTCTCTACACACAGCATCTCTCTTTGTAAGGGAATTTTTACTGCAGTACTTCTCGCTGCACCTGCCATCTCTCTTCTGGAAACACAAATTCCCATTCCACATCGAAGAATGAGTAATGTGCCTCTAAGTGCCCAAAATCTGTTTTGCAATAATTGATATTTCATTCTTTGGTGCCAGGTCTAGACAAATGAAGTGCTTTATGTAAAAACTAAGAAATGTGTTTTTGTCCCTTTGGTTTCCTGCCCAGATTAAGTGTGCCCATAATCCACTCGGGGCTAATGGGATGAAGCACACAAGGGATCGCGCCTCACAAAAACAGGAGCCTGGACGTGTGCGTTATATATCAGAGATATCACAGTTCTCTTTGGGACCATAAAATATAATTCAAGAAAATATTATATAGTAAAACAAGCACCCGGGTTTTCTAAGGAAGTCAGATCCATATTTATAGGGATAACATGGCAAGAAATTTAGACTCCAAAGCTTATTGTACTGTTAAACTTTGATTAGATTAAATGTTG
The DNA here is from genome assembly GCF_003369695.1 of Bos indicus x Bos taurus. NCBI lineage: Eukaryota > Metazoa > Chordata > Mammalia > Artiodactyla > Bovidae > Bos > Bos indicus x Bos taurus. The sequence goes on from NC_040082.1 coordinate 37,143,272, forward strand.
TTATTTATTGTTATAAATTGTCTCTGCTCTTTATTCAAGGAAAAACATTTACTGCCACACCAATTTCATCTATTATCTTAGGAATGTAGTCTTAATTAATTTGAATACATTTTACTCAGTCATTTAAATTTTTCCTGAATATTCCTTTCTTTCACTGAAGTATATACTTGATGTACATTGTGCCAGTCTTTGCTCTACAGCAAAGTCACTCAGTCATAGACATATATAATTCTTTTTTTTTACTTTTAATTAATTAATTTATTTTTGTTTGTTTCTTTATTTTATTTTTTAACTTTACAATATTGCATTTGTTTTGCCATACATCAACCATACATGAATCCACCACAGGTATACACGTGTTCCCCATCCTGAACCTTCCTCCCTCGTCCCTTCCCCTACCATCCCTCTGGGTCATCCCAGTGCACCAGCCCCAAGCATCCAGTATCGTGCATCGAACCTGGACTGGTGACTCATTTCATATATGATATTATACATGTTTCAATGCCATTCTCCCAAATCCCATACTTGCCCTCTCCCACAGAGTCCAAAAGACTGTTCTATACATCTGTGTCTCTTTTGCTGTCTTGCATACAGGGTTATCATTACCATCTTTCTAAATTCCATATATATGTGTTAGTATACTGTATTGGTGTTTTTCTTTCTGGCTTACTTCACTCTGTATAATAGGCTCCAGTTTCATCCACCTCATTAGAACTGATTCAAATGTATTCTTTTTAATGGCTGAGTAATACTCCATCATGTATATGTAAATTCTTTTTTAAATATTCTTTTCCATTATGATTTATCCCAGGAGACTGCATATAGTTTTGTGTGCTCTACAGTATAACCTGGTCATTTGTCCATACTAAACATAAAAATTTATATCTACCAACCCCAAATTCCCAGTCCATCCCTCTCCACTTTCCCCTTGGCAACTACAAGTCTGTTCTCTGTAACTCATGGATATTCTTGACTGTAAAATATAAAATATAATAATTTGAGAACAGAAACTGACATCTACTTCTGAAAAATCTTAAAAAAATACAGTTTTTTGATCAATTAGCTACTATGCTAATCTGGTCCCAACACTTCATGGCAAATATATGGGGAAACAGGGACAGACTTTATTTTGGGGGGTTCCAAAATCACTGCAGATGGTGACTGCTGCCTCGAAATTAAAAGACGCTTGCTCCTTCGAAGAAAAGCTATGACCAACCTAGACAGCATATTAAAAAGCAGAGGCATTACTTTGCCAACACAGGTCCTTATAGTCAAAGGTATGGTTTTTCCAGTAGTCATGTATGGATGTGAGAGTTGGACTATAAAGAAACCAGAGTGACAAAGAATTGATGCTTTTGAACTGTGGTGTTGAAGAAGACTCTTGAGAGTCCTTGGACAGCAAGGAGATCCAACCAGTCCATCCTAAAGGAAATCAGTCCTGAATATTCACTGGAAGGACTGATGTTGAAGCTGAAACTCCAATACTTTGGCCACCTGATGCAAAGAACTGACTCATTGGAAAAGATCCTGATGCTGGGAAAGATTGAAGGTAGGAAAAGAAGGAGACAACAGAGGATGAGATGGTTGGAGGGCATCACCGATTCTATAGACATGAGTTTGAGCAAGCTCTGGGAGTCGGTGATGGACAGGGAAGCCTGACGTGCTGCAGTCCATGGGGTTGCCAAGAGTCGGACATGACTGAGCGACTGAACTGAACTGGACTGAGCGACTGAACTGAACTGAACTGAACTGAGCTATTATGCGTTATCATTTAATTAATGGATCAATACATTGTTACCATTTTTCTACCTCCTAAACATTTTTGCCTTGCCTGTCCCTTCCCATCCTCACGCATTCATAATGTAATAAATTTTTGACAAATTAAGGAAAGGTAATCTACAAAATTATTATCCCCAAATACCATCAATTGAAAATCAAAGTGCCTGTTTCTTGTCCCTTTTAGATATCTCCAGATATCATCTCTGTAGAGTTCAAAAACACTCATTGGCAAAGAAAGTGAACAAAAACAACAAACCTGACTTGTTAAGTGTTTATTATGTTTGTTTATCTTGTAATAAAACATGCACATGTTTTTATCTAACCGCCACTGAGATATTTCCAAGTTTCTCAGTCTCAAGGGCTTGCAGACCAAGGTTTTCAAAAAGAACTTCTAAGAATTAAAATCACTCGATAATATGTATGCTTTAACTTAAACACAGTTAAATACTAACAGTGAAATATCTGAAAAAGAAGTAAAGAAAACAATCCCATTTAAAATAGTTTAAAAAATGTAGAATACTTAGGAGTAAAGTTAACCAAGGAGATTAAAGATTTGTACACTGAAAACTATATGACTTTGTTGAAGGAAGAAGACACAAATAAATGTAAAACTATCCCAAGCTTAGGGATCAGAAGAATTAATGTTGTAAAAATGTCCATAATACCCAAAGCCTTCTGTAGATTCCGTAAAATCCCTATCAAAATTCCTATGGCATTTTTCACCAAAATAGAGAATAAAAAACTAAAATTTGTATGGAACCACAGAAGGCCTCTCCTAGCCAAAGCAGTCTTAAGAAAGGAGAATAAAACTGGAATTATCATACTTCCTGATTTCAGACTTATTACAAAGTTACAGTAATTTAGAAACATGATACTAGCAAAAAAAAAAAAAAAATACACACATAAACCAATGGAGTAGAATAGAGAGCTTAAAAACAAACCCTTCCATTAGCAGTCAATTAATTTTTGACAAAGAAGCCAAAAATACTTAATGGAGAAATGATAGTCTATTCAATAAATGTTGCTGGCAAAACTGGATTACCACTTGCAAAAAATAAATTGGACTCCTACCTTACACCACTCACAAAAATTATCTCAAAATGAATTAAAGACTTAAACATAAGATTTGAAACTCTACACCTAGAAGAAAACAGAAAAAAAACAAACTTGACATTGGTCCTGGCAGCAATTTTCTGGATATGACACAAAAAGTACAAGCAATAAAAGCAAAAATCAATAAGCAGGACTACATCAAACTGAGAAGCTTCTGCACTTTTCAGTTCTGTAAAGTAAAAAGTAAAAAAAAAAAAAAATCAGTACAATATAAAGGCAACATAAAGAATAGGAGAAATATTTGCAAACTTCCTCCCTAATTACAGGTTAATACCCCAAATATATAAGGAACACATACGACTCAATAGCAACAAGTTAAACAATCCAAATAAAAATTGGCAGAGGACTTGAATGGACATTTTTCCAAAAATGGCATGCAAATAGCCAATAAGTATATGAAAAGGTGTGCAATATCACTAATCATCAGGGAAATGGAAATCAAAACCACAATGAGATACCACCTCATACCTGTTTGTTATCAAAAAGGGTTGGTAAGGATACGGGGGGAAAAGGGCCCTCTTGGAAGGAGTGTTAATTGGTATAGCCACTATGTAAACCAGTATGAGGTTTCTCAAAAAAATTAAAGATAGAACTGCCATGTGACCCAGCAGTCCTGCTTCTGTATATATGTAAATCCAAAAGAAAAGGAATCAGGATTTCAAAGAGCTGTCTGCTCTCTCATGTTGATTGCAGAATTATTAACAACAGACCAGTGTTTCACTGGTTCAGTGGCTCACACATACCTCGCAATACCAAGGGTCTTGCTGCCAGCCCTGTTCTCATGGAGTGCTCATCCTACCTTCCAAAGGTCTAACTTCACTAAGCCTTACACTTGTATCCCAGTCTTTTCTCCCAGGTTACTCATCTACATCAGAGTCCAATTTAATTTACCAGTCCAGTCATGTATCTTATGCCATACAATCTAATTTTTGAATTTCAAGCCTCTGTGAAAGGACATTGCCTGGTACACAATGTTGAAATGGAAAGCAAAGTACCTAAAAAATAGAGACCTGTTCTCAGAGATGGATGGACATGAAGTTGCAGTCACATCAGATGTTACAAAAATGGTGGCCAACGTGGGGTACTAGGCAATGTCTTCTAAGAGAGGCAGAAAGGGGCGGTGAAAGAATATGAAAACAGGAATTATATAGACATTAGGACTGACTTTATTCATCATAAAATTAAATAATTAGATGGGTCATTGTTGAAGTATTTTTTTGAGAAACATAAAAACAAATGCCAACCTTCCCATATTTCACACAATTGTGGCCTTTGTAATAGCAGCAGTGCAATCTACCACAGGAAATCTTTTCCTGCAAATTTCATCCAAAAAAAATATGGTTTTTCCATCAGTATAGATTTTATATAATTTCAGTGGACAAAGCTGGAATTGCTTGAAATATTGCTCGTCTTACAAGTAATTTAAAATATTAATAGTATTTACCATTTCTTCTTTTCAATACAGTGACTGATGTTAGCTTTGGGCTATTATTTTTATTCATTAATTTTTAAAAATTCATTATAGAACAAATATTTGTCAGGTGCTCATTATGTGCCAAGTTTATGCTATTCACTAGTGAGATAAAAGTGAATCAAGTTGGTGAGGTTTCTGCTCTCAGGATTCAAACAGTCTAATAGGGGAAACAGACTTTAATCAAATAATCATAGAGAATTTATGATTGAAAAATTTGCTAAGTCCTATGAATACTAATAATTGACACTTGTTCAGGGCTTGTTCTGTTCTAGGCACAGGTGTAATATTTAATTTGGAGAAGGTAATATTGATACATGGGGAAACAGTGGCTGACTTTATTTTTCTGGGCTCCAAAATCACGGCAGATGGCGACTGCAGCAATGAAATTAAAAGACGCTTACTCCTTGGAAGGAAAGTTATGACCAACCTAGACAGCATAGTAAAAATTATAGACATTACTTTTCCAACAAAGATCCGTCTAGTCAAGGCTATGGTTTTTCCAGTGGTCATGTATGGATGAGAGAGTTGGACTTTAAAGAAAGCTGAGCACCGAAGAATTGATGCTTTTGAACTGTGGTGTTGGAGAAGAGTCTTGAGAGTCCCTTGGATTGCAAGGAAATCCAACCAGTCCATCCTAAAGGAGATCAGTCCTGGGTGTTCATCGGAAGGGCTGATGTTGAAGCTGAAACTCTAATACTCTGGCCACCTGATGCGAAGAGCTGACTCATTGGAAAAGACCCTGATGCTGGGAAAGATTGAGGGCAGGAGGAAAAGGGGATGACAGAGGATGAGATGTTTGGATGGCATCACCGACTCGATGGGCATGGGTTTGGGTGAACTCAGGGAGCTGGTGATGGACAGGGAGGCCTGGAGTGCTGTAGTCCATGGGGTAACAAAGAGTCGGACACGATTGAGTGACTGAACTGAACTGAACTGAACCTTAATATTAATTAATTTTATCCTGACTACCACCTTATGAAGTATATACTAGTATCATCTCCATTTCACAAGTAAAGTAACAGAGGCCAAAGACGTTAATTGTGATGTCTAAAAACACAAAGCATCAAGTGGCAGAATGGACATTGAATATAGTAGTTTGAATTTACAGCCTGTTTAATACTACTTTGCTATGCTTCCTCTTATTTAAAAAAAAGTGAAATATGACAGTGCATTAGTCAGCTTTTGCTACATTTTCTTCAAATAACAGACATATTCCAAGTCTCTGTGACTTACACAATGATAAAGGTTTAATTAGTTATTGCTAATGTGGGATTTCTTTGGAGGGAATGATGCTAAAACTGAAACTCCAGTACTTTGGCCACCTCATGCGAAGAGTTGACTCATTGGAAAAGACTCTGATACTGGGAGGGATTGGGGGCAGGAGGAGAAGGGTACAACAGAGATTGAGATGGCTGGAGGGCATCACTGACTCTATGGATGTGAGTTTGGGTGAACTCCAGGAGTTGGTGATGGACAGGGAGGCCTGGCGTGCTGCAATTCATGGGGTCGCAAAGAGTTGGACACGACTCAGCCACTGAACTCAACGGAACTGAAAGTTAATATTCCTTATGGGTCAGTTGCAACCCTCCTCCACATATTCTGGAATCCAGGAGAAAGAAGGACACGACTGAAGCAACTCAGCAGCAGCAGCAGCAAGAATTTAACCATTTATCCCAACATCAGTTCAATTCAGTTCAGTCGCTCAGTCATGTCCAACTCTTTGTGACCCCATGGATTGCAGCACACCAGGCTTCCCTGTCTTTCACCAACTCCCAGAGCTTTCCCACACTCATGTTCATCGAGTCAGTGATGCCATCCAACCAACCCATCCTCTGTCATCCCCTTCTCCTCCTGCCTTCAATCTTTCCCAGCATCAGGCTCATTTCCAGTAAGTCAGTTCTTCACATCAGGAGGTATTGAGGGTTCATTTCCTTTAGGATTGACTGGTTTGATTTCCTTGGAGCCCAGGGCACTCTCAAGAGTCTTCTCCAACACCATAGTTCAAAAGCAACAGTTCTTCAGTGCTCAGTCTTCTTTATGGTCCAACTCTCACATCCATACATGACTATTGGAAAAACCACAGCTTTGACTAGATGGACCTTTGTCAGCAAAGTAATGTCTGTTTTTTAATATACTGTCTAGGTTGGTCATAGCTTTTCTTCCAAGGAGCAAGTGTCATTTAATTTCATGGCTGATGTCACCATCTACAGTGATTTTGGAGCCCCCCATAATAAAGTCTGTCACTGTTTCCATTGTTTCCCTATCTATTTGCCATAAAGTGATGGAACTAGAAGCCATGATCTTAGTTTTTTGAATGTTGAGTTTTAAGCCAGCTTTTTCACTCTCTGTCATTTTCATCAGGAGGCTTTTTAGTTCCTCTTTGCTTTCTGCCATAAGGGTGATGTTATTTGTGTATCTGAGGTTATTGTTATTTCTCCCAGCCATCTTGATTCCAGCTTGTGCTTCATCCAGCCTGGCATTTCACATGATATACTCTGCATACAACTTAAATAAGCAGGGTGACAATATATAGCCCTGACATACTCCTTTCCCAATTTGGAACCAGTTTGTTGTTCCATGTCTGGTATCCCAACATGGAGCCACTGACATATTTTAAACAAGAGAGTAATTTCTCTGCTAATCTGGCTGCTTTTACAAGTCATTTTAGGTGAGCTTCATTAATCCAGAGATCTCCCCATCCCCCAGATCTTCCTAAGAGTATTGTTTTAACTCTTTAAGAAGAGAAAGTAGAACTATATTGTCTGTTAAGTTACTCTAGCAGGCCTCACTGTCAGACACATCCATATGTAGTGATTAAGAAGGAAGTCCTTCCTCCTTCTCACAGGGAACAGTTTATACCTTATCACCTTTATGGTTCATATCCTCCCCAGTCAAAGGAATCCTTCTGTATTCCCCTCTAGTCTTTCTGATAAGCTGAAAGTGGAGTGAACAGTCACATATTGGAACAGCACATATTGGAAATATGTGCTGAGGCCCTTTGCCCTTTATAGTAAGGAGTGGAGTTCAACAGGGAATCGTAGCAGTTTAGGATAGAGAATCTGGGCAAATGACTTCTAAGTAGAGCATTTGATTTGGAAAAGGTGCATCATGTGCTTCAGATGTTTTCAACAGAAATAAATGCTACCACCCCATTGCTGTGGCAACCATCATTACATTCTGATGCGAACTCAGGTCGGCCTCAGGCGTTCTGTAGGGAATTATGCCATCCCCTAAAGGATGTGCTGCTCATCCCAGCCTTTCTTCCTGCTATTAGTAATATAGGGTCGTTTTACTTGTCTCCTCAACTGCTACCATCAATTTCCAGAAACTAGTCAATTAAGAGGAAAGCAAACAAAAGAAAAGGCAGCCCTTATATGTTTTGCTAGTTCAATACCTGGAAAGTCTAGCAGTCCATATTTGTACCTGCTATGGAGAGCGCATAGTATTTGTTAGGATAATACTGGATTCTATATCTGTGACCATCAAAATTCCTAATTCCACACCACATTAAGTGATGGCATTAAATGCTCCATTGTGTCAGTTCACCTTCCAAGTGATCATTGAGGAAACCAGCATCTTTTCCTCTTGTGAGTTTACTCTCCTCTATGGCCTTTCAGTCCTGTCATTCAACCACTAGATGAGCAAAAAGCATGGAGGAACTCTCGATGGAAGTATTTTATAGAGCAAGTGTGGATGGGGAGAATGTTAACTTCTGCTCATACCTCATTCCAAGAGCTACAATCGAGCCATATGGCCACACCAAACTAATAGCACAGCTGAAAATAAAGGACAGCTATAAGTACAAGGATAGAAAACACAGCTCTGGAGAACAGCAAAGTAGCCTCTGCCATGTATATTACATCTTTATTTAACCTTAACATTTGAGGATAAAATGATAAATTTTATTTTGCATATATTTTGCCACAACCACAACAAAAAATATTGGGAGAGAAGTATCTTCAAAAATAGTTGATTTCTGGTTCATTGGTATTTACCAAAAAATTCTTCTGTTGGTCCTACTCTCATTGTTAAAAGTAACATTCAATTGCTTTATTTTCGTGATTAGTATAACATGGTTTGCAGTTTCTGACATACAGACTGTGGGCCCAGAGGCTGATTAAAACTTTTAGTCATCAAAAAATAAATAATTACAGGTAACTAACAAGGACCTACTGTATAATACAGAGAACTATACTCAGTGTTTTTAAATAACCTAGATGGAAAAGGGAGAAGGCAATGGCCCCCCATTCCGGTACTCTTGCCTGGCAAACCCTGTGGACAGAGGAGCCTGGTAGGCTGCAGCCCATGGGGTCGCTAAGAGTCGGACACGACTGAGTGAATTCGCTTTCGCTTTTCACTTTCATGCATTGGAGAAGGAAATGGCAACCCACTCCAGTGTTCTTGCCTGGAGAATCCCAGGGACGGGGGAGCCTGATGGGCTGCTGTCTATGGGGTCGCACAGAGTGGGAAATGACTGAAGCGACTTAGCAACAGCAGCAGCATGACGGAAAAGAATCTGAAAAAGATATCTGAGTTACTTTGTTATACACATGAAACTAACACAAACATTGGAAATAAACTATACTTCAGTAAAAATGAACAATAAATTAAAGGAAAATCAGGAAAAAATAAATTATTATTCAGTATCAAAATTGTGAATTTGTAAATATTTAATTCTGGGAATTTATGCTAGATTATATAAGCTATATAATACAGTGGAAAAAACCTGTGATTGTTTTACATTAAATGGAGAAAGATGCCAATATTGAGTTAAAATTTGTTCTTTAATTAACATAAACCCTTAAAAGATCATTAACTTGAGAACATTAAGAACTTAAGTTAATCATATTCATAACTTTCTCACCACAATATGGACCATTAGACTTGCATGTGTGGAAGACTGAAAAAGAATTGGATTTTTCCTCTGTATTATGGCCCCAGATACTTATCCTTAAAAATCACTTTAAAATTGTACTAATTGTGAGAGATAATTAACATTTTTTTCTCAATATTAATCATTTCATTTATTTTTCCAATTATATTCAGTGAGTGTATCAGACAATGGGAACATATATATAAACAAATGGATAAATCTCTGACTTCGTGGAATATATATTCTTTAGAGAAAGAAAGGAGGGAAAAGTTTATTAACAACTATATGATGTTTGTTACAAAGAACACAGCCTGTCCTGAACAAGTTGAACTAGGAAAACAGCTGTGATTTTTGTAGCCAGCACCAGCTAGTTGCAAGAAAAGGGGAAGTGTGTTGGAAAGATCATTTCTGGCACTGCTGGCCCAAAGTCTCTAGTTGGGAAGAGATATAGCAACAGTAGAACAACACAGTGAGGGAGAGAGAACGGGACGTGAGCTAATAACTAGGAGTTAGGGATGGCCAGGTTAAGCATGGACTTAAAAAACCTCATAGAATTTTGGACTTGTTTCTGGGAGCAATATGGAGCCATCACATTTTAGAGCAGGACATCAGTTTCAATTTGGAAAGATGACACTAGTAGTTCTTTAGATATTACAGTAGAAGGGCACCAGTTAGGAGGCTATTACTTTCCTTCAGGTAAAAATAGCCAAAAATAAATGCCAAGAGTTCACCAGTAAGGAAAGAAGGAAGACAAATAGGGAGAGAAAACAAGGGGTAATAGATTTATGATTATAGAACATGTAGGAAGCACATATAGAAAAGCAGAGGAAACACATGAGTGATTATACATATGAAAAGATTATCTTTTCTCCAGTATCAATTTGCTTTTGGAAATCAAATATAGAGTCAAGACTTTTAAATGTCTTGTCTGGTTCTCTGCTAAGTTGCACAAACAGATAATAAAATAAATCAGTTTTCCATGATTTTGATAATCTCCGCAGTCTGATGCTCCTAAAACTCACCTACACAATGCACTCGATTATGTTTAGTATGTACTAGGAATTGTGTGAGGTCCTGGAGATAAAATAATGAAGAAGATAGAGTTTCTCCACTCATAGATTTAACAGTCTATTGGGTTTCCAGGCTGCAACTGTGTAGACAATTTTATCCAACCAAGTATTGTGTCTTTTTATGTTTTATTTATTTACCAATTTGTTTATTGTTGAAATGTCTTTCTACATTTTTTCTAGGCCATGGCCATGTTATTTGAAATTAACAAAGTGCATATTAATGGAATCGGTCAAATGGTTTGGACATATTGACTCTGGTCACAAGTTGAAATCCAGAGGTTTATATCTTTGAATTAGGAATACTCATTTTATAAACCTAGTACACTGTATAAGCACTTAATCTCAATTATGTAAAATTTTAAACACATATAGCTGCCAAGAGACAGAAGTAATGTAAATCTCCATCAATATATGAATGGATAAAGAAGATGTGTGTGTATATATATATATGTGTGTTGTGTGTGTGTGTGTGTCTGTGTGTGTGTATAGGTATATATTACATATACATACATACATATATATATATTTATATATACACATACACACACACACTCACACAAAATGTAATACTCCTCAGCCACAAAAAGACACACAATTTTGCCATTTGCAGCAACATGGATGGACTTGGAGGCCATTATGCCAAATGAAATTAGTCAGAGAAAGACAAATACTGTATGATATCACTTATATATGGAATCTAAAAAATGCAACACACTAGTGAATATAACTGGAGAAGGCAATGGCACCCCACTCCAGTACTCTTGCCTGAAAAATCCCATGGACGGAGGAGCCTGGTGGGCTGCAGTCCATGGGGTCACTACAAGTCGGACACGACTGAGAGACTTCACTTTCACTTTTCACTTTCATGCATTGGAGAAGGAAATGGCAGCCCACTCCAGTGTTCTTGCCTGGAGAATCCCAGGGACGGGGGAGCCTGGTGGGCTGCCGTCTATGGGGTCGCACAGAGTCAGACACGACTGAAGCGACTTAGCAGCAGCAGCAGCAGTGAATATAACAAAAAAGAAATGGATTCACATAAATAGAGAACAAACTAGTAGTTATCTGTGGGGAAACAGGGATTGAGGTCAGGGCATGGGCGATACAAACTGTTGAATATAAGATAGGCTCAAGAAGTATTGTACAACATAAGGAATATAGCCAATATTTTATAATAATTGTAAATGAAAAGTAATCTTTAAAAGTTATATAAAAATTTTAAAAGTGATTGAAAACATAGCTTCAATGTTGAATCAAAATATACTCTTACTTTTGTCATTTTAAGTTAAATCAGTGGGTCATCAGGCTCTTTCTAGTCTATTTCTTATCACTAAATATCCTCTTCCTTTATCTTCAAACTCTCCATTCTCAGAGACTTTGCTATTCGTAACTTCATTCCACTATGAAATCCCTTATGATTATGATTATGTATAGTCTTTACATCACTATTGAATTCTTAAGATAGTAGTCTATATTTTAGCTAATTCCCAACTACCATTCTCTGCTTTTTATACCACAATATGATTTATAGCTCCACAAAAGCCACTGTAAATGGCCCAGGTCTATGGTGACCTCCAGTTACAAAGTCCTCTGGGCAATTTTAGCCTTTATTTTACCTGATCTCTCTGCTGTGTTTGACAAAGTTGTCCATTCCTTCTCTTCTGAGCTTCTAAAGCACTTACTCTTTTCTTGAATAGCACTGAGCCTTTAGAAACACGGATTTGGTCTCCTTTAGTTGCCCTTTTCTCACATACAATTCTAAAAACAATCACTGTTCCTAGGGTTCCATTTTATACCCTATATTCTTCTTACCTTTTATACTCTCCCCTGTTGATAATTTCAAATATGGCTTATGACCTATTTATATGCTCTTAACTCTCAAATTTTAATCATCAGTTTCCACTTATTTATAGAATTCCAATTTTATGTATGCAAATTCATATTTTTCATTCTTTTCAAACTTAATAGAGCTCAAACTGACTCTAACTCTGACATATATATCCACAGATCCACCATGTACTAAAAATTCCACTGAAACAACTCAGCTTCCATTTCTCTGGAATCCACATCTAATTGGTTGATAAACATCGTTGACTTTCTCTCTCAAATATCAACAAGTTCTCTACACTGCTCCCCAGGGACTCAGCATTATCAGCAACTCTTCATCTTTCCCCGGATCACTCCAATGACCTCTAATTTGCTCTAGCCTTCAGTGGCTTGTTTTTGCTTTCAAGGTAAATTCCGAACTACATGAAAGAAGCTTCACTACCCCAATCTATCTCCTTTTTTTTTCTCTTCTCCAACTGTAAGCTTAACTGGTTCATGGTTTGCCTAGTATTTCGGTGTTAATATCAAAGTATTATCATTTCCCCTGTGAAACCTCCCTTGCTTGTTTCTTGTTGCAGAGTTAGCCGCCTCTTCCTTGTGGAACCCACAGCTCTGTGTATTTTCTTCTTTCATATCGTTAAAATATTACATTGTAATAGATTGTTTCCATGTCTTTCTACCATATTGGGGTTTGGGGGTATGAAAAGACCTTTTTGTCCCTAGTGCCTAGCACATTTTTTTTTTTTTTTGTCCCTAGTGCCTAGCACAACCTAAGCTTAAAGTTGATATCTGATATTTTTGAGAACAAACAAATAACAGAACAACTAGAAAGAAAGGGAAGTTGCTCAGTTGTGTCCAACTCTTTGCAATCCCATGGGCGGTAGCCTACCAGGCTTCTCCATCCATGGAATTTTCCAGGCAAGAGTACTGAGTGGGTTGCCATTTCCTTCTCCAGGGGATCTTCCCGATGCAGGGATCAAACCCGGGTCTCCCACATTGCAGGCAGGTGCTTTGCCATCCGAGCCACCAGACGCTTTACCATCAGAGCCATCTGAGCACAACCTAAGCTTACAATTGACATCTGATATTTTTGAGAACAAAAAAATAACCGAACAAATAAATGAATTAATTTTAAAATGTGGGGAATTATACTGATGGTTTATGGTCCAATATCCTATGCTTTTAAAACTGTAACACGATTTAGTTTATGTCGTTTGCCTCCTGCTGCTACTGCTGCTGCTAAGTCGCTTCAGTCATGTCCAACTCTGTGCAACCCCATAGACGGCAGCCCACTAGCCTCCCCCATCCCTGGGATTCTCCGGGCAAGAACACTGGAGTGGGTTGCCATTTCCTTCTCCAATGCATGAAAGTGAAAAGTGAAAGTGAAGTCACTCAGTCTAGACTATTACAAATCAGAAAACAGCTCCGTAAGAGGAAATATATACTCATTTGATTCTAGATTTCAATACTTCAAGCATTAACAGCCCACTCTTCTATTATTTAGAAATCCTGTCTTTTCAGCTTCATAGGAACAGTCATTAGCCCCACGCTAGGGATAATTAATGAGAAATAAATGATAGCTTCTTATACAATTACTGAGAGTAAAAGTAAACACAAACTTTTAAAAGCAATTTGGCAATAAATTTCAGTAACTTTTTAAATGTTCAAGTCAATTTATCCAGTAATTTCATTTCTAGGAATCTAACCCAAGGACCTAATCAGAATATGAAGAGATATTTAGGTAAAAGGATATTTGCTGCAGTATCATTAGGTCTACAGATCTCTTGGCTGGAATTGAGAGCAGGGGGAGTAAATAAAGATGATGAATTCTAAAAAAGAATATTATATAGTCATTTAAATCAATGTTGTTTTCAAAGAGAGTAAGTAGTATAAATAATCAAGGAAAATGGGAGATCTATCAAAATACAGAGTGAGATCCCATCTCTTCCCACCACCACCAAAAAAAAAAAGGTAAACATTACACAGTATTGGAAATATATGCAGAAAAATAGACTGAGGAAAACACCAGGATACATGGAATGATTCAGTGTTATAAAGATAAAATACATTATCTTTAATCCTGTATTTATTTTTTAATCTGAAAAAGATAGCTGATAAGTATTAATAAACTTTATTTAATTAATAAATATCTAATAAAATAATAGATCTATTTTGTGCCTGTCCACTTTTCCATGGTTTCCTCTCAGAAATCTGTAATTATTTACACCCCTGCTGCAAGGTCACATGCCACATGACCCTGAGCCACAAATTGCCCTCAATTTAGTCTATCTTGGGTGACTAGTTACTTATTGTCTGAACAGAAGACAGAAACTTGACAAAGGAGATATTTCATTTGATATTTAAAAAATAAGATATCTGGGTGTGAATCAGTTAGCACTTGGAACCAAAGATTCAATACAAGTGGTATAGTCAATAAAGAGACAATGGAACCCTAGGAGGTAGAAGGAAACTGCAGTTATGATACACTAAGAACACAAAGAAGCAGAGGCCGAGCTTTGAGAGAAAACCAGGCTGGTCCAGATTAACAAGACTGGACCACACATCATGTTCAGTTCCTGAGAAGGACAGAAAGAGCAAGGTCTAGTTCTAGCGGTTTTCCTGTTCCTATGCTTCCCAGCTAATATTTGTAGTCATTTCTGTACCTCAGTACTCCATGAAATACATGTCAAATTAAATAAATCTCCTCTTCTTTCTTCCTTGAAATCACTAATATCACAGCTCCTTGCAACTAAAATGATCCTAAATAACATGAGGCTTTTCATATTCATGTAGGAAGGATATATAAGACTGTTGGTCATTAAAAGATTTAATAAGTCATCATTTCTATTGAGGAGAAGGCAATGGAAAGTGACTCCAGTACTCTTGCCTGGCAAATCCCATGAACGGAGGAGCCTGGTGGGCTGCAGTCCATAGGGTCACTAGGAGTCAGACACGACTGAGCGACTTCACTTTCACTTTTCACTTTCATGCCTTGGAGAAGGAAATGGCAACACACTCCAGTGTTCTTGCCTGGAGAATCCCAGGGATGGGGGGAGGCTGGTGGGCTGCCGTCTATGGGGTCACACAGAGTTGGACACGACTGAAGCGACTTAGCAGCAACAGCAGCATTTCTATTGACCTCACCTATTGTTATTAATTTCACTTGTCATATAGGACTAATCATTTCTTACAGCACTTAGGATATTTGATCTTGCAATGCAACTGTTTCTATACCATCAGTCCCAATAAAAGGCAAGCTCCATGCCATTTTTTTACTGCTGTTTATTTTATTCATTTATTTATTCAGTCAACAATTATTTATCCAGTGCCTCCTTTTTTCCAACATTGTACTAAGTTCTGGGGATGCAATAATAAGAAAAATATTGTTTTTGATCTTATGAATTTGCAGTCCAGTGCAGGAAGCTAAATTCTAAGTATTACATTGAATGAAGATTAAATTAAACATCACTCAGTTAATTTGGGAAGTTAGATATTCTTCAAATGTTTAAGATCCAATTCCACCATATTTTAATTAAAAAAAATTACTGGGAAGAAATTCTGGTCTCAGTTGGAACTTTAACTCTTTCAAATAAAATATTTTGCCACTCTCAGTTTCCTTTTTGCCACAACTGAAGAATTTCCATTTTGTAGTTCATAAGGAACAGAGAAACATGGTGTAAGAAACTTCATTAACTACTATTTGGTTACATGCAAAGCACATGGGGCCAGGCATATAGTGCTACTCCCTAAGGTAATTTCACATGAATACCTAACCTAGGAATGTGCTTTTTGTTTGGCTTTAGCTTTGTGATAAAAGTTAGTTAAAAATTTCTCACTCAAGCCTCATCCAAATTTAGGAAATACAGTTGATAACTTAAAAATATCACTAGGGTATCAGTTAAATATTATAATACTATAGTACTATGAGCTATTATGAAGCAGTGAAAGAGAATAAGGCGGAGCTGTGTGATGGCATAAAAGATGTTCAAGGTATGTATGTTTGTATATGTATATTATGTTTATACATTCAGAGAGATATTTATCTGTATGTGTGTAATAAACATTGTAAAATATCTACTTAGTGTCTGTACTCTCCTTTCTTCTTACCAGAATACGAACTGTCTTCAGAAATTTGTTCCATGCATCCTAAATGTCTCCATGGACCTTAGGTCCTCCATATCCTCCCTCTTTACTAGTGATTAGTTCAAGAATATGACCCAATAGAGCCAGCCCTATGAGAGGAAGTTTGCTGGGAACCTTTTAGGAAAACTCTTCTTCCCTAGGAAGACAATCCCTATGGGGTCTTTTCGAAGAGCAGCTCTGTCTTTATTAGGATGTTCTTGTATGCAGGTGTAAGTCTCAGAACTGCTGAACCTATCCAACTAAAAGTCAGTGCACAGAGGAGGTAGAGTTCAACAAGGAATCACAGGAAATGTAGCCAGAGACACTTAATTGTCAACTTGGAAATTTACATTTATCTAGACTTTTGGTAACGTGAGTCAATAAGTGTCCTTAGTGCTCAAGTTGGATTCTTTTGTACATTTAGCTTATTGCGCACAAAATCGTTTTGAGATTTTACATGTTTGTGTATGTCTATGAGCCTATCAGGGCTTCCCTGGTGGCTCAGCGGTAAAGAATCTGCCTACCATGTAGGAGCCACAGGAGACATGGGTTCAGTCCCTGGGTCAGGAAGTTCCCCTGGAGGAGAGCATCGCAACCCACTCCAGTATTCCTTCCTGGAGAATCCCATGGGCAGAGGAGCCTGATACAGTCTATAGAGTCACACAGAGTTGTACATGACTGAACCGACTGATCACACACTGTCACGTGAGGACATCAATTCATTGAAAAAAGATAGGACAATGCATATCAATTAACAAAGAAAAATAATGGGAAACGTGGGTTTAGGAAAAGAGAAAGGAGTTTTCCACTTTTACTTTATATATTTTTGTAGTTAAATAATGGATATTTAATGAAGTATTTAAAACATAAAATAGAAATATTATTTTAAGAAGTACTAATAATGTGCTCTTTCACTGTTCCCTGAGAAAACTACCTTTTAATTTCCAGTAAAATCACCAATGAATCCATTAAAGAGTTCATTGATGAATATTTCAAGTTTTAAATGTTGGCAGCATGGTATATTGGAAGGGAGACAGGAGCCAGTGTCAGAAGACATAGTTTTCTTTTTTCTGCTTCTAATGTAGGTATCTGACCTCAGGTAAAGCTTAGAACCATTCTGGGTCTTGTTTCTATCATCAGCAGAGTGATAAGAAAGAACTAAGACATCCATTCTAAAATTTTTTCATACTTCTCTGATTGTTTTGGTTCTAACTTTTATCCACATATGAGATAGTTTAGATTGGATAATAGCTAAAGTCAAAGAAAGAAGCCAGATAAATAGGCAACATTTATGGTTTTTCCAGTGGTCATGTATGGATGTGAGAGTTGGACTGTGAAGAAAGCTGAGTGCCAAAGAATTGATGCTTTTGAACTGTGGTGTTGGAGAAGACTCTTGAGAGTCTCTTGGATGGCAAGGAGATCCAACCAGTCCATTCTAAAGGAGATCAGTCCTGGGTGTTCTTTGGAAGGAATGATGCTAAAGCTGTACTTTACTTTGACCACCTCATGCAACGAGTTGACTCATTGGAAGACTCTGATGCTGGGAGGGATTGGGGGCAGGAGGAGAAGGGGATGACAGAGGATGAGATGGCTGGATGGCATCACTGACTCGATGGACGTGAGTTTGAGTGAACTCCGGGAGTTGGTGATGGACAGGGAGGCCTGGCATACTGTGATTCATGGGGTTGCAAAGAGTTGCACACGACTGAGTAACTGAACTGAACTGATTTCCAATGATTCCAAAATTGTTGTATCTTGTGATATTCAAGAGATGAAGAGCAAAAGCACATAAAAATACCATTCATTTATTTATTTTAGTCTCAGGTTAATATTTTGTAGTGGTCTTTAAAATAAAAAATGCAAAAGTAACTGCGATGTTTTATCAATTAACTCATTTTTCTATTGTTTTGTAATTTTATAATTTCTTTTAAATAAAGATGATTTTTTTAATCAGGTCAAAAATGTATTCCTTTTATTCTTAAGCATTAGCCCATTTTTTCTTTCTTTTGTTTTTTCCCCTCTTTTATTTCAGGTCCATTAACAAAACAGAGGATAGGTCTTTGGAATGACAAAATTAACCCTCTGGCAATCTACAAAGTTATTCAGTTGCTTTCTTATCATGTTCTTGTTCAGGACAAGTTTAGCTAAAAAAAATTGTTGAGAAAAAGTATTAAAATGTTCTAAATATATTTTCTTCTCCTTTGTTTTTTCCTGTACAAATAAGTGCATTTATATTAGATTAATTATCCAAAAAATTTTCTGAGCATAATGTAACTAACTTCTTTGTTGGCTACTCATTCTTAGTTTTTAAACAAGTAATTGGTGCTAATAGTTTCTTATAAGATGATATTTTATAGCCCTCAAGTGTGGTTTAATACACTTTTTCTTAGGAATCGAAAACTCTCGACAAATCGTTCCAGAGAAGTAAAGTCTCCAAAGTACAAATGATGAAGTAAAAGTCTTAAGATGCTAATTATTTTTCTAATTAGTTAGCTAATTATATGGCTAGTCAGCCCAGATTTTAAAATGAAATGAGATTTAGGTTCATTCTCCCTCCTTTTTTGGCCTTATGTTTTCTAAAGCATCAACCAATTTACTTTCTGGCAGAAAAGTTATAAAGTTAAGTTTGTCCATTTAAATATTTGCAAGTGTTATTAAAATATGCTTTGGTTGAGAAAATATAACCATTTCAGCTTATAATATTCCTGTATTCACAATTAACACTTGTCTCATAATAGTGAAGTTGCCAGGCCTGTGAGATGAGAGGAGAACAGTACAATATCTGGACCCCAACAAATTCCCCAGATAATGCACAAATAACTGTTCCATGCACTGGTGAGAGTGATTGATGGAAAGATGCCATAGACCTGAAAAGTGTACTGAAAATGTTAGTTGCTCAGTCATGTCCAACTGTACAACCCCAAGGACTATAGCCCAGCAGGTTCCTCTATCCATGGGATTCTCTAGGCAAGAATACTGGAGTGGGTAGCCATTCCCTTCTCCAGGGGATCTTCCTGACCCAATGATCAAACCTGGGTCTCCTGGTTTGCAGAAAGATATTTTACCTTCTGAGCCACTAGGGAAACCCATAAATGTAGGGAAATGATTTGATGTCCTTTGAGGTGGGTGCAATTCCAACCTGGCTCAAAGAGGGCAGGCAAGAGCTGCACTGGAGAAGAAGGGCAAATTGCCCATGTTTTCACATGTACATAACGATGCCCAGCTGTCAGTTATCCACCATACAATGTAAAGATCCTCTCAAGCTTGGTCTTATCATTATCAAATTGACTGGCACAGGATGAAGAAGGATTGCACTATTCTGGATATTCCCTAATGGATTTTGAGACATTTGCCTAAATGCTCACTGGATCAAATAACAGCAAACCATGTATATTACTGTAAATAATGAATTTCTAAAGCATTCCATCCTCAGAAAGCTGAGACTTCAGTCTATCTGTGGTCTTTTCCAATGCAAATTAACCAGATTGACATTTCTGGGCTATCATGCTACTAACAGCAAGTAAAAATACAGTTGAAACTTGTAAGGTTCAGTTCAGCTCAGTTCAGTCGCTCAGTTGTGTCCGACTCTTTGCGACCCCATGAATCGTAGCATGCCAGGCTTACCTGTCCATCACCAACTCCCAGAGTTCACTCAGACTCACGTCCATCGAGCTGGTGATGCCATCCAGCCATCTCATCCTCTGTCGTCCCCTTTTCCTCCTGCCCCCAATCCCTCCCAGCATCAGAGTCTTTTCCAATGAGTCAACTCTTCACATGAGGTGGCCAAAGTACTGGTGTTTCAGCTTTAGCATCCTTCCAAACACCCAGGGCTGGTCTCCTTTAGAATGGACTGGTTGGGTCTCCTTGCAGTCCAAGGGACTCTCAAGAGTCTTCTCCAACACCACAGTTCAAAAGCATCAATTCTTCGGTGCTCAGCTTTCTTCAGTCCAACTCTCACATCCATACATGACCACTGGAAAAACCATAGCCTTGACTAGACAGACCTTTGTTGGCAAAGTAATGTCTCTGCTTTTGAATATGCTATCTAGGTTGCTCATAACTTTCCTTCCAAAGAGTAAGCATCTTTTAATTTCATGGCTGCAGTCACCATCTGCAGTGATTTTGGAGCCCCCAAAAATAAAGTCTGACACTGTTTCCACTGTTTAAGGTAGTTGTGTAGTTTAAGGACACTTTCACATATGATTCGATTTTCTAAGCCAGGAAAATTTGCCACCTTGATTTCAGTTCAGTTCAGTTCAATTCAGTCACTCAGTCATCTCTGACTCTTTCCAACCCCATGGACTGCAGCATGCCAGGTCTCCCTGTCCATCACCAACTCCCAGAGCTTGATCAAATTCATGTCCATTGAGTTGGTGATGCAACCCATTCATCTTATCCTCTGTTGTCCCTTTCTCCTCCCACCTTTGTTCTTTCCTGGCATCAGGGTCTTTTCCAATGAGTCAGTTCTTTGCATCAGATGTCCAAAGTATTGGAGTTTCAGCATCAGTCCTTCCAATGAATATTCAGGACTGATTTCCTTTAGGATTGACTGGTTTCACCTCCTTGCAGTCCAAGGGACTCTCAAGAGTCTTGTCCAACACCACAGTTCAAAAGTATAAATTCTTCAGGGCTCAGCTTTCTTTCAGAAAAGGCAATGGCAACCCACTCCAGTACTGTTGCCTGGAAACTCCCATGGACAGAGGAGCCTGGTAGGCTACAGTCCATGGAGTCGCTAAGAGTTGGATGTGACTAAGCGACTTCTCTTTCACTTTCACTTTCATTCATTGGAGAAGGAAATGGCAATCCACTCCAGAGTTCTTGCCTGGAGAATCCCAGGGATGGCAGAGACTGGTGGGCTGCCGTCTATGGGGTCGCACAGAGTCGGACACGACTGAAGTTTCTTAGCAGCAGCAGCAGCTTTCTTTATAGTCCAGCTCTCACATCCATACAAGACTACTGGAAAAAGCATGGCATTGACTAGACAGACTGGGTCAGCAAAGTAACATCCCTGTTTTTTAATATGCTGTCTAGATTGATCATAGCTCTTCTTCCAAGGAGCAAGCCTCTTTTAATTTCATGGCTGCAGTCACCATCTCCAGTGACTTTGGAGCCCAATAAAATAAAGTCTGTCACTATTTCCATCATTTCCCCATCTATTTGCCATGAAGTGATGAGACTGGATGCCATGATCTTAGCTTTTTGAATGTTGAGTTTTAAGCCAACGTTTTCACTCTCCTCTTTCACTTTCATCAAGAGGCTCTTTAGTTCCTCTTCAGTGTCTGCCATAAGGATGATGTCATCTGCATATTTGATATTATTGATATTTTTACCAGCAATCTTGATTCCAAGTTGTGCTTCATCCAGCCTGGCATTTTGCACGATATACTCTGCGTATAAATTAAATAAGCAGGATAACAATATACAGCCTTGATGTACTCCTTTCCCTATTTGGAACCAGTCTGTTTTTCCATGTCCGATTCTAACTGTTGCTTCTTAACCTGCATACAGATTTCTCAGGAGGCAGGTAAAGTTGTCTGGTATTCCCACCTCTTGAAGAATTTTCGACAGTTTGTTGTGATCCACACAGTCAAAGGCTTTTGTGTAGTCAATAAAGCAGAAGTAGGTTTTTCTCTGGCACTCTCTTGCTTTTTCGATGGTCCAACAGATGTTGGCAAGTTGATCTCTTGTTCCTCTACCTTTTCTAAATCCAACGTAAACATCTGGAAATTCACAGCTAACGTACTCTTGAAGCCTTGATTGGAGAATTTTGAGCATTACTTTGCTAGTGTGTGAGATGAGTGCAATTGTGCAGTAGTTTGAACATTCTTTGGCATTGCCCTTCTTTGGGATTAGAATATCCTGTGGCCATTGCTGAGTGTTCCAAGTTTCCTGGCATGTTGAGTGTAGCACTTTAACAACATCGTGTTTTAGGATTTGAAATAGTTCAACTGGAATTCCATCACCTCTACTAGCTTTGTTCACAGTGATGCTCCCTGAGGCCCACTTGTCTCCACATTCTAGGATGTCTGGCTCTAGGTGAGTGATCACACCATTGTAGTTATCTGGGTCATGAAGATCTTTTTTGTATAGTTCTTCTGTGTATTCTTGCCACTCTTCTTAATATCTTCTGCTTCTGTTAGGTCCATACCATTTCTGCCCTTTATTGTGCCCATTTTTGCATGAAATGTTCCATTGATAGCTCTGATTTTCTTGAGGAGATCTCTAGTCTTTCCCATTCTATTGTTTTGCTCTATTTCTTTGTATTGATTGCTGAGGAAAGCTTTCTTATGTCTCCTTGCTATTCTTTGGAGCTCTGCATTCAAATGGGTATATCTTTCCTTTTCTCCTTTGCCTTTAGCTTCTCTTCTTTTGTCAGCTATTTGTAAGTCCTCCTCAGACAACCTTTCTGCCTTTTTGCATTTCTTTTTCTTGGAGACAGTCTTGATCACTGCCTCCTGTACCATGTCAGGCACTCTGTCTATCAGATCTAATCCCTTGAATCTACTTGTCACTTCCACTGTATAATCATAAGTGATTTGATTCAGGTCATACCTGATTGGTCTAGTGGTTTTCCCTACTTTCTTCGATTTAAGTCTGAATTTGGCAATAAGGAGTTCACGCTGTCAGACATAGGCAGTTCCCAGCCTTGTTTTTGCTGACTGTATAGAGGTTCTCCATCTTTGGCTGCAAAGAATGTAATCAATCTGATTTTGGTATTGACCACGTGGTGATGTCCATGTTTAGAGACTTCTCTTGTGTTGTTCAAGAGGGTGTTTGCTATGAATAGTGCATTCTCTTGGCAAAACTCTGTTAGCCTTTGTGCTACTTCATTCTGTACTCCAAGGCCAAATTTGCCTGTTACTGCAGATATCTCTTGACTTCCCACTTTTAAATTCCAGTCCCCTATGATGAAAAGGACATCTTTTTGGGGTTTTAGTTCTAGAAGGTCTTGTAGGTCTTTATAGAACCATTCAACTTCAGCTTCTTCAGCTTTACTGGTTTGGGCATAGTCTTGGATTATTGTGATATTGAATGATTTATCTTGGAACGAACAGAGATCATTCTGTCATTTTTGAGATTCACCCAAGTACTGCCTTTTGGATTCTTTTGTTGACTATAACGGCTACTCCATTTCTTCTAAAGGATTCTTGCCCACAGTAGTCATCTGAATTAAATTTGCCCATTCAAGTCCATTTTAGTTCACTGATTCCTAAAATGTCAATGTTCACTCTTGCCATCTCCTATTTGACCACTTCTAATTTACCTTGATTTATGGATCTGACATTCCAGGTTCCTATATAATATTGTTCTTTACAGCATCGGACTTTACTTCCATCACCAGTCACATCCACAACTGGGTGTTGTTTTCACTTTGGCTCTGTTTTTCATTCTTTCTGGATTTATTTGTCCACTCTTCTCCAGTAGTATATTGGGCATCTACCAACTTGGGGGGTTTATCTTTCCGTGTCATATCTTTTTGCCTTTTCATACTGTTCATGAGGTTCTCAAGGCAAGAATACTGAAGTGGTGTGCCATTGCCTTCTCCCTTCTCCACCTTACTTTGGTGACAGGTAACTAAGATTTATGCTGCTGCTATTGCGGCTAACTCTGTTAAATAGAAATTTAAATAACCAGATACCTACTTTCAGCATTGTTCAAATATTCGTGACAAAGCCTACACCAGTCTATGTTCATAAACCAGGACTCCTCAAGATGCAGATTCTCAATCTTTTGTTTGCTCTCCTGGTTCTGGTGAGAGTTAGTGGGGGTAGATTTTCAAACACCATGTTCTGTGTGGAGGAAATTCTTAAATAGTAATGCTATGTGCAATGCTAATTCTTTGGAAGGTTAAAAAAAACTCAATGTGCCTTATATAACATGATCTATTTATACTCTGTCACTAAGGAGAGTCAGCTGCATTTATGTTTGGGGCGAACAGAACAATTTATTTGTACGTTCCCATCTAATTGGTCACTTCTGGTTTACCCAACTCACTGATAGCACTTAAGAATTTTTCAGATGTATTGATATGTTTGGAATGAAAGTATTTAACATAAGAATTAACATAAGGATTCCATAAACTGAGAAATTTAAGCACCGGGATTTCTGTACCTTCGTCTAGTATCAGTTAAAATAATAAATACCATTGGTGGATTTTATGCGTGACAGTTACTAAGAGACTGTTACAGTCTTCATCCCAAATCAGTGCTTTGAAACCTCCTCAGTATTTCCAACTGGTAGTGACGAGTAACACCCATGTGAATTTTTAAACCAATAAAATGCTCTTTAAGTGACTATAAAGCAAATTCATGTATTATGACTATAATGTAAAATTCAGGAATCAAAGGAGGCAGATTCAGGATTACCTGGCTTCTAAACCAACATCTGACTATAATTCCTAAGACTGTTGGTGGTGTCACCTTCATTTACGTGTGAAACTCCCGTGCATTGCACATCAGTGCTACTGTATTTACAGCCCTCTTTTCTCTGAGCTTCTCTTTATGCTTATATCTACTTCCAGTCCTTATCCAGTGTTTACTATATACTTTCTTCTGTTTTAATTTTCCTCATAATTATGAGCTTGTTATATGCTGCACTGTCTAGAGCATGTAAGGCTACATTTCATTGTCTTTACAACAATCTTCTCTGGTAGGACTATTATTATACCATTTCACAGATTTAGAAACTGAGGTTTGGAAAGTGAAGTAACTTGCCTGAAATGATGCCACTTGTATGGGATACGTGACTACCTGACTTAAGCTTCCATAGTCATCTTAACCTTCTTCCTTCCCTCTGCTTCCCGCCCACCACCATGTAACAGCAGAACTCAGGTATTGGGAGCTGGAGATAAGAACCAAGAGAAGCCAGTGTCTACATAATGGAAGTCACTTACAGAATTAACAATAAGCTATTGTAGAATTAGACTTGATTTCAATGGTTCAGAACTTTTAACTTCTTTCTCAAAGATGCAAGTGAGGCACTGTTGTGTACACAGACAACGTGGTTCTTCTCCTCTTAGCTGCAGTGCATCACTTGGCACGTGCAAGGACCCTTGGAGGAGGCTTCTCACCACAATCAGCCATTTATCGCACAAAGGAACATCCTTGCAGATTTGCTGCTAAATCCTTCCAGTCCCTTTTCGTGTTGTTTCATAACTCACTAATGGGCTTCAATTTAAACCAGTTTTATTTATCCTTGCTGATTTTATTACAGTTAAGAGATGTCATTTATAACCTCCCAAATTACATCCCTCTTTATATTCCTGTTGTTGGGAGATTTTTGTAAACCTTACAAAGCAAGGTGTAATGAAAAGCAGTCCACAATTCAAAAAAAAAATTAATTCAAAGAAAAAAGTCACTTTGAAGAATGGAAACAAACAAATGCAGAAAGAAATCAGCAAAGTCTACTGTCATCACCACACATTTTTAATTTGGGAGAATGACATTGTAACATGTAAAATATCATGTAAGAAACGAGTTGCCAGTCCAGCTTCGATGCACGATACTGGATGCTTGGGGCTGGTGCACTGGGACGACCCAGAGGGATGGTATGGGGAGGGAGGAGGGAGGAGGGTTCAGGATGGGGAACACATGTATACCTGTGGTGGATTCACTTTGATGTTTGGCAAAACTAATACAATTATGTAAAGTTTAAAAATAAAATAAAATTTAAAAAAAAAAAAAAGATATTGAATTATACATTATTTTGAATCTTCAGATTAGTAACCTAGGGGTAGCAGATAATTTTAAATTTACTGTATGTTTTTCAAGATAGAATAACACTCAGGTTTATGTTTTTCTTATTGTTTCCTTTCATACTTTTTTCTCCAAGCATATTTCTATGTTTTTTTGTAATACATACTTGCACCTCTCCTAGTTAGAGAAATGAAATAAAGTAAGAAATAAAATAAATTAGACATGAACTAAATACTGCAAAGTTATTTAAATCACAATTAAATATAACCCAGACATTTTATCAGACTAAAAGAATAAATTTGCTAAAATAAATATATTCACCTTTTAAAACAGTCTGAAAAGTGGCAGATTTATAAGGTTGCAAAGACAAAAAGCCAGTTCTAAACTTTTTCAGCATGTCAAATCCCATGCAGTCTTAAGACTTTCTCTATAGTATAAACATTATTTTAACTGCAGTGAGCCCAATAAGGAAATTATATGAAAAGGGGTGTGAAGAGTCAGGATATAAAGTATTTGCATAAATTTGCATCACTTACACATCCAGAAAAAATTCACTCACCAGCCAAATTTAGTTTAACAGATGAGAGCATTTTGATTCAATCTCAAATTTCTGACTGCATTTGCTAAGGAGAATCCTGTATATCCTCTCTTGTAAGTGCTTTTGCTGCTGCTTCTGCACACACCTCACAATCTACCGAATGCATTTTTGGGGAAAGTATTTGCTTAATACCTATTTTCTTCTACTAATCTAGAAATTGTGAAGTGAAGCATTAAGTCGCTCAGGGTCTGAAACTCTTTGAACCCATGAATTATAAATCCTGTTAGGCTCCCCTATCCGTGGGATTTCCCAGTCAAGGATACTGGAGGTTTGCCATTTCCTTCTTCAGGGGATCTTCCCAACCTGGGGGTTGAACCCATATCACCTGCGTTGCTGTCAGATTCTCTACCGTCTGAGCCACCAGAGAAGCCCCAATCTAGTGCATTCCACAAGGGCAAAACCATTTTCAAGTTTTCGTTAGTACCTCCCAGAGCTGTTTTCAGTGCTGAGAGAACAGTCGGTGTTCAATAAATATTTTTAGATTGAATACATTGGATATCTCTTTAAAATTCTCAGGAAAAACAAAAAGCAGATCATATTCTGACCTAATTTCAAACTTTTGATTCAGTGCTAATGCTGGTTCCTTGATGAGTCTAGTTCTCTCTGATGACTGGGCATAACATGGTTTGGACTAACTGGACTTGAGCAAGGGAATTAGAATAACTCACTCACAGTGGATAATTTTGGCTCAGAATAGATTTTGAAACTGTTTAGGCAGTGTTTAGGTTTGGCATATTAATATTAGATTAGCATTTTTAACATTTCTATGAAAATGTTTTGAACTATGATATGGATTGGGATTCAGTTTTGAGGATGCTTTGGTTCAGTTTCTAGTTAATTCAGATTAAATTCCTTAGTGATAACCTTAGTAATATACACATATACACACACACATACAAGTTTTCTCTAAGACACATGCTGAAATACAGGTATTACTATAGATATATACATACATATATCCCTGTGTCTTCTATAAAGGTATGTATTCATGTGCACAATTCTGGTGCTTCATGCCTAACTCAGTGAGATGTGGGTTTCCTTTAAAAGCTTTAAAATTCTGGAAAAAAATCTGTGTAGCCTATACACATATCTGTGAAAAGTACATATCTACATCAAAGTGTGCTAAACAAAATTTCCCTATTCAAGTGATAAATACATAGCAATTTCCAGATATAAAAATACAGTAAATCCCATGCTACTTAGGAAATACATCATAGGTCTTAGAAGTTAGATTATATCTAGTTATGTAGTATATTTCTCTCCAGGCTCTTTTGTTAACTAAATTAATTTCTGATTTATAGAATCAGAGAAACATGTCTTCATTTAATTTCTAATGTTTAACTTCACATGGAATCTCTGAGCCAAAGCTTATAATTGCCTCAATGGGCAATTTCCACTCTGTACTCCAGCTTCTAGCCACATCTAAATGTAGACTTCTTTATGTGTCTGTTCCTTTACAAGTGAACAAAGATAATGAACAATGATTAAGTGATGTTCAATTAATTAATACATATATTTTAGTCCCTTGTTTCATTTAACTATTTTCCTTCAAAGTCCTCTTCTTGAAGCTTGGCAGAGTAGCCAATTTCCTAACTTCTTTTTCTTCCTTTCTTATCAGCAACTGTCTTTTCTAATTCAGAAATTCAAATGTGTTATGGTACTTGCTTACTTTCAAACTTTCTGCCATTTTTCAAACTCTGCCTGGACACGGCTATAAATATATGCTTCACAATATGTGAATCTCAGGAACCCCCCTAGCAATTTTAAGTCACCATCACCCACTGTGACCTCACTCCTTCTGAACTCACAGCATATGAACAACCCATGATACTCACTCAGCAATTAATCATGTCTGCCTTGAGACATTTCTGATGATGTATATTTAACATCACATAGTTATATAATCTGTCAGGATATCCAGGCCTGGCTGCCTCAATTAAATTGCAAGCTCTTTGATGCAGATTCAACATCTGTCTTACAGAATGCATTGTAAACAAGGAGAATGTGTGCTGATTGATTATTTAATTGATTGACTATATCCATTTAGCTATGAAGGAAGTCAAGCAGAATGAATAATAGAAAGTTAAACATGTCTTCCCCTAATCAGATTTTTCTTGAATATGTTAGTGTCTGGGAAGCAATTGTAAAAGCTCTCAGCAAAGTATCCATAGATGTCTTTCCCCTTGTCTGAATAGTCAAGAATAAAAGTAAGGTATGAAATGATATAGGAAAAACATTATGCTTTACTTCTTTAACTGACTTGGTATACTTCCATTCCAAATCTTTCTGTGTTTAAGTTGCCATTTCCTGAAATGGTACCCAGCAAAGTTTAACAGCATGACTTCAATAATGGGAACAAGTGCCGATTAAATTTGAGAAAAACTAGCATAAACACCGGAGATTATACTGTATAATCTCTGTATACTCTGTATACAGCACTGTATACTCTGGCACCCCACTCCAGCACTCTTGCCTGGAAAATCCCACGGACGGAGGAGCCTGGTGGGCTGCAATCTATGGGGTCACTAAGAGTCGGACACGACTGAGCGACTTCACTTTCACTTTTCACTTGCATGCATTGGAGAAGGAAATGGCAACCCACTCCAGTGTTCTTGCCTGGAGAATCCCAGGGACGGGGGAGCCTGGTGGGCTGCCATCTATGGGGTCTCACAGAGTTGGACACAGCTGAAGCAACTTAGCAGCAGCAGCAGCAGCATAAACACAGCATTAGATACATTTCTTCCTCTAAGTAGTTCATGAAACCTTTGATATCCTCATATTTCCAAAAGAGAGGGACAGAGAATATAGTACATCATTTTACCCAAATCTGTGTAAGCACTGATTTTTTAAAAGCACCTTAGTTTTGTGGAATTTACTCGACGTTTAAATGCTCTTTTGATGAATTTGTGGGGGAGAAAGTGTTCTCCCCGTCCTACTCCTCCACTATTAGCAAGGTGAAAAGACAGCCTTCAGAATGGGAGAAAATAATAGCAAATGAAGCAACCGACAAACAACTAATCTCAAAAATATACAAGCAACTCCTACAGCTCAACTCCAGAAAAATAAACGACCCAATCAAAAAATGGGCCAAAGAACTAAATAGACATTTCTCCAAAGAAGACATACAGAGGGCTAACAAACACATGAAAAGATGCTCAACATCACTCATTATCAGAGAAATGCAAATCAAAACCACTATGAGGTACCATTTCACACCAGTCAGAATGGCTGCGATCCAAAAGTCTACAAATAATAAATGCTGGAGAGGGTGTGGAGAAAAGGGAACCCTCTTACACTGTTGGTGGGAATGCAAACTAGTACAGCCACTATGGAGAACAGTGTGGAGATTCCTTAAAAAACTGGAAATAGAACTGCCTTATGATCCAGCAATCCCACTGCTGGGCATACACACTGAGGAAACCAGAAGGGAAAGAGACACGTGTACCCCAATGTTCATTGCAGCACTGTTTATAATAGCCAGGACATGGAAGCAACCTAGATGTCCATCAGCAGATGAATGGATAAGAAAGCAGTGGTACATATACACAGTGGAGTATTACTCAGCCATTAAAAAGAATACATTTGAATCAGTTCTAATGAGGTGGATGAAACTGGAGCCTATTATACAGAGTGAAGTAAGCCAGAAGGAAAAACATAAATACAGTATACTAACGCATATATATGGAATTTAGAAAGATGGTAACAATAACCCGGTGTACGAGACAGCAAAAGAGACACTGATGTATAGAACAGTCTTATGGACTCTGTGGGAGAGGGAGAGGGTGGGAAGATTTGGGAGAATGACATTGAAACATGTAAAATATCATGTAAGAAACGAGTTGCCAGTCCAGGTTCGATGCAGGATACTGGATGCTGGGGGCTAGTGCACTGGGATGACCCAGAGGGATGGGATGGGGAGGGAGGAGGGAGGAGGGTTCAGGATGGGGAACACATGTATACCTGTGGTGGATTCATTTTGATATTTGGCAAAACTAAGACAATTATGTAAAGTTTAAAAATAAAATAAAATTTAAAAAAAATAAATAAAAACACCTTAGGAGATCTGTGTGCCTTAGTGGTCACTTTTGGAAACCCTCAACTAGAGATTTCAGGTACATCTTACACAATTCATGTTGTTTGAAACTTGATTCTTAGTTGCAGGGGATCCTTTTTGTTGGATAAAAATCCAATACCAAGTTTGGTTATTCACTTATTTAATTCTTCTTTTATTGGTATACAGCAGATCCTCAATCTTCCTTTTTCCTCTATGGCCATTTCCTCCCATTGTGTTCCTGTATTGTGAAACTGTATTATTACTTTTCTAAACTTTTAACAAACCAGCTTTTAAGAATCTGTATCAGTATGTTTTCTTCCACAACTTTGTGATGTTCTCTGCAGATAGCTTTAGCATGTATGCCTACCTGTGTTGGTTAACAGTCCTAAAGGCAGAAGCTCAACATCAAAGTCCTACCCCACGGACATTATCTCTGTAATCTCTGCCTCTTTGCTTCCTTTTTAAACAAATACTTTAATTTTTTAAAATTTTAACTGAAGGATAATTGCTTTACCATATTGTGTTGGTTTCTGCCCTACATCGGTGTGCATCAATTATAGGTACACACAGGTACCCTCCCTCCTAAACCCCCCTCCCACCTGCCACCCCCCTCCCACCCCTCTAAGCTGTCACAGGGCACCGGGTTTGAGCTCCTTGCATCATTTTGAACGACACTTTCAGAGCCTCATGTAGTCCCCAGGGGATATAGTTGCTAAAGGAGCACTGGTCATGGAATTAATATTGGTAAAACTTCACTCTTCCTACTGAAGGTTTTTATGGTAAGTGGTGTTTTCATTTACTGAGAGGTAGAGTTTCATCTTTCAGGTTGGAAATAGACCTTTTCTGCATGGTTTTTAAAAAATTTTTAGAGAACTGTAGAAATGTCTTCCTTACTGCTTACGTCTTGGGGCTGGTGCACTGAGAGGACCCAGAGGGATGGTACGGGGAGGGAGGAGGGAGTGGGAGTTCGGGAGGGGGAACACGTGTACACCCGTGGTGGATTCATGTTGATGTATGGCAAAACCAATACAATATTGTAAAGTAAAAAAATAATAATAATAAAAATAAATCAATGAAAAAAACAGGTTATATTTTATCCATGTTAATAAGAAGAAAATTAACAAATAGATTTTTTCTATTTGAAGGAAATATCTGTAGATCTGGATGAACTTCTGTTCATGTTCTTTTGTACATGCAGTAGAATTGGGTCTGGGCTTCCCAGTTGGTACTAATGGTAAAGAACCTGCCTGCCAGTGTAGGAGACATAAGAGACACGGGTTCAATCCCTGCGTCAGAAAGATCTTCTGGGGGAGGGCATGGCAACCTGCTCCAGTATTCTTGCCTGGAGAATTCCATGGACAGAAGAACCTGGCAGGTAATAGTCCATAGGGTTGCAGAGTAGGACGTAACTGAAGCTACTAGCAAGCAAGGAAGAATCAAGAAATCTAGAACCCTTATACTTACTGTATCTTAGTAATAGTTTGCTTCTTCCACGGCCTTTACCCTTTAATTACCCTTACCTTTTTCATTTCTATCAGTTTTGGAAGATGTTTGGTACCAAAGTGGTGCAAGTTTTACTATAATTTGAATAGTGTTTTTCAATATAAAGTGACTTTTGTGCTCTGAGACGTTCACAGACCTTGACCTTTCAAAGAAGAGCTGAGATTTCTTAACTTTTAAAGAAAGTCATTCAAAATCCTCTTTATCCTAAGTCAGGCTCATTACTGAACAATTGCAGAATTAATTTAACAAATATCTTTAATTTTCAACTTTCCTCTTTCACATTCTCCCTTATTCCTCCTTTTCTCTATCCCAAATCTGTTTTGTGTCTAATACATAAGCTTCTTTGCTTATGTTGCCAGTATTCTCCCCCAAATTTCCATGTCCAAACACCCAGTATGCTACTGCAGGATGAAACTGAAATAAAAAATCTGTAAGGGTCCTCCAGAATTTGACATTCCTGACCCCATTAGTATTTCTCCCTATTCCTGGTCTACTCAAGGACCTATAACATTCCCCATCATTTTCTTTTTTTTTTTTTTTTAATTTTATTTTATTTTTAAACTTTACAATATTGTATTAGTTTTGCCAAATATCGAAATGAATCCACCACAGGTATATCTGTGTTCCCCATCCTGAACCCTCCTCCCTCCTCCCTCCCCATACCATCCCTCTGGGTCGTCCCAGTGCACCAGCCCCAAGCATCCAGCATCGTGCATCGAACCTGGACTGGTGACTCGTTTCATACATGATATTATACATGTTTCAGTGCCATTCTCCCAAATCTCCCCACCCTCTCCCTCTCCCACAGAGTCCATAAGACTGTTCTATACATCAGTGTCTCTTTTGCTGTCTCGTACACAGGGTTATTATTACCATCTTTCTAAATTCCATATATATGCGTTAGTATACTGTATTGGTGTTTTTCTTTCTGGCTTTCTTCACTCTGTATAATAGGTTCCAGTTTCATCCATCTCATTTTCTAATTTCACCTCTTCATTCCCATTTGCCCTTTATTCCATCTCTTTAATCTCTCCCTCTCCATATTCTCATGTTCCTGAGCCAGATCAATCTTTCCTGTGAAAGCAAATTGTGACAGACCCTTTCTTCACCTCCTTCACCAGGTCAGACCTCTGTATTTCCTGTTTTCACTATATCCTGAGGTTTCTTCATAAAGTTGGCTCATATTAAAATTATTTATTAGTAAAATAATTAATGTTTATTTTCAGAAGAATAGAGACCATATTTATCTTACTGACTTCTGTATGATGGTGCCCAGTATAATGCTTGACACACAGTGCTGATAAGCATATGCTTATTAAATGAAAAAATATCTCTAATTGGAAATGGTTTATTACTTTTCTGAATCATATAAGATCACTCATATGCATTCATTATACACTTTCTAGTAGAGTAGTTACATCATTTATCATTTCAATAAAAACTTTGATCTTTTTTCATTTGTTAAGAACTCTGAAAGAATCAACAGTGAATCAAACATGGACGTGGCCTCTATTTGCTTACAATTTAGCAGAAAAAATAAGTCTTGTAAATATTTCTAATACAGAATAAAAAATGACACATACTACAAAAAAGCTGCAAAGTATTGCATTGGAACTAAAGAGATTTGAGGAAATAACTCTACAATTAGAAAAACACATTGAAATAAAACATGAAAAATGCACACATGTACAGACTCTAAATACACCACTTTGTATACATACCATCATTCTAATTAAGTTGAAGAGTAGAGAATATATTTAGTGTAGTCTTATATCTCTGTATCTGTCCCAACAACTAGGATAGAATGTTTCAGGTACTAGATACTCATAATTATCATGTAAACATAAAATACAGAAAAACTTGTCCTGATCAATAAGTTCAACAAGTGTTTATTAGTGTCTCAAATGTATTAGGTCTTAAGACTATAATAGATGAGATGAACTGTGCTCAAAATATGTCTATTGAATCATTCTATATGTTTACATAGATCAAAAGTAAAAGTGATAATTGTAATGAGACTTTTTTTCAAATGTCTTCTCTATGGTATGAGTCAATTTTGAAGATGAAAGGAGACAGCAAAACTAAATAAATTTTGTAAAATTTAAAAGTTTTATTTATTTACCTTCCAAGTTGTTTTTTTATATTAATAGATACAAAAATATTCAGTGTTTTATCAAAATATATTATTTTGCAAATATAAACTAGTTTGTGTCAATTATTATTAAAGCAAAATAAAAAATATAATAAAAACTAACATAAGCAGAATAATTAGTATTACAGATACTTTTGTCTATTAATCAGTATTAAAGCAATATCTGTCTCTCATATTGTAATTCATAAGCCATTCTATGATTTGATATTGTGAGAAAAGTTTTGAATTTAGGAGTCAATTCTCCTCAAACAAACAAAAAATCAGTTCCTTCTGAAATGCATAGCAGAAATGAAAGACTTTTTTTCTAGTAAGGGAAAATATTCTTTTTCAGCTCAAGATATTTCCTTGAACAAGAAGTTGCCTAAAATTTCAGATCAAAATATATGTACAAATATCCCAAACTTGCTAACAAAAAACAGTTTATAATTTTAGTCACCTACCACAGAAATTTTTTAGTATCCCTTTTTATAGTTGTAAGCATAAAAATAAAGAACCCGTCTAGATTCTGTCCTAAAGGATTATAGTAATAAACTCTTTGCTTGAGACTCACTACCAGTGTAGTCCTCAGAATGGCAAGAGTGGAGAAGTAATTAGGAGCCAGTTCATAGAGGACACTATAAACCATGCTGAAAGGACCACACTTCATATTTTGATCACTGAACCATTGAAAGAATTTAACTAAGGTTTCTATGATCAAATTTGTGTTTTACAAAGATCAACATAGTTTCAATGTGAGGAATGGATTATAGAAGGCAAGACTGAGTCAAGTAGACCAACTTGGACATATTTGGAGCAATTCTAGACAGTGGACTTTGAGAGGGGGATGGAGAGGTTTTAAGGCAGAGGGTTAACAAAACTCGTGATAAAATTGTGTGTTATGAGGCTCAGAGAATGAAAGCAGTAGGTCAAGAATGCCTCCTATCCTTGAGCAACTGCCTGTATGGATAGAGAGCAAATGGTGAATATAGCCTATTACATAACACCTCTTTATATTAACATCTTTTATATTATAAATATCACTTATGTCAAATAAATTTTACGCAAAATAATAAATACTTTAAAATACATTGAAATGCTATTAGTGATTTTATGTAATGGAAAAAAAAAACTATTTTATCTTGCTATGAAATTCATATATTTTTGCACATAAGAACTTGTCAAATTCACAGTTGTCTTGATGCTAATTTGTATAGATTCAATACAAACTCTTAAAATTCTCTGTTCTTTTTTTTTTTTTCTGAAATGTCTAAACTGCTTTTGATGTCATCCAGTGAATTTTATAATTTCAATTCTGGATGTTTCAGTTACAAAAGTCCCATTAGGTTCTACTTTATGACTTTACTCATATCTTCATTCTATTATTTTTTCTTTTAGATTTTGAGTAGTATAAATTCCTTGATTGCTAGCTAATTCCACTATCTCAGTCACTTCTGGGTCTTTTTTACTGACTAATTTTTCTCCTGGCTATTGCTTCTCTTTTTTGTACTTTTTCACTTAATAACTTTATAGGAGTTACTTCAATTTTGAATATTACATTGTTACAATTATATTTTGGTGTTTTCTTTATAGATTAATGCACTTTTTTCCTGGTTGACAGTAAGTTACTTGCAGAACACCTGAATCCTTTAAAAAGCATGGTTTTCTGCTTTGCTAGAGTAGATTTAGCAACTAAACAACAATTGTAGTGTTTACTGTAGGGCTAGTTAGACCCAAAGTCATAATATTCTGTGTTCTTTGCTTAATGGTATTAGTGTTCAATAAATACTTCTTCTGGCTTCTTAGAATTTAAGTTTTCCTAGCCCTGAGTGAACTATGAGAATGTTTTAGTTTATAGCTCCCTAGTTATTTTGTGCCCCTATGGACAGTCACCTTCCAGGCTCCTCTGTCCATGAGATTCTCCAGGCAATAATACTGGAGTGGGCTGTCATGACCTCCTCCAGGGGATCTTCCTGACCAAGGAAGATCGAACTGAAGTCTCCTGAGTCTACTGCAGTGCAGGCAGATTCTTTACTGCTGAGCCACTGGGGAGGACCAGTTATTTTGTGCCCAGTTTTTAACAGTTTCATTCAAGGTATGCATATTTTAGTTTTCAACAACAGACACATGGGGACCCCTTTGCAGATTTATGATAGATACACTGGGTAAGGGCATGTTGATGAGAAAGCTTGCTGTTACCCTTCTTATTAATCCCACTGTATGTCTTTCCATTTTAAAATAAAAGTACAGTTGATTTACAATATTTATTATTTTCAGATGTACAGCACTGTGATTCAGTATCATGCATATATCATTATCACAGATATAGAAAACTAACTTGTGGTTACCAAAAGGGAAGGAAAGGGAAGAGGGACAAATTAGCATAGGGGCTTAATAGATATAAACTATTATATATAAAATAGGTAAGCAACAAAGATATATTGTATAACACATGGAATTATAGTCAAATCTTATAATATGGCTTACTGTTTTGAATAAAGTAATAATAGGTGTTTTAAATAAACAAAATGTAGTCCACTGGAGAAGGCAATGGCACACCACTTCAGTATTCTTGCCTTGAGAACCCCATGAACAGCATGAAAAGGCAAAAAGATAGGAAACTGAAAGAGGAACTCCCCAGGTCGGTAGGTGCTCAATATGCTACTGGAGATCAGTGGAGAAATAACTCCAAAAAGAATGAAGAGACAGAGCCAAAGCAAAAACAACAGCCAGTTGTGGATATGACTGGTGATGGAAGCAAGGTCCAATGCTGTAAAGAGTAATATTGCATAGGAACCGGGAATGTTAGGTCCATGAATCAAGGCAAATTGGAAGTGGTCAAACAGGAGATGGCAAGCATGAACATCAACATTTTAGGAATCAGCGAACTAAAATGGACTGGAATGGGTGAATTTAACTCAGATGACCATTATATCTAGTACTGTGGGCAAAAATCCCTTAGAAGAAATGGAGTAGCCTTCATAGTCAACAAAAGAGTCCAAAAGGCAGTACTTGGATGCAATCTCAAAAACTTTAGAATGATCTCCGTTTGGTTCCAAGCCAAACCATTCAATATCACGGTAATCCAAGACCATGTCCTGACCAGTAATGCTGAAGAAGCTGCAGTTGAATGGTTCTATGAAGACCTACAAGATCTTCCAGAACTAACACCCCAAAATGATGTCCTTTTCATTATAGGGGACTGGAATGCAAAAGTAGGAAGTCAAGAAACACCTGGAGTAACAGGCAAATTTGGCCTTGGAGTACAGAATGAAGTAATGCAAAGGCTAATTGAGTTTTGCCAAGAGAATGAACTATTCATAGCAAACACCCTCTTCCAACAACACAGAAGACTCTACACATGGACATCACCAGATCGTCAGCACTGAAATCAGATTGATTATATTCTTTGCAGCCAAAGATGGAGAAGCTCTATACAATCAGCAAAAACAAGACCGGGAGGTGACTATGGCTCAGATCATGAACTCTTTATTGACAAAGTCAGACTTAAATTGAAGAAAGTGAGGAAAACCACTAGACCATTCAGGTATGACCTAACTCCCTTACAATTATACAGTGGAAGTGAGAAATAGATTTAAGACACTAGATCTGATAGACAGAGTGTTTGATGAACTATGGACAGAGGTTTGTGACATTGTACAGGAGACAGGGATTAAGACCATCCCCAAGAAAAAGGAATGAAAAAAAAAAAAAAAATGGCTGTCTAAGGAGGCCTTACAAATAGCTGTGAAAAGAAGAGACGCTAAAGGCAACAGAGAAAAGGAATGATTACCCATTTGAGTGCAGAGTTCCAAAGAACAGATAAGGAGAGATAAGAAAGCCTTCCTCAGCAATCAGTGCATAGAAATAGAGCAAAACAATAGAACAGGAAAGACTAGTGATCTCTTCAAGAAAATTAGAGATACCAAGGGAACATTTCATGCAAAGAGGGACTCAATAAAGGACAGAAATGTTATGGCCCTAACAGAAACAGAAGATATTTAAAAGAAGTGGCAAGAATACACAGAAGAACTGTACAAAAAATATCACAACCCAGATAATCACGATGGTGTGATCACTTACCAAGAGCCAGACATCCTGGAATGTGATGTCAAGTGGGCCTTAGGAAGTATCACTATGAACAAAGCTGCTGCTGCTGCTAAGTCGCTTCAGTCATGTCCAACTCTGTGCGACCCCATAGACGGCAGCCCACCAGGCTCCCCCGTCCCTGGGATTCTCCAGGCAAGAACACTGGAGTGGGTTGCCATTTCCTTCTCCAATACATGAAAGTGAAAAGTGAAAGTGAAATCCCTCAGTCGTGTCCGACTCTTAGCGACCCCATGGACTGCAGCCCACCAGGCTCCTCCGTCCATGGGATTTTCCAGGCCAGAGTACTGGAGTGGGGTACCATTGCCTTCTCACGAACAAAGCTAGTGGAGGTGATAGAATTCTAATTGAGTTCTTTCAAATCCTAAAAGATGATGCTGTGAAAGTGCTGCACTCAATATGTCAGCAAATTTGGAAAACTCAGCAGTGGCCACAGGACTGGAAAAGGTCAGTTTTCATTCCAAACCCTAAGAAAGGCAATACCAAAGAATGTTCAAACTACTGCACAACTGCAATCATCTCACACGCTGGTAAAGTAATGTTCAAAATTCTCCAAGACAGGCTTCAACAATAACATGAACTGTGAACTTCCAGATGTTCAAGGTGGTTTTAGAAAAGGCAGAGGAACCAGAGATCAAACTGCCAACATCTGTTGGATCATCAAAAAAGGAAGAGAGTTACAGAAAAACATCTATTCCTGCTTTATTGACTATGCCAAAGCCTTTGACTGTGTGGATCACAATAAACTGTGGAAAATTCTGAAAGAGTTGGGAATAATTGATCACCTGACCTGCCTCTTGAGAAATGTGTATGCAGGTCAGGAAGCAACAGTTAGAACTGGACATGGAACAACAGACTGGTTCCAATTAGGAAAAGGAGTATGTCAAGGTTGTATATTGTTACCCTGCTTATTTAACATATATGCATAGTACATCATGAATAATGCTGGGCTGGATGAAGCACAAGCTGGAATCAAGATTGCCTAGAGAAATATTAATAAGCTCAGATATGCAGATGACACCACCCTATGGCAGAAAGTGAAGAAGCACTAAAGAGCTTCTTGATGAAAGTGAAAGAGGAGAGTCAAAAAGTTGGCTTAAAACTCAATATTCAGAAAACTAAGATCATGGCATCCGGCCCCATCACTTCATGGCAAATAGATTGGGAAAAAATGAAAACAGTGGCAGACTTCATTCTGGAGGGCTCCAGAATCACTGCAGATGGTGATTGCAGCCATGAAATTAAGAGACGCATACTCCTTGGAAGGAAAATTATGACCAGCCGAGACAGCATATTAAAAAGCAGAGACATTACTTTGCCACAAAGGTCCATCTACTCAAGGCTATGGTTTTTCCAGTAGTCATGTATGGTAGTATGTGAGAGCTGGACCATAAAGAAAGCTGAACACCGAAAAATTAATGCTTTTGAACTGTGGTGGTGGAGAAGACTCTTGAGAGTCCCTTGGACTGCAAGGAGATCCAACCAGTCCATTCTAAAGGAGATCAGTCCTGGGTGTTCTTTGGAAGGAATGATGCTAAAGCTGAAACTCCAATACTTTGGCCACCTGATGGGAAGTGCTGAGTCATTTGAAAAGATCACAATGCTGTGAAAGAAAGGCAGGAGGAGAAGGGGATGACAGAGGATGAGATGGTTGGATGGCATCACCAACTCATGAGTTTGGGTAGACTAGCCTAGAGTGCTGCCGTCCATGGGTTTGCAAAGAGTCGGACATGACTGAGTACTGAACTGAACTAAATAAACATTAATGTGTGAGATAATAATTTGTACAGTGTATGAACAAAAATACATTTAATTAGATATCACTACTGCTGCTGCTAAGTCGCTTCAGTCGTGTCCGACTCTGTGTGACCCTATAGACAGCCCACCAGGCTCCCCCGTCCCTGGGATTCTCCAGGCAAGAATACTGAAGTGGGCTGCCATTTCCTCCTCCAATGCATGAAAGTGAAAAGTGAAAGTGAACTCACTCAGTCGTGTCCAACTCTTAGTGACCCCATGGACTGCATGCAGCCTACCAGGCTCCTCTGTCCATGGGATTTTCCAGGCATGTATACTGGAGTAGGGTGCCATTTCCTTCTCCATATATATCACTATATATACAAAAATACATATAAATTTTAGGATCTTGAGATATAACATTTCAGGTTGATTTTGAATGGAAATTTTAATAAAGAATAGAAATTTATTAAACATGTGAGTTTTAAACACTAGCACTAATAAGTTCATCAAAACCACGCAGCCCTTTGCTGTGGCTGGGCAAAGATCTAGTGTCATTGGACACTGGGTTGTGAATGTCCTCTCAGATTTAATTTTGTGTTCCCTATGGCCAGGACAGCCATCTAAAACCATAAGTGAGGATTCTATTCTGACAACTATTGAAAGTAACTATGAATCAACTCTGAAGGTCTGTGAGCAGAGAGGAATAATTATGTCTTCTTATAACTCCGAGCTTTCTCCTTGAAGTGTATTTTCTATTATTAGCAATTAAGGAGACTTAAGAATGTCACTTGAATTCTCCATCTCAGCACTGCACTTGGATGATTAAGCAGCCACAAGAGTTAGTAATGATCTGAATTTGCTTTTAATAGCAGCTGTGTTTAAGTCACATCAGGGTGAAGTGGGTGTTAAAGAAGGTGGCAGTTACCTTACACTACAGATTAACAGGTTGCAAAACATGGTCTCCTGTGCAAGGTGCAAAGTGCTGTTGCACGTCATGATGTGTTTCCAACTACTGTCTGACTCATTACAGTTCCCCCAACAAGTGAACATCTTGAACATGCTGTAGAAAGTCCAGCTGACAAAATCACCTACTGTTCATAATATGGTAAAAATCATGCATTTACTAGCCAGATTATCAAAATAACTAGTTACTAGTGATGTTTTTAATCTTGGCACTTTATTTATTAGTGGTGTTATATAGTTAGTTAAAAGCAAAAATAAAAACTTGTCAGAAAAGTATTTGTTTATATCTTGGAAAAATCTGTTCATGTTAAACAGCTTGGATAGTAAGATTATATTCTTCATAGTTTAGGAGAAAAAAATAAACACTTTTCTATTGAACTGAAAGAATAGTTTTCCAACTTTGGAGCTCCCTGGTAAAGAGTTGGAAAACTGTCATGTCTCTTAGTAGTCATGAATGGAAACATGGGAAAAGCAGTTCACAAACATAATTACTTTGGGATAATTGTATATACTTTATTTTATAGGGTGCTTAGAATGTACACATAAGAATCATGATGCACGGAAGATAATGTGCTTTTACACTTACATAGAACATTTAAACATATATTTATGTAATATATGTATTTTTGTATATATATATAATATATGCATATTTGTATGCATAGGTAATAGTAAAATATACAAGACTACCACAATGGATCTCATTTTAAGGGCTCAACATAATTATCTAGTCTAACATGTTCTGCAATTTTCCTGAGTATATCTGTCTACCTGACTGTCTATCTCTGGAACCTGAGCAAATCAATGGCCTAGAAACTTGAGGGATATAGTCATGTCTCCCAGAATGTGTTAGTCTTCTCCGCCACAGAACTATACATCTTTTTTCTCAGCTTCAAGAAGTTTTCTATTTGATAAGATTTCATCATTCTTAAATTAAAATTTTATATCTTTCTACCACGTGCAGTCATTTTTCTAGGTGCTAAGAAGAAAGTAATAAAAAAAAAAAAAAAAAAAAAACCACCAGGCACAGTCCCTGCTCTCATGGAAGTTGTAGGCAGTAAAAGAACATATTAGTTAAAAAATCTGGCTCAGCTGATAAAGAATCCACCCGCACTGTGGGAGATCTGGGTTCAATCCCTGGGTTGGGAAGATCCCCTGGAGAAGAAAAAGGCTACCCACTCCAGTTTTCTGGCCCGGAGAATTCCATGGACTGTATAGTCCATGAGATTGCAAAGAGACACGACTAAGCCACCTTGACTTCACTATGGCAAGTACTCTGAAGGGCTGATATTTGGTCATGTGAGAATATAAAATAGGCAAATTTGCCTGGTTAAAGGCAGTCAGAAAACACTTTTCTCAAAAATTAAGGATTGATTTGAAACCTACATAAAATAATGAATTAGACAAAGAGTAGATAAAAATGTTTCTAAGTACCAGGAACATACATCTGCAGTTTATTTTACTGAGTCTGAAATTAATGTCCTTCACATGGATTGAAAACTTATCCTTACAAAGGCAACATCTCTGTTGATTTCATTTTAATAAATTTTATTTTTATTTTATTTTTTAACTTTACAATATTGTATTAGTTTTGCCATATATCAACATGAATCTGCCACAGGTATACACGTCTTCCCCATCCTGAACCCTCCTCCCTACCATCCCTCTGGGTCGTCCCAGTGCACCAGCCCCAAGCATCCAGTATCGTACATAGAACCTGGACTGGTGACTCATTTCATATATGATATTATACATGTTTCAATGCCATTCTCCCAAATCATCCCACCCTGTCCCTCTCCCACAGAGTCCAAAAGACTATTCTATACATCAGTGACTCTTTTGCTGTCTCGTATACAGGGTTATTGTTACCATCTTTCTAAATTCCATATATATGTGTTAGTATACTGTATTGGTGTTTGTCCTTCTGGCTTACTTCACTCTGTATAATAGGCTCCAGTTTCATCCACCTCATTAGAACTGATTCAAATGCATTCTTTTTAATAGCTGAGTAATACTCCATTGTGTATATGTACCACAGCTCTCTTATCCATTCATCTGCTGATGGACATCTAGGTTGCTTCCATGTCCTGGCTATTATAAACAGTGCTGTGATGAACATTGGGGTACACGTGTCTCTTTCAGTTCTGGTTTCCTCAGTGTG
The DNA here is from genome assembly GCF_003369695.1 of Bos indicus x Bos taurus. Lineage (NCBI taxonomy): Eukaryota > Metazoa > Chordata > Mammalia > Artiodactyla > Bovidae > Bos > Bos indicus x Bos taurus. The sequence goes on from NC_040082.1 coordinate 37,186,473, forward strand.
TATGCCCAGCACTGGGATTGCTGGGTCATAAGGTATTTTAAATAACTCTAAATAGCAGCACAAAATAAAACTAAACCTCAATTTCGTTCAAACGTGCATTTTTTCAAAAGCCAATGTTGTTTGTTTTGAAGATGAAGTTAAATTTTGGGAATGATGTTTCTTCTGGTGACTTGCATTTTATTTTTTATTTCTATTGATTTCAATTGCTTTTTTACGATAATGTTGAAAACACTAGCTCAGACAAGTGGCAAATTACATAAAAGCTGTTGGACATTGATACTTATGCATTAATGATTAACAGGATTCTACAGGACTTCATCAGGGGATTAGATTTGAAGCATTTCATTTGTTCACAATATTGTCTTTAGCAAATTTCAGGTCATCCATAATCTGAAACATAGTAAAGGAAGAGAAATCCATAAATCAGCTCTAAAGTAATTTATCAATAATTAACCTTCAGGAAAATTTGACCCTGCTTCTGTGAGCCAGATTTTACCTACAGGGAAATCAACAGGATTTGCCACTAAGAAGCATTTCCTCCAGCACAAGAAAGCCCAATTATTTGTTGTCATCAATACTTTATTATACAATGGCAAATTCATTTAGTAGTAACCTTAAGATAGCACTTCGAGGTGGCTAAATGGATAACATTGAATAATAAAATGAATTTTATTCATATGGCTTAAGCATTTTGCTAATTAATCCAAGTAATTAATAAACTCTTTGTTGTCAAACTATTCTTCAAGTTGAACATTTTTCTTCTTAAGGTGAAACTTATGCCTGAATTTTATTCAAATATTGCTAAGGTTTTTTTAAATATTAAGCCATACATTATCTGTATATTAGAACATTCTTTTGATGAAAGTTGGTGACTTTTGAGCCAGTGGACAAGAATTATTTGAAGATTGCTGGCAGTATTTCATCTGATGCCCATGGGTTACAATGGCAGAAGAACTTGTTCCAAGAGTAGCAAACCAGATTTGGTGCCAAGATGCCAGATGGCCCATATTTTCTTACAGTTACAACTTTGCTTGGGTAAGAAACATTTTATCAAATCAAAGATCTCAATTGCCTTTGCAGTTTCCAAAACGAGTTTACAAAATTGGGGAATTTTTGATGTTATTAATATGGATACAAGGCTGTGCTGTGCTCAATTGCTCAGTCATGTCTGACTCTTTGACCCCATGAATTGTTGCCTGCCCAGCTCCTCTGTCCATGTGGATCCTCCCAGCAAGAATATTGGAATGGGTTGCTATGCCTCCCTCCAGGGGATCTTCCCGACCCAGGGATCGAACCCAGGTCTCCCACATTGCAGGCAGATTCTTTACCATCTGTGCCACCAGGGAAGTCCAAGAATACAGGAGAGGGTAGCCTACCCCTTCTCCAGGGGAACTTCCCAGTCCAGGAATCGAATCAGGGTCTCCTACATTGCAGATGGATTCTTCACCAGCTGAACCACCAGGGAAGCCCTGTGGATACAATAAATCAAAAGTTGGTTGCAGTAAAAGTAGTAGTTTCTTTGTTGAATGATGAAAGAAAATGATGGCATTGCAATTCCACTATATCTTGTGTCAAAGTCTTAGACACAATGGATGTAACCATTAGAGGTTTGTTTCAATATTCTTTCTCTGCTCTAAGCCACTGTACCTTCAGGCACCCATGATGGCTGTTCTCTTGCTCTCTGTACATCCCCTGCTCCACCAAACCTAGCTTCATCTACAATCCACTCACATAACTGTCATTCTTGTCCCCACCCCAGCTAGAAATTATTCTGACCTTTAGGTCATCTCCACCGAGATAGCTTATGAAAGGGAAAGTGAGGTTTGTGCTCCTTTGCCAATTTCCCTACAGACTTCAATTCCGTCTATGACTGGTAACCTACCTCTTCCCCCAGGAGCAAAGCCTGCCTCCATATCCTGCCTGCCTTCTGCCACACACAGCGGAGTGTCACTCTAGGACCTTGCTTCAGACATGTAAATTCGTCCATCCACTAAACCACTGATGTCTCTTTCCCTGCTGCTGCTGCTAAGTCGCTTCAGTCGTGTCCGACTCTGTGTGACCCCATAGACGGCAGCCCACCAGGCTCCCCCGTCCCTGGGATTCTCCAGGCAAGAACACTGGAGTGGGTTGCCATTTCCTTCTCCAACTCCACACTTTTTCTTTGGTCTAGAAGCTGTGCAAGTACAGGGCTTGCAAGCCTGCACAATGCAGCCTAGCAATTGGCAGAGCAGCCTGGAGACTGAGGAGACTCCTGTGAGGGCTGAGATGTTGAGAAGTAAGGACAGGAAATGAAAAGTTGCAGGGGCTGTTTTCCTGCATTCCATGTAGGGCCTGGAAGTTGCAAGGGTGGTCCCGGGGTGGCTCTCCACTAGTCTGTGGGGCCCTGTGATGAATGGGAGCTGGCAAGAATACAGAACTTACAGACACCACTAAGACTGCTGGGGAGATATTGGCCACTTTTCCAGTGAGGAAAAAAGAAATGGCTGCAGTTGTGGGCTGGCCTTTGCTTTTTGTATTAAGAAAGGCCACAGAGGCTGAGTTAACAGCCTAGGTGAAGGTTAGCTTGAATGCTGATTCTGGTTCCTGTGGAAGTGAGACATGTGAATATACATGAATGGTATGTATCATCTATTACTGTTATTTGTTGAAACTAAAAAAAAAAAAAAAAAATCCCTGGAAATGGCTATGATGGGAATCTTTTGACATTCTGAAACTAGTTTTTTTTTTTTTTGCACTTTCAGTTAGAAGAAGTTAGCTTTCTAGAAGAAATTAGTATTTCTCTTTTGTGCTGTTGAGATGTAAATGATCTACCTGGGATCTCGGGAACTTTTATCACTTGATCCCTGAGAGTGAAGAAGAGAAGAAAAAACAAGGCCTTTTAAAATGCTTTAAAATACTATATGTGTTTTGGGAATGTCTATGTATAACAGTCTGTCCAAATTTTGATAACTTGCAACTGTCAGGCGAGTGTATGCTCCTTGGTTTTTTGTCTCGTCACAACAAAGATTCAGAATGATGGACATTAAAACCCCCTCGGCGCGTCACCGCTCTCGCGTCTTAGACAGACTGTGTTATAGCTCTTAGACAAATCAGTGTTACAGCTCAGTGTTACAGCTCTATTTTATTTAGAAGATAGCAGGAAAATCCACCTTCGAGGCATGAGGGCCTTGATCCATAGATCCAAAAACGCGAAGAGAAGAGCGCCCCAGCGCGCGGTGGAGAGAGAGAGAGCGCCCTTTGGCTCCTCTTTTTATATGTTTTTTCCTTCCCCCTGGGCCTGCCTTATGCAAATTGGGCTTAACCAGGAGTGCTGTTCTACCTGAAGTCCTCACTCTGGTCCTCGACCTTCCTTTGACCTTCCTCTGTTCTATTTTCACGGGCTTTTCCCTTCCTTGTCTTTTAGCCACCTCCATTTTGGACGCCTTTTCCCTATTCTAACTACCTAACACAACTAAAGAGAAGGCAATGGCACCCCACTCCAGTACTCTGGCCTGGAAAATCCCTTGGATGGAGGAGCCTGGAAGGCTGCAGTCCATGGGGTCGCTGAGGGTTGGACACCACTGAGCAACCTCACCTTTACTTTTCACTTTCATGCATTGGAGAAGGAAATGGCAACCCACTCCAGTGGTCTTGCCTGGAGAATCCCAGGGACAGGGGAGCCTGGTGGGCTGCCATCTATGGGGTCGCACAGAGTCGGACACGACTGAAGTGACTTAGCAGCAGCAGCAACACAACTAAACTAAGTTAAGTGAAGAAGATTCATTGACTGTCTGGGTCATTTCAAAGAGGATAAAATATTGGAACATTAATGGCTGGATGGTTATGTTAATGATTTTTATGGCTTTTGTCTAGAACATTTCTAGTTTTGATCTGTGTTTTCTAGATACAGGGAAGCCCTTCCCTCAAGCTACTTATGACTTACAGCAATTTGGTAAACTACACCTATGAGTAGAATTGAAAACTTTTTCTTTTCTTTCTTCCTGGTCTCTCAGGAATTGAAGACTCTTGGGTTCTGAGCAGCCTTATCATGGGGACAGGAAAGACCATCTCCTGGCATGTGTGGCAATCTCAATATATTGGGGACCTCAAGAAGAGAGAAATCCTCCAAGGCAGAGCCTGATGGCATGTCTTTGGCATGGCTCTCCTGTCCTTGAGTGGCCTTTGAGGAATTCAGTCTCAGATTTCCTCTGAGGAATTCTACCACAGCCAGTTTGGAGGAGCCTATATAGTCAACTGACCAGACTTATTTTCCAAACAAGTTAGTCTTGAATTGACTATGTTTGGTGGAGATGAGGTTAATTTTAGACAGAAAAGTATATTTCAGCAGATATTAAATCATATTCTTGCTAATTGAGGTCTATATTTATGAAAGCTATTGTGTTAGCCTCTCTTTTGCCCTAATGTTCAGGAGGAAAAGAAAATTATCTAGTGAAGTTGTCACAGAGTAGAACTACTCATGATGTATAACTGCTTGCTCTAAGTATGCTGCTAAAAGCGCAGGTATAGTGGGTATGTAACAATTTAGTATAAGGAATAAAATGAATAACCTCCAAAATGTTTCCCCATCAACATCAAAGCTTATTCACAATATCTGATCAGCTTTCCCCCAACATAGATAACTGGGCAAATATGAAGGAGGCCTAGCAGAGCAAGAAGGACACAACCCGGACCCAGGGCAGACAGGCAACTTTCACTGTGACTTCAAGGTTTATATACTTTAGCCTATGGAAAGGGGAAATGAAGGAAAAATCTTCACATGTGGAGGTATGGGGAAGTCATTCCAGCTTACACATGATCTAATTTAAACTTTATTGACCAGAGTGGTCTGGTTTGTGGCCTATCGAGCATGCATTGTACATCTTCTCTGGCCATTGTGGAGGGGTGTGCCTTCTCAATTGCTCAGTCATGTCCCACTCTGCAGTTTTATGGACTGTAGCCTGCCAGGCTCCTCTGTCTGTGGAATTTTCCAGGCAAGAATATTGGTGTGGGGTACCATTTCCTCCTCCAGGGGATCTTCCTGACCCAGGGATCAAACTAGCATCTCCTATGTCTCTAGCATTGGCAGGTAGATTCTTTACCACTGAGCCACCTGAGACGCCATTGTGGAGGGGAATGCATCTCAAAGTCAAACTGGAGTAACCTATGGTTCAGACAGCCGAGGTAAAATTAGGTGGCCGTTGGAGACATGATTTTGAATATGTTTCTGTTATTACTGAAAACTTGAGTTTCTGGACTGTATGGCAAACCAGGACAAAAACTACAGGCAGTGTGATATTTCAAAATACAAGTACTGCTTTTATTTAGCTTAATGGTCATGATCTCCCTGTGTTGAACCTATTAGATGCCTTACATTTCACCCCTAGCCTGAGTGAAGAAAATCTGTTCAAGGACTGGGAAGCAACCGTGGCCTCATTGCAAAATGAGTCTAATTGTGGGGTTCACAGCAAGATGCCATTGTCATCCTCTGTACTTCCATTGAAATTGATCCAACTAATGTGACTATGTGGGGATGGTGAACAATGGAGGAAAAAGACTCTCACCATCTTCCTGTCCCACATGCCAGTATATTAGAAGGACCCCCTTCAATAAATGCCACTGTGCAACTGACTGCCCATGAGCACCCCAGAGCAATGCTGTGTGGAATGGAAAAGGCTGACTTCTGGACACACCAGTCCAACTAGTGGGCTTAACTGTGTTTTATTTGGAAAGACCTATGCCAAAGCCTTTGACTGTGTGGATCACAGTAAACTGTGGAAAATTCTGAAAGAGATGGGAATACCAGAACATCTGACCTGCTTCTTGAGAAACCTATATGCAGGTCAGGAAGCAACAGTTAGAACTGGACATGGAACAACAGACTGGTTCCAAATAGGAAAAGGAGTATGTCAAGGCTGTATATTGTCACCTTGCTTATTTAACTTCTATGCAGAGTACATCATGAGAAACGCTGGGCTGGAAGAAGCACAAGCTGGAATCCAGATTGCCAGGAGAAATATCAATAACCTCAGATATGCAGATGACACCACCCTTATGGCAGAAAGTGAAGAGAACTAAAAAGCCTCTTAATGAAAGTGAAAGAGGAGAGTGGAAAAGTTGGCTTAAAGCTCAACATTCAGAAAACTAAGATCATGGCATCTGGTCCCATCACTTCATGGGAAACAGTGGAAACAGTGTCAGACTTTATTTTTTGGAGGCTCCAAAATCACTGCAGATTGTGACCGCAGCCATGAAATTAAAAGACGCTTACCTCTTGGAAGGAAAGTTATGACCAACCTAGATAGCATATTGAAAAACAGAGACATTACTTTGCCAACAAAGGGCCATCTAGTCAAGGCTATGGTTTTTCCTGTGGTCATGTATGAATGTGAGAGTTGGACTGTGAAGAAAGCTGAGTGGCGAAGAATTGATGCTTTTGAACTGTGGTGTTGGAGAAGACTCTTGAGAGTCCCTTGGACTGCAAGGAGATCCAACCAGTCCATTCTAAAGGAGATCAGTCTGGGTGTTCATTGAAAGTACTGATGCTAAAGCTGAAACTCCAATACTTTGGCCACCTCATGCGAAGAGTTGACTCATTGGAAAAGACTCTGATGCTGGGAGGGATTGGGGGCAGGAGGAGAAGGGGACAACAGAGGATGAGATGGCTGGATGGCATCACTGACTCGATAGACATGATGTTGAGTAAACTCCAGGAGTTAGTGATGGACAGGGAGGCCTGGCATGCTGCGATTCATGGAGTCCCTAAGAGTCGGACACAATGGAGCAACTGAACTGAACTGAACTGAACTGAAGGGATTCACTCCTAATAGCACTCAACATAACCTGGGTTTCAGACTTACAGTGACAGCTGACTCCTTCCTATACTACCAGAATGTTTCTTCTAGAACCAGGGCCTTCCCTTCCCCATGGGTGGCTCTGGGTTTGTGAAAACCACAGTTTGTCAAGAAGCTGCTGCCACTGACTCCCTCTCCATTGACCTGCTGAGTGCTTGGCTCCCAAATTTGCCCACATCCTGGTGACTCACTGTTCTGGTCCTACTGGGTATCTTACTCTTGATATTTAGCTTCTGGTGTCTGTGTTGTATTTGCTGTATCTGATTGCCGTGCCCTTCTATGTACCTGATCCCAGGGATGTCTCAGAAGAGGGCCAGACCAAGATTGTAAGGGTCATGAAAGACACATAGGGGTGGAGTGTGTGATCAGGCCTCCCAAGATGGCTGTTCTCTTGCTCTCTATACATCCCCTGCTTGACCAGTCCCTGCTTCACCTACACCTACTCACATGACTGACCTTCCTACCTATTGCCCCCTGCCCCAGCCAGTGTTTTTCCTTACCTTTAAATTAGAAAATCTCCACCTGATGACAGCTTAACAAAGAGGGAATTAGGGTTATGCTCTTCTGCTCTTTTCCCTGGTAACCCATGAACCAACCTGCAGTCAACTCCTCCTGTAACCAACTGGTAACCTTCCCCTCGCTCTTGGAGTAAGGACCGCAGCTAGTCATGTCCTGCTCACTTCTGCTGCATATGGTGGGTTGTGGCCCCAGGACTTTGCTTCAGACATGTAAGATCCTCCATCCCATCCATTAAACCACTGATGTCTGTTACTGACTCTGAGCTCTTTCTTCAATCTTGAAGCTGGGTAAGTACAGGCCTTGTAGGCCCATGGGGTGCAGCCCGACAGCCACAAGCTAAATGAATCCATATGTCCACTTAATGAATCCACTAAATGAATCCACCTTAGCCCACTGAAGTTCCACCTGTTAGAACTCCTACTTTGATAAACAATAAGCAGTGCAGCATAATTAAAGTCAAAGCTTTTCAGCTGGGGCAAACCCAGATTTTAATTTCCAGAAATTTCAGACTATCTGTCTCTTCAGAAATAATTTATAAGCATGGGAAAATGTCAAGTGTTCCTTCAACTTTTATTCCTGCAGGTTCCTGTTTTCTAGAGATTTGCTACATCTTCCATATCTTATTGTGGGTATCTTATGTATGTATCTTTCATGTCTTATAGTTTTTATTAGTCAAGTTTCTCTAAAGGAACAGACCTGAAAATATAATTATATATATTACACATGATAATATATAATACCTTATATTTATACTTGTGTATACTTACATAAAGAGATTTATTATAGTGAAGCAGCTCATGTGACTATGAAGGCTGACAAGTCTTATCTGTAATCTCAAAGCTGGATATTCAGGAATGTCAGAGTTTGCAGATCTGAAAAGTTGACAGCCAGTGGTATAGACTCCTATCTGGGTGTGAAGGCCTGAGAAGCAGGAGTGCAAGGGAAGAAGAAGGTTGATGTCTAGGCTCATGTGGTCAGGCAGAAAGTGATTTCAAACTTCCCTCCTTCTTCTTCTTCCCTTCAGGCCTCAAGAAGCTTATATGATGCCAGACCACATTGGGGAGAGCAATCTACTTTACTCTGTCTACCAATTCAAAAACAAGTCTCTTTTGGAAACAGTGTCACAGCCAAACCTGAAAATAATATTTAACTAGATAGCTGGACATGCTGTGATCCAATCAAGTTCATATATAAAACTATCAGTGTTCCTTTACATTCAGCAGGCAAATTTAAAACAAAGTATATACAATTTATCCATACTTGGTTTTCTGTCAGTATCTACCTTAAATAAGACTCAAACAAACAAACAAAATCATAATCATAATGGTAAAGTGTCCTTTTTAGATTTCTGTGCAAGTGTAATGGTGTGGGTGTTCATACCATGTAAGTACTGACTATTGTGCATTATGTCAGTTGCTCTGCACATATCTGGCAAGAAAGGAAATCATAATGACATAAGTTTACATAATTATTAGTTGCTCACAAAGAAAATTCTCTGACAGAGAGGAAAAGAAAAATCCATTTATGTTGACACAGTTGCAGATATATTGGTATCTAGGTCCCATTCTTTCAGAGAAACAGATATCATCAGCTTGAAATTAAAATAAGTCCCTAAAGATAATTTAATATAATCAATGGTATTTTCCGAATGTAGTAGTTGTTTCCCTTTGGTATTTGTAACTGTCTCCTCTGGACATTCTGCTGACATATTTAGCCTTAATTGGCTAAGTAAACATATTTGTGAAGTGTCTTGTTATCAAACTAATTATTATTGTTGTCAGTGATGTGCCAAGCATTGTACTAATTGCTTTGTCAATCTCTCTCTCTCTCTCACTCTCTCTCTCTGTCTGTATGTATGTATATATATATATATATGTATATGTATATATTCAAACTTCAAACCTGAATTCCTTTCTATACTGGTCCCTTTACAAAAATAATCAGTGATTTTGTGATTGAATTAGGAAAATCTTTGTTAAAGTAACCCAGATAATTCAATTCACTAGAAAATTCACTTTTTAAAATTTTAACTATTTAATTTTTTTTTACTAGACTAGAAAAACAACTTTAATTTTTAAAGTTTTAAGGAGGTTTCCAAAACCTACCAGTAAATTGAAATGTATCTGTTTAATCATAATTATCATTTATTATCATATTTTAATTACTTGTGTATAGATGTTATATATTTTTAATATGTATTTCATTTCATTTTGTCTTCTCAATGATATTATAAGGTAGATATCTAGAATTACAGAGTCCTAAAGTTGGAGATGGTATTATATGTCTTCAGTCATCCTCTTCATGAAGGATCATGTCTTTTGATGTGTGTACAACTCATTCAAATCATAAAATCGTGTTATCCTTTTCTATACAAAATAATTTATATTTGTAGATACAAACTTTGTCTCTTTTTAGCATTTGCTTCACTAAGATGAGTGCATCCAGGTCCTTTGGGGTTCTTAATAGAACATTTATTCTAGAGTTTTCACCATCTCAGATGCTCTCATATGTACATATTTGAATTTATTGCTATCTTTTTAATCATGGAGCCCCAAATATTCTGTACATCACTTTCTCTGAAACTATTTGGTAGATTGAGATCAGAAAAAAAGTGAAACCATTACTTAAAAATTTGTTTCACTCAGGGAATTTTTGTCTCAAACTAGTTAAACTGCATTTCCAGTCACTTATTTCTTCACTTAAAAAGTAAAATCCCTATTCTTAATTCTTTTCTGCAAAGCTCCATCTAAATATGCATCCTGTCATCTCCTCTGAACTCATCTTTCTTGATTATAACATTTTAGTATTCATCTTCTCCAGTAAAAAGAAAAACAAGCCAACCCTGAAAGAGCCTCTCTTTTCTCTCATTTTTTCCATCCTTGGAGGTGGAATACTGCTTCAGTGGCTCATTAAAATGCATATACTTCTCCTGGCTATTCAGGATTCCCTGATCATCCTGAGCCTGGTCATCACCTGCCAGGTAAATTCTCTCTCTGTGTCCCTGGGAAACTCTCCATTATTTCCACAAGGTCAGGTTTTTCCAATTGTTCCCAATCATTCTTCCATTTTCTTGAAAAATAAGCTCTTCTCCTTGGCATTTCTTTGTGATCAAACCCATGTTTTGTTATCAGAGAAAACCAGGCAAAGCATCCTGTACTAATCGAAGGTGTCTATAAAGGCTTAATATTAAAACAGTTTACATTGTTCAGGCCGGGTGGAACAAGTGGGAAAGCCTACCCTTTCCACATGCTCCCTTCACATGTTATAGTTACCCAGATGTATAAAATGGGCTACTGGCTTTTTGTGTCTATCATGAATTTTTTTTCATTAGTAGAACTCAATGTTTTCCAACCAGCAGATTGAGCCCTATAACTGGTCATTATAGTAACTTAATGGATCCTAAGCAATTTTTTAAATGAAATAGAGTAGAAACAAAAGAAAATATGTGAATGGAGCACACATAGTAAAGGTAAAATGTATGCTAAGTCACTCCAGTCGTGTCCGACTCCGTGTGACCCCACAGACGGCAGCCCACCAGGCTCCCCCGTCCCTTGGACTCTCCAGGCAAGAACACTGGGGTGGGTTGCCATTTCCTTCTCCAATGCATGAAAGCGAAGAGTGAAAGTGAAGTCACTCAGTCATGTCCGACTCCCAGCGACCCCATAGACTGCAGCCTACCAGGCTCCTGCGTCCATGGGATTTTCCAGGCAAGAGTACTGGAGTGGGGTGCCATTGCCTTCTCCGAAGGTAAATGTATATGTATCTGTAAGTGTACACTGGGTTGTGATATCAAATGGATTTTTTATAGTTATCACAGGAAAAATGTTTCAAAGCCACAGATTTAGCTGATTTCTTTGGAACACCCCTATTTAATTATGCATCTCTCTCTTGCTTTTAAGTTTTATAGTTCTTACAAGGACCTTGATTATCCTCTGTGTTTCAAAGTTAGACAGCTTGGGAAATAAAAGAGCAAGATGCTGAGATACCTTCTGTCGAATATTCTGAAGTGTATGTGATTCCAGAAATTCTAAATTCCACATTCCTCCTTTCCTGCCCTTTTCTGAGGTGAAGCAGTTTCTGGAGATTCTTATAAACCTGTTTCAAAATGTACTCCTATGAGATAAGTAGAAAACAACACGTTGCTCACTTTGGCACAGAATTGGCTTCATAAGAATAATACATGCATCTAAGTTTCCAATGAAAGACTTGCTGTCATTTCTTCACGCTCTCTGGTTTCTTCTGGAGACCACTGCTCTAAGCAGGAGGAGTCTATGAACACATGGGTTTACTTAAGAATGGGAATACTGAGTTCACTGGGAAACAAAACCACCTAATTACGGTCAAAGGCTGCTCTTCTGCACTTTGAATTCACCCTTCTCTTATATTTACCTTTACACAGAACCTGTGTGTAAATTGATCACAAAGTGCTTTGTAATGTAATGACTTGATGAGAAAATGACATCCCCCCATATCAAGTGACTTGAGTAGCTCTTTTCCTACTTTATATGCCTATATAATTCTCATATCATCACATTTTAGCATGTAACACTTTAGTGTAACATTCAACGCTACAGTAGAATTTCTTCAAAAAGTGTCCTGTGGGGAACAAAGGACAAAACCATGGCCTTTTCTTACTAAAAGCCTAAGTGCTGGATTTTCAAATGAAAATGGGTAATGATTGTGCTGTCTGCTCATGTTAGGATACATGATTAATTTTCCTCCATAGTGGGTACTTAGCATAAAGTGGACTCAAGGACTCTGGGGTCCTTGGTATTTATTAGTGATTTCTCTTGCAAAATCTGTGTCTCCTGAAGAGACACACTCCATTTAGAAATTTGGATTCAGCAAAGTTAAAATCTCTGCTTTTCAGAGTATCACACATCTTATTTTTAGTAAGAGAGGCTAATCTGTGTGATTATCTCCTTCCTCCCCTTCTCCCTCCCACCCTCTCTCATCCTCAGTACCAACCTTGGAATTACTCTCTATCACTTACCAGTGTGTTAAGATGCCTCTCACATTTGAAGAGCTGTTAGGAGCTGCAGAGAGGAAAGAAATAGGTGTAGACTGGGAGAGCGCAGTGTGAAGATTCTATAGAAAAGTTGTTGCTTACAGGAAACTCAGAAATAATGAGTTTGATAAACTCTAGCCCAGATCTGGCTTCCTCTAAACAAAAATAAGTCAATATTGGGAAAAATCTCATAAAACAAGCATTCTTACACTATGAGCTTCTGATGGCTTACAGGCTAAAATTAGTCTCCCTCTAAGTGACTGTTAAGTGTTTAGAGAGGTCTTTGGTTGGTGCTCACTTCTCTTCAGGAATAGGTCATTTACTATGACCTCTGAGTTCTGTCCCCCTGCTGCTGCTGCTGCGTGTTGATCCTTAGGAAGGAACTGATGTGCGGCATTTAGTAAGCATTTCACTACTCCCCACCATGAGCTCAGTGGAGGAGATCCCTGTTTCCACTTTTCAACTCCATCCAAATGTGAAGAAATCTTTCTTTCCATGAACTTACTGTTGTAAGCCCAGAGTCTCCTTTCTCATGAAAGGTAGAGAAAGGTGCCCTTCATTTACTGAAATGTAGAGATAACTGACTGAAAGATAGTGATAAGGAGATACTGGAGTGGATTGCCATTCACTTCTCCAAGGAATCTACCCCTATTCAGGGATGGAAGGCAGTCTCCTGTATTGCAGGCCTGTTTAACATCTGAGCCACCAGGGAAGACAAAAAGAGATAAGCGGAGGGAAGTAAAATAAGAAGACTAAGTTACAATTTGTCTTAGTACCTCAGCCTGAGCTATTTCTGGGTGGTGCTCTGGGCTGTCTCCACTTACCCAGAGGAAGCCCAACCCCCACTCCCTCCAAGAGTAACACACTAAGAATTTCCAAGCTCAGAAGTATACCTTACTGCTCACCCAGAGAGAAGAGGAAGTTTTTCTCACTATGGTCTGAGACTTGCTCCCTGATTTTCATTTTTCTGCTGCAAGACTGACCTCAAGATATTTGCCAAGGAAACATTTCATTCCTTTTAAGAAAATCTCACTTCTGTCCATAATCATTCATGTAATTTTCTGACATTAGTAATTCTACTGAACTTATTATTTAATCAGGCTTAAATAAAATTGCCTATGGAACATCAAGAGTACAGTTTATGTAGAACAAAATAAACTAATCCCAATTCCTTTTCAACGTCTTTGTATTAAGCTTACAAATATTTGGAGGATCTTGATTCACTGTGGTTCACTCAGCAGGAGTCCACTATTATGGAATTTATGGGCATTGAAGAGTGGTTGGTTGGATATTTGCTTGTTTGTTTGTTCTCCAAACCATGAGAAACAGATGTGTGAATCCAAAAGTTAGAAATGCTCTGCAAGAGATATTAGTCTAATAGATAGCTTTATCTGAGCCCTTTTGAAATAAACTCATACTTCCATTATATAAAATTTTCACCTACTTGTTTAGGCAGATTTCAACAACTGGTCTCTTGACAACATTTTTAAGGTTAGCTGAATTTTGCTTACTGAAAAATATCAAATTTTTAACATTTAATAATTTTAAGTGGAAATAATGGCCAGGCAATATTGCTAAAACAAATTACTCAGGATTCTCATTGTGATTTTTCTCAACCTAGGAAATCAATGAAATATCTCCTAGGATTTACAAGGAATTGTGGATTCTTATCAACTATGAACTTCATGTGTTGTGAAGAATCAAAGAAATAGCAGAGATTGATGGAACCCCCAGGAAATCCAACAAGTACATTTTAACCAATAAATTCATATGAACCTTTATGAAGTAGCTAGCATAATTGATTTAATATTGATTTTCATTTCCTTACTCTAAAAATAAAGTATAGAAAATGCTTGAGAATATCCAAAAGGAAAAAGAAAAAGAGCAAAAGAAACTGTCACTGACTGTATACACGCATTGTTTTTGCCAAGTCATGCTCAGTCAGTCCTACTCCTTATGAGCCCATGGGCTGCAGCATGCCAGGCTTGCCTGTCCTTCACTATCTTCTGGAGTCTGCTCAAATTCATGTCCATTGAGTCGGAGATGACATCCAACCATCTCATCCTCTGTCACCTGCTTCTCCTTCTGCTCTCACTCTCCCAGCATCAGGGCCTTTTCCAATGAGCCGGCTCTTCGCGTTAGGTGGCCAGTGTATTGGAGATTCATCATATGTCCTTCCAATGAATATTTAGGGTTAATTTCCTGTAGAGCTTCCCTTGTGGTTCAGCTGGTAAAAAATCCTCCTGCAATGCAGGGGACCTGGGTTCGATCCCTGGGTTGTGAAGATCCCCTGGAGAAGGGAAAGGCTAGCCACTCCAGTTTTCTGGCCTAGAGAATTCCATGGACTCCATGTATATATAGTCCATGGAGTTGCAAAGAGTTGGACACGACTGACTTTCACTTTCACTTTTCCTGTAGGATTGACTGGTTTGATTTCCTTGCAGTCCAAGGGACTCTCAAGTGTCTTCACCATCACCAAAGTTCAAAAGTATTAATTTTTTAGTGCTCAGCCTTCTTTTTGGTAGAACTTTCACATCTGTATGTGACTACAGAAAAAACCATAGCTTTGACTACATGGACCTTGTCGACAAAGTGATGTGAGGTCTCTACTTTTTAATATGCTGTCTAGGTTTGTCATAGCTTTTCTCCAAGGATCAAGTGTCTTTTAACTTCGTGGCTGCAGTCACCATCTGCAGTGATTTTGGAGCCTGATGAAATAAAATCTGTCACTACATAAACACACAATACATATTTTTGTGGGAGAGGGTTCTTGTCTTTTATATTGGCTATTATATGTAAGTTAGTACAAACTCTCAGCAAAAAAATTGGCAGTTATTAAAATGTTAGCATATATCACACCTTTTCAACCAGCAGATGTATGTCTAAAATATATCCAAAAGAAATCATCATGGTTATGTGTAAAGATCTAGCAACAAGAAGAATTTAGCATTTGTAATTTCCATGAGAACAGAACTTATATCAGTTTTGTTTACCAGTGTATCTTCAGTGCCTTACATGGTACCTAACAAACACTCGGCTGACAGTCAACCTATATTTAATCTATGTATAAATGGACAAATAAATGAATGCCTTCAAATAAATGATTTATTCAGGACTGATAGCATTAAATGTTGAGAATATTAGTGAATGAAAGAGTCAAAGTCAAAGGAAATCATGGTTAAAATATAACAAACACTTTTTCAAACAAAAATGAGATATTGTAACATATATCTAGTAGAAGTTCTAAAAAGAGAGAACAGAGATAATAAGATAAAAAGCTAAAGCCAATATTTAAGGAGATAATAGTTATGATTATCCAAAATGGATGAAAAAACAAGAAAGGATTAATAAAAAATAATTCACACAAAGACATAACATAGTAAATCTTCAGAAAAACAAAATCCAATAGCAAAATCATGAAAGCGTCAGAAAGATAAAAACCCAGAGGGATGGTATGGGGAGGGAGGAGGAGGGAGGATGGTTCAGGATGGGGAACACATGTATACCTGTGGCATATTCATTTTGGTATATGGCAAAACCAATACAATATTGCAAAGTTAAATAAAATAAAATTTAAAAAATATTTAAAAATAAATAAATAAATAAAAGAGAAAGTGACCGAAAAAAAAAAAAAAAAAAGAAAGATGAAAAATGTACACTTCCTTTAGAGTACTAAAAATACAACAGGAGAAAAGACCTATATACAAAAAGAGTATATGATTTTACAGAGAGTACATGTGAAAACCTAGACAACAAGTACTTAACATAACTGATTACAGAAAGAAAAGGAAATCTGAATAAACTTCTAACCTTTCAACAATGTGAATCCATAGCTAAAAGTCTACCCTTGTTATCAATACCCGATCTAGATATATTTACAGGAAAATTCTTCCAAACTTTAAAGGAAAGGATCATTTAAATCTCAAATAAAATACCAGAGAGAATAGGAAAATGGGAACTATTCCCAAGTAATTTTGTGAGGCAAGTATAAAACTGATGCTAAAGCAGGGCAAGAATAGTACGAAGCAGAAAGTTATAGCCCAATAGTACCTGTAAGTGTCGACACAAAATTCCTTAAATTAAAATATTAGAAAGCCATATATTTATCTCAGTAGATGCAGAAAAAAATCATTTGATAAAATTCAAATCAGTTATCATAAGAATTTTCATTCACCTGATTTCTATATGTTGATTTTGTGTCCTGCAACTTTAGAATTCATTTATTTGCATATTCACTTATTAATTATTTACTAATTAATATAAGTAAGGTTTTAGTAGAATATGGTTTTCTGTTAAGATCAAGGACAGCTTTGTTGGTTAGAGTATTCTGGCTGAAAGTGTTTTTTCTTTAAGCACTTTGAATATATCATCCCACTCTCTCCTAGCCTGCAAGCTTCTGCTGAGAAATCAAATTATAGCTTTATTGGGATTCCCCTTTATATGCTCCCAGGTGACTCAGTGGTACAGAATCCACTTGCCTATATAAGAGACACAGGGGACATGATTCGATCCCTGGGTCAGAAAGATCCCCTGGAGGAGGAATTGGCAACTCACTCCAGTATTCTTGCCTGAAAAATTCCATGGACAGAGGAGCCTGGCAGGCTACAGTCCTTGGGATCACAAAGAGTCATTCACAACTGAACACACATTTTATATGATACTTTTTTTTTCCTTGCTACTTTCACAATTCTCTTTGTCTTTAATTTTTGAGAGCTTGATTATGACTTGTCTCAGTGAAAATTTCTTTGGTTTATATCTGTTTGAGCATCTTTGAACATCATTTACCCGGACGGCCATCTCTCTCCCTAGATTTGTGTTGATGTTTGTGTATTTGACATTGTGGTCGCCTCTTCCAGCCTTTGTGGACCAGCTTCAGTGGGGAAAGACATTCATCTGAAGGTGACTGTAAGAAGGCCAGCTGGACTGGATGTTATGCCTTTGGTTCATGGCAAGGTGTAGTGGTGTAATCTTCATGCAGCTGTATCAGCTGAGGTCAACATCAGTGCAAACTGCAGGGGGGTCTTCTGTGGCCAAGACCATGGAATGTGAGTGGCAGTGGTAGCCAGGGCTATTAGGCTCTGTAGAGGCTACCACTGCTAGGCTTTTCCTGTCTTTGTTTTTACCTGTGGGAGTAAATTCCAGTTGAGGAGGTTTCTTTTGGCACCTGGTCTGGCATGCTGTCACTTAAAGCAACAGCAGAGCTGGGGTTCTGGGATCAGGTGCATGCAAAATTACAGCAGCTCTTGGGTCCTGGGGAACACATAGGTGCACTTACTGTGGCAGAGGTCCTGGTGTCTGAGGTGTGAATGTGTGCAGATCTCCCATGAAGCTGGGGTCTGGGTCTTCAGGGGTTACTGCAGTGACTGCCAGGATAGTGGGAAGCAGCAGCAGCAAGGGCCCTAGGATGACAGATATAGCACCAGTTTATTTCTCAACTATTATTTTGTTTCAGAAATCCTCTAACATTTTAATAATTGTTTTCCAAAGTATTTTAAGGAAAACCACCATTCTTTTGATCTTGGTGCTGCTGCAATATGAATATTAAACACTTTCTTTCATTATGTAACCACAGTGCCAATGATCACACCTAACAAAATGATTGTATGTCTTCTAGTATCATCAAACAACCAATCTATATTCAAATTACTTGATAGTCATAAAATCTTGTGAGATCTTTTTTTGAATCAAGATCCAAAAGTTCCTATGTTGCATTTGAGTGTTGTATCTCTTAAGTGTATTTTTTAATTAAATTTATTGTTTTGAGGTAATTGTAGATTTGCGTTCACATTCATAATGCAGAGAGATTGTGGGTGATCTTTACTCTCAGTGTTCTTTACCAAGTTTGCTTCAAAGGGGGACATTTTGTAGCTCTGTAGTAGAAGATCACAACCAGAATATTGAAATTGATGTAAACAAGATACAGAACATTTCCATCATCAAGATGATCACTCATGTTGCCTTTTTATGGCCACACCCACTTCCCTTCTCCTTCCTCTCCAATACCTGGCAACCAGTCTCCTGCTCTCCATTTCTCTAATTTTGTTCATTTATTGAAAATCATATCAATGAACCACAGAATATGTAACATTTTGGAAATTTTCTTTTTTTTTTTTTTCATACTCAACATAATTCTCTGGAGATTATCCAGTTTGCTGAGTTTATTGTTAGTTCTTTTCATTTTATTGCCACATGGTCATCCAAGATATATATGTATCACAGGTTGTTTAACAGTTTACTAGTTGAAGGACATCTGGGTTGCTTCAGTCTTGTGACTTCCACAAATATATCTACTATAAACATTTATGTGCAGGTTTTGTATGAAAAACATTTTCATTTCTCTGGGATAAATGTGTCTGGAATGCTCAAAATTTCAACAGTTTGAAAGAAATGTGCCAATTCTTTGAAAACCACAAACTATTAAGATAAATAAAGATAAATTAGAAAAGTAAGTTTGTACTTTAAAAAACTCCCAAAAAAGAAATATCTGTGCCCAGATGGCTTCTCTGAAGAATTTTTCCAAACATGAAAAGAAGAATTAACCATTTCTCATACAACTTCTCTCAGAAAATAAAACAGGAGAGAAGACTCTCTACCTTATTGTGCAAAGCCAGCATTACATAGATGTAAAAACCAGATAAACACATTTAAAAAAATGTGAGAGGGGGCAAGCAAGTGAGCTACTACAGGCCAATAAAATAATAAATAAAAATCAAATCCAGTTAAGTATAAAATAAAATAAGCCTTGTCCCAAAGGGGTTTATCTTAGGTTGTAAGACTGATTCAATAATCAAAAATAAGTTATTATAGTCTACCACATCAGTAGTTGCATAGGAAAATCATTTCACAAAATTTAACACCCATTTGTGATTAAAAAAAAAAAAACCTTAGTACACTAGTAAAGAAGGTAACTTCAACATGATAAAGAACATCTTAAAAACCTTACTATTAATGTGACTTAATGATGAAAGACCATGTTTTCCACATAAGATTTCTATACTCAGTAAATTCTATACCCAATGAAATTACCCTTCAAAAGAGAATAATAAATGAAAACGTTCTCAAACAAACAAAATAGAGTGAATCATAGCCACCATACATGTCTTGAAAGAAACAAAGGAGTTATTTGCCAAAAACGAAGTTGATAAAGGTCAGAAACTGTGATCTACATAAAGAAAAAATAAAGTATCTGAGAAGAAATGAATAAAAGTAAAATCTTTTTTATTTTTTAGTTTTAAAATTCATCTGAAAGGCAATTGATTGTTTGAATCAATAGAGTAAAAATGGATGGAGTGTCTATACATATTGATGAGTGAAATAAATGATAGCACTGCAACAAGGAAGGTTAAGGAGGAACTGGGAATTTTGTGTTCTATTATCTGTACTTCATGTAAAACAGTATAGTATTATTTGAAAATCAACTTGGATAAATTGAAAATATGTATCATAAACTGAAAGTTATATACTCAAAAATGTTTAAAAAGAAATATAGGTGACATACTAACAGAAGAGACAAAATGGAATAATACAAAATGCTTAATTAAAATTAGACAAGACAAAATGTAGTCATATATTATACTGCTGCTGCTGCGGCTAAGTCGCTTCAGTCGTGTCTGACTCTGTGTGACCCCATAGACAGCAGCCCACCAGGCTCCCCTGTCCCTGGGATTCTCCAGGCAAGAACACTGGAGTGGGTTGCCATTTCCTTCTCCAATGCATGAAAGTGAAAGTAGAAAGTGAAGTCGCTCAGTCATGTCTGACTCTTAGCGACCCCATGGACTGCAGCCTGCCAGGCTCCTCTGCCCATGGGATTTTCCAGGCAAGAGTACTGGAGTGGGGTGCCATTGCCTTCTTCTGAAAGATTTAATAGTTATATTAAGACAAAACAGATTTCAGAACAAGGAAAAATGTTAAGGATAAAGAGGGATATTAAATAATCATAAATTTTTCAGTCTCCAAGATGACATAATAATTAATGTATATTCATCTAACAACAGAACATCAAACTACACAAGGCAAAGATTGATAGAACTGAAAATAGAAAAATCTACAATTATGTTTTGAGATTTCAATACTCATCCATCAGTAATTGACAAATCAAAGAGGCAGAAATACAGTAGTGCTGTCAATCAACTTGTTCTAGAAAGTTATGACCAACCTAGATAGCATATTCAAAAGCAGAGACATTACTTTGCCAACAAAGGTCCGTCTAGTCAAGGCTATGGTTTTTCCTGTGGTCATGTATGGATGTG
The DNA here is from genome assembly GCF_003369695.1 of Bos indicus x Bos taurus. Lineage (NCBI taxonomy): Eukaryota > Metazoa > Chordata > Mammalia > Artiodactyla > Bovidae > Bos > Bos indicus x Bos taurus. The sequence continues at coordinate 37,207,079 of NC_040082.1, forward strand.
AGAGTTGGACTGTGAAGAAAGCTGAGTGCTGAAAAATTGATGCTTTTGAACAGTGGTGTTGGAGAAGACTCTTGAGAGTCCCTTGGACTGCAAGGAGATCCAACCAGTCCATTCTGAAGGAGATCAGCCCTGGGATTTCTTTGGAAGGAATGATGCTAAAGCTGAAACTCCAGTATTTTGGCCACCCCATGCAAAGAGTTGACTCATTGGAAAAGACTCTGATGCTGGGAGGGATTGGGGGCAGGAGGAGAAGGGAACGACAGAGGATGAGATGGCTGGATGGCATCACTGACTCGATGGACGTGAGTCTAAGTGAACTCCGGGAGTTGGTGCTGGACAGGGAGGCCTGGTGTGCTGGGATTCATGGGGTCGCAAAGAGTCAGACACGACTGAGCGACTGAACTGAACTGAATGTGTATTTTAGAAGACTCCATCACACAACAGCAGAATACACTTTATTTTCAAGTTCAATGGAATGTTTAATAAACAGATCATGGCCTGGATTATAAAATGCACATTAACAGTTGTTAACAATTTTTTTTAATTGGAATCTTACAAAGTATACCCTTAGACCAGTGAAATTATACTAGAAATCATAATAGAAAGATTGCTGGAAAATTCCAAAATATTTAGAGATTGAGTGTACAGCTCTAACTTTAACATGGGACAATGAAGAAGTCTCAAGGGAAATGAAAAATGTTTAAAACTGAATGAAAATAAAATTTAAGTTATCAGAATTTGTCATATGCAACAAAAGTAGTGCTTAGAGGGAAATTTATAGCATGAACTGCTTATAATAGAAATATTTAGAAGAAATAATCTAAACTTCCAGTTTAGGAAACTAGGGAAAGGAAAGAAATGTAAGTCTAAATCAAGCAGAAGAAAAGAAATAATACTAATTAAAGCATAAATCAATGAAATTGAAAACAGGAATGCACTAGAAAAAAATCAATGAAACAGATGTTGGTTCTTATAAAAGTCTGATGAAATTGATAAACATCTAGCTGGGCTAACTAGGGGGGCAAAAAAAGTAAATGTGCATGCGTGATAAGTTGTTTCAGTCAGCTCTGACTCTTTGCAATCCTGAAGACGGTAGCCTGCCAGGCTCCTCTGTCCATGGGATTCTCCAGGCAAGAACCCTGGAGTGGGGGGATGTGGGGGAGGGCAAGGAAGGGTTCAATCCCTGGTCCAAGAAGATTTCATATGCTGCGAAACAGCTGGGCCTGTGTGCCACAAGCACTGAGCCCGTGCTCTAGAGCCCATGAGCCACAACTGCCGAAGCCCACATGCTGCTGCTACTGAGTCCAGAGCCTCTGCTCTGCAACAAGAGAAGTAACTGCAATGAGAAGCCCATGCACCACAAATAAGAGAGTAGCTCCTGCTCCCGACAGCTAGAGAAAGCCCCTGTGAAGCAACGAAGATCCAGCACAGACAAAAAATATTCTTTTTAGGAATATCTATTTAAAAATGTGCAGTTGACATCATATCTAACCATGAGGGACTGGATGCTTTTCTACTAGGGAGAACAAGGCAAGAATGTAATTTCTCACCAATTCTATCCCATGTTATACTAGAGATTCTAGATAATACAATAAAACAAGAAAAAGACAGTTACACATGTTGGAAAGAAATAATAATGTTTTCATTTGCAGATATATTGTATATATATATATACAAAATATATACATATATTGTATGTATATGTACAAAATATATACATATATTGTATATGTATAAAATCCCAAACCACCCCTCCCGACTCTCAAAAAACTCCCAGAAATAATACACAAGAATAGAAAAATCTTAGGATAAAATGTCAATGTATAAACCAATTGCTTTCCAACACTCCATTGGTAAACTACTGAAGTGAATGTTTTAAAAAATATATTTGTGATAGCACCAAAAATAATACTTCAGCATAAAGTGATAAAATATGGCTTTGTTCTCCTTGTAAATTTTTCCATCTCTCTCTCCATTCCTTCCTTCATTCAAAAATATGTCTGAGTGTTTTTAGAGTATTATAAGCATTCAGTTCAGTATATAGAAATGAACCAAAATATGTTATTCATAAGTTTACAGGAAGACAAACCTGAAAATATCACACTAATTTTAAAAATCATATATGTTGATAAATTTAAGAGGGAGAACAAATGTAGAGACTGCACATTTCTGCATTCTTTTCTAACTACCCTTTGAGCTTCTCAGACTCAATGATTGAACTTGCCTTATAAATGCAGGTTAGTGGGAAGAAAGCAGAACCGTCAATCTCCCAGGAGCTCTAGGATGTTCATTATACCTTACTGTACCCACCAGCATATGCCCCAAATTCATTCTTCTTGCTAAAACTTTATTTCTGTTCTATAGTCTAGAGTGATTCAGCCTCTAATCTTTTTCCATTTCCTCAAAGCCTAATTTATGTCCAATCTTTACAAGAAAATCTTCCTATGCTATCCCAGTCTAGATAAATTGCTCTGGTTTCCTTACTCTCAAAATATATATTCTCCTAAATATCTCAGTATGTTGTTAAATGTTGCCTTCACTAGTTCTTAAATAAGTATCTTTTCGTAATTTATACCTTGAAAGCTAAAGTTGCTCAGTCATATCCAACTTTTTGTGACCCCATGGACTATACAGTCATGGAATTCTCCAGGCCAGAATACTGGAGTAGGTAGCGTTTCCCTTCTCCAACAAATCTTTACAACCCAGGGATCAAACCCAGCTCTCCTACACTGCAGGTGGAGTCTTTACCAGCTGAGTCACAAGGGAAGCCCAAGAATACTGGGTTGGGTAGCCTATCCCTTGTCAAGCGGATCTTCCCAACCCGGGAATCAAAGCAGGGTCTCCTGCATCACAGGAGGATTCTTTACCAACTGAGCTATCAGGAAAATCCCAATTTATACTTTGTTAACCAGAATTCTGGGCCTCCCTGGTGGCTCGGTGGTAAAGAATACTCCTGCAAACGCAGGAGACTCAGGTTCAATCCCTGGGTCAGGAAGATCCACTGGAGAAGGAAATGGCAGCCCACTCCAGTATTCTTGCCTGGGAAATCCCATGGACAGAGGAGCCTGGCAGGCCCATATAATCTCAAAGAGTCAAACATGATTTAGCGACTAAACAAAAAACCAGAATTCTAAATGCTTCAGGATTGAGATTATGCCTGTAAATTCCCTGTATGTCTCCCAGTGCACCACACATAGTAAATGTTTAATAAAAATATTTGCATTAGCAACATTTTTCATAACTAAGGAAATGATAAAGTTAGATGGATACATAAAAGTATTATTTATGACATATTATTTATGACATAATATGACATAATATTTATGACATATTGTGTTGTATCTTTGTGTATTTTATGACATACTTAGATTAGACAGTTTAAATTGAGCTGTGAGATAGATTTACTTTACTCCAACCAACTCACAAGATAAGGAATATTATATCACTAGTCATTCAGACAGGGATGTTCCCAATGAGGAATGACATCTTGCCCATATTCTTAAAGATCTTCATTTAATTGCTTTAATCTCTCACATGAATTACTGGATCAGCCTCTGCCCTGGAATCTGCCTGGTCTTGCTTCTCTTTAGTGCTCTCTTTAGTGCCATCAGAGGGGGTTCTTCTAATATATGTATGTGAAGAGTCACTGGTCTAGTTAAAATCCTTTAATGAAATCTTTTCACCATTAGGATAAAATTCACACTCTAGCATGAGACTCAAGACCATTATGATCAGGTATCTCTTGGCCTACTTCTCTTCAGTCGTCTGTTGCCAGTCATCTAGAGTTTTATTGGCCATTCTGAGTTTTCTCTCACCCACTCTATCCTGATTGAATCCTAGTGCTCACTTTTCAAGCCATCACTTGGGAAGCTTCTCCTATAGTTACTGAGAGAATGATTGATGTTATCAAACCTTTAGTCACCAATGGTCATCTTGTGCTAAATCATGAACCTTCAGAAAAGAAACAATGTCTTTGAACTCTTTATTACCAGTTCTTAACGCTGAGCCTGACACTTAGAGGATTCTTAATTAGAATATGTTAACTAAATGAAAAAAAAATTATCTATACCTCAGGGAGAGACTTTAAAGAGTTCAGATTATTTTGATGGCCAGAGGAGAGACTTCTGCATCTTGTCAAAAAAAAAAAAGTAAAGAATTTTGGGTTGTATTGAGTTAATATATTCGAAACAGAGAAGATTTAAACTATTTAAAAGCATCTTAATTAGAAATGCCTGAAAATATCTAAAATCAATTTTTTAAAATAAACAGTCCTTGAGTAACCTCAGTGACCATGCCATCTGTTAAAAATTTAGTAATGTAACTTACAGTGAACTGGATTTTCCAAGTTTGGCCCATCACTCATCTGTTCTATGTGGTAAATGGCATGACATTTTTAGCATGTTCAAATTGCAAGTAATTTAGTAGTTGTGAAAGTTCCTTGGTGATTTGAGTCATATTCAGACAGTAATTATGATTTGTTTGAAAATGGACCATAATACGTGATTATTATATCATATATATTGAAATGCATTTATTGACTTTCTAAGTTTTGAGTACAGTAATTACTCTGAAATGAAGCAAAGCAAATTTTACTTGTTTCTATCAGTTTCAAAATGTGCAAGTTAATGAGATTTATACACTGACAATTTTCATTGTTTTATTGCTCTGATTGTGAAAAATGATACCATCCCAAATCAATATAGTCCCTTTGATATGATGGCCACCAGAGGAAAAGGTTAGGTTTTATTGTCTCATTTTTTTCCACTTAGGTAGTAATTTAAATTTTGAGGACAAATCAGAAAGGCAGGATTTTGCCTTCCTCAGAATATCTTCAGTAATTGCTCAGGAATAATGCCCTCCCCGTGCCCATTACCCATCAGCACTCTTGAAAGAAATGGGGAGATGACCCTAGGACATTCGTATTCCTAATACCTTGTTAAAAATATAATGGGTACATCTTTAATTCATTCATTTGTTCTTTGATGCAGATATATTTAATAATCAATTATTATACAGTAGGTACCATTATAAGCATGGGAGAATTATCAATAAAATTAGAGGGATGCTCTCTGCCCTCACAGAGCTTTTGATGTGGTCAGGGGGGAAAAAAAGCAAATAAACAGACAAGGTAACACACTGATTTGTTATGTGGATCACAACAAACTGTGGAAAATTCTGAAAGAGATGGGAATACCAGACCACCTGACCTGCCTCCTGAAAAATCTGTATGCAGGTCAGGAAGCAACAGTTAGAACCAGACATGGGACAACAGACTGATTCCAAATCGGGAAAGGGGAGTATGTCAAGCCTGTATATTGTCACCCTGCTTATTTAACTTATATACAGAGTACATCATGCAAAATCCCAGGCTGTATGAAGCTCAAGCTGGAATCCAGATTGCCGGGAGAAGTATTAATAACCTCATATAAGCAGATGACACCACCCTTACAGCAGAAAAAGAAGAAGAACTAAAGAACCTTTGAAAGTGAAAGAGGAGAGTGAAAAAGTTGGCTTAAAACTCAACATTCAGAAAACTAAGATCATGGCATCTGGTCCCATCACTTCATGGCAAATAGATGGGGAAACAATGGAAACAGTGGCAGACTTTATTTTGGGGGGTTCCAAAATCACTGCAGATAGTGACTGCAGCCATGAAATTAAAAGACGCTTTCTTCTTGGAAGAAAAGCTATGACCAACTTAGACAGCATATTAAAAAGCAGAGACATTACTTTGCCAGCAAAGATCTGCCTAGTCAAAGCTATGGTTTTTCCAGTAGTCATGTATGGATGTGAGAGTTGGACTATAAAGAAAGATGAGCACTAAAGAATTGATGCTTTTGAACTGTGGTGTTAGAGAAGACTCTTGAGAGTCCCTTGGACAGCAAGGAGATCCAACCAGTCCATTTTAAAGGAAATCAGTCCTGAATATACATTGGAAGGACTGATGCTGAAGCAGAAACTCCAATACTTTGGCAACCTGATGCAAATAACTTGACTCATTGGAAAAGACCCTGATGCTGGGAAAGACTGAAGGTGGGAGGAGAAGGGGACAACAAAGGATGAGATGGTTGAATGACATCACCGACTTGATGGACATGAGTTTGAGTACGCTCCGAGACTTGGTGATGGACAGGGAGGTCTGGCGTGCTGCTGACCATGGGATCTCAAAAAGCTGGACACGACCGAGTGACTGAACTGAACTGAACACACTGAAATGTGCTATCACCCAATGAATAAAGAACACTAAGTAAATGTATCAGATCAGATACATTCCAACGAGTCAACTCTTCGCATGAGGTGGCCAAAGTACTGGAATTTCAGCTTGAGCATCGTTCCTTTCAAAGAAATCCCAGGGCTGATCTCCTTCAGAATGGACTGGTTGGATCTCCTTGCAGTCCAAGGGACTCTCAAGAGTCTTCTCCAACACCACAATTCAAAAGCATCAATTCTTCGGCGCTCAGCCTTCTTCACAGTCCAACTCTCACATCCATAAATGACCACAGGAAAAACCATAGCCTTGACTAGACAGACCTTTGTTGGCAAAGTAATGTCTCTGCTTTTGAATATGCTATCTAGGTTGCTCATAACTTTCCTTCCAAGGAGTAAGCATCTTTTAATTTCATGGCTGCAGTCACCATCTGTAGTGATTTTGGAGCCCAGAAAAATAAAATCTGACACTGTTTCCACTGTTTCCCCATCTATTTCCCATGAAGTGATGGGACCAGATGTCATGATCTTCGTTTTCTGAATGTTGGGCTTTAAGCCAACTTTTTCACTCTCCACTCTCACTTTCATCAAGAGGCTTTTTAGTTCCTCTTCACTTTCTGCCATAAGGGTGGTGTCATCTGCATATCTGAGGTTATTGATATTTCTCTGGGCAATCTTGATTCCAGCTTGTGTTTCTTCCAGTCCAGTGTTTCTCATGATGTACTCTGCATATAAGTTAAATAAACAGGGTGACAATATACAGCCTTGATGAACTCCTTTTCCTATTTGGAACCAGTCTGTTGTTCCATGTCCAGTTCTATAGGAAAGATGAAAGACCCAGTTGGGGGGAGAGAAAAATCTTTCTGACTAAAATAACAGCTGAGATGAGAGCTAAAGGACATAGGAGGTACCTCCTCAGTCAAGCGATGCAATCAAAGAAGGATATTTAGAGACTTGTGTATAAGATCAACTCTGAATCCTGACAGAAAAAGTGATATGGTCCACTTTTCCATGTGTACATGTGGTCCACAAAGTACCAGAACACTCAGAATTGTCCCTAAACATCGCTACTTTCCATTTTCATAGAAATTGCTGTGCTCCTTGCTGTGAGTTAGCCGCAGGTCTCAGCCTTGTATGTTCGCTCTCCTTTGAGAAAAATGGCCACGTTCTGTAAGCTTTTCTCTATTTAATCATGTGTTGAATCTCAAGAGCTCCTTTTAGGACACTTTTTCTTTAAATGAGTCCCTTAGCAACTCTGGATGTTAAAATCACACATCCTCACCTGAATATACCTCAGAAGGACTGGTGCTATGCACGAGTCTTCATTAGGAAAATGACACAGTCTTGATTATTATTTAATTTAGAGAAAACGATACCTCATGTCTGGGCATGCTAGTTTGTGGATTTAAAAATAAAAGTGACATCCAAGAGTCAGATGTGCTTAGCTAGTTCAGGCTATGAAATTCTGAATAAGGAAAAGGATTCAGTGATTAGGACAACTTGAAACTATTTTTATTCATTCTTTAAATTTGCATTTTTAAGAGATTCTTATATTATTTGCAAATTCACCATGAGGGTTGTTTAGTATATAAATGAGGCTTTTTCAAGACATATATATATTTTCTACACTGAATTAGAAGTACATATAATTGATGTATAATTAGAAGTCTAGATGATCTCAGGCAGCACATTCTTTTCTTTCAAAGGACTTCCAATTTGCCATCTCTGAAATACAGAAGCTTATTTTGATAACATAAGGAAAACACTAGATAATATAATTTATACATTCTGTACCCATGGCTACTGCTGCTGCTGCTAAGTTGCTTCAGTCGTGTCCGACTCTGTGCGACCCCATAGACGGCAGCCCACCAGGCTTCCCCATCCTTGGGATTCTCCAGGCAACACTGGAGTGGGTTGCCATTTCCTTCTCCAATGCATGAACGTGAAAAGTGAAAGGGAAGTTGCTCAGTCATGTCTGACTAGGTACCACTATTTAAGGTTAGCTTCAGAATTATTCTTAGCATAGTGTTCTAGGTAACTGTGAATCAGGTAGAGCTAGAAGATAAATGTATTTAGATTATTAGATTAGAACAGAAGATAAAATATATTTACAATCCCTTAGCTCTCTTTGGCCTCTTATGCCACTAAAAGCCCTCCAAGAGGATAATTCAATAGTGGAATTACACTGCTGTACTGGTTTTAGTGTTTACTGTTAGTTTTATGTATAGTGAGGGTTATCTATGCAAAGTCTTTCTTCTAGGAAAGCAGATACTGGTCTGACCATTTAGGGTTGTTATGACAAATACCAAAATGTTTCTGTATGGGAAGGACCCTTATTTCTGATTTCAGAAGCCATGTCCCCCTGGCAAATCCTATGCATGGAAGGCAACTTTGACTCATATGATCAAAGAGATTATTGGTGGCCTTTGATCTGAGGCCAATCTTTATAACAGAAAAGAAATGTCTCAATCTTAGATTGGAGCATGTGACTTCTTGGCTAAAAAGCTTCTTTGGGCCAACGTTGTTCTTAGGATAAGATCCAAACTCTGCAACATTGCACATGACATTATTTGTGACCTGGGCCTTGCTAAACTGTCTCTTTTCCCTTGGAGGTTTTATTCCCAACCTGTACTGAAGGCTGAGCAGACTGTTTTCAATTATCAAGTGGACCAGGCGTTGCAGAGCCTGTAGACCTTTCTACATGATGCTTCCTCTTTATCTGGCAAACTTCTAACTTTCAGAAGTTCTTCTTTCAAATATCATACATTGATTACCCTTTCTTTGGAAAGCTTCACTCTCATATTTTAAACTGGGCAACCCTTGTTTAGTCTAAATGATTTCAGTAATAACAATGACAAACATTGTTAAAGAGTAGCAGATTCTGTGGGTGCTTGGCTTTCATGTCAGCATTAAAAGGCTTCTTACTGTAAATGTGAATAATTCTTGACCTGAAGAATTTGGGGGAGAGGACACAGGTACAATGGATCTATGCTTAGGACAGGACAGAATTATAAGAGAACGAGTGTCCCGGAAGCCTATCTTGTATCAACGGCAGCCTATGAATTGGATACCTGTCCTTAGCTTCCTCACCGCATGAAGTGGGGGTGGAGCACAACTCTGAGATGTGATCTTGTGATGTGGACCATCTTCCTGAGCTCCCTGGCAGGATTACATTTACAGTGGTAACCAGCTTAATAATGTAAGTACTCTGGTATCTCTTACTAGATAAACTATTTACACTCAAATTCTTGCATTAGTATCTGCCTCTGGAGAACCTAAAAAAAGAGAGATCAATGAAGCAATTTCTAACTCTATCATTTAATGAACACTGACTTTGCAACAGGTACTGTATTAAGCATTCTTCCTGCACTGTCTTACTTGACCCTAAGAACAGCACTAAAAGACCATTCTTGAGCAACAAATAGAAACTGTTATTATCGCTTGATAGCTTTGATCTGACTTCTTGTATTTATGACATATATATTTGAAATTAGGTAGAAAACTTTATATTTCCAGTATGGAGCAAAGGAACTCACAAAACCATAATTATGTAAACAAAATAATGGTTGCTACTAAATCAAGATTCACAGCAGGATTTCCTTTTAATAAATTAAATATAAAATTTATTGTAAAGAACAATACTTTAAAAAAGTTGTGCAAGTTTCCTTTAAATCTATACCTCTTAATATGTATTCATTTACAAAGGGACACTTTTATTTACAGATCAGTTCACTTTAGTCGCTCACTCCTGTCCAACTCTTTGAGACACCATGAACCGAAGCACGACAGGCCTCCCTGTCCATCACCAACTCCTAGAGTCCACCCAAACCCATATCTGTTGAGTCAGTGATGCCATCCAAGCATCTCATCCTCTGCCGTCCCCTTTTCCTCCTGCCCTCAAGCTTTCCCAGCATCAGGGTCTTTTCAAATGAGTCACTCTTCGCATGAGGTGGCCAAAGTATTGGAGTTTCAGCTTCAACATCAGTCCTTCCAATGAACACTCAGGACTGATCTCCTTTAGGATGGACTGGTTGGATCTCCTTGCAGTCCAAGGGACTCTCAAAAGTCTTCTCCAACACCACAGTTCAAAAGCATCAATTCTTCAGCGCTCAGCTTCCTTTATAGTCCAACTCTCACATCCATACATGACCACTGGAAAAACCGTAGCCTTGACTAGATGGACCTTTGTTGACAAAGTAATGTCTCAGTTTTTTAATATGCTATCTAAGTTGGTCATAACTTTTCCTCCAAGGAGTAATTTTATTTTTTAAATAAATAAAATTTAATTTAATTTTTAATTAAATTTTCATTAATTTTTAATTTCATGGCTTCAGTCACCATCTGCAATGATTTTGGAGCCCAAGAAAATAAACTGAGTCACTGTTTCCACTGTTACCGCATCTATTTGCCATGAAGTGATAGGACCAGATGCCATGATCTTCGTTTTCTGAATGTTGAGCTTTAAGCCAAATTTTCACTCTCCACTTTCACTTTCATCAAGAGGCTCTTTAGTTCTTCTTCACTTTCTGCCATAAGGCTGGTGTCATCTGCATATTTGAGGTTACTGATATTTCTCCCAGCAATCTTGATTCCAGCTTGTGCTTCCTCCAGCCCAGCGTTTCTCATGATGTACTCTGCATATAAGTTAAATAAGCAGGGTGACAATATACAGCCTTGATGTACTCCTTTTCCTATTTGGAACCAGTCTGTTGTTCAATGTCCAGTTCTAACTGTTGCTTCCTGACCTGCATATAGGTTTCTCAAGAGGCAGGTCAGGTGGTCTGGTATTCTCATCTCTTTCAGAATTTTCCACAGTTTATTGTGATTCACACAGTCAAAGGCTTTGGCATAGTCAATAAAGCAGAAATAGATGTTTTTCTGGAACTCTCTTGCTTTTTCCATGATCCAGCAGATGTTGGCAATTTGATCTCTGGTTCCTCTGCCTTTTCTAAAAGCAGCTTGAACATCTGGAAGTTCACGGTTCATGGACTGTTGAAGCCTGGCTGGAGAATTTTGATCATTACTTTACTAGCATGTGAGATGAGCACAATTGTGCAGTAGTTTGAGCATTCTTTGGTATTGCCTTTCTTTGGGATTGGAATGAAAACTGACCTTTTCCATTTCTGTGGCCACTGCTGAGTTTTCTAAATTTGCTGACATATTGAGTGCAGCACTTTCACAGCATCATCTTTCAGGATTTGAAATAGCTCAACTGGAATTCCATCACCTCCACTAGCTTTGTTCATAGTGATGCTTTCTAAGGCCCACTTGACTTCACATTCCAGGATGTCTGGCTCTAGGTGAGTGATCACACCATCGTGATTATCTGGGTCATGAAGCTCTTCTTTGTACAGTTCTTCTGTGTACCCTTGCCACCTCTTCTTAATATCTTATGCTTGTTAGGTCCATACCATTTCCGTCCTTTATTAAGCCTATCTTTGCATGAAATGTTCCCTTGGTATCTCTAATTTTCTTGAAGAGATCTCTAGTCTTTCCCACTTTATTGTTTTCCTCTGTGTCTTTGCAGTGATCACTGAGGAAGGCTTTCTTATCTCTCATTGCTATTCTTTGGAATTCTGCATTCCAATGGGTGTATCTTTCCTTTTCTCCTTTGCTTTTCACTTCTCTTCTTTTCACAGCTATTTAAAGGCCTCCTCAGACAGCCATTTTGCTTTTTTGCATTTCTTTTCCGTGGGGATGGTCTTGATCCCTGTCTCCTGTCCAATGTCACGAATCTCATTCCATAGTTCATCAGGCACTCTGTCTATCAGATCTAGGCCCTTAAATCTATTTCTCACTTCCACTGTTTAATCATAAGGGATTTGATTGAGGTCATACCTGAATGGTCTAGTGGTTTCCCCTACTTTCTTCAATTTAAGTCTGAATTTGGCAATAAGGTGTTCATGATCTGAGCCACAGTCAGCTCCCGGTCTTGTTTTTGCTGACTGTATAGAGCGTCTCCATCTTTGGCTGCAAAAAATATAATCAATCTGATTTCAGTATTGACCATCTGGTGATGTCCATGTGTAGAGTCTTCTCTTGTGTTGTTGGAAGAGGGTGTTTGCTATGACCAGTGCATTCTCTTGGAAGAACTCTATTACCCTTTGCCCTGCTTCATTCAGAGAAGGCAATGGCAACCCACTCCAGTACTCTTGCCTGGAAAGTCCTGTGGATGGATGAGCCTGGTAGGCTGCAGTCCATGGGACATGGGAAGAGTCAGACACGACTGAGCAACTTCACTTTCACTTTTCACTTTCATGCATTGGAGAAGGAAATGGCAACCCACTCCAGTGTTTTTGCCTAGAGAATCCCAGAGATGGTGGAGCCTGGTGGGCTGCTGTCTCTGGGGTTGCACTGAGTCGGACATGACTGAAGTGACTTAGCAGCAGCAGCAGCTGCCTCATTCTGTACTCCAAGGCCAAATTTGCCTGTTATTCCACATGTTTCTTGACTTCCTACTTTTGCATTCCATCCCCTATAGTTCTAGAAGGTCTTGTAGGTCTTCATAGAACCGTTCAACTTCAGCTTCTTCAGTGTACTGGTCAGGGCATACACTTGGATTACCGTAATATTGAAAGGTTTGCCTTGGAAATTAACAGAGATCATTCTGTCGTTTTTGAGATTGCATCCAAGTACTGCATTTCCGGCTCTTTTGTTGACTATAATGGCTCCTCCATTTCTTCTAAGGGATTCCTGCCCTCAGTAGAAATAATGGTCATTGAGTTAAATTCACCCATTCTAGTTCATCTTAGTTCACTGATTCCTAGAATGTCGATCTTCACTCTTGTCATCTCCTGTTTGACCACTTCCAATTTGCCTTGATTCATGGACCTGACATTCCAGGTTCCTATGCAATATTGCTCTTTACAGCATCGAACCTTGCTTCTATCACCAGTCCCATCCACCAGTGGGTGTTGTTTTTGCTTTGGCGCCATCCCTTCATTCTTCTGGAGTTATTTCTTCACTGATCTCCAGTAGCATATTGGGCACTTACTGACCTTGGGAGTTCATCTTTCAGTGTCCTATCTTTTTGCCTTTTCACACTGTTCATGGGGTTTTCGAGGCAAGAATACTGAAGTGGTTTGCCATTCCCTTCTCCAGTGGACAACATTCTGTCAGACCTCTCCACCATGACCTGTCCATCTTGGGTGGCCCCACACAGCATGGCTTAGTTCCATTGAGTTAGACAAGGCTGTGGTCCATGTGATCAGATTGGCTAATTGTCTGTGATTGTGGCTTCAGTCTGTCTGCCCTCTGATGCCCTCTCTCAGCACCTACCACCCTACTTGGGTTTCTCTTACCTTGGATGTGGGTATCTCTTCACAGCTGCTCCAGCAAAGCATAGCCACTGCTCCTTACCTTGGATGTGGGGTAGCTTTTATTTACAAGCTGCAACATAAAAATTCTGTTGCAGATTTTTGTGGAATATATGAGAAACTAATACAGAGTTCAGATTATACATGATGAAAGATACTTACTGTCTTTCTGAAAGACTGAGAAACTTAAAGGCAGAAGTTGTGTCAGTGGATGTCATCTAAAAGGGTATGTGTTTTGAAAGAGTTCCCTGATACCCTTAGAAATTCCTTGAAAGCCAAGAATCTTTCATGTTTCATTTCTGTATCAGAATAGAAATGTCAGAATAATTAGTCTGATATAGAAAAATGCATTGTTTAAATTATAAATTTGGCAAGAGGACATGTTTAATGATTGAACAATTTTACAGGAAATTTTAATACATTTTTCAAAGATGGTAAGATCTTTGAATAGTTTCACTAAGCCAAAATATCTAGGAATGCTCAACTCTCTTCTTCTATAACTAAAACCCAGTATCATAAAGGACATAAAAAAACATCTAAAAGGCATGAAAAAAGAAGAATGGGAAAGAGTGGAAAAATTGAGAACTGAAAGACAAGACAAGAATACAAAGAAACCTGCATCCAAATAGGCTCATTTAGTCCATTTATAACAATAAAGGACTAAATTATTTAAAAATGAATCAAAAATTTATTCTAATATATAAATAATTTAAATAAATTGTAATAAACTAATTTAATAAAGTTAAATAATTAATAAAATAATAGTTAATTCTAATATAATTATAATAATTTATCAGTTCAATTCAGTTCAGTCACTCAGTCATGTCTGACTCTTTGTGACCACATGAACTGCAGCACGCCAGGCCTCCCTGTCCATCACCAACTTCTGGAGTTCACCCAAACTCATGTCCATTGAGTTGGTGATGCCATCCAGCCATCTCATACTCTGTCATCCCCTTCTCCTCCGGCCCCCAATCCTTCCCAGCATCAGAGTCTTTTCCAATGAGTCAACTCTTTGCATGAGGTGGCCAAAGTATTGGAGTTTCAGCTTCAGCATCATTCCTTCCAAAGAACACCCAGGACTGATCTCCTTTAGGATGGAATGGTTGGATCTCCTTGCAGTCCAAGGGACTCTCAAGAGTCTTCTCCAACACCACAGTTCAAAAGCATCAATTCTTCGGCGCTCAGCCTTCTTTACAGTCCAACTTTCACATCCATACATGACCTCTGGAACCATAGCCTTGACTAGATGGCCCTTTGTTGGCAAAGTAATGTCTCTGCTTTGAATATGCAGACTAGGTTGATCATAACTTTCCTTCCAAGTAGTAAGCATCTTTTAATTTCATGGCTGAAATCACCATCTGTGGTGATTTTGGAGCCCAGAAAAATAGTCTGACACTGTTTCCACTGTTTCCCCATCTATTTCCCATGAAGTGATGAGACCAGATGCCATGATCTTTGTTTTCTGAATGTTGAGCTTTAAGCCAACTTTTTCACTCCTCCTTCACCTTCATCAAGAGGCTTTTGAGTTCCTCTTCACTTTCTGCCATAAGGGTGGTGTCATCTGCATATCTGAGGTTATTGATATTTCTCCCCGCAATCTTGATTCCACTTGTGCTTCTTCCAGCCCAGCGTTTCTCATGATGTACTCTGCTGCTGCTGCTGCTGTCGCTTCAGTCTGCATATAAGTTAAATAATAATTTATGACAAACTATAATAATTTATAACAAAGTATGAATAATAAACTATATTCCCTTTCACCTGACCTTCCCTTGACCTCACATATAGTGTTATTATATTTTTTTACAAGCCTGTATGTTACAAGCCTATATGTTAAGTCAGAAGGAATGTAGTGAAAGGAAATACAGGGGGAAAATAACCTCTTTCTAAATTTAAGAAATGAACATACTAGTTACTACTGTAGTTTTAAAAACATAATACCACTTTAAAATGTGAAAATTTCAGGAAAATAAAGTGTTCTGTCATGATATTTCTCTAACAATCACGAGATTTACCTCATAATTTTCTAAGTTTCTCATATTGTATATCAGTATATAAACCTACTTTCACAATATATATGTGTATAAGCTTTATATATATTCAGTATATTGAATAGCATGTATGAAATAGATACTATTTAGTTTTCGCATAACATAAATTGAGTGGTTAAATCATTAAGACTTGAGGACTATACCCAGTCTTTCTCACATCCTCACATTGTGCTCCAGCAATTCTCCTCTCTCTCATTATCTTTCACCCTCTAGTAGATCATCTCCATCAGCATATTAAAAGTTGTTATTATTCTCTTCTTTTTAAAAAACAGAATTAAACTAAAATAATGGGCTTCCCTAGTGGCTCAAATGGTAAACAGTCTGCTTGCAGTGCAGGAGACCCAGGTTTGATCACGGGCTGGGAAGATCCCTTGGAGAAGGGCATGGCAACCCATTCCAGGATTCACACCTAGAGAATTCCTTGGACAGAGGAGCCTGGCGGGCTACAGTCCATGGGGTGGCAGAGCCGGACACGACTGAGCTACTAACACTTTCACACTTTCAAACTCAAAAATAAGAAAAGACAGAACCTGATAAAATTTGAGCAAAAGATCTGGACAATGCCTCACCAAAGAAAATATACAAATTCTTAATTTAAATAGGGAATTTTCTTTATTTTCTCAGATATATATATATATATATATATATATATATATATATAATTTTTCTGTTTTCAATTAATTTCTGGCTTAATTACACTTTGAACAATAAGTAATTTCTATTAAATGGCTACTTTTAGCATCTACAGAATTTTATTTTGAGGCCTAATATGTGGTCAAATTTTGTAAATGGTACATAGTTCCTTAAAAGTAAAGTGCATCTCTATTCTTACATCCATTTGTTATGTTCACTTTGTTTTCTTGCTTCATTTTTTGTCAATTTAAAATATCACAGACTGAAAGAAATGTTAGTTTTGCTACTGTTTTATTTCTCTAAAAGTTTACTTGTTTTCCTATTGATTTTATACTCTGCATTTTGTTCATGTAACCTTTTGTTCCATAAAGATTGAATACATAGAGATTTTAAATCCTTTAAAATTGTATTCTCGAAAGTCATTAGTTATCTTGATTCCTTGAATGTAGAGTAAGAAAATCCTTATTTTATACCTAACTTCAGTATTGATATATACATGTAGATATGCCCCTATAATATTTTCAGGAAAAAATATCATGCTTTCTCTTATTCTTTCTTTATAAATATATATATAAATGCATGTATATATATGTACATATGCATTTTTGAGGAATTGATAAGGAATTACCTTTGTCTGAAGGTAAAAAATTGATTTTTTCTACAAAGATGTTATTTATACAATAATCATATGTATTGATTTCAGGGCATGAAGTACTATTGATTTTTTATAGTAGTAGGAATAATTTTACCTTGAGGCAACCACGTTCTTTTAATCAAGTTGTTTTTATGAACACGAAGAAAAAATTATAAGATAGCCATCAAAAGTTAGAAGTTCAATCTGAAGTCTATGGAAGAAGATGGATTAACCTGTAAGGGACTAATATTTACACTCTCCTTACAGAACTTCACTTACATGGCAGATTACAATAATTTGCACTGTATTCCATAAATATTTGAATGTTGTATTGATAGTCTGTATTAAATATTTTTTACAAAAGAAAACCAAGTTGTGGTAAGCACTTGCTAACCCTTACTCCTAAATCTTTAAAATTCTTCTGATGCAGCACAAAGTTTTCTTTCCTCATGTATATACAATCTATGTACAAAATAACCCAATGAGAGTAAACACGTTCCTATTTATTCCACTGCAATGAGAAAATAAAATCCTTTAGATGATATTGTTAAGTTTTTGTTACCAGTGTAGGGTTTCCCTGGTGGCTCAGATGGTAAAGAATTTGCCTCTAATACAGGAGACCAGGTCCCTGGGTCAAGAAGATCCTCTGGAGAAGAAAGTGGCAACTCCCTCCAGTGCTCTTGCCTGGAGAATCCCATGGACAGAGGCGCCTGGTGGGCTCCAGTCCGTGGGGTCACAAGAGTAGGACACAACTGAGGGACTATCTCTTTCACTTTTACTTCACCAGTGCAGAAGTTTATAACTACACAAAGGATAAATTTTGCCCTGACAAACTAAGTAGATTTGTTAATGAGCTTTATCCTGTCTGCACATAATTTCCTATGTCAGAGATTTCACAGAGAAATCCAGAATGCATAATGAAGCACAACAGGTGATATTAGGTATTTTAAGTTCAGGAATAGAACTGTCAGTTCTCATTTATGTCTGTAAAACATAACTGCATTTCTGGACTGTTTTAACTTCAGCAGTTGCTGCAAGTATCATTCACACACAACTACACTTACACACATTCATTAAATCAGTGAATATATTGAGGAAAATGACATTCTAGTGATTGTGGATACTTGTGACTATAGCAGTGATAAGAATTCTGCAGCATTCATAATTCAAACTAGGAAAGATATTGTTTAGTCAGTAAGTCATGGCTGACTCCTTGGTGACTCAATGGACTACAGCCTGCCGGGCTCCCCTGTCCATGGGATTTCTCAGGCAAAAATACTGGAGTGGGTTGCCATTTCCTTCTCCAGGGGATCTCCCCAAGCTAGGGATTGACCCTATATCACCTGCATGGCAGGCAGATTCTTTACTACTGAGCCAAAGGGAAATGACCTTTATGTAACAGAGATCCTGCTCTATGCTTGAGAGCAAAGTCACAAATGTTATTGATCACTATATCTTGCATAGTACTTTGTGTATGGTAGATGCTGGATTCATGCTTGTTGGATGAATCCATTGATGGATATATAAGGCTGCTATACAGACAAGCTATTAAGAAGATATCACTTTATCATGGATTATCCACTGGCTACTAATTTAACGAGTTATTCTTGGGGAACTATACACATAAAAATTAAAACTCTTTCTCTTGGATGATAATTTTGAATATACAGGGATAATACCTTTCCCTTCTCTTTACCTCCCCACTACAAGCAGGTACTTCCTTGAATTGGAGGAAATGGATAATGTGATTTAATAAAACTATTTATACAGTTTGTGGAAAAAAATAAAAATATATATACAAATTCAAAAAAGAAAAAAAGGGTTTGAGGGGTTGATAGCAAGAAAAATACAAGTCAACCATGGTGTGTATGGCTAGTATGTCATTTTAGGCTTAATTAACAGAATATGGAATGACATAATGAATCTTCATATTGGATTATAACCTTTTTGAGCATTTATTTTCAGTTCTGAGCCCACTCTTAAAAAAAGATGGCACCTACCCGCTGGAGCAAGGCAGAGGGAGACTGCAAAGATGCTCATCCCCAGATAGAATTCTAGTTTCTAAAAATGCTATTATGCACCTGGTTAAAACCTGCGTGCATGCATGGTAAAAACTTGCATGCATGGTTTTCTCTAAGTATCTTCGGTCATGTCTGACTCTTGGCAACCCTATGGACTGTAACTTACTAAATATTTAATTACAATAGCACCTATTGATAATTGTAATCCCAACAGATTTCATGCAGGATGGCTGTGTTGAAAATGTTCCACTCTCTTAATTCCTTATCAGCACCTTCAGATTTTTCAGTGATTGTATTTTAATCACATGAATTCAACTTTCTTTTTTTCTGCTGAGAGAGGAAGAGAAAGAAGGAGTAGGGATGTGAAGAGAGACAGGAGGGAGAGAAGAAGGGTAGAAAGTGGGAGAGAATAAGATAGAGAAAAAGAGAAAAACATAATTTTAAAAGGATCAATTTTTTTTTTAACTTTATTTTTCTGGGCTCCAAAATCACTGCAGATGGTGATTGCAGCAATGAAATTAAAAGATGCTTACTCTTTGGAAGGAAAGTTATGACCAAACTAGACAGCATATTAAAAAGCAAAGACATTACTTTGCCAACAAAGGTCCGTCTAGTCAAGGCTATGGTTTTTCCAGTGGTCATGTATGGATGTGAGAGTTGGACTATAAAGAAAGCTGAGCGCCAAAGAATTGATGCTTTTGAACTGCGGTGTTGGAGAAGACTCTTGAGAGTCCCTTGGACTGCAAGGAGATCCAACCAGTCCATCCTAAGGAAGATCAGTCCTGGGTGGAAGGATGGAAGGACTGATTCTGAGGCTGAAACTCCAATACTTTGGCCACCTGATGCAAAGAGCTGACTCATTTGAAAGGACCCTGAAGATGGAAAAGATTGAGAACAGGAGGAAGAGGGGATGACAAAGGATGAGATGGTTGGATGGCAACACCGACTCAATGGACATAGGTTTGGGTGGACTCCGGGAGTTGGTGATGGACAGGGAGACCTGGCATGCTGCAGTTCATGGGGTCACAAAGAGTCAGACACAACTGAGAGACTGAACTGAATTGAACAAGGATAAATTATGTTAGTGGCCATTTCTCACTTGAGTATATGGGCTGGAGTGATCTTGAAATGACAGAAGTGAATTTCCCATTTTCTCATTCATTTCCTATTACCCAGAATATATCTTGTGATCTGGGCTTCCAGTATTTACAGACATGTAATTTTCACCACATGACTCTTTTAGTATGTATTGAACAAGACTGGACATGCTATCTATTTTGTTTTCTATGGGCATTTTCAAGAATTAAAGCCTATTTTTGGTAGCATATAATTCTTACCTTGCATACTGGCTTTGAAAGCAAATCCCATATGCTATATTTCTCCATTGCGTATATCCTAATTTCAGAAATGTTAAATGTGTAACATTTTATATCACAGATACAGGAAAGTTTTTGTTTTTGTTTTTGTTTTAATTGAAGTAGCTGAACAGTAACAAAAGTTACTGTCTTTCAGCATTGGCACTTCTCAAAAGGATAAAAGCTAAGATATCTCTAGTTTTTTGGACAAAATAAATGTTGCTCTTTAAAAAAATAATCTCTTTCTGTCCTGCCCACGTTATGATGCCTCCTAGAAGTCTTTTTTAAAAATATGTTTGTCCCTCCTTTGTTTGAAAAGAATGTTAGGAAAAGAACAGTGTCTTACTATAATTGTATCAGAATGACAAGCAATAGTTGCTGGGGTTGCAATAAGGAAATCTATACACAAGTAAAAATGGAAAGTCAATTTTTAAAAATATTTAATTACATTATAAGATACAGGCACTAACTGAGTTTCACATGTTTT
This sequence comes from Bos indicus x Bos taurus, assembly GCF_003369695.1. Lineage (NCBI taxonomy): Eukaryota > Metazoa > Chordata > Mammalia > Artiodactyla > Bovidae > Bos > Bos indicus x Bos taurus. The sequence continues at coordinate 37,227,783 of NC_040082.1, forward strand.
TAACTTCAGTCATCATACATAAGGGATGCATACAGCAAACATCTACAAGTCTGACCAATATTTTTAAAGATGTGTGGAGTATTGTGATTGAGCAATCTGATTTCATTTTTTCCTTTTTACACATAACTTAAGCTATGGTTGAGAAAGATGGTTCTTAATAGTTATGGATAATCATATTTAATCAAATAATGAAAACTAAGGTTATCAGCAGAAAAAACAACTTCATGTCCTGAATTACAATTTATTATATCTTTAAAGATGGAAATTAAATGTTCACATTATCTCCATGGTAGGATTACATACTGTAATTTGTATATGTGTGAGTCTGTGTATGTATCATAACATATTTACAGATAAACATACCACTCTTTAGTATTAATAATAAAAAGAAAAAGACTACTAGAAACTACTAGAAATATGATGAAGGTAAAATCAACATTTCAGCAATAAATTAAATTCAGCTCTTTTCAGACTAACATCTTAGTGATTATGAAGCTTTCATTTTTGGTTTTCAAGCCATCAAGAAAAGGATGTTCATTATATTATACTTACCAAATGCCATTACCTGAATGTTAATAAAGCTGCCTTTAAGAGATATGAAATGATAGAAATTCTGGGTGTTTGTTTTTTTACTACCCTTTTGCATTTACTTAGAGATTTTGGTCAGTAAAATATTCAGTCAATTGTTAAGGTCAATGCAAATATGAAATGTGGAAAGGTTTTCTCCTTCATCTCTTCTAGGAAAAATTCTACCCACTGTGAAATATTTACCCTAGGAATCTCATTATCTATGAGACTAAAGAGTGGATTAATTTAAGTCATTATTTTGAAATAGTAGATAGCAGTTGAATAAGCAGTATTAGCAATACTATATGATAAGAATAGTTCTATCAAGTCCTTGAATATATAAGCTATATCCACATAATGCCTCTCAAGAAAATAAAATAACAAACTTTAATATGCCTGCAAGATAAATAGAAAAAATTGGAACATCATATCTATAAATAACCTAACAGAGTTTTTTCTCAAATGTCCCTTGTTTTAAACTACACTTTATACTACATCATCATTTATTTCAGTATTTGTGGCAATTTTAAGATTTTTTCCAACCTCACAGTGTATAATCTTGAAAATACATACATAAATAAAAGCGGTATAAACTCTTTTAGAGCTTTTATCCTCCCTCCCCAGTTTTCTACTAGAAACACATCAAAAAAGCTTTGAACAATAGCTCTAAATCTGTCTCCTACTGCCGTAAATGGAGTTTCACACAAATTATTACCTCGCTTTAGGTTTACAGAAGACATAGAGAAACTATCTACATATAAGTTTATCTATGAAGAAATACTCCCTAAGAGCTTTTAAAATGTAAAGGAAGGATGAGATAATATGTGTTCCCTTTTCTTCAAAGAATCCTTAAAATGTTTCCAGTATTTGGGAGATAAGAAAAATACCTGTATAAAGGGAAATCTCTGAAGTTTTACCTTTCTAGCATGTTCATGTTGTTGTCAGTAAAATGGAGATTTGAGTGAAGATTTTCCTCCTATTCAAATAAAACCAATTCCCAGACTAGATCTTATTTGACCTTAAAAAGTAATACTCCCTCCCCATGTATGTTTAATAAAAGATCTGGGAAACACTGCCATAAGTTATTATAGTTTGAGACATATTATCATATTTATATATTTGCTATTCAGTTATAATGTCATCAATTAGAATGTTATAAAGTTAAGCAAACTCTGAGAGACACAAATTTCAGTTCTACACAAATCCCTACTGACTCCCTATGGAACTTCGGAAAATCACTTGACCACTGTGCCCTCGATTTTCTTATCCATAAAATGAGAATAATGGTACTGTGAATTTCACTGAGGTTCTAAGAGGATCAACTCAGAAAATCAATTTCAAGTGCTTTGAAATGTTTAAAACATGAGGACAGAGATAAAATATCAATAAAATGATGAAGAGATTGAAATTACATGCAATGAATAAACCCACAAGTAGAGGTCTATGTTATTTCACTTTCATCATTAAATTTAGGAAAATTTCCCATTTTTTCTTACATTTCATTAACATCTGGTACATGTACATGGAAATATATCAAAAAGAGATCTTTAAATTTGTTTAAATGTGAACATTTTAACAGATACCACACTTACGGCAGAAAGCAAAGAAGAACTAAAGAGCCTCTTGATGAAAGTGAAAGAGGAAAGTGAAAAAGTTGGCTTAAAACTCAACATTCAAATAACTAAGATCATGGCATCTGGTCCCATCACTTCATGGCAAACAGATGGGGAAACAATGGAAACAGTGACAGACCTTGTTTTTGGGGCTGCAAAATCACTGCAGATGGTGACTGCAGCCATGAAATTAAAAGATGCTTGCTCATTAGAAGAAAAGTTATGATCAACCTAGACAGCATATTAAAAAGCAGAGACATTATTTTGCCAACAAAGGTCTATCTAGTCAAAGCTTTGGTTTTTCCAGTAGTCACATATGGATGTGAGAGTTGGACTATAAAGAAAGCTGAGCACTGAAGCATTGATGCTTTTGAACTGTGGTGTTGGGGAAGATTCTTGAGAGTCCCTTGGACAGCAAGGAGATCCAACCAGTCCATCGTAAAGGAAATCAGTCCGAATATTCATTGGAAGGATTGATGCTGGAGCTGAAACTCCAATACTTTGGCCACCTTATATGAAGAATTCACTCATTTGAAAAGACCCTGATGCTCAGAAGGATTGAAGGCAGTAGGAGAAAGGGACGACAGAGGATGAGATGGTTGAATGGCATTACTGACTCAATGGACATGAGTTTGAGTAAGTTCCAGGAGTTGGTGATGGACAGGGAAGCCTGGCATACTGCAGTCCATAGGGTTGCAAAGAGTTGGACACGACTGAGTGACTTGAACTCAACAGTATTATCTTCTAATCCATGGGCATGGATGTCTTTCCATTTGTGTTTTTTTAATTTATTTAATCTGTATAGTTTTCAGGATACAGATCTTTCACCTCTTGGGTTAAGTTTATTTCTAAGTATTTTGTTCCTTTTTATACTATTGTAAATGGAATTATTTTCTTAATTTCCTTTTCAGATATATCATTGTTAGTGTATAGAAATACAGCTGATTTTTAGTATATTGATTTTGTGTTCTGCAACTTTGCAACATAAATGTCTATTAATAAATGAATAGACAAAGAATATGATATGTACATACACTATAGTATTATTTGGCCTTAAGAACAACATATATGGACTTGGAAGTTATGGTGCTGTAAGTGTGAAAGGTCAGTCACAGAAGGGCAAATAGCTGCATGATTCTGTATATATGAGTTAAAAGAAATATTCAAACTTACAGAAGAAGATAATAGAATAGTGGTTTCCAGGAGATGGAAGGAGAGGGAAATAAGGTATTCAATGGGCATAAAGTTATAGTTATAAAAGAGAAATAAATTCTGGAGATCTGCTGCACAACAGAGTGCATAGAGGTGACAGTTCGGTACTGTGCACTTAAGATTGTTAAGAGGCTCCAGTTTCATCCACCTCATTAGAACTGATTCAAATGTATTCTTTTTAATGGCTGAGTAATACGCCATTGTGTATATGTACCACAGCTTTCTTATCCATTTGTCTGCTGATGAACATCTAGGTTGCTTCCATGTCCTGGCTATTATAAACAGTGCTGCAATGAACATTGGGGTACACGTGTCTCTTTCAATTCTGGTTTCCTCAGTGTGTATGCCCAGCAGTGGGATTGCTGGATCACATGGCAGTTCTATTTCCAGTCTTTTAAGGAATCTCCACACTGTTCTCCATAGTGGCTGTACTAGTTTGCATTCCCACCAACAGTGTAAGAGGGTTCCCTTTTCTCCACACCCTCTCCAGCATTTATAGCTTTAGACTTTTGGATCGCAGCCATTCTGACTGGCATGAAATGGTACCTCATAGTGGTTTTAATTTGCATTTCTCTGATAATGAGTGATGTTGAGCATCTTTTCATGTGTTTGTTAGCCCTCTGTATGTCTTCTTTGGAGAAATGTCTATTTAGTTCTTTGACCCATTTTTTGATTGGGTCATTTATTTTTCTGGAATTGAGCTGTAGGTGTTGCTTGTATATTTTTGAGATTAGTTGTTTGTCAGTTGCTTCATTTGCTATTATTTTCTCCCACTCTGAAGGCTGTCTTTTCACCTTGCTTATAATCTCCTTTGTTGTGCAGAAGCTTTTGTTTAATTAGGTCCCATTTGTTTATTTTTGCTTTTATTTCCAATATTCTCGGAGGTGGGTCATAGAGGATCCTGCTGTGATGTATGTTGGAGAGTGTTTTGTCTATGTTCTCCTCTAGGAGTTTTATAGTTTCTGGTTTTACGTTTAGATCTTTAATCCATTTTGAGTTTATTTTTGTGTATGGTGTTAGAAAGTGTTCTAGTTTCATTCTTTTACAAGTGGTTGACCAGTTTTCCCAACACCACTTGTTAAAGAGATTGTCTTTAATCCATTGTATATTCTTGCCTCCTTTGCCAAAGATAAGGTGTCCATATGTGCGTGAATTTATCTCTGGGCTTTCTATTTTGTTCCATTGATCTATATTTCTGTCTTTGTGCCAGTACTATACTGTCTTGATGACTGTGGCTTTGTAGTAGAGCCTGAAGTCAGGCAGGTTGATTCCTCCAGTTCCATTCTTCTTTCTCAAGATTGCTTTGGCTATTCAAGGTTTTTTGTATTTCCATACAAATTGTGAAATTTTTTGTTCTAGCTCTGTGAAGAATACCGTTGGCTTGATAGGGATTGCAATGAATCTATAAATTGCTTTGGGTAGTATACTCATTTTCACTATATTGATTCTTCCAATCCATGAACATGGTATATTTCTCCATCTATTAGTGTCCTCTTTGATTTCTTTCACCAGTGTTTTATAGTTTTCTATATATAGGTCTTTAGTTTCTTTAGGTAGATATATTCCTAAGTATTTTATTCTTTTCGTTGCAATGGTGAATGGAATTGTTTCCTTAATTTCTCTTTCTGTTTTCTCATTATTAGTGTATAGGAATGCAAGGTATTTCTATGTGTTAATTTTATATCCTGCAACTTTACTATATTCATTGATTAGTTACAGTAATTTTCTGGTGGAGTCTTTAGGGTTTTCTATGTAGAGGATCATGTCATCTGCAAACAGTGAGAGTTTTACTTCTTCTTTTCCAGTCTGGATTCCTTTTATTTCTTTTTCTGCTGAGGTGGATGAAACTGGAGCCTATTATACAGAGTGAAGTAAGCCAGAAAGAAAAACACCAGTACAGTATACTAACGCATATATATGGAATTTAGGAAGATGGTAACAATAATCCTGTGTACGAGACAGCAAAAGTGACACTGATGTATAGAACAGTCTTTTGGACTCAGTGAGAGAGGGAGAAGGTGGGATGATTTTTGAGAATGGCATTGAAACATGTATAATATCATATATGAAATGAGTCACCAGTCCAGGTTCGATGCACGATACTGGATGCTTGGGGCTGGTGCACTAGGATGACCCAGAGGGATGGTATGGAGAGGGAAGAGGGAGGAGGGTTCAGGATGGGGAACACATGTATACCTGTGGCGGATTCATTTTGATATATGGCAAAACTAATACAATATTGTAAAGTTAAAAAATAAAATTAAATTAAAAAAAAAAGAATTGTTAAGAGGGTAGGTCTCATGTTAACTGTTCTTATCCAACAAAGAGTAAATAAAGAAAAGGGACACTAGAAAACTTTTGGAGGCAATGGATATGTTTATAAAGTTGACTATAGTGATGATGGGCTAGAGGCTCAATCAGTAAAGAATTCGCCTGCAGTGCAGGAGACCTGGATTCAGTCCCTGGTTTGGGAAGATCCCCTGGAGTAGAGCATGGCAACTCACTCCAGTATTCTTGCCTAGAGAATCCCCAAGGACAGAGGAGCCTGGTGAGCTGTAGCCCATGGGGTGGCAAAGAGTAGGACACAACTGAGTGACTAAGCACATGGTGATATGGTGATGATATCACTGTTGTATGTATGTATCTAAACTCACCAAATTGTATATATTAAATATGTGCATTTTTTTAGCATACAGATTACACATAAAAGATGTAAAAAGCATTTTAAGTGAAACTAAAGTACATGCACAGACATAGAAATATACACACACAAATATACTAAAGGATAAACTGTGGATCTGTTGAATCATGCAAACATAAATAAACCACTATTGCAAATTATTGATATTAAATTCCAAACCTCCTTCCAAATAATCTGAGATTATCATTTATTTTCAAAAAGGAAAAGGAGTAAAATAAATTAAAAGGAACTTTTAACGAAACTTGTAGGAAAAGTCATTTTATTGTTCATTCCTTTTCCTACAGAAGCAAATAATTTGATTTGGGTAGATATGAGCTTATAGCCATGATTGCTTGAAAGCAATAGTCTGCTCAGCATTATTTAGGCTTGTTTGCTGTCTTTGTTAGTTTAAACTTCAGATCAGATTAGATCAGATCAGTCACTCAGTCGTGTCCGACTCTTTGCGACCCCATGAATTGCAGCATACCAGGCCTCCCTGTCCATCACCAACTCCCGGAGTTCACTCAGACTCACGTCCATCGAGTCAGTGATGCCATCCAGCCATCTCATCCTCTGTCATCCCCTTCTCCTCTTGCCCCCAATCCCTTCCAGCATCAGAGTCTTTTCCAATGAGTCAACTCTTCACATGAGGTGGCCAAAGTATTGGAGTTTCAGCTTCAGCATCATTCCTTCCAAAGAAATCCCAGGGTTGATCTCCTTCAGAATGGACTGGTTGGATCTCCTTGCAGTCCAAGGGACTCTCATGAGTCTTCTCCAACACACACTTCAAAAGCATCAATTCTTTGGTGCTCAGCCTTCTTCACAGTCCAACTCTCATATCCATACATGACCACAGGAAAAACCATAGCCTTGACTAGACAAACCTTTGTTGGCAAAGTAATGTCTCTGCTTTTGAATATGCTATCTAGGTTGGTCATAACTTTCCTTCCAAGGAGTAAGCGTCTTTTAATTTCATGGCTGCAATCACCATGTGCAGTGATTTTGGAGCCCAGAAAAATAAAGTCTGACACTGTTTCCACTGTTTCCCCATCTATTTCCCATGAAGTGATGGGACCGGATGCCATGATCTTAGTTTTCTGAATGTTGAGATTTAAGCCAACTTTTTCACTCTCCACTTTCACTTTCATCAAGAGGCTTTTTAGTTCCTCTTCACTTTCTGCTTTAAGGGTGGTGTCATCTGCATATCTGAGGTTATTGATATTTCTCCCGGCAATCTTGATTCCAGCTTGTGTTTCTTCCAGTCCAGCATTTCTCATGATGTACTCTGCATAGAAGTTAAATACGCAGGGTGACAATATACAGCCTTGATGTACTCCTTTTCCTATTTAGAACCAGTCTGTTGTTCCATGTCCAGTTCTAACTGTTGCTTCCTGACCTGCATACAAATTTCTCAAGAGGCAGATCAGGTGGTCTGGTATTCCCATCTCTTTCAGAATTTTCCACAGTTTATTGTGATCCACACAGTCAAAGGCTTTGGCATAGTCAATAAAGCAGAAATAGATGTTTTTCTGGAACTCTCTTGCTTTTTCGATGATCCAGCGGATGTTGGCAATTTGATCTCTGGTTCCCCTGCCTTTTCTAAAACCAGCTTGAACATCAGGAAGTTCACGGTTCACATATTGCTGAAGCCTGGCTTGAAGAATTTTGAGCATTACTTTACTAGTGTGTGAGATGAGTGCAATTGTGTGGTAGTTTGAGCATTCTTTGGTATTGCCTTTCTTTGGGATTGGAATGAAAACTGACCTTTTCTAGTCCTGTGGCCACTGCTGAGTTTTCCAAATTTGCTGGCATATTGAGTGCAGAACTTTCACAGCATCATCTTTCAGGATTTGGAATAGCTCAACTGAAATTCTATCACCTCCACTAGTTTTGTTGGTAGTGATGCTTTCTAAGGCCCACTTGACTTCACATTCCAGGATGTCTGGCTCTAGGTCAGTAATCACACCATTGTGATTATCTGGGTCATGAAGCTCTTTTTTGTACAGTTCTTCTGTGTATTCTTTCCACCTCTTCTTAATATCTTCTGCTTCTGTTAGGTCCAGACCATTTCTGTCCTTTATCAAGCCCATCTTTGCATGAAATGTTCCTTTGGTATCTCTGATTTTCTTGAAGAGATCTCTAGTCTTTCCCATTCTGTTGTTTTCCTCTATTTCTTTGCATTGATCACTGAAGAAGGCTTTCTTTTATTTTATTTTATTTAACTTTACAATATTGTATTTGTTTTGCCATATATCAAAATGAATCTGCCACAGGTATACATGTGTTCCCCAGTCTGAACCCTCCTCTGCATTCAGATGTTTATATCTTTCCTTTTCTCCTTTGCTTTTCGCTTCTCTTCTTTTCACAGCTATTTGTAAGGCCTCCCCAGACAGCCATTTGTCTCTCCTTTTTAAATTATTTGAACTTATGGGCTTACCTTGTGATAAATAGACTCCGTAGATAAATCCTTGATTGATTTAAAAAGGAGATTTGCTATGTTGCTGTTGCTAAGTTGCTTCAGTCGTGTCCAAGTCTGTGTGACCCCATAGGCAGCAGCCTACCAGGCTTCCCTGTCCCTGGGATTCTCCAGGCAAGAACACTGGAGTGGGTTGCCATTTCCTTCTCCAGTGCATGAAAGTGAAAAGTGAAAGTGAAATTGCTCAGTCGTGTCCAACCCTCAGCGACCCCATGGACTGCAGCCTACCAGGCTCCTCCGTCCATGGGATTTTCCAGGCAAGAGCACTGGAGTGGGTTGCCATTTCCTTCTCCAATGCATGAAAGTGAAAAGTGAAAGTGAAATTGCTCAGTCGTGTCCAACCCTCAGCGACCCCATGGACTGCAGCCTACCAGGCTCCTCCGTCCATGGGATTTTCCAGGCAAGAGCACTGGAGTGGGTTGCCATTTCCTTCTCCAATGAAAAAGGAGATTAGATAGGCACAATTACAATGTTTCACAGGAATCTAGAATTTATACAAAACAAAAAGGAAATAAAGTTGCCACTTAAAAAATGGAGATACATTTTCATTCATTGATTGGCCCTCCTAAAAGCAGTTTAAACATTTATCTTCTAAAGGTGACATCATTGTAAATATGAAATATGGACTTTAATTTCTTGCATTATTTAAAGAAGAAATAATTGATATCACTGATATTCTGAGCTCCAAGCAGTGAGTTAGCTACATCAGTTATAACCTGAGGACTTTTCCTTTTCCCAAGGAACTATACTCTCTATTTTTCTACCAGAGTCCAAACTGGTTTTTACATTGCTGAGGGTAGAATCACGATTGGCAACCTCTTGTTGTAATTCTAATTATGAACATGTTCTGATCAGGAGCTATCAGCTGAGCAATCTCCATGCTGTAGATAAGCACTCAAGTCAGTGAGCTGTCACACATATCTCACCACTAATCTAAATGGTATTTGTTTTTGGATGTTGGAAACAGTATCTGTTCCAGAAAAACATTCTCCTTATATATTGTAAGGGAGACATAGCCTGATGCTTCTATGCGTGTCCATACCCAAAATGCCCACAGACAGAAGAGAGAAACATTGAACAACAGAATAAAGAGAGATTGTATTTAAGTCAGAAGTGTATTAAGCAATAGCACTAGATGGGGCAAATCACTTTACTATTCCTGCTTTCAATTGTTTGTTGTTTTTTTTAAATATGAAACGGAGATGTCAGACTAATTGCTCTCTGTCCTTCCCTCCTGCACGATCATTCCATAATGGGTCTAAAACTTCACTGAATCCTTTGAGATGCAGCTGCCAAACAGCAGAAATTTGGTTTCTTACAGGGTTGTTCTGAGGCATCAAGTTGCACAAAGTATTAACTAAAGTCTGCCTCTTCTTATCCTTTACATAACCTCTTAAGAGAGAGTGTGCCTCTGGCATTGAGTGATTTTTATGCTTTCAGTTTTCCAATAAAATTGAAATTTAAGTCAAGAAAGGGTAGAAATTGGAGATAACTGTGGTGAAATCAGGCTAATAATTTTGAGTATTAAAGTTTATTTTTTTCAAAAACTACTCTCTAGTCATGATCCAATTAATCATCACAGTATCTTCTTGAGGGACTTAAGCAGATGAATAAAGATGCCCCTTTTTACTTTAAGAATTGCCTTCTCCAGGTTTTTAACACTAATTACCTCTCTACTTAGAGAATGATGAAGTACTCTAATAACACATATGTTCTTTTCATGTGGCCAAAACTATATTCTTACAGCTTTATTTTATGGATTTGATGACTCTGCGTGACCCCACAGACAGCAGCCCACCAGGCTCCCCCGTCCCTGGAATTCTCAAGGCAAGAACACTGGAGTGGATTGCCATTTCCTTCTCCAATGCAGGAAAGTGAAAAGTCAAAGTGAAGTCGCTCAGTCCTGTCCAACTCTTAGCAACCCCCTGGACTGCAGCCTACCAGGCTCCTCCGTCCATGGGATTTTCCAGGCAAGAGTACTGGAGTGGGTTGCCATTGCCTTCTTTGACTAAAGAAAAGTAATCATGTACAATAACTTTGTGAGTTCTAAGTTCTTCCTGATTTTACAAATAAGAATTTAACATTCAATTGAACTCACTAGCTTTTGTAAACATATCTGCTTCTCTATTAATTTACTGTGTGTTCTTGCCCAAATTTTTTAACTTTTTGTTCTTCATTATGAAAGACCGGTAATTTAGTTGTTCTATCAATATTTAAATTACTTAGATGAATTATACAAGTTCAAAATAATGTTATTGATAGTATGTCTGATATCAGTATTTACCCATTGACATGGAAAATGCCAGTGAAAACAATGACTAGTTATTTCAAATCTCAATGATTCTAACACTTTCCCAAATTTGTACAACTATAAATAAAAAGTTACATTTCTATGCGTGCCTAATACATGCAAAAGGCATATATCTAATTAGGTCTCACTTTCTTATCTTTTTATTTTTTATTGAACAAGTGAATATAGGTAAAATAGAAATAAATTCAGGAGCTTTCTTTAGAAGCACTCAGCATTTATAGAATGGGACATAACAATAGTTGTAAAGTGGTCCAGTTCTGTCCTTTCCCAAAGTATTGAAGCTGTGCAAAAGAAGAAATTTGATAACTGATTACTGCTAAGTGGCTAGGTAGACTTGGCCAAAACCTCAAACTTGTTTTTTTACAGTTTTGTAACTGGGTCATTAATTTCTAATTCACTGACCTGTTAGTGTTAAGTAAGGCGACATATTCAGAGCACTTGATATATTGAAAATATGTATGGAGGAACAGAGGGTGACAAAAGAGGTGAAGTGATGTGCTTCTTGGTCCAAAGAGCTGCCAAATGAATGATTTTTGTTCGATTAGAAAGAATTCTCTTTGATTCAATTTTCGATGCTCTTCTCTCACTCGCCTCCTGGACGAGGCCATGGATAAAGAATGCTTAAGCATCAACCTATGAACATTTCTATTTTGCCTCCATATCTTTTAGCTTCCATTGCAGTGGTTTCTACTGAGAGATAAAATGAACAAGTTTGGGGTGTGAGCCAATTTGGCAAAGACCACTCTTCGCTTCCTGCGTTACTTAATGCCCCTAGCAGAGCACAGCACTCACTTACCCATGTCTTCTCCATTACTGCCATATTGTGTTATAAATATCTCTGTTAGCATTTCTTTCCCTAGAGTCTAATTAACTGTTGTTTCTCTTTTCACTGAGTTTCTTGAAGACATAGTGTATATATCACTTTTTAAAAAACTTTCAGCAGAGCTTGGGTATGTGATAAGTGCTCAATATGAATGAATGAAGTTTATATTTCAGAATAATAATGGGAAAAAAAACTAGAAAATACAGAAATACATACATATATATATACAATATATATTGAGTTAGAGATAATCTATGTAGAATGGAGACTTCGGCATATGTAATGTTTGATCACCATACTTGTTAAATTTGTGTTCTATATAGTCCTACTTATGTGAGTCCTCTTCTAAACCTGAAGGCCACACTTGATATGAATTCAATATTTACATAATATGTGAGCAATCAGCCACATTTTCCTCGATGTTGATTATTCTGTGGTTACTTTGGTTTAAAAAACTTCAACCTTCATCCCAATTCCTATTCACAATATGCTGTGGCTTATTGATTGTTGAAAATACCACATACTATAGTGGGATCTGTACATTTCAATTTTAATTTTCATGAATGTAGTGAAGGAATTTTGGTATTCTCATCTTATCTATGAGTACATTGAAGGTTGGAAGTGTAAATAATGAAACTAAATTCATAGAAGCGTGTGTGCTAAGTTACTTCAGTCGTATCCAACTCTTTACAACCCTATGAACTGTATCCCACCAGGCTCCTCTGTCCCTGGGATTCCGCAAGCAAGAATACTGCAGTGGTTGCCATGTCCTCCTCTAAGAGATCTGCCCAACCTAAGGATCAAACCCAAGTCTCCTGTGTCTCCTACATTGGCAGGCAGTTTCCTTACCACTAGCACTACTTGGGAAACCCAAATCCATAGATAATTGTACACATATATTAGTGTTTCTTTCTCCAGGTGACTTTAAGATGACCTACTAATTAATTTCACAATGGCCCGATTTAAATATGTTTTTGCTAGTAAGAGTGAGAAAAGAGCCAAAAGTTGGAGAATTACTAGAAAGACAAAACTAAAGTGAATGAAGTCGCTCAGTTGTGTCTGACTCTTTGCGATCCCATGGACTGTAGTCTACCAGGCTCCTCTGTCCATGGGATTTTCCAGGCAAGATTACTGGAGTGGCTTGCCATTTCCTTCTCCAAGAAAGACAAAAGGATATGAATAATGCACAGACTGGATAATTGACCCACTTGACGTGTCTGTGGGACAGTGGCAAGAGCACTCCAGCCTCATTTACCCTAAATATTGATTCTCAGTCTTTAAGGTACACTTGTAGCAGGTAAAGAGAGTCCATAATTCACAGAGGAGAACTGCTCAGTTAAGAGACCACTGTTACAAACTGAATGGCATAGGCGAATACATTATAAGGGCGTAAGGCCTTTCTCATAACCAAGCTCATGAGAGACAAACAACAAGAATCCTGGTTCAGACACAAGACACACCTGAATTCAAATTCTGGCTCTGCTTTTTTTTGCTAACTGAACAAATTATGGGAGCTCTTTCCTTGTCTATAGAATGTGGAGAAAAAATCATAATACCTTCCATAGGAGATTTTATAAAAATAAACTACTTAGCATATTCCATGACCCATAGTAATCCTTCCAGGTAGGCAAAGCCGATTTTTGGCCCATTAAAGACAAAAATTGATTCATGGACCTAACATTCCAGGTTCCTATGCAATATTGCTCTTTACAGCATCAGACTTTAACTTCCATCACCAGTCACATCCACAACTGGGTGTTGTTTTTGCTTTGGCTCCATCCCTTCATTCTTTCTGGAGTTATTTCTCCACTGATCTCCAGTAGTATATTGGGCACCTACCTGCCTGGGAAGTTCATCTTTCAGTGTCCTATCTTTTTGCCTTTTCATACCATTCATGGGGTTCTCAAGGGAAGAATACTGAAGTGGTTTGCCATTCCCTTCTCCAGTGGACCACGTTTTGTCAGAACTCTCCACCATGACCCATCCATCTTGGGTGGCCCCACGCAGCATGGCTCATAGTTTCATTGAGTTACACAGAGCTGTGGTCCATATGATTAGACCGGTTAGTTTTCTGTGATTGTTGATTTCAGTCTGTCTGTTGATTTCTGCCATCTGATGAAGAAGGATAAGAGGCTTATGGAGGCTTCCTGATGGGAGAGACTGACTGAGGGAGAAAGGGAGCTTTGTCCTGATGGGCAGGGCCATGCTCAGTAAAACTTTAATCCAATTTTCTGTTGAAGGGTGGGGCTGTGTTCCCTTCCTGTTACTTGACCTGAGGCCAAACTATGGTGGTGGTAATAAAGATAATGGAAATTTCTTTCTAAGGGTCCCATGTAGCACTGCTACAGTGTCCCCAAACCTGAAGCAGGCCACTGCTGACCCACACCTCCAGCATAGATTCCTGGACACTCACAGGCAAGTCTGGGTCAGTCTCTTGTGGGGTCATTGCTCCTTTCTCTTGGATCCTGGTGCATACAAGGTTATGTGCAGCAAATTAAAATGGACTGGAATGGGTGAATTTAACTTAGATGACCATTATATCTACTACTGTGGGCAAGAATCCCTTAAAAGAAATGGAGTGCCATCACAGTCAACAAAAGAGTCCAAAATACAGTACTTGGATGCAATCTCAAAAATGACAGAATGATCTCTGTTCATTTCCAAGGCAAACCATTCAATATCTCAGTAATCCAAGTCTATGCCCCGACCAACAATGCTGAAGAAGCTGAGATTGAACAGTTCTATGAAGACCCACAAGACTGTCTAGAACTAACACCCCAAAATGATGTCCTTTTCATTATAGGGGACTGGAATGCAAAAGTAGGAAGTTAAGAAATATCTGGAGTAACAGGCAAAATTGGCCTTGGAGTACAAAATGAAGCAGGGAAAAGTTTAACAGTTTTGCTAAGAGAACACACTGGTCATAGCAAACACCCTCTTCCAACAACACAAGAGAAGACTCTACACATGGACATCACCAGATGGTCAACACCGAAATCAGATTGATTATATTCTTTGCAGCCAAAGATGGAGAAGCTCTATACAGTCAGCTAAAACAAGACCTGTGGGAGCTGACTGTAGCTCAGATCATGAACTCCAAATTCAAACTTAAATTGAAGAAAGTAGGGAAAACCACCAGACCATTCAGGTATGCCCTAAATCAAATCCCTTAGGACTATACAGTGGAAGTGACAAATAGATTCGAGGGATTAGATCTGATAGACAGGGTGCCTGAAGAACTATGGATGGAGTTTTGGGACATTGTACAGGAGACAGTGATCAAGACCATCCTCAAGAAAAAGAAATACAAAAAGGCAAAATGGTTGTCTGAGAAGGCCTTACAAACATCTGAGAAAAGATGAGAAGTGAAAGGCAAAGGAGAAAAGGAAAGATATACCCATTTCAATGAAGAGTTCCAAAGAACAGCAAGGAGAGATAAGAATGCCTTCCTCAGTGATCAATGCAAAGAAATAGAGGAAAACAACAGAATGGGAAAGACTAGAGATCTCTTCAAGAAAATTAGAGATACCAAGGGAACATTTCACGCAAAGATGGGAACAATAAAGGACAGAAATGGTCTGGACCTAACAGAAGCAGAAGATATTAAGAAGAGATGGCAAGAATACACAGAAGAACTGTACAAAAGAGTTCTTCATGACCCAGATAATCACGATGGTGTGATCACTGACCTAGAGCCAGACATCCTGGAATGTGAGGTCAAGTGGGCCTTAGGAAGCATCACTACAAACAAAGCTAGTGGAGATGATGGAATTCCAATTGAGCTCTTTCAAATCCTAAAAAATGGTACTGTGAAAGTTCTGCACTCAATATGCCAGCAAATTTGGAAAACTCAGCAGTGGCCACAGGACTGGAAAAGGTCTGTTTTCATTCCAGTTCCAAAGAAAGGCAATGCCAAAGAATGCTCAAACTACTGCACAATTGCACTCATCTCACACGCTAGTAAAGCAATGCTCAAAATTCTCCAAGCCAGGCTTTAACAGTCCATGAACCATGAACTTCTGGATGTTCAAGCTGGATTTAGAAAAGGCAGAGAAAGCAGAGATCAAATTGCCAACATCTGTTGGATCATCAAAAAAGTAAAAGAGTTCCAGAAAACCATCTACTTCTGCTTTATTGACTATGCCAAAGCCTTTGACTGTGTGGATCACAATAAACTGTGGAAAATTCTGAAAGAGATGGGAATACCAGATCACCTGACCTGCCTCCTGAGAAATCTGTATGCAGGTCACGAAGCAACAGTTAGAACTGGACATGGAACAACAGACTGGTTCCAAATCGGGAAAGGAATATGTCAAAAATGTATATTGTCACTCTGCTTATTTAATTTATATGCAGAGTACATCATGAGAAACTCTGGGCTGAAGGAAGCACAAGCTTGAATCAAGATTGCCAGAAGCAATATCAATAACCTCAGATATGCAGATGACATCACACTTATGGCAGAAACCTTATGGCAAAAGAACTAAAGAGCCTCTTGATAAAAGTGAAAGAAGAGAGTGAAAAAGTTGGCTGAAAGTTCAACATTCAGAAAACTAAGATCATGGCATCCAGTCCCATCACTTCATGGCAAAAAGATGGGGAAACAGTGGAAACAGTGAGATTTTTTGGGACTCCAAAATCACTGTAGATGGGGACTGCAGCCATGAAATTAAAAGACACTTGCTCCTTGGAAGAAAAGCTATGACCAATCTAGACAACTTATTAAAAAGCAGAGACATTACTTTTCCAACAAAGGTCTGTCTAGTCAAAGCTATAGTTTTTTCAGTAGTCATATATGGATGTGAGAGTTGGACTATAAAAAATGCTGAGCATGGAAGAATGGATGCTTTTGAACTGTGGTGTTGGAGAAGACTCTCAAGAGTCCCTTGGACTGAAAGGAGATCAAACCAGTCAATCCTAAAGGAAATCAGTCCTGAATATTCACTGAAAAGACTGATGCTGAAGCTGAAACTCCAGCACTTTGACCACCTAATGTGACTCATTTGAAAAGACCCTAATGCTGGGAAAGATTGAAGGCAGGAGGAGAAGGGGATGCCAGAGGATGAGATGGTTGGATGGCATCACCGACTCAATGGATATGAGTTTGGGTAAACTCCCGGAGTTGGTGATCGACAGGGAGACCTGGCGTGCTGCAGTCCGTGGGGTTGCAGAGTTGGGCACGACTTGAGTGACTGAACTGAACTGAACTGAGAGATGAAAAAAATTACAACCTAGAGAAATAAATGACAAGCATTCAAAAATTTATGGAGCCTCTAAAAGGAGCACTTTTATGCTCCTTTGATTTATGGAGCACTAATAGGGGCTTCCTGGGTGGCCCTAGTGGTAAGGAACCCACCTGCCAATGCAGGACACCATAAGAAGTACAGATCGATCTCTGGGTCTGGAACATCCTTTGGAGTAGGAAATGGCAACCCTCTCCAGTATTCTTGACTGGAAAGTTCCATGGACAGAGGAGCCTGACGGGCTTCATACAGTGCATGGGGTTGTAAACAGTCTGATCCAACCTATCATCTGGGCATGCGTGCACTGCACTAGGAACTGGGGAATTGAAATAGAGCCTCAGTATAGCCTTCAGGTGTTTCCAATTATCAGTAAGCTTGTTAAGCAATGGTTCTGAGGCAGCTAATAGTATCTCATGTGTTTTTTACAGATGCTGTTTTACATACATAATCTTTTGATCTTCACAACAACTTTTAAACTAAGAACTATTATTATCACCAGTTTTAGAGGAGAAAACAAAGTATATGATCAGGTCACCCAAGATGGCTGTTCTCTTTCTCTCTTACATTCCCTGCTTGACCAGTCCCTGCTTCAGCTCCACTCTACTCACATGACCTACCCACCTACGTGTTCGCCCCCATCCCAGCCAGAGATCATTCTAAATTTTAGATCAGACATCTCACCAAAGGGGTGGGTGAAGGGCCTGCCTGCACCTCTCCTGGTCTCCCTGGTAACAGATGAGTCCACCTGATATCAATTACCCTTGTTACTTCTAACCTCCCCCTTGCCCTGGAACCAAAGACTGATGCCAAGACCTACCCATCTTTGTTACACATGGTGGGGTGTCACTTTAGGACCTTGCTTCAGAACAGTAAGTTCCCCTATCCATTAAACAACTGCTTCTGTCGCTGATTCTGGGCCAGACCCTTTCTTCCATCTGGAACCTGGGCATGCCTTGCAGGCCTGTGTGGTGCAGCCCAGCTATTGGCAGAGCAGCCAGGAGATGGAGGAGACTCTCTCTGGCACTGAGATGTCAGGAAATAAGGACAGTGGATCAAAAGTTTTGAAGCTTCGAATACATGGGGTCCTAAATTTGCAGGGTGATCCTTGTGTGGCCGAACTCATATGTGGGGCCCTTTTTTGACTGCCCCAGATAAATAGGAGCCACCCAGGGAATATGAGGAACTGAGACAACCCTAAGGCTGTTGGGGAGAAATTGGCTGTCTTTCCAGTGGGGAAAAAAGAAGGCCGCAGTTGTGGGCTGTCTGTTGCTTTTTGTACTGAGAAAGGCCATAAGGGGCTGAGCTGACAACCCGGGTGAAGGTTAGCTTGAAAGCTGATTCTGGTTCCTCTGGAAGTGAGACATGTGAATATGAGTGAACGAGTTATATTATTGCCTGTTACTGTTATTTGTTTAAACTATATTGGCAATTTAGAAACTGAAAAAAAAAAAAAATCCCTGACATTCTAAAACTGGGTTTTGCTTATGCCCTCAGAGGAAGTTAGCTTTCTATATAGAAGGAACTGGTATTTCTTTTTTCATGCCTTTCAGATGTAAATGAGATAAAGGATTGTAGGTAAACTCTATAGGAATAACTATGTTTGGGGAATATTTATCTAAAATAGTCTTTCCAGCTTTTGGTAACTTGCAAACAAACTGAATTAAATCAAGAGAATTCATTGACTGTCTAGGTCATTTCAAATAGGGTAAAATATTAGAAAATTAATTACTGGGTGGGTCTAAGTTTACCTACCTTTGCCTTGTTTGGAGAAAAAGACTAAAACATAAGATTTCCAATCAGGAAATGCTGATATGACAAACGTTTATAATTACTTGTTGCTTGGTTTTTACCAGAGATTAGGATTTTAAGAGTTAAAATTATAATCAGTCATAATTCTGGTTATTGTAACCAAGTTTCTTTGTCAGTTACATTGTATTTAAGTGTTTAACCGTGACTTTTTAAAAGTCTTTGTTGCTTATAAACAGTTGTACCTGATGCTTTTGTAAAAGTGCTTCATCTTCAAGAAGGTACATAGAAAGGAACTTTTGGCAAGTTAAATTTAATAAATTTCATATTGTGCCATTGAACTGGGTAAGAAATTAAAGAATCCTAGTGGAAAACCTAATAGCTTCATAAAAGGCTTAAAAAAAGAATTGTTTAGAGTAAACTGGTGGATATGGTGATAATTTTTAAGGTCTTATCTGGATTATTACTGGTTTTGATCTGTGTTTTCCAAATAGGAAAGCTCTTCCACTTTAGTTAGTTTTGACTTATAGCGATTTGGTAAATTACACTTGTAAGTAGATTTGAAAATTTTCTTTCTCTCTGCCTGGTCTCTCAAGAAATTGAGACACTTGGGTTCCAAGCAGACTTATCAGGTGACTGGGAAAGGCTGTCTCCTGTTCTACTGCAGGAATCTTGATTTGGGGGTACCTCTAGATGAGAGAAATACACTGATACAGAAGCAGATGGCAGGTCCTTAGCATGGCTTTCCTGACCTTCAGAGGTCTTTTGAGAATTCAGTGTCAGATTCCTTCTGAGGAATTCTACCACAATCAGTATGGAGGGGCATATGTAGACAATTGACCAGACTTATTTTGCAAATAAATTAGTCTTGATTTGGCTGTGTTTTGTGGAGATAAGGGAAATTTAGAGAGAAAAATACTATGTTTCAGTGGATTTTAAATTCTATTCCTGTTAATTGAGGTCTGTGTTTCTGAAAGTTATTGTGTTAGCCTCACTTTTGTCCCGATATTGAGGATGGAAAGACAATTATCTAGTGAAGTTGTCACAGAGTATAACTACTCAGGATGTATGACTACTTGCTTTCAATCTGTTGCTAAAAGCACATGTACAGTGTTTGTGTAATATTTTGGTATAAGTGATACAATATATAGCCTATGTTTTCTCTTTAACATGCCTCTGAACTGATCCACAATATCTGATCAGTTTCCCCTCAATATGGATAACTAGGCCAATATGAAGGAAGCCTAGCACAGAGGGACATGATCTGGACCCAGGGCAGTCAGGCAGCATTCACACTGGCTTCCTGTGACATATTGATCTATTGAAAGATTTGCAATCAGAAGGGGAAATTATTGGAAAATCTTCACATATAGAGGTATTGGGAAGGCATTCTGGCTTATCATGGTTTAACTTAAACTTTATTGACCAGAGTGGCCTGTTTTTTCCCTATTGAGCATATTTTCTACATCTGTTTTGGTCATTGTGAGGGGAAATTCATCTTAAAGTCAAACTGGTATAGCTGTGGTTCAGACATCCAAGATAAAACTCGGTGGCCATTGTAAATGTGATTAAGGACATGTTCCTATATTACTGAAAACTTGAGTTTTTCTGAACCATGGAAGACCAGGACAAAAACCAAAGGTATTATCTCAGAATGCCAGTAATGCTTGTATTTTGCTTAGTGGTCATGATCTTCTCTGTATTGTGCCTGTTAGATGTCTTACATTTCATCATTAGCCTGAGTGAAGGAAATCTGTTTGAGGACTGGGAAGCAGCCACAACCTTACTATAAAATGAGTCTAATTGTAGGGTCCACAGTGAAATGCCGCTGTAGGCTTCATCTAGATTTCCATGAAAACGAGCCCAGCTAATGTGATTCTGTGTGGATGACTAACAGTGGGGGCAAAGACTCTTGCCATGTTCCCTTCCCATATGCCATTATGTCAGAAGGACCCCCATTGTTAAACGGTACTGTACAACTAACTCCCGATGAACACCCCTGGGCTATGCTGTGTGGAATGGAATAAACTGGCTTCTGGACACCCATGAGTCCAATTACTGGGGTTAATTTCTTTTTGTTAGGAAAGACTAAATGGATCCACCCCTAATGGCACTCAACATAACGTGGAGTGAGCAGACTGGTACTTTGACTGCTGGTTAGACCACCAAGGTGCTTCTTTTAGAGCCAGGGTCTTCCCTTCTCCATGGGGGTGGCTCTGGGTTTGTGAAAACGAGGGTGGCCTACCTTTCTCTTCACTGGATAGAATGCTACCACCACTGACTCCCTCTCCATTGACTCACTGAGTGCTTGGTTCCAAAATTTGCCCAAATCCTGGTGAATGACTGTTCTGAGCATGCTAGGTAACTTACTCCTGATACTCTAGCTTCTGGTATCTGTATTGTATTTGTGGTCTCTGCTTGCAGTGCCGTTCTCCATACCTGACCCCAGGGATGTGCAGGAGAGGGGCAGACTCACATTTAAGGGCTGAACAGGGTATTGTAAGAGTGATGAGTGTGTGATCTGGCCACTCAAGAAAGATGTTCTCTTACTCTCTCTACATCCCGTTTGACCAGTGCCTGGTCCTCCTATACCGCCATTCACATGACTGACTTTCCTACAGACTTGCCCCTGCCCTAGTTAGTGATTTATATTAGAATGTCTCCACCAGGACAGTGTATCAAAAGGGTCATGAGAGATACAGCTCTCTGCTACTTTCCCTAGTCAGGGATGAGACAAGCTGGGGCCAATTCCCCCTATAACTGGTAACCTCCACTTGCCCCTGGAAGTGAGGACAGCTGCCATTTCCTGCCCACTGTCTGTATCACATGTTGGGGTGTCACTCCAGGACCTTGCTTTAGGCATGTAATATCCTCCATCCATTAAACTATGGATGTCTCTTTCACTGCTCTGGGCGCTTTCTTCAGTCTCACTGATAGGCAAGTCCAGAGCTTGTAGGCCTGCGGGGTGCAGCCCTACATCAAGGTTGAGAGAGTTTAAGTAACTTTGCCTAAGATGGTATAAAGTGGTTAGCTGTCCCAGAGAGCCTTCACAATCCCATGTTCTCACCTATGAGTCATTGCCTCATGAGTATTATTTCCACTGTTAGAGAAAGAGCACAATGAATTCTGATCAAATTATTACAGGAAGATATTTATGCATACTTGAAAAATTGATCCTTTTGAACTGTGTTGTTGGAGAAGACTCTTGAGAGTCCCTTGGACTGCAAGGAGATCCAACCAGTCCATCCTAAAGGAGATCAGTCCTGGGTGTTCATTGGAAGGACTGATGCTAAAGCTGAAACTCCAATACTTTGGCCACTTCATGCAAAGAGTTGACTCATTGGAAAAGACACTGATGCTGGGAGGGATTGGGGGCAGGAGGAGAAGGGGACAACATAGGATGAAATGGCTGGATGGCATCACCGACTCGATGGACATGAGTTTGAGTGCACTCCGGGAGTTGGTGATGGACAGGGAGGCCTGGTGTGCTGTGATTCATGGGGTCGCAAAGAGTCGGACACGACTGGGTGACTGAACTGAACTGACTGATTTGCCTCACTTACACAGAAATGACAGATTTTTTAAATAGATAAATGGCTATTTAGACATAGTAAAAAAGAAATCTCTCCACTTATCATCAGTCTCTTAGGGGTAAATTAGTGTTCAAGTCATATGGGGGCACAGCAGTGAGACTCATATTTAATCACTTGAATATTCTTGATGTAGCTTGTTACAGGACGGGATCAATGGCTGCATGCAGCCAGGGGCCATGCTCTTTATCAATGAGATATAATTGGGTTAACACAAATTATTTGTTTACCCTTGTGAATCAAAAACTTGCTAGTGGTCTGTGACTCAGGAATAAAGCAGAAGCACCCTTCTAAGTACTTGGAACTTACATGTGAATCTTGGGAAGGAGTATAAAGTTTTGCAAATTATAAAAATGGACATTGAATCCTGAATGATCATGAGATACTGTGTAATTAATGCCATCTGTGTGAACCTAAGTTTTCTCAATTATACAATGCACATAAATAGAATTGACTTTACTGAATGGTTGTCGAGCTTATATAAAAATATATGTAACTACTTATAAAAATGTTTCACTTCTGCTAAATAACAAGTATTTACTACAATTAAAACCAAACCACATTTACTTCATTTAACTGTGTTTGGAAGAAATATTTAAAAAGGTATCCCATACCCTTCTGATATTTTAAATGGAGGTCATGGGAAACTCATTTTAAAATTGTTATAAAACAGACATTTAGGTTGTTAAAGGATTTTGAAAATCATCTAATTAAACCCCCGTTTATAAAGATGTAGGAATAAAGGCCCAGAGAAGTAACTGACATGTCCATGGTTTCACCTCTCCTAATGCAGGAACGTGTTCCAATGCACTTATACCAGGGTATTGAGACTGCACTACTTTACTTTACACTGGAGGGCTGTGTGCCCCAAGGCACGATGAGTTCACAATTTTAAAGCTGATTTATATATTCTTCTCTCTAACCACTTTCCCTCTGCTGTCATTTCTACTTTTTATATATCTGATTCTAACACACCTCCCTCCACACATTACTTCTCTCATCCACATTGGGCTAAGAAACAAATTCACTAGTGGAACTAGATTTAAAATATAAATGCATAGGCTTTGAGTGAGGGTGGAGTGACTCTGCTGTCAGTAAAATATGTGACTTTCAGTACCTTTATTTTGGTTTATTTATTCAGACTATTTCACAGTTGTGGATAATGGTGGGAGTTCACAAAAATTCTGGGCTGAGCATCAGGTGATTAGTTTTCTGAAGAACTAAAATCCCAGAAAGTGATCTACTGATAAATGTGAGCCATTGTTGCATTAACATTTGGATATATGTGAATATTAGACATTGACAATGAATTCATGACCGAGCATTGCCACCAACAAAAAATATTCCATGAACAATAACTAAATTTGAAGACATTAATGTGCTGAATTAGAACAGAAATGTAAAATTTAAATAGGAAAGGTAGTCTGTCAGTACAATTTGTATTAATTGAGAAACAAGCAAATTAATTTAAGAAATATAAGAAAAGTTTATTTGTAGAGTCTTTCTGACTCTACATCAGTCGTCTAGTCTGTAAGAATTCCCAGTCCAAGGAATGGTATGTTATCCTAGTGCTGGTCTCCAGTTTCCCCTCAGTCTTTACCCACATGCTCACGAACCCATACTATCAGGAAAATGAGTGTAGCTCAGGTTCTGGAGGATTTAAGACAATAATTATCACTGATTTTTCTGGGACAGAAAGCATTAGACTGCCAAAATCATGGGTTAAGAACATCATTAAACCCTAACACATAATCAAATAGCCAAACTTTACAGGAAGCTCTTAGAAAATTTACCCTTTGGGGCATCATTCAAACTTTTCAACAGTTATTTGTGACTATTTTTTTGTTTGTTTGTTTGGTTTTAGTGTAATAGCACACACCAATAGCACACACCATTCTCAGGTATGGAGAACGGCACTGCAACCAGGTATTTTTGTGCCTGCTAATATCTGTTATCAGGAAGTTCATGATTATACATTTCATAACCTGACATAAAATGCTTTTAACCTTAATTTTATTAATTGTATATCAATTTTTAATATGTGCTACATAGTAAGATACTATGATGATGATACTATTACTACTATAAACAATCACTTATTATGGTGCTTTAAATATGCCAGTCACTGTTCTGAGCAATTTACAGATAAAAATTCATTCAATTTTAACATATGGAACTGAGTTTTTATCAGTAAGTGTTTCTGATATGTCTCCTTGTTCCCATATGGGTCCCCCAGCAGCTCATTGTGGCTTTTGGAATTCAACCATTAAAGAAGAATTCTTAAGAGCTTACACTGGACACCTAAATAGTTTACGTCTCAGACTCTGTTTGTGTCTAAGCTATTGTCTCTTAGTTGCAAATCCACCCTTCTGTACTTGCGAACGCTGGCATCAAACTGCACAAATTTCATTTCTCCTTTTAAGGTGCTTCCCACTGAATTCTGAGAATAGGAGGCACTATAGGGAGATGTGAAGACAAAAGGAAAAGTAAGAAGGGACTTTCTTATTCCGTCCAAGTCTCTTCTTTAAGGAGTGTCCCCATGTTGGCCCTCTACTTTGGCAGACCTCGACCTGGTTCTTACTGCATTCCCAGAACAGCCTCATCACGCCCCAGGCATTGACCCCTTCTTAAAGGTCTGAGCCCCAGCCGTTGGGAATATTCTCCTAAGATGTCACCATGAAAATTTCAGCCTCACTTTCCCTGTTAATATCCTCACTTTTTCCTGATAGACATAGCAAGTGTAAGATTTTGACTTATATTGTACTTCTGAAATCAGTATAATTAAAATATTCATCTACTCATGGTGACATCTGAGTGGACTTGAACAATGCTGCTGCTGCTAAGTCGCTTCAGTCGTGTCCGACTCTGTGCGACCCCATAGACGGCAGCCCACCAGGCTCCCCCGTCCATGGGATTCTCCAGGCCAGAACATTGGAATGGGTTGCCATCTCCTCCTCCAATGCATGAAAGTGAAAAGTCAAAGTGAAGTCACTCAGTCGTGTCCGACTCCCAGTGACCCCATGGACTGCAGCCCACCAGGCTCCTCCGTCCATGGGATTTTCCAGGCAAGAGTACTGGAGTTGGGTGCCGAATGGTAGAACTCCAAGGCTCTCTGAGAGTTCTTAGTAGTGGAGGCAATCTGTCTGCCTGGATGTGAGAAAACTGTCCTGCTCTGGGATTAAGACCCTTCAGTACTTTTGTGAGATAAAGAATTCCAGACCAACCATCTGGGATGCCAATAACAAAAAAGGATAGTATCAATAAATAAAAAAGAAGTTATTTATATCAACTCCAGTCATGAATAACTAATTAAAGAAATGGGGACTCCAGGAGCTATACATAGCTTATCCCTTGCCTGGTATTATTTAGAGAGAGATAGATATATCTCTGCCTATCTGTAAAGACCACATAGACATTTAGACATATTAATATTTGTATATATTATGTGCTTTCTTTTGACTTCCTCTATCCTATCCACTTACTATTTTTATAAAGGTGGTTTCATCATAGATAGGTTTACAATTGAGTCTTTAGGAAACAGAATATTCAGGCAGGACTGCAATTGTAATGGATTAAATATCATCATAAATGGATGCTGTGATTGTTACTTAGAAATGAACATGATGGATGTTTGGATTTTGCATATCTCCTTTTTGGACAAATGAAGAGAGCACTTTTTGTTTGTATAGAGAGTCATTGCATCTTATTGTGAAATTGTATGAATATGTACAGAAGTGTGTATATGGTACCAAATAACCAGATGAGTGAATTATTTCATTTATTAAGCACTTTTCTGTCAGTTCAAAATGCAACTTTCTATACTCTAAAAAGTTTGTGATGCTTCAGCTAAACTGCTTAGTTTTCATTTTTCCTCTGCCACTAGGATTTCTATCAGCTTCTTCCAGTAGGAGGAACTCAAGAGAGACAAGAAAGCAGATGAAAGGGGAAAGGAATAGTCTCCCTGTTACAGTCTTACTTTGCCTTTTAATGTCACCCTTCACCTTGAGACAGCAGTTGATTCCAGTCTCCAGTTTAGGTTTTCCAAGAACAAGCTCCATTTTGCTCTCCCAAAGGTAGCAGCTTCAATCAGGCAGTCCCTCCTCCCTGTGAGTCTGCTCTCAAATGTGTAAGTGTCCTCTCACCAGCTCCTGAGATGCTGTTAATAGCAGCACGTAAGAAGACCTCAGACGTCTGAGACCTCGCTCTGAGGAACCTCTTCCCTGATTACCCATGATAATCACATAGTTGAGTAGCAACTTGTTCTTAAAGGTCCGATTCCCAGCTTTGGGGTTCTCTTCTTTGAGCTGCTGAAGTACCATTCAGGGGATGTCCTCTGTACAGATGATTGAGTCCAGCTCTAAAAGGCCTATTGTGTGAGTTTTTAGGTTCTCTTAACACTATCTTGTTAAGTTGTGATATGAGATGTGAGAGTTGGATGTGAGATATGGATGTGAAAGTTGGAGTATAAAGAAAGCTGAGCACAGAAGAATTGATGCTTTTGAACTGTGGTGTTGGAGAAGACTCTTGAGAGTCCCTTGGACTGCAAGGAGGTTCAACCAGTCCATTCTAAAGGAGATCAGTCCTGGGTGTTCATTGGAAGGAATGATGCTAAAGCTGAAACTCCAATACTTTGGCCACCTGATGCGAAGAGCTGACTCATTTGAAACGACCCTGATGTTGGGAAAGATTGAGGGCAGGAGGAGAAGGGTACAACAGAGGATGAGATGGTTGGATGGCATCACTGATTCAATGGACATGAGTTTGAGTAAACTCCAGGAGTTGGTGATGGACAGGGAGGCCTGGCATGCTGTGGTTCATGGGGTTGCAGAGTTGGACATGACTGAGCGACTGAACTGAGCTGAACTGAACTAACACTATCTTCCTCCCTTTGGTGTCTGACTCCTTTAGTTACTATCTCTGTTACTCATTTAACAGTTCTTTCTGTATTAAATTCTCTCTGTTGAAATATCTTGTCTGGTTTTATTTTATGCAGTCTTAATTTGATCTCTAAGAGTTGTATGAACTAGGATAAGTCATCTTCCCATTCAAACACTCAATCCCTTATCTGTTTAACTAGAGGGTGGGGGTTGTGGTTACAGAAGGAGGAATATAAATAATAACTGGTCTTTCACAACTTGTTTTCTGAGAAATGCTCGTCAAGCATTTCCTTCTTGCAAAATAATACTCATGGCCATGTGGACTTGGGAAATGTTAACTACTCTAGAAAACTGTGAGAGAATCACAATGCACATAAGCTCTGAGAAGCCCAGAAGGAAAGAAACATATTCTGCTTTGATTCAATATCTCCCCTAAAATTCTTTAACTCAGGAAACTCTTCTCTTTTCAGTTAACCTCTCTTACCGCTCTATGACATACACTGAGAAATTCTCAGCAGTTCCAAAGTTTTGCAGATTTTTTTTTCAAGATACTTTCATTGAGGAGAAATATAATGCCTATAATATATAATAGATCTAATGGGTTTTATTTATCTTTTTCAGCTCTAAGCATAGATGTTGACTGATAGTAATGTGCTTTGTAGTGAAATGTATAGTAAATGCTGAGGCAGGGCAGGAAGAATGTTAGAACACCAGGAAAATTATTTCAGGAAATGAAAGACAAAGTGAGAGAATTTGGGAGGGGATTATAGGACAGACTCACATATGGTTAAGTGAACAAGCTATGGATTCAACTGCTTAGGTATGACTCTCAGCTCTAGCCCTTGAGTACCACTTGATTCTGAACAAAATCATTTGTCTTCACTGTCCCTGGGTTTCTTATCTTTAAATGCAGCTAACAGTAGTATATTTCACAAGTTTGTGAAGGAATTAAGTATAACATAGTATATAATGTGATTAACACCAACTTGCACTTAATTATTTCATGTAGTCTCAAAAACAGGAAAAGGCCTTGTATAATGACTTAATTTAGATAATAAAAAAAAATAGTAATGAAATTAATATAAGCTGTTCAAAATGGAAGGAAATTCAGAGGATGTCTATTCAATCTCCCTCATCCTATAAAACTACGTCTCTCAGAGTCTAAGAGATTTGGTCATGGAGCTAATTAATAGGGAAGTTAGATGGAGATTAGCTTCCTCACCCTTAGTAGAGCTATTTCAATTAAACTTTAATTTGTTTGACCATAGAATTTTTTTTTTTTTTTTTGGTATTTTCCTGGATAAAAGCAAGAGTAGTAATTCCAGAATATTGCTTTCTGGGTTCAGAGCTCTAGCTGATCTCAGTGATTTTTAAGACCCAGCTATGGTTAGTGAGGAATTTATTGATCTGCACAAACCATACCACATGCTTTCTCCTGTTTCTAGTTCCTATTTCCCTAACATCAATCTATGTGGGAGAAATATGGAAGAGTTAGCATCAGGAGGAGCTGGAATAGAAAGGGATAAAAATAGTCTCATTCATTTTTTTTCAGCTTGAGGTACAATTGATAAAGTTATAAGATATTTAAAGTGTACAATGGGATGATTTAATATATGCATACATTGTGAAATGATTTCCTCTTTTAAGTTAATTAACATATCCATCATCTCATGTATTGATGAAAACATTTAATTTCTGGTCTCTTAGCAAATTTCAATTATACTATACAATGTTATCAACTATAGTCACCATTCAGACCCTATTTATCTTATAACAGAAAGAGTGTTGAATGAGCAGAAAGGAGATGAAGGCTTGACTACTGGAATACAAATTTTTTTTTTTAGAACTGGATGACCAAGTCTGCTACTCATATTTTCTACCTCTCAGAATCCCGAGGGACACTAACACTGGGGAGGTAGCCACTTCACATCCCCGTACTGAGGAAACTCTTCTGAGCTCTATTAAACAGATCCAGACAACCATGTTTATTATTGTTTCATTTAGTGATACACTTAGAAAGATAAAGAATATGAGATATAAGAACAGTTATAATATACAAGCCTTCTACCACTTCATGGAATTATGATGAACATATTATTTTAAAAGAAGAACTGAATGAGATAAAACAACCCTGTACTGCAGTCCAACTGAAGCTATATACAATGCATATATAGTTTATGATCTATGTATAATTCATATGTATAAAAACAACATACTTTATTGACGTAAAATAGCACAGCAAGGTTTGAAACAAATGGCTAAGCTCAATGCAGGCTTTACAGTGCCCTGAAAGCCATTTTACTAGCATAAAGGCCTCCAACATGCTGGTATTAACCTCCTGATAAATATTTAGACTATTTATATTTTGTTCTCTTCAGAACTAAGCCAAAAATAAATATATTTTAAGGCAACCTTTAGAAGTGTCAACATTTCTTATTTTATCTGCTTTGTGACAAATGTTATTCACAGTGACAATTAAAATATTGAACAATGAAGGACAAAGATTGACAAATTCATCCTGAATCCATTGTATCCTTTTATAAAATTTTCTCTAATGTACAGAAAAGTCATATTCTTTAGCAACCTCCACTTTCCAATTGTGAAAAGTAACATTATTGCTTTTCTGCCCATACAGGCTTACTCAAAGTTATATGTTAGAGATTTCAATTTTGATTTCATGTTCAGAAAAGCATCTATACAAGTCTCATTGCTATTTTTAAAAATTCAGAAAACAAGAACTTACTGAAAACAGGTTATTATGGCTGCAAGCTATTCCACACTGTTGCTCACTTCCATTGTATCTTTGGATAGATAAACTATCCAATATACAAGGTTGAATCCTGCAAATGCAACTGGGAAGAGAATCCGAGAATATTGGTCTATTTTACTGGTACCTCCAAAGGTTAGTGAGACGGGTGGGGGGGTTACAGGTGTTGACTGTAAGATGGGAGCTCTTGTGAGGACTTTGCTGGCCTCAGGGGATGGAACTATTGGCAATGTCAGAGATGTGATTCTTTTCTTCAGATGGTACTTGGAATCAGGATGCTGTAGAGGAAAAATATACATATATACTCTGCTTAGGTAAAGGAACAGACATTAGTCATTCATTTTATCATCATTGACAGATGTTTGCTGACACTTTATTATATAAGTTGAGCTTCCCTGTGGCTCAGATGGTAAAGAGTCTGCCTGCAATGTGGGAGACCGGGGTTCAATCCCTGGGTCAGGAAGATCCCCTGGAGAAGGAAATGGCAACCCACTCCAGTAAATCTTGCCTGGAAAATCCCATGGATGGAGGAGCCTGAAAGGCTACGGTCCATGGGGTCACAAAGAGTCAGACACAACTGAGCAACTTCACTTTCTTTCTCTTTCTTTCTATCATATAAGTTAAAGTACCAGCAAATTATTTTTTCTTTTT
Source organism: Bos indicus x Bos taurus (assembly GCF_003369695.1). Lineage (NCBI taxonomy): Eukaryota > Metazoa > Chordata > Mammalia > Artiodactyla > Bovidae > Bos > Bos indicus x Bos taurus. The sequence goes on from NC_040082.1 coordinate 37,258,339, forward strand.
TTTGAAGTAGACCATTTTTAAAGTCTTTATTGAATTTGTTATACTATCGCTTCTGTTTTATGTTTAGATTTTTTGGCCATGAGGCATGTGGGATCTTAGCTTCCTGATTAGGGGTTGAACCTGCACCCCCTGTGCCTGCAATGAATTGGCAGGCAAAGTCCCAACCACTGGATCACCAGGGCAGTGTCATCAAATTCTTAATAATATTTGATAGTGCTACTTTTCCAAGAAAGTGGTAAAACAAATTCTAAAAACATTGATTTACTAACAGCCACTGATAGTTCAGTTGGTAAAGAACCTGCCTGTAATTCAGCAGACCCTGGTTGGATTCCTGGGTCAGGAAGATGCTATGAAGAAGGGATAGGCTACCCACTCCAGTATTCTTGCCTGGAGAATTCCATGGACTATATAGTCCATGGGGTCTCAAAGAGTCACACATGACTGAGCAAATTTCACTTAATATCCTATAATTTAATACATCAGCAATTGATGCCAAGCATGATCCATGTCCCAGGAACTGTGTTGAGTATTGTACTATTAGGAAGAGATAAGCCAGGTTATAAGGGTTTATCCACCCACCACCCCAGTTATGCATAAACCTATATGGCAATGTGTATAGGCAATGAGAGGGAATGTCACGATGACAGGGAATTTCATTTTGTAGTATGTGGGTAATTAGTTAATACCATAAAATAACAGCTCAGTTAAATGATAGCATTCTTCTAGACAGGTTCCCAGCCTACAGCCTAATATTCACACATTCATATATCTGAACCAACTGAGGTATGAACAATAGCAAACAAATTTTAAAATGCTCATGTACCTCAAAAGCTAGGCACAAAGTAGAAATATCCATACTATTCTTCCCTTGAATGTGACTGCCTCTTGGTCCAGAGTTCTGTGTTGTGAGCTTTCTGCTTCCTGTTCACAACTTCTCTACTGTCTCCTTCCATCTTAAGTTACCAAAAATGATACATTTATTAACCTCATAATTATTATATGTTCTTTTCCATCATTAGCTTTTCTGTTCCACTGAAATCAGAGGACAACCAATTCTAGTCTTGAAAGGGATATTCAGTGCATTAAGTAACAGATGAGAGGCTGAGATCTAGATGTGGGAACTGCTTCACCCACGCTTTCACAGCCAGTAATCAACCAGCCTGGTTAATCTCAGTGCTTGCTATATCCCAGCATCTTCTCTTCTTCACTCTATAGTATCGAGTCTGCTTCAGAGACTCTAATTCTGTTTGCTTTAGACACCTTTCAACATGGTGGAGACTAGGGGGGCTTCTTCTGATTCTTACTTTTTCTTGTCTACAGCCTGTAATAATCACTCTCCTTGTGGCTGGGTTGTCCTTGCTGAGTCCCTGCCTTCACACGCATGCTGTACATTATCCCTGCTCTTGTAAAACTGCCTTGTTTCCTCTCTGGCAGCAAAATCACCACTTTGCTGCCTGGCAGGGTGTGTTATTCACATGGACAGACTCCCATGGCTTTAGAGAGCAGCCCCATGGCAACAGCATGAGGCGGCCACCTCCCCGGTGCTGGTGGAACTGCGGGACCGGAATGGCCCGCTGATGCGGTGACACTTGGACTCTGGGAAAACAACAACCCCAAGAACCTCTTCTCCCTCTACTCCTGAATTTTGCTTTGATTTGTCGGGGATGTTCCTGAACATCTAAATAGTAATAGTCATCATAGAGAATTCAAGCCCACTGTGCTTTGGGGGGCCATAGTAAATGCTGTTTCTTTACCAAAAGCAAGAATAAATCACTGTAAAGTCTGATTTGACTTGACCATGGTGAATTTCAAGCAAAGAATATCTTTACCTGTTATCTGTTGACCAGATATTGGGCTAGGCCCTGTGGACAGAAATAAATAAATCAAAGGTGTTGGAGGCAGGAGAGAGTTTCAAATAGAATATTGCCCAGTGTACTGATCTTGAATAGGAAATAAGTGACATTTTCTATTAAAGATATGTGACAACCTTCTTTGATTCTTTGCTTTATAAACCATTGTCACTCTCTTTTCATAAATTCTATTCATTCCTCAAAGTCAATTTTAAGCTTCACTTTCTTACTGGAGCCTCCTTTCATTTCTCGTGCCCTTATTGGTCATTCTTTCTTTTCAGTGCCTACACCTGTAATATACAATTTTCAATCTAGATATTGATATATGGGTGTAATATCTGACATTGTACACAGCTGTCCTGTGTGTTAGTCTGTTTTACCAATAAATTGTTAAACAACTGAAAAAACTGTGACAACTGAGGACAGTTGTGCCTAGGGTCACCAGTAGTGCGTGGATAGGACCAGTGTAGTGGTATCCCAGTCTCAATATGTGCTGCCTGTCTTAGAAGATAAATATAACATTGTCAGCCTAAGCTTTCTATCATGTTTCCCAAATTCTAATTTGAATTTTCAACTATTATATATGTTATCAAAATGTTCTTCACCTGAAAGAGAAAAATGTGTCACTGTTTAATCCTTTAAAAAGAGTTCTCCTCCTTCCAGATACACAGAACATGAAAATATTTTACTCTAATAAATTTTCTAAGTATCTTACTGGAGAATAAAGAGGGCAAGGCTTTAGAGCAGATCTTCTTTCCAAACCTGTCTTGATTTTTAATAGCATGCATTGTCTATCTGTCACCTATGTTTCTTTCTTTTTAAGGGAGAAAGAGGGCAGACGTGAACAAGTTCACTGAGATGGAAAAGTGTAAATTATAATCCAGCATAAAAATATAATGTATTGTTTTATCTCCCTCTCTCTTTTGGAGATATGGGGAGAAGTTATTTGTCAATCTCTTGGCATGTCACAGTGTCACAAATGACTTAATGAGAATTGCCAGATAGTCCTTGTTCAGAGTTAAGCAAGATTGTTCAAGACCTAACGCATGAAAAATTTATGCATAATAGCATTAGCTTGGAATTAAACATCTCCCATGACAGGATCCTTCTTTTCTTCATCTGCTTCCCTAGGCAGTCTCTATGAAGGGTTGCTTAGGAGTTAGAGGGAAACAGAGTCAGAAAGCCCTAGGCTGCAGTTCCACATTTACTACTTATCTGCTGTATGACTTACACATTGCAAAGGAGTCATAAATTCTTCCTAAGCTTACAGTTTCCATCTTTAAAGTTAGAGACAAAAAATAAATAAATAAATAAAGTTAGAGACAATAATTATTTCATCTGTAAGGGTTTTTTCCCTTTCTTTAAGAACTTGAGAAAGAAAATGTCTCTTCGTTATATGCTTCCTGCCTACTTAGCTGTTACAGTTCTTCTTGCTATCATATTTTCCCTGTAAACATTACTTCTGTTGTGCTTTATCCCCCTTCCTGACTTGAAATCTCCTTAATGTAGAAATCTCTCTTAATGGTAGAGGGCATATTATTTTCATGTGTTAAGTACTCCAAACTACCTAGCCAGTGCATAGAACACAGTGAATGCTTCATAAGCATATGCTAAATCAATAAATGAATGAAAATCGAAACATTTTCTGAGACTTACAAGAGTTTTCAGGCAAAGAGAAGGGAACAAAATATTTCTTGATTATTTTCTATTTTAGCATATTGTTTATATTACATTATATTATAAGTACCATGCTTCCCAGATGGCACTAGCGGTAAAGAACTTGCCTGCCAATGTAGGAGACATAAGAGACATGGGTTTGATCCCTGTGTCAGGAAGATCCCCTGGAGGAGGGCATAGCAACTCACTCCAATATTGTTGCCTGGAGAATCCCCGTAGACAGAGGATCCTGGTGGGCTACAGTCCAAAGGGTCACAAAGAGTTGGACACAACTGAAGCAACTTAGCACACAGGCATGCACATAGGTACCATATCTAAACACTTACCATTTACAAGCACTGCCTGGCACTCTGCCTGCATTATTTTGCTTATTCCTAGAAAGAATCTCTAATGTAATAATATTTTGTTTTAGAGTTGAGCTAATGAAGGTATAAGCAGGAAGCTCACACAAGTGACAAGTGGTAGCACCTGAATTCAGTCCCCCTTAGATGCCTAAGAGCAGGGGTCCCCAAGCTCTGGGCCACACAGAGCTTGGGGACCCCTGTCAGATGAGAGGCAGCAATAGATTAGAAATAAAGTGCACATTAAATGTAATGTGCTTGAATCCTCCCCAAACCACCCCCAACCCCAGTTCATGGAAAAATTATCTTCCATGAAATCGATTCCTTGTGCCAAAAATGTTGGAGACCACTGCTAAGAGCATAATCTTAATAAATACTGTTTTTCCTTCCCATCAGCTTTAGGGTTTAGGGCACAGTTGTTTCTCAGCCACAGTTACTGACATATTGGTACTTCTTAGTTGTGGGGACTGTCCTGTACACCATGGGGTGTTGAGTATCATCCTTCTCCTCTATCCATAAGATACCTGTAGCACCCACATCCTCAGAGTTTTGACAATCAAAAATGTCCTTGTATCATGACATACGTCCTCTGAGGACACCCACCATTGAGCATCACTGGTTTAGAATTACACTGTCTCATTGTACAGCGATGGCTGGGGGATTTCTGTGCTAAGTCACTTCAGTCGTGTCCAACTCTTTGTGACCCTATGAACTGTAGCCTGCCAGGCTTCTCTGTCCATGAGGATCTCCAGGCAAGAACACTGGGTGAGTTGTCATGCCCTCCTCCAGGGGATCTTCCTGATTCAGGGATTGAACCCATATCTCTTATGTCTCCTGCATTGGCAGGCAGGTTTTTTACCACTAGTGCCACCTGGGAAGTTTCTGCTGCTGCTGCTAAGTCGCTTCAGTCGTGTCCGACTCTTAGCGACCCCATAGACGGAAGTCCACCAGGCTCCTCCGTCCATGGGACTTTCCAGGCAAGAGTGCTGGAGTGGGGTGCCATTGCCTTCTAGCAGGCAACAAGTACAAGGTTCTCAAGGAAATGCCAGAGAGCTGAATAACCCACAAGCTGGATAATCAGTTCCTGGATAATTAGAAATCGGCAGTATAGAGACTGGACATCTAAAATTTAGAAGAATCTCATTGAGTTTCTGAAATGAAAAGAAAGCCAATTTTGCAAGCCATTCAAGCTACAGGTTTGCATCAGATTCTGCCTGCCCCATTGTAAGCTCAGCAGCTTCAGTTGATGGTAAAATAGGCTTTTGTCAGAGTCCAGATGAGGGCTCAGCTTGGGGCTGTCACTGTTTTGAGTGGAACACCTGTGGTTTTGAATTTTTCCAGGGCTCCCCTGCTGCTCAGTGCCATCCTGCTTTGGGTATTTTTAGAGCATTGCTTTGTTTTAGGTAACGCCATATTGCAAAGGTACTTGGAGTCAAACTGGACATTGTGACAGTCAGTTATTTGGTATAGGGATAAGGCATTTGGGAAGTACTAAGAGCAATTTTGATACAATATTCAGTGAACCTAATATATTAAAGAGGAGGGAGCAATGGGTTACCTCATAGGGGAGATATTTCAACAAGGGCTGCATTACTATAGGGCAAACAAAGCATCTGCTTTTAACCGGGGCACCAAAAACAAGAGAACATATTTTTTAAAACATTTAGTATTTGACCATTTATAAAATGATAGTATTAAAAATTACGGAGAAAACGAACTCTGTCAAATGTCATTACATTTATAACTGGTAGAACTGGGAGCAGAGACAATTCCAGAATATCTACAGAGAAGCAGCTGATTAGTAGCAATCTGGTAGGTCAGTGGTGCTAGAGACATGTCTGAAAACCACACTGAAATGTTTGGAGAGTCCTGAAAGGAATACTAGATGGGGATTTGATGGAAGGTATAGGGAAAGAGCTAATTGCCTACACTTCTCATCTGACCCACCCCACCCTCTCTATAAGTCATATGATGGTGCTACCATGGGGAAGGGGCATCATGGTCTTTCTGGTGCTCAGAGTCTCTGATGGTCTTAATTCAATTGCTAATTCTTTGGAATAATGATAGTACTCAAAGAAATCTCAGCAATATTAGGAACAGGGGAGGTAAATCTATGCTTCATATTTCTCTACACAGGTGAAGGGCAACATGGTTATGGCCCAGCAGATGTTTCAACCTTGAAGGGTACAGAAAGGACAACGTGTCTTACTTGCCTCTCTGTGCCCAAGTTGTGAATAACTGACTTAGTGGCTCTAGATCAGGGCCAGGCTCATCTTTCTGTTCTCAACATAGGCACCACTTCCTCCAGAATCACCTGCTCCAGACTGAGTGAACACTCTTGCATGGCCCTTCTTCAGCCTCCTATACGTCTGTAACCACAAGCTTTATCACAGCGCATTGGCAGGGCTCCTTGATTTCCCTCTCTTCCTGCTTGATGGGCAGTTCCAGGACAGAAGAGGCTCTATCGATGCTTACTAATGAACTCTCAATGTTCTACAAAGGGTCTGCATATAAAGGCACTTAATAAATGCTTATGGTATGAAAAGAACACATAGGTACTCTATAAATTGGTGTCAGGTGACAAGAAAAATAAACCATGCAATCAGTATAAACACAGTTATTCTCTAAACTAATTAAATTTTGGTCAACTTTATAGATAATTTGTGAAAAACATCACACCTTCTATGAAAAAGAGAAGTCACGTTGGATGTGTTGAGTAGTGGGGCAGAGGATTCATTCTTAAGAACTTGGTGTTGAGGACTTAGATGTTTAAAATAAAAAGAATACTAGGAAAACATTCCAAAAGAGATCAGAGTCTAAACTCAGTCTTATCTACAAAATAAGTACACCTTAGACAAATAATAAGTTCTGAAACATAAATACAGGAGTACTTTCTAATGCCTAAATAGCATATCATATAAAAACAATATGGAAAGATACCATATAAGCGGGAAAGAAGCACTGGAGAATTTCTTCTCAAAATCTAAAAATATAAAGTCCACTTCCAAATGCCTTAAAAACAGAAAGGTTATTAATCTGTAGAACACTTCTGAAGATTTAGATTTAGTCTCTTCAGGGATGAGTACTAGATTTTAAATGTCTGAATTTCTTTATCATTATTATAAATTTCAAGGTCAAATTCAAAGCAATAAAGTTTTCACATTCATTCTAACCAGTTTCCTGTGAAAAACAATGTGTACTTTAAAACATACAATTTAGAATCACATGAAATATCCAAGCACTTAATCTCATTTCAGCTTTGCCATATTGGATTGCTATTTCAATGTCCAGCTTACCCAAATAATGTTATTTTGATTACAACTGAATAGGCATTTTTAAATGTCATGGTATTTGAAAGAAAAGATGGCCTTGTAATCAAAATATACCATTGTGCTGTATAAATTCCAAATACGTAATTTATGTTTGTTCCTCTATATTATAAAAGGCAATTGCCAAGTTTTGACATAAATAAATAAAATGTGCATGTTCTATGCAATCATCTGTATTTATTTCTTGATGCTTACAAGGTTTATATTGTTAGGTTTGGTTACTTTTGGTTTTTATTTTTATACTTTGACTTAGCCTTTCAGAAACAAAAGTCTCCTTTTCATTGCCTTGAAATATTATAAGTGGAGCCAGGTTTAGAAATATAATTTTTCATAGGAAAAAAGAGTCCACTCGCAAGGAAAAAAGTACTTTGAGATGATTTGAATCCAATTTGTTCATACAAGTTCCAAAGGACAGCCTAATGATATGTTACTATATTCGAACTATTAGAAGATAGTCTATATGAAGACCTGAGATCTTAAATTCCATCTTATTAATAAATTATACCTTTAAAATAATAGACTTAGGGAATGATAACTCTGTGCTTTCTCCAAGGATTTGAGATCATATCCTTCTCAGTAATCCATATTTTAAAAATGTTGAAGTAAGGAAGTTGGTCTTTCCTTTTGTCTCAATATCAGATCAATGACTATATTCAAAATCACTTTTCTTGCCCTTTTTCTCATGAATTTCTCCTCTTATTTTTACTGTACTTGTCAAATAAGACACTGTTAAATGGTATTTTGATAAATATTAGTTCTTCTTCCTTTCTAGATATATGTTAGTATATGACCTTTGGGCAATATAATAGTTATGTGTCTATGTAAGTACAGACAGGTTGTAACATAATCACATGTTTTGACAAACAAAATAATTCTCAAAAATACTTAGAATTTATCTTTTGTGAAAAATACAATTTTCAACTCATTTGAACTAGGTCTTCAGACTAACATATTTTTGTTATAAAGTTATATTTTTGTGACCTTTGAAAATACATGTGTGGGGATGTGTGCATGCTCAGTCATGTCCAATTCTTTGCAACTTCATGGACTGTAGCCTGCCAGCCTTCTCGGTCCATAAGATTTCCCAAGGAAGAATACTTGAGTGGGGTGCCACTTGCTCCTCCAGGGGATCTTCCCAGCCCAGGGATCAAACCCACATCTCTGGCGTCTCCTGCAATGGCAGGTGGTTTCTTTACCACTAGCGCCACCCAAACATCATTAAATGAAAGAAAGAATTTTGGAAATCACCTTACCTACATTCAGAAAAGGTCTTTTTTACCCAGTGGTATGTACTCTTTCATAGTTCAGTCTCTGAGCAAGTGCTGGGGAGGTTAGGGCATCAGCCTCTGTGTAGTTGTGAATATTAGGATTTCTGGAATCAATTCTTAGTTTTTCTAAGTGATTGTTTCCCTTCTCTGAGCCTCTGTTTTTTATTTTCAAATGTAATTTGACTGTATTACTGGATGGCAGACTTCTTTTTTAATGAGGTCTAATTTAAGGAAAAATTTTTTAAATGATGAATTGCCACTTATCATGGATTGGTCTTATCCTTTGGAGAAAATGCAAATTCTCAAACAAGTTTCTTAGTTTATCAAAGAGAAACATTTCAATAAAAATTATCTTTTAAAGCCAATAAATAGCTCAGTATTTGGAAAATAAAATACATATAATGTTATAACTTTTATTGTAAAACTTAAGGATTAACTAGTTTTATGATTTGTAAATATTTGTGAGAATTGATCAATTATAAACAAATTTTCAATTCAAATTGTCTGCATTACTTGATTTTGCTCAAGAGCTACAGTTTGGAGTTTGTATTGAAGTAAAAATGTATACTTGTCCATCAATTCTACAATCCTTTTTTAAGAAGTACATGCAACTTAATTGTGAGAATTTATTCATATACATAATTGAAATTTGAGGGCACATTTATGACCCTTGAATTATTAATGCTATCATTTATTTTTTATTAAAAAATGCTTTGGGGACCAGCACTTAGTCACCACAAATCTAAACTTAATTTTATAGGTATTTTTCACTGATTAAGTCTTTGCAAAAATTAATATACGTAAATATGCATATTTTATACATATAACATGAATGTGAACATGAGAATGTTTTCATGTGAATCAAAAACTTGGCTTATGACTCAGCATTCACAGAATCTCATATACACATCTTTCCCTTCTGGATTAAAGCAACAAGCAGATTTCTAACAAAAATTGTTCATAGAGTCCCTGTTTGTTTCCTTCAGACTGTGGAACCTCATTAAGAACGTTTTTTTATCTTTCTTTTTAACTTTATTCTCCCTGGTCGGTATATGGGAACCCATTCAAAGGAAGCATCTAAAGGCTGAGAATTTTCTCGTCTCCTCTGAGAACTTGGAATCTGCCAGTACTACTGAGGATGATGAAAGAGGAATACCAAAAGTTTAGAGCAAAGATCAATGAAGGATTGTTGCTTGGCTTTTCCTGTGAGGTTGGAGAAGTTGACCTTGGAACCAAAGTTACATAACTTTATTACTAATATTATTTTTGGACTATCTACTTGTTTGCAATAACTATTCAGGCTGCCTTTTCCTAAACAGTGTGGGTAACATTAGAAAAGTAAACAATTACCAAAACAATCTCAGCTTCCAGGGGTTCAGTCGCTTTTGCTATTGTCACTGGGGGTGAGGCTGCAATCTGCACCTTCCTTTTGGCCTTTTGTGTCTGAAGATTGGTAAAGTAGTTGACAGCAGCAAACTCAATAAGAGCAGAGAAGACGAAAGCAAAGCAAACAGCTATGAACCAGTCCATGGCGGTTGCATAAGACACTTTTGGCAAGGAGTGCCGGGCACTGATGCTTAAAGTGGTCATGGTTAAAACAGTGGTGATTCCTAAAACGAAACAGAATGAGAAATGCAGTATTAGCATTTGCAATCGAATAACAGGCTCAAATGGGAACTTGTTGGAGATTTCAGTTACAAATGTAATTTTTGTTATTTTGTTATTTTTAATTGTTCACAGTTATTACCATAGGCATTCATATTTTTGTATCCTTCAATACCTCGCATACATTGTAGTTGCTCAAAGTTATTTTTTGAAGTGACTTAGTTTAACAATAATAATATAATAGCAAATTATTAGTACATGAGTAATACAATCTTGAACTTGTGAGCATATTTAATGCTGATATAAAATTTCATCATATTAATAAATATTTGTATAGATGATAAATATAAAATTAGATTTCACAATATTTTAATTTCTAGATTGGTTTTTTAAGATAAAATATTTAATCATGAGCAAATAATTTCATCACTCATCTTGCAGCAGTTTTCTGTCTTGGAGGATTTATATAATCCAAAGATGGTTAGCGTCATTATATATATATTCTTTTATAACTTGCAGAAAGAGATCTGTTTTAGTATGGTAAATTAAAAAGTCAAAATTCGTCTGAGATTTCAATTAAACTCAGGTCTTCCCTATGAACTACTAAACTTATAATCATGAAAGCTGAGAAAAAAATTGGGTTTTGTTACAGAAGATATTTTCTGTTACAGCTCTTTTTCTTATTTCATTTTGTTCCGTCACACTGTTAGTGATTCTATATAACATAAATGTAACTAAATATTTAGTCTGAACAATAGGAAATTGGTGATATTTAACTGCGATTCATGGGGTCGCAAAGAGTCAGACAAAGCTTGAGTGACTGAACTGAACTGAAGACCTAAAAAAATGGCAAAATTTTTTATGATCCTACCTAAATAAAAGGGAGATATATTTTGTGTATTCATGGGTTCAATATCTTAACTTTTGATTTCATTGAATTACATGTCATTTTAAATTTCCTACTTTTTCTAGTTATGAAAAAGCAAATTGAGATAAGAAATTCTCCAAAGTAGGACACGTGAAAGTCATAGGAAACCAGCCAGAATTCTTGCTGAGACAAATCTTTTGTTGATTCACCACACAAATTGTGATAAGATGAAGGTTACTTCATACGAAACATGTGTCTGAATGAGATAGGAGTTTATTTCCTTTGTGGATTGAAAAATATATTGATATTCAATATATATATTGAAAAATATTCACTGGTGTGAATATTCCCCTTAAAATACACAAGCAATGTGAGCTGGAGGATGATGGAAAGTAGAGCCCAAAGAGTGAAGCATACCAAAGACAGTTCTGGCTGGAACAGACTCCTTATTAATCCAGAAAGACACCTGGGAAAGAATGACTGTCATAATGCAAGGAGTATAGATCTGTATCATGAAGTAGCCCATCTTCCTTTGCAAGTGGAAATAAACTGTCATTATTACGTATTCACCTGTTGGAAGACAGGTATGTCAGTATTATTGCTGTTGACAACGTGCAAAAAGAGTGCAGTTAGAAATAAACCTTACAGATCCTTAAGTTAATATGTGTAGGAAGAAAATAGCAAAGACATTTTTCAATGTATGGCAAAGTTAGTCGATCAGCAGATGATAAATGCATCACTCATTGTTTTCTGTGGAGTTCTTTGTGTCACACACATACAAAACTACTCACTCTAAGGCTATTCAAATCTTTATATATGCACATGGTTGCAAAATCCATCTTAAAGCTACTCATCACTTTAAAACTGCAAGTTTAGCTGAGAATGGCTAATGCAGAGGAAAAACAAACAGATATTTTGAAAATGTGCACTGGAGTCACCTTGTAGGATTCCATTCACATGTTGGTTAAATTCTTACCTGTGTTAGATTTAATTGTCTCACTAGAGACTGTTTGTCCAATCAGATCATATTGAAGGAGGCTTGAGGATTCTTCTGGGACTTCCACTGAGTAAAGTGGTCCTTTTTTCCATGTATATATGATTTCACTCTTGGGGTAAGCATCTGAATTTTTTAAACAAATTGCAGTAAATCTGGCTAGTTGTGTTTTTTTTTTTTTTCTTTCAAAGCAAATCTTGTCCATTATGAAAAGAAAATACAAGCATAAATTTAAAAAAAACAATTTTTTTCTTTAATCCTGGGGACCAAAACCTCTATGTATAAGATTGACGGACATGATTAAGTAAGTTAATTCTAGGAATTATACAGAGAATATCAAAGTAGTATTTCTCTTTTGCTTTTCAGCCTGACTAAAACCAAATAATTATGTATTTTGAATACATTATTTAACTCTCAGAAGCATTTTGTCACTTACAACTGCCAAATTTGAGCGGACAAGCATGCCCATCCATAGGAAAGTTAACCAGTTTCATAGGACAGTCAGCGTTGATGGTAAGCCTAAGGAACATTGAAATAAATAGTTCTGAGTTAGTATGATGGACAAATCCTTTGAGCAGAGGACAAAGAACTGAGGAAGCCTCACCTCATGGTGTATAGAATGGTTCCATTCTGCATTATTCTGAAGAGTTTATTAGGAGTTGTCATGTTGTGAGCAATTGATTTTTTGCCATTCCTGAAAAAAGTGTCAGGTGTCCAGATTTTACTGACCATCAGGTTATTCAAACTCAAAATCTCAGTTGGCCCCCCAAACTTCAACCTCTCATCTGTCCAAGTCTGGCGGAAAAAAACGTCCATCGTGTATTCCTAAGAGAAAGTAAGATATTCATGCATGCTGGGTAGATGGTTCATTAAGAATAAGTTTATTCACTAGCTTACATACGCAATACTAAAATTTAAGAAATAAAGCAACTTTTTATGACAATAGCCTATCAGGAGAACTATAACCAGTGAATTATTATTTTTCACACTGTAAGATTGTAATGTTATTATAGACGATCATGTTGATATTGTATAAACCTCCCTTCTCCACCTTCACCTTCAACATTCTTCCTTTTTTCTATCAGTAATCCATGTCTCTATCTACTGACCTCCTGATTTCTCTTGTTTAATTTAGAATAAAAATATAAGATTTAATCTAGGTTTTGGATTGGCCTTCCTACCATCAGTTAGTATAATCATTCCTCTTAGCAACTTGTTTACCTTCAAAAATATATCTGAGCAACACAGTGCCACTTAGTACAGTTCCAAGGATAGAGAAACTTTACTTGATAAGCGTACTTTGTCTGCACATCATAATTATTTTATATAGTTCTCAGAGAACATAAAAGCAAATACTACCATGATTACTCAAACAGAGCCTCATTTAAGTATGCATAATCAAAGTTATGTTTTAATTTGTGGCTTTTATGAAATAACATTAAGAACTTAAGTATTATGCTGAAGGCCTTTGCTAAAGTCAATGATAAATAGCAACTTATAATTATGTCAAAATATTGCCAAGAATTGCTTTGTATCCTTTATATATTTCTTTATGAGACCTATTACTGCAAGTGGTGATTATATTTTAAAAATATAATTTGACATACAGTATATCCATATAATGGTGATCCAGGCTATAACAAGCCTCTCTTGTATAAATACACTTAAAAAAGAGACACACGCATAAAATAAAGTTCTAAGTGTCCCCAGATTGCAATGCTACAGTAGAATATAGTTGTGATTATTTATTCTTGGTGTGAATCATACTCAAATGAAAAAAATTGATAGTTAAATTGTTGAGGATTCTGAAGAAATGCTGACTCTTCTCTCTCACCTCTTAAGACATTTATCTCCTAAAGTGCTCCTTAGTCTCTGCCCCTCTTGTTATTTTTTTTTTTACTCTTTTCTCCTTTCCTTTCTCTTCCCTTTTTCACTCCTTTCCCCCTCTTTAAATTTCTATTCCTTTCTTTTCTGCTTATATTCTCAGCTCAAAAAGCAGAAAATGAAAATCTCTAATAGCTGTTAATCTAGAATTACATCCCCTAGTTCATTTAATGCACCACTTTAAAGAGTTATGTTTTTCTTCGGTTTTAGTATTTACATTTTATTTTTAGGGGGACACACTACCTGAGAAACGTCAAAGAATATCATGATACACTTTGTTCCAAAAAGCTGGTTCAGTTGTTCACTGCCACTTACTATAAATACCCTCTTATGAATCCTACAGCCATCTGTACCTGGAACAGGGTTCCCAGAACACCTACTGGTCCACTTGCAAACATAAAAGGTGGAATGCAGTAGTCTTTCCAAAGGACTCCCTTTACTGTTTTATTAACATGTACTGAGAATGGGGCACTGCCAAAACAGCCACGTTTTATGTTTAATAGATCTTCTCAATATACTCTTACATGGCATTCCATCTTTGTTGTTTTTTAACTCCTCCATAAATTTCCTAAAACTTCATAAAGATGGGGGAGAATCTTCTCTTTGTAAGGAAGAATTGGCGCTTGATATGTGAACGGAAGAGAAGATGTCATCTTAAAAGTCTCCTCAGATTCATGTTCAAGCAGAGCTTTTAGTGAAATGTGAAGGAGATTTGGCCAATAAACTGCTCTAATGGCCATTCCTTCCCAGTATGAGTGTATATATGGCTTTTAGATCTGGAGCCAAGTTTGTTAACAATGTCCATTATCATTCATTCTGGGACTCAGTCCGGTCCTCCTTTAAGCAAAATTACTCTCCTCACTCAGCTCACTCACCATCTCCACGTCTGACACGGGCCCAAAACTCGTCACGTAAATGTCTGTTTTGACTTCAGTGACAGCACCTGAAATTAGCCCATAGGGACATTTATCATCAATGATGTTAAGGAGATTGAATGGAACAACTGTTTCACAAAGTCCCTTCTCTCAGCCAGAATCTATAACCCATCCTAAAATAATTCCAGTAGCAAGGGTCCTTTAGTTTTTCAGCTCTTAAAAACTCAGATTAGTTGCATTATTTTGAGTTTATTCCGGCCAAATTGCAAAGTTTAAGGAATGAAGGAAAACTGGGTTAGTGTTCTGACAACTACAGTAATAATGTTTAGTGATAGCTTTAATGGAACAAATGCTTAAAAATGTGTTTTATGTGAAGAATCTCATTTACATTCACACACCCTATGAGACAAGCACTGTTCATACACCCCACCACTGTTGAGAAAGTGGAGGCTTAGAGAGTTCAAATGACTCACATGTAAGTTCAGGAATTGAGGGAGGGACAGAGACTGGATGGCCCCCTGCCCCAACCCCAGTGCCCTGCAACTTCCCACTCTGCTATCCTGAGGCCTCTGGGCCTTGGACTGGCACTAAGGGGGAAGAAGGGCACACATGTCACATATAGTCTAGGAAGGACTCAGCCTCTTACCTCCAAATCCCGGTCGCAGCCGATTGTCGTAGCCTTCAAGCAAGTTGTCCAGGATCCGACTGATGTTTTTGGAATAGAAGTTTCCTCCATCTTCAAGTTTCCCTAGAGCATTTTCTACCCTGTGAATAGACAATCAATGATCCTCCCTCCCAGGCCCCCCAAAAATAGGCTGTTCATTCCAGCCTCGTCTACCCCACCATACAGATGAGCCATGCCATCCAGGCTGCTTCTATGATTTGGTATAGAAGTCACCCAGTGGATGTATGCTTGCCCTTTCCTTAGAGCTAAAAGGAAAAGTCAGAAAACAAAGTCTTACCAGAGAACAATGTACAGACAGGGCAGAGGCGACACCATCCTGCGGTGCACTGAGGTGCCCGGCTCACCCTCCGCCTGCCTTCTCCTCCTTCCAGCCAGTTCCCCTTTTCCAGTTAACTAGAGCGCTCTCCGGGACCACTCATAGCCCTTCTTGTTTGTGTCCAGCCAGTAATCCAGTAGATGAAGATGGAAAGGTTGCCAGCTAAACGTGGAGGGTTCCCCTTGATCTCTTCTCTCTCCGTTCTGTCCTTTCACATGGAACAAGGTGGTTTGGGGTCTTAGAGTATGTCCCAGTGGACATTTATCCTCCTCTGACTGATCAGTTGGGGAATGAGAGTCTGGAGGGACAGTGCATGGTCAGAGAGCAGTGACAATAATCAAGTAAGGCATTAGGGGAGATTAGAAGGGAGAAATTCGCTGCTAGTTTTGGCATGGACTTAGCAGGCCCCTGTGAGGAAATCTGGACGGCAGTGGCATCTTGCTGATTGAAATTATGTTCCAGTGGGCTCAGCATTTATTATTTCTATGGTTCACAGAAGGATTTCTACATAGCTCTCACTGCTTAAAAAGTCTAACAATATTGAGGTCTTCTTGGATGCTCTTTCTGATTTCACCAGCTTTATTGCTTCAGCTACCCCTTTCCTCTCTATTTAAATATTGGTTCTCATTCTTCTTTGAAAACCACCTAGAACACATCAGAACAACTCCTGACCATCCTGCTGTTGAATTAGTGTTCTGTTTTTTATTTTTTTGGAAGTACTTTGCTGATCCTTCTTGTGAAATGTATGGCATCTCGAGCAAAGTTATAAAGTCGAATGCTGCCTATAAGAGATAATGTCTGGAAAGAGCTTACTAAGATTTCCATGTAGAAATGCTATAAGAATAAAGTATCTGTAAACATGGTCAATGATGATGTTGCTGGCACTATTAAGCTTGTCACAGGTCAAAGTGGAATGTTTGAAACCAAGGAACAGCATTCTCCCCCTAGTCTGGGAAAGTTGGAGTAATAGAAGTCTCTTTAAGCCTTGTCGTTTTAATCTTTAAATAAAAATAATAAAGTATTATGAATGTGTATGTGTGTGTTTATGTGTGTGTGTGTATATATATATATATATATTTTTTTTTTTTTAATTCAGGAACATAAGAGCCAGAAGCAAATGTCTTCTTCACTATCCTCCTGCCAGATCCACCCACTATCTACCTAGTTCACAGTCTGTATTTTCAGCACCTAAATTCTACACAAGTGATGGTAACTTAAAGCTATATAGCACAGTCATAAGCATTATTTCTGAAGACGTGACATAAATGATTTGAGAAAAATTTCAAGAAATTAGCTATAAACAAAACAACGACAACAGTAGAAACAGGAAAAGTCCAAAATTTCTTATGAATTTTTTTTAAATTATTGAATCTGTTACATGGAATTTTCTAGTTACTCATCAAAAACCTGAATTCCCTCCAGCATTCCTGGCAAGTGGTATTCAGCATCTGATTTCTCACTTTGCTTTACTTGTGTTGGGTTGAAATCTGCACCCTGGTCCTAGTTCTCACCTTTGAAGCTACACAAAATAATATTATTTCAGAGCAAAACTACATAGCAATCACATAAACAAAGATATCTATCATGTCCTCTCTAATTTAAGCTAAGACTCCAAAAATCATTTTTTATTGATTACAGAACCTGGTTTTTGTATTTCTTCTTATTCTTTTCACTTTATTTTAAACATAATACAACTAATCACTATAGCATTTTCAATTCCATTGATTGCACTAAATCCTAAGGATCTGATGCTATTAAGTAATTCTCTGATCATTTTTAATACAATGTATTGTTTTTATTCATCATAGGACTCTACATTTATCCCTGCAAGTTTGTATCATTTTTACCCATCATTTTGTTTACTATCCATCTCTGATTTGTATCATCCTCAAGCTTAGTGAGGTGTCTAGACTGATTTTTTTTTTATGTGTTAAAAAGATGATCATTGGTGAGGTGTTACATTTATATACATATTCTTTTTGAATAGGCATGTTTTCCTCCTGCAAAGTATTTATTGAAAAAAGAAATAGTTATTATTATATTTGTCTCTAAAGAGAAGATTAACATATTTGATTCTATTTTCTGATGAGTTTTAATTAGTAGTTTAATGAAGGAGAAGAAATCTGTTTTCTAGTCTAAATAGGAAAAAAAAAATCTTAAATCTGGAAGGATAATAAGGGTATATAATCTTAGCCATCTCACTTTGCAGATCTCACCTTTAAATGAATGTGCTGGACATAAGGGACTCAAATTCTGTACTTCTGTTTATCTGATTTATATGTTGGTGACAACATAAGGAAGTCACCTCTTCACACATCTCTGTCAGAATTGGCAGACAAGCTCTAATAACAACATTAATGTTTGATTACAGTTATTATTTTCCTATGGAACTAGCCATAAAGGAGTTCAAAAACATGACTCTTTGAGCAATTATTTTGAGAAATGCATGGTCATTTATGTAGCATTTTGTCTATGCAAACCAAGTATTTAGGAATTCCCCTTATTTAGTGAATTACTTTCTTCTGGAAAATTAGAGAACATTTGTCTCACACCTGTCTACTTCACAGCTGTTTTTCCTAAATATGTTTTTAAATCACCTTGGATGACCACTGGCTTGCTCTGCTGTTCCTCTCCACTGGAAAGCCTAGAACTACCATCCTCTCCAATAATACTCTTATTAATATGCTGCACTTTGCAAAAGGACAATATGAAAAAAATCTATCTCCTTTCTTTGTCCTAAACTTTGAACTCCTGGCACCCCAGGTTTGTGTGTATGAAATTAATCATATATATGCATTAGTATACTTTATTGGTGTTTTTCTTTCTGGCTTACTTCACTCTGTATAATAGGCTCCAGTTTCATCCACCTCATTACAACTGATTCAAATGTATTCTTTTTAATGGCTGCATAATACTCCATTGTGTATATGTACCACAGCTTTCTTGTCCATTCATCTGCTGATGGACATCTAGGTTGTTTCCATATCCTGGCTATTATATACAGTGCTGCAATGAAACGAATCGCCAGTCCAGGTTCCATGCATGATACTGGATGCTTGGGGCTGATGCACTGAGACAACCCAGAGGGATGGTACGGGGAGGGAGGAGAGAGGGGGGGTTCAAGATGGGGAACACGTGTGCACCCGTGGCAGATTCATGTTGATGTATGGCAAAACCAATACAATATTGTAAAGTAATTAACCTCCAATTAAAATAAATAAATTAAAAAAAAAAGAAACTAACCAAGGACTTAGAGATGATTGGAGGAGGTTATTGCACAGAAAAAGCAAACTTGGCACCAGATGCTAAATAGTACTTTCCATGATAAAAAAGAACCAATACATATATTTATGCATTTATACATAAGTAAATAGAAAACACAATCAAAATCTTCAGGATCAGAATGGAATTGTCTCTTGAACAACACATGATTGCATTTTCTCACTGCAAATCTCCACTGGGCTTAAATTTTAAAAAAAAGAAAGAAAGAAACAATATTAGAATTGAGCCTCAGAAACCCAGTAGCTCTTTTTTTTTTTTTTTGTCAAATAATAACTTTAACAAAGTAACTTTATTATTTGAGCATTAATGTTCTTACGTTTGAGGAACTTGAACCAAAGGATTTCAGTATTTGTATAACTACTTCCCACCTAATACTAGAGGACTTGAAACATTTTCCCTGTTTGTTTTAGAAATGGTTATGGAAAGCCAGTCAGTCAGTCAATAAATGCAATTTAAGACTGTAAGTGGAAATTGTGCTTAATCGCTCAGTCATGTCCAACTCTTTGTGACCCCATAGACTGTGGCCCGTCAGGCTCCTCTGTCCATGGGGATTCCCTAGGCAAGAATACTTCATTGGGTTGCCAAGCCCTCCTTCAGGGGATCTTTCCAACCCAGGGATCAAACACAGGTCGCCCACATTGCAGGTAGACTTTTTTAACTGTCTGAGCCACCAGGGAAACCCCAGAATACAGGAATGGGTAGCCTATCCCTGGGCTTCCCTGGTGGCTCAGATGGTAAAGAACACACCTGCATGGCGGGAGACCTGTCTTCCATCCCTTGGATTGGGAAGATCCCCTGGAGGAGGGGATGGCAACTCATTCCAGTATTCTGGCCTGGAGAATCCCCATGGATAGAGGAGCCTGGCGGACTACAGTCCATGTGGTTGCAAGGAGTTGGACACGACTGAGCGGCTAAGCAACCACAGCACAGTCTATCCCTTCTCCAGGGGATCTTCCCAACCCAGGAATTGAACCAGGGTCTCATGAATTGCAGGCAGATTCTTTACCAGTTGAACTACTAGGGAAGCCCAAGTGGAAATTAGCATAGTATTAATAATAACTACCAAATATTTGACATTTACCATGTGCCAAGAATTATGTTAAGAATTCCACATACTCCAATTTATTCACTGCTAACACAAAAATCTACGAGTTGCCTCTAAGTGAGTCCTTTTGTAGATCAGTAAGTATTTAACTTGCTTAATCTCACACAACTAGTAAATGCAGAATTACAATTTAAAACCAGTTTGTCTAAATCAAAAGCAAGAAGGGACAAACTAATGCTGGGGGGTGCAGAATCCAATGAAATATAAGTTTCAGTTCTATTAAAAGACCAATTTCTTTTTTATTTATTTATCCAAAGATGGAATGGACTACCATAGAAGAAGAAAAAGTTTCTTTTTTTGTTACTGAAAGTGTTCTTATGGCCTGGAACACCATGAATGGGTTTATGAATGTTTGTTTCATGAGGAAATTACATGGTCCCTAAGAATACCTAAGAACATTTAGCAGAATCTTGAGGTTATCTGGGTACATCCTAAATAAGAACTGTTTGATAGAGACTTTGAATGAATATTTGGGTTCAAAGAATCAGGTTTGGAGCATTTCTGGAATAAAGTGAGGAGGAAAATGTTTAAAGAGGATCTTGGTGGTAAAATGTACTTTGGAGGAACATTGGAAGAGAAAAATGGAGAGGTCCTACTAAGTTGTACTAAAGGAGGAAGATAAGTAGTAGATTATAAAATAATAGTTAATATCTATTGAACACATACTAGATGGCAACTATATACATTGATATTATCTCTAATATGGGTAACTGCCTTATAAAGTAGCCATTTTTATCATCATTGCACAAAAGAGTAAATTGAGGCTTACAAAGGTATGTACATTAGCTATATACCTACCTAATGCTCCAAAGCTAGTAAGTATCTCTAATTCAAAAGTACACAGTCTTATACACTGCTTACATATGACAGATCTGACATAATTGTCTTTTTTTTTAATTGAAATATGTTTGATTTACAATGTTATGTTGGTTTCTGGTGCATAAGAAAGTGATTCAGTTATATACCCACAATCACATATATTCTTTTTATTTTCCATTATAGTTTTTTGAAAGCTATCGAATATAGTTCTCTGAACTACACAGTATGACCTTGTTGTTTTTCTGTTTTATTTTAGCTTGTATCTGCTAATCCCAAACTCCTAATTTTTCTTTTCCCCCTTTCCTCTTTGGTAATCTTAAATTTGAATTTTATGTCTGTGAGTCTGTCTCTCTTTTGTAAATAAGTTCATTTGTATCATCTTTTAGATTCCACATACAAATGATATGGCTTCCCAGGTGGGCGCTAGTGGTAAAGAACCTGTGTGCCAATGCAGGAGACATGAGACATGGGTTTGATCCCTGGGTTGGGAAGATCCTCTGGAGGAGGAAATGGCAACCCACTCCAGTATTCTTGCCTGGGAAATCCCATGGACAGAGGAGCATGGCAGGCTATAGTTCATGGGATCATAAAGAATCGGACATGCCTGAAGTGACTTCACACACACACACACACACACACAAACACACACACACACATACATATGATATTTGTCTTTCTCTGTCTGACTTCACTTAGTGTAATAATCTCTAAGTCTATCCATGTTACTGCAAATGGCAGTATTTCATTCTTTTTTATCAATATTCCATTATGTGTGTGTGTGTGTGTGTGTGTGTGTGTGTGTGTGTGTGTGTTAGCCATTCAGTCATGTCTGACTCTATGGGATGCTATGGGCTGTAACCCACCAGGTTTCTCTGTCCGCTGGTTTCTCCAGGCATGAATATTGGAATGGAATATTCCATGCCCCCCTCCAAAGGATCTTCCTGACCCAGGGATCAAACCCAGGTCTCCTGCATTGCAGGCAGACTCTTTACCATCTGAGCCACAAGGGAAGCTACATACACACACACACACACACACACACACACACTACATTTCCTTTATTCATCTGTGGTTGATGAACATGTAAGGTTGTTTCCTTGGGTGTTGTAAACTGTTGAACAGAGTTGCTATGTTCAACATTGTTCAACATTGTTGAACATAAGCTGCTATGAACATAGGGGTGCATGTATATTTTTGAATTAGAATTTTCTTTGGATATATTCCCAGGAGTGAAATTGCTGGATCATATATTAACTCTAATTTTAGTTTTTTAAGAATCTTCCATACCATTTTCCATAATGTCTGTAGCAATTTCCATTCCCCTCAACAGTGTAAGAAGGTTCCATTTTCTCCACATCCTCTCCAGCATTTTTATTTGTAGACTTTTTAATGATGGCCATTCTGACTAGTGTGAGGTGATACCTCATTGTAGTTTTGATTTGCATTTCTCTAATATATGCCATGTTGAGCGTCTTTTTATGTGTCTATTAGCCTTCTATTTTGATATCATTTTCTAAAGTTAGGACTCAGACTATCTGGACCAACAATATATTTTTTTGTTTACAGTTTTGTTATGGTATAAGTGACCTCTCAGTGGACACTGTAGGAAATCCCCATGCAGTCCCTCTTGGGAATTCAGTGCAATAAGGATAATATTGCTCTGGGAAACAAAGGACAATAAAGGGCAATTTTCTGTACTGCAGCTTTAAATTGTTCTGGCTTGGTTAGGAATAGAATGTTGAACATATTACAGGGCATTTTGATGCCCCCAGAAGGATAGGCAGGAAATACTGATTTCAAACCTCAAGACACAAATACAGAAGGACCAAAATGTCATACCTAAAAGAACACGGGATATGAATTCATGATTTCTGCCTGTTTAACCAGTACCAGTTCAGTTTAACCTTTTTTTAATTATGTTTGTCATATGTTGAGAATATAGGAATTTTTAAAAATGCTTGCCCTCAGGAAGTTCACATGGTAGATATACGTAATCAGTTTAATTGGGCAGACAAAATGCTGAGTGCAAAATATATAATTTACTGACTGTGCTTCTGGAAAGACAGAGTGGGGAGGCATCTGTATAGTGAAGGAGGGGTCAGTAATTATCTCATGAAAAATTATTTCCAGACATTTTCACTGAATTTCAGCAGTTGAACGAACTTAGTAGATTATAAATGGACTTCCCTGGCTTCATGATGAGCTCAGAGGCATGGTAATTGACATTGTTTATAAACAAATAGCTCTGAGAAATAGGAATATACGAAATAAGGAAGAATGTAATGGATGAAAACACTGGAAGAGAAAACTGAGTCCCATAGAGAAAGATGTCCATTCTCCTCGCTGAAGGACTTGAGAAAAGGCAAGGACATCTCTACTTTACCACAATGGGGTTGTCTAAACAATTCATAAGAGCACTTTTTCTCTGAGAATTGCCCTGACGTTTCCTACAGTGGAGCCTTATTCACCATGCTTCTACTGTTGGACCCCATATCAACCCTCCCTTGAGGAATTAGGTAACGGGTTCATTAGCAGGCAAGTTACCTTGCCAAATTATTTATCATCTCCAGGCTTCATCTTCTTCACCTATAAAATGGTGTTACAGAACCTCCATGAGAATTAAGTGAAAAGTATATGAAGGTGTTTATCATGGGGAATTGTCCACAGTAAATGAGAAAAAACTTCCATCAACAGCACTACCATCCTTATCACCATATTCACTGCTGTCATCATTGGCTTTGGTCAAATTAAGTCTTCTATTTCCATTATTTAGAAGTGGAGTCAAAAATTACCCACATATCTGAGAGAGCAGCTACCTAAGTTTCTGATGGCCTCTTTGATTTCATTCCTTAGTTATCTAGGTATCTTTCTGCCCTTGAGTTCCTCCTGAAAGCATTGTATCCTTCTTATAAAGTCCTCTTTGGGGCTTCAGGTAAGTAGGCTACTGGAGAAGACTCTTGAGAGTCCCTTGGACTGCAAGGAGATCCAACCAGTCCATTTTGAAGAGATCAGCCCTGGGTGTTCTTTGGAAGGAATGATGCTAAAGCTGAAACTCCAGTACTTTGGCCACTTCATGCGAAGAGTTGACTCATTGGAAAAGACTCTGATGCTGGGAGGGATTGGGGGCAGGAGGAAAAGGGGATGACAGAGGATGAGATGGCTGGATGGCATCACCTACTCGATGGACGTGAGTTTGAGTGAACTCCAGGAGTTAGTGATGGACAGGGAGGCCTGGAGTGCTGCAATTCATGGGGTCACAAAGAGTCGGACACGACTGAGCGACTGAACTAAACTGAAGTAGCTTACTGTCACTAGCTCCTAAAAGGAACCTTTTAACTCTGGAGACTGTATGCCAAACCTGACAGTAAAAGTTCAGATTGTGATGACATAGTATGGCATTTTGATGGACTGCACAACCCACTAGGAAGTAAATGCAGACGATGTATTAAATAGATTCTCAAGTGTACTTCCCAGACCTTCTGGAAAGGAATGTACTAATTGGCAGTTACTTAATGATCTTGCTGTTTCATAAATCTCTCACACCTCCATGGAGTAGAATAAGCATTTTAGTACATGCATGAACTCTTTCAGGCCACTAGGGGACTGCTGAGCATCGTCTTCTGGCATTGCTACCCAGGGCCTAGAATCTGTTTGCCTATTTATCAGATGGTTGGAGTATGGGAATGACAGGACAGAATTTTGGGTTTAAGCCCAGTGATGCACTCTGGGGAAACATTATAGAAGAGCAAGCAGAATGGAAGTCTTTTAGCATGGATTCTGTTGGACTTGGATAAGGTATAAATTCCAAACTTACCACCTCCTAAAGGGATATTCTCAAAGCAAGTGATAAAAATAAATATTTGAAAGTGCCATGGAAAGGTCAGAGGCCTGGATGGGAACGATTGTGTCCTTCATGTTGTTATATTAAATGACTTAATGTTTCTTAAAATGTAGAGGATTTCCATTTATATTTGAATGATTTAATCTGAGAGAGGAAAAAAAATAAGTGATGGGGGTGGAGGACTCTTCAGAGAAGCAGCTAAGAGGTGTTTAACGCAGTTTTGAGCTAATGACTCATCAGTGACTGATGATATTGCACCAAAAAAAAAAAAAAATGGTAAGGGCTCTCTAACAAGCTTTGACCATCAGAGAAACAGAAGGGTTATTTTTACATAAACTTTTACCAGGATTTGAAGATAGCATGCTAGGAGTTGATTATCTGATACATCAGAATTAAAAGAGCTACATAGCTCTGTGGACTTCGTGGGACTTTATTGTTGTCATTGCTGCCTGTTTTATTATTATAGCACTATATCAGTAAGGAATACAATAGATGTAACAACAGAAAACCCAACCTGTAGTGATATAAAAACATGTGGCTTATTTTTTTCTTACAGCAGAAAGAGAATGGAGGTAGGAAGCCCCGGGCTTTAGCAGCAAAGTAATGCCAGTGCTGATGCTGATTTTCATGTCACCCTAGCAATATGGTTACTTGTGTTTCAGTCATCATATCTTCATTCAACAAGTAAAAGACTGAGTGGTAGGGCCACCTCTAGCTAAAGAGGGAGTTGAGAAAGTTGTAAGAAATCCCTGGCTACAGGTAAATGTTCAGATGAATCCCACAAAAAGTTTGTTCCAAGGAGTGAACTAATTGCAACAACAAGGGACATTCTTGTATTAGTTTTGTCATCCTTTATAAGGTAGGTGGCCAAGGAAGATGAATGAATGTTAAATTGCCTTCTAAGAGGCCTTTCACAGGCAGGGAACCCCCGTAGGTAGATTAATTACAAGACCCCCCTTACTCTGAGCTGTAGGCATAGGGAGTAGAGTGCTGGCTATGTTTCTGTTGCCACTGGCACATTCAGCTTCCAGACCAGGCGCAGTCTGTACAAATACATGCAGACACTTGTGATAGGCTCCAGAATTTGAGAAATATTGGACTGGCCAAAAACTGTGTTTGGTTTTCTATAACCTATTATGGAAAAACTCAAATGAATTTTTGGCCAACTAATATTTTTCTTATTATGTTTCTTAATATTTTAAGATATTCTGCTAAATTCCATTGTCATCTAATATGATTAATCCAGCCACTATCCAAGGGCTAATAGAGACCTGATATTCAATTAAAGCATCTGGCCCGTCAAAGGCCTAAATAGTTGAACCACCATAGTTTAGCTCCTCCTAGAATTACACTTCCTGGTTTCATTGCTATATTAAAAACAGATTTGTAAACACCAATACAGTATACTAACGCATATATATGGAATTTAGAAAGATGCTAACAATAACCCTGTGTACGAGACAGCAGGGGAGACGCTGATGTATAGAACAGTCTAATGGACTCTGTTGCAGAGGGAGAGGGCGGGAAGATTTGGGAGAATGGCATTAAAACATGTATAATATCATGTATGAAACGAGTTGCCAGCCCAGGTTCGATGCACGATACTGGATGCTTGGGGCTGGTGCACTGGGACGACCCGGAGGAATGGTATGGGGAGGGAGGAGGGAGGAGGGTTCAGGATGGGGAACACATATATACCTGTGGCGGATTCATTTTGATATTTGGCAAAACTAATACAATTTGTAAAGTTTAAAAATAAAATAAAATTTAAAAAAAAACAGATTTATGTTTACTACAGGAAATAATCAAAATAAATTATACCTATTACATCAATTAGTATCATTATATTAAGTCCTCTGGGACATCTCTTATAAAACTAAGTGACAGGAAGATCTTTGTCTTGATGAGAAATTGACATATTCATTCTTTCACAGACTATATAGTGGATCATGTTCCTCCTTTTGACCTTGCTGCCTGGAAACTCAAAGACAAAACTGAATTATAACTGACTTTTGTGTGCCCATCCTCTCTTCTTCCTGTATCTGTTTTTCTATTTCTATTCTATACTTTTGCTTTTTCTTGTGAGACTCCTCAAAACTTTCAGGGAAGAAGATAGGATATAAGTAAATATCAGTCAATGAAACAATTATTGATGATTTTCACTTAGTCATTTGGATCAACTTTATTGACTGGATCAAGTATCCATTGATTACTTCATTTGGACTAGTGTTTGAGCTAAAACCTAAGATAAAATGGAATACTACAGAATAGAGAAGGCATTAATTATCAGAGGAAAGTCAATTCAGTTGATTCTAACAAAACTAGAAATCAGACACTAAATTGGAGATACTATATTTTACAGGAAAGAGGCAGTTACTGGGAAGCTCTGGCCAATTTATACTTTGAAACTACATTAGCAAAATGCTACATATATTCTTATTTTTCTAATTTTATTGCAATACAGTTGAGTTGCAATACTGTGTGAATTTCCACTGTATAGCAAAATGATTTAGTTATATACATATTTTTTTTCATATTCTTTTCCATTATGATTTGCCATAAGATATTGAATATGGTAACCTGTGCAATAGGACACTGTTCATCTGTCCTGTATATAATAGTTTGCATCTGCTATTCCCAGAATGCCAATACTTCTCTCCCCTACACCTCTCCTTTGGCAACCATAAGTCTGTTCGCTGTATCTGACTCTGTTTCTATTTTATAGATAAGTTCATTTCTGTCATATTTTAGATTCCACATATAAGTGATATCATGCGGTACTTGTCTCTCTTTCTGACTTATTTCACTTCATATAATAATTTCTATGTCTATCCATGTTGCTGCAAATGCCATTATTTCATTCTCTTTTATGGATAAGTAGTATTCCTTTGTGTATACATACTACATCTTCTTTATCCATTCACCTGTTGATGGACATTTAGGTGGCTTCCATGTCTTAGCTATTATAAATAGTGCTGCTGTGAACACAGAGATACATGTATCTTTTTGAATTCTATTGTAATTTTGTCTGGATATATGCCCAGGAGTGAGGTTGTTGGATAGCTTCTTACTTTTAAGATAAGTAAATAGTGGAAGGAAATAGTTAAGGAAATAGTGTTCATATATTATTTATGTGGTAAAAACGTTACACCTTTTAACTGCACTTTGTAAGAGAAATTTTACTTTCATACCAAAATTAAGAAGAACATACAAAGATTCGACACATATCCCCAATTCCCACACATCCACAGCCTTCTCAATTATGAGCTTTTCCTACCTAGGCTTCTCAATCTAGGCTTCAGCAGTACATGAACCAAGGACTTCCAGATGAAGAAGATGGGTTTAGAAATGGTAACAGAACCAGAGATCAAATTGCCGACATCTATTGGATCGTAGAAAAAGCAAGGGAGTTCTGGAAAAATATCTACCTCTGATTCATTGACAAAGCTAAAACCTTTGACTGTGGATCACAACAAGCTATGGAAAATTCTTAAAGAGCTGGGAATACCAGATCACCTTACCTGTCTCCTGAGAAACCTGTATGCAGGTCAAGAAGCAACAGTGAGAACCAGACATGGAACAATGGCCTGGTTCAAAATTAGGAAAGGAGTGCGTCAAGGCTGTATATTGTCACCCTGCTTATGTAACTTGTATGCAGAGTACATCATGTGAAATGCTGGGCTGCATCAATCAGGATGGAATCAATATTGCCGGGAGAAATATCAGTAACCTCCAACATGCAGATGATACCACTCTAATGGCAGAAAGAGAAGAGGAACTAAAGAGTCCCTTGATGAGAGTGAAAGAGGAGAGTGAAGGAGTTGGCTTAAAATTCAACATTCAAAAGACTAAGATCATGGCATCGAGCAACATCACTTTATGTCAAATAGATGGAGAAAAATGGAAACATGACAGATTTTATTTTCTCGGTCTCCAAAATCACTGCAGATGGTGACTGCAGGCATGAAACTGAAAGATGCTTGCTCCTTGGAAGGAAAGCTATGACAAAACTAGACAGCATGTTAAATAGCAGAGGTATCACTTTTGCTGACGAAGATCTGTTAGTCAAAGCTATGGTTTTTCCAGTAGTTATATATGGATGTGAGAGTTGGACCATACAGAAGGCTGAGTCCCAAAGAATTGATGCTTTCAAATTGTGGTGCTGAAGAAGACTCTTGAAAGCCTCTTGGAGGCTTTCAAGCAAGGAAATCAGACCAGTCAAGACCAAAGGAAATCAACCCTGAATATTCACTGGAAGGACTGATGCTGAAGCTGAAGCTCCAATACTATGGCCACCTGATTCAAAGAGTTGACTCATTGGAAAAGACCCTGATTCTGGGAAAGATGGAGGGAAAGAGGAGAAGGGGGCAACAAAAGATGAGATAGTTGGGTTGGCATCGCTGACTCGATGGATATGAGTTTGAGCAAACTCCAGGAGGTAGTGATGCACAGGGAAGCTTGGCATGCTGTAGTCCATGGGTTTGCAAAGAATCAGACATGATTTAGCAACTGAACGTCAACAACTAACTACCTATCAGAGAGGTCCATTTGTTACAACTGAAGAATGTACATGAACACATCACTGTTACTCAAAGTGCACAGTTTCATGGGGTTCCCTCATGGTTTTGTACATTCTCTGAGTTTGGAAAATAGAGAATGACATGTATTTGCCATTATAATATCATACAGAGAATTTTCATTGCCCTAAAAACCTCTGTGATCCACATATTCAATCCTCCTCAGCACAACTCCTGGAAATTACTAATATTTTTATTCTCTACATAGTTTTCCCTTTTCCAGAATGTCTTATATTTGGAATCATATAGTATATAACTTTTCAGATTGCCTCCTGTAACTTTACTTTAAAATCACTATGTATTTGGCAATTAAATGTTCACTTTTATTTTTATTTTTTTTCCTATTTTAAATCTGTTTGTAACCAAATTTATTCATTTTTTTAAATTTTTATTTTATTTTTAAACTTTACATAATTGTATTAGTTTTGCCAAATATTTTAAATGATGGGTGTATCTAAGAAGCCATAGCAAGGAAAATTAGAAAATATTTGTAACAGAATAAAGATGAAAAGACAATTTATCAGAATTTGTTGTATGCGGCTGGAGGTGCTCTAAATGCAACTAAATAAAATGTGGAATCTTGAATAAGGTATGAAAACAAATAATGGACACTGGCATAAACTTTTGTGAAATTTGAACAAAATCTATATTTTAGTTAATAATATTGTATCCCACATTAATTTCCTGTTGCTTTTTTTTTTGAGCATATTTTTTCCTTAATATTCTCAGAATTGAATTTGAAGTTTCAAGCCTCATTCAATTTTTTTTAATCACTAAGATAATAAGCTTTCTAGACTTTTATTAGTAATACTAGTTGTGGGAATAAATAGAACAATATCAAGTTTTGAGTGAATATAAATTAGAAATCTAACATTCTATTCATCCTTAGTCAAACAAGTGGAATCAAAATGTCATAAATTTTTTAGCTAGGCAAAAAATCACAAGTTTTCTAAAATATACAGATTATATTATACATACTATGTATATATATATGTATACAAAAGCTTTTCTACTATACTTGATAAAGGCTTGAGAAAGAACAATAACAAAAAAGAGATGCAGAAATTGGAAAACATAAATTAATGAGATGGGAAGACTGAATATGAAATAGAAAAAGTGAAATGAACTAAGTAAAAGAAAAAGATCATCATATAGTCCAGTTGTTTTTAAACATGGTTGCTCATTAGAATCACATCTGGAACACTGGAGATAAAAATAATAACTGGGAATTTGTATTTTTCAAAAAATTCCAAGAAAATTCTAATTGCATCTGGATTTTAAAAAGTGGTTACAAGTTTTTCTATTAAATGGTGATTTTAGTGACATAGAATTCTATTATTTTCTTTTGACTAATCAGGATACAATGGTGTTAAACATAATAATTACATAATCACAATAGTAAAAGATCTTTATCAGTTTTTACAATCAATAGCCAGACAAAAAATAAAAGATAACTACAATTGCAGGGCTTCCCTTCTGACTCATCTGAGAAAGAATCCACCTGCAGTGCAGGAGACCTGGGTTCAATCTCTGGGTTGAGAAGAATCCCCTGGAGAAGGAAAAGGTACCCATTCTAGTATTCTGGCCTAGAGAATTCCAAGGAGAAGTCCATGGGGTCGCAAAGAGTTGGACACGACTGAGCAACTGATCTGATCTGATCTGAGCGACTTTCACTCACAATTGCAAGCCAGAATGAAACATGATTAACGTAACAAAATAAAATAATGACATACACTTTGAAGGGTTAAATAGAGTGATGTGGTAAGTGGAAGTACCTTATGCATTTGTTTTCATCTGCCCAGCCAGTCTGTGTTTTTTCATTCGTGCATTTAAGCCATTTACATTTAAGATAATTATCAATATATATGATCCTATTACCATTTTCTTGATTTTTTTGAGTTTATTTTTTGTAAGTCTTTTCCTTTTCTTGTTTCTTGCGTAGAGAAGTTCCTTTAGCATTTGTTATAAAGCTAGTTTGGTGATGCTGAATTCTCTTAACTTGTCTGGAAAGACTTGGATTTCTCCATCAGATGTGAATGAGAGTCTTGCTGGGGTAGAATATTCTTGGTTGCAGTTTCTTGCCTCTCATCTTTAAATATATCATGTCATCCCTTAGGGCTTCTAGAGTTTCTGTTGAAAAGCTAGCTGATAACTTTATGGGAGTTCCCTTGTATGTTATTTGTCATTTTTCCCTACTGCTTTTAATATTTTATCTTTGTCTTTAATTTTTGTCACTTTAATTACTATGTGTCTCAGTGTATTCCTCGTTGGATTTATCCTACCTGGGATTCTGTGCTTTCTGGAGTTTGTTGATTATTTCCTTTCCCATGTCAGGGAATTTTTCAGTTATTATCTCTTCAAATATTTTCTCTGGTCCTTTCTCTCTCTTCTCCTTCTGGGACATCTATAATACAAATGTTGGTGCATTTAATGTTGTCCCATGGTCTCTTGGGCTGTCTTCACTTTTTTTTTTTTTCCATTCTTTTTCTTATATTCTGTTTTGTGGCAGTGATTTCAACCATTCTGTCTTCCAGATCTGTTCTTCTGTGTTAGTTATTCTGCTATGGATTCCTTCCAGTGTATTGTTCATCTCTGTTTGTTTGTTCTTTAGTTCTCCTAGGTCTTTGGTAAACATTTCTTGCATCTTCTCCATTCTCTTTCTGAGATCCTGGATCATCTTCACTATAATTATTCTGAATTTTTTTTTTCCTGGAAAGTTGCCTATCTCCACTTCATTTAGTTATCTTTGGCCCATTATTTTATCAGGTTGTGTTCTTATTTTTGTGTTTTTAAAGGTCTTCATATATTTTGGATTACAGTCTTTCTTCTATCATATGTATATGTGGCAAATATTTTCTCCCCGTTTGTGGCTAATCTTCTTATTCTCTTCACATTTTCTTTTGCAGAGCAGAAGTTTTCAGTTTGAATGAAGTCTACCTTACTACTTATTTCTTGCATGGATTGTGTCTTAGGGTTGTTGATGCCTCAAAGAGGCATCACATACTTTTACAATAGCATATTGGGTATTCTGTATCTTCTGCTTTTCCATATAAAATTTAGAATCCATTTGTCAATGTCCGTAAAACAAGTTGGTGGTATTTTTATAGGGATTGTATTGAATCTATAGATCGTTAGGAAGAACTGACATCTGAAGCTCCATCTCCTCCCTGGTAGCTCGATGGTAAAGAATCTGCCTGCCAAGCAGGAGACACAGATTTGACCTCTGGGCCGGGAAGATCCCTTGGAGAAAGAAAGAAAGAAGTGGCAACTCACTTCAGTATTCTTGCCTAGGTAATCCTATAGACAGAGAAGTCTCAGGGGTTACAGGGTCCATGGGGGTCACAAAGAGTTGGAAAATGACTTAGAGACAATAGTTATTTTATTTGAAGAGTTTTTCAAATAAGAAATGTAAATGGTTTTCTAAAGTTGTTTTACCACTGCATCAATTCATCAGCCCTAATACATGAAAATTCTTGTCTCTTTTGCACCAGTCTTGATATTGTCAGACATTTTTTTCTGCTTGATTTATACATTTGACATATCTCGTTGTTTTAACTTTCATATTTTTACTATTAAGATTAAAAAATAATCTTATGGCTTTTTTGGATTTCTTCCTAGTTGAATCACTTATTTATAGTCTTTATTTTATTACTTAGTTGTTTATCTTTTGTATCAATTTGTAAATTAATAAAACTATAAAATTTAATATTAATATAAATAAAAATATCTTACTGTTACATGTTCAATTGGGAGAATTGCATTTTCCCAATAAATTATTTTGTTTCCAATATATTTTGTCACACATACTTTAAAATTTTAATGGTGTCAACTTTGTTTTTCCTTAATAACAAATAATCTCAGAATTTATCTAATAAATTACTTACTCCTATAAATAAAAACTTCTAGTATATTTCTTATAATTTTGAATTATTTTCCATTAAAATCCTTAATTATTTGGAATATATTTTTGTGAGTGTGTAGTATTAAGGATCTTTTTTCTTGTTATAATTATAATGCAATTATTCTAGTACCAAGTATAAGATGGCTTATCTTTTCTTCACTGATTTATGATAGCCCCTCTTATTGTATAATAATTTCCCACTTTTGCCTGGGGATATATTTGGGTTCTCAGTTTCGTTCCATTGACTTGCTTAGATGCACACCATTGTTTTCCATTTCCTTTCTATAATACTGTCTTTTATGGATGTCATGGTATGCCTCTTCCTGCAGGTCTTCTTTTAAGAATGAAGCACACATTTCTTTACCTCCTAGAAGTGCTAGAGTCGTTTTCCAAATTCCTTCAGCTAACAAGTTTTGTTGCTAAGCACAAATATTGGAGCAGCCAACATTCAATAGCATGGATACAAATATCTCGTCCCCTCCCCAGAACTTGGGACAAATAGAGAGGGACCTCAGCTTCAAAGCTCCCATGGGGCTTGCTGGGGCCATTGCTGAGCCTGCATATTCTCTAGTCCAATCCTCCCATTCCACAGGCATAATTCCAATAGTATTTCCTAGTAAACTGCCTGCCTGCTAACCTTTGGTTCAGAATCTGCTTTCTAGGGGAGGCAGCCAATGACTCAGTGTCGATTAACTGGCAGCCTGCCAGTTTGTGACATTTTGAACAAACTTTTCCTCATACATGAACTTTGGTATTGTATATTTCTAAGTGGTAACCTATCTATTATTGAGAAGATCTGTAGGTATAGCATAATAAGGAATTAGGCCATATATGTAATTTCAGAAATACCACTAAAGAGTATTTTGAAAGATTATAAAGATATACTTACTACAGTTTTTGGAAAATTCTGACAAGCATTTAGATCTATTAGTACTAGACTTTACATGAATATCAGAATCAAATAAAAAGGCTCAGCACTGTCATTCATGAAACTCTTTCCTCAGCTTTTGATTACTTTTTTAAGTACTGCATCAATATTTCTTTTGAACTTCATGTATTTGAAATGCTGTGGTTAAAAATATTCCTTTCTATATTCAGTTATTTATTCAGCAAATAGTGGGAAGTTATATGTAAAATATTGAAGGAGTTTTTAAGGAAGAAAAGACAATAAAAGTAAGAGGCTGCATCTGTCTCAAGGAACAACAGAAGTATGCAATGACCATATTGCAAACAGGCTATTACCAGAGAAATGTGGAAGTGCAGAAGACAGTGGAAATTTAGATTTGTAGATTGTACTTGAAGGCTCAGTTTTATCTCACTTGTCACTGGATTATCTATTTTTATTTCATTTTTAAGCATCTCTTCTAGACCATCTCTTCCTTCTTGGAGAAGGAAATGGCAACCCACTCCAGTACTCTTGCCTGGAGAATCCCATGGACAAAGGAGCTTGGTGGGCTACAGTCCACGGGTCACAAAGAGTCAGACACGACTTCACTTTCACTTTCACTTTCTAGACCACACATTCCTTACTTACTTGGGAAATACTTTGAAATCTTTATATTCCATTTCTTCCTCTTCATTTAACCTTTATATTTCCCCCAGTAAAGCAGGCAGCAAATTCTATGCTCCCTTACTGCAGATCAGAAAGTAATGAACACACTTTAGCTTTTGCTTCCAAAATTTCTCATGGTGGTAGGCTTAAACAAGGTGGTTTTAAGAATTATGAAAAAAGAGATTTCACTCAGACTACAATAGATCTCCCCATGGTACAGGCGTAGGAAAACATGGAAATGTATGTAGACTGGGGAAGAGCAAGGGAGCTGTGCCATGCTTCCCAGCTATACCACCTGGGAGGCAAGGCACAAGATTGAAATGACGGCCTGGTCAATTATACAAATGAGACTACAAGCAGATGTCTGTCCCCCAGGAAGAGCTCAGAAGCCATGGAGAGCCACGAGATCTTGCAGGACCTGCAGGCAGGGACAGTGAAATTCCATTGTCAATTCTGTGAACTGATTCTGGAGAACAGATGTCCTGTCCCCAGTCCATGTCTTGGCACCAAACTAGACCCTATTGCTATAGCATCAGGAAGAGAGAATTTTTGTATTTTGTCGGCCAGATTTGTCAACAGAGATTTATGTCTGCAACAAAGGTATAATATTTTGTTTTTCTGTTTATTATTTGTCTTTTGTTCATATCCTGCTTCTTTCAATATTTCATAATCCTTTCTCAGGACTCTCTTGGGGGTCAAAATGAAAAAAGGGTTTATGAAGAAAATAGGAGCAGAAACAGAGAAATAAAAGCAGTAAACTAGTTTTCATCTCAAAAACATTTTTTTGGCCTCAGTCTTCAGCTGAAAAATGATATTTCATCTGTAATGATGGTAGGGGTATTGGTAATTATTCACAGACTTGCTGCCAGCTTTTATTAGTCTTTTCCACTGAGGCATATCCCTCAGAGATTTCTGAATTTATAATCCAAGGAATAGGTCTATTATGATAGATATCACTTGGTAATTCACTTGGCCTTACATTTCATACTCCAAGTTGCAATTTAAATATCAGTTTCACAGTTACCTATTTCCAACTTTTTCATCCAAATAAATAGTTTTGGTTCTTCAGGTGTATATTCTTACAGAACATAGTATGTCTTTTGCTCACTTATCATAATAATAGATAAATATTTTGTATAATTCTTTGTTTAATCATATCTTTCCCTGATGAATCAGCGGTAAAGAATCCACCTGCCGGTGCAGAAATGTAGGTTCAATCCCTGGGTCAGGAAAAAGAGAATGGCGACCCACTCTACTTGCCAGGGAAATTCCATGGAAAGATGGCCTGGTGGGCTACAGTCCATGGGTTCACAAAGAGTCGGACACAACTTAGCAACAAAACAATAAGAGCAACCCTTCCTCCTACTTAAGAAGAAAGCTGATGTTTAAAGAATTCCTTCCATAGTACTTAGTACAATGTTTGACACAGAAAATATATTTAATTCCTATTGTTTGAGTGAGCATGTAAATGAATAAACTTCATTTCATAAACTTCCATTCTTCCCAATAATGTACACACACACACTTGTGTGTATATGTGTATATACATGCATATAGTCTGTGAAAACACAACATTTTTAATAACTGTCTTTTTATAATGATTAGGAAAAACTCAGATGGTAACATTTCATAGGAGATTAGTGAAAAGCTGCAAAATGAGTAAAGGATTTTTAGCATTCTTTTCTGCAGCTTCTGCTGTTGGATCAACTTGCATAGCATTCCAATAATGCATATTCAGGGAGACCAATTCAAGGTTGTTATTCAGTTATATTTCTCTCCAGAGTGCTCTTCATGTGTTTGCACATCTGAAGGATCATCACAGTGAACTGTGGAAAATTCTTCAAGAGATAGGAATACCAGACCACTTGACTTGCCTCTTGAGAAACCTGTATGCAGTGCAGGAAGCAACAGTTAGAACTGGACATGGAACACCAGACTGGCTCCAAATAGGAAAAGGAGTATGTCAAGGCTGTATATTGTCACCCTGCTTATTTAACTTATATGCAGGGTATATCATGAGAAACGCTGGGCTGGATGAAGCACAAGCTAGAATCAATATTGCTGGGAGAAATATCAATAAGCTCAGATATGCAAATGACACCACCCTTATGGCACAAAGTGAAGAAGAACTAAAGAGCCTCTTGATGAAAGTGGAAGAGGAGAGTGAAAAAGTTGGCTTAAGCTCAACATTCAGAAAACGAAGATCATGGCATCTGGTCCCATCACTTCATGGCAAATAGATGGGGAAATAGTGTAAACAGTGGCTGACTATTTTTTTGGGCTCCAAAATCACTGCAGATGGTGATTGCAGCCATGAAATTAAAAGACGCTTACTCCTTGGAAGGAAAGTTATGACCAACCTAGATAGCATATTAAAAAGCAGAGACATTACTTTGCCAACAAAAGTCCATCTAGGCAAGGCTATAGTTTTTCCAGTGGTCATGTATGGATGTGAGAATTGGACTATAAAGAAAGTTGAGCACTGAAGAATTGATGCTTTTGAACTGTGGTGTTGGAGAAGACTCTTGAGAGTCCCCTGGACTGCAAGGAGATCCAACCAGTCCATCCTAAAGGAGATCAGTCCTGGGTGTTCATTGGAAGGGCTGATGTTGAAGCTGAAACTCCAATACTTTGGCCACCTCATGTGAAGAGCTGACTCATTTGAAAAGACCCTGATGCTGGGACAGAATGAGGGCTGGAGGAGAAGGGGATGACAGAGGATAAGATGGTTGGATGGCATCACCAACTCAATGGACATGGGTTTGGGTGAACTCTGGGAGTTGGTGATGGACAGGGAGGCCTGGTGTGCTGTGGTTCATGAGGTCACAAAGAGTTGGACACAACTGAGCGACTGAACTGACTGACTGACTGAACTGATGTTAGCTTTTTATGCCGAGAAAGTCATTGATAAAAATTTAATTGTGTACCTCTAACACGCAAAATGTATGCTGGTTGGCAGAATCTGAATGCCAGAGTTCAGTTCAGTTCAGTTCAGTTCAGTTACTCAGTTGTCCGACTCTTTGTGACCCCATGAATCGCAGCACTCCAGGCCTCCCTATCCATCACAAACCTCCAGAGTTCACTCAGACTTATGTCCATCGAGTCAGTGATGCCATCCAGCCATCTCATCCTCTGTTATCCCCTTCTCCTCCTGCCCCCAGTCCCTCCCAGCATCAGAGTCTTTTCCAATGAGTCAACTCTTTGCATGAAGTGGCCAAAGTACTGGAGTTTCAGCTTCAGCATCATTCCTACCAAAGAAATCCCAGGGCTGATCTCCTTCAGAATGGACTGGTTGGATCTCCTTGCAGTCCAAGGGACTCTCAAGAGTCCTCCAACACCACATTTCATTTTTTTTTTTTTTTTGGATTTTTGAATTTTGTTTTATTTTTATTTTTTTAATTTAATTTTATTTTTAAACTTTATAATATTGTATTGGTTTTGCCAAATATTGAAATGTATCCACCACAGGTCAAAAGCATCAATTCTTCGGTGCTCAGCCTTCTTCACAGTCCAACTCTCACATCCATACACGACCACAGGAAAAACCATAGCCTTGACTAGATGGACCTTTGTTGGCAAAGTAATGTCTCTGCTTTTGAATATGCTATCTAGGTTGGTCATAACTTTCCTTCCAAGGAGTAAGTGTCTTTTAATTTCATGGCTACAATCACCATCTGCAGTGAATTTGGAGCCCCCAAAAATAAAGTCTGACACTGTTTCCACTGTTTCCCCATCTATTTCCCATGAAGTGATGGGACCGGATGCCATGATCTTCGTTTTCTGAATGTTGAGCTTTAAGCCAACTTTTTCACTCTCCACTTTCACCTTCATCAAGAGGCTTTTGAGTTCCTCTTCACTTTCTGCCATAAGGGTGGTGTCATCTGCATATCTGAGGTTATTGATATTTCTCCCGGCAATCTTGAGTCCAGCTTGTGTTTCTTCCAGTCCAGTGTTTCTCATGATGTACCCTGCATATAAGTTAAATAAGCAGGGTGACAATATAGAACCTTGATGTACTCCTTTTCCTATTTGGAACCAGTCTGTGGTTCCATGTCCAGTTCTGACTGTTGCTTCCTGACCTGCATACAGGTTTCTCAAGAGGCAGGTCAGGTGGTCTGGTATTCTCATCTCTTTCAGAACTTTCCACAGTTTATTGTGATCCACACAGTCAAAGGCTTTGGCATAGTCAATAAAGCAGAAGTAGATGTTTTTCTGAAACTCTCTTGCTTTTTCCATAATCCAGTGGATGTTGGCAGAAAGCATCATCAAATGATGGAAAATGAATATGTCAAAAGAAAAATGCAATTCCCACAGTGTCCCAATCAAATCACTAAAATCTACATGCAATTTGTGACATCATGTCAATCAGGTATATTCACATCTCTTATAAACACAAGTCCCTTAAGATTGTGAATGATAAAAGAAAAAGACGACCTCACTTTTGCCCAAGTAGCTTGTTCAAGGGTGTTGCCTTCACTTTAGTCACTAATAAAAAATATTATTCTAGATATGAAACCCAGTAACAGTTCATTTCTGTATAGCATGACCTGGATCCAAAACTCTGAAATTATCCTCAAGGTGTCTTAGTAACTTAAAATAATCATTAAGCTAACCCTTGTCATTTCTATTTTATTTGTATTTCTGATGCACAAAACTAAGAAACAACTTTTAAAAGGTGCTCACCTTGACTTATATTTTGATATACTTCATTTAAATCTTACTTTTATTTATTATTTACATTAGGGAAATAGCATAATGATAGTGTTTAACTTGATTATTTAATTTAAAATATATTTAAGAGCTATAAAAATGTTTACACAGTTACAAATAATGTTATTAAAACATACTAATAAGTGCCAAGTGTGAAAATAATACAAGTGTATATGGATATTTTAAGGAAATAAGACACTTTATACATATTTTTCCTGTAATAGAAATATGGATATAAATGTATACCTACTTTTCATGTTCTTCACTTGGGGTATTTATAAGGATATCTCAATGGGCATTAAAGTATTGCTTTGTCCTAAAAGTGTTTATTTTATTTTGTGTGAATACCTATTTTTAGGTAAATGTGTAGATGAATTAGTCATGTGAGGTCCTATGTACTCTGAGAAGCTTCTTGGAAATCTATAGACATTGTTAAAGTTGAAAAAAAAAAATCAATCCTCAAGCATTCGTATTAAATTATTGTCTTGGTTAGTGCCCACTGAGTATCCTCTGATAGATCAGAAATTCAGTGGAACAAATAAGGATGTTCTGAGAATTTGTATGAATACAAAAAGGGGAAGGAATAGGATAGATATCAATACTAGAGGCAAAAATACCTACCCAAATTTTGTTAATTCCTTGTGTTGATCAGGATTCTCTACAGAAATAGAGTCAATAATGTATAAAGTCATTATTAGGTATTGGCTCACAGGATTATGGAGGCTGAAAAGTATCAGGATCTACAGTCAGCAAGCTGAAGACATAGAGAGGGAATCAGGCAGAGAAGGTCAAATGTTAGTTGCATGGAGAAATGAGAGAAAACCTGAAGTTAACCACTCTGCTCAGAGTCACTTTGTCTTATTCATTTAGAAACATGATGTACAGCTTTCACCTCCACAAAGACACCTGCCATAAACATGATATATTTACAGGTCATGTAACTGGCTCCTCCTGGCTTGACTGACAAGATTGATCGTGTCAACTGTTTTACCCAGTAGCCCATTTGATAGCACACTTTTTAACTAATATATTTGGCAGGAAAAACAAAAAACTCTGATCTAAACATCAAACATCTTCTCATGCTGTCTACTATTGAAGAAAATAATTTAACCATTATGATTATAAACACACTAAATCCACAGTGTCCAAAATTGCCATAATTTTCTATGCATTCATCACTCATTTGACTTATTCTTGGTCAGCTTGAGCCCCCATGTTCTCTAATGCCTAAGTCTTCTCTCTGAGCCAGTTAATAAGGACCATCCTCTCTCTGTGCTATGATTCCACAGGAAATATTTAAGCAGTAAAGATTCAGGAGATTTTATTGATACCGTCAAAGCTAATAAAACAGATGTGCAAGGAGATTTTATCAATTTCAACCATTTGTCAATTGCTCTACTTCTAATGAAATATGTCCAGTATAACACCCTTAAAGCATTACTGAACTAAGATCATGTTTCTGTATATGGATTTCAAATTACACAACTTCCCAAATAAAATGAGTGAAAAGTGAAAGTAAAGTGTTAGTTGCTCAGTCGTGTCCAACTCTTTGTGACCCCACAGACGGTAGCCCACCAGGCTCCTCTGTCCATGGAATTCTCCAGGCAATTATACTGGAGTTGGTTGCCATTCCCTTTCCAGGATCTTCCTGACCCAGGGATCAAACCCAGATCTCCTGCATTACAGATAGATTCTTTACCATAAGGAAGTCAAAAAACATTTTATTATCTTTTTATTTATGACAGCTTTTGTGGTTTTTAAAGCATATCCTACATGAAATTATTTCAATAATTTTATGACTTTGGTGCTCTTGTTTTGCTAGAATCTATGTAGATTTTTAATTTATCTGAGAGACAGTACAGAACTGAACACCAGAAGCACCCACATGCAAAAGGGGAAGGAAAGGTGAAGAAAAATATTGGGAAATTTTGCAACTTTAAGTACTGAGAAATCTTTTCCCATTCTTTAATATTTTTAATTAACTCATTAATAGATTCCTTAGCGTGTCATGCTTCACCTAAAAAAATCCAAATATCTGTGGTTATTGCATCAGATAGAGATATGGAGCAATACAGACTTTTTAAGCCTTTCCCACCTTAGCCCATGTTCACAGAAGGCTGTAAATATGTCCAAGGAACAGACTGTGTTTGTTTAATAGAGATATTCTTACTCAGATTGCTGTAAAGAAATAAAAGAAAGTAACTTTTTAGATATTTCTCCATTGAAAATCACCCACATAAAAGAAATTCATTAAAGATTGGGTCAATGGTAATAGATTAAAATTTTTCTGATCAGTTCATTTTCAATTTTGTTTCACTGTTAAATCACCAAGTTTTTTCAGTAAAGGCTTATTGATATATAATTTAAGTTAAAATTCACCTCAAAGTCATACAGTTCAGTAGTTTTTAATATATTCACATTGTTGTGGATGATGGAGGGTGGCAAAGAGCAGCTCCAGTCTTGCAGTTCAGCAGCTTCTCTAGGAAATACGGCTGTTACTAATAACTCAAAAACTTTCCCAATTGAGTCTTATTAGGCAATCTGAGGCCTAAATAAAACTGCAGTGGTATCACATTGCACTGAGAAATAAATGTAAACTTCTTTCTGTGACCTATGAAATCATCTCTAAAAGACAGGCCCCTCTCCCCCTTTCTCTCTGATTTGATATCCTAATAATAGCCCTCCCAGCTCTCTCCAGACATGCAGAGTTTCTGTCTAGTCTTGGGCTATCCTGGATTTTCCTGTTCTGTAGAGTTTAGGATTCCATACTTGATCTTCCTCTGTTGAGAGTGTGATATTCTGGAAGATGTTAAGAGTTGTAATAGGATGTATTTATTATATTATTTAGGTACTCTCTTTTTCTTGTTTTATGCAGTTTTGGTACAGCTGTAAAACAAGATAATTTTTTTGTCCTGGCCAAGAGTTAGGAATGTTACTCAACCTTTACCATTCAGCTTCTTTCTTCTGGAATTTTGTACTTTGAACTTGTGTAATGATGGACAGACTTCACACTTATTTAATGCAAGGGATGGGATTCTGAAATAAATATTGACTAGCTTTTACAATGCCTTACTTGCATTCTTTGTGAGACTTGGTTGTTCAGTAACATATTTGTTAGGACTTCCGTAACAGAGTACCACAGATTAGGAAACTTAAACAATAGAAATATATTTTCACATAGTTCTGGAGGTTGGAAGTCCAAGATCAAGGGTTGGTTTCTTTTTAGGCTTGTGGATGGCTGTGTTCACGTGGTCTTGCCTTTTTGCGTGCGTATGTCCTAAACTCCTCTTATAAAAACATTAGTCATATTGAATTAGGGTCCACCTATAAGACCTCTCTTTAATTACCTCTTTAAGCATTCTGTCTTCAAATACAGTTCATATTCTGAGGTACTGAGGAATTGGGACTTCAACATATGTTTTTAGGGGGGCACAATACAGTCCATAATCCCTTTGATTCTATGACTAAACTGGAACTTCCAAATATACATATATATTTCGTTTTGCTCAGTCTAAATCAGCCTCATTGATTGCTGTCAAAGAACCCAAGTGACTATACTGGACCACAGTTTCATACATATATATTTTTTCACATAAACATATATTTCAGATATGAATCTCATAAACCATCATGCTATTTAATGTCCTGTTTACAGAAAATATAAAAATACTAAATATCCATTTAGTTGTGTTAGAGACTCTATGAGTCATGACTGACTATAGACAGTTTTGCTACCTTTATTTAGGGCCAATTTATTTAAAAATTTTGTATTAATAGCTTTTTTTCCTGAAACTGGGACTTTTTTGCTGTCCAAGGGAAAAAGAAAGTCATTTTGGGGACAGAGGAAAAATAGCAGTCACATTTTATTAAGATTGTACTAACCTAAGATCACTGAGGGTCGGATACAACTGAACGTCTTCACTTTCACTTTTCACTTGCATGCATTGGAGAAGGAAATGGCAACCTACTCCAGTGTTCTTGCCTGGAGAATCCCAGGGACGAGGGAGCCTGGTGGGCTGCCGTCTGTGGGGTCACATAGAGTCAGACACGACTGAAGTGACTTAGCAGAAGCCACCTAAGATCAGATTCTTAAGTTTGTATATATTTTACATATCAGACATCCTTTAGTTATTAAAAATCTGAGTTATCTAGTAAAATAAAGATTTTAGTCACTATTTCAATCTTTATTAAAGGATCACTGTTTATGTTTTCATTTATTTAATCTCAAAGAATAACAAAACACTGTATCATACTCATTATGTGAAGCAACCAGTTTCACAGTGAGACACCTGGTGTACTCTACACAAGGATTCTGATCAATTTTAAAACCTCATTATATTTATGTAAAACTCAAAATAAAATATGCAATTAATGTATTAGATAAACAGAAACTTCTTCATTTACTAAGTTTTTACATAGTCTCTGAAAATCTGTTTCTTTAAATTTTTAATTGAAGGATAATTTTTTTACAATACTGGTTTGAGTTCTGCCATACATCAACATGAATTAGCCATAGGTGTACATATGTCCTCTCCCTCTTGAACCCCACTTCAACTTCCCACCATTTCTCTACCTCTCCAGGTTGTTTCAGAGCCCCAATTCGAGTTCCTTGAGCCATACAGCAAATTTCTATTGGATATCTATTTTACATATGGTAGTGTGTATGTTTCCATGTTACTCTCTCCATTCATCTCACCCTCTTTCCTCACCCCTTCCCTTGTCCATAAATCTGTTCTCTCTGTCTGTCTCCATTGCTGCCCCTCTAAATAGGTTCATCAGCACCATCTTTCTAGATTCCATATATAT
Source organism: Bos indicus x Bos taurus (assembly GCF_003369695.1). Lineage (NCBI taxonomy): Eukaryota > Metazoa > Chordata > Mammalia > Artiodactyla > Bovidae > Bos > Bos indicus x Bos taurus. Next base: position 37,302,624 of record NC_040082.1, read on the forward strand.
GCATTAATATATGATATTTGTTTTTCTCTTGCTGACTTACTTCACTCTGTATAATAGGTTCTAGGTTTATCCACCTCACAAGAACTAACTCAAATGCATTCCTTTTTATAGCTGAGTAGTATTCCATTGTATATATGTACCATAGTTTCTTTATCCATTCATCTGTTAATGGACATCTTGGTTGCTTCCATGACCCAGGTATTGTAAATAGCCCTGCAACGATCACTGAGGTACATATGTATTTTTCAGTTTTGGTTTCCTCGGGGTATATGCCTAGAAATGGTATTGTTGAGTAGTAGTAGTGAAAGTCACTCAGTCATGTCCTACTCTTGCGACCCCATGGACTGTAGCTGGCAAGATTCCTCTGTCCATGGGATTCTCCAGGCAAGAATACTGGAGTGAGTTCCTTCTCCAATTGTTGAGTAAAGTGGTGGTTTTATTCCTAATTTTTTAAGGAATCTCCATACTGTCTTCCATAGAGGCTGTATCAATATACATTCCCAACAGAAGTGCAAGAGTGTTCCTTTTTCTCCACACCCTCTCCAGCTGAACATGTATTTCTTTCTTGTTGTTATTGTTGTTGCTCAGTCACTAAGTCAAGTCTGACCCTTTGTGACACTCCAATTAAGTATCCTAATGTCACCTGAAAGTCAGTTGTTCAAAACTGGATGTTATCCTACTCTCGCCTTAAAATTACTGCTGTTTATGTTTTTACATTTATCCATTTTCACTGTTATAACATATACTCAGTTTTCCAAGCTAAGAACATTGAAGTCACCTGATTTTTGTTAAAATTTGAGCCTTATTCAATTCATCATCAAGATTCATTTCCCTGGAGCTGCCACTTTACTCTCAGTCCATGAAGATTCAGTGGAGATGATTACATGATTCAATTCTGGGGCATCCCACTGTTCTTTCCAGTTTAGTTCAGTTCAGTTGCTCAGTCATGTCCAACTCTTTGCGACTCCATGGATCACAGCATGCCAGGCCTCCCTGTCCATCACCAACTCCCACAGTTCACTCAAACTCATGTCCATCGAGTTGGTGATGCCATCCAGCCATCTCATCCTCTGTCGTCCCCTTCTCCTCCTGCCCCCAATCCCTCCCAGCATCAGGGTCTTTTCCAATGAGTCAACTCTTCGCATGAGGTGGCCAAAGTATTGGAGTTTCAGCTTTAGCATCAGTCCTTCCAATGAACACCCAAGACTGATCTCCTTTAGGATGGACTGGTTGAACCTCCTTGCAGTCCAAGGGACTCTCAAGAGTCTTCTCCAACACCACAGTACTTCTAAGAAGCAGTAAATGATGACATCAGTTGGGCTACTAAAACTCAATCTTGGGAAAGTTTTTGAGTTATTAGGAAAGGGTAGCCATATTTCCCAGAGAAGCTGCTGAGCTGGAAGATTATTAAGTGTAGAGTTGCTCTTTGCCACCTTCCAGCATAAGGTGTAAATATCCATGAGAACAAATGTAACCAGAGCAGATCACTGATTGACTCTAGAGAGAGACAGATATTCAATGACACATATGAACTTTAGTTCATATATGAAATTAGCAGTTATCTCTGAACTTCTCAGTTCCCTGAGCAAATAAATTCTCCTTTGCTTTAGTCTGAGTTGGGTTCTGTCACTTATAGTAAAAAAAAAAAAAAAATCCAGAGTATTAAAACAGTGAATAAATGAGGAGCTATTATTTTAGTATTTTGGGAGTTATTTTCCAAATAGACTAACACTTATGGGCTTTCTTGATTTCATAATCTTTACTCAATTCCCCTATGGAATGTTTAATTACTGTTACAACTACTATTCTTTTTATACTATGACCCAAGTTACACAAGAATATCAGTATTTGGGCTTTGGTGGTTCTTTCATGGTGTAAAATAATTAATATCTATGTACATGTGAGTGTGATACATGAGCCCACTGAAGCTGTAACAAAATATGCTGCTTTCACTCTTGTAATTGCGATCAAACTACTCCTGCTTCTTCTAAGGCTAATCTTAATACATAAATACAAAAAACAGCACCATTGTACCTAGTCAAGGTTTTTGCTTCTGCAATCATCTCCTCATCCTCCACTACATTATCAGTTCTACTCTCTCTACTGAATCACTTCATCAGCATAAAATATGCCATAATATCCTGCACTTTAAATATGTGGCCCTTTCCATATCTCCTTGTTCATCTCTTTCCATACCAGGGTATCTCTTTCGAGAAAAATCTTTCCATTTGCTTTTTCTACTTCTTCACATCTTATCTTTCTACCCTAATCAAATTTTTGTTTCTACTACTACTCAGAAACTATTTTTATTTGGACCAACTATGGCTCTCAATACTCCTAAATTTAATTTCTGAACCTGTCTTAGTTCCTTAGTATTTAACCCAGTTGAATTATTTTCTTCACTAGGGAACACACATCTCAAATTAGAATAGTCAACACTGACCTCTTAATATTTCACCAAGCACCCCTTTGCTCTCAGCTGTGCTTTCTTAGATTCTTTCTCAGTTCAGTTCAGTTCAGTTGCTCAGTCATGTCAGACTCCTTGCGACCCCATGAACCGCAGTACACCAGACCTCCCTGTCCATCACCAACTTCCAGAGTCCACCCAAACCCATATCCATTGAGTCGGTGACACCATCAAACCATCTCATGCTCTGTCATCCCCTTCTCCTCCTGCCTTCAGTCTTTCCCAGCATCAGGGTCTTTCCCAATGAATCAGCTCTTTGCATCAGGTGGCTAAAGTACTGGAGTTTCAGCTTCAATATCAGTCCCACCAATGAATACCCAGGGACTGATCTCCTTTAGGATGGACTGGTTGGATCTCCTTGCAGTCCAGGGGACTCTCAAGAGTCTTCTCCAACACCACAGTTCAAAAGCATCAATTCTTTGGTGCTCAGCTTTCTTTATAGTCCAATTCTCACATCCATACATGACCACTGGAAAAACCATAGCCTTGACTAGACAGACCTTTGTTGTCAAAGTAATGTTCACTTAATAATGCAGGTCTAAGTTTCAAGAATTATTCTCTATTTTTCCTCCCCTTTCATACTCAATTAATCAGCAAGTTCTCTTAGCTTCTCCTTCAAAATATATCCTGAATCTAATCTGATCTCATCAATTCTTCTGCCTCTGCTTTGGTTTGAGTCAGCATCTTTTGCATGTATAATGCCACAACCCTCTTTGCCACACATCTGGCTTTGTTTCTTGTTGCATACATCCTCCGTTATATTCCCAACATGATAGTTCTATTTATCGTTCCTTGTGTGGCAGATATAGTAATCCCCATTTTACAAATACAGCTAGTATTTACTGAGGTAAAGTAATTTGTCCAAAATCATATCATTTCACGCTTCTGAAAGTCAGGTTTTCCTTTGACCTGTCTGCCTAAAATTTGGGTTCTTAATCTTCCATCTGTGCATATTGTTTGTCCCTGCATAAAGGATATATATGCCATTCCTTCCTTTGTTGTTGTTCAGTCGCTCAATCGTGTCCAACTCTTTGTGACCCCACGAACTGTAGCCCACCAGGCTCCTTTGTCCTTGGGATTTCCCAAGTAAGAATACTGGAGTCATTTGCCATTTCCTTCTCTAGGGGATCTTCCTGGACCAGAGATTAAACTTGCATCTCTGGCATTGTCATGCAGATTCTTTAGCCCTGAACCACCAGGGAAGCACCTTCCTTCCTTTGCAGATTAGTAAACTGAGGCTAAAAATTAGGAAAAGACTTGCCTAAGATCCACAGTTAACTGTCAACTGTGCTCAGGTTATCATCATCCAATATCTTAAAATGCAGGAAAATTTTGTTCTATAAAGGATTATATTTTAAAATGGAATAGCTAATTCCTATTGTTGTTTATTTAAAATATACTCTTCATGGTTACAAACTGTGCTGAAAGCAAAGAACTGTGTTGCTTGAAGAACAAATAAGGGAATCTCTTTTAAGTTGGTTCCAATCAACCAATAAGTTATTTCTTCTTACCATAACAATATAAACTAAGGCTATAAAAGTAGCTTTATTATTGAAAGAACTGCCACAAAAATTTTGCTTTTGTGAGTTTAATGTTTTACAGACCATAAATGCTTTCTTCCACTGAAATGATTTAACACCAAATTGCAATGCAATGTAACTATTGCAATGCACTGTAGTACAGCAGATAGGAATTTCATGAACTAAGTGAATAAAGATTACCTAGACAGATAACCACAGTCTTCCTGTCTTGTATTATATGGGATTATTCTTAAGAGGAATATTTATTCTTTTTCTTTTTATTATGTTTTATTTTTTAAATTATTTTTTATTTTTTAACTTTACAATATTGTATTGGTTTTGCCATATATCAACATGAATCCTCCACAGGTACACACGTGTCCCCATCCTGAACCCTCCTCCCACCTCCCTCCACATACCATCCCTCTGGGTTGTCCCAGTGCACCAGCCCCAAGCATCCAGTATCGTGCATCAAACCTGGACTGGCGACTCGTTTCATATATGATATTACACATGTTTCAATGCCATTCTCCAAAATCATCCCACCCTCTCCCTCTCCCACAGAGTCCAAAAGACTGTTCTATACATCAATGTCTCTTTTGCTGTCTCATATACAGGGTTATCGTTACCATCTTTCTAAATTTCATATATATGCATTAGTATACTGTATTGGTGTTTTTCTTTCTGGCTTACTTCACTCTGTATAATTGGCTCATTTCATCCACCTCATTCGAACTGATTCAAATATATTCTTTTTAATGGCTGAGTAATACTCCATTGTGTATATGTACCACTGCTTTCTTTTGTCTGCTGATAGACATCTAGGTTGCTTCCATGTCCTGGCTATTATAAACAGTGCTGCAATGAACATTGGGGTACACATGTCTCTTTCAATTCTGGTTTCCTCGGTGTGTATGCCCAACAGTGGGATTGCTGGGTCATAAGGCAGTTCTATTTCCAGTTTTTTAAGGAATCTCCACACTGTTCTCCATAGTGGCTGTACTAGTTTGCATTCCCACCAACAGTGTAATAGGGTTCCCTTTTCTCCACATCCTCTCCAGCATTTATTGCTTGTAGACTTTTGGATCGCAGCCATTCTGACTGGCGTGAAATGGTACCTCATAGTGGTTTTGATTTGCATTTCTCTGATAATGAGTGATGTTGAGCATCTTTTCATGTGTTTGTTAGCCATCTGTATGTCTTCTTTGGAGAAATGTCTATTTAGTTCTTTGGCCCATCTTTTGATTGGGCCATTTATTTTTCTGGAATTGAGCTGTAGGAGCTGCTTGTATATTTTTGAGATTAGTTGTTTGTCAGTAGCTTCATTTGCTATTATTTTCTCCCATTCGGAAGGCTGTGTTTTCACCTTGCTTATAGTCTCCTTTGTTGTGCAGAAGCTCTTAAGTTTAATTAGGTCCCATTTGTTTATTTTTGCTTTTATTTCCAATATTCTGGGAGGTGGGTCATAGAGGATCCTGCTGTGATGTATGTCAGAGAGTGTTTTGCCTATGTTCTCCTCTAGGAGTTTTATAGTTTCTGGTCTTACATTTAGATCTTTAATCCATTTTGAGTTTATTTTTGTGTATGGTGTTAGAAAGTGTTCTAGTTTCATTCTTTTACAAGTGGTTGACCAGTTTTCCCAACACCACTTGTTAAAGAGATTGTCTTTAATCCATTGTATACTTTTGCCTCCTTTCTCAAAGATGAGGTGTCCATAGGTGCATGGTTTATCTCTGGGCTTTCTATTTTGTTCCATTGATCTCTATTTCTGTCTTTGTGCCAGTACTATACTGTCTTGATGACTGTGGCTTTGTAGTAGAGCCTGAAGTCAGGCAGGTTGATTCCTCCAGTTCTATTCTTCTTTCTCAAGATTGCTTTGGCTATTCGAGGTTTTTTGTATTTCCATACAAATTGTGAAATTATTTGTTCTAGCTCTGTGAAGAATACCGTTGGTAGCTTGATATGGATTGCATTGAATCTATAAATTGCTTTGGGTAGTATACTCATTTTCACTATATTGATTCTTCCAATCCATGAACATGGTATATTTCTCCATCTATTAGTGTCCTCTTTGATTACTTTCACCAGTGTTTTATAGTTATCTATATACAGGGATAATATTCTAATTTTCCAAGATTATAACCATAAAATTTTGTAAAAATAGAAAATAATGATAATAAAATATGAATTAATCCCAGCTTTATTTGTAAAATTAGGAATTTATTTGAGCAAGGGGGAATACATTCATAATTAAAATTTTCTATAATAACAGGTTTAAGGGAGAATCAAACAGTAAGTAAACTTATATGGTCTATTAAGATAAGACTTTAAAAGAATAAAATAATAATAATTGATTATTATTGCCAAAATAATAAATAGTAATAACTTTAAAAGAACCTTGACAGAGAAAAATATTAAACAATAGTTATATTTTTAATCAATCTTCTAAATCAAGATTATCCTTTTATATCTATGCAAAATAAAGATAAGTAAATAATAATTTTGTTTATATAAATTAATAAAAAGTAATTAAACATTCTTGGCATAAAAATTGATGAGAGAAAAACAAATGAGAAAATGATAATATTTGCTATATGATATATGTATATTTAAATATTAAAACTAATTATAAAATTTATTAAAACAACAAATGTTTGATGATTAGTTGCATTTTGGCTATTAATTTCTTTTTTTTTTGTCAGTTTATTTTGCTCTCTACTAACAAGAAAATAGGAAAAGGATGATAAGAGTAAAAACTGTGATAAAGGTTTTAAAAATCATATCAAAAGCTCTTTTAATTAGAAAAATTAAATGTGAATTCTTCCAGCTTCTCATCAGATAATCAATTTATGGATATGATATCTAGATGTGAGAAAAGGAACTTCCTCAAACTATTTAGCTGTTCTATATTCCTTGGAAAGTGCTCACACTGCTAGAAATAAGATTCAGTTCTTTGATATAAATATTTTGCACAACTAAAGTTCAAACTTTATTGTTTCTAACATCTGTAGTTAAGCAGTAAAACAGAACAGAAACACATTTCCATTTTCGGTGTGAATTTGTGTTCTATATGATATAAAATAATTCAATCTAGGCCAGATGAAACTGCTTGTCCCCTATCCAATTGTAGTGAATAGTGGAGTCCTTAACTAGTCAGATCTTTTTATTTTTAATGAACATGTTTTCTTTTGCTGTACTAGACTTCTAAAAATCATTTTGCTCCCCCTTTTTTTTATTAAAGGAGTCTGTTGCATCTCCCTGGCTCACCACATACTTCATCCCAATTTCATTTCTCATGCTTCGTCAATGTTGATTTTGACAATAGCGCTGCAAGGGATTGTCCGATACAACAGATTTTCAGATGCAAAGAGTGACTTCTTCTTTTTTTTTTTTTAACCTATATTTTTACAACCCATGGCTCTTAAGGTTTTGAAATCTGAAGAAATACAATGGCAATTTCTAAATTCTTTACTTTGTACTCTGTGGTGCTTACTCCCATGGAATTTTGCTCTTTTATAAATTATACTCCGTGATGTAAACGAGTATTAGCTTGCTATCTAATAAAAAGACAAATGAATTCCCCAGGCCAAAGGCTATAATGCTAACAAGAAATATAAATTCAATCAGGGTGTTTAAAGTTGATGACTTCAAATTCTGAAAACAGAGATTCAGACTGTGTAGAACTTAATTCCAGCCACATCATTGATACTAGTGTAACAGAGAAGAGGTAGAAATGGTAGCCTGTGAACAGTTCTTTCACTTGCCTTCAGGCTACATGTTATATGTTCTAGAAAACAGATGAATAAAGTATTGTATTTTGCTTCTATACCTACTAGAGGTACATACTCCCTTACAAATTCAGAGCTTCAGTTGTGAGAACTCATTGTCAAGCCATCCCTCTGGCAGATAGAATGCATTTCTTTTCTCTGTTTTATTTGCAAAATGTATTATAACATGGTGTTCCTTCAGAGTTTTGTGATAAATATTGCTAGCATCCATGTACTTTAAATTGCACTCAAATACAACTATTTCTCAAACCCTTGTAACATCTTTCTCAAGGTTATTGAGTACTCTTCTCACTGATCCTAACATCAAGTACAGCATCCTTTCTTGGTAGCAATTAAACTGTTTGTATCTATAACATTGAAAAGGCTTTTAGGGATTGGTTACAATGAGGCAATTCAGGTATATCAGCCTGAAGTATTCTGGCATAGAGTTATTCACTCTGTTTGGATGGAAATCAAATTGGAAGAAAAGAGGCACTTTGGATCTGGCAGAGAGGTGAGTGATACTTTGGAAATATCTACAAATACCATTTTCCTTTCAAGTTCACAGTACTTTGGGGGATGATTCTTGCCAATATCTCAAGGAAGCTGCTTGCTTCAGAAGAGAGCCCTAGGAAGGGAAAGTTGTGTGAATGGGAGAGAGCAGGCATTTCTGCAATCTTTTACTTGATTTAGCCTCAGTCTACTTCTGAATGTGTTTTGGCTAGAAAATTTCCTGTCTTTGCACTTCAGAAGAGACATGGGTTTTTAAAAGACTAGATTTTTACATGAGAAAAACTTAAGTTCACCAACATAATTTCATCAAGAGAAGTGTCTTCATAGAGGGTCTGAAAACCGCTCATATACATGCCAGTCTTGCCAGGAAGTGAAGACACAGGATATTTCAGCACCTTCTGTGTCCTTTCCGTATTGACAGTGTGAGAATCTTAGAGCTCTTCCAGTTCCTGAAAATGTCATCTTCACAGATCTGTCAGCCTCACACGTGTCACCTGACTTTGGTTTGATCCAAGGATGTTTCAGGGAAAATTCTTTGATGCTGGACATATGTTCGAAGGATAGAATGCCAACGTGAGTAAGTGGAGGTCACTAACATTATTGACTTAACACCTACATAAAATTTTAGGAGGGCTTTTCTTCACAGCCATCATTCCATTTTCACACCTCAGATCCCAACGCCGTCTTGTCAGTGATTATTGTTTGAAAGCAAAATGGCAAATTGAAGTTTCAGAAAAGAGTATTTCTTTTCTGCAAGTTTTCTGGAAGAGAAGACAATGGAGGATTTTATAGCTATGCAATTTCTTAGGCTGTAGGTTTCACCACAGAGTTCCAGACAGGTGGTGTTTGTATTATTAATTACTATATAATCTCTTGTAATACACCACTTTACATTCATTCCATTATATTGACTTTGATTTTTGGTGCCTTTGAAGATATGAATTGAAATATTCAACAACGACTGTATGTTTCCTATGTGTCTTTGACAATGATGACCTTTAATCTCAGTTGATTATTACTGAAATAAAGAAGAAAAATGAATTTCATAAATGATTTTCATAAAAATCTTTTAATTTCATGGCTGCAGTCCCCATCTGCAGTGATTTTGGAGCCCAAGGTAAAATTGCTCATGAAGGTAAGCTAGAAACCAAAATGAAATGTTGGTATGTTAAAATATTGATTCCTATATGGGAATCAAGACAACAATACTGAGCAGTATACTGTTTATGGTATGCTTTAAAGAAGTTATTGAACTAATATAAAAACCCACATAAAACTTATGAATTTAATTAAATGTGTAAGTTGCTTATTCTGTAAACTGGAAATATTTGACTAATGGTTTGAATTTAGTAGTTGTATTCATAGAAAAAGATGAAAGTTTATTTTTTCAATAATATGTATACAGACTTTAGTTCAAGCATTGAATTGTAAGTTGGCATTGCTTAATTTACTTATAGAAATGATTAAAAACTTTATGAGTAAAAATCAAAGTGAAAAAATATAAATTGAAGGCTTTATTGCCAGAAAAATGGAAAAATTTAGGTATCAAAGCAAAAAAAGCAAAGAAAAGTCAATAGACCAGCATATATATAGCACAAAGTTATTGTTCTCTATTTAGTCTCAACTCAAGTTATTATGACTATAGTTTCCATACATTTTAACTATGAAATAACATTCAGCAATCTTTTTATTACTCTGGTCCATCTAAACAATATTGTCAGTTCAGTTCAGTTCAGTTACTCAGTCATGTCCAACTCTTTGCAATTCCATGGACTGCAGCATGCCAGGCCTTCCTGTCCATCACCAACTCACAGAGCTTGCTCAAACTAATGTCCATTGGGTTGGTGATGCCATCCAACCATCTCATCCTCTGTCTTCCCCTTCTCCTCCTTCCTTCAATCTTTCCCAGCATCAGGGTCTTTTCCAATGAGTCAGTTCTTCATATCAGGTGCCAAAGTACTGGAGCTTCAGCTTCAGCATTAGTCTTACCAATGAATATTCAGGATTGGTTTCCTTTAGGATTGACTGGTATGATATCCTTGCAGTCCAAGGGATGCTCAGGAAGCTTCTCCAACACTACAGTTCAAAAGCATCAATTATTCGGTGCTCAGCTTTCTTTATGGTCCAACTCTCACATCCATACTGACTACTGGAAAAACCATAGCTTTGACTAGTACTTTGTCAGCAAAGGAATCTCTTTGCTTTTTAAAATGCTATCTAGGTTGGTCATAGCTTTTCTTCCAAGGAGCAAACATCTTTTAATTTCATGGCTGCAGTCCCCATCTGCAGTGATTTTGGAGCCCAAGAAAATAAAGTCTGTGACTGTTTCCATTGTTTCTTTATCTATTTGCCATGAAATGATTGGACCGGATGCCTTGATCTTAGTTTTCTGAATGTTGAGTTTAAGGCGGCTTTTTCACTCTCCTTTTTCACTTTCATCAAGAGGCTCTTTAGTTCTTCATTTTCTGCCATAAAGGTGGTGACATCTGCATATCTGAGGTTACTGATATTTCTCCCAGCAATCTTGATTCCAGCTTGTGCTTCATCCAGCTTGGCATTTTGCATGATGCACTCTGCATAGACGTTAAATAAACAGGGTGAAAATATACAGCCTTGACATACTCCTTTGCCAGTTTGGAACCAGTCCATTGTTCCATGGCCAGTTCTAACTGTTGCTTCTTGACTTCCATACAGATTTCTTAGGAGACAGGTAAGGTGGTCTGGTACTCCCCATCTCTTGAAGAATTTTCCAAGTTTGTTGTGATCCACACAGTCAAAGGCTTTGGCATAGTCAATAAAGCAGAAGTAGATGTTTTTCTGGATCTATTTTGCTTTTTCTATGATCCAGCAGATGTTGGCACTTTGATCTCTGGTTCCTCTGCCTTTTCTAAATCGATCTTGAACATCTGGAAGTTCTCAGTTCATGTATTATTGAAACCTGGCTTTGAGAATTTTGAGCATTACTTTGCTAGCTTGTGAGATGAGTGCAATTGTGCGGTAGTTTGAGCATTCTTTGGCATTGCCTTTCTTTGGGATTGGAATGAAAACTGACCTTTTCCAGTCCTGTAGCCACTGCTCAGTTTTCCAAATTTGCTGGCATATTGAGTACAAAATTCAGACTTAAATTGAAGAAAGTAGGGAAAACCACTAGACCACTCAGGTATGACCTAAATCAAATCCCTTATGATTATACAGTGGAAGTGACAAATAGATTCAAGTGGTTAGGTCTGATAGAGTGCCTGAAGAACTATGGACAGAGGTTTGTGACATTGTACAGGAGACAGTGATCAAGACTATCCTCAAGAAAAAGAAATGCAAAATGACAAATAGTTGGCTGAGAAATCCTTACAAATAGTTGAGAAAAGAAGAGATCAGATCAGATCAGATCAGATCAGTCACTCAGTTGTGTCTGACTCTTTGCGACCCCATGAATCGCAGCACGCCAGGCCTCCCTGTCCATCACCAACTCCCGGAGTTCACTCAGACTCACGTCCATCAAGTCAGCGATGCCATCCAGCCATCTCATCCTCTGTCATCCCCTTCTCCTCCTGCCCCCAATCTCTCCCAGCATCAGAGTCTTTTCCAATGAGTCAACTCTTCACCAGAGGTGGCCAAAGTACTGGAGTTTCAGCTTTAGCATCATTCCTTCCAAAGAAATCCCAGGGCTGATCTCCTTCAGAATGGACTGGTTGGATCTCCTTGCAGTCCAAGGGACTCTCAAGAGTCTTCTCCAACACCACAGTTCAAAAGCATCAATTCTTCGGCGCTCAGCCTTCTTCACAGTCCAACTTTCACATCCATACATGACCACAGGAAAAACCATAGCCTTGACTAGACGGACCTTTGTTGGCTAAGTAATGTCTCTGCTTTTGAATATGCTATCTAGGTTGGTCATAACTTTCCTTCCAAGGAGTAAACGTCTTTTAATTTCATGGCTGCAGTCACCATCTGCAGTGATTTTGGAGCCCAGAAAAATAAAGTCTGACACTGTTTCCACTGTTTCCCATTTTTTCCCATGAAGTGATGGGACTGGATGCCATGATCTTCGTTTTCTGAATGTTGAGCTTTAAGCCAACTTTTTCACTCTCCACTTTCACCTTCATCAAGAGGCTTTTGAGTTCCTCTTCACTTTCTGCCATAAGGGTGGTGTCATCTGCATATCTGAGGTTATTGATATTTCTCCTGGCAATCTTGATTCCAGCTTGTGTTTCTTCCAGTCCAGCATTTCTCATGATGTACTCTGCATATAGGTTAAATAAACAGGGAAAGAAGAGAAGTGAAAGGCAAAGGAGGAAAGGAAAGATATATACTTCTGAACGCAGAGTTCTAAAGAACAGCAAGGAGAGATAAGAAAGCCTTCCTCAGCGATCAATGCAAAGAAATAGAGGAAAATAATAGAATTGGAAAGACTAGAGATCTCTTCAAGAAAATTAGAGATACCGAGGGAACATTTCATGCAAAGATGGGCACAATAAAGGACAGAAACGGTCTGGACCTAACAGAAACAGAAGATACTAAGAAGAGGTGGCAAGAATACACAGAAATGTAGAAAAAAAGATCTTAATGATCCAGATAATCACGATGGTGTGATCACTCACCTCGAGCCAGACATCCTGGAATGCAAAGTCAAGGGAGCCTTAGGAAGCATCACTACAAACCAATAATACTATAGCCATTTTTAACATATCCATATAACCAAAAAATAAAACATAGAAAAAATGATGAATATGGAACTTAGTATATGGTAACAAAAATTTTAATTTGATTATAAAGACCAAGCAGAAATCAAACATTTTTCAGTTGAAATAGATAACTGTGATAAGGAAATTAATATACTGGAATAACTTGGCAAACCATAGCTACAAATCTGCTTTTACATACTTTCTGAGACTTCCATGCATTAGCATTGTCACCATATTATACTGAGAAAAAGGGTAAATAAATATTACTGCAAATAGGGATAAATGTATGTCAAATCTGACAAGGAACAGAAGGTATTATTTTATTTCAGTCATCCTTAGAAGATACTTTCTACATAAAAAATGAAACTTTGAATTTTCTTTAACAAGGATCACTTAGCAAGTAACCAAACATCAGTATTAAGAAAGCATTATATTATAGATTTTATACTAAAATTTGTATAGAACAAATTTTGCAGGGGTATCAATCACATTCTTTTTTTTCTTTTTTTCTATCACCTGCCAAAATGTTGCCGATCTTTCCATCTTTAAATATTGAACTTTCCCTTAAGGATGTTAGAGCTGTTGATAGGGTAAGAAATCTTAGAAAATAAATTGGTAAAGAATTCCTAATGTATAAAAAACATTTATTTTATTGATTTCACTTTACTCTCTGATAAGATGTTGTTATAAACAGTAGATAAGAAATGAAAATTAATCAGTGGTAATTTTTTTGGGGGGATCTCCATCAGATCAGTTTTATCTCTATAGCAAACAATTCCAATAAACATGAGTGATAATGCCCATGCATAGCTTTTAATATTTTCTTTCTATCTGTGAAGACCCTGATAACAAGATTTTGAGTATGACCTAAATATATCCTACTAAATATGTAACTATACATGACATAAACATGTTTCTCTTGGTTTCTAATTCTTTACTGCCCTCTACTTTAAAAATTGTCATCCATTTTTATTTTATACTTACTATTTGCCAAACATTATCACATTAAACTCACAATAATTCCATCATGATTAGTTTTTTGCCCATAATTGAGGCTTAGATGTATTAATTAATTACCCTGAAGTCAGTGTATTCAATGAATGGAGATGGGATTTTTACCTCAGTCTTGCTGATTCCTGAGCCCAATTCCAGACAGCTAGAGTGAAGAACAGGAGGAGTGAAATGGGAAACGAGGGTATGCCATTGCAAACGTGTTATCCAGTTTGCCGCCACTAATGTTCTTCTGATTTACCATCCTTATGAAAACCCTAAGAAGCTATAGGAAATATGTCCTCAAAACTGTCTGGAGATGAAAGGGGGAGTTATTTATCCATAGACTCCTATCCTACACTAGTCAGGAGTGTCCTGAAAGCCATTCATTCGGGCACATCTCCAGGCTGCATATCTTGGCAGACCTAGTAAAAGCCCTAGAGCCAGCTACAGGAGTTAGGAGGTTCTATCTGGATAAATGAACCAATCAGAACCTGTTCTGAAATGGTCACAGAACCAGTACCAAAATGAGAGGTGAAGCCAAAAGATTTTGAGAAGGTGTACAGAGGTATTTAATACATTTTACTCCCACCTTCATTAGGGAAATTACTTTGAAATCCAGTTGTTTCCAAGTAACTCTGGTGGCTCAGATGGTAAAGAACCTGGGTTCAGTCCCTAGATTGGGAAGATCTCCTGGAGAAGGGAATGGCAACCCACTCCAGTAGTCTTGCCTGGAGAGTTCCATGGATAGAGGAGCCTGACGGGTTATATAGTCCTTGGGGTCACAAAGTCGGACAATGACTGAGTGACTAACACTTTCACTTTTTTTTCAACCTCATGATATTTAGAAAAACCAAAATATGTATAACTTTTATCTTAACTATAAAGCCTAGCCCAATGTCTTTATTTGTAGTAAAAAACTGTTGGTTTATTTGATTATGATTCTCTCATTAAGCTGCATTTCATTTAGTATGTTTAACTTGTTATTTCATTTGAAATCCATTTTGGTGCATAATTTTTTTTCCCTAAATTGCTTTTCTCTTTACCAAAATAAGTACGGAATAATTCATCTTCTCATCTGTTGATCTGAAAATATTCTTTGATTTTTCTATCAATGACTTAATCTACTTCATTAATCATGATAAGATCATGGTATCACATGCAGCATGGCATGAAGAGTGCTGAACAAAGTTTCTGGAACAAAGTATGCAGTCAATGAATAGCCTTTTTTTTTTTCTTCTTGATATACCATCTGCCTCTATCCCCATTAAGGTGTGCTGAGAATGACTTCAGTAGGAAACAAGGATTACCTTATGACTCTCTGGTTAAACCAGTATCACAATTCTTCTAGATTATATGCTCCAAGCTTATGTTTTAGTCCTCTTTCTATCACCCTATATTCTGCATTTCTTAAATATAACCACCAGAGACCAATGTAGATGTATTTCTCATGTGAGAGGATTTTTGAAACTTCAATGTTTGACAATAATTGCAGAGTTTTTAGCTCATCCATTATTTTTCTACCATTCAGAACACTCCTATATTCAATAACTTCCTATACTCATTGTTTTAGCACACAACTTAAACACCAATCAAAATAAAGAAGGCTTGATGGTGTAATGATTGTCATATTTGTATATTCAACATATAGAAATGAAGGGAAAAGGAGACATCTTCTGGAAAAAGGATAATAGTACAAGATATAGGAAGGATGACCCATGCAGGGAGATGAATTCAATTGACATCTATTCTCAAAGCAACAAGCCAAACAAAAGTCTTTCTTGTTAAAGATGTCCATCATGGCCCAAGTATGCACACAACACTGTGTCTATGATATGCATACTCTATTCCTGGTTATATTTTGAATATGCTTCTAAGATAAAGCAAAATCTGTTGTTCAGAACAATTCTGGTTATCCAGTGATTTGAGCCTTACCAGACTACCTGACCTGCCTCTTGAGAAATCTGTATGCAGGTCAGGAAGCAACAGTTAGAATTGGACATGGAACAACAGACTGGTTCCAAATAGGAAAAGGAGTACATCAAGGCTGTATATTGTCACCCTGCTTATTTAACTTATATGCAGAGAACGTCATGAGAAACGCTGGGCTGGAGGAAGCACAAGCTGGAATCAGGATTGCAGAGAGAAATATCAATAACCTCAGATATGCAGATGATACCACCCTTATGGCAGAAAGTGAAGAAGAACTAAAGAACCTCTTGATGAAAGTGAAAGAGGAGAGTGAAAAAGTTGGCTTAAAGCTCAACATTCAGGAAACGAAGATCATGGCATCTGGTCCCATCACTTCATGGGAAATAGATGGGGAAACAGTGGAAACAGTGACTGATTTATTTTCTTGGGCTCCAAAATCACTGCAGATTGTGACTGCAGCCATGAAATTAAAAGATGCTTACTCCTTGGAAGGAATGTTATGACCAACCTAGACAGCATATTAAAAAGCAGAGACATCACTTTGTCAACAAAGGTCCATCTAGTCAAGGTTATGGTTTTTCCAGTAGTCATGTATGGATGTGAGAGTTGGACTCTAAAGAAAGCTGAGCACTGAAGAATTGATGCCTTTGAACTGTGGTGTTGGAGAAGACTCTTGAGAGTCCCTTGGACAGCAAGGAGATCCAACCAGTCCATCCTAAAGGAGATCAGTCCTGGGTGTTCATTGGAAAGACTGATGTTGAAGCTGAAACTCCAATACTTTGGCCACCTGATGTGAAGAGCTGACTCATTTGAAAAGACCCTGATGCTGGGAAAGATTGAGGGTAGGAGGAGAAGGGGATGACAGAGGATGAGATGGTTGGATGAGATGGTTGGATGATATCACCGACTCAATGGACATGAGTTTGGGTAAACTCCAGGAGTTGGTGATGGACAGAGAGGCCTGGCATGCTGCAGTCCATGGGGTCGCAAAGAGTCGGACACAACTGAGCGACTGAACTGAACTGAGCCATAGGAACAACCAACCCAGGTTAATTGTAGAATCAATTATATATAGAGTGGTGAGCACTGTTATTCAGGCAGTTAGCTCAGTCACCACACAGACAACCTAGCTAAATGCATTAGGGAGCCATATTTCACATGGTCACTCTGTTTTCCAAAGTTTTCAACTTCTCATATTCCATATGGTCAAATTACCCCACATTTTCCTTTTGTTTAGTGGGTTAGCAATAGCTGTGATGATGACATTTCTTAGATGTATGGGAACCCCCAAGAGAGCTATACTATAAAAGCAATTTTATTTTACATGACAATGTAGTAAGTTGATTATTGCAGAGTTATTAACTTATCTGCTGTCTCTATCAAAACTTCACATATTCAATAATTTTTTTAACAATCAAACACTCATAAGATTTAAAAATGGCATTATACTGTAATGATTGTCAGTGTGCATACCTAATGGATGCATTGTTTCCTTTTTTCTGGTTTTACTGAGAAATAATTAACATGATATTTTATCTTTTTTAAGTCTGTGGTATATGCTCAGCCATCTTTTCTATTTAGAGGCTGACAAAAGAAGAATATTTTGAAACTAACTAACCTGGAAATATTTAAATGTTGGATAATTGAGTAAGCAATGTTATTTTCCTTGCTATACTATATACTATCAACCGGCATTTAATAAATTCGAAAAGGCCCTCTTGAATGTGTTATTCCATAAAACAGACACTGATTTGTCTAAGAATCCAAGCTTCCAGAGTGAAGGTTTGAATTTTCAGCTAGTTTTAAGATTTTGGTTATATACCAACTAAAGTGAAGTGAAGTGAAAGTTGCTCAGTCATGTCCGACTCTTTGCAACCCCATGGACTATACAGTCCATGGAATTCTCTAGGCCAGAATACTGGAGTGGGTAGCCCTTCTCTTCTCCAGGGGATCTTTCCAACCCAGGGATCCAACCCAAGTTTCCCTCATTGCCAGAGGATTGTTTACCAGCTGAGCCACAAGGGAAGCCCAAGAATACTGGAATGAGTAGCCTATCCCTTCTCCAGCATATCTTCCTGACCCAGGAATCAAATTGGGGCCTCCTGCATTTGCAGGCAGATTCTTTACCAACTGAGCTATCAGGGAAGCTTATGAAGAGATATTATCATTTTGGAGGCAGATTATCATGATGATGTCTTTTGTGCTGAGGTAAAATACAAAAGCATCTTTCAAATAATGTCTCCCTCTGGTTATTGTTTCTAAAGAAAATAAAGTTAATGTTTAAAACTATGAGTTAATAATGAAAAAGAAAGAAAATATTAACGAAGCAATGGAGAAACAGTGACAAAATTGTAAGAATTTAATAATGCTGAAAGCAGAAAAGTGGATTTATAGAATAAACAGAAAGTGATAAAATGATTTTAAGGTGGCGAGACCACCATGTAAGCAGATAGAGAATGAAGAATGAAAAAAATCCACAGGTTCTATTTTTAATCCACAAAAAGCAATATGATTAAATATAAACTAGACTTTGCACAAATTATTTTTATGTGCCAAATAATTTTTCTGATTGATTCTGCATTTCAATGAGATTAAAAATTATATTTTTATTTTAATTTATAGAAAGTCTAAAAATGTTTAGTCTGTCGTACATTATGAGTCTTTATGATGCCATGACATCTCAATTCTAATTGGCTTCAACTATAAAAGAAATTTGTGGGCTTATGAAATTAGGGAGTCTAACAGCTGGGACTTGAAGCTTTATGTTAAGCTTTATTATAATTACTCATTCACGTCCCACTCTTTGCGACCCCATGGAATGTAGACTACCAGATTCCTCTGTCCGTGTAATTCTCCAGGCAAGAATACTGGAGAGGGCAGCTACTCCCTTCTTCAAGGGATCTTCCCAACTCAGGGATCAAAGTCAGGTCTCCTGCACTGCAAGATTCTTTACTGTCTGAGCCACCAGGGAAGCTATATGCATGGGCTCAAAAGTAGTTACTTATAATGGTTAATTTTATGTGTTAACTTCACTGAGCAATGCCCAGATATCTGGTAAAAAAATTATTATTGACTGTGTCCATAAGAGTGTTTCTGGAAGAAATTAGAGCTTATTCAGACGACTGAGTAAAGAAGATTGCCTTCACCAATAAAGGTGGGCATCATCTGATCCACTGATTTCTTAATAGAACAAAGAAATGGTGGAGAAAGGGTCAAGTTGCTCTCTGCTTGAGCTGGGATATCCAGCTTCTCTTGATCTTATATGGACATCAGTGCTTCTGGTTCTCAGGATTTTGAACAACATTGGCTTCCCTGGTTCTTAGGCTTTCACATTTGGATTACAACTATACCACTCATTTTAATAGGTTTCTTGCTTGCAGGGGGCAGATCATGGGGTTCTCAGCTTCCATAATCTCATGAACCAGTCCCTAGTAAACAGTCTCTTTATCTACCTACCTACCTATCTCCCACTGGTTCTATTACTCTGGAGAATCCTGACTGTGGTGGTTGGTGGTTTACTTGCTAAGTCATATCTGACTCTTGTGACCCTATGGACTGTAGCCTGCCAGGCCTCTCTGTCCATGGGATTCTCCAGGCAAGAATATTGGAGTGGGTTGCCATTTTCTTCTCCAGGGGATCTTCCCAATCCAGGAATCAAACCTGGGTCTCCTGCATTGCAGGCAGATTCCCTACTGACTGATCTACGAGGACTCAGTTTTATTTATCTCTGACTTGGCTTCTTCTGGGTTAACTTTGTTATTAGGCAACCTGTTCCCTCATGGTTGCAGGATGTCTGCAAGGTAGTGCTTAAACTACATGCTCTTTTTTTTTTTTTAAGCAGGAAAGATAAAGTATCTCTGATATCTATGCACTTCACATATTCACTTTAATTGGATGTCTAGTTTGTGCATTTATTTCTGAGCCAATTATGAGGGCCAAAGGGATGTAATTTTGTGATTTGTTTAGGAATGGTCAGAAAAACCATGCCTAGAAATAAGGGTGTAGTTGTTTTCAATAAGCAACCCATGAGTAGAGTAGGGAAGGGGTGGTGTTCCAGAGGAACAACAAGGTATGGTTACTTACATTGGTTTCCTGAAAGTGCTGTAACAGATTACCATGAGCTTGGTGGCTTCAAAGAAAACACACTGTTAGTGATTTTTTTTTTTTAACAGTTCAGGCTATAGTTTTTCCAGTGGTCACGTGTGGATGTGAGAGTTGGACTGTGAAGAAGGCTGAGTGCCAAAGAATTGCTTTTCAACTGTGGTGTTGGAGAAGACTCTTGAGAGTCCCTTGGACTGCAAGGAGATCCAACCAGTCCATTCTGAAGGAGATCAGCCCTGGGATTTCTTTGGAAGGAATGATGCTAAAGCTGAAACTCCAGTACTTTGGCCACCTCATGTGAAGAGTTGACTCATTGGAAGAGACTCTGATTCTGGGAGGGATTGGGGGCAGGAGGAGGAGAAGGGGACAACAGAGGATGAGATGGCTGGATGGCATCATGGATTTGATGGACATGAGTCTGAGTGAACTCCGGGAGTTGGTGATGGACAGGGAGGCCTGGCGTGCTGCGATTCATGGGGTTGCAGAGTCAGACACGACTGAGCGACTGAACTGAACTGAACTGAGGTAAGGGGTTCAAAATCAGGTAGGAAGGGCCTCACTGCTTCTTTTCACTCCTCTAAGGAGGAATCCCTTCTAGGCTTCATCTAACTTTTCATGGCTCCAAGCATTCCTTAGCTTGTGCCTATTCTACTGTCTGCCTCTGTTGTCACATTGTGTCTTCTTTTTTGTTTCTATCTAAACTCCATCTGCCTTTTTCTTGTAACAATATTGGAGTTTATTTAGGTCCTCCTACCTGGAAATCTGGGGTAATCATCTCATCTCAAAATCTTTAATTACATGTGCAAATATCCTTTTCCCAAATATAAACTTTTTACGTTCTAGAGACTAGGACGTGATGGCTTTGAGTAACTATTATTAGATTACAGTTACCAAATAATATGAACTTGGAGTTGGATGACCATGGAAAAAGGAAGAGAGTTCCAGAAAAACATCTATTCCTGCTTTATTGACTATGCCGAAGCCTTTGACTGTGTGGATCACAATCAACTGTGGAAAATTCTGAAAGAGATGAGAATACCAGACCACCTGATCTGCCTCTTGAGAAACCTATATGCAGGTCAGGAAGCAACAGTTAGAACTGGACATGGAACAACGGACTGGTTCCAAATTGGGAAAGGAGTACGTCAAGGCTGTATATTGTCACCCTGCCTATTTAACTTATATGCAGAGTATATCATGAGAAATGCTGGGCTGGAGGGAGCACAAGCTGGAATCAAGACTGCCGGGAGAAATATCAATAACCTCAGATATGCAGATGACACCACCCTTATGGCAGAAAGTGAAGGGGAACTAAAAAGCCTCTTCATGAAAGTAAAAGAGGAGAGTGAAAAAGTTGGCCTAAAGCTCAACATTCAGAAAATGAAGATCATGGCATCTGGTCCCATCACTTCATGGGAAATATATAGGGAAACAGTGTCAGACTTTATTTTTGGGGGGGGCTCCAAAATCACTGCAGATGGTGACTGCAGCCATGAAATTAAAAGACACTTACTCCTTGGAAGGAAAGTTATGACCAACCTAGATAGCATATTCAAAAGCAGAGACATACTTTGCCAACAAAGGTCCATCTAGTCAAGGCTATGGTTTTTCCAGTGGTCATCTATGGATATGAGAGTTGGACTGTGAAGAAAGCTGAGTGCCAAAGAATTGATGCTTTTGAACTGTGGTGTTGTAGAAGACTCTTGAGAGTCCCTTGGACTGCAAGGAGATCCAACCAGTCCATCCTAAAGGAGTTCAGTCCTGGGTGTTCTTTGGAAGGATTGATGCTAAAGCTGAAACTCCAATACTTTGGCCACCTCATGCAAAGAGTTGACTCATTGGAAAAGACTCTGATGCTGGGAGGGATTGGGAGCAGGAGGAGAAGGGGACGACAGAGGATGAGATGGCTGGATGGCATCACCGACTCAATGGACATGAGTTTGGGTGAACTCCGGGAGTTGATGTTGGACAGGAAGTCCTGGCATATTGCAATTCATGGCGTCGCAAAGACTTGGACATGACTGAGTGACTCAACTTAACTGAAACAATAAACGTCCACTATGATCTCCATATTTGTAAATGGAGACAATATGATATGATGGATGAGTAGGAGGACCAGCTTTGTTCATTGGGTTGGAATCTTAGCTGTTTCCATTACAATCCTGTGTCCTGGGCAATTTACCTGATTCCCAGTCTCCTATACCTAAATGAGAGATAATAAAAGAATCTACCTCATAGGGTTAAGTCAAGATTAAATAAAAATGATGTAAAAACTTAGCATATTATATAATATATAGTACTGGATAAATATATATTAGTTATTAGTATGATTTAACTTTTTAATAGTTGCATAGCTGAATGAAACATCCCTAATCATTTTAACACCGTTCATTTCCTATTTTTTCCTAAAACCAAAATAATGTAACAACATGCAAAGAGTGAGCATCTGGGAGATAGGAGATCTGACTTCCCACCATTGATCTGAAACCAGAGACAAGATTGTCCTTTCTGGATAGCACTCTGTCTCCAAATGGAAATACATTTAGATCAGTGGTCAGCAAACCACAGCCTGTGGGCCAAATGTGGCCACATTCATTTATTTAGGTTTTGACTGTGGCCCCTTCTGCTGCCCCACAACAGCAGTGTTGAGCTATCCCCAGGAAGACTGTCTAGCCCACAGAGTCAAAAATACTTACTATCTGATTGTTTTCAGAAAAATACTGCTAATCTCTAGTTTAAGTGCTTACTTAGGACTTTCTGCCTTAAGTTTCTGTAATTCCAAAAACCTCAGTTTTCATTTTCTGAACCAAGTAAACCAACAGACGATGGAGTTAATTCATCTAGATCATGTGAGTGAATTATAGAGTCTCATAGAGATAATATATTGATAGGTTAATACACTTCCAAATAAATCAGTTGGTATTTAATCATTTAATTGGAGGAGGAGGATGGAATCAGAACAAAAAATGTTAATCCTTCTGAATGACAGAAGCTTCTCAAATGGATAAAACTCCCAACATTGTCTTGTTTTCCATGATGATTTTAGCCTAATAAAGACTCATTTGAAGAAAAGATAAGATGTTTTACAATACTAAGTGCTATTTATTTGAATACATGAATAATTGCAATTCTCTACCTTCTTTAGTTGCCTAGTGATGTCTATTTTAAGGAATTGATAAAGAATAGTTATAATTATCATATCAAAATACCAGCTAAGTAAGACTGGCCTCTACTGGTATCTATGTTATAATAGGCTAGAGTCTAGATTTCCATGAGTATTTGAGGTTCATGCAGTGAGAATACCTTTTCCTTATGATTATTATTCTTTAGCAACTGTTTGAAGAAACAAAGAAATTAAAATAAAAGAACCATGCATCAAGTTTAGTAAGCATTCCAAAAAAGACATTCTTTGCAGTTGAGAGGGAGTGGTCTGCATCTGGGATAGCTGATCCTTGCACTTGCTGTTGCCAGGATGCCTTCTCAGTTCACCCTGATGTGATAAAGAATAGGATTTTATATATGTGCCATGGTGTGAGGAAGACTGGGATGCACTCTAGAATCTGAACTGGAAAGGGGAGAGTATAAAGTAATGGATGAAACTGTTCCAACATTTGGAGTTGTGGTGTCACTTGATTATCCACCCCTCCTCTCCTAAGATTTCTAACAAACTGATAAATAGATGCAATTAGCCAAATGAAGCAGAGTTCTCCCTGTTGCTGTAAAAAGGATGTGGAGAATGTGGTAGCTAGAAATGCAGCAAATATTATCATGCATTTGGGAGACCTATTGCTAAAGTTACATTGTTATTCAGTTCAGTTCAGTTCAGTCGCTCAGTCGTGTCTGACTCTTTGTGACCCCATGAATCACAGCATGCCAGGCCTCCCTGTCCATCACCAACTGCTGGAGTTCACTCAGACTCACGTCCATCGAGTCAGTGATGCCATCCAGCCATCTCATCCTCTGTCATCCCCTTCTCTTTCTGCCCCCAATCCCTCCCAGCATCAGAGTCTTTTCCAATGAGTCAACTCTTCGCATGAGGTGGCCAAAGTACTGGAGTTTCAGCTTTAGCATCATTCCTTCCAAAGAACACCCAGGGCTGATCTCCTTTAGAATGGACTGGTTGGATCTCCTTGCAGTCCAAGGGACTCTCAAGAGTCTTCTCCAACACCACAGTTCAAAAGCATCAATTCTTCGGCACTCAGCTTTCTTTACAGTCCAACTCTCACATTCATACATGACCACTGGAAAAACCATAGCCTTGACTAGATAGACCTTTGTTGGCAAAGTAATGTCTCTGCTTTTCAATATGCTATCTAGATTGGTCATAACTTTTCTTCCAAGGAGTAAGCGTCTTTTAATTTCATGGCTGCAGGCACCATCTGCAGTGATTTTGGAGCCCCCAAAAATAAAGTCTGACACTGTTTCTACTGTTTCTCCATCTATTTCCCATGAAGTGATGGGACCAGATGCCATGATCTTCATTTTCTGAATGTTGAGCTTTAAGCCAATTTTTTCACTCTCCTCTTTCACTTTCATCAAGAGGCTTTTTAGTTCCTCTTCACTTTCTGCTATATGGGTGGTGTCATCTGCATATCTGAGGTTATTGATATTTCTCCCGGCAATCTTGATTCCAGCTTGTGCTTCTTCCAGCCCAGCGTTTCTCATGATGTACTCTGCATATAAGTTAAATCAGCATGGTGACAATATACAGCCTTGACGTATTCCTTTTCCTATTTGGAACTAGTCTGTTGTTCCATGTCTAGTTCTAACTGTTGCTTCCTGACCTGCATACAGGTTTCTCAAGAGGCAGGTCAGGTGGTCTGGTATTCCCATCTCTTTCAGAATTTTCCACAGTTTATTGTGATCCACACAGTCAAAGTCTTCGGCATAGTCAATAAAGCAGAAATAGATGTTTTTCTGGAACTCTTTTGCTTTTTCCATGATCCAGCTGATGTTGGCAATTTAACTCTGGTTCCTCTGCCTTTTCTAAAACCAGCTTGAACATCTGGAAGTTCATGGTTCACATTTTGCTGAAGCCTGGCTTGGAGAATTTTGAGCATTACTTTACTAGCATGTGAGATGAGTGCAATTGTGCGGTAATTTGAGCATTCTTATACTGATACCTATTTGCATGGAATGGAGCAGGTGAAGGAAAGAAATGTCCATTCAGATATTCTTCCCTAAGAATAGAAAGTCTCCTCCTCCCTCTAGAAACACAAATGGAAGAGAACAAGCATTGAACACATTTACACAGGATAGGAACAAACTTTGGCTGAAAGCCAGGAACTTGGGATACTAACTCTTTACTAGTATGTTGCTAATTTTAGCATGTGCCTTAACTCTGAACCACCAGGCATCTTCTATTATGTAGAGGTCAAAATATTGTGCCTTTTAGAAGTCACTGTAATATTATCATGTGCAGTTCTTTCTTTTCTTAGATTAGTGATAATCTAAAGAAGTGACTAATATTCAGTTCTTGGGAGGATCACAAGCACTGACTTAATTAGAAGGAATTAACTTACCTTAAACATCTTATTCTAAGAAATGATAGTAGGAAGTAGGATGGTATTGTATCACTGAATACTCTGTTATTTCATGAGTCCCTGTTTATAAAAGGCACAGTAATTATTGCCTATAGGATTTAAAATTGCTTAAAATCTTGTGCAGGAAATCTGACTTTTCTGTTGAAGAGGAAGCTTATTAGAGAATAAGAATAAAAGAACAGAATTCTTTTTTGAATGGAAACTCTATTCTTAATATATTGCATTATTTTATTTAAAAAATTTTTGGTTTTTCAACGAACAAATGTTTACTGATTTCTGATTTTGTGTAAAACATTGCCTTAAACCCCAGGGGTGGGGTTGCTGAGATGAATACTAATTTCTGCCACTGAAGAGTTGCCAGTGTGTTGATTACATGTATGGCATGTGACAGTCATGTGAGGGACAGAAATGCCAGAGAAGCATGTGGATGACTCTGAAAAGTTGGGGAAACTGCATAGAGGAAATGACCTTTGACCCAACTCTTAAACTGTGAATAGTAATTTGCACTTTTCCCAGGAAGAAAGATGCTTTTTTAAACTTGCTTCTGACTCTCATTGACTGTGCTAGCTCATGACTGCTAGCCTTAGCAATGGATGCTAAATTATATAGCGATAAGGAGGAAGAAGAGATCAGAGGTATTTTGCTAAAAATGTCTCATTTTATAGAAGAATCTGATAGAATGGAAAAAAAGAAGGAAAAATATTTGCTTAATATTATTTCTTCATATAGAAAGAACAATATCTTCCTACAGAAAAGCTACCTTGGGAGTCAGTTGAAAATAAACAATAATCTTGGGGCATGAATTAGAAGACATATTCCTACTCTAGATCTGCTAGCAATCTTGAAAGAATGTGATAACTGCCTTATTATTAAACAATGTCATTCCAGGGTGAAATTACTGCAATAAAAAATAAGTTTGATTTTAGAGAAACTCATTTTATTATGGAATAACACAAAATATGTAGCACAAACTTCACAGATATATTTATGAACCTATTAAAATGAAACACTCATTTTTGCCCTAATTATTTCCCATGAATTCTATAGTCATTTAGGTGAGTAAACACAGTTAAATTATGAAAAAATGTGAAAATTGATTTGTATAATGGATGTTGAAAGCATTGTGCTTTTGACACAGACTTATGGATGAAATTACTTGTCCTGGAAGTAAATTATAATCAGTGTTGATAATTTATGTTAGCTCTATTCCCTCCAAATAATTACATTTGAATCACAGTAGAAATCATTTTGAATATAATGGTACTAAAAAATCATAACTGACAATATAATAAAATCAGTTTGTAATTTTTCTGAAATGTTCACCAGAAGCATAGATATCATCTGCATTAGTATAGCATTTTCTGTTTATGCAGTGCTTTTGTTTAATTGACTGTGCAAAATTGTCATTTACAAGTGACACAGTTTTCATCTTCTAATCCACAAATTTCAAGATGTTTTAAAAGAAATTATTTTTTAATGTATGTTGTTTTGGCAAGAGTACAGAATAGACAGTCATACATATAATGAAAAAAAAATTTGACCCTATAATATTAAGATGAAGAATAAAATACATAAAGTGTCTAGCAGAATTCTTGGAACAAAGCAACTGTTCAAATCCTACAATTTGCCACTGGTGATTAGAGCAAGAAGAGATCAAATCTGAATTTGTAGCAAAGAGTTTAAGGTAGAGATGAATATTTGTATTCATTTTGCCAAGCATCAGCAAAGTTGTACTAATTACCTACCATATGCCATGCATTGAACTATACACTAGAGATACAATTGTTAAAGAGACACTGTCCTTGACTGTAGTTTAGAAATGGGGAAACTAGGAATTATTTTTTTCCAAACTTTAAACAATTTATTTTGTACTGGGGTATAGCCAATTAAAAATGTGTGGTAGTTTCAGATGAACAGCGAAGGGACTCAGCCATACATGTACATGTATCCAGATTTATTCAAGTTTATATACCAGGGCAATGAAAAGATACAAGAAAATGACTGCTGAGGAACACCCAGAACTATAATATTCTATTATTCATTTCTTAAATAATAAGATCAAATATATAAAATCATCTAACCCAACACTTAGCATAGTGTAGGCAATGAAAAAATAAATTTAAATCTGCTTTTGTAACTCAAAATACCAGACTAAGATGTCCGGAGCATGCATAGGTAAATGCACTGCTCTGATTTCATTTTGTACATAGTTAAATTTTTTTTCTGACCTGAAATATTACTTTGCAAATTTTATAAATTTACTACTAGGTGTACCAGATATTTCTCCAGCATGGAGAGAGGACTTTTTTTTAATTTATTTATTTTTTGGCTGCACTGGGTCTTGGTTGCTGTGCTAGGCTTTCCTTAGTTGCGATGAGGAGGGCTACTCTATCTGTGGTGCACAGGCTTCTCACCGAGGTGCCTTCTGTTGCTCTGGAGCACGGTCTCCAGGAACACAGGCCTGGGAGTTGTAGTGCAGGAGCTTAGTTGCTCTGCGGCATGTGGGATCTTCCTGAACCAGGAAGGAATCCATCAAAGGATTTTAGTCACATCCTTGCTAACTACTGCCTTGGTAGGGTGTATAAAAATGTCAGCCCTACCTGTTCCCGGTGTTAGAAGAAAAGTGTTAAATATTTTTCTAAAAGCATGATGTTAGCTGTATGTTCATTTTGTAGATGATTAATTTTAGATTGAATAATATCTTTTCAATTTCCAGTTTTCTATAACTTTTCATTAAAAGAAAATGTTAAATTTTATCAGAGGTATTTTTGAATTAAGATAATCATATGGTTTTTATTTATTCTTCTTATGTTATGAATTATACTGATTGAGTTTAACAGTTATACCAAGTTAATGTTTCTGGAAGAAGTCCAGAAGAATTTACTTGTAGTTTAGTATCATTTTTTAATGTATTGTTGGATTTTGTTAATATTTCATTAAAGCGTTGCTATTCAGTTGCTAAGTCATGTCAAACTCTTTGTAACGCCAGGGACTGCAGCAAGTCAGGCTTCCCTGTTCTTCATTAATTCCCACAGTTTGCTCAAACTCATGTCTGTTCAATCAGTGATGCCATCCAACCATCTCATCCTCTGTCGTCCCCTTCTCCTCCTGCCCTCAAACTTTCCCAGCATCACGGTCTTTTCCAGTGAGTCGGTTCTTCGTATCAAGTGGCCACAGTATTGGAGCTTCAGCTTCAGCATCAGTCCCTCCAATGAATATTCAGGCTTGATTTCCTATAGGATTGCCTGGGTTGATCTCCTTGCTGTCCAAAGGACCCTCAAGAGTCTTCTTCAGAAGCACAATTTGAAAGCAGCAATTCTTTGGTACTCAGCCTTCTTTGTGGTCTAGCTCTCACATCCAGACGTGACTACTGGAAAAACCATAGCTTTGACTATACAAAAGTGATGTCCCTACTTTTTAACATGCTGTCTAGGTTTGTCATAGCTTTTCTTCGAAGGAGCAAGTGTCTTTTAATTTCATGGCTGCAGTACCATCCACAATGATTCTGGAGCTGAAGAAAATCAAATCTGTCACTGTTTCTACTTTCCCCCCATCTATTTGAAATGAAGTGATGGGACTGGATGCCATCACCTTAGTTTTTGAATGTTGAGTTTCAAGCCAGCTTTTTAATTCTCCCCTCTGACCCTCATCAAGATCCCTTGGAGAAGGGAAAGACTACCTAGGAGCTTCCCTGATAGCTCAGTTGGGTAAAGAATCTGCCTGCAACGCAGGAGACCCTGGTTCGATTCCTGGGTCAGGAAGATCTGCTGGAGAAGGAATAGGCTACCTGCTCCAGTATTCTGGCCTGGAGAATTCCATGGACAGTAACAAAGAGGTGTACACGACTGAATGACTTTCACTTTTACTTTCTGACCCTCATCAAGAGGCTCTTCAGTTGCTCTTTGCTTTCTGCCATTAGATTGGTATCATCTGCATATCTTAAGGTTATTGATATTTTTTCCAGTAATCTTGACACTAGCTTGTGATTCATCCAGCCCAGCATTTTGCATGATGTACTCTGCACTTAGATTAAATAAGGAGAGTGACAATATACAGCCTTGATGTACTCCTTTCCCAATTTTGAACCAGTCCATTGTTCCATGTCTAGTTCTAACTTTTGCCTCTTTCCCTGCATACAGGTTTCTTGGGAGACAGATAAGATGGTCTGGAATTCCCATCTTTTTAAGAATTTTCAGTTTATTGTGATTCACACAGTCAAAGGTTTTAGTGTAGTCAGTGAAACAGAAGTAGATGTTTTTATAGAATTCTCTTGCTTTTTCTATGATCCAACAGATGGATCATGATCCTCAATTTGATCTCCGCTTCCTCAACCTAGTACTGGATATGTACTAAATCCAGTTTGTACATATGGAAGTTCTCAGTTCACGTAATCCTGAAGCCTAAGTTGAAGGATTTTAAGCATTATGAGTGTAAAGTGAGTGCAATTGTGCGGTAGTTTGAACATCTTTGGCATTAAAGTGTTTGTATCTATGCTAATAATGGATCTAAAATTTTATATTCTTGTCATATTTATTGTGAGTTTTGATATCAGTGTTATTGCCTCATAAAACAAGTTGGTACATATTCCTTCATCTTCTCTTTCTGAAAGAATTTTTAAAAATTGGTATTATTTGACTCTGAAATGTTTGATAGCATTCACCAGTGAAATCATCTTGGCCTATAGTTTTCTTTGTGGGTAAATTTTTAGTAATTATTTCATTTCTAATTACAGTGAACTTATAAGATATGAGTTTTCTTTTGCATATGTTAGTTTTAGTGAATTGTGATATTCAAGGAAACTGTCAATTTCATGTAAAGTTGTTGAATTAATTTAGACTAACATTTTTCATAATATCCCCTTATTATCTTTTCAGTGTTTATAAGCTACATAGCAATATGCTCTATCTCCTTCCTGCTATTGTTAATTTGTATTCTTTTTTGTGTGTCTTGCTATTGATTTTATCAATATTATTAATTTTACTATTTTTTAAAAGAAATAACATATGGCTGTGTTAACTTTTTGAATTGTTTATTCTCTATTCAAATCTGTTATGTTATTTTTATTTGCTTTACCCTCTTCTCTTTGAGTTTATCCTCAAAAAATTACTTGAGATATTTATTTCTAAATTTTAATCCTTTGAAAACTATAAATTTAAAGCTAAAAATATTTCTCTCCACAGGATTTTAAAATTTTTTATTAATTGTCATTTAGTCAACATATTTTTTAATTATCCTTATGGTTTCTTCTTTGGACCATGGGTAATTAGAAGTGGTTCACCTAGTTTCAAATATAAGGGCATTTTCTAATTTTCTTGTTATTTATTTCCAATTTAATTCCAGTGTGATATGAGAATATAGACTGTATGTTTTGAGTCTTGAATCAGTTAATGCTTAATTTAGAGTATAGCATATGATCTGTTTTGATTTTATCTGCACCTGAAAAAATGCATTCTGATATGTTTCAGGAAGTATTCAGCAATGTCAGTTTGGTCACAGTTGTTACAAGTGTTGTACAATTTTTCTGCGTTCTTACATATATTTTGTCCCTGCACTCTTTTATTTTTTCAGGAAGATAATTTATCATTATAAAATATTCCCGTTTTGCATCTTGGTAATACTCATTTTCTTGATGCTCACCTTGTCTGCTGTTAATGTGACTCTCGTGATTGGTTTGCTTTGTCTATTTTTTCTCATCTTTAATTTCAACCAGTCTATATATTATATTTACATATAATTTTAGTGCCATTCATCACTAAAATCAATCTAGCAATCTTTCTTTTAATTGGTGTGTTTCACTTCAGTTCAGTCACTCAAAGGTGTCCAACTCTTTGTGACCCCATGAACTGCAGCACGCCAGGCCTCCCTGTCTATCACCAACTGCCGGAGTCTACCCAAAACCATGTTCATCGAGTCGGTGATGCCATCAAACCATCTCATCCTCTGTCGTCCCCTTCTCCTCCTGCCATCAATCTTTCTCAGCATCAGGGTCTATACAAACGAGTCAGCTCTTCGCATCAGGTGGTCAAAGTATTGGAGTTTTAGCTTCAACATCAGTCCTTTCAATGAACATCCAGGACTGATGTCCTTCAGAATGGACTGGTTGGATCTCCTTGCAGTCCAAGGGACTCTCAAGAGTCTTCTCCAACACCACAGTTCAAAAGCATCAATTGTTTGGTGCTCAGCTTTCTTCACAGTCCAACTCTCACATCCATACATGACCACTGGAAAAAACCATAGCCTTGACTAGATGGACCTTTGTTGACAAAGTAATGTCTCTGCTTTTTAATATGCTATCTAGGTTGGTCATAACTTTCCTTCCAAGGAGTAAGCGTGTTTTAATTTCATGGCTGCAATCACCATCTGCAGTGATTTTGGAGCCCCCCAAAATAAAGTCAGCCACTGTTTCCCATTTTTTGCCATGAAGTGATGGGACGGGATGCCATGATCTTCGTTTTCTGAATGTTGAGCTTTAAGCCAACTTTTTCACTCTCTACTTTCACTTTCATCAAGAGGCTCTTTAGTTCTTCTTCACTTTCTGCCATAAGGATGGTGTCATCTGCATATCTGAGGTTATTGATATTTTTCCCGGCAATCTTGATTCTAGTCTGTGCTTCCTCCAACCCAGCATTTCTCATGATGTACTCTGCATATAAGTTAAATAAGCAGGGTGACAATATACAGCCTTGACATACTCCTCTTCCTACTTGGAACCAGTCTGTTGTTCCATGTCCAGTTCTAACTGTTGCTTCCTGACCTGCATACAGGTTTCTCAAGAGGCAGGTCAGGTGGTCTGGTAATCCCATCTCCTTCAGAATTTTCCACAGTTTATTGTGATCCACACAGTCAAAGTCTTCGGCATAGTCAATAAAGCAGAAATAGATGTTTCTCTGAAATTCTCTTGGTTTTTTGATGATCAAGCAGTTGTTGGCAATTTGATCTCTGGTTCCTCTGCCTTTTCTAAAACCAGCTTGAACATCAGGAAGTTCACGGTTCACATATTGCTGAAGCCTGGCTTGGAGAATTTTGAGCATTACTTTACTAGTGTGTGAGATGAGTGTAATTGTGTCTTAGTTTGAGCATTCTTTGGCATTGCCTTTCTTTGGGATTGGAATGAAAATGGACCTGTCCCAGTCCTGTGGCCACTGCTGAGTTTTCCAAATTTGCTGGCATATTGAGTGCAGCACTTTCACAGCATCATCTTTTAGGATTTGAAATAGCTCAACTGAAATTCTATCACCTCCACTAGCTTTGTTCATAGTGATGCTTCCTAAGGCCCGATTGACTTCACATTTCAGGATATCTGGCTCTAAGTGAGTGTGAGTGATCACACCATTGTGATTATCTGGGTTGTGATCTGTATATTCTTGCCACCTCTTCTTAATATCTTCTGCTTCTCTTAGGTCCATACCATTTCTGTCCTTTATTGAGCCCTTTACTGCATGAAATGTTCCCTTGATGTCTTTATTTTTCTTAAAGAGATCTCTAGTCTGTCTCATTCTTATGTTTTCCTCTATTTCTTTGCACTGGT
Organism: Bos indicus x Bos taurus; assembly: GCF_003369695.1. NCBI lineage: Eukaryota > Metazoa > Chordata > Mammalia > Artiodactyla > Bovidae > Bos > Bos indicus x Bos taurus. The sequence continues at coordinate 37,335,667 of NC_040082.1, forward strand.
CACTGAGGAAGGCTTTCTTATCTCTCCTTGCTATTCTTTGGAACCCTGAATTCAAATGGGTATATCTTTCCTTTTCTCCTTTGCTTTTCTCTTCCCTTCTTTTCACAGCTATTTGTAAGGCCTCCTTAGACAGCCATTTTGCTTTCTTGCATTTCTTTTTCTTGGGGATGGTCTTGATTCCTGTCTCCTGTACGATGTTACAAACCTCTGTCCCATAGTTCATCAGGCACTCTGTCTATCAGATCTAGTCCCTTAAATATGTTTCTCACTTCCACTGTATAGTCATAAGGGATTTGATTTAGGTCATACCTGAATGGTTTAGTGGTTTTCCCCACTTTCTTCAATTTAAGTCTGAATTTGGCAATAAGGAGTTCATGATCTGAGCCACAGTCAGCTCCTGGTCTTGTTTTTGCTGACTGTATTGAGCTTCTCCATCTTTGGCTGCAAAGAATATAATCAATCTGATTTCAGTGTTGACCATCTGGTGATGTCCATGTGTCCATGTGTCCATGAATACCTACAAGATCTTCTAGAACTAACACCCTAAAAAGATGTCCCTTTCATTATAGGGGACTGGAATGCAAAAATAGGAAGTCAAGAAACACCTGGTAACATGCAAATTTGGCCTTGGAGTACAGAATGAACCAGGGCAAAGGCTAATAGAGTTTTGCCAAAAGAACACACTGGTCATAGCAAACACCCTCTTCCAACAACACAAGAGAAGACTCTACACATGGACATCACCAGAATTGCTGTGTTTAGTGCATATATAATAAATGCCATTTGACATATTAGATTGAAGTCTATGTTTTGGCTTCTTATTTTCTATATGTCCTGAATGGCATTTTGTTTCTTTCTTCTTTCTTTTGCAGTGAGTATTTTTTACACTTCATTTTATCTCCTCTTAATCTACTAGTTTCATTTCTTTGTTTAATTTCTCAATGGTTGCTTTGCACCATTAATATTTCATTGTCTAACTTAAATTAATATCATACTATAGCATATATAATTTAATTTAGCCAGTCTGCTTTTGTTATCATATATTTTACTTCTATTAATATCATTATCAATTCCTTTTAAACAGTCAAAAGACACTTAAAGAAATTAAGAAAAATACAATCCATCTTATAGACATATATTTACTACTTCCAGTTGTCTTATTCTTTTCTTGCATCTGGGTTTCCTTGGTGGATTAGTTTTCTTCACCCTGAAGAAATTCTATTAGTTTTTTTTTATGATAAATTAGTTCAGTTTTTATCTTTTCCCTCTCTAAAAAATTGTCAATCTCTTCTCCATTTATGAAAGATATTTGAGGACAGATTCTAGAATTCTAGGTTCACAGTTTTCTTACCATCCTTTATTTATTGGCTTCCCTGGTGGCTCAGATGGTAAAGCGTCTGCCTGCAATGCTTGAGACCTGGGCTCAATCCCTGGGTTGAGAAGGTCCCCTGGAGAAGGAAATAGCAACCTACTCCAGTACACTTGCCTGGAGAATCCCATGGACAGAGGAGCTACAGTAGCCTACACGGTAGGCTACAGTCCATGGGGTCCCAAAGAGTCAGACATGGCTGAGCGACTTCGCTTATTTCCCCAAGCACTTAGAAGATCTCTTTCTCTTTTTAAAAATTTTATTTTACATTGGAGCACAGTTCATCAACAATGTTGTGTTAGTTTCAGGTGTACATCAAGATAATTCAGATACACACACACACACACACACACACACACACACACACATATATACTTTTTCACATTATTTTCCCGTTTAGATTATTACAGAGTATTGAGCAGATTTCCCTGTGTTGTACAGTAGGTCCCTATTGGTTATTTTAAATATAGCAGTGTATACATGTCAGTCCCAAACTCCCAACCTGTTCCTACCCCTAACCCTTCCCCTCTGGTAACCATAAATTCATTCTCCAAGTCTGTGAGTCTCTCTTTTTTATGAATAAGTTTGTATCATTTTTTTAGATTCTGCATGTAAGTGATATCATATGATATTTGTCTTTATCTTCACTTATTATGATGATCTATAGGTCCATCTGTCCTGCTGTGAATGGCATTATTTCATTCTTTTTATGACTAATATTGCATTGTATATATGTACCACATCTTCTTAATCCATTCCTCTGTTAATGGACACTTAGGTTGCTTCCATATCTTGGCTAGTGTAAGCAGTGCTGCCATGAACAGTGTGAGGCATGTACCTTTTTGAACCATGTTTTTTTCTGGATATAGAATGGAACTGCTAGATCATATGGTAACTCTATTTTTTAGTTTCTTAAGAACTTCATGCTGTTCTCCAGAGAGCTGTACCAATTTACATTCCAAAGGAGAGTTCCCTTTTCTTTACACCCTCTCCAGTATTTATTATCTGCAGACTTTTTGATGATGGCCATTCTGACTTGTGTTAGGTGATATCTCATTGTAGTTTTGATTTGTGTTTCTGTAATAATTAGCGATGTTGAACATCTCTTCGTGTGTCTCTTAGCCATCTGTATGTTTTCTCTGGAGAAAATTCTGCTTAGACTTTTTGCATAAACCTTTGTTTTATTGGGTTGTTTGTTTTTACTTTGAGCCTCATGAGCTATTTGTAAATTTTGGAGATTAATCCCTTATCAGTCACACAATTTGAAAATATTTTCTCCCATGCTGTGGGTTGTCTTTTAGTTTTGTTTATGATTTCCTTTTCTGTGAAAAGCTTTTGAGCTTGATCAGGTTCCATTTGTTTATTTTTATTTTCCTTACTCTAGGAGAGACATCAGAAAAGATTTTCCTGTGATTTATGTCAAAGAGTGTTCTGCCAATACTTTCCTTTAAGAGTTTTATGGTACCAAGTCTTACATTTAGGTCTTTAACCCTTTATGAGTTTAGTTTTGCGTATGATGTTAAAGAATGTTCTAATCTCATTTCTTATATGTACATGCCCAGTTTTCCCAGCACTGTATTTTGAAGAGACTGTTCTTTCTCCACGGTATATTCTTGCCTCCTTTGTCATAGATTAATTGACCATAGCTGCATGGGTTTACTTCTGGACTTTCTATCCTCTCCCATTGATCTGTATTTCTGTTTCTGTGCCAGTGCCATTCTGTTTTGATGACTGTAATTTTGTAGTCTATTTTGAAGTCAGGGAGCCAGATTCCTCCAGTTCTGTTTTTCTTTCTCAAGATTGCTTTGGCTACTCTGTTTCTTTTGTGTCTGTATACAAATTTTTACATCTTTCTATTATCACCTGCCATGGATTTATTCCAATAAGAAGTCAGTCTTCATTCTTGTTCTGTGGAATACCATGTTTCTTTTTTCCCCCTTTATCTTTTGTTTTTAGCATTCTGACAGTAATGTCCACAGGTGTATTTTTTTTTGTATTTTCCTTGCTCATGCTTTTCTGAGATTTTTGTTTCTGTGACAATATCCTAATCAGTTTTAGAAATGTTTAGATTATTGTCTCTTCAAATATTTGGTTTTATTTTCCTATTCTCTCCACTTAGGGGACCACAATTATATATTACTATCTGGCATTTTATAATAGATCTCAAATTATCTGTTCTGGCTTTTATTTTTATATTTTGAACTGATCTGTCTTTGTTACTGATTATTTTCTCTGCTCTGTCTAGCCAATTCAAAGATCTTTTATATGTTACATGTATTTTTCTCTTATAATAATTCCATTTGATTCTTTTTTAAGTTTTTCCATTTCTTGGCTGTGATTCTCCATTTCTGTTCGATAATTTTCACCATATTTTTCAGTATCTATAATACCTGTTTTAATATATTTATTAAACCTGGTTTAAAATGTTTATTGCTAATTCTAATATCTAAATCATATTTTAATGTATTTCTGTTGGCTTTATTTTGAATTTTACATCCAATTTTTCTCTTATCAGTATCTTGTAAATTTGAACCATATACTGGATATTATATATAATATATATTGTAGAAAATCTGAGTTATGTCATCAAAATTGTAGGAATATTGTGTTTCATTCCAATAAAAAATTAGGAAACTGGAAGGCTGACCTGATCTAATTTAAAAAAAATTTTAAGTGGACCCTTTAAGAACCTTGGCTTTACTCCTAGAACTAGAATGTAGCCTGAGATCCTTCTTAAGGCATGGATCTTCTGGGATTTCAAGGAAAATCCAAAATGTTTACCACCTCCCTCTAATCTGTTGGGAATTGAACTCCAAATGTCTCTCTAATCATAGGTTGTACAAATTTCTGCTCAAGTCTTCATTTGCCCAGTAGCATCCTTTTTCCTGTCTTCCTTTTGTATCACCTTGCATATGCACAGTTTACACATCAGCTACTATTTAAGCAGAATTTGTACACAACTTTGGTACTTTTCCCTCTGTGGTAGCTTCTTTTGAGGACTGTTTCCCTCAATTTCCAGCCATTTTAGCAGCTCCAAATTCCAACCTCTGTCTCTTCATCCCAGTAAAACAGATGATCTCAGCTTCAAGTTCAAGCTATTTAATTTTGAGTCACATAGTTTATTTCTCTTGCTGCTAAATAATGTTTATATTGTAGTTTCCACCTTCTTTTGCTTTTCCCCACAACTTTTAAATAATTGTTTTATAATCCTTGTTTTAATGTCTGTCTAAAGTTTTCACTTGTCATTAGAAGGATGATTACTATGAATCAAGCTACTCTAACTTTACTGAAAACAGCAATTCAGAATATTAACTTCAAAAATTGCTAACATTAGTTGAGCACTCTTTATAAAAGCCAGGTACTATTTTACATGCATTTTAACATTTAATTATCATAAAAGTCTTCTACTACTATTCTTCTAATTTTTTAGATGATAAAACTGTAACATAGAGAATGAGGATAATTTCCACTAAGTCCATAACTTGAAGGAGGCAGCATAGGGTTTTAGAACTAGGCAATCTATTATATATTGCACCTTTAAACTAGTCCTTTCATCTTAATAACAGAAAGTGATTAAAAATGTGTCTCGATTGTTATTTTGACAGCTCAAATATATACTTTCTCTACAATATTTTCTATGAGATATTTTCTCTGGCTCTGAAAAAGGACCATGCAACTCAATTTTATACCACATGTGCTGTGATGTTACTTTTGTGACTTACTCATATTCAATGACTCATCAGACTGTTGCAATCTCTGAACTGTATATTCAAAGCCACTTGCATCATGTATTCCCCCAAAGCACATTTGCCCAAAGTGGCTATTAACTGAGCTTACCCATGAATTGGTATTCTCAAATAACCTCATGATAAACACATGTTTTCAACTGGGACAAGTAGAAAATATTGTGTATTGAATTGCCTTACAGTCATTTTCACCACAGTTCTGACATATCCACATTGTTTCATAGAATAAGAGATTTTTAGGCCTAAAATAAGTATGTTAGACCGTGTAAAAAGCATGAAGATCGCAGAAGTAAAGTGATATCATCCAAAGTCACAATAGCTATAGAGTTGCAGACAGTAAAAATTTACCTCTCTTTGTAATACATAAAAAAGAATCATTCTTACATTAAAAAGAGAGTCTTAAAGTGGTAGAAATCCCTTGTTCTTGTTCACAACCTCTAAAATAGTGTTGTTTAACTCACTGGCCTTCCATAAGACAGCTGTCTTAAATAAAATATCACCAGATAAATTCATTTGTCCCTTTTTACACTGCTGCTGCTAAGTCACTTCAGTCGTGTCCGACTCTGTGCGACCCCATAGACGGCAGCCCACCAGGCTCCCCAGTCCCTGAGATTCTCCAGGCAAGAATACTGGAGTGGGTTGCCATTTCCTTCTCCAATGCATGAAAGTGAAAAGTGAAAGTGAAGTCGCTCAGTCGTGTCCAACTCTTCGCGACCCCATGGACTGCAGCCCACCAGGCTCCTCCATCCATGGGATTTTCCAGGCAAGAGTACTGGAGTGGGGTGCCATTGCCTTCTCTGCTTTAGTGATATAGCTATCCTCAAAACATTGTGGATATTTAATAAAACTTTATTGAAAGAAGGAATGAACATTAAAATTTTATGTACATTCACAATAATTTATACCTGAGGTCCATCCTTATCAAATCCTGGTTCAGATAATGTCACCAAGGGCCATCCTATGCAAAAAGAAGATAGTTTATCTTCATGATGGTGACCTCAGTGGATGGAGATATAGTGCAAAGACTTCTAACTTCACTCTGTATATTGATAGGGTACCATCACTCTTAATCTCATTTAACTGCCATGTCATTTAAAGTGACTGTCTTTTAAAAAGATTAATAGAATCCATTATTGTATGTGAAATTTTAACTGAGTTTAAACAGCTACAGGAACACCATCACCTGGGAAAGTTGCCAAAATTGCCATGTAGCTTTCAGAAAGATGAGTTTGTGAACTGACAGCCCTTTTTAAGTCTCATTCAACTAGAGAATGAATCAAAAAAAAAAAAGAAAAAGAAATAGTTTAGCCAATTTTAATTTCCCCAGAAGCACTGATTTTACTTTCCAATGGAATAAAATATTATCTTAAAATATATTAGACAAGCAAGCAAAATTAGTAGCAATTGTTTCTTCAAATTTGTTAATAGGAGGAAAAATTCATTCAGAATTGATGACAGTTTTTAGTATATATTTATAATACATATATATATACACACACATATACTTATGGATGACATGGTTGGATGGCATCACAGACTCAATGGACATGAGTTTGAGCAAACTCTGGGAGATAGTGAAGAACAGGAAAGCCTGGCATACTGCAGTTCATGGGGTTGCAAAGAGTTGGACATGACTGAACAACTGAACAAAAACAATACTTACAGTATTTTATGATTTTGTTTAAATTACATCCTTGGAAATGAGAATCAAAAAAAGCATTACTTTGCCTATTAGAATTTTCCAATTCAACAAATACTGGAAGAATATACTGCAGAGAATCAAAAATGAAGTCCCTGCTTTCAAAGAGCTTGAAATCTAAACAAGGGAAATGACAAGCACAAAAAAACAATCATAATGAAGGCAGAAATTGGTAAGCCAATTTTAAATAGGACAGAACCCTATGAAGTTTCCATATAGGGAGAAACCACATTCTACTGGGTGGAAATTAGGGAAGGTATCGAGGTAGATGGATTTGGGCTTTTAATCTAGTATAAGATTAATATTCAGCTCAGTTCAGCTCAGTCGTTCAGTCATGTCCGATTCTTTGTGACCCCATAGACTGCAGCACGTCAGGCCTCCCTGTCCATCACCAACTCCTGGGGTTTACTCAAACTTATGTTCATTGAGTCAGTGATGCCATCCAACCATCTCATCCTCTGTCGTCCCCTTCTCCTCCTGCCTTCAGTCTTTCCCAACATCAGTGTCTTTTCAAATGAGTCAGTTCTTCGCATCAGGTAGCCAAAGTATTAGAGTTTCAGCTTCAACATTAGTCCTTCCAGTGAACACTCAGGACTGATCTCCTTTAGGATGGACTGGTTGGATCTCCTTGCTGTCCAAGGGACTCTCAAGAGTCTTCTCCAACATCACAGTTCAAAAGCATCAATTCTTCAGCACTCAGCTTTCTTTAGTCCAACTCTCACATCCATACACGACTACTAGAAAAACCATAGCCTTGACTAGACAGACCTTTGTTGGCAAAGTAATGTCTCTGCTTTTTAATATGCTGTCTAGGTTGATCATAACTTTTCTTCTAAGGAATAAGCGTCTTTTAATTTCATGGCTGCAGTCACCATCTGCAGTGATTTTGGAGCCCCAAAAAATAAAGTCTGCCACTCTTTCTACTGTCTTCCTATCTACTTGCCATGAAGTGATGGGACCGGATGCCATGATCTTAGTTTTCTGAATGTTGAGCTGTAAGCCAACTTTTTCACTCTTTCACTTTCATCAAGAGGCTCTTTATTTATTTATTTATAATATTCTACACTTTATTTATTTATTTTTATTTTTTTTAATTTATTTATTTTAATTGGAGGCTAATTACTTTACAATATTGTATTGGTTTTGCCATACATCAACATGAATCCGCCACAGGTGTACACATGTTCCCAATCCTGAACTTCCCTCCCCATACCATCCCTCTGGGTCATCCCAGGGCACCAGCCCCAAGCATCCTGTATCCTGCATCGAACCTTGACTGGTGATTCATTTCTTATGTGATATTATACATGTTTCAATGCCATTCTCTTTAGTTCTTCTTCACTTTCTGCCATAAGGGTGGTATCATCTGCATATCTGAGGTTATTGGTATTTCCCCCAGCAATCTTGATTCCAGCTTGTGCTTCTTCCAGCCCAGGATTTCTCATGATGTACTCAGCATATAAGTTAAATAAACAGGGTGACAATATATAGCCTTGACATACTCCTTTTTCTATTTGGAACCAGTGTGTTGTTCCATGTCCAGTTCTAGCTGTTGCTTCCTGACCTGCATACAGATTTCTCAAGAGGCAGATCAGATGGTCCAGTATTCCTATCTCTTTAAGAATTTTCCACAGTTTGTTGTGATCCACACAGTCAAACGCTTTGGCGTGGTCAATAAAGCAGAAATAGATGTTTTTCTGGAACTCTCTTGCTTTTTCCATGATCCAGTAGATGTTGGCAATTTGATCTCTGGTTCTTCTGCCTTTTCTAAAACCAGCTTGAACATCTGGAAATTCACAGTTCAACATTAACATTATGAGGGATCAATGCACTGTTTTATATAAACATATTGCAGGGATCCTAATACTTATCATATACTACTTATTCCATGATGTATTTTCTTATTGTCATTAGTGAGTATGATTTCTGTGCATTTGAACAGTGTATAGAGTGCAGGAATAGAGATATGAAAGAGAAGGCTTTTGGGCTCAGAACATGAAGCCACTTGATTGGTGGTTTTATTAAATAGTGAACTAGAATTGAAGGTTTTTTGAAAAAATCTAAAGTGACATAATCAGGACTAATCTGGAAACACTGTTTATGAAGGGGAAATATATGGAAGATGAACTGGAAGCAGAGAAATGAGTGCAATGATTCAGGCAAACAGCCCTCTGCTTAGGTACTAAAATTGAGAAAAGAGTGAAGGAGTTAGGCAAATGGTATTACAAAGTAGAAATGACAAGTAGAGCAATTATTGAGTGGTGGAGGGAGAGGGACAAGAAAAATCAACTCTAGTTTTCAAGGCTGAGTGAAAAGAAAATCATCATGCCATATACTAAGATAAGCACTAGAGGGAAGAAAGCCAGTTCATGCAAAGCCAACAATGAGTTCAAATTTAGTGATTATGTTTGACAGGTTGGTGAGACTTCCAGGTGCATGTTTGAAAAGTAAGTTGGAAATGTGGGGCATGAGTTACCCAAGGCAGAGGTGAGAGTTAATAACCAGGCCAGCATGGACAATGGGCAATAAGGCGTGAGCATTGGGCAATCCTGAAGCAATGGGCTTCCCTGATAGCTCAGTTGGTAAAGAATCCACCTGCAATGCAGGAGACCCCAGTTCGATTCCTGGGTCGGGAAGATCAGCTAGAGAAGGGATGGCTACCCCCTCCAATATTCTTGGGCTTCCCTTGTGGCTCAGCAGGTAAAGTACCTGCCTGCAATGTGGGAGACCTGGATTCTATCCCCTGATTGGGAAGGTCCCCTGGAGAAGGGAAAGGCTACCCACTCCAGTATTCTGGCCTGGAAAATTCCATGGACTGTACAGTCTATGGGCATTGGACATGACTGAGTGACTTTCACTTTCACTGGGCAATCAGGGCTTCCTAGGTGGCTGTAGTCATAAAGACCTCACCTGTCAATGCAAGAGACATGAAAGACGTGAGTTTGATCTCTGGATTGGCAAGATCCCCGGGAGGAGGACATGGCAACTCACTCCAGCACTCTTGTCTGGAGAACTCCGTGGACAGAGGAGCCTGTTGTACTACAGTCCAAAGAGTCACAAAGAGTCCAGACATGACTACAGTGACTCAGCATGCACACTTTGGGCAATCAGAAGAGTTGATGATTGTAAGCAGCTGGGATTAGTGAACACCATGGAAGGTATACCCTGCCTGAATAGAAATGTAATTGAATTCACCCCAGGAGAAGGATACAAGAAAGAGGGTTGGGAGGAAGCTTTGAGGGAATATTTATGTAAGAAACTATTAGAAGTGAGTCCAGGCAGGAAATGCTTGGAAGAGAAGGAAATAAAATTCTATAGACATGTTGTTGTTGTTTAGTCACTTAGTCACGTCTGACTGTTTGCAGCCCTGCGGACTGTAGCCCGCCAAACTCTTCTGTCCATGGGATTCTCCAGGCAAAAATACTGAAGTGGGTGGCCATTTCCTTCTCCAAGGGATCTTCCTGAGCCAGGGATCAAACCCGCATCTCCTACACTGTTGGCAGATTCTTTACCGCTAAGTCAACAGGGAAGCCCTCTAAGACATTCTCTGATGCCTTTAGATTCTGTGCATATATAGTTTAAATGACACCATCATTCATTGTCTCTCATCTCTATGTGATTTATATAAGTGACTTGTTTCCAGACTACACTGGAAAAACTTGAAGAAAATTAACCCATCTTCTGTCTAGGTATTTCTTGAAGTGTTTCAGATACTCGAGGAGATGAAGACTTAAATTTTGCATTAGCCAATAAAGTGTGTAAACTACTTTAACTCATTATATCACTTGTCTTGCTTACTCCACATATCAAATAACATGGGGGGGGAAACTAGACAAATGCAACAGGTTCCACTTTACAGATAAAGCTCAGAGAGGTTAAGTGATTCAGCTAATGTCTTTGACTCAATTAATGGAAGGTTCGAGGCTTCATTCTGAGTCTACTTGTCCATTGTTAAGTTATTTTCTAAATAATTTACGTTACACTATTTTCTAAATAGATTTTTAGAACATATTTTCTAAATAGTTTTTTAGAAAATGTTTTCTAAATAGTTTCTAAGCTATTTTCTAGTTTATGTTCCACTCCTCTTCTTCTACTTATCTTGGGTAATCTGAATTTTTGTAGTACCTGCCTTACAGACATCTTCACAGTTCTTTACTCAAAATGGCAGAAATAGTCTCAACTGCCATGCTGTACAGTGGATAGTTCTTCAGGGAATTAAGCTTATGCATTCTTCCCTTTAAAATATACCAAGTTCAGATAATCATCTCAGAAAGTAAGTTTCTCTTATGTTTATTTTTGTCTTATTGTATTTATTTATCATGGTGTACACTATAGAGGTGTCCAGTCCTTTTGCCCACTGTCCATAATAGGCAATATACATCAGCATCAAAACCAAATAAACACATCTGCCGGGATAGAGTAGTTACTTCAGTTGGAGCGGGCAAAGGATCATCGAGGATTAGTATTGCCCTCAAATAACCTTTTACAGAGTTGAAGCTAGAAGACTACTCTGAATTCCCAGGTCTTTACTCTCTTTACTATGCTTGGCTCTGCTTTTCGGAAGACTATCAAAAGCATTTGGATTGATCTTGTATCATAGGAATCATATCTCTTTCAGCTACGTAATGCCATCAGAATCATACATCGATATGGACTTTACTTGGAGTTCCAGATGCCTGACTGACGACTACACTGACATTAACACACTGCATCCTCAAGAGTCTAATGTCTACTAAGACACATTGCAAAGTTTTTAGTTGAGGCCAGCATTTTTCTGGTAGGCTCACAGAGCTTGAAGTGAAATCTTTCTGAGCCAGGCTTAGAGAATAAATATTTAAACATCTTTTTGCTTTCTTTGTACACCCACTGGCTTATTTATAGGATTATAAATGTCACATATACATATATTTACACCTAAGTGGGCATGTTCATGCTGTAGTTGATGTTTAGTGCATATACCTCCATAAAGCGCACCACCATAAAATGGAACTATAACGTCTTGCTGAATCACCATTTTCATATTCTGATTTGATGCCTGCATATACTGCTTGTAACAATACATTTTTTGATGTAATCCTAGACTGATGAGCAAGATGGTGTTTTGCAGAGAGTTCCACATGTTATCCAAATTAGAGAATTTTTTAGTTGGAAGCCAATGGATGTCATGGATGTCATTAATATCATCTTATAGATACGGAAACTGAAGTCTTGAGAGTAGCTTGGGTTTCCGGCCCAACCTCAAGCTAACTGTGGCAGAATCAAGACTGGGACCCTATTTCACTCACTCTTGAGTCCAGTGCTCTATCAGTAAAAACTGGTTTTAAGCAGTGGGGTCATATGACTGAAGCAGCATTGAATTAGATACTGGAGAATAGTTTTCAGGACAAATGAGTCTGTGCTAATCCTTCTCAAAATGAACTTAGTTATTAAAACATCAAATCATTTTTACTATCATTCTAACAGTTAAATTTATTGAATATTTATTTTGTGCCAAAAATTCTAAGTCCTTTGCATAGATTGTCCCATTTAATCATCATAAATATCCTAAGGGGTTATATTATTATTATAGAACAGAGGCCCAGAGGACTCAATTTCATAGGATAACACAGCTGGTGCTGAGGATCCAGGATTCAAACAGAATATCATCTGTTTTAAAGGCACTTCCCTTAATTACTACAGTATAAAAACACTAATAGGCATGTGCATAAAAAATTTCAAGTTTCCCATGAATTTCAGTACTTACAGAGATATTCCCATAGGAAAGATGCAGAAAAGATAATATGGAGCCACAAAATAGCATTGGGGTAAAATTAAATGTTTCCATGTTCATGAGATAGCTTTGCTATAAGGATTAAAGAATTTTCCATCATTTAAACACACTAGGTCTGTTAGACTCCACTCTTGACTGCTTACCTACAATTGAAAAAAGAAAGAAAATAGAACCATAAAGCTAAGGATTGGACAGGCACACAAACAGCCAGGGAATAAGGTCTAAAGTCTTTGGTTCTGTAGTTTAGTGGTTGGTATGCTTGCCTCACAAAAGTTATATCTCCTGTCTCTAACTGCTAGAAAATATCTCATTCCTCTGCCTCAATGCCTTTCTTTCTTTTGTTCTTTCTTTCTCTTTTAAGACATGTTCAAACAACTGTGCAGTCTCTCTAGACATCTCCATCTACCCCTAGACCTGCCACGTGGTACCAGAAAAAATAATAATTTTCACCTCCTCTCTTTTCACATAGCATGCCACTTATCCTTCTGTTACACAATACACAGCACACCAAATTTTTATTGGCTTATACATTTTTCTCACCAGGTGAATATAAACTCTTCAAATATAGGAACATGTCTTATTCAACTCTGATATTCAGTTCCTAGCAGAGTACTTTCTACAGAGCCATTGTTCATTTTAAGGTTTTTTTTGGATGAGTTAATTAAGTAGAATTATTTTGTATTTACCAGAACAGAATCACTTCCCCATTATTATTACTACAACCTCTTAATTTCTTTGGTAAAACATTTATACCTGCCTTTAATCCATGCTCCATCAATACTCCAGACATATGTATGTACCCTAAGTCCAAGCCAATCTGAAGGATTTGCAGAGTGATTGGCTCATAAGTGAGCACATGACCCAGGTCTGTCCAGAGTGAATCAGGACTTTCCAGAGAGCTTCCATGGGGAGGTGTGCTTCCAATACAGCTCTCTATAGCTTCACATCTATTACTCAAGAGGGAAGGATACAGAGCTGAGAAACAGAAACAGTTCCCTATCACTGTCACTGTCATAGTCATTTGAGTTCCTAGACTCAGTCATTTCTGAATCTATCACAACAATCCTAGATTTCCTCAATTTTAAAATTAAAGTTCATTTTAACTTAAGTTAAATGTTCTATCACTTTTAAAAGCAAAACACACACACACACAAACACAAATCTATATTCCATATAACACAATTAACTTATTCAGAATATGTCAGCATCATGCAAGTTGAAGAAAAGAACAACAGGAGACATATAGTCTTAAATAGTTGTTCTGTCAATAGTTAATGTTTTCCAAGCTAAAAACGTTACATGCTAAAAACAAAAAAAGAGTAAAGGAAAGATGAGCAAAACAAAACAACAGCCTTTATCTAATAAAAATTTCTTACTCTAGGGTCTTAAGTCATTAACATCATTAATCCATCATCACTGTACTCCGTCATTACTAAGGGTTTCATTACTCTGTGATCCCTTCATAGCCTTGGTATCCATCTGGAGCCACCATTCTTAGCATCTAACAACCATTTTTGGTTATGACATGTAAAGTGCCAGCTAACAGTCTCAGAAGTCTCAAAAGTAAAGGCTCCCTACATAGACATGTCCATTGGGCATTTTCATTGGTGAAATGGCTTGTTAGTAAGATTCAGGGCAGATTTGGCATAATAACTTAATTTTTAAATCAGCTATAACTTCTTTTCTTCTGCTACTTCCTGGTCACATTGAAAGTGGGCCTTATTACTGCTCTTTGTATAAGTTTCCTAGTGCTACAAACTGGGTGAATTAAAACAATAGAAATGTATTATCTCACAGTTATGAAATCTAGAAGTCCAAAAAATCAAGGTGTTGGCAGAATTGATTCTCTCTGAGGGGTATGAGGAAAAAATTATTCCACATCACTCTCCTAGCTTCTGGTGGTTTGCTGTCAATATTTAGGTGTCCCATAAAAGCTGATATCTGCTTTTATGTTCACATAGTTTTCTTCTGTGTATGAATCTGTATCAAATTTCCCCTTTTATAAGGATAGCATTTGTACTGGATTAGTAGCCCACTGTATTCCAGAATGTCTTAATCCTAATTATACCTATAACAACCTTATTTTCAAATAAGGTTTTATTCTGAAGGTACTAAGTGCCAGAACTTCAACATATCCATTTGGGGGGAGTGGAAACAATACAACCTATAAAACTCTGGCCTCAGAAATATTCTCATCTTCAAGACAGAAACTTATAGACCATTATATCTAATAATAACAGTTTATTAAAACTAGTTTTGGAATCCAGGTCTATTAAGATAATTTTGACAAAGTTTTTTAAAAAGACGGTTAAATACGTCCAATGACAAGTATTATGAAAGTTACAGCTGATTCATCCTGATTACAACAGAACGCACACACACACTCACGTGGTTTCAGAAACCTTAAAATTAGAACTTACTGGCTCAGCTAACACTGCATGAATTGGTTTCACCTGTGGAAAGTTTTTTAGCTCTGATTTGATTTTAATTTGCAATTCGAAAGTGCTAAGTCTGAGGTATGAAGATTGCCTTATTTTCCAATTTCTAAGTTCAACTGAGACTTGAATGACTTCTAGAAATTATTTCTGAAAACAAGAGTAGAAACAAAGCTACATCCATTAAACATAGGTATCCTAGCCAGAAAAGTCATACAGACACACACACACATGAGGTTTTATATTTAATAGATGAAGAACATGGGAAGATTCATCAGATAGAGTATGGTAACAGATTCTGCAGTTGGAGTTATTGAAGTGAAATAAGAAAATTAATATTTGACATGAGGGTCTGTAGCTTCCTGTTTTTTATACATTTTGGCTTCTATTTTATAAGATAAGAAGTTTGATTAAAGCAAGGGAAATTGTGATCCAACTCAAAGAGATCTTTCTTGATGAGGACCTGAGATGACTTATGATCTTTCCTGGACAACTTCCAAAAAAAAAAACACTGGTCAGGGGAATTTAAAGTAAGGAGCTGGGTCAGCTGGTTTTTCCTTCCTTCTGTAATCCTCTGTTATAAAATGATTAGGATTTCCAATATTAGATGTTTCTACCTCCAATTCACTGATGTTAAGAAAACTGCTTTAAGAAGTAAACAGATTCAAATTGCTTCATAAAACTACTTGGGTTTATATTCCACTAAACAGGGTGATTTGCCGAACACCAGACTGAAATGGTTTTCATTACCAGGTGGAAATAACATCAATGAAAATCTCAGACACTCAGACCAAGTACTTCCCACCATGGTTCTGTACCTGAGCAGGCAGAGAGAGTTAGACATTGGCCTCACTTTCGTTTAGCTACATATGTGTGACTCTGAGCAACATGAACCACACAAATATTGTGAGAATTAAAACTAGTATTTACCTATTAAAATTCTTGACAATGGCATCATTAACTATTGTTACTATCTCTTACTATATATAGTTTAAAAGTTTAAGAAAGAGGAAAACAGAAAGAGATCACAGAGACATTACTTTAACATTTACCAAGCAGAATATATCTGAGAAGACTCTGCTGACAATGATGAAGAATCAAAGATAAATAAAACCTAATCCCTGAATGTTATAGTACAAAAGGGAAATAGTCTGATTTCCTCCTTTCCTTCTGTTGTGATGAAGGAGGCAGTTCCCTGAAATACATTAATTTTAAGTGACTCATTCAAAAGTTTTAGCAAGTGAATACAATCATGAAATCAAAATCCCAACAAAATATATAGCATTTCTGTCATCTCAGGAAAGTTCCCCATGCCCGCTTCTTAGTCAATCTGTTCCCTGTCATTCTTAGACACAAAGCCTGTTCTTATTATTTTTCATCATGATTAATTTCACTTGCTTCAGAATTTCAGATAAATTAAATCATTTAGCATGTACTCTTTTGGGTAAGTCTTTTACTCAACATATTGTTTTGAGATTCATGGTGTTTGAATGTATCAGTTCCTTTCTTCTTAATGCTGAAACTGAATATATAAACACCAGTTTTGCTTAAGCATGGGTACATGTATATGTGTGTTTGTGTTTAAATCACTTTCCTGCTGATGGATTCCCAGACTGTTTTCAATTTTTAGCTGTTGTGAACAAAGATGCTGTGAATACTTCTCTGGAAGTCTTTTTGTGGAACATATTATCATTTCTCTTGGGTAAATATTTAGAAGCAGAATTGATGAAAATAGTAGATGTTTGTTCAGTCTTTTACGAAACCAAGCTTTTTTTACCAAAGTGGTGGTGGTAACATTTTATTCTCACACTGATAATATATTAGAGTTCTAGTTACTCCAAATGCTCATCAGCATTTGGAGTTCTTCGTCTTTTAAAACTACTCATTCTGGCTGGTGTGTATCATGTCTCAGTGGTTTAATTTACATTTCCCTGATAACTAATAATGCTGACTACATTTTTGTCTACAAAATGGCAACTCACATGTTCATACACTTTGCCTCCTTTTAATTCAGTGGTCTACTTATTCCTGCATTTTAGAGGCTCTTTCTATTTTCTGGATATACATATCTCATCAGGTATGTATTTTGTCAGTATTTTCCCCAATCTGTGACTTACTTTTTAATTTTCTTAACAGTGTTGCTGTATTTTCAAATATTTGGAAATTTCCTAGATAACTCATTGTCATTGACTTCTAATTTAATTCTATGGTTTTTAGATAATATAGTCACTGAAATTCTAAATATGTTACTTGAGTCAGACTGTTTCATAGTCTTATTCAGATCTTCTTGCCTTTACTAGTTCTTTTGACTTTTTTTCAGTTACTGAGAGGGAGTGTTAATCTCTAAATGTATTTATCTGTTTCTCCCTTTAATTCAGTCAAATTTTGCTTTACCTGTTTTGATGCTCTGTATAGGTATTAGGATTTTTATGTCTTGCCAACAAACTGACCCTTTTATAATTGAAAACACTCTCACTTCATGGATGGTGATGCACCACTATAACAAGGTTTACTTTATCTGATAGTAATATACCTAGTCTAGCCGTCTTGTAATTAGTGTCTGCAAGGTTTATCTTTTTCCTTTTTTTTTTTTTTTTCACTTTCAACTGACCTGTGTCTTCATATTCAATATGCAATTCTTATAGAAAACACAAGTCCAGTATTCTTTTTTAAATTTAGCCAGATAATCTATGTCTTTAATGGGCATGTTTAATCCATCAACATTTAATGTAATTATAATATGGTTTGATTTAGGCCAACTGTTTTTCTATTCATTTTCTGCATGTCCCATCTTTTATTTTTTTCCCCCTGTCCCTTCTTTTTTTCCTTCTTTGATTTGAATACCTCCTAAAATTCTATCTCAATTTCTCTATTGGCTTTTTAGCTATTCCTCATTTCATTATTGGTTTTCAGTGTTTCCTCTAGACATTGAAATTTACATCTTAAACATTCTACACTCTAACTAGACTAAATATTGTGCTAGTTTATGTAAAATGAAAGATCCACAAATCATATGACTTTATTTCCCATTTCTGTAAGTTGTCCTGTATATTATGTCTACGTTGGTTATACAGCCCATAATACACTACTATAATTTCAGTTTAAATAGTATCTAGATTTTGAGCTCTTCAGATCAGATCAGATCAGATCAGTCTCTCAGTCGTGTCCGACTCTTTGCGACCCCATGAATCACAGCACGCCAGGCCTCCCTGTCCATCACCAACTCCAGGAGTTCACTGAGACTCAAGTCCATCGAGTCAGTGATGCCATCCAGCCATCTCATCCTCTGTCGTCCCCTTCTCCTCCTGCCCCCAATCCTTCCCAGCATCAGAGTCTTTTCCAATGAGTCAACTCTTCACATGAAGTGGCCAAAGTACTGGAGTTTCAGCTTTAGCATCATTCCTTCCAAAGAAATCCCAGGGCTGATCTCCTTCAGAATGGACTGGTTGGATCTCCGTGCAGTCCAAGGGACTCTCAAGAGTCTTCTCCAACACCACAGTTCAAAAGCATCAATTCTTCAGCGCTCAGCCTTCTTCACAGTCCAACTCTCACATTCATACATGACCACAGGAAAAACCATAGCCTTGACTAGATGAACATTTGTTGGCAAAGTAATGTCTCTGCTTTTGAATATGCTATCTAGGTTGGTCATAACTTTCCTTCCAAGGAGTAAGCATCTTTTAATTTCATGGCTGCAGTCACCATCTGTAGTGATTTTAGAGCTTTATTTTAGAAAAATTAAGTCTGACACTGTTTCCCCAACTACTTCCCATGAAGTGGTGGGACCGGATGCCATGATCTTCATTTTCTGAATGTTGAGCTTTAAGCCAACTTTTTCACTCTCCACTTTCACTTTCATCAAGAGGCTTTTGAGTTCCTCTTCACTTTCTGCCATAAGGGTGGTGTCATCTGCATATCTGAGGTTATTGATATTTGAGCTCTTAGGAGAAATATATTATTTTTCTATGTACATATTTACTATTCAGAGTAATCTCCATTCTTTTCTGAACATCAAGTCTCATCTAGGATTATTTGTCTTCAGCCAGAACTTCCTTCAGTATTTTTTTTGTGCAGGTCTGCAGCTATATGAATATGTTTTTTTAAAATATTGTTATTTCTCCTTCATTCTGGAGTGATATTTTTCTTGAATATAAATTTCTGAGTGACAGATTTTTCTTCTCTTAGAACTTTAAATGAATTATCTTCTGTCTTCTTTACACCATTGTTTCTGATGAGAATTTAGCAACAATTTGTCATTGTTCTCTTGTATATAATGCATCATTTTCTCCGTACTGAGATTTTTCTCTTCATCTTTGTTTTTCAATAGTTCGACAGTAACGTGTCAAATGAAGTTTGCATTTTATTCGTCCTTCTTGAGGTTTGCTAATGAGCTTTTAAAATAATTTAACTTCTGCCTTTATTCAAATTTTGGAAAAAATTTTTTCTGTCCCATTTTCTCTCTCCTGTAGCCCTAAGCCTCCAATTTACATATATGTGAGGCATCTCCATATTTCTCCACAAATCTCTGAGTCCATGCTCATCATTTTTCAATGTTTTTCCCCTCTGTTTTTCAATTTGAAAAATGTCTATTGATTTACTGTCACCTGTTCTTTCTCCTGTCAGCTTAAATAGGCTATGAAAGGTAGGCAGTAAATTGTTTACATTAGACATTATATTTTTTAGTCCTCAAATTTGCATTTGATTCTTTTTATAGTTCATAGTTTTCTGGTGACATTTTCTAGCTTTTCAATCTTTATGACCTTATTTTCCCTTACATCTATAGTTATAATAGCTACTAGAAAATGTTTGCTAATTCCAAATTCTGGGTCATCTTGGGTGAGTCTCCATTGATTGTATATATGTATACATATATATGTGTGTATATATTATACTTTGGGTTATATCCCAAATATTGTCAGTCATTTGTTATAGAGACTCTGGATTTTACTATGCTCTTATGAAGAGGATTTATTTTGTGTTCTATTATCAGGCTGCTAATCTGCTGAATTCAATCTCCACACACCATCCCCAGACTCTGAAATCTCTACTCAATTATTTTAACCTAGCTAGTAAACTTGGAGTTTGTCTCATATGTGTATAGTTCATAGTTCACCAAATGGTTGGAATTTATATGGACTATTGCACATAGCAAGGCTCAATAAATATTTTGAAATTAATAAATAAAGGAGACTAAATCACACATGAAGTCAGTTACATCTTAGTTCAACTTCCTCTTCTACACTTTGTTACTTGAGCCTGGGAATATCAGTCTTTCTATCTCAACTTCTCCACCTTCAAAAGAAGAGAATAAAAGCTATTTCTCAGGCTTGAGTTGGAGACTGGGTTAATTAGATAGTGTCTGGCACATCAACATATGAAAACTCTTATTATTCTAAGAATTATTGAGAAATTTTCATAAGAAGAGTATGTTGTCGAGGGGTTCAAAGGAGGCAATAACAGTTTTCATATGGCTGTTGTTCAGTTGCTAAGTCATGTCTGACTCTTTGAGACCCCATGGACTGCAGCACACCAGGCTTCCCTACCCTTCAGTATCTCCTGGAGTTTGCTCAGATTCAGGTTCATTGAGTCGGTGATGCTATCTAACCATCTCATCTTCTGCTACCCTCTTCTCCTTTTGCCTTCAATCTTTCCCAGCATCAGGGTCTTTTCCAATGCATTAGCACTTTGTATCAGGGGGCAAAAGTATTGGAGCTTCAGCATAGTCCTCCCAATGAATACTCAGGGTTGATTTCCTTTAGGATTGACTGGTTGGATCTCCTTACTGTCCAAGAGACTCTCAAGAGTCTTCTCCAGCACCACAGTTTGAAAGCATCAATTCTTTGACACTCAGGCTTCTTTATGGTCCAAATTTCACATCTAAACCTGACTACTGGAAAAACCATAGCTTTGACTATATGGACCTTTGTCAGCAAAGTGACATCTCTGCTTTTTAATACACTATCTAGGTTTGTCATAGCTTTCCTTCCCAGGAGCAAGCATCTTTTAATTTCATGGCTGCAGTCACCACCAGCAGTGATTTTGGAGCCCAGGAAAACAAAATCTGTCACTGCTTCTACTTTTTCACCATCGATTTGCCATGAAATGATGGGACTGGATGCCATGATCTTAGTTTTTTGAACGTTGAGCGTTAAAGCAGTTTTTTCACTCTCCTCTTTTCCCTCATCAAGAGGCTCTTTAGTTCCTCTTCACTTTCTGTCATTAGAGTGGTGCCATCTGTATATCTGAGGCTGTTAATATTTCTCCTGGCAATCTTGATTCCAGCTTCTGATTTGGAGGGGAGACTTTTTGGAAGGATTTAGTATTTGAGATAGGCTTTGGTAGATGGAAATTAGGAGAAGGAAATGACAACCCACTCCAATATTCTTGCCTGGAGAATCCTGTGGACAGAGGGGCCTGAAGGGCTGCTGTCTATGGGGTCGCACAGAGTCGGACACAACTTAAGCGACTTAGCATGCATGCATGCATGAATTGAAGAAGGAAATGGCAACCCACTGCAGTATTCTTGCCTGGAGAATCCCATGGACAGAAGAGCCTGGTGGGCTGCTGTCTATGGGGCCGCACAGAGTTGGGCACGACTGAAGCAACTTAGCAGCAGCAGCAGCAGATGGAAATTATTTAATTAAAAATATTTATTTCCAGTTTTTCAAATATTTATACTTTTTCCTTTTACACCTATATAATTAAATATGTATAGGTGTGTACATATTTATATCTATATTTTCTATAGATTTAATTATAGATATGTCTATACAGATCCAGATTTCCATACATTTATCTCTCTATGTAGATAACATATAGCTTTATAGTTAAGGGCTTCTCAGGTGGTACTAATGATAAATAACCCACCTGCCAGTGCAGGAGACATGAGAGACATGGGTTCTATCCCTGGGTCAGGAAGATCCCCTGGAGAAGGAAATGGCAGCCCACTCTAGTATTCATGCCTGGAGAATCCCTTTGACAGCAGAGTCTGGTGGGCTACAGTCCATAGTGTCGCAAAGAATTGGACACAACTGAAGCAATTAGCATACATGCACAAACTCTCTAGTTATAGATAGTCTAAATAAAGATATATGTGCATATATGGACATGGATGAGTTATATTTGTGGATACAGATGCATTTATGAACATAGATTAATCTATAGAGATTATATAGATTCAAACACATATACACATTTAATAATATAGTCAAAGAATCAAAATATCATTTAAAAATAGGTCAAGGGCAAAGTCAAAAGTCCAGAATACTAAGGCATTTGCAAAGCTAAAAATGATGAGGAAAGTCTTGAAATGTTTGAGTTCAGAGCACTTTCCAGAATTATTATGATCCTTCCGTCAGAGACGAGCTAAAATCAGAATTAGCATTGTGTCTGACACTTGAAATGTGAATACAAACTTCCTTCAAAAGAATTAGAAAATGTGTGCTTTGAAGCTGAGTTTTTGCTCTCTGGAGCAAATCTGATTGTGGTTTCAGATGACGTTTGAAATTCCACTGGTAATGCAAAAGGAATAAGTGAAGTTAGTGAAGTTGCTCAGTCGTGTCCGACTCTTTGTGACCCCATGGGCTGTAGCCTACCGGGCTCCTCTGTCCATGGAATTTTCCAGGCAAGAATACTGGAGTGGGTCTATGTGAAATATTCAGGCCTGTTTCCTCTGTCATTATCAGATTACACCTTGATAACGTTCATGATGGTCTGGTAAGCCATTGTGTACTAATAGATTATTGACCATTTTAAGGTAGTGAGATCCAATGTTAAGGAACTGATATTTTGGAGTTCTGAGTTCCCTGGCTCAGCTACTTGCTGTGCAAACTTACCCAAGTGAAACTATCTCTCTTGCTCATTTCTTTCTGGCAGGGAAGACAGACACCTTCATTTCCCTTCTAAATTCATTTACAGAAATGAATTTGTGAACTGTCCATAGAAAGAATAGGCACTATCATGCTAAAATTTACCTATGATCATGTGGTGCTTTTGGAATTTTTTCCTAAAAAATATCACATTTTTGTAACTGAAGGCTATAAACTTACTTCTAGCCATACAATCAAAAAATAATGTGGAATTATTAAAATAAACATTAAATTAAGCATATCCTTAAGTAGTGATCAATAATTTCATTAAGTTAGAAATTAATATTTGTAATCAACAATGAGAAGCAAATTGCTGTTTTGAAATTGAAAGAAATCCAAATTTGTTCACCTAATAACAGTTTATGGAGAAGGCGATGGAACCCCACTCCAGTACTCTTGCCTGGAAAATCCCATGGACGGAGGAGCTTGGTAGGCTGCAGTCCATGGGGTCGCTAAGAGTTGGACACGACTGAGCGACTTCACTTTCACTTTTCGCTTTCATGCATTGGAGAAGGAAATGGCAACCCACTCCAGTGTTCTTGCCTGGAGAATCCCAGGGATGGGGGAGCCTGGTGGGTTGCCATCTATGGGGTCGCACAGAGTCGGACATGAGTGACTTAGCATAGCATAGCAATAACAGTTTATACTGTCAAAAACATAATTTCTCAAATACAGAATATGTTTGCTTTTACACATAGATCCAGTAATTTTTCTTGACAATTTTGTTTCTTTTTTATAAACTCTCATTTGGAAAGTGATGCTTAAGGATCAGAAATAAACTCTATTAAAGTATTTTCTTTTGGGTCTAGGACTTAGTTTGAGTTACTTTTTTAATTGTGATCATCTTGCAATCTAAGCCTGAATTGTTCTACTATTTTTATGGCAATGTTAATCAGTTCTATTTTTAGAACTGATTGCAGTGAAGAATGATTTGAAAATGTTATCAATGATCCTGATTGCAAAATAAAATTGCAAATTGTTTGCAGAGCTGAGTTGAACAACAGGCTTCTCTCTACTGTGCCAGGAATGATCACTACCTCTTCAGACCTCCCTCCTGCTGTTGTCATTAGAGAATAATTCATGACTCTGAGACTCTTGTCCCAGAATTTGCCCAGCTGTTTGACCTTGAGCATGTCAACTATCAACTTTCCTGTGTCATGATTTTCTTCACCTGGAATAACAAGTTAATACCTGCCTTTCTAAGTCACAGGTTTATTGTGATGATATAATGTTACCATTTTGTGAAAATGCTTTGTAAATCATAAAGAGCTATAGAAGGTATTTTTATTATCTTGGTTTAGCTTTAAAAAGATATTCTGAAGAAACAGTATCACAAACAAGTCTTTTATAGAACCACTAAGTCTAAGGAAGTTCACATAAAAGTAAATGTATTGCAAGCACTAATTCAAGTCCATGAAATAAGCTCAGTGGTAAAGAGTTGGGCTCTAAATTCAGAAAGAACTATTCACATCACAGTTTTGTCTTTTATTGACACCTTGACCTTGAACAAGTTAGAATATTCATGTGAGTCTTTATTTATGAGTAAAATGCAGATAATATGTACTTGATACCCTATTAATTAGGATAGGCTAGGACAGGTGATAAACAGTTCCAAAATTTTAGTGACCTATACAACAAAGCTCTGTTTTTCGCGTTCATTCATGCTGAATGTCTTCTGTGGGTCATTTGAGGAGCTCTCCCCTACTTCTCACTCTGGAACTTTGTTGACAGAATAGCAGCCACATAAAATTTTGTTGATAACTAAGGCAGAGAGAAAATGAGAGCAAGTAATTATTTACTGACTTGCCTATAACTGCATACATTTCACCAACCAAAGAAAATCACATGACCTCACTCAACTTCAAGGGGGCAGAGTAGTGTAATCTTCTCATAGACCTTGGAGGACCACTGGAAATATTTGAAGGAGATACTTGGAGAAGAATTAGAAATATAATCATTGTCACAAGCAAGTTGTTATAAAATTATATAAGTATGAAATGCTTATCATAATACATGGTCAATTATATTTTGTTATGATGTACTTACTGTTATCCCAGTTATCTTGTGTTTACACACAGAAGTAATTTTGAGATTTCAATCATCTACACTTAAAATGCTTTGACCAGTGAAGCAGAAAGCTGGAGAATCAGATACTTGAGTGTCTAGGTTATTTTATAATAACAGATAATAATTTCTCTCTCCCTTAAATATTTGTTTTTCTCCCTTAAAAAATAATCTCAAAGAGAAATATTGTGACTGTGAAAATATTATATGATATTGCAAAGCAGTTTGAGCTCTTAAGAAGTCCCTGTGTGATATGCATTGAATCTATTTTTTATTGAGAGATAGCCCAGAGCTATCATTCCTGATGCTTCAAAGAAGGGATAAAACTTGCAAATAGGTCCTGCTTTTAAAATGACTTTGCGGTTCTTTCCCTGGAAGCCCTCTGACTGTTCTTCCATTCTGTGTGGAGACTGTGATTCAGGTTGACTTTCTGTGATCCCAAAAATATCCCAGCTTCTAATCCTGATGACAATTACAGATAGCAAGTCAGAGGGAGAAAAATGGAAAACAAAGGCATTCATGGAGTGACTAGCATAGTTCCTGGGCATGTACTACACCCAACTGGCAATATCATTTTTAGTTAGATGGTTTGCACATTACCTCTTTAATTTACATTTAGTTTTACAGTTGTCCATTCTTCTGAAACCTGGTGCCAATTGTTAAGATTATATAAGAATAAATATAAGAATTAGATAAGGATAAATATCTAGGCTCTGTTATTTTTTATGTCAAATGTAAAAGTATTCTGTACAATATCACAAATGTATAAATCATACTATATATAATATTGAATTAATGAAACCATAATGCCCACAAAAGAAGAATGGGCCATATTTATGTGGCGGTGGCTACTCCCATCCCCTCATTCCCCTGGCCCCCTTTACATGGTTCCAGCTGCTGCTGCTGCTACTAAGTCACGTCAGTCATGTCCGACTCTGTGCAACCCCAGAGATGGCAGCCCACCAGGCTCTGCCGTCCCTGGGATTCTCCAAGCAAGAACCCTGGAGTGGGTTGCCATTTCCTTCTCCAATGCATGAAAGTGAAAAGTGAAAGTGAAGTCGCTCAGTTGTGTCCAACTCTTCGCAACCCCATGGATTGCAGCCTACCAGGCTCCTCTGTCCATGGGATTTTCCAGGCAAGAGTCCTGGAGCGGGTTGCCATGCCTTCTCCACATAGTTCCAGCACAGGCCCAAAAATGTGCATTAGAAAACGAATGAGGATGTTGAATGCCAACTCAGGTACCTGGGTGGTTATGTATGAAATGCTAGTCATGCTTCTTGATATGGTGCTCCAGACTGAGGTGGCTGCAAGTAGGTAGCATTCTTAACTGGCTGAGAATCAGGAGTTATGAAAGAATGGTTGTGATAATCAGTTACAGCGAGCCTCTTCATATTTTATAGCCCATCAGACCCATGTCCAGATGTGATAACTATGGGCCTCTTTAGACACATGCACTGGTTTTGAGATAGCAACTCTCAGTTGCTCTGGAAAGTACTATTTTGGGGGTGTGGGCACAATTAAATATTCCATTTTATGCAGGTGTTCCATCTCCGACAGGCTTTTCTTCTCTCGGCCCCCCCACCTTCTTTCTTTTCCTTTTATTTTTGTAAGTCTATTTGTTGAAGTAGAATTCTGGCCTGGAGAGCTGCAGCATTTGTCAGTGGGAGAAGGTGTGGGTGGGAACAAATGTATTTTCGAGTCACTGCTTTACTCTGCATTCAGAGCACGACTCCCACTGTCGGGATGGATACCTGTGAGGATTCTTCCCTCAGGGGCAAGCTTCAAGACTTAATTTATGGATGAGTTCAGCCTGATTTTAGAAAATACCTGGTGATGTAAGACTAAGAATCAAGGAAAAAATACAAGTTCTCACAGTATCTGCTGCTAATTAATCCCAGTGATTAACCACCTGAGAGAACCATCTCAGAATAGCTGTATTGGGCAGGACTTCTTTTTTTTCTGTCATTCCCCTCTCCCCCCATGTATCTTTGGCTATCCACAAGCAGGAGAAGACAGAGGATATTTGGAAGTGACTATTTTGACAGTTTTAAAACAATAATCAAGGATGTAATGACTTCAGTGATTTTTCTTTGGTGAAGTGTATCATTCTAAGAGAAGCAAGACTGCCTTTCTTTTCATTTGCAGCCCTGCTTTCTTTTTCAAATAATTCAGCTTGGGATATCTTCAGATGTATGCCTGAAGCCATATAAAAGATATGAGATTTTCATTAAACCCAAACTCTGGAAGCAACATAATTCTAGATAGCATAAGCCATTTCATTATAAAGTATAAACTCCAAATAGGAGGGGAAAATTTACAATTAATGCTTTCATCATATAGACAAAAATCTGAATTGGTCCATTTCAAATTATCTGAACTATATAATAATTTATCAAGTAGTCAAAAGAGTTCTACTGCTAGTATGGTTATATATCCATAAATTATAAATAATGCATTCAAAACTGGACTTCCTTGGTGGCCCAGTGATTATGACTTCACCTTCCAATGCAGGAAATTCAGGTTTGATCCTTGGTCAGGGAGCTAAGATCCTACAAGCCTCAGGGGCAAACCACCCTAGCCCCTGATACACCATAAAACAGAAGCAATATGTGTTACAAATTTAATGAAGACAATAAAAATGGTCCACATCAAAAAAAAAACAAAAAACTTTTAAAACATAAAATTTATAAAAAACTAAAAAAAATGTGTTAAATATCTACCATATTCCAAGCATTATATTTATACACAAACTCTGATATCTTTATGTCTAACATTGTACATTTATATATTTGTCTTAAACCTAATGATGAATATGTTAGCTAAAATGGTCATGGAATAACTCTCATTGTTCAATAACTGGGTACTGTGTGCTCGTGCTCAGTTGTGTTTGACTCTTTTGTGACCCTGTGGACTGTAGCCCACCAGGGTCCTCTGTCCATGGGATTTCCCAGGCAAGAATACTGGAGTGGTTTGCCATTTCCTCTTCCAGGGGATCTTCCAGGAGGATTCTTTACCCAGCCACCTGGGAAGCCATGAGATGCATAAAATTCTAACACTCAGAGATCTCTGATAGCATTCACTATAGATCACTCTATGCAGTTTTTTCCACGTGTACATACACAGAAAATTTTCAAAAATGGAATCTACAGACCATCTGGAAATGTAGTATGATTTAAAAGCCTAAGTATGAATTTATTTTAATAGCATTACTTTTTTATTATCATTACTCTGCAGACATTTACTCTTAGTGGTCTAGATTCTGCCCTCTAGAAGGTTAAGAATACAGGTGTTTCCTTTGAAAGGAACTACCCTGAGGTTCATCATCCGACAGTCCCTTAATTCCTTCTGTGATACAGTAGGCAGATAGAAGAAACTCAGAAATTCTCCCACTAAGTAGACATATGACCTTCAGCAAACATTACCTTCCTTAGAATTCATTATGTGTATTCATTCAGTGAGAGAATTAGAATAAATGACTCCTGAATCTTAGTGACTTCATCTAATCTCTCCAGGAGGGTCAAGGCTTCCTCTCAGGTATTCATACTCTATCCTGTGGTCTGCTAAGATGGGTCCTGGAACAGAGAATCGGAAAGGACTTCTTCCACTCAGTAAAAGTTTACTAAGCTCAGCTTCCGTGCTTGGTACTCAAGATGCAGGGGTAAACAAGCAGATAGGATTCCCCATCTACCAACTGTATATTCTGGATACTTAAACCTTCCTCTAGTCTAGATTTTGGAGTTAATTCTGAAATTCTAGAGGCTCATATTTTGAATATCAGGGCAAGAGATCAAATAGGCAGGATTTAAAGTCTAGCTAATAAAGAAAATCCATTTATCTGGCTTGTTTTCTGTGTATCACTCAGTTTCTAGTCTCCTTTCCTGGTTGCTGATAAGACAGTGTTCAAGGGTTTAGAGATCCTGAATCTAGTCACATGCCAACATAGTTCTCTGCAGCTCTAAAAGTCTGCCGTATTTCGCTAGACCTTATATACAGTGAGTTCTTGGTTATTAAGTATTTGTTCAAAATCATGAAATCAGTCAGCATTTCCAGCATGTGGCACATCTTGAGGACTTAATATGTCTTTGTTTAATGAATTAATTACTTAGGTTCCTCTTTTCTCAAGGTGCTAACTCCACACATTGGAACACAAAGGTGAGAGGCAGGGGTTCATTTCATCTACTTAGACTTTAGCTGGAAGATAGTGATTATGTAATAGATATGCAGAAAGGGAAGGCAAATCTGAAAAGAGGAAGTGGCCAAAGACTACTGTTCCTTTGCCTTCTAAATCCAGTGCTTGCTCATCATCCATTGAACTGATCTTGAGTGTTCCTTGAGATGAGTATAGAACAAGGACATTAGAGAATCAGAAAGTTCCTTGCTGTTTCTTTATTGATGCAATCATATTTATTGAGAGCCTACTGTGTCTTGAGTATGTTCTATATCCTGTGAATTAAGAAGCAAAAATATGTTTCCCAATCCCACCCAATCTGATCTTTATACAAAAACAATATCCAAATCTCAAGTTAGAATGAGGACAGAATAAGAACGCTATCCCCAAAATCTTTTCCAGGAAGTCAAAAAAATATTTGAAATCACACTATTTTCAATATTATCATCTACAACTGTATTTCAGAAGACAATAGTATTTGTAGGTTCAAACAACAAGGGCGTTCTGGTCCTTTTTCTCATTGCTATTCTGGCTCTCATGCTCTGTTTTTCCAAAATTGGTCCATATATATATATATATGTATGTATAAAGAAAAATATCAGTAAGGTGAAATTGCTGCAATATTTTTCTTCTCAACTATGTGCAATTTGTTTCTTTAGCTGTGTGTCAGTTGCCTAGGAAACCTTAGTAGGGTACCATTTGATTGGCTGTCATCTTGGACTTATCATGAGAGTTCTGAGCACAGAGTCAGAGTGGCATAGCCCCAGCTAAGTTGTTTTGAAGATATAACAATGCATATCTGTGCTTATTTGCAAACAAATGCAAACTACACTGAGCTTGAGGTGCCATTGTGTTGCACGAAGAACTGTGTATGGAATTTTAAAGACTCTTGTAACAAACTACACAGCTCTGTTTTCTCAGTACTGCAACCTTGATCTCTTACCAGGTATCCAAGCTTTGTTTTCTAACCTGTAGTTTGGGATTCTTAAAGTCTAAATTTGAGATTCTTATTAGTACTATTCACCTGGAGAAGTAGAGCTATTTATTAAGTTAGGGTATTTTATTGCTCACGGTTGATGATTAAAGTACCTATGATACATTTTCCAGTACTGCCACATTTATTATGCAGTGTATTTAATAACTACAATATCTATAATACACTATAATTTATAAACTGTTTATATACAAATTACCTCACTTGATTGTTTCTGGAAACTGAAACCAAGGTAAGACAATTCCAATTAGCTCACTTCAAAGATGAGATATTAAAGACCCAAATACATGAAGCTATTTATGTGTGATCACTCAGTTGAGAAGTAGCAGAGCTGAAATTCATATCTGGCTCTGCTGATTAAATCCAAGGCTCACTCCACAAGAATTTCTAGCTGTCCACATTTCATAAAACAGTATGTCCTTGGTGCTTCCAGCTCTAAAATATATCCCCAATTCATCTATTTCTCTCATCATCTATCACTCATTTTTTTCTTCAGAATTCCACAGTAGACTCCTAAATGATTTCCTTGATACTACTCTAACTTACTAAAATTCATTCTCCCCACAGTGGCCAAGTATTTTTAAAATCATCATGTAGGTGGTTTGAAGTAAAATTTACATGCCACGAAAGGCACAGATAGTAAAAATACAATTCAATGAATTTGATAAATATATACTTCATGTAACTATTACCAAAACTGATACAGAACATTTTCAGAACTCCAGAAATTTCTCTCTTCACCTCTTCCAATCTGCATCCCTCAAAGGAAATCAATATTTTGATTTCTTCCACTTGGACTCTTATATAAATTAAACCATGCACTATGTACTCTTGATTCTGGCTTCTTTCTTCACCATAGTATTTTTGAAAAGCATTCATGTTGTTGCATACATGAGAAGTGTGTTATTTTTAGTGCAGTTTAATAGTCCATTGTAAGCATGCTGCTGCTGCTGGACCTGATTTATCTATTTTACTGCTAATGGGCTCTTGAGTTATTTCCCATTTTTTTAATTACATCACAGTAATTTTTCAGTTAAAATCTTGTTTTAGAATAGTCATATTTACAGAAAAATTTGAAAATAGTAAAATGAGTTCCTATATACCCCAACCCCAACTTACGCTATTATTAAAATCTTAACATTTATGTGATCTTTTTGTCACAATAATAAACCAATGTTGATACTTATTATTACCTAAAGTTCATACTTCATTGAGATATTCTTGCTGCTGCTACTGCTGCTAAGTCGCTTCAGTCGTGTCTGACTCTGTGCGACCCCATAGACAGCAGCCCACCAGGCTTCCCCATCCCTGGGATTCTCCAGGCAAGAACACTGGAGTGGGTTGCCATTTCCTTCTCCAATGCATGAAAGTGAAAAGTCAAAGTGAAGTCGTTCAGTCGTGTCCGACCCTCAGCGACCCCATGGACTGCAGCCTACCAGGCTCCTCCGTCCATGGGATTTTCCAGGCAAGAGTACTGGAGTGGGGTGCCATTGCCTTCTCCGTGAGATATTCTTAGATTTTACTTAATGTTGTCTCTCTATTCCAGGACTCCATCCAGAATGCCATAGTGCATTCACTTGCTATGTTTCCTTAGGTCTCTTTAGACTGTGACAGTTTTCAGACTTGTCCCTGTTTTTAATGGGTTTGAGTGTTTTCAAGAGCAGCAGAGGGGCATATTTTTATTAGAATATCTCTGAATTGGGGGTCTCTTCTTTGATGACCAAAATGGAGTTATGGGGTTTTGGGAAAATTGCTACAGAGATAAGGTGCCATTCCATTTCATCACAGGAAGAGTTCATGCTACCAACATGACATCACCATGGACCAAAACGTGATCACTTGGTTGAGGTGGTGCTTGTCAGCTTTTTCCTATAAACTATTCTTTTCCTTCTTTCCATAAGGCACTCTTTGGAAGGAAGTCATGTGCACAGCTCACACTTATGGGGTGGAGAGTTATGCTCACTCCCTTTAGGGGAGTTTTTACAAAAGTTATTTGGAATTTTTCTGCAGAGGAAATTTTGCTCTTCTCCATTTATTTATTAAATCATTTATATATAAATATGGACTCATTTACTTTATACTTTATGCTATAACCCAATACTATATTATTTATTTTGCTCCTCAAACTGCTCTGAAGTCACTCAGTCGTGTCCAACTCTTTGTGACCCCATGGACTGTAGCCTACCAGGTTCTTCCCTCCATGGGAGTCTCCAGGTAGCTTTGTCAATTGGGAGGTCTTCCAGCTGGCCTCTGTGCCCTTGCTGTACTCTGCAGTTGTGTACGGCATTTTATTCTGTTCTGTTTTGCTTTGAGTGCTTCCTTACTTTCTCGAACCACAGTATGCTCCAGTCTCACCGTGTACATATGTACCCCAGTCCATAAGTACCCCAGAGAATCATGCTTTTCTTCCAAGAGTCTTGGCTCCTTTTATTTGAAGAATAGTATTAGAAACAAGGGCTCCTATAAGCTCATCTATGTCTTTTCACAGATTAAAATATTTTAATAAAGTTTAACATACCATCTTTTTTTCTTTCCTGAATATGTTTTTAGTGTTGTATCTAAAAGGTCATCACCAAACTCAATGGCACATAGATGTTCTCCTGTGTTTTTGTCTCTGCTTTTTATTGTTGTTCATTTTACATTTATATATATAATCTATTATAAATTCATTTTTGTGTAAGGTATAATATTTGTGATTAGGCTTATATTTTTAAGTCAATTTTTATTGGAGTTTAGTTGCTTTATAATGTTGTATTTAGGCTCATATTTTTATTTGGACTTCCAAAAAAATTTTTTTCAGCTCCACTGGTGAAATAACTATCTTTCCAGCACTATTCCTTGAAAAGAAAATCCTTTCTTCATTGAATTGTCTTGTGCATTTGTTAAAAATAACTCAGTTTGTGTGGGTATTTTCCTAAGCTTTTTTTTTTTTTTTTTGGTCACATTGATTTGTATGGCTATTCTTTACCCCCAAATAAAGTGCTGTGTTTAATGTAGCTTCATAGTTAATTTAGAAGTAGAGTAGTTTATTCATCCAAATTTGCTTCTTCAGTTGGCTATTCCATATCTTTTATATCTATGTATAAATTTTAGAATCAGTTTGTCAATATCTGCAAAATAGCTTGCTAGAATTTAGATTGGGAGAGGGTTTAATCTATATATCAAGTTGGAAAGAACTGACATCTTGACAACACTGAGTCTTCCAATCTACGAACATACATTTCCACTCATTGAGATCTTCTTTCATCAGTATAATTTTAGTTTTCTTCCTACAGATCTTGTGCATATTTTCTTAGATTTATACCCAGCTCCTTCCTTTTTGAGAATGTAAATATTTTTAATTTCAGATTCCAAGTTTTATAGCTGGTACAAATAGTACTATAAGTTTGAAACATAAGGCAATGTCATGTTTAACCACTGCTCTTAAAATGCAAATTCCTTACTCTGGTCTACAACATTCTGCCAGTCTCTCTAAACTAATCTCAAGCCAGGTTACCCTTTGATCCTGAAGTTCACAATTGCTCTTCGTTAATTTCTTAAAGTATTACAAACTTTTTTCCATGCCCCAGGGGTTTTGCCCTTCATTTTGCTGGGTTTTCTTTTCTCACTTAGGTGTTTTTCTCCTTGGTTCTGACACTTTTCATCCTTCTGGTCTCAATTCAAATTTCAAATGTCAGAGACTTTCCCTAATCGTTCCATCTAAGATAGCCTCAACTTGTCTTCTTTCATAGCCTTTATTGTATAATTCTTATCATTCTTTGATATTTGTTACTCTTCCTGGTTATTATCTTACCAAATTAGAATGTAAATTATATGAGAATAAATACTTTGCCTTTTTCATTCACCAACTTATTGCCAGCCCTACCTTTGAATGAGTGTATTTTCTTATAAGAAGAATGATACACCAAGATCAAATGCCTCAATGTCAACTTTCCCACATCCCTAAACTGAAAGTGATTACTCTCTGTTTTGAGTTTCCCTAAGAATGTATTCAGAAAATGAAGATCATGGCATCCGGTCCCACCACTTCATGGGAAATAGTTGGGGAAACAGTGGAAACAGTGTCAGACTTTATTTTTCTGGGCTCCAAAATCACTACAGATGGTGACTGCAGCCATGAAATTAAAAGACGCTTACTCCTTGGAAGGAAAGTTATGAGCAACCTAGATAGCATATTGAAAAGCAGAGACATTACTTTGCCAACAAAGGTTCGTCTAGTCAAGGCTATGGTTTTTCCTGTGGTCATGTATGGATGTGAGAGTTGGACTGTGAAGAAGGCTGAGCACTGAAGAATTGATGCTTTTGAACTGTGGTGTTGGAGAAGACTCTTGAGAGTGCCTTGGACTGCAAGGAGATCCAACCAGTCCATTCTGAAGGAGATCAGCCCTGGGATTTCTTTGGAAGGAATGATGCTAAAGCTGAAACTCCAGTACTTTGGCCACTTCATGCAAAGAGTTGACTAATTGAAAAAGACTCTGATGCTGGGAGGGATTGAGAGCAAGAGGAGAAGGGGACGACAGAGGATGAGATGGCTGGATGGCATCACTGACTCGATGGACGTGAGTCTCAGTGAACTCTGGGAATTGGTGATGGACAGGGAGGCCTGGTGTGCTGCGATTCATGGGGTTGCAAAGAGTCGGACACAACTGAGCAACTGATCTGATCTGATCTGATCTGAAGAATGTATTCTTTCTTATATAATAATTTATAATTTTGCTTGTTTATATGCATCTTTTATCTCCTGCTAGGCTATAAAATCACTAAGAACAGGAGCAGTAATTTATTCATCTTTGTATTCTCTGTATCTTTTTTTTTGTACAGAGATTTTTTAAAAACCATCTTAATTTGAAATGTGAAAAATTAATAGTTGGTGAATTAGCTGGTAACTGGAAGACCTTGGATCTGACCCAAATCAATTTCGCCAATTAATTACATAACGGTTGGAAAAGAACCTTACCTCAGGAGGCCTTATTTTAAATGAAGGAAATTAGACTAGATTGGTAATTCTTAAGCATTTTTTTCTTTCAAAGGAGGTACAGCCGACACAGTCAGTGTTCCACCTATACCTCTATGAACTCTTTACCACTTTCATGAACATCAGATTCTAGTCTTTTTTTACTCTCAACAGCTAGAACTTTCCTCTCTTCATTGGAAGACTGCCTTCAGTTTCCCTAAGAAAGCTTTATCTGCAAACTGAGGAAGTCAGAACTATAACCCCCACCTCTGCCTCAGGAAGCCATGAGCTGATGACTAGGGATGCAGAGTATAAATGTTCCTGCTTCTTAGGCACTGATAAGCACAGCTCTGAGTGAAGGTTATGCAATCTCCAGAGCTCTCCTATAAAGTGAATCCAACAGTACCCCTAGTAGACATGCTTTGATAGCTAACCCCTGCTTGGCCCTCTTCCATTCCCAGCCTCACTTCCTCACTTCACAACCTGTTTTTCTTGGAGACATTTCCCAATGCATCACTTCCACATGAATCCTCATCTCAGAACCACTTCTGGGGAACTCAAGACTTGAGACAGAGGGTCAGACTTTTAATTTCTGCTAAAAACCATGGCTTCTCTTCAGAAAAAAGTACTATATTATCCATGCAAAGTTGCATGTGTGCGAGCACCTGTGCTAAATTGCTTCACTCATGTCCGACTCCTTGTGACCTTGTGGGCTGTAGCCCACCAGCCTCCTCTATCCATGGCTAAGAAACAAAGAGTTTTCTACTAATAACACTGCTGCTGCTGCTAAGTCACTTCAGTCGTGTCCGACTCTGTGTGACCCCATAGATGGAAGCCCATCAGGCTCCTCTGTCCCTGGGATTCTCCAGGCAAGAACACTGGAGTGGGTTGCCATTTCCTTCTCCAATGCATGAAAGTGAAAACTGAAAGTGAAGTCGCTCAGTCGTGCCTGACTTGTAGCGACCCCATGGACTGCAGCCTATCAGGCTCCTCCGTCCATGGGGTTTTCCAGGCAAGAATACTGGAGTGGGTTGCCATGCCCTTCTCCAGGGGACCCTCGAAACCCAGGGATTGAACTCATGTCTCTTATGTCTCCTGCAATGGCAGGCTTACACATAATCTATGGGTTTTAATTTAATAATACCTTGACTAAAAATCCCTAATGTAACTTCTTCTTTAAACATTTTTTAATATGGGAGTATATTTGATTAATAATGTTGTATTAGTTTCAGGTATGCACCAAAGTGATTCAGTTATACAAATATATGTATCTATTTTTTCAAATTGTTTCCCCACTTAAATTATTACAGAATATTGTAGAGTTCCCTGTGCGATACAGTAGGTCCCTGTTAGTTTTTCATTTTAAATACACTGGTGTGTACATGTCGATCCCAAACTCCCTAACTATTTCTACCCCTACTCTTCCCCCCCTGGCAAACATGGTAACTTCTTGTTCTTAAATTCATTCATTCCTTCAAAAATTTTAGTTGAGAATCCATAATATACCTGTCAGCTTTGTAATTTCCAAGGACACTGGAATGAACAAAACCAACCAGAACCTTGCATCTATGGAGTTTACCTTCACATGGAGGAAGATGATAATAAAATGGGTAAGAACAGGAGGAAATGTTAAGTGTTAAGATAATTAAAACAGATAGAAAGCTAGTGAATGACTACCTTATGTATGGTGAGGAAAGGAGACCTCTGGGAGGATGAGGCATTTAAGCTGCAATTTTAATGAGAGGCAGGAGCCAGCCATATAAATAAAATTAAGGGGTGATAGCACATGCAGCGGAGAAGGCAATGGCACCCCACTTCATTACTCTTGCCTGGAAAATCCCATGAATGGAGGAGCCTGGTGGGCTGCGGTCCATGGGGATCGCTACGAGTCAGGCACGACTGAGCGACTTCACTTTCACTTTTCACTTTCTTGCATTGGAGAAGGAAATGGCAACCCGCTCCAGTGTTTTTGCCTGGAGAATCCCAGGGACCGAGGAGCCTGGTGGACTGCTGTCTATGGGGTCACACAGAGTCGGACACAACTGAAGCGACTTAGCAGCAGCAGCAACAGCAACACATGCAGAGGGAACTAGTGCAAAATCTCTAAATTAAGAACAAGCTTGGTTAAGTCTGAGGATTCAAAATGTTTGAGTGTCTAAAGCATAGTATCAGTATGACATAGAATTGAAAAAGTAGTCAGGCACTTGATGATAGTGGGTAAGTCAGGGTAAGAAGTTTGCATTTTGCTCTAGATGAAATGGAAATAACAATCAGTGCTAGTTTTCTACTGGAACATAGCATCACTAAGTGCTACAGTATGGGGTTTGGTCTCTAATTGTACTTTAATCAGTTCCATTCACACTACACATTTACTTTTCTTTCCTCATATATCCTTTTCTTGTCACCTGATTGTAAGTTTAACGGGTCCCTGGTTCTTCCTTGCTAAATCTTCCCCTAGAGGAGGAAAAGGAAAATGACAGGATGAGTAATTGTATAAACTAAAAGTCACCTCGGAATGACTCAACTCCATGAATAATGAGGATTTCCCTGAATATTTACACTGAGAAGATGAACCATTCTTGACTTCTGACAAGCTCTAGAACTAGGCTTCTGTTGAGAGAGTCATCACATTAAGGTGACAAAACCTTAAAGCATGAAGGTATATATTACTGCTATCTTCATTTTTGTTTACATTGGGTGGGTAGAGATTTTGATTGGTGGCTGTAGTTAGCAATGATTTCCTATGGATTTAATTTCAAAGAAAAAAATTCTGCAGATTCTCATTTTCTTCAGTCCATAAAGTTTGGTGGAAGGTTGTCTAAAAAGCACAGTAAATATGAACAGAATGTCAAATTCAAGCAAAAAAAAAAGCCACAATATGGCTTTGGAAATATTTTTTATTCCAACTCTTTCACTGGCACCATGGTAGTTATTCTACAATTCATGCCCCCTAACAGGAAAGGAGTCTTTCTGACAAAGCGCACTTGATAAGACAGCTGGAGTTTCTTGGAGAATGTTGACCAAAGTAATTACTGTATTTCTGACAGCAGCTGTAAAGTTTCTGTTGCTAGAAATTTAACCCCTGACTAACCGAATTCAAAAGAATTGTTATGTTTTGCTGACACACACGAGGGTATTACTTTAAAAATATGAGTTATTAATTTGATTAAGAGCATGATGATTTCTTCCTTGTTACTCTAGGTTCAAAAGCCTGACAAAAATATTTATATAACAGATGAAGGAAAAGTGGTTCTCTTTAGTGGTTTGCTTATCCCTGCTCTTGTTTCCCGGAGAAGGCAATGGCATCCCACTCCAGTACTCTTGCCTGGAAAATCCCATGGATGGAGGAGCCTGGAAGGCTGCAGTCCATGGGGTCGCTGAGGGTTGGACACGACTGAGCGACTTCACTTTCACTTTTCACTTTCATGCATTGGAGAAGGAAATGGCAACCCACTCCAGTGTTCTTGCCTGAAGAATCCCAGGGACAGAGGAGCCTAGTGGGCTGCCATCTATGGGGTCGCACAGAGTCGGACACGACTGAAGCGACTTAGCAGCAGCAGCAGCAGCTCTTATTTCCATAGCTGCATGAACCCTAACATTTAGCCTACTTGGCAAGTAACAAAACTTAAGCTGCTTTTGGATATAATTAAGTTTGAAGCAATATGGAGATAATATAGAGTAAAATGCAGTGCTTCTCTAATCCCAGATTGCTAAAATTATATCTAACATTTCTGTCAACTAGGCTTCTCCTAAACTATCAAAACTCACTGTTTGCAGCAACTAGTTGCCACATGTTGGCTGAGTATCTACTATTTACAAGATACTAAAAACTAATGGATTGCAAAGAGATACAAAAAATAATTTCTTTCTTCCAAGTTTATGCTACAGATACGGCACTGAGTGATACAAAAAAATAACTATCAAGAGTAGGTAATAAATTCATAGACATCATCATGATCAAAGTTTATTATTTAGAGCCTGGTTGCTATGCAGGGGGATTCTGAATAATACTCAAATAAATGATGTGCATGGCATTGTTTTAGGAACGTTGCTGATGTTAAACTGTGAGGATAAAATGCTGCCTTGATTATAGTAGAAGTGTTCATGGTAGTTATAACAGTAGTAGTGGAGTGGGTGGGTATAAGAGTAGCAAACATTTAGTAATCAGACACTACATGCCACATGCTCTACATTTAATATTTCTAGCCCTCTCAACCCTCCTATGAACTGAGCGCTGGGACTCACAGTTTTACAAATGAGAACTCTGAGGCTCATATCCATTTGAAATCAGGAATTCAATCAGAATTACAAAGTCAGGACTTCTTGTCTCTGCCACCATACCCTTAAACACATCAACTCAGGCTCCAGGGAAGAGACTGGATTGGAAATAAGTTTAGCACATATGAAACTTGATTCAAACATTCAGCCCTAAAGGAAGTATCCATTTATTTTCCATAAGTCAACCTAAAATCTTTTTTCTCAGCTTCCTAGCCTGTGGAACATCACATCAGTTATTTTTATTCCACCTCTGGCCATTTGTACCAAGGCTGTGAATTTGTTTTAAAATGGACAGGAAGCAGCTTCTCCCCTTCAGTGCTTAAGATCCTCTAGTTTATATGCTGAACTTGGGGTGCCTGCATCTGGCAAGGCTGAGAGCTCTGTTGCTAGACTTTCAGTGCACTAGATACAAAACTCAGCCATACCCTCAGGCATGTGACTTCCTCAGACTTCTATCCCCTTCACAGACAGGGGACTCTCCTGACTGCTGCTCTTCTCAAAGGGCTTCCATCTCCTCCTGCCCAGGAAACCCAGCAGAATTCTTGTCAATAGCTTATGCCTCAAGAAGGCAAAACCCAGACTAGGATGTGTCTTGGAAGTCACCTTTCTTTCAGCCCAGAAACAGAAATCTCTCCTGAAACCACAGGAAGACACAAAGGGTCATACTACCTTTGTGAAATGGGTGGAGAATGGGAAAGGACTGTGAGGAGATAAAGCAAATTAGGATCTCATTGAGTCACTCTGTCACATAGTCATCGAAGACAAGTAGGAATGAGACAAGCAAAGAGGACTAAATAGGACATAGTTCACCTGAGATTTTCCTGGCCTCTGTGTGTAGTCTTGCCACCCAAGTGTGGTTCTAGCATCAGCAAGTTCTGCAATACACAGGAGTTTGTTAGAAATGCAGAGCCTCACTGTGATCCCACCCCAGACCCACAAACACTAATAATGTGTTCACTAATAAATACTAAATCTTTAACAAGATTCCCAAATGACTTGTATACATATTCTATTCAAAATTTTCTCACTGGTATAGAGGGCAAAAAACATAATGTAAGTTCAGGGTTACTCCTTGGAAGGAAAGTTATGAGCAACCTAGATAGCATATTGAAAAGCAGAGACATTACTTTGCCAACAAAGGTCTGTCTAGTCAGGGCTATGGTTTTTCCAGTGGTCATGTATGGATGTGAGAGTTGGATTATAAAGAAAGCTGAGAGCCGAAGAATTGATGCTTTTGAACTGTTGTGTTGGAGAAGACTCTTGAGAGTCCCTTGGACTGCAAGGAGATCCAACCAGTCCATTCTGAAGGAGATCAGCCCTGGGATTTCTTTGGAAGGAATGATGCTAAAGCTGAAACTCCAGTACTTTGGCCACTTCATGCGAAGAGTTGACTCATTGGCAAAAACTCTGATGCTGGGACGGATTGGGGGCAGGAGGAGAAGGGGACGACAGAGGATGAGATGGCTGGATGGCATCACCGACTCAATGGAAGTGAGTCTGAGTGAACTCCGGGAGTTGGTGGTGGACAGGGAGGCCTGGTGTCCTGCGATTCATGGGGTCGCAAAGAGTCAGACACGACTGAGCAACTGAACTGACTGAACTGAAGTTCAGGGTACAGTTAACAGACCATTTGGCTAAAATACAGGTTTTGGGCAAGAAAAAAAGTTTGAGATGTCTAGAAATGGTGTCTGATCCAGATAGTCAAGAGACTTGACAGCCATGTTTAAGGAATTTTTCCTGTAGTCATAGGGAGACAGTTGAAGTTTTTGTACTGAAGAATGACATAATAAAGAGGTGGCTTAGGAAGATTTTCCTAGCAACATTGGAAGGAGGAGGACCATTTGTCGAAGAACATGATGATCTGAAGTCTCAAACTGTCCATCTGTAAAATACCCCTCCAAGTCCAGCAGACACTTTCAGAAATACATAGGCTTTTTCAGAGTGCCAGGATGTTATTAAATGTACAAACGTTTTGTGATGCAGAGATGTTCCTCTTAATAACCTGAAAAGGTAATTTTAGCTTTTGGTGTCACTGGTTCTGCAAAGAGGCAATTGGGGCTACAATCCCAGGGATAAAAGAATGTTCAGAGCCAGTTAGAAACTAACACCAAAACGACAGAAAATGTAGGGCAAACAGGGCCTTGGGAACACAATAGATGAATCTTTCAGGTTTCTCAACGCTGCAGTGTGTGCCTACTCTCACCTGCCCTTTGGCAGTTTCACCACTTACTTGAATTCTTACCTGAGGTAGTTCAAGATGCAGAGTGGAGCTTGGTGTTGTCATCCTCCTGAAGCAGCCTCTAGGTCGGTGGTTTGCAACCATCACTGCACATTAGAATCACCTGGGGAGCTTTAAACACTCCAGCTGCCCAGCCATATCCCCAGACCAAACAAATGATTATTTCCAGTAATTGTAACAAGCAGCCAGGTGCAGCTAGAGTCAACTGCTGCTGCTGCTAAGTCGCTTCAGTCGTGTCTGACTCTGTGTGATCCCATAGACGGCAGCCCACCAGGCTCCGCCGTCCCTGGGATTCTCCAGGCAAGAACACTGGAGTGGGTTGCCATTTTTGCCCTCAAACTGAAAATTACAATAAAATAGAAACCATTCTTCTGGCTCAGTGTGTGGAGTAAAATATAATGGTTGCCATTTATTAGGTCCATGAGATATGACAAACACTGCCATCTGTGTTCCATCTGCAGTCTCTGTTTGGGGTTCCCCTCCTAGATAACTCATGTGTCAAGTAAGCTTTCTACCATAGCCCCAGTTTGTGAGTGCTCAATAGCTTAGTCATATCTGACTCTCTGCAACTGCATGGGCTGTAGCTGCCAGGCTCCTCTGTCCATGGGATTTTACAAGCAGGAATACAGGAGTGGGTTGCTGTTCCCTTCTTCAGTGTATCTTCCTGACTCAGGGATCAAACCCACATCTCTGGCCTGTCTCTTGCATTGTAGGCAGATAACTTACCTCTGAGTCACCAGGGGAGACCAATCCCCAGTTTACAAAATAGGAACCTGAGGCTCAAAGAAAAGAATGCACTTGCCTACACTCAGGAGGCACTTGAGCCAGGATTCAACCTAAGGGAGCAAGACTTACAAACTGATGCTTGGTCCATTCAGATTCTGAGAATCATTCATATATTCATTCAGCTTTCCCACCCTGAACCAAGGCTACTGGCTACAAAGTATTTTTTTTAATGTGAAAATAGTGTATTCTGTGATTCAGTTTGTCAATGCTCAGGTCTGTTTTGGCATGATGGCTCATTTCCAAATGCCATTAGGTACAGTGTGGTGCCGCGCATGTTGCAGGCAATCAATAACAGCTTTGTAAGTGAAGAAATATGTGAACTCATGGGACTTTGTAAAAGAATACAGAGGCATCTGATTAAATCAGCCCTATCACTGAAAAACACACATGATGACGGCTGTGTATCCACGTGACGTGGCTGTCTTTTTAACAGCCACTGCCAGTAGCTCCACCTTACTTGGTTTACCTGCCACATATGGCCGATTCTCTGCATTTACTCTCTCACTTGCTCATGTACTCTAGCACACTGGAGCTCCTTAGTCAGTCTTTTTCCTGTCTCCAAATTGGGAGTACATCACACTTGCTGTTTTCTCCACTAGCCTCATCTCTTCCTACTCCTCTCCTCTCTTTCCACCCCAACACCATTTCTACCATTCCATGCCTGTGTAATACCTCCAGATTCCAATGAACATGGGATTTTTTTTCACACGGTATTTAGTGACTTCTCACCACCTCCTCTTCCTGTCAGTTCTCCTCACTATTATCCTTCTTTTTTTAAAACACATTATCACAATTTGTTATTATGGCTTATTTATTCAATAGCTGATTTCCCCACTAAAATGTACCTTCCTTGAACAAAGGGATAATGTCTTGCTTAACACCATATTTCTAGTGCCTAAAATTACCTGACACTCAGTAGGTCTTCAGTAAAAACATTGAACATAGAGTGTTTTTAAGTAACTGGTTTGATTTCTAAAAATCCCAGTCTTATTACAGGATCTAAATTATATATACAATAGTCCCCACTTATCCAATGCTTCTCCTTCAGCAGTTACCTGTGGTCAACTGCTGTCCAAAAATTTTAAATGGAAAATTCCAGAAGTAAATAATTCCTAAATCTTAAATTGTGCACCATTTGAGTAGTGTGATGAAATCTCATGCCATCCTGCTCTGTGCTGTCCTGGATGTGAATCATCCCTTT
Organism: Bos indicus x Bos taurus; assembly: GCF_003369695.1. Taxonomy (NCBI): domain Eukaryota; kingdom Metazoa; phylum Chordata; class Mammalia; order Artiodactyla; family Bovidae; genus Bos; species Bos indicus x Bos taurus. The sequence continues at coordinate 37,379,238 of NC_040082.1, forward strand.
GCCCATCACATCCCACACATTAGCCATCTTTGGTTATCAGATGGGTCATTACACTATTGCAGTGCTTGTGTTCAAGTCACCTTATTTTACTTAATAATGACTCCAAGGCACAAGAGTAGTATTGCTGGCAATTCAGATTTGCCAAAGAAGAGCTGTAAAGTGCTTCCTTTAAGTGAAAATGTATAAGTTCTAAATAAGGAAAAAAGTTGTATGTGACATTGCTAAGATCTTTTGTAAGAACACATCTTCTACCAATGAAATTGTTAAGAAAGAAAAAGAAATACATGCTAACTTTATACTATCACACCTTGAACTATAAAAATTATGGCTACTGTGTGTGATAAAGTACTTAGTTACTATGGAAAAGGCATTGAATTTGTACAATAGATATTTTGAGAGAGAGAAACCACAGTCACATAACTTTTATTTTAGTATATTGTTATAGTTGTTCTATTTTATTATTAGTTATTATTGTTAATTTCTTACTGTGCTTAACATAAACTTTATTAAAGATATATATGTATAGGAAAAAATAATATATATAGGGTGTGGTACATCCATGGCTTTCAGGCATCCACTGGGGTCTTGGAATAGATCACCTATGGATGAGAGGTACTACTATAATTATTTTTCTCACTTCAGTGTCTTCAACTGATGCTTAAAAGTAAAGCCCAATTCAATATGTAGGCCTACTAGTCTTTCAAAAACCATTTACTTATATGAAATCAGTGAGAATCAATGTAAATTCAAGAAAATTCCCTAGAGGCAAAAAGTAACCAGTCCATTTTGAGACAGAGGATTGGGAATATAATCTGTTAATCTAGGGGGCATGGTATTTTACTTCAGCCAATTTCTTAAGATTTTTCAATACATTTAAAAATGATTGGTTAATTTTCATATATACTATGAAAATTTTCATACATACTATGAAACTATACAACTATACAAACTATACAATTATACTACTCTCTTACAGTAATTCACCTTAAAATATATACAAGGATGGTTCAGACTCCATATTTGTTTGGACCATAGCTTCCATTCAGTGCTGATAACAGTGTGAACTCTCAAGAATTTTCTATGGGATTTTTTCTGGTTTTTATCATCTATCCATTCATTTAGTCAGTTTACTTCAACAAGCACCAATAATATATTTACAGTGTGACTTTCCTAATATTCCTTGCTATTAGAATGTAAAAGAAAGTTATAATATTCAAGGAACTCCTAACAATACCAAGGTTACAGGATAAAACCCAAAATTTGGAGTAGGGGAGAGGTTGGAATGAAAAAGCATAGGAGACAGCATGTAATAAAGGGGGATACTGAGCACATAGGACCTCATTTTAATCCACGTGTGACAAGCCCACAGCTAACATCACATTCAGTGGAAAAGGTTGAAAGCTTTTCCTTTAAGATCAGAAACAAGAGTGTCTACTCTCACCACTCCTAGGCAACACAGGACTAAGTCCTAGCAAGAGCAATCAGGCAAGAAAAAGAACTAAAGGGCATCCACATAGCTTAATGAAATCAGCAGCTTTGAAATCACCTGACTTTTGTTTAAAATTCTGGTTCTGATTATTTTTAGCTTTGTCAGTTTCCATAGGCATATTAACAGTTACCTCGATGAGTAGTTTCAAGGATTAAAATATGCAAAGTGTCTCACATAATAGATCTCAAAAATGTGCAACTTTATCTCTGATTTGAGGAAGAAAAAAGCAATATTAAGTCAAGGAAGAAAGATCCATGGAGAAGGGTAAATCTGAAAGTTAGCCATTCATTCAATATCCATTTTACTTTAGACCTATTATGTGTCAGATCCTTTGGATTCTCTGTCGAAGAAGACAGACACTATCTCATGAATTCTATATTTTAATAGGGGGAAATAGATAATAAACAAGTTATAGAACATAGTCCAGAAGAGAAGGGCATGAAAGGCAGTAATAAGATAGAAAGAGCTTGACTGGAGTTGTAGAATTACAGGGACGGCCATGCTGAGTAGGTCCTATGAAAGATGAGACCTGGACATGCTGCTCATCATGGGAAGATCTGGAGGAAGTCTTGCAGGCAGAGGGGCAGCAAGGGCAAAGCTCAGAGGCAGGAGCCTGCTTGGTATAAAGGCCAGAGTCAATAGAAAGAGTGAAGGAGAGACAGTCATTGAGGTGAGGTTGCAAAAGCAATTCTGGGCTGTAACGCAGAGTACCTGGAAGGCCTGGAGCAAAAGAATTTGACTAGAGGCACTTGTTGCAGCTCCTCAAATTGTTGAGGAAAACACTGCAAGTAAACTAATGCAGAATAAAAAAAAAAAAAAAACAGAGCCTAAGCCCCAAGAGGGAAAAATGAGCCTGGCTGAAATATAAAGTCATCATCTGCATAAATTCTTAGAATAGTACTTTAGATTTAAGCAAAGGAAATTTGATGATGTAAATACTAGTTTTTCCTAAAAGGTATCTACCAATGACTGTCAACAGAAGTTCATCACTGATGCTAATACCTTCCATGGCTTGTTTCTTCACTTTGAACTCAATTTTCTCCTTGGTCAAATCTTAATGAGACAATGCTGAGAAATCAAATCCTTAAATTCCAAATGCATTATATTCTACATGGAGAATCCTCCCCAAAGTAAAATATTAGGAAGGCAACATTTATATTTTTAAACAGCCTCTCTGCTTTGAAGGGACTTCCCTGGTGGCTCAGATAGTAAAGAATCTTCTTGCAATGTGGGAGACCTGGGTTCAATCCCTGGGTTGGGAAGATCCCCTGGAGAAAGGGACAGCTATCCACTCCAATATTCTGGACAGGAGAATTCCATGGACCACAAAGAATTGGACATGACTGAGCAACTTTCACTTCCCTTATCCTTTCCCAGTCTCAGAGGCAGATTCAGTGGTTTATGTATCTGGAATCCACATGCACAGCATTAAAATGTGGTGAGGAATGATGTACATTTTTCAAAGCAAGGAGATACTATTTAAACAATAGGTGTTTTCAAAACCATGATACTCTGTCCCTTTGCTTTCTTTAAATAAATTTTCTAAAACCACCCAAACGTTGCAACTTTCCTAAGTTATCAGAACTTTTTTTATAAGCTTTTAATACCACTTTATAATATACATTTTTCTAAGTTTATAGTTGTGCACCAAAATGCTTCCCACTGCTACCCACAATATACTCTACCTTCTTTCTATTAAGTTGCATCTTAGCCTAGATGCTAAGAATATCAGACTCCTGGCCACAAATCCCTGATCTCTATGAAGCTTCTAACCAGAATAAATGCTTATTCATCTATCATGATGATTGAATTATCAATCTGTTCTTGACCTTGGTAATAAAATTTCTTTACCTTCACCCTTTTGATTTAGATTTGTCATAAGGTCTGAGCACCACAGGTAATCTACATCTTGATTTACCCTAATATATAAGAATTTCTATATCTTAATTGTTTGGGTTCTTGTATAGGGTTAAGACAGAAGCAGACTAACCTGAGTTGAAATCTTTATTATATTATTAATTGGTCAAGTGACTTTGGGCAAGTCCGTTAACTTTTACAACCTTTTACAACTGTCTGAAAATGGTAGATGTCAAATCCAACCTCAGAGACTAATATGACGTTTAAATGAAGCATATTAAGTACTTATCACAGTGGCAAGCACAATTATGTTCTTAGGCAGTTGGTTAACAATGGCAATGTAAAACACACAAAGACACATACACACATAGACGAAGAGGGACAGAGACAGAGAAACTGATTTCATCACAATGCAGACATTACTACAAATGGTTATGTTAGGAGATGTGACCTGGGCAGAATAAGGAATGTTATCATCCACTTTACCTACATGAAGAATGGAGTTAAATTAAAGCTATAAAGAACAAAACCAGGTATTTGAACCAAGTTCATATTTTACAATTGTCAAAATAGTGAGTGGTGAAATAGTGAGTGGCAAAATATTTAACCAAAAAATTAAAGAAATAGGAATTCATATTAGCCAATCCCCTACTTCTCCATGATCGAAATCCAGTATGTCATTTAAGGAAGATAAATTGAAAAATGTCTATCTTTTCCTCTTTTGGGTGTTTTCTTCACCTTTAGCTTACATCAGTATATGCACTTGTTCCATCCAAATGAAAAGCCACCTCATTGGAAAAGGATATACAAATATATTTTGAGAGAATTTATGTCAATAGGCTCCCAAACAAAAAACAACCCAAGACAGACTCTGCTGATGCACTGTAATATTGTGGATTGTTCAAAAGTAAAACTGTCTACCCAAGGCATTGTCATTCATCATGTTGCCTAAGCAGAACTGCAATCTCAAAGGAAGTGGAAGGGGATGAGAAGTGAGAAGTGGCATAAAATGATTCGTTCCGCTCCAGAGACGCAAGAAGCTGGCATGTGAAGACTAAGTCAAGCATCTTAGTTGTAAATTTGTTTGTGAACGTGTCTGTGATTTGCACCATAAGAGAAAAAAAAGGAAAAGAACATGTAACTACATTTTAGGACTGCATGTGATGGTGAAAAAATAAGCAGGCCATATTTTATTCTTGGTGTTATTTCCTAACAACTTTGTTGAACCTGCTGACACCTTCCCTCTCCTCCATTCATGCTTCCACATGCGTTCCTGTTAATGTTAACCCTGCTACTAAAGACAAAATAAACACAGCATAGTCACTATGATCAGAAGGATTCAACATTCATTTTCATTGTGGCCTTCCCAAATCAGGGTAGCTCAGTGCTCTAGTTAGAATTGCTAACTCTGCAAGCAGAATGACTGAATGTGAGTCTTGGCTCTCCCATTACTTGCCCTATAAACCTGGGCAAGTGAGTTGACCTTTGTCTCAATTTCCTCATCAGACTTAAAAAAAATGTTGAGGATGAAAAGAGACCTACTTCAGAGGCTACTCAATTCTGTAGTTGTAGCCTGAAAGTAAGCATAGACAATATTTAAACTAATGATCATGGATGTGTTCCAATAAAACTTTATTCATAAAAACAGAAGGCAGGGCTGGACTTGGTCAGTTTGCCAACCCCTGATTTAGGTCTTAGAATTTTTAGGTCTGAGAGGAAATTTAAAGACACCCTCATTTTACATTTGAGACAACTAAGAAATAGGAAAAGCCTGTAACATGTACTCTCTCCCCTGCTGCCCCAATCACACAAAGAAAAAAGAAAAGAAACTGAAGTCACTCAGTCGTGTCCGACTCTTTGTGACCCCATGGACTGTAGCCTACCAGGCTCCTCCGTCCATGGGATTTTCCAGGCAAGAGTACCGGGGTGGGGTGCCATTTCCTTCTCCAGGGGATCTTCCTGACCCAGGGATCGATCTCAGGTCTTCCACATTGTAGGCAGATGCTTTTACCGTCTGAGCCACCAGCCAATCACACAGCTATTGCTTAAAAAACAGTAATACTAATATTGTTTATAACTCATGATAGTCTTATCTTTAGAGTTCCGATAATGATGTCTTAGACTTCTGATTCCCTAGTTGCTCAGATGGTAAAGAGTCTGCCTACAATGTGGGAGACCTATGTTCGAGCCATGGTTCAGAAAAATCCCCTGGAGATGGAAATGGCAACCCACTCCAGTATTCTTGCCTGGAAAATCCCATGGACAGAGGAGCCTGGCAGGCTACATACAGTCCATGGTGTCTCAAAGAATTGGACAGGACTAAGCAACTAACACACAATGATGTCTTATTTTTCAGAAATAACAATTTCCCCTGTTTTGCATCTGAAAGCTTCACTGGTCTTAGGTTCATTCTTCAGGAACAGATCAAGAGAGGATTTATGAGCAAATGGTAAGCACAGAGGTGAAATAAGATAGGAAAGGGAGGGTAAACCAAACAAGGGTGAGATTTCAAGCAAAAGCCATTTAGAGGATAAGTCTGAACTTAACTCCACAAAGGAGCTCTGGAATGTAAGTTGTATAAGAATTGTTTTATTTCCCACTAGACGATTTAATTGGCACCCTGGGAGGCTGCAAATTTTCCAGGTATTTACCAGTGGCCAATGGCTGCCACTATAGCCCAAGAGTAGCAAAATGAAGAGGCTGAATGCAGATACTAGCCACAGATTTATCCCTCAAAATATGTTATATGTGTGTGTTTGGTGTGGGGTTGGAATACAAAAATGATCTGATGGAATTTGGGCTGAACATTTGCAATGTCTCCCGCACAACCTTAATAACAGGAAAATAAATGAACTTGTTTGAAGTTACAGACCAGAGATTCCTATTGCAAACCAGATATTTATTTAAAGTTTTTCATTTAATCTATAAAAATTTATATGAATCTTATATTGTCTCAACATCTCAATGATTACTGAGTCTTCCCAAACCTACAAATTTGATTTGCTGTCTTTAAAACGTATTTTAACTGTACCTGCTTTTTTTTTTAACTTTTAAATTTAATCTTTTTAAACACTATATCGTTTTCTGTTACTCAACTTTTTCTCCTGGTAGAATGACATTTTAGTCAAGATAAGATCTCAATGGTTTTCTTCTCTAATGTCCCATTTGTACTTTCCTGTCTCAAACAGCTCCTTGTAGACCACGAACTCCTAGCTCCTGAGAGGGAAAAAAGAATAGGCAGGCATTCATTTTACCATTTAGGTTTCTTTTAATTTTAAAAGCATCTAGGATATCACGTTTCTTTCCCAAGTCAGCTCAGCTTCGCACTAAGATTAAAACTATCTCTGACGCCATGCCATACTTGCCAAATCCTCTCTTGCCCTTTTGACTACAGGGCTCATGCTCACGTTCAGTTGCTCAGGCTGTGTCGGACTCTTCGAGACTCTATGGTCTGTAGCCCACCAGGTTCCTCTGTCCATGGAATTCTCTAGGCAAGAACACTGGAGTGGGTTGCCATGCCCTCTTCCTGGGGATCCTCCCCACCCAGGGATTGAATCTGCATCACAGGCAGATTCCTTACCTGCTGAGCCACCTGGAAAGCCATTTTGAATATAGAAATGACATAAAAGACTTTCAAATCACTAGTGCCATTTACATGATAGGTGAAGTGTCTTGGTTGTTGGCTTGTTTGTTTTCTTTCCTGGGAAACTCTCACTATATTTTCCCAGTAGGATTTTTTCCTTTCGTTCTCTATTACTCCTTAACCCATGACTCACCCTTATTGTTTATGTTTGTCTGTGGTTGCTTTCATGCTACTACTGCAGAATTGAGTAGCCTGCAAAAAAGTTTGCTGATCTCGTTCAAAATGATGTGGGAAATATAACATTGCTGATAAACATTTAAAGGGTGACTGGATTCCAGGGAACCCTTCCTCTATCTACATAATTTGAAATCCTCATTCTGACATCGAGGTTCTCCATGTTGTGGCTGCCTTTGCCAGCCAGTTATCTCTCTTTAGCCAGACACTGATTTGTGAATGAAGAAACTTACCTCAAACTCCCCAATTGCCTGCTAATAACTACAGTAATATTTTACCCACCCTTCTAGATTTATTTAGAATAGCATCTTGACAGCAAAGGCTTTCCCTTTAATTCTAACCAGCCATGATCTCTTTCTCCTGAAATCTCCTTGGATTATGCTCTTCTAAGTTTATGCCTTTCTTGTGACATTAATATTCTACTGCTTAATCATTTTTGCTAGCTTCCTCATCCTCGCCTGCTACAATTTAGCTCCTTGAGGGGAGAAACCTTGTCTAATTCATCTTTTTCCTCCCTGCAAAACTGAGCCCATGTCTACGTGAATAGATGCTCAGTATACTCACTGATGTGCCAAATTTGATTTTGACATCTGTGTCATAAAGACAACCCTGCTGTCTAAAGATGTTCAGGTTCACCTCGCATTTCCTGTATGCTGATCACTTACACGAGTGATTTCTGATGATCATAGATTCCTTAAAATTAGAAGGCCCTGACATCAATCTCGGAGAAGGCAATGGCATCCCACTCTAGTACTCTTGCCCGGAAAATCCCATGGATGGTGGAGCCTGGTAGGCTGCAGTCCATGGGGTCCCCAAGAGTCGGACACGACTGAGCGACTTCCCTTTCACTTTTCACTTTCATGCTTTGGAGAAGGAAATGGCAACCCACTCCAGTGTTCTTGCCTGGAGAGTCCCAGGGACGGGGGAGCCTGGTGGGCTGCTGTCTCTGGGGTCGCACAGAGTCGGACACGACTGAAGTGACTTAGCAGTAGCAGTAACACATCAATCTAAACTATGACAATTTCTCTTACAGAACTTTGGCAGATTGTTCCTGCCCAAATTGTGTAGTCAAAGATTGCCAAATGTTTGCACACCGCCTACATTATTTTTATGTCAAATCCACATACCACCTGCTCTGCTATTTTATCGATATTTTCTTTTATTTACTCACCTTTAACTTAAATGTTTTTTATTAAATAAAGGTAATTTCACTGCCTTGTATGGAACTCTAGTACTGTTGACCAAAAATGAAATATAGTCATAATGATAAAAACCAATAGACCTAGAGACTGTTATTCAGAGTGAAGTCAGAAAGAGAAAAAAACAAGTATCATATATTAACACACCTATATGGAATCTAGCAAGATGGTACAGACGAACCTGTTTACAAGGCCAAAATCAATATACAGACACAGAGCACAAACATATGGACACTAAAGGGGGAAAAGGGGTGGGTGTTATGAACTGGGAGATAGGGATTGACATATACACACTAATATGTATAAAATATTAATAGGTAACTAATGAGAACCTTCTGTATAGTACAAGGAACTCTACTCAATGCTCTGCGGTGACCTAAATGGGCAGGAAATCCAAAAAAAAAGGGGGATATATGTATACCTATGGTTGATTCACTTTGCTGTACAGAAACTAACACAACATTGTAAAGCAACTGTACCCCCAATTAAAACAATCAAAGAGTATCTGAATGGTCTGCATCTTAAAGACTCACTCCTTTCAATTAAAATGGGTAAGTAACAAGTCATAGAAGAATGCCGATGGCATCTTAGTATCAAACTGAGATTTTCGTATCTATATAACATTCAAAATCATCTCTTAACTATCAAGGATCTACATGCCAACTTCTAGATAAAGTATATGACTGGAGCATACCAGATTTCCAAAGTACTCTTTGCTTCTTGTTTTGATACATCGTTGGCCCCCCAAAACAAAGGGATTTAAGTCTAAACTCCTGTTAAGTTACATTTTAAATAGTAAATAGTGGTAGCTACTGGTTGTTGGACTTTCTGGCCTGAAAGTGTCTTTCTTTATTTTACAGACAATGGCTAGATGGCTACGCTCTAGACTAATACATGCCGTACGTAGCCCTCGGTAGGAACACTTTCACTCACAGCTCTTAATCATTTATTTGAACCTAAAACTAAATTCATCTTCTCAGGAAATAGGAACAAAACATGATTCATGCAGTTTCTATTACGGAAGAATTATGCTAAAACAAATGGAAGGAAACAGTGGTTATTATCACCTACTCTTTAAGTTTCCAATTAAAGAAAATCTTCACTCTGATAGACTTTGACTAGTTTTTCTCCATTCCTCTTTTTCTGAAGAGAAGCTTTTCTTAATCACAATGTGACACTTTCAGAATATTGTGAAATGGGGATAATATTAGAACTTACCTCATAGTATTTTGTGAAAATTAAGTGAGGTGTAGAAAGGTTGGACTATAAGTATCAGGAAAGGTCATTTAGTATCAGCGATGACTTATGTCATAGTTAATAATTAAAATTAACCCTTGTTTAATATTTAAGAAAAATTATGTGTTAACACTGGGCTTCCCTGGTAGCTCAGATGGTAAAGAATCTGCCTGCAAGGTGGGAGATCCAGGTTCCATCCTTGGGTTGGGAAGATTCCCTGGAGAATGGCAACCCACTCCAATATTCTTGCCTAGAGAATTCCATGGACTGAGTGGCCTGGCAGGCTATAGTCCAGGGGTCACAAAGAGTCAGACACAACTGAGTAAATAACACACACACACACACACACACGTGTTAACACTAATGAGGAAGGAAATATCCTATGACTATAAGTATAGGAATTATAATCATGATGGTGTGATCACTGACCTAGAGCCAGACATCCTGGAATGTGAAGTCAAGTGGGCCTTAGAAAGCATCACTACGAACAAAGCTAGTGGAGGTGATAGAATTCCAGTTGAGCTATTCCAAATCCTGAAAGATGATGCTGTGAAAGTGCTGCACTCATTATGCCAGCAAATTTGGAAAACTCAGCAGTGGCCACAGGACTGGAAAAGGTCAGTTTTCATTCCAATCCCAAAGAAAGGCAATGCCAAAGAATGCTCAAACTACCGCACAATTGCACTCATCTCACATGCTAGTAAAGTAATGTTCAAAATTCTCCAAGCCAGGCTTCAGCAATATGTGAACCGTGAACTTCCTGATGTTCAAGCTGGTTTTAGAAAAGGCAGAGGAACCAGAGATCAAATTGCAACATCCGCTGGATCATCAAAAAAGCAAGAGAATTCCAGAAAAGCATCTATTTCTGCTTTATTGACTATGCCTAAGCCTTTGACTGTGTGGATCACAATAAACTGTGGAAAATTCTGAAAGAGATGGCAATACCAGACCACCTGACCTGCCTCTTGAGAAACCTGTATGCAGGTCAGGAAGCAACAGTTAGAACTGGACATGGAACAACAGACTGGTTCCAAATAGGAAAAGGAGTACATCAAGGCTGTATATTGTCACCCTGTTTATTTAACTTATATGCAGAGTTCATCATGAGAAACGCTGGCTGGAAGAAGCACAAGCTGGAATCAAGATTGCCGGGAGAAATATGAGTAACCTCAGATATGCAGATGACACCACCCTTATGGCAGAAAGTGAAGAAGAACTAAAAAGCCTCTTGATGAAAGTGAAAGTGAAGAGTGAAAAAGTTGGCTTAAATCTCAACATTCAGAAAACGAAGATCACGGCATCTGGTCCCATCACTTCATGGGAAATAGATGGGGAAACAGTGGAAACAGTGTCAGACTATTTTTGGGGGCTCCAAAATCACTGCAGATGGTGATTGCAGCCATGAAATTAAAAGACTCTTACTCCTTGGAAGGAAAGTTATGACCAACCTCGACAGCATATTGAAAAGCAGAGACATTACTTTGCCAACAAAGGTTCGTCTAGTCAAGGCTATGGTTTTTCCTGTGATCATGTATGGATGTGAGAGTTGGACTGTGAAGAAGGCTGAGCACCAAAGAATTGATGCTTTTGAACTGTGGTGTTGGAGAAGACTCTTGAGAGTGCCTTGGACTGCAAGGAGATCCAACCAGTCCATTCTGAAGATCAGCCTTGGGATTTCTTTGGAAGGAATGATGTTAAAGCTGAAACTCCAGTACTTTGGCCACCTCATGTGAAGAGTTGACTCATTGGAAAAGACTCTGATGCTGGGAGGGATTGGGGGCAAAAGGAGAAGGGGACGACAGAGGATGAGATGGCTGGATGGCATCACTGACTCGATGGACCTGAGTCTGAGTGAACTCCGGGAGTTGATGATGGACAGGGAGATCTGGCGTGCTGTGATTCATGGGGTCGCAAAGAGTCAGACACGACTGAGCAACTGATCTGATCTGATCTGATCTGATAGGAATTATTTTATTTAAATGCTTAAATAACAAAGAAGTTTGCTGTGGAATTCACTCTTTCAAAAGTTGACTTAACTAATACAGATAGGTTTCACTGTGTATACGTGGAACAAATGCAATTATTTGATATTGACATACAATATTTTTAACAATAGGTCTCAGTTACCCAAATTTTCAGTTACTAAGAATCTTCTATCTCTAGTCATTCTTATCTATAATTTTGTTCAATTTTTCCATTGATTCTTGTATTTATGACTATTTTAAAATAATTGTGAGGATGACTGTTTCATTGATGACTATGTGAGTTGCTGAAATGTGAGTAGCAATCATTCATCCATCCATCTTGACACAGATCTGAGAAATCAGATGTCCTAGACTGATGTATGCATTCATTCAGTCTTATCAGCTAGCTGCAAGGACATTCATGTAAGACAGATATGGTGAGTCTGGGTCCCTCTTCTAGTCAGATCCAAGTCCCTATGGAACTATTTATTTATCAAAAAGATATGGTCATAGTAACACCTATCCTACATTTAGTAGACATCTGTGACTTTTATCTGTTCAGCATCCATGCCTCGTCTTTCCTTGGATAATTATTCCTGAACCATCCCCAGTCCACAAGGTTTGGATATGGTATACCCAAGCTTTGGGCTTCTCTGGTGTCTCAGATGGTTAAAGAACACAGGAAATGCAGGAAACTCGGGTTGGATCCCTGGATTGGGAAGATCCCCTGGAGAAGGGAATGGCTACCCATTCCAGTATTCTTGCCTGAAGAATTCCAGGGACAGAGGAGCCTGGCAGGCTACAGCCCATGGAGTCTCAAAGGCTGGACATGACTGAGTGACTGACACTACACTACACTACCACCCCAGCTTCAGGACCAGGCGTGAACACAGGCCCACCCATCAGAGCAAGTGACAGATTGAAGGTAGAACTGTGATCAAGTCCCCCAGCCTCCACTGACTCCTACCATCTAACTTTAGTGGAGGGAGTAAATTGCTAATACTCTCAGGGCTGCTAAACCAGAGCAGCCCATCGTCATCTTTGGAAGACCCAGGTTGTCCTGCATTGCAGGCAGATTCTTTACCAGCTAAGCCACAAGGGAAGCCCTTTGGAAGATAGCCTGTCTGAGAATGAAGCCAACTTTCATAAAACAGAATCAGTAGATGAAGTAGTTTAAGCCTCTGAATCCACCTGTAGCTAAAGCTGAACACCCTTAAGTTTCATTTACTGTATTGGTGTTTTTCTTTCTGGCTTACTTCACTCTGTATAATAGGCTCCAGTTTCATCCACCTCATTAGAACTGATTCAAATGTATTGTTTTTAATGGCTGAGTAATACTCCATTGTGTATATGTACCACAGCTTTCTTATCCATTCATCTGCTGATGGACATCTAGGTTGCTTCCTTGTCCTGGCTATTATAAACAGTGCTGCGATGAACATTGGGGTACACGTGTTTCTTTCAATTCTGGTTTCCTCAGTGTGTATGCCCAGCAGTGGGATTGCTGGGTCATAAGGCAGTTCTGTTTCCAGTTTTTTAATGGGCACTTCCTGTAGCTACTTTGAATTCAGTTATTGTCACTTTCAACCGCAAGGTCACTGAATAATATACTGCTCAATAATAAATCTACTACAAAGAATTAAATGAGTAATCATTGGTGTTATCAGAAAGTGAGCCAGTTAGGGAGCAAGCACTCAGTATTAGCTATCAATAAGAACTGCAATTATAATTTATCAATTACTGAGTGGTTTATAAAAGTTAGGTAAATGCACTGAGCCTGGGGAATAATTAAACACAAGAGTGAAAGTTCCTTGTAGAATTAGCAAATGGAGATGTTTCCAAAGGGGACTTAAAGGCAAAAACAAAATCAAAACCAAAATAGAAACAAACAAGCAAGACACTACACTTTTGGCTCAGTGGTAAAGAACTCGTCTGCAATGCAGGAGTCGCAGGTCGATCCCTGAATCGGGAAGATTCCCTGGAGGAGGGCATGGTAACCCACTTCAGTATTCTTGCCTGGAGAATCCCATGGTCAGGGAAGCCTGCTGGCTACTGTCCATAGGGTCACAAAGAGTCAGACACGACTAACTGACTTAGCAGTCATGCACACACACTTGACATTACCTGCATAGTAGTAGGGAGAGTAATTCTGCCTGAGGCTGGAGACAGCTGGAGCTTTTTAAGACCTTCATATGTCCAAGGCCTTTAACTTTAGGAGGCCCTCGACACATAATATTAATATAAAGCACATTAAAATGCACCTTTCCCGTATGAAATTTAAATCTGTATAATTAGAATAGTATTAAATTTTTATAGACATTTAATTAAACATTTAATTTCTACATTGCAGTTTACTTTTTAAAATTTGGATCCAATATGCACTTTTTTCAGAATTCCAAAAATTTTTATAGGCCCTCAGAAGGCTTGTAAACCCTAGGCTTTCTAACTCAGGGATCTACTAGAAAAACAATCCTGGAAGAAAAGCATCAGGAGAGGCCTCAGATTGTGTGACCCACATTATGGAAAACTCCATTTTGGACACTGAATTTACACCTATCTTTGGCCATCTCTCACTGACCATCGCTAAAAACCAACCTGATGAGAGAGACATGGAGAAATTACTCCTTAGGACTGTCAATGTCACTGCTTATACATCAGTTTTACTCATTTATTTATGTTGATAAGCTCACCTCTCCTCCCCTGCAGGTCTGGAGAAGCAGTTGGTAAGAAGGACTTCTCTCCCACTCTAGCCTTTTCTAGTATAAGGGGTGTGGTGTTCTATTGCTTCTGAGACTGTGCATGAATATAATTAGAATCCCCATGGTGTCAGAGCTCAGGTAATTTCCTCATCTAACAATTTCACCTCCATTTGGAGCATCAGTAATTTCATTTTGCACAGAATTGATCCTGAAGATCGATTCATTTGAGGTGATGCTAAAAAGTATTTTCCTTCAAAAGGTGTCTGGTAACTCCAGCTCTCAAAATTTCCATTGCTCATTTGATTGTTAAATCAAATCTCCATTAGGTACGGAGACCCTCTGTCTGAGCTAAGATTTTACTTCTGTTATATTAACGCAATGGGTGAGAGAAGCTGAGAACTGTAAACAAATCTGTGGGAGTTTTATATATAAAGTCACACAGGTATCAGGAAGAGCCTGAGTCCATTAACGTTTTCTTATAAAATGCAATCTTCAGTTCAGTTCAGTTGCTCAGTCGTGTCCAACTCTTTGCAACCCCATGGACTGCAGCATGCCAGGCCTCCCTTTCTATCACTAAATCCCAGAGTTTACTCAAACTCGTGTCCATTGAGTTGGTGATGCCATCCAACCATCTCATCCTCTGTCGTCCCCTTTTCCTTCCGCCTTCAGTCTTTCCCAACTTCAGGGTCTTTCCCAATGAGTCAGGTTTCTCATTAGGTAGCCAAAGTATTAGAGTTTCAGCTTCAGCATGAGTCCTTCCAGTGAATATTCAGGACTGATTTCCTTTAGGATGGACTGGTTGGATCTGCTTGCTGTCCAAGGGACTCTCAAAAGTCTTCTCCAACACTACAGTTCAAAAGCATCAATTCTTCAGTGCTCAGTTTTCTTTATAGTCCAACTCTCACATCCATACACGACTACTGGAAAAACCATAGCCTTGACTAGACGGACCTTTGTTGGCAAAGTAATGTCTCTGCTTTCTAATATGCTGTCTAGGTTGGTCATAACTTTTCTTCCAAGGAGCAAGCGTCTTTTAATTTCATGGCTGCAGTCACCATCTGCAGTGATTTTGGAGCCTGAGAAAATAAAGTCTGTCACTGTTTCTACTGTCTCCCCATATATTTGCCATGAAGTGATGGGACCAGATGCTATAACCTTAGTTTTCTGAATGCTGAGTTTTAAGTCAACTTTTTCACTCTCCTCTTTCACTTTCATCAAGAGGCTCTTTAGTTCTTCTTCACTTTCTGCCGTAAGTGTGGTGTCATCTGCATATCTGAGGTTACTGATATTTCTCCCGGCAATCTTGATTCCAGCTTGTGCTTCTTCCAGTCCAGCATTTCTCATGATGTACTCTGCATATAAGTTAAATAAGCAGGGTGACAATATACAGCCTTGATGTACTCCTTTTCCGATTTGGAACCAGTCTGTTGTTCCATGTCCAGTTCTAACTGTTGCTTCCTGACCTGCATACAGGTTTCTCAAGAGGCAGGTCAGGTGGTCTGGTATTGCCATCTCTTTCAGAATTTTCCACAGTTTATTGTGATCCACACAGTCAAAGGCTTTGGCCTAGTCAATAAAGCAGAAGTAGATGGTTTTCTGAAACTCTCTTGTTTTTTCGATGATCCAACGGATGTTGGCAATTTGATCTCTGGTTCCTCTGCCTTTTCTAAATCCAGCTTGAACATCTGGAATTTCACAGTTCATGTACTGTTGAATCCTGGCTTGGAGAATTTTGAGCATTACTTTGCTAGCATGTGAGATGAGTGCAATTGTGCAGTAGTTTGAACATTCTTTGGCACTGCCTTTCTTTAGGACCCAGAGACCCCACAGAGACAGGGACAGAACTGTGTGTAAGTGTCTCCTACAGAGGAATGGGTGAGCAGTGGACTGCCGCAGGGGCAGGGGCTCTGGGTGCAGATATATTTCTTATACAGATATTTAATCTCTGCTTCTGTTTCCTTATAGGTAAAATGGGAGTAATAATTATTAATATTTTATAGACACATTGTAAAGATTAAATATATTACTATATAGAGAGCATTTCGAACAGCATCTGACAGACCAATTTTATTATTATTACTACATATTATATTTTAGTTAAGTAATTTAAATTGATCTATATGTCATAAGTCTTACTCTGGTTAAAACTTTTTTAGACACTCAGGTTTAATGTTAGTGCTACTTGCTGAAGGAGAAACAAATAGGGCTCAGTGGGCGTAGAAATTCTGCAGAGCAAACCCTCATTAAACTGTAAGCCTATAACTTGGAATTTATGGTAATATATGAGATACCTTTCTGGTGTCTGTGATGCAAGGTTTGCCAGACAAATACAGAAAGTTATTTCTGACTAATGTAAGGGAAAAATATTTGATAAAATCTACAAATATTCTTTGGGCTTTCCTGGTGGCTCAGATGGTAAAGAATCAGCCTGCAATGCAGGAGACTCAGGTTCGATCCCTGGGTTGGGAAGATCCCCTGAAGAAGAGAATGGCAACCCACTCCAGTATTCTTGCCTGAAGAATTTCATGGACAGAGGAGACTGGTGGGCTATAGTTCATGGGGTTGCAAAGAGTTGGATACAACTGAGTGACTTTCACTTCACAGGAATATTCTTTAGCATATAAAAATAAATAAAGGTGCATTCATATATAAGATACTTTGTACTTGGAGAGGTTATTTAAAAATGGTTCTTATTTATAAATTGCAGTAGGTTGAGGAAGTTGTAGACTTGGAAACACTGGTAGTAATTAGTAAGTGGGTACTGAAAGCAATAAATGTATATTTTCTTTCAATATATATTTTTTACTTTCTTCCTACTTTTCAGTATTCCTGAAATTTTGGAACACTATTTAAAAAGATGCTAATCAATATTCAAAGCTAAGGTATTCATTATTCATTTAAAAAAATAATAATAAACACTTATGTTTAATCAATCTGGCAAAGCGGGTACCCAGGTTCCGTGAGAACCTCATCCATGATCATCATCTCTGAGGCTACACCAGCAGCAGCAAGTCAGAAAAGGTGCTCTGGCACTTGGGTACATATCGTATATGTATTTTGCACAGGATAAAAGGCTATGGTGTGGAATATCACCTCTGCCTCCCCCCAACTGAACTATGCAAGACTGAGGAAGAAATCAGGGTGGCAGAGGGAAATACTGGCTCATCTTGTATACCACAAGCATGTAATCTATGCAGAAACTTTAAAACCTCTTAAGGATTCAATACAGTTGACTAGTTCTTCTTTATCAGAAGATTCTCCTTCCTTGGCTTTGATCATATCACTGTGGTTTTCCTCTTGCCTTTGGGGGGGCGGGCATTTCTATTTTCACCCTTCTGGAAGGCTGTAAATTGTCGATTTCCAGAAGATTCCTTTCTTACTCTATATATCTTCCTTGTATAAGTTGTCATAAACTCTCATGATTTAAGTGGGAGGATGATCTTGCAGGATCATCAAATAATGACTTATTCATTAGAACATATGTATTAGGTTTCTTCTACAGCCCTGGGCCAAGTGTTATTCACTCAGTATTGTCTGACTCTTTGTGATCCCATGAACTGTAGTCCACCAGGATCCTAGTACTTAGGAAAGCAGGCATAATTCTGTTTTTCTGAACTTTCATTTCATGTAGGAAGACAGAATTACAATAGGCAAAATAAAATATGCTAGATAGTAATATGTCCTAAAAAGAAAAATTCAGACAGAAAGGGAAGTAAAGTGTCAGTTTGCAACACAGAAAGTTTGTATTGGCTCCACTTCAGTGCTCAGCGTCCATGTAACAAAATGTCCAGTGCACCTCAGCTGGCTAGTTGGGACTTTATATTCATCATGACTCAAACTGAATGTATGATTCAACTTTCTTCTACCGCCACCAATGAGTTGCTCAAACCAGAATGTATGAGTCATTCTTGAACCCCTCTCCCTCTTTCCCCATAGCCCATGCATCACAAAGTTAACCATTTCTCCCACACAACTCTAGCCACTTCTTCTCCAGCTTCACTGTCACTATCCTAATTCAGTCCAACATCACCTCTCACCTGGATTCTTGCAATAAGAGATCCCCTATAGCCATCAACACCTTCCTCCAGTGTGATTAAAACTCATCTTGTCACTCCTCTGGCCTGTGCTCAGTTGCTCAGTCATGTCCAACTCTTTCAGACCTCATGGACTGTAGCCCACCAGGCTCTTCTGTCCATGGGTTTTCTCTAGACAAGAATACTGGGGTGGATTGCCATGCTCTCCTCCAGGGGATCGTCCCAACCCAGGGATCGAACCCTAGTCTCCTGCATTGCAGGCAGATTCTTTAACTGTCATTCCTCTATTTCAACTGATTAATGGAACCAAATTGCTTTGGCCCAGCTTCCCACCACCCTTGTACCCTAGTCTTTGTTCTTCCTTCCATCCTCTCTTGGCCCTGGATATTTTCACACACTATATCTTCTTCCTAGAATGTTCTTTCCCTAACTCTTCATCAGGCTAACTCATCTTTCAAATCTCACGTTAAAATATCACTTCAGCAGGCAAGTTTCACCCAAACCCTCAAGCTGAGTTATTTGCACTAATTATGGATTCCTGATGTCCTATCTTCTTCACAATACCTTCTACATGTGTTATTCTATTCTCCTCTCTCCACACTCAAAAGCTCCAAAAGGTTAAGGACAATGGCTGCCTTTTCAACACTTTATCCCCCAGTGCTTATCAAATAATGTTTGACAGAGAGTAAATGCTCAGTGAGGAGAGCATGGAACTCTTAATCCCAGCGTCATGGGTTTGGATCACAAGTTGGGTGCAGTTATGTTTCCCTGATGGCTCAGATGGTAAAGAATCTGCCTGCAATACAGAGACCCAGGTTTGATCCCTGGGTCAGGAAGATCCCCTGAAGAAGGGACTAGCAACCCACTCTAGGATTCTTGCCTGGAGATTCTCATGGACAGAGGAGCCTGGTGGGCTACAGCCCATGGGTTTGCAAAGAGTCAGACACAAATGAGCAATCACCACAAATATCCAATACATATTTACTGAACAAATGAATAAATATTATAGCAAAGATAAATACCAGATGATTAGTGACTGTTATCACTTGGCATTTATATGCTTCATACTCAAGAGATGATTCTGAATCATGATCTCTTCAGAGTACTTACACATCGCCTTCCCTTTATCCATTTGGGATCATGGAGGATGCTCTCCAGCAACTGACCCATTTCCAGAATCCAGTAGTGCCTTCCCTTGCACATTATTGTTCCAATTTTCACATTCCTAGGCAGTGTTATCAGCCAAATCTTCCAGAGAGATGTCCTAGTGCTGATTCTGCTATAAAATAGAGACCCACTTTAGATATAAATTGATCTTGGATTTTGTAACCAGTAAGAATGCCTGTTTGCATTAGTTACAGTTCTTATTAAGAAATAACACTGAGATGGTACCACAAAAGGAAAATGACTATGACTTTGTCTTTTCTCCTTTTGATTACTGCTTGGGTCTTGAATATATTTTCCTCTTATCCTTATCTTTTTGATAATTCCCTTGAAATATCTGATCCTCTCTTAAACTAATCTATGCTTTCCCAGGAGAATTACACTAAATTTACGTCCACTCGGTCTTTATAGACTAATGCCATTAAACCTTGTTTGCTTTCCTTCCCATTCATTATGCCTTATTCATTAAAAATTCCTAATATTTATTAATCATGTACCAAATGCTACACATATATTTATACCATTCTACAACAAAGAAAGCATTGCATTTATTTTAATTTTTACAGAAGAGGAAACTAAGATTTAGAAAGGTTAAGTGACCTGTCCAAACCCCAAAGACACTAAGTATTTGAACTGGGATTTGAGCCCAAAAGTCTGTGCTATTGTCTTACTTGCTGAGATGCAATTTTCTTTTAATTATTTGCCCTCCTTTCCCTTGATTTTCTGTACATATTAGGTCTTCAATAAATACTGTTTAACGTTTCACTAGACCATTATTATTATTATTGGAAGCCGAATGGAAGTATTCCTTATTTTGTTCTGTTTGTTCTTTCAACTGAAATTGAACTGAGCCTAAATAAAGATGAGATGGTAGTGCAGCAAACGCAATATGGATACCTAATGGTCAGAAGGAAAATCCTGTTTCAAGGTGTTTTCAAGAGGAGGAAAAGCTTTCTAGGGCTTCACCAGCTGATGATGTCAAACTGTTTTGGGAATCCTCTGGTATAATGTTATTAATAATCATTTAAACTATTCCCCGTCCCCCTTCAAAAGAGTGAGCCTATGTAAAACATTCCCGTTGTCTCTGTAAGACAAAGGATAGAGAGAAATCGGCAGTTTTCCCGGGCCATTGGTCTGTATTTTGATTCCTGTAACTGTCTACCCAAGTAATTACAGATAGGAGACTTATAGATTCATTTCCTCTGTGTCTATCTCTCTCTCTCATGCTGTGTCTCTGGAGGGACTCCTAGGAGCCGGGTAGCCCGCCAGGCTGTAGCTCTGTGAAGCTGCTGTGTTTAAGGGGCTGTTTCACGGTCTCAAATGCAGAAACTCCATGTGGCGGGTGAGGGCACATGCTCCCCCCGCCCCGTGCCGCCCGCCTTCTGTCCCCGCGGAACTGTCGGATTCCCACTTCACCTCGCAGCCCTCCCGCCTCCACACTTCCCCTGGAGTCATTCCCCGGCAGTCCCAGGATAACCCCTGACCTAGGCTGGGGAGGAGGAAGACTGTCAAGACGTAAAATAGGTCAAGAGTGCCGCTGGGACCCGGGCCTTGAAGAGACCCTGTGCGGCGGCCGGCGCCCCCTCCTCTCAGCCGAAGCGGGGTGGGGGTCGGCCTGGTGTGGTGTGCTTGCCCGCACCTCCGGAGGCCGCCGGGGGCTCGGCGGGCGCGGGAGCTGCGCCGCAAGAGGAGCCCGCAGCCCGCAAGGTCGTGACGTGAGAGTCAAGACGGTCTGGTCTAATGGTTAGGGCTTTCGAGTCCAGTTTTGGTTTCACCTCGGGCCACCTGGGTGACCTTGGGCAAGTTTCTTAGCTTGAGCCCACCAGCTTCTAAATCCATGATGTGGGGAGAGTGGGGTGCTACCTAATGCACCTGGGCGTGCAAGAATGAACTAAGTGAAGCACTCCTGGCACACAGTAGGCGCTCAGTTACTGGCTAAGCTGATTAGGTGGAGGAGTTACAAGTTCCCGCTTTGGGGTTCGGAACACAGGTTCGAGCTCCGACTTTTCTCGTTCTTCACAAAGGAGGGGTGGTGGGAGGGTAGCAGGAGTCCCTGCCCTCCCCTCCCAGCCCCTCAACTACCAATAAACCTCGGAGAACCCGGAGAGTCCGTCCCGGGGCGCCTTCAGACGGCCCCGCTGCCGGAGCCTAGTAGCGTCTCCCGGCGCCTGCGGGGCGTCTCTTTCTCTCCAGCGGAAGAAAGATTTCTTCAGTGTATCTCCCTCCCTCTCGAGCCCCCGAGCTCGCTCGCTGCTGCCTCTGTGTCCCGGCGGCCGCGGAGAGCCGGGTCAAGCCGCCGGCAGGAGGGAAGAGTCAGCCCCGGGGTGTGCTAGCCCCTCCTGGCCCCGAGCAGGGAAGCGAGGAAGAGGTGGCGTGAAGCCCGCGGGAGGTGCGCAGCCCCGGGCGACCCGCCCGGCCCCTGCCTCATTTTGCCTGCCTTCTGGGCACCGCTCGGGTATTTCAGGTCCCGAGGCGCCGCCGGGTGTCGGTCCTCACCACCCTCCTTCCCTGGCCGTGCCCAAGGGGCCTAAGGTGGAGGGTCCGGGGTGGGGGGGCACCAGCGCCGCGCGGCGGGAGTGGGCGACGAGCGCAGGCCAGCGAGGTAAGGAGGGGCGCGCGGCGGGCGGGCCGGCTGCCACACGTGTGCGCGCCAGTGCGCGTGCTCTGAGGGGGCGTGGGCGGCCCGCCGGCGCTTTCTGCACCCGATCGCGGTCGAAGTCCCTTGTCCCCCTAGCATCCCTAAGTCCCCACGTCCCATTATCCCCCCTCCTCCAAATCCCACCCTCCCTGCTAATGATTTCCCAGTGCAGAAGCAGAGAGAAACCTGGAGAGACTGCGCTTTCTACTCCCCTCGCGCCCCCCTCCCGGCCCCCGCCCTTCCTGCTATAAATAATCTGGACTGGCGGGTCAGGCAAGTCACTCGGCCAGAAACCTGGACCCCGAGGTTTTCTTCTCTGGGAATAGGGGGCAAAGGGTGAGGAGGAGGAGGAGACAAATCGCTCGTGAGTAGTGAAGAAAAGCTTGCTCCTTGACCCCTAGAAAAGACCAGGCATCATTTTCTTCTTAAAAAAAAATAATACACACACACACACACACACACACACACATATATTTCCATGCCTTATTCTCCACGCTACGTACCCTCTCCACTCCCGGCCCCAAATCCAACCCATTGCTCAACACTCCTCCCATCGGTTTCTTCCCTCCCTCCACCTTCCACTCCCGCTCCCACCATTCCTGTTCCTTCCCTCACCTCCCCACCTCCGCCACACAACCCCCACTTCCAGCACCCAACTCGCCCCAGGCAGGGGATGCTCTGTGCCTTGGAAATAAAGTTCAGATTCCTTTCCCCGCCGCTTGCTGAGACCAGAAGTCGACTCCCAGGCACTCATTTTCCCCTAGCACTACACACCTGCTCTCCTTTAAATTCCTAATCTGGTTCTGCATATTTATGAGGAAACACACACACAGACACACACACACCCAAAATCCCACAACCCGCGAGGTGCGAAACCGCCTCCTGCCACTACCAAAACTTACCAGACACTCTAGTTGTTTTTGTCTTAACAAAAGGACAACAAAAATTTTTTACCGTGGGTCCTTCCGTAGGGTGACTTTTCTATATTATTCAAATACGTATATATTGTACATATATATTTATATATATATGTTTTCCCTTTAATTTTTTTTTTTCCCCTTTAACAAGAAAATCTTTTCGGTCCCAGGCAACCGCTGCTGCCCCTTTGATGTTTTGGTACACCGTGCGCATGCGCCTCACATTAGAATTACTGCACTGGGCAGACTAAGTTGGATCTCCTCTCTTCAGTGAAACCCTCAACCCATCCAAAACTAAAGGGATGTGGAGAGTCCGGAAAAAGGACTACTTTGGGATTTGGTCATTCCCCTTAATAATCGCCGCCGTCTGTGCGCAAAGGTAAGTGTGCCTAGCGTTTCTCTTTTTCCTTTTTCACTTTGAAGGGCTCTGTCTGCATACCTCTGTGAGCAAGGATCGGTAGTGAGGATCAGATAGCTACTGAAGCGCTGTGCCTGCTGTTTTATTGATGCCTGTTTATTGTCTTTTCTTTCTTTAGTGTCAATGACCCTAGTAATATGTCGCTGGTTAAAGAGACGGTGGATAGACTCCTGAAAGGTTATGATATTCGGCTGAGACCAGATTTTGGAGGTAATGGGGTTGCCTTGGTAATAAGAAACAGCCCAGCAGCTATTGCCTAAGCTGTCTTTTGAGCTTTGTGCGCTGTCTTTCCTCTCCCTTACTGTGGGTTGCATGTGGTGTATTGACTGAGTCTCTGTGTTACCATATTGAGAAAATGATCCAAATTTAAGCCTGTGTGTTACTCTCCAGCACTTAGGTGGTCTTTCAGAGATACCCTCTTAGCCTATACTGGAGACCGCTGTCTTCCAGCTTCACTGTTTAAATTCTTTGCTTCACCGCCTTTGTTTTGCTGAGATACAAACCTCTTAAGTTTAATTAATGTTGTGCCAGTGAACCTGGCTTCCTGAAGGCCACCAGGAACGTTTTTGAGGACAAGATATGCAGACAGTTGGTTGAGAAGTGGCATTAACCCCCTGTGCCCGCCTCCTTTGGAGGAGTTCAGGCCATGGTTTAAATTGGCTGCTTTCTGGATATTATCCAGTCCTGGAAGCCTCACTGCGGGGGACAGCTGGGATGGGGCTAGAGGGGACCTGTGGGGCTTGCAGGACAGGGAGGGTAGAGGGAGAAGGGCCAGAGATCTCTCTTGTTTCAGCCTTAGATACAATGATATGTCCATTTAATTTTACTCCAGACTCTAACAAATCTCAAAGAGTTAAAACCTGCACTGAAGGGGGTAGGGGGTGGGAAGAATAAGAAAGGGGTTTCAGTGCTTTATACAACATTTCCCTTGAGCTAGCCCAGCCGGATTCAGGTGCTTTTGTGGGTTGTGTGCATTCTTATGCTGAGACATCTGCATATGTAGAAGAGCTGGAATCCCTCACCCATTGGGGCACGTGCATGCCTGTTTAATAGAGCATTTCTCTCAGAGGACTACCTGCCACCCTTTTCTTAAATGAAAGGAGCAGAGATTTGAAGAATTTGAGGGTTAGAAGGGGGGAGGGATTTGGGGAGGACTGTCCCATGCCCATGCCCGGGGACTCTTGCTAAGAGTGCACGAAGTTCTGAAAAATCACGTGGCTGGTCCTTTTGGTTTTCAGGTCCCCCTGTGGCAGTGGGAATGAACATTGACATTGCCAGCATCGACATGGTTTCTGAAGTCAACATGGTGAGTGTTAAGGTTTATAGCTGTGTCTCCACAGACCTTCATTTGGGGACAGGAAGGAGAAAGGATCCGGCCAGTGGGGGTGGGGTGTGCGTGAGAATGTGTATGAAGTGGGGTGAAGGCACTGTTTTTGAGATTTCAGATTTGGCTGTTTCTGGTCCTTAAGGGTTTTTCCAATCTGATTTGAAATCCTGGGACCTGGCAAAGAGGGTGTAAAATGCATCACACACTCACCTGCAAAACATAGCCCCATGCAAGAGAACCCCGGCAGAAGTCATATTTCCTAAGGTTCAGTGAAAAAATCTGTTTTATCAAGTGATTTTTCTGAGTTTGGGGTATGCTTAGAGAAAGAGAGAAGAGGGGAGAAAGAGGGAGGGGTTTGATTTGACATTTCACCGAGATTGTAACCTGGGAACTAAACTGTAGCAGAGAGGCTTAGGAAATGACCCTCAGGTACTGATAGCCACTTGTTGCTTTGCAACATTATGTCTTTACAGCGGATGGCAAGCCCCATTCCCTGCCAATTGCTTACCTGGTCCTTTAACCCTTCTTGCTCACCAAAATAGAAAAAATAAAAATAAAAATTGACAAGCTTGTTTTCAAAACGCACACTCAGACCCATATATCATCTCTGGTCACTTCTGCAATGGTATTCAAATCGTGTGTGATTTATGGACAGCACCACTCCTTGCTTCCTCCTTGGACTTGGGGCAAGTGCTAAGAGAAAAACCCTCCTTCTTCCCCTTTGGGGAGCTCTTGGGGGGAGGGGAGGGTTTGCTTCATGCAGGAGCGCCCCCTGCTGCCCATGTTGGGGCACTGCAGACAGGACAATGTCAAGTGTCCCAGATACCCCTGTTTACTTGGGCCATTTCTCCAGCGACTTTTTCATCTTTGGAAAAGTCTCTCTAGAATGGCCACGTTTGAATGTAAGATGCCAGTGTTACCTTCAGTCCTGATAGCATACAGCACATTTCAGAAGAATGTGTTGCAGTGTAGTTCTGCCTGAAAATGGGGTGTACTATTAAAGAAGAGGGTCTAGTGTGTGAGATTTTAAGCAGAACAGTTCTAAGCCAGCCATCAGGACTCGACAGTTAAGACACTTATTAATTCACTCAAGAGAGCCAAATACTAGGTAGTGGATATGTTCTCAACATAGTATAAATGTTCATCACTCCAGAATTCAAATTATAGAGGAAGCCCAAATAACCAGCCCAACCTTCTACAATGTCCAAAGTTCAGTGGAAATCCTGAGCTATCACAAGCTTATGAAACATCTGTCATTACTTCAGAGAATATTCAACTCTTTCAATGATGTTCGTGACAACATTTATCTTGTTATAGTCTGATTATTGGGAAAGTTTTGTATGGTAACAGGATATAAACCCAGACTGCAGACACTGTTGGATGATTCAGAACCATGGACTTCCCACACATTGTAAGAATCTCCTGTGTATGTATAGAATATATCTTGGGAAACTATTTAACTCCTCATTTTGTGAGATTTTAGAGGTCTTTTATCAGTTTATATTTTGAATTGTACCATAAAATAGAAATGTCCTAATATGGATACCTGCCAAATCCTAGGTACTAGAATAGAAAGTGTGTGGCTGAAAAGAGATAATGGAAATCAAGTGTAGTTCTGTGTGTCTTGTCTTTTGAATTTTTATTTATGCTCTTTCCCCCACATTTTAATTTGTTACCTTCCTCTTCAGAACATTAGAAATGTGGGACTTTATGGAAAAATTAAGAAATATTTAAGAATCTAAAAAATTAAGAATCTAAAGAAACAATGATGTGGTTAGAAGTTGCTGCAGTAGAACTTGGATGTATAAGTTAGCTAAGAACTTAGACCTGTTATATCTCCAAATGGCTTAAGAGCAGTAGCATTTTTTTTAAGGTTTTTTTTTTTTTTTTTTCATTTTTCACCAGCATGTAGCATGTGGGAGAGGTATTAGAACTGGACATGATGCCAAGACCTGCTAGTCAAAATACAGACCCAGCTAAGGCACAGTGTCATCTCTTAAAGCTATTTACTGTTGCATCAAAGTCATGGGATGTTGAAAGTGCAAAAATAAATGTCAGGTTGTAAATAGGCCAGTACTGCAGCATTAATGATTAGAACCAAGTGTTAAAAATTCCATGCTAGATTCCTTTATTAGCCTACTGCTAATACACGTGGACTTGTCCAGACCCAGTTTTACTTGCTAAGAATTAACATTTCATGATTAACAGTCATAGTGACTTTAATCCTTCAAAGAAAAATTTTGTCACATAGGGTATTATTTTTTAAGTATGGTTATTTGATTTGAAGCAACAGATGGGAAATTTCATTCCTAATGTCTAAATAAAAGATGTTTATGGCATATTGCCCACTGTATACAAGTCTAAAAGGGTTAGTATCTTTTGATTGGATTCAGCTGTGAAAGAATGGTTGATTATTTAAGTGAAACCTCAAAATTGATTAACACACATGTTTCTGCCTCATTATCCTTTGTGGCCTGCAACCTCTGCTAATTGTAACTCTCTTTGATTATAGCAAATCTTCCTTTGAAGAATGGTAGGTACCAGATAATTTCCATTGTCATTGGCTCATTTGTACTGAAAGGAAAAAAGGCCCTTGTCAATGTGGTGTTCCTGGTAAAAGACAATAATAGAAAGACTTGAATACTAGTTTTGCTTCTGCTGCTCAGTCAACCTGAGGGAATTGACAGCTCGATGGAGCTTGATTTCTTCGCCTGTTGAAAAGGAATAATAGTCCCATTTTAAGTATTTCAGGTGACTACCAGAATTAATACAATGATCCAAGTGAAAGTATTGGTGTTCCATGAACATAGCTTATGTAGAAAGCTGAGGAGAGCCAGTATCCATCCCAGCTGCTGCCCTAAGTGTACTTGGGTTAATAATTTATATTACATGGTCTCAGTTTCCATATACTGGAAATAAGAGGGACGTGTCAAATTAACTTATAAGTCAAAGGCACATGTGTCTCTGCTTTGGTTTATGATAATAGCTCTGTAGGGTACAAAGGAATTTCAGGACTTGAAACCCAGCTTAAATGATAGAAAAATAAAGAATTCCTAAATGGAATGCAGCTGTGAGTTCTTGGGTGATCATGGTCTGTTACTCCTCCGTGTGATTCAGGTGACTGTTGACCCAGTGGAAGAACTTTGGAAGAGAACATGATCTCAATTAAATGTTCCTGAGCAGAAAGCTTGGCTTTAGCTTGAAACATTTTTAGATATCTTGGTTAAATTGGCAGGAATCTTTTTGTTAAGATTCTTTGATGAAAATGCGTTTTAAGATCCAAAATTGGCTCTGAAGGATTATGGACTGAAATAGTTTTCTCTTCATTTAAAGCAGATTCTTCTCCATCTTGAAACAACACATTTGCCAACCAAAGAGTGAAGCAATATTTCACTTTTGAGGAAAGAATTCTAGTAAACACATATACAAATTACCTTTTTATGGAATGGTGAATGGCAAAAAGTGCTGCCTTTTTTTAAACAGATGTTTTCTTGCATCACCAGCTGCACAGTTTAAAATTCAGTTCGACACAAATTCTTATTTAGCAGCTACTATGATCTAGCCATGTGTTAGGCCTTAAGGACAGAGTAGTGAACATGAATGACTTGTTCCCTGACCTCATAAAACTTAATATCTGGTGTTTACTAATGTTAATTCTTCTGCAGGCTCCTGTTGTACTTAGGTTTAACATAAGTATTTTCTCTAAAAATTTTTATGAGTAGCCAGTTGAGTACTTAGTGGTCTCTATTTCCCATGCATTTCTTTATCCCTTGTTGATTTCACTGTTCACTTGTTATTTGATATTTGAAATTGCCTAATACATTACATAGGACTTCCCTGGTGGCTTAGAGGGTAAAGCATCTGCCGGTCATGTGGAAGACCCAGGTTCGATCCCTGGGTTGGGAAGATCCCCTGGAGAAGGAAATGGCAACCCACTCCAGTATTCTTGTCTGGAGAATCCCATGGACAGAGGGGTCTGGTGGGCTACAGTCCATGGGGTTGCAAAGAGTCGGACATGACTGAGTGACTACACACAATACGTTACATACATCTTCTGCCAACTTAATTTGTATATATAAAATACAGGTAGCCAAGGTTATGGGCTTGCCTGGTGGCTCTGTGGTAAAGAATCTGCCTGCCAATGCATGAGATGCAGGTTCCATCCCTGGATCAGGAAGATCCTCTGGAGGAGGACACGGCAACCCACTCCAGTATTCTTGCCTGGAGAACCCCATGGACAGAGGAGCCTGGCAGGCAGTCCATGGGGTCGCAAAAGAGTTGGACATGACTTAACGACTAAAACAACATGCTGAGGTTATGTTATCTCCATGTGGTTTTGCTCTTTATCCAATGATTGGTTGGTTGTTTGACTCAGTGAATGCCACAGATATTGGGTGAACTATTTGCTTTTAGAACAGTAAATCGTTATTATTCATTAGACACAGTATCATATCTGTGGAGAGAAAGAGCATAGAATTATAGTCCTCAGATTCAAGGCATGGTTTAAATTACTATTTTGATCAAGAAATGTGAAAAGAATTACAATGTAGGATCACTGAGTTCTTTGAAAGCAGAAATACACATATTAGGAATACAGAATTCTGAGGTATCACATAGAAATTTCAAGGTGAAAATGGGGCTTAGAAGTCTGTGGAAAATGTTCCAAGCAGAATGAATGTCATATAGGAGAAAAATCTGGAAAAATAAATGGGATTAAGGATTTGCAAGTAGCTTTAAATGGCTTGATTTGGGAGTGGGGGTGAGGAGGTGATAAGAGTTGGTATTGAGATCATAAGTGGTGATCAAGTTTTAAAGATCATTTTTGTCGCTTGCAGAGGAGTTTATAATTTGTTCTAAAGGCCAAAGGGACCCGTGAAGGGATGTCACTGGGAGAATTGCTTGAACAAATTCTTAGTTAAGGAAGAAGCTTTTGAAGTGTGGAGGGTGGAGCAAGACCTAAGGCTGGGAGATGAGATGAAAATCCACTAAAAAAATCCAGAAAGAATTGGTGAATGGAGACAGGGACATAAAAGAGAAGATACAAAATTAGAGCATTTGTGAGGCAGAAGTGACAGGACTTGGAGAAAATCCTAAGATTCTGATGGGATCATTTATTGATATGGGGAGAGGGCAGCCAGGTTGCAGGTGGGATAGGGGATGAGGTGTGTGGGCAGATGAGTTCAATTTGAGAAATCCTGACTTTTCCCCACACATGGAATATCTAAATGGAGATTGGAAAATACAAGTCTAGAGCTTAGCAAGAAGTCATTACTATCTACATGAACTTGGACATTGTCAACATGTAAGTGGTGGTTATAACTGTATAAATAAATACAATTCAAAAGGGAAAGTGAGATAGCTACTAAGAATGGAGATCACTATATGGTAAGCACTATCGTTTAAGCAGTGGAATGCTGAAAAGGAGCCCATAAAGATTAATGAACAGCTAAGCAGCAGCCAGAGGGTTAGTCGGGGGACCTGCAGATAATGTCTTCAAAGCTGAGGCACAGGAGAGTTTAAAAAGGAAATGGTCATCTGTGTCACATGCCACCACGATCAATTGAAATAAGTTCTGAGACTCGTCTCCCTGACATAGTAATAGGAGCATGCTGGTAAATAGATCTAGAGGAGTTTGAGTATTTGAAGGCTATACCTTTGAAAAGTATGGATCTGAAGCTGAGTGAGGAGAGGGCAATTGCTAAAAAAAGTCATTTGTAGGAGGAGTAGCCCTAGAAGGAAGTAGGTTGCAGATATAAAACGGGAGGTGAGGTTGGTGGTGGAATGAGAAGTAAGGTGAAGGAGGTGTGAACACTCAACTGACCAGGCTTCATTCTGAATAAATCATGTCTTGAAGCTCTCCTGCCCAGTTTTAGCAAACTGTTGTTTTTTTGCCTTCTCTTGCTTAACCTTCTCTTCCCCCTCTCCTCTTCCTCCTGTGCAGTACCCAACATTTTCTACCATCACAACACTAATATAAGAAAACAATCACAGTTATTACTCATTTGAACCCTTAACTTGTGCAGGTATCCTCCTGGTGTATGTTACCTCATCCAATCCTATAAAAACAGTGATATGGCAACTGTCCACCTTTTTGTAAAAGAGGATTTGAGGCCCAGAGAGGTTAAGTGACTTATTCAAGGTCATCCAGCTAGCATATAATTGACTTTACCATCACTCAATCTTAGCCCTCTGATTGTACTGCAGTTTTAGGTGTGGCAGTTCAGTTCTGTTCAGTCGCTCAGTCGTGTCCGACTCTTTGCAGCACGCCAGGCCCCATGTCCATCACCAACTCCCGGAGTTCACTCAGACTCATGTCCATCGAGTCGGTGATGCCAACCAGCCATCATTAAAATAATATATATATATATATTTTTTTTTCATTTCTCATGGACTCTGTTTTTTTGTAGTTGTTTGTTTTTATTCCTTTTTTTTTTTTTTTCTTGGAAGCAGTGGTTGAGTCAGATAAACTAAGCCTATACAGGATGTTACTGTTACTCTTCAATTTCTCTACCTTGAAAGAAGTCTTAATTTCATTAAAATGATTTTTTCAAATAGGTACTTTATTCAGCATGTATTAAATATGAGCATTGGTTTCTGTCCTTGAGAAATTTATGCTTTATATCATGTCTATTGAACACAAGTATGTCATAATTTCTTTCCTTATGAATGTGTACTGTTAACTTGTCCAATAATTGTCGTGTTGCTCAAGTAGAATATGTCATATAACCATTAAGGCCAAAATTTGTCACAAAATGTTGACTGATAAAGTTCAAGAACTGTAAACCATGTCAGTGGTTTTATCTTTGGATGGACACTAGGTAAAAATACCCTTCCCCTTTTTTTTCTTTTATTGTCAAGACCTCATTTTCAATTGAGTTTTTCCTTTGAGATCACATTTTTGTGATTTCTGATAAATTATGTCTACAAATAGTTCTCTTAAGAGTGGCTATTTTTCTTTTCTTCCTGAATCTTTACTCCATCTGTCCCACACAATACAGATGAGGTTCATTATAGAGATTACATTTCAAGAAAACTTATTCATCTATTTGTAATTAATTTCACAGGAAATAGGCAGTTTATAAATGATCTTCTTGCAGTTAACTCTTAGGGCAGGTCCTTTGCTGTCACTCTGTAGGACCCTAAACAGTGTTCTTGCTTGACTGTGACATGAAATAAAAATCTGACTATGAGCTTACTCTGCAAGAGAAGGAAGATGGAAATATCTCAAGTTGCATATTTTAGAAATATCTCAAAGTGTGCTTTAGCATGATTCCTCCCACCTCATGGTGAAATAGTCTTGGGAATTTCTGATTCAAACCAGGGCTCTGTAACAACCTAGAGGGGTGGGATGGGTGAGAGGTGGGAGGGAGGCTCAAGAGGGAGAGGACTCTATGTATGCCTGTGGCTGATTCATATTGCTGTATGGTGGAAACCAACGCAGCATTGCAATCATCCTTCAATTAAAAGTAAATAAATTTAAAAAATGTAAATCAGAGAAAGTATTTTACTTAACGTTGTGGGAGGAATACTGATGAATTTCAGGGTGGGGAGTTGGTTTGTTTTGTCCTAATTCATTCTGTAGCATTTATTTGTGATTGGTGCTCTTGGCATTTGGGGCCAGCTAATTCTGGCCAGCACACGCTCTGTTTGGGGCCATTGAGTAGTGGCTTTTGTACTAAATCGCCATTTTCATTTATGTTCAGTGGTACATTGGGACACAGTTAGTTTTAAAAGATCACCAACATGAAATGCAAAAATTATCCATATCCCTATCACTTCATTAAAGCTGTTTTAATTTGCCTATAACACCTTCTAATTCTTGTCTGTTTGCTTATTCATACGTTATACATTGCACTTATTTTGTAGTGAGAATTTTATAGTCTGCATTTTCACTTAACAGATCACATGTATTTTTATAGTTTTATTTTTTCTCCAAAAAAAGATACACACTTCAACCAGTAACAGTGTAGACTGATATATATTCTTGTATTCTTTTTTGGTGATCTTACAAACACGTATAAGCATATAAGTATATTGACATTTTCTTTCTTACTCATTGTGTATTATTTCAAAAAATAATTAAAAATACATTTTGTAGATTATTAGTCATAATTCTACCTATAGGTTATTTGAAAATAAGCATATAATTTCCTTTTTTGTGTGCTATTAACAATTACATGAAAATCACATATGAAATAGAGAAGTGGGTTAATGTACAAATGGAAATGTTAAAATTTTCTACATCACTTTGACTCTCATCTACAGATTACTGTGTTTCTAGCCTGATATTACTCAGTTGTTTTCCCAAATCAATTTACATTGTTGGATGACATTAAAAAATACTTTAAATAGTTAAAAGAAGAATGAGAAAGTAGATGGTAATGAGTTTTTAAGATACAACCCCCAAATTTACATGTTGCTTCCAGTCATACATTTTATTTGCAAAATATGTATTTTATGAAACAAAGAGGAAAATGGGTTTATGTTATTCTGTCCCTATTTATTTGGAAGAATATGCTGCTGCTGCTGCTGCTGCTAAGTCGCTTCAGTCGTGTCCGACTCCGTGCGACCCCATGGACTGCAGCCTACCAGGCTCCTCCATCCATGGGATTTTCCGGGCAACAGTACTGGAGTGGGGTGCCATTGCCTTCTCCCTTGGAAGAATATAGGCATGTCTCTAACCCATTGGCTCTTACTAGTGCTCATTTTGTAAACATTTTATTGACATTTTTACTGCCAAGTCTCATGTTCCTTGCTCTATAATTTGGCACCTACTGTCCACTTACCTGCCAAGAGGTCTTAACTTAGAAGTAATTATTTGGGCAATTAAAGATGAAATAACTTTTCTCCTAACACAATAGCCAGAACTAAAGTAATGAAAATTTTAAGGTGAATCTATGTGTATCTTAGAAAAGTGATACATGAATAAGCCATGGAGAAATATTAGAGCTATTGAGCTATGCAGATGTAGGGGCATTATCTGCATCTTCAGTGCCTAGCATAGTGTCTGACAGTAGATGCTCAACAAATATGGGGTTGTTGGAGGGGGTAGTTGAAAGACTGTAGTATATCAGCTACCAGAAAATACTTATCTCGTGCTACTCAACCAGCTCCTTGCCAGTTCAACCATTTTGTGTAAGGATATGAAATCATTCTTACATTGGACCTAAGGCTCACTCTAGAGACAAGAGTGATCTTAATTGCCTGAAGAAGGAGGTGAGGGTTGATGTAGACAAGAGTGTTTCAGATGGAGGGAGAGAAGAGTGATGTATCCCTGTGGTACAGGAATCGAAGGTTGAGATCCAGGTTTTTACAGTGATTCTCAGGCTTTTTTGTGCAACAGAATCACCTGAGTCTTGCATTAATATTTGTGTTTTCAGGGCACATGCCCAAAGTCTATTCAGTAGATCTGGGATGGAGTTCAGGAGTTCACATGCTTAACAGCTCTCTGTATGACTGACACAAGTACTGTCTGAGGGCTGATGTTTGAGGAACACTAGTTTTATAGTCAGAGAAGGCAATGGCTCCCCACTCCAGTACTC
Organism: Bos indicus x Bos taurus; assembly: GCF_003369695.1. Lineage (NCBI taxonomy): Eukaryota > Metazoa > Chordata > Mammalia > Artiodactyla > Bovidae > Bos > Bos indicus x Bos taurus. Next base: position 37,413,539 of record NC_040082.1, read on the forward strand.
TTGCCTGGAGAATCCCATGGATGGAGGAGCCTGGTGAGCCGCAGTCCATGGGTCACTAAGAGTCGGACATGACTGAGTGACTTCACTTTCACTTTTCACTTTCGTGCATTGGAGAAGGAAATGGCAACCCACTCCAGTGCTGTTGCCTGGAGAATCCCAGGGACGGGGGAGCCTGGTGGGCTGCCGTCTATGGGGTCGCACAGAGTCGGACATGACTGAAGTGACTTAGCAGCAGCAGCAGTTTTATAGTGAAGGTGGAAACTCTTGCAATCTCAATGAAGGAATTTGAAAACAGAACTAGTGTCTAGTTATAACATGGGTTTTTGTGATGGTAAAGATCCAAGTGGTCAGAGTAGGTGAGATTTGTAGAAGACTTGATGAAAGAGGGATATCTGGGCTGAACAAGAAGGATTAGTGTAATCTAAATGGATGGAAAATAGGGAGAACAGTCTTGTGGGAGGAGATAGTGTGGGGAGGAGAGAGTGTGAAGAAAGCTATTACATGTTAGCAATAATAATATTGAAAAAATAAACAGTGCATATAACTATCCCACTTAATGTTCACTATTGTCTCATGAACCAGATAATAGTATCATCATCTTCTTCTATAAGTGTAGAGACAAGGACTAGAGGGATTGTATAATTTCTAAGATCACACAGTGAATATAAGTGTATAGAAATGGTAGGGTACACATGTAAGGTATGACTACGTATGGTGAAGCTTAATTGCATCAGACCGTGCCAGCTTTGCAGAGGAGACACTGAAATTTCTTGAATAGCTGCTATGAATGATGAGTCTTAAGCACCTTCACAAGGAATGAAAGCAGGGGTCACTTATTAAGGATGAGAATGAGAGCATTAAAAAACATTTTCCAGATCTGATTTTCATTTTTATAAAATGCCCTTTGGAACCTTCTTACTAATTTTTTGACACAAATGATGATAATAATCATCAGTTCTATATTTAAATATAGTTCTATATTTTAAAAGGTCAAACACAATTTGTGAAATGAGGGGAGGGATTAGCACCTGGCTATAAGTTCTTAATAGTTATGTCAGTTTAAAGAGGTTTAGAAAATATCAGAAAGATTGATATTTTAATATACATTCTAGGATAGTATTCTTTGACTATTCTTTCTTGTTTAAAAAGTTAGCTATTTGATTGGTACTGGTTAGTATTAGTAGTATTACACATTTACATGTAGGCAAAATGTCATTGAAGTAGCTTCCTATAAATTATTTATGGCTTGAACTATGTGCTTAAACTTAAGGTCTCAGTGATTAACCATCTTGAGTTTGGTTCTGTACAGATCAGTAATTTAGTGCCTAATTGATAAGAGGCTTTTTAGTTCCTCTTCACTTTCTGCCACAACGGTGGTGTCATCTGCATATATGAGGTTATTGATATTTCTCCCAGCAATCTTGATTCCAGCTTGTGCTTCTTCCAGCCAGCGTTTCTCATGATGTACTCTGCGTAGAAGTTAAATACGCAGGGTGACAATATACAGCCTTGACATACTCCTTTTCCTATTTGGAACCAGTCTGTTGTTCCATGTCCAGTTCTAACTATTACTTCCTGACCTGCATAAAAGTTTCTCAAGAGGCAGGTCAGGTGGTCTGGTATTGCCATCTCTTTCAGAATTTTCCACAGTTTTATTGTGATCCACACAGTTAAAGTCTTTGGCATAGTCAATAAAGTAGAAATAGATGTTTTTCTGGAACTCTCTTGCTTTTTCCATGATCCAGAGGATGTTGGCAATTTGATCTCTGGTTCCTCTGCCTTTTCTAAAACCAGCTTGAACATCTGGAAGTTCATGGTTCACATATTGCTAAAGCCTAGCTTGGAGAATTTTGAGCATTACTTTACTAGAGTGTGAGATGAGTGCAATTGTGCAGTACTTTGAGCATTCTTTGCATTGCCTTTCTTTGGGATTGGAATGAAAACTGATCTGTTCCAGTCCTGTGGGCACTGCTGAGTTTTCCAAATTTGCTGGCATATTGAATGCAGCACTTTCACAGCATCATCTTTCAGGATTTGAAATAGCTCCACTGGAATTCCGCCAACTCCACTCCACTAGCTTTGTTCGTAGTGATGCTTTCTAAGGCCCACTTGACTTCACATTCCAGGATGTGTGGCTCTAGGTGAGCGATCACACCATCGTGATTATCTTGGTCATGAAAGTGAAAGAGGAGAGTGAAAACAGTTGGGTTAAAGCTCAGAAAACTAAGATCATGGCATCCGGTCCCATCACTTCATGGCAAATAGTTGGGGAAACAGTGTCAGACTTTATTTTGGGGGGCTCCAAAATCACTGCAGATGGTGACTGCAGCCATGAAATTAAAAGACTCTTACTCCTTGGAAGGAAAGTTATGACCAACCTAGATAGCATATTCAAAAGCAGAGACATTACTTTGCCAACAAAGGTCTGTCTAGTCAAGGCTATGATTTTTCCAATAGTCATGTATGGATGTGAGAGTTGGACTGTGAAGAAAGCTGAGTGCCGAAGAGTTGATGCTTTTGAACTGTGGTGTTGGAGAAGACTCTTGAGAGTCCCTTGGACTGCAAGGAGATCCAACCAGGCCATCCTAAAGGAGATCAGTCCTGGGTGTTCATTGGAAGGACTGATGCTAAAGCTGAAACTCCAGTACTTTGGCCACCTCATGGGAAGAGTTGACTCATTGGAAAAGACTCTGATGCTGGGAGGGATTAGGGGCAGGAGGAGAAGGGGACGACAGAGGATGAGATGGCTGGATGGCATCACTGACTCAGTGGACATGAGTTTGGGTGAACTCCGGGAGTTGGTGATGGACAGGGAGGCCTGGTGTGCTGCAATTCATGGGATCGAAAAGAGTTGGACATGACTGAGCAACTGAACTGAATTGAACTGGACTTATCTAAGAGCATCAAATTAGTAAATTTTTTAATAGTTTATCTACTGACTTTTACATGTCTTTCTTTTAACTAATCTCTAAAAGTTGCTTTTTATTCTGCTGTGTGTTTTTTTTTAATTAATTTAGACAGAGCTGATAGTGGCATCATGAGAACTGAACCTCAGACTTGACTTTCTCAATAAGTGAATGTCTGTTTATCTATATACCAATATGTAATGCCTATTATAAAACACCTGAAAATATAGAGCTAAAGAGTATTTGATAAGAATGTGTGCAGTTACAGTATTTTTTATCTCATAGTCACCATGATATTTAGAGTTTTTTTAATTTCCCATGAAAATAAATGTAGTGAATAATAATGGAAAATTAAAGATTGTTCGATTCAACTTATTCTGTTAGTGGGAAATATTTGGTAGTAGGGCTTGTAATATAGATAATTCTAAGGTGACTGCTATTTCCTGTGGCTATAGCCTATTTATTTGTCCCTTGAAACCTTTGAAGAATTAACATAGGAAAAATAAGGTTTCAGAGTGTGTTGTTCATCCATTCCAGGAGGCACCATTTGTTTTAAACTAACTATTGAATTTTCCTGCTTCCTAGGACTATAAGTTAACTGGATTGACAAAAAAATATACATTCAGACAACTGGGTTTTAAACAAATATATGAAGATCATCTTTAAAAATTGTTCATTCTTGTGGTGTTAACTATTCATCAACTGTAAATCTTTCGAAAAATATTTTTAAATATTAATCTTAAATTATTTGTAGGATATTTAAAAGGCTATCATAAATGTTAAAGAATTGTGACTGTAAACCAAGTTATTAGGTTGTAGAATCAAATCGTCATTCTGTGTTTTCACTGAATTGAAGCCACAGTGCTTCAAAAAAGGAAGTTTAAGTAACTTTTCTTTTTGTTTCCCTTGACCTACAGACAAAGAAAGACTGATTTTGTAAATACATATTTTTGGTGTTTTTTTGGTCTTTTGTTTTTGCCAAATGAGAGTGTAAGTTAATAAGCTGAAAATCTCTTGAAATGTTCTCTCATCTATCAGTTGTGTACACCATTCCTCTTTCCAGCACTACTAAGCCAGTACTCTCTCTGGACATTGGTAGGGCTGATCTGCTAGGCTGTGTAAATTTGCATCTGGCTTGTGTGTTGGAAGAATGCTCATTACTTGAATCCCATTAGTATGCCTGTATGGCAAACCATTTTTCTAAGGGAATTCATTAGAGAATGATACCTTTGTTCTAAAAGTCATAATATTTTAAGCACTTGCCAAGCTTACAGGTGAAAGATCTGTGGAATTATAGACCATATGAAAAATAGAGTTTCTTTATTTCCTTTGGATTTTTTAGATGCTTTGTTTGAGATTTTAGGTTTTGGAAACCAATTTTCTATTTAATGAGCCAGTTTTGAGAACCATGTTTTAAAATGGTTTTATCTTGTTATTTTACTAACAGAATATGATCATCATCACCAGGTAGACCACGTAGGTAGAAATGAAACTTTCTTAAATAGGATGCTTTAGTCAAAGTGGCAAATGTTAGAAATGTGTCCTGGTTATAAAATTCCCAGATTTGGGTATAATACCTCTTAAGTGTTTATGCTCTCATTTTAAAAAATAGCCACAGTTCTGGAGCTCTGGTTTTCCTGTTTTGTTGTTGTTTTAGTGCATAATGCAATCATGGCAAAAACAAAACCTGATTAAATTAAATGCTGCTTCTGCTGTTAGAGGGAGAATGAGAAAGACTCAGAAAGGGAGCTGGAGGGAGAGAGAGACATACGTGATTCCTGTCCTTGAGGAGTTTGTAATTATTTTCAATAGTTGAGAAATGGCAGAAGGCCTTTTTTAAAAAAAAAATAAAATATTTTGTTCTTGTTTTTGTTTAGTATAAATGAATATCATTTAAAATACGCTACTAGGATTTGCCATATAAGAATGTATATAATCAGGGACAGTCCTTTTGAATTAATATGATGTGGAATCAATAGTATCAAAGTGTATATGGATTCTCTTTGTTCTTTTAAGCATTTGATAGTTTGTAAACAAATAGTTTAATTAAAAAGTCAATGGAAACCAAGATATAATTGCATTATATCTTTGACCTATTACCAGGATATATTTTATTATGATTAATAACACTAATAAGAATCACTACCATTTATTGAAATATTTTTAAAATGAAGTGTAATTTTTTAGTGACTCCACATGTAATTCTCAAAAACCTCTATGAAATGAGAAGTGTTATCACAATTTGTGTGTGTTTGTCCTTCACCTGTGTCCGACTCTTTGTGACCCCACAGACTGTAGCCTACCAGGCTCCTCTGTCCATGAAATTCCCCAGGCAAGACTACTGGAGTGGGTTGCCATGCCCTTCTCCAGGGGATCTTCCTGACCCATGTACTGAACCTGGGTCTCCTGCATAGCAGGCAGATTCTTTACCTTCTGAGCCACCAGGGAAGTTTATAGATGTGTTAACTGGGGATTAGAAGATATATGTGAATTATATACATACCAAGACATTACAGCCCTCATTTGTGTAGCTCGAAAGTGCTGAACCTGAAATTAGAGCCCAGCTAGTTTGTCTCCTATCCTGTTTGTTTCGTATTTTTCTCAAGTTAAAGGAAAGGGAAATTTAAAAAATGGAATGGACCCGCCTCCATTATGATTTCTCAAAATAATTGTTAATAGTCTACATTCTAGCTTTCCAGGTGACTTTGGTAAGCTTATAAAAAATCAAACAAATAGAACCTAAAGAATAAAATTTGTAATATGCAAAAATAGACAATCTAAGTTGTTTAGAAATAAAATAGTGATTATCACTGTTTCAGTATCATTAGGGTTTGTGGATAAATTGAAAATTATGATTTAATTTTTTTTGGTTGTTTTAAATCATCTTTCATCATTAGGGAATGAATTCAATTCTGACTCAAAACAAAATTCTTCTCTGAAAAAATATATTTGGTAATCCTGAGAATTAAGAACAAAAAAACTAATTAAATTTAAGACAGATTTTTTAGAACCAAGAAAATATCAGCCCTTCATATCTTACTTGTTATTTTAATGAGGTGGAATATAAAATCCTTATTAAAATGATGACACATATGTATGTGAAATAATAATTGTGATGCATTTCAAGGTCAATTCAAAAGACTTCAGTTGAAATAGATTTGTGTTATTCAAGGATGGGAAAATATTTGGCTTAGACAAAATGTTTCTTATCCCTTTTCTTTTTTTTTTTACTCTTTCAAATGTCCAACTGAGTTGATAAAAATTATGAATAAAATTAAACCAAGTATATAATGTATATCTAAAAACAGTATGTAATATATTAACATATATAATTTAAAAATAATTATTAAGTTTTATATTTGTTTTGAAAGCAAGCAATCCTGAGAATAAAATATGCTATTGCATTTCTTTAGAGATTATTTCTGTAGTTACTGTGGAAAGGTCAGTGTTTACATCAAAAGCAAGGACTGGGAAGTTCTGAATTTGTCCTGATTTTGTCACTGGTGATAAAACTTTGTAAAAATTTCTTAAATTCTCATTTAGAGTTTCTACTTTTGAAAATGAAAAAAATAAATGAAAGATATAAGGTAACTTCCAGCCTCTTACTATGTTTACTTTGTAAAGCAGGTTAATTTGTTTGTCACATGATTTTCTTAAGAGTATGGAATATGTTAATCTGTATTGCTTTTATTACTTATTTCTATCATTGCAGAAAAATCACTAATAAACTATAGTGAAAAGTGTAGATCTCTATTAATATCTCTCAGAAATAAATGTTGGTAGCAAAATGATCACTAAACCTCAAGACTTCTTGAGAATTTGCATGCATGTACATGAAATAGAATCAGCAAATACATAATATTTTATATTATTTCTGCACTTAACATTTTGTGAACATCTTTTGATGCTATCTAAATTTTTTCTGTAACAAAATATTCAGGGGCTGTATAGAATTTCATTGTATGGCTACACCATATTTATTAAATCAATCCTCAGTTGATGGACATTGTCATTAAGGCTTCCCTGGTGGCTCGGTCGGTAAAGAATCCACCTGCAATGCAGGAGACCTGGGTTTGATCCCTGAGTTGGGAAGACCACCTGGAGGAGGGCATGGCAACTCACTCCAGTATTCTTGTCTGGAGAATCTCCATGGACAGAGGAGCCAGTGGGCAACATAGAATCGCAAAGTCAAATACGACTGAGCGACTGAGCACACACTATTTGAACTAAGTTGTATTAAAATATCCTTTGTATTCATATTTGATGCAACTGTAACACTTTTTCACTAAAAAATATTATAAGTAGGAATACGGAACCCAAAGCGGGATTGATACATATTTTAGATATTGATATATTTATATATTTATATGTATAGATTTTGATACAGAGCTGTGTTGTGCTGTGCTTAGTCTCTCATTCATGTCTGATTCTTTTCGACTGCATGGACTCTAGCCTGTCAGTCTCCTCTGTCCATGGGATTCTCCAGGCAAGAATACTGGAGTGAGTTGCCATGCCCTCCTCCAGGTGGTCTTCCCAACTCAGGGATCAAACCCAGGTCTCCTGCATTGCAGGTGGATTCTTTACCAGTTGAACTACCAGGGAAGCCTGATACAGAGATATGCTTCCTTAAAAATATTAATTAATGTTCACACTGCAAGTATATGTGAGTTCCATTTGCACATACCCAGACCAGTCCTGGATATCTCCCTCAGGATATTCTTACTTGCCACCTTTGTGAATCTCTAAGGTGAAATTAGTAATTCCCTTTATCACTTAAAATTTTTATTGCCAAGTAACTATCACAAATGGGCTTTCTGAGATGGCTCAGTGGTAAAGAATCTGCCTGCCATGCAGGAGACCCAGGGTCAGGGTCAGGAAGATCCCTTTGAGAAGAAAATGGCAACCCACTCCAGTATTCTTGCCTGGGAAATCCAATGGACAGTGGATCCTGGCAGGGTACAGTCCATGGGATCAAAAAAGAGTTGGACTTGGCTTAGCTACTAAACAAGAACAATAACAACTATCTCTAATACCTTTTCTTTTTTTTTTTTAACAGTTTTAACTTCATTTATGTATATATACATATATATAAACCATGTCAAAATGGCCTAATTGTTACTGCGCTGACAATTAAGTTTTTTTTTTTTTTTTTTTTTTAAATTTTATTTTATTTTTAAACTTTACATAATTGTATTAGTTTTGCCAAATATCAAAATGAATCCACCATAGGTATACATGTGTTACAATTAAGTTTTAAAAACAGTCTAGAGTGCTGCATTTGTATCATTTACCTATGAGTTTACAAAGCTCATTTGCCCAGCATTTCTCTCTTTTTTTTTAAATTTTTTAAAATTTTATTTTATTTTTAAACTTTACAATATTAGTTTTGCCAAATATCGAAATGAATCTGCCACAGGTATATCTGTGTTCCCCATCCTGAACCCTCCTCCCTCCTCCCTCCCCCTACCCTCCCTCTGGGTCGTCCCAGTGCACCAGCCCCAAGCATCCAGTATCGTGCATCAAACCTGGACTGGCGACTCGTTTCATACATGATATTATACATGTTTCAATGCCATTCTCCCAAATCTCCCCACCCTCCCCCTCTCCCACAGAGTCCATAAGACTGATCTATACATTAGTATCTCTTTTGCTGTCTTGTACACAGGGTTATTGTTAGCATCTTTCTAAATTTCATATATATGTGTTAGTATACTGTATTGGTGTTTTTCTTTCTGGCTTACTTCACTCTGTATAATAGGTTCCAGTTTCATCCACCTCATTAGAACTGATTCAAACGTATTCTTTTTAATGGCTGAGTAATACTCCATTGTGTATATGTACCACAGCTTTCTTATCCATTCATCTGCTGATGGGCATCTAGGTTGCTTCCATGTCCTGGCTATTATAAACAGTGCTGCGATGAACATTGGGGTACACGTGTCTCTTTCCCTTCTGGTTTCCTCAGTGTGTATGCCCAGCAGTGGGATTGCCGGGTCATAAGGCAGTTCTATTTCCAGTTTTTTAAGGAATCTCCACACTGTTCTCCATAGTGTCTGTACTAGTTTGCATTCCCACCAACAGTGTAATAGGCCATTTGCATTCTTCTCTCTGAATTGCCTTTTTAAAAAATATTTATTTATTTTAATCGGAGGCTAGTTACTTTATAATATTGTGGTGGTTTTTGCCATACATTGACGTGAATCAGCCACAGCTGTACATGTGTCCCCCCATCCTGAGCCCCTCTTCCACCTCCCTCCCCACTCCATCCCTTTGGGTTGTCCCAGAGCACTGACTTTGAGTACCCTGCTTCATGTGTTAAACTTGCGCTGGTCATCTATTTTACATATGGCAATATACATATTTCAGTGCTTTTCTGAACTTTTTATGTCATTACTGATTTTTTTTCTCTTTAGAATAATTTTTTTTGTTAGTGATTTATTGGAACTTTCTATATATTAAGGTTATGACCCTCTGTCATATATTAAACATACTTCCTTATGTAATAACTTTGTGAATACTATCTTTTGATGTACTAAAAGAGTATTATGGATTTTGATCTTAGTTTTTAGATTTTGAAAAGTCTTGTGTCCCATAAGATTAAAAAAGTGTTCAAATCATACTTTATTATTTTAGGTATTTTTATGTAAATATCAAATCTCATTTGAAATGTGGTTTAGAGTAAGTTTTGAAGCAGGAATATACATAGATAACATAGATAGGTGTCACAATAATATTTAATACAATCTATTATTTTCCTAATGATTTGAAATGTTGTCTTTATCATATAAGAAATCTCATATGTCCTTAGGTCTTTGCTTTTATTTCTGTTATTTACCTCATTAGTATTTTCCTATATTGTTGTACCAACACTGCTGCTGCTACTGCTGCTAAGTCGCTTCAGTCCTGTCCAACTCTGTGCGACTCCATAGACAGCAGGCCACCAAGCTCCCCTTTCTCTGGGATTCTCCAGGCAAGAACACTGGAGTGGGTTGCCATTTCCTTCTCCAGTGCATGAAAGTGAAAAGTGAAAGTGAAGCCACTCAGTCAGTGGCTCTAAGCGACCTCTTGGCCTGTAGCCTACTAGGCTCTTCCAATGGGATTTTCCAGGCAAGAGCACTGGAGTGGGTTGCCATTGCCTTCTCCATGTACCAACACTAGATGGTTTTAATTATTCTGATTTTAAATATCAAGATAAATTTCCAACAATGATGTATTATCTCATACCTGTTAGAATGACTGTCATCAAAAAGGCAAGAAATAACAAGTACTGATAAGGATGTGGAGAAGAGGGAACTCTTGTGCTGAGTGGGTGGTAACGTAAATTGATTCAGCCACTAAAGAAAACAGTATGGAGTGTCCTCAAAAAAATAAAAATAAAAAATACCATACTAAAATATGGTAAAAATAAAAATAAAAATACTACCATATGATTCAGCAGTTCCCCTTCAGAGTATTTATCCAAAGGAGATGAACCACCAACTTAGATACTTTATCTATTTCTCTCTCTACCTACCTGCCTGTATATATATCCTCATATTCATTGAAGCATTATTTACAATAGCCAAGATATGGAAAAAAATCTATCAACGGATAGATAAAGAAAACATGATATGTAAATATATAAAAGATACATATACAATGGAATATTATTCCGACCAACAATAAGTAAGTCTTACCATTTGTGACCATATGGGTGGGCCTTGAGAGCTTTATGTAAAAAGAAATAAATCAGAGAAAGACAAATATTGCTTGATCTCACTTTTATGTGGAATCTAAAATCAAATAAAAAACAAACTCATCAATAAAACAGAACAAATTGAGATTGATGGATGCCAGAGGCAGGGACTGGGAAGTGGGTGAAGTAAGTGAAGGGGGTCAAAAATACAGACTTTTATGTAAATAAATACAGTGTAAAGTTTTAAAATAAATGTCATGGGGGTGCAATTTATAACATGATGGCTATAGTTGGTAATACTGTTTTGTATATTGAAAGTTCCCAAGAGAGTAAATTTTAAAAGTTATCACAAGAAAAAAAAAATGTAGCTGTGTGGTGATAGATGTTAAGTATACTTACCATGGAGATCATTTTACAACATGTACAGATACTCTATTACCTGGGTTTCCCTAGTGGCTCAGATGGTGAAGAATCTGCCCCCAGTGTGGGAAACCTGGTTTGGTCCCTGAGTTGGGAAGATCCTGGAAAAGGTAGTAGCTACTGATTCCAGTGTTCTTGCCTGGAGAATTCCTGGCAGGCTACAGTCCATGGGATCACAAAGAGTCGGGCACAAGCTGAGTGACTAGCACTTTCACTGTCTTTACAATAAAACTAATATAATGTTTTATGTCAATTATAATTTAAAAGAAGACAAATCTCCCTTCATAGTGTTTCTACTTAGTTATACTTAACCATTATGAAACAATTATACCTTCATACAATCTTTAAATTTTAGCAAGTTAAAAATAATGCTACTTGTATTTTGGTTGTAATTGCACTACAATTTATGAAGGAATGTGGAAGGAAATTTACTTCTTAATAGGATTAGTTCTTCCTATTGAAGAACATACTAGGTCTCATCATTTATACATATTCTTTTATGTCCTTCTGTAAAATTTTATTTTTCCCTATGTAAGTTTTGCAAACTTCTTATTGAATTTATTCCTATAGGCCTTACATAATTCTTGTTAAATTCAGTGCTTTTCAGTTTTTATGGTTATTGAGAATGAGATTTTGTATCCAATGACTACTTTTGATTCCTGGCCAAAAGAACACATGCCATATAACCACCCTAGAAGGGGTATCTTTTAATTTTACAACCCAGAACACCATTTCCATTTCAATTTATGCATGAGGTGCCGTGAGTATCACTAACATATTTAAAATGTGTATGTAAAAAAATTGTGCATTTTTTTCACAGTTTGTTATATTTCTAATCAGTGTAAGCATCTTAAAAATGATTGTTTCATTTCAACTTCAGTCTTCTACTTTGGATTCATTTACTTGGTCCAATAGAACCAACATAAAGACCACTGAGGGTATAGTCTTAAAGAGCTCATTTCTTCCTTTAACCTTATTGAGTGAAGTTTAGATTTAAAGCAATAGCCTCTGCCTAATATATGCCATTTTATTTTGCACATAGTAACGTTATGAAAATAAGAAATTTGGATATAGGAGGCCAAATTATCATCATGTGCTTGTGCGTGCTAAGTCACTTCTGTCATGTCTGACTCTTTCCAACCCTTTGACCTGCCTGGTTCCTCTGTCCATGGGATTCTCCAGGCAAAAACACGAGTGGATTACCATGCCCTCCTGCAGGGGATCTTCCCAACCCAAGGATTGAACCTGCTTCTCTTAAATTTCCTGCATTGGCAGGCAGGTTCTTTACCATTAGTGCTACCTTCAGCATATGCTACATCTAAACTCTGGTGTCTATTCCTTGAAATATGGATGATTCAATTACAAATAGTTCAAGAGGAGCTATTTCATGTTGAGAACAGTTCAGTTCAGTTCAGTCACTCAGTCGTGTCTGACTCTTGGTGACCCCATGGAGGCTATGCTCCAGGGTTCCCTGTCCATTACCAGCTCCCAGAGTTTGCCCAAACTCGTATCCATTGAGTGTGTGATGCCATCCAGCCATCTCATCCTCTGTTGTCCCCTTCTCCTCCTGCCTTCAATCTTTCCCAGTATCAGGGTCTTTTCCAAGGAGTCAGTTCTTTGCATCCAGTGGCCAAAGTATTGGAGTTTCAGCTTCAGCATCAGTTCTTCTAATGAATATTCAGGACTGATTTCCTTTAGGATTGATTGGTTTGACCTTGCAGTCCAAGGAACTCTCAAGAGTCTTCTCCAACACTACAATTCAAAAGCATCAATTCTTCGGCACTCAGCCTTCTTTATAGTCCAACTCTCACATCCATACATTACTACTGGAGAAACCATAGCTTTGACTAGATGAATCTTTGTTGGCAAAGTAATGTCTCTGCTTTTTAATATGCTCTCCAAGTTGGTCATAGCTTTTCTTCCAAGGAGCAAGCGTCCTTTAATTTCATGGCTGCAGTTACCATCTGCAGTGATTTTGAGCCCCCCAAAATAAAGTCTGTCATGGTTTCCACTGTTTTCCCATCTATTTACCATGAAATGATGGGGCCAGATGCTATGATCTTAGTTTTTTCAAAGTTGAGTTTTAAGCAGGCTTTTCTACTCTCCTCTTTCACTTTCATCAGAAGGCTCTTTAGTTCCTCTTTGCTTTCTGCCATAAGGGTGGTGTCATCTGCATATCTGAGGTTATTGATATTTCTCCTGGCAATCTTGATTCCAGCTTGTGCTTCATCCAGCCTGGCATTTTACATGATATACTCTGCATATAAGTTAAATAAGCAGGACGACAATATACAACTTTGATGTACTCCTTTCCCTATTTGGAACCAGTCTGTTGCTCCATGTCCAGTTGTAACTGTTGCTTCTTGACCTGCATACAGATTTCTTAGGAGACAGGTAAGGTGGTCTGGTACTCCCCACATCTTGAAGAATTTTCCACAGTTTGCTGTGATCCACACAGTCAAAGGCTTTGACCTAGTCAATAAAGCAGAAGTAGATGTTTTTCTGGAACTCTCTTGCCTTTTCAATGATCCAACAGATGTTGGCAATTTGGTCTCTTGATTCCTCTGCCTTTTCTAAATCCAGTTTGAACATCTGGAAGTTCACTGTTCATGTACTGTTGAAGCCTGTCTTGGAGAATTTTTAGCATTACTTTACTAGCATGTGAGATGAGTGCAGTTGTGCAGTAGTTTGAGCATTCTTTGCATTGCTTTTCTTTGTGATTGGAATGAAAATCAACCTTTCCAGTCCTGTGGCCACTGCTGAGTTTTCCAAATTTGCTGGCCTATTGCGTGCAGCACTTTAACAGCATCATCTTTTAGAATTTGAAATAGCTCAGCTGAAATTCCATCACCTACACTAGCTTTGTTTGTAGAACTGTTACAACCAGAAAATAAACCAGTGTAACTGACACTCTGTGTGTGAATATTGCCACAAACACCTATTTCAGAGTGAAGACTTGGCTAGAGTTACTACTAAATCTGACCTTGAATTTTATCTATAGACTTGATCACCAGTATTGAGAACTATACAAGCTCTTTCATTATATAAACTATAAATCATAATTGGTTTGATGGTTTTAAATACATTGCTTGTCAATCTGAACAATTGTAATTATCATTCTGAGTCCATCCACTAGAATAGTTTAGTTTGAGGTTTGAGATTTTTAGAAAACATCTCAATGTGTGTTACAAAAATTTGGAGAAACTATACCATATACATTTTACTGGATTTAGTGACTCCATTGTTGACTTGTGAAAGTCACTCAGTCTTGTCCACAAGCCATAAGGGAAGCCCAAGAATACTGGAGTGGGTAGCCTGTCCCTTTTCCAGCGGATCTTCTTGACCCAGGAATCAAACTGAGATCTCCTGCATTGAAGGTGGATTCTTTATCAACTGAACTATCAGGGACACCCTTGTGGCTCAGCTCATAAAGAATCTGCCTGCAGTGCAACAGACCTGGGTTTGATCCCTGGGTTGGGAAGTTCCCCTGGAGAAGGGAAAGGCTACCCACTCCATTATTCTGGTTTGGAGAATTCCATGGACTGTTTAGTTCATGGGGTCACAAAGAGTCGGACACGACTGAGTGACTTTCACTTTCTTCATTGACTTGTAACTTTTGTGTTGGTTAAATCAGATATGCCTTCTGAGCGAGAGCTCAGAAGTTGTAGGAGAAAATAATTCTGTAAGCTAGGCCCATATTGCAAATTGTTGTTTAGTTGCTAAGTCATTTCTGATTCTCTTGCAATCTCAAGAACTATAGCCTGCCAAGCTCCTCTATCCATGGGATTTCCCAGGCAAAATACTGGAGTGGGTTGCCATTTCCTTCTCCAGGAAATTTTCCTGACCCAGGTATTGAACCCAGGTCTCCTGCATCGCCAGGCAGATTCTTTACCACTGAACCACCTGGGAAGCCCTATTTATATATTATATATTGCTAATAGTGAATAGTATTTGACTGTCATGCATGTAGACACATGTATACATACACATGCATATAAATATGAAACCAAGTATGAAATGGTTCTATTTTTCTAAAGTTATTACTTATCACTAAGTAGTCAGCTTACCAGGTTGAATTATTTAAGATTGATGAGCTTAAGCTATGTGCATGAGTAGATTGAAATATATTGTGAAATAATAATGCCACATATATCAGCTTGAAAAGACCTTTAGCATCTCTGGGCAGGAAGGTGTACTTCCTGTGACTCAATAGTGGCAAACTAGAACAGAGAGGGAATTTTCATGCTATTTTGCATGTGCTTACCAAATACACATTTTTATATGCAAAATGAAATGTTTATACCAGATAAATCTTTTTGTATTAAAGTATTGACATGCTGGGGCTTCCTGGGTGATGCTAGTGGCAAAGAACTTGCCTGCCAATGTGAGAGATGCCAGAGACAAAGGCAGATCCCTGGGTTGGGAAGATCCTCTGGACGAGGGAACTGGAGAATACTCCAGTATTCTTGCCTAGAGAATCCCATGGACATAGAAGCCTCGGGGCTACTGTCCATAGGATCTCAAAGAGTTGAACATGACTGAAGTGGCTTAGCATGCATTAACATGCTGCTGCTGCTGCTAAGTCGCTTCAGTCGTGTCCGACTCTGTGTGACCCCATACAGGCTACATTTCAGTAAATTCAGACGATGTATCAAGAGAGGCTTAGTCTTTGGACAACTGTGTGTTGGCTTTGTACTCATAAAAAATACAAATATGGTACTATCATAAATAGAAAGCTTACTACAGCACAATTGAAGGGAATACAGATTTATTTCTCTTTTTAAAAGATATTTAGAAAATTTCTTCAAAGCTATATTTTTAGAATATGTTTTAAGCTGGATATTAATGAGGAGGCATGCTTTTGATGTTGGTGCTCATCTTTTTTCAGCTAGTGTTGGCCAAAAGATTGTTGATATTTTATAGCAGAAGTAAACCAAATATGGCTGGGTATATGGTCTTATTTATATAATAAAATATAATAAGTATGCCATGAAATATAAAATGCTCTGGGAATAGTTCAGTGGAAGGTATATCATATGGAATTGCACATCTTTACTTGGTTTTCATGCTTGTATGTTTGTTAGGACTTTACTTGAAAGAGAAATGATTCAAATTAAAGAAGAATATGTTAAAGGTGTAATTTAATGGAGAAATACATTTTTATTAATTCAGGTTATTAAAGCATAAAAAGGAAAACAAAAATAATGTGAAGCTCTGTCTCATTTGTTATGTTAGATTGGCTCTTCAACTGTCACAGATCGTTTTTTTTAAAAGTAGCAAATTAGGTTCAGGTTTGTTTTATAACAGATTGTGAAATTTTATAAACTAATAACAGGGATGCTTTGTGAAGATTGATACATTGTTGGTATAAGAATAAGAATCAAGAAAATCTCTTCTACTCTTGGTCTTTTTAAAAGTTTTGCTCTACTGGGTACCATTGCTTTCTGTCCTAAGGTCAGGACCCTGTCTGTTTTCTTAAATATTCCAACCACGGCCAGTTCTAGTTCAAAAGGTTCTAACTCATGGAGTTATATAATAAATAAATTAATAATACATTAGAATAACCTGTTATTCCTTTTATTAGTTCCTTTTGCTCTTAAGACTGCAGTGCAACAAAATTGTAGTTTTGATCTTTGCTTACATTCAACTTGCAATTGTTATTCAAGGGTGTTTTCATTGGTTTTTCAGAATTTGCTCTTGGAAGTCGTTGTACATTATCACAGTAGTCCTGCAGTTATGTAAGGATCTTCATATCAGTGATAGATGACTGCAGAATACACAGATCTCTTCAAAAATGCTTCCCAACATGACATATTTAAAGCAGGTAGCATTTACTCCTGAAGTTTGTATACTGGAATCACGGCTAGGATTAAAAACTAAAGGGTAGAACTAAACAGGAGTGCCAGATTGTACATAAAATGAGGTATAATTGTTGTAAATTAATGCTTCATAAAAATGTCATAATATGTCATATGTAAGAAGAGCAGGAAAATTAATAATGAATTAATCTAGCCTATCAGATAAATAAAGCCAAATTGTAACCTTGATCTGTAAATGTTTTTGTTAATATTCTCTCTGAAGTTGGTTGAAATGTATTTAAAGAACAGAATGAAAGACAATCTGTTTTTTTATTACTCAATGAGAACTAAATGCATTTGGTTGTTACTTCTCCAACTGGCAGAAACGTAGTTTTCTTTCCTAAAACTGACGAAAGCAGGTTTACTTGTGAAAATTTATGGGGTGTATGTTTTCTTTCAGATGTTTTTATAAGCACTGGTAGCATTTCATAGAATTTGAAAATCTTGCCACTTTCACTTATAAGCTGTAATGCGGCCCAGATTACTTAATTCATTAAACTATCCATTTTCTCACCTATAGAGTAGGATTAATAGTAGTCTTAGCCTTAAAGCATTATTCTAAAAGTTAAATGATTTAATATACATAGAAGACTTAGGTTCTTTGAATATAATAAAGTTCAATAAATAGTATCTGATAATAATATTATACACATAAATTTTCTATGATCCACAAGACCTCTGACACATTCATGAATTCCGTTTATACAGAATGGACACCCAATCAAGGGTAATATTATCCTGAAGATAGTTCTTAAATCATGATGTTTCGATGGTCACTAAACTAGGATTCTGGAGACCTGTATTCTAAATCTGTGTCATGTGCCCACTAGTATGTAATGTCAACTAAGTAATTTTTTCCTCCTCTCCGGACCAGAGTTACATTTCTGTTGGGAAAGTGGGGAAAGCTTGGGTTAATATATCCTTCCAGTTCTGAAATCCTGAAAATCAAGTCTAAATTAAAAACAACAACAACAACAACATATTTTTGATTCTAAAGTGTTAAATTTGCAACCAAAGTTGGAAGGAACTAGGGGGAGAAAAAACAGAATTGCTTATTGGGCCAGAAAAAAAAGCTGACAGATAGTAGTCGTGTTGTTTATCAGAAAATATGCTTCTTTCCAACTGAATATTTTGCAATTGTTTTGTAGAATAAGCACTTTGCTAATTCTGTAGAGCTTTAGGGGTGTACTCCTCCCAGAGTGTTCTGGCTGTAGGAAGTAGTTAGACGCTAATATTTCTTTATGTTAATATCATTAGTTCACATTTCTGAGAAGAATTTTATTGAGAAACTAAAACATAAAACAACATACAAATTCTACTCTCAGCCCCTTATAGAAGCAGTTTTCTTTCTGGATCAAATATGTCTAATTTTAAAAGTGTAATAACATAGGGGGCTATTAAATGTGCTTGAATCTAACGAGCATTATTTCAAAAGACAAAGATCAAAGGTTCATATACAGAAAACGATACCCTTCTTTTTGGAAATAGCATGGAACTTCACCTTGGGAAATGCAGATGCTCTTCAACATAGCTTTATAACTCCCCTTTGCTGCTATGATAGAGGGAAGTAAAAGAACTGATTGTACAACTTAGTAATGCTCGGAAGACAGCTCAGACTTCTCTGGTTCATTTGAAAGTAGTTGCCAAGGTCATTCTCAGAGTGAGAAAAATAGTAAATGAAATACAAATGTTGAGTACATGCCCTTCCTACCTTCAAAGTTTGATGTACTTGC
Organism: Bos indicus x Bos taurus; assembly: GCF_003369695.1. Lineage (NCBI taxonomy): Eukaryota > Metazoa > Chordata > Mammalia > Artiodactyla > Bovidae > Bos > Bos indicus x Bos taurus. The sequence goes on from NC_040082.1 coordinate 37,432,131, forward strand.
TTTGCCAAGACAGAAATCTATGACTTTGATGTCACAGAGTTGCTCAGATTTCACCCTCCATCGGAGAAGGCGATGGCACCCCACTCCAGTTCTCTTGCCTGGAAAATCCCTTGGGCGAAGGAGCCTGGTGGGCTGTAGTCCATGGGGTCTCGAAGAGTCGGACATGACTGAGCGACTTCACTTTCACTTTTCACTTTCACGCATTGGAGAAGGAAATGGCAACCCACTCCAGTGTTCTTGCCTGGAGAATCCCAGGGACGGGGGAGCCTGGTGGGCTGCCGTCTATGGGGTCACACAGAATTGGACACAATTGAAGCGAATTAGCAGCAGCAGCAGCACCCTCCATAGTTTGGTTTAGATACCATCTTTCAACATTATATTTTGAAATTTAATGCTTCCCTGGTGGCTCAGACGGTAAAGCGTCTGCCTACAATGCGGGAGACCAGGGTTCAATCCCTCGGTCAGGAAGATCTCCTGGAGAAGGAAATGGCAACCCACTCCAGTATTCTTGCCTGGAAAATCCCATGGATGGAGGAACCTGGTAGACTACAGTCCATGGGGTTGCAAAGAGTCGGACACGACTGAGCGACTTCACATACACATACCAAGGCTATTTCCTGGTTCAGTATAAATACTTTGAACAATGAAAATACCGATACTAACATTTTTACCACGTTTGAAGATTTTAAAAGCACCTTTAATATAGTCTACCTCATTTGATCCTTTCATCATTTCTGAGATGTGAACATAATAAGTGTTTGTATATTTTTCCTTCCCTCACTCTCTTTTTCAAAAAATATCCTATTGTTAAGTAACTTATTAATACTTATATAGTTAACTAAATAGCAGAATTTGAACTAGAATCCTTTACAGACTTGAATCCAGTGTTCTCTTTACTAATTCAGGAAGCAAGTTAGTGAAAGTATAATCAAGGAAAAAGTTTTTTAAAGCATTAAAAAAGAGTAATGGAGGTTTCGGTGACCAGAGTTAAGGTAATTGGAATAAGCACCAAATGCATTTCTTTAAAGAGACTGTAAACCTAATAGTTAATCCAAAAGGAGCAGCTCAGATTTGCTACATGTCGTTTTTTTAATGCCTTGTGTATTCTCAGTAACATACAATACAGTGGTATGTACTCAGTCGCGTCTGACTCTTTGTGACCCCATGAACTCCTCTGTGCATGGGATTCTCCAGGCGAGAACACTGGAGCTGGTTTCCATTTCCTCCTTGAGGTGATCTTCCTGATCCAGGGATTGAACCTGCATATCTTGCATCTCCTGCATTGGCAAGTGGATTATTTACCACTAGCACCACCTGGGTAATCTCAGGAAACCACTAAAACCAATGGTCCTCCAGCTTTTCTTCTTTTCTTTCCCCATGAGATTTGTCTAGGACTGAAGAATTGGCACACTGAATCAAGCATCGTGTTATAAATCACGTATATTCTGAGTTACAGCCAACACAGTAGATCTCTTGTAGACAACCCCTCAAAATCAGTAAACATGATGTGTTTTACCTGTTTTCTGAGGCAGTGTATTGCATCAGCTATTGTTTGGCAAACTTTATTGATCGTTGAAGGCTAATGTGGCAAGCTATAATGACGAGGTTAGCCATGTTCCTTTTGTGTTTATCCCATCAGGGCAGATATACTTTATCCATGATCCTAGAGCCCATAGAAAAGCAGCAGAATTTCTCTCCTGAGATTTGCCAGGGTACCAGCTGTCATAGGATATATGCATTCTCGTGAACCATCTTCACAGTATGTGGTCTGGACACAGATGGACTCCATTAACATCTGAAGCACGTGTGAACTCAAGCAAGTTACTAATTCCTGAGCCTCAATTTCCTCATCTGTACAATGAGCTAAATCTCTTCCTGAAGTTATTGCCAATTAAATATGATAGGTTACCTTTTTAGGATACTTGCTGGGAGAAGAAAGCATTCTGCATTCATTAAAAATCAACTTTAATACATATGAATGTTGGCTATCACAGTATGTCAAAAAAAAAAAAAAAGGCTGGGGGACACTCTTCCTAAAGAAGCAATGGGAAAAGATGAAGTTGTGCATAGCTGGAAACTGAATATTAAGAATTTGAACAGACTAATCTTTTCATTTTGTAAGTACACAGTTACATAAGGATTTGTTCTTTGTGAAATTAAAGCATGCAAATAAAAATTAGCAAAGCAAAAGAGCATTTTACAGGTCACCACATCACAGTCTCCTAATTTTATGAAGGAAGAGCTGAGTGTCAGTTAGGTTCAAGGTTACAAATGACATAGAACAAGTACTTTGACATCCAACTTTTATAATCCTGGCCTCCCTACATACTTTTAGAGGCAGCTATAGAAATACTTACTAATTATACAACTCACAAAATTCTCATGGCCAGGTGGGAGGCTTGATTTTTTTTTTTAATTGCTAGGAACTTTTCCTCTTTCCTTTAATGTCCTTATATTGCACTGGGTGGTAAATTATCTTGTAAGTGGGTCGCTAAGGCCCATTTTCTGCTCCATTTTCATGCAAAATCTAACATTTACACTGGCTAAAGAGGGAAAAACAACGTTGGAAAATAGAACTGTACAAAGAAAATATGATCATGGCATTAGATGCCATTTAAAAAATCAAATGTATTTTTTATTCCACTTTGACCTTGCTTGGCTTGTTGGGAAGATTTCCTTGACTTAAGTTTTCTGTCACATGATTAGCAGATTTAAAGAACAAAGAAACTGCAGAATGACTTGCAGAATTTCATCTTTCTTTACCTTTGTTCACTTTCAGATCATTTTTTGTCTCCTTAAACTGGGATATTATTTTTAAATCTTAGTTTCCCATAACAGTGTCCCTGGGATTTTTCTGAATTTATTCCTTTTATTTTAATTTGCTCTACTTATTATGAACTGTTTATTGATTGCCTTTATTCTTTATTTAGTTGGTGCTTCAATCTTTGATGAGCCTAACTAGCAAAATTATGATAACTGCTTTTATTGAATCTCAAAAGTTTCAACATGAGGCTTCATTGATTTTCCCTGCATCAGTAGTTGTTGGGTGGCCACTTTTTGTGGTCGAATGGTTCTCAAAAGGGTACATGCCTAGATGGGAGATCATAAAGTCTCCTGCATACATTCATGGGTATGTTTCTAAAAAAAGCGTTCCTCTTCAAAAAAAGATGATATCTTAGTGTAGGCCAAATATAATCTCTGTGCTTCAGGGAAGGCTGTTTGGAATTGTAAGATAATTGAAATGAACATATGGGGAGTGCACTCTGTGAGTCTATATGTGTGCATGGATCAATTTCTAGTCTTATTTTAAAGTGTTATCAGTTCAGCTGTGTCTCAGAGTCTCTAGAAGGAAACCTCTGACCTGCCTATTAATCTCTTTCCTAGTATGTGCTAAGGGGCATCACAGCTTTCAAAACAATGACATCTAAACTTAACCTTTCTTAACAGACTGAAATGGCCATCTGAATGTGTTCATTACCACTTCATAAATTCCACCCTGAAGCTACTTTCTGTTCTTTGTTAACCTTATAAAACTCAAAGGTAGTTGTCATTAGGTTAGTGCCTGAGAAATGGCCATTATAGCATTCCACAATGATTTGAGTTAATAAATTCTACTTTGAGGTAGAATTTGGTATTGGAACTTATTTCAATAGCTCATGCTATAGGTATGACATAAAGAATTCTGATTTAGTTTATAAATTATAATTTATAATAGGTCTTTTATTGCCTTTGAAAATAATGTGCATGCTTGAAGATATCTTCTCAAAATATGCAGTGACTTTATTGGTGTCTCTTTATTACCTGTCGTGAATCAGAACACCTTTCTGTTATCTGGGTATATTTATAGCCACTCTCAGAAATCTCTGGCTTCTGCAGAATTCAGTGTTTATGAATGGCATGCTCTCAATAATCAAGAATAATTCTCTGGTCAAGGAGCATCACCTATAAAAGACTGCTTTATGGTAGGATCATAAATATAATAAAATCTGTTTCCAACTTTCACAATCAAAGATACTTTTTACTATGAACTATTACAGAAGTCAGGGACTCCCAGAGGATTTATTTATTTATTTATATTTTTAAATTGGAGTATGTTTGCTTTAAAGCAGTTATGCCTGCTTTACAGTGTTGTTAGTTTCTGCTGTAGAACAGTGTGGATCTGCCATTAAATATAAGTATATCCCCTCCCTCTTGAGCCTCCCCCAAACCTGCTGCACCCCTCCAGTTTATCACAGAGCCCCAGACTGAGCTGAGCTCCCTGTGCTGTGCAGAGGCTTCCCACTTGCTGTCTGTGTCACACACGGAAGTGTGTGCGTCAGTGCTGCTCTCTCACTTTGTCCCAGCCTCTCCTTCCCCTCTTGTGTCCACAGGTCCATTCTCTGTCTGTGTCAGAGGATTTTAACTGACCATTAAAAACATCAATCCTGTTGACCTGTTTTTCCATTAAGTTACAGCAACAGAGGGTGGTAGTGTCCCCAGCTGCAGATGTCTGTGTGAGACCTCCTTTTAGACAGAGATAAAAACTTGCTCTTTATTTTCTTTATAAGTTATTGCTTAGATTACTGGAATTTTTCAAATCAGAAACAGCTATTTTCAGGGGATTCTTTTTGTTCATACTTTTTATTTTGTATAAAGTATTGAAAAAATAGCAAGCTTCCCCCTTGTGTTTCAGAAAGTTCTTTTCTTCACATTTACCTCTGTGTTCTCTCATGAACAAGTCAGAAATTTCCAGTTTTATTTCATCATGTGTGAGTTATTTCAGTAGCACTTGCTTCTCACCAAAGTTTAGGTAGCATGTGTTCATTAGACTTGGCCCTTTAAACAACCGCTGTGGCAGTAAGGCATGATTCTGTGACTTAATATGACCCACTTGACAGCCTAAGTACGGAGAGTGACTCAGTCAGTGGGTCACTGTAATTGCAGTAATGCCCAGCCAAATTTTACATTGATTTCCCTTCCACGTTTTCTTCCAGGCCACAATGATGATGAGTGGTGCAGACAAAAAAAAAAAAAAATGTATATGTGCAACTTTATATTACCCCAAATTGGTTCAACCATAAGTCACTGGGAAAAAAAAAACAGTAGTTATCCACTGTACTTACAAGTCAAGATCAAGGTTAATTAACCCTTTTAAATCTAACAAATTTCTTGTAGTGACCTCATCCATGGCTGCACAAATTTACTGTCAGACAGAAATTCAAATTTGAGTTCCTCCCAGCCTTGATGATCCAGTCTTATATATCTTTTAAGATCTATAGTCTTTTATGTTGCTTTTGGGAAGTGTGACCTTATTCTTGCAGAATGATGTGAGAAGATTTTCTCTCAGGGTCACTAATCTAACTCCATGAGGGTTGTAAGAGGAAAGCTGTTATGCCTCTCAAGGACACCATAATAATAACCACATATACCTGATAATACTCGTCTTGTCCCAATTCTGCACCCATCACAGCTGTCTTTGTGAAAAGTTTAAGCACAAACATATAATAAATGTTTCATATAATATCCCTTATCTTACCAGCTTCTGTCCTCTTAATTCATGTATCATACCACAGGCACTGCCTGACCCATTGATATTTAGTCACCAGACAGAATAAGGCCTCGTAAAATATCTGGAAAATTGATGCTGCCTTATAGACATGAAAAAGATGAGATGTTTACTATGTGAGAGGAGGTGAGGTGTCCTCATAAATTAGAGATTGTTGCTAGGAACAAAAGTATAGATGTCCTGAGGACTAGGAACTAATAGATGTGAATGACAGTGTTTTTCAGTTCTTGAGTCAGAGCTTCATTTCCATCTTTGTGTCTGTCACTTGGACTATTGATAGCAATCCATTGTACCTTTATATTTTTGAATATTTGAACACAGATTGAGCAAAACAATTTTAGACAAGGTAAATTTACAATTTTCCAGTCAGAGTGTTTGATGAAATGTGCTGGGCAGTGGTATTACAAGAATAAAATCCATTGTGTTGAAATCTTCCTCCCAGACAAGAATTAGGTCTTCTCTTTCATTTACAAATTCTACAGTTCATTTATCAGAAGTGTGTGCCATGTCGGAAATACCCTTACTCTTAAAATCATAAGATAGCTGAGTTCAAGTTCGATCTCTTATTAATTATGTGTGTTTGGAGCGGATTTTGTTGTCTTTCTTGTCTCTCCTTTTTCTTCCATAATTTGGGCACAGAAGTAACCTCTGTTTACAGTGATGAAATCATGTGTCTTCTGCCGAAACCACAGTATCCACAGGGGTTAAGAAGAGGAGTTTGGAAGTCATGCAGTCACTAACCAGCTGTGAAACCACAGCCGATTCACACATTTTCTTCATCAGCAAAGCAGGGATGATGTCAGCCTCACCATGTTGTTGTGATGATGAGATGAAAAAATCTATATAAAGTCCTTGGTACTCTACATTTTATAACTATTAAACATTCAGGAAATGTTGGCTAAAGTACTGAGAAATATATATGGTAAAGCAGTTATGATTAGTCAACAACAATAAAAGATCTTCAGCTTATTTAAGTACCATTAAATGCAGGCAATGCTAATTGGTATAACTGTGCAGACAAGGAAAGTGAGAGCAAGAGATAACATGCAATACATGTGACCCCCACATTAGTAAATGCTGGGTTCAAGCCTCAGAGTCTTACAGGCAACTGTCTGTGCTCATTTGCTAAAACTGCTGCCTGCTGCTGCTGCTGCTGCTAAGTGGCTTCAGTCGTGTCCAACTCTGTGCGACCCCATAGATGGCAGCCCACCAGGCTCCCCCGTCCGTGGGATTCTCCAGGCAAGAACACTGAAGTGGGTTGCCATTTCCTTCTCCAATGCATGAAAGTGAAAAGTGAAAATGAAGTTGCTCAGTCATGTCCGACTCTTAATGACTCCATGGACTGTGGCCCACCAGGTTCCTCTGTCCATGGGATTTTCCAGGCAAGAGTACTGGAATGGGGTACCATTGTCTTAAAACTGCTGCCTAACCTCCACGATATTGCAGGCAGACGAGCTACCAAGGAACCGGACCAACCTTTGCACGCGTGGTTAGTCATGGCACTGACTCCTCTCATACCTTCCTAGTGCTGTGTGCCACTTGTTCTCTTGTTCTAGTTAAATTACGAGCGATGCCTGTTGATTATTTCATAAAGATGTTTTCTTTCCCACAAAACAGAGTTAAAGGTTTCTCTTGAATCTATTTGATAATTACATTTTTAGTATATTGAAAATAATCTTAGAGTTCCAGCCACAAAATAGGAATCATAAATCATATTTGTTATTAACAGGAAAAAGGCAAATTCCTTTATCAGCTCTTCTCCATGTGGTTCTAACCTTTAGCTCTAAGAAGCTTAGTTAATACATTTGCATGGTAATTAAAAATCAGTGACGTTTAAAGGAACTTAAATCTAATGTGGAATTAATGGGATATGTGAAGCACACCGGAACTTAAATATTTTGTTTAGCTAATTACAGAGCTTAGGTAAAATAAGAACAGGAAAATCTCAAGTAAAATTGAGTTCCTCATAGCTACACTTGTATGTAATAATATACTTATTCATTTCCCAAATTAAAAAATTCTGTTTTGCGAATTGTCTCCTGGGTAGAATGGAACATATTTTCTAATAATTAGTACTTGGTCCTGAAAATAAAAGTTTTATTTTAATTTTGATTTTTTTTGCACTTTAGTTTTGTTTTTTTGTTTTTTCCTCATATTTAGTAGAATATTAAATGTGGTTTTAGAGAAATCTTGAAGATTTTAATGTGTAAAATCTTAGGGGTATTAGGGGGATATTTCTAATTTAAAAAAATGATGTCACCTGAAGAAGTGTTTGATTTAAAGACTGAGTTTATTTTTCCTAAAATGGTCCTTTTTCTTATCTCTCTAAGCTGTGTTTCAAGTGAATTCAACAGAAGCTGAAATTAACTGGTCTAAATGGATAGAGTATTATTGCAAATGGCAGCATCACCAAATATAGACTAATGATATACTGATGGCTAGTTTTATGTGTCATCTTGATCCTAACTAATACAGGTATTATAGCTACTCCTTAATGAGTACTTGCTCTGATAAAGTCTTGGATTAACATGCATATATACATTTTCTTATTTAAAATTCATTAGCAATTCTAAGAGTAAGGTATATTTAATGTGCAGAAACTAGAGATTAGAAATAATAAGCAATTTCCTAAACTCACAATATATTGTAAATGAAGGGGGCAAGTTTGGCTCAAAATCTAGCTAAGGTTTGAGATGACTGCAGTATGGAATAGTGTGTGGATATTAATTTTGGCTGAGGAATCTGGGAGACCTCAGAGCACTATAGAGTTCTATAAATGGTCAAAAATTCTACTGTGACTGTGGATCCTCTATACATAAATTTAAGTGCAGTAAATACACTGGTAGATGATGAGAGAGTAATTTAGGCTGGAGGGCCTGTTTTAAAACATGACCCAGCAATCCCACTGCTGGGCATACACACCGAGGAAAACAGAATTGAAAGAGACATGTGTACCCCAATGTTCATCACAGCACTGTTTATAATAGCCAGGACATGGAAGCAACCTAGATGTCCATCAGCAGATGAATGGATAAGAAAGCTGTGGTACATATACACAATGGAGTGTTACTCAGCCATTAAAAAGAATACATCTGAATCAGCTCTAATGAGGTGGATGAAACTGGAGCCTATTATACAGAGTGAAGTAAGCCAGAAAGAAAAACACCAATACAGTGTACTAACACATATATATGGAATTTAGAAAGATGGTAACGCTAACCCTATATGCGAGACAGCAAAAGAGACACAGATGTATAGAACAGTCTTTTGGACTCTGTGGGAGAAGGCGAGGGTGGGATGATCTGAGAGAATAGCACTGAAACATGTATGTTATCATATGTGAAACAGATCACTAGTTCAGGTTCAATGCATGAGACAGGGTGGTCAGGGCTGGGTGCACTGGGATGACCCAGAGGGATGGGATGAGGAGGGGGGTTCAGGATGGGAAACACATGTACACCATGGCTGATTCATGTCAATGTATGGCAAAAACCACTACAATATTGTAAAGTAATTAGCCTCCAACTAAAATAAATAAATTTAAAAAACAAACAAAGGGTTCTAAATGCAGAGAGGTTGCATTTAAGCCTGTGGTGGAGGATTGAGAGGATGCCATTCATGGGAAGAGTTGAGGGAAGAGTGTCCAAAACCCTAGTCAGATAATTAGTGAACACAGTTGTGACTTTGGTGTTGGAGAAGACTCTTGAGAGTCCCTTGGACTGCAAGGAGATCCAACCAGTCTATTCTAAAGGAGATCAGCCCTGGGTGTTTGGAAGGAATGATGCTAAAGCTGAAACACTCGTACTTTGGCCACCTCATGTGAAGAGTTGACTCATTGGAAAAGACTTTGATGCTGGGAGGGATTGGGGGCAGGAGGAAAATGGGACGACAGAGGATGAGATAGCTGATGGCATCACAGACTCAATGGATGTGTTTGAGTGAACTCCAGGAGTTGGTGATGGACAGGGAGGCCTGGCGTGCTGCGATTCATGGGGTCACAAAGAGTTGGACATGACTGAGCCACTGAACTGAACTGAAGCAAAAGTGTCAGGTGATATGCACATCATTTTGTTCTCTGGAGCTGTCATCATGAAGTTCTGGAATGATGTCATACTTGGCTAACATGTTTGGCATGGAAAAGAATATAACTATATGAGTATAACTATATTTCCTTTTTAACTTCAAATGAAATATAGCCCCAAATTCCTGACTTTGAAATGAATTTGTCTTTGAAAAAAGCAAATGATGAGGAACCCAAGTTTTAGCACTTGTTATAGGTCATCTTGAACCTCAATTGTTTGACATTTCCAGTGTGTGTAATATTTTTGTTGGAATTTTTTTTTTATTGCTTTTAGTTGAGCTCTATGCCTGCCTCTTATAAATAAGAGTAGTAAAGATTTATCAAAACTCCAGTATTTTGGTTGGTTTGATGATTTTAATCATTTAATTTTTCAAAATAAGAAATATGTAATGTATGCTAAAAATGCTACTTGAGTGTATTTCCCATTCTCAGATATTATTATTTTGCATTTGTTGACTCTGTTTGAGTCTGTTGCTTTGCTTTTCAATTTAAGGGATGAGGAAGTTTTGTTTTAATCTGTGACTAAGTAAGAATAGCTTATATTATATAATTGGATTGTGGGAATTTTAAATGGTTAAACTTTGTACATTTCTCTATTTTTAGTCTTTTTCAAACTGTATTTTATAGTCTGCAAAAGATTTTCCTGAGTGTAAAATAAAATAGTCATACAGTTTATATAAGAGCAATATTTTCTAGGTGTGTTGATCTATCTATCTTTTTATCTATCTCTTCAGTTTTGATGTAGAATAGTATAATAACCTCTGCCATCAGACTAAATCTATTCATGATAAATACACCTATGATGATGTATTTAGTACCTATGTAGACAGTAAGAGATAACTGCTGCTGCTGCTGCTGCTGCTGCTGGTAAGTCGCTTCAGTCGTGTCCAACTCTGTGTGACCCCATAGACAGCAGCCCACCAGGCTCCCCTGTCCCTGGGATTCTCCAGGCAAGAACACTGGAGTGGGTTGCCATTTCCTTCTCCAATGCATGAAAGTGAAAAGTGAAAGTGAAGTCACTCAGTCGTGTCCGACTCTTAGCGACCCCATGGACTGCAGCCCACCAGGCTCCTCCATCCATGGGATTTTCCAGGCAAGAGTACTGGAGTGGGGTGCCATTGCCTTCTCTGAAGAGATACCTATAAGTACCTATATAGTAGCAAAGAAGTTGTTACTTTTGCAGTCATTATAGACAAGCCCTTTTATTTTACTATGAAACTATGGTGTTACATATGGTCAAAATCCTCCTAGCATCAGGATTGTTACTATAACCTGATAATCAGTAACTTGACTACTATGGTGTAGAAGGCATATGGTTCTGAACCTCTAACAATAATGAATATACCCTTAAAAGACCAAAGAAGTATGTTGGAAGATGCAAAACTTAGGGAAATTCAAATCATCAGGAAAAATGGTTTTTTTCTTCCTTCTTGCCTCCTTTCCATAGTGATTTTTTTTAGCGAAGTATAAATATAAGATATAATATAAAGTGGTCTGGATACCTTGATAGGTACTTAAACTAAAAAAAAATAAAAAAAACAAAATGAACTATTGTAAAAGAAAGCTGGACTAGTGTCCTGATGGCTGTAGTTGAAATCCAGGCTTAAATAAAATTAATGAATACTATATAGTAAAAGTTTTTAAAGAGTTTAGTGGGAGAACCTTATTTTTTGGATTATGTAGAAAAAGAATTTTCTGAGAAGGTAAAAGCCAAGCCTCATCTTAGAAGACTAATCATGAATGAGCTGTGTAGAAAGAGCATGTCAGTCCCAGTGTGAAGAGGGGCCTAGAGGGGTGATTTTAGAGGCAAGAACACCTATAGGAAGTAACATGAGTGGCTGAAGCAGAGGTGACAGTGACCTTTCCCAGGACAGTGGCAATGGGTTGTGGTGGAAAGGTTCATATTTATCTGTCAACTCTGTACTGGTTGTAGAAGGCAAGTGTTTGTTCTCATTGGTGAGTTTGTATTTCACACTGAGTATACCATCTTTGGTGTTCCTTGGTGGCTCAGATGGTAAAGAATCTGCCTGCAGTGCAGAAGACCCAGGTTCAATCCCTGGGTCAGGAAGAACGCATGGAGAAGGGCATGACAACCCACTCCAGTATTCTTGCCTGGAGAATCCCATGGACAGAGGAGCCGGTGGGGTACAGTCCATGGAGTGGCAAAGGGTCGGACATGACTGAGTGACTAACACACACACACACAGTATCTTTAGTGTGATTCATGGGAAGAAGTGATGTGAAGAGAGGGTTGAGAAACATTTAGGATGGAGAGTTGAAAGGACAGATGTGAATAATGATGCAACACAATGCTATGAGTGCAGTAATCAACGTGGGTGAGTGTAAGATAGAACTGATACTAAGATAACAATGGTTGACTCTTTCTGAAGATGCCAGACTTTTATAGGAATGTGATGCCTGAGCTGATTTTACTCCTATAAAAAAATTGAAATAAAAGCTTTCGAGGGAAAAGAAACAGCATGTGCCCAATTTTCAAAGTAATAAAACTGAGCATGGTATTCAGGGATGTACATGTGGACTGGCCTTGCTAACATATACTGTACAATATAAGAAGGCATGTTAAGCATATTACTGTGAAGCAGTTTCCTCTTGCGAAACACTGGGGTGTTTTCATGTGATTTTGATGAAAATCACTGCAGTTCCCTCAGCTAATCATACTGAATGTATTTTGTATTTGATATTTATTAGTTGTTGAGGTACTTTAATCAAAGAGTGAATTTTCTGTGGCATGTTTTACGTCTGTTATTAATATTTTGAGACTTAATGCAGAGTAAATGAAATAAGAGCGATCTAGCACTCCAGTTATGTAGTGTTACCTCATTTCTTTATATAGCTTTCTGTAATGGAGTTAAGTGTGGCTGGTTTAAAAAGGAGCCACAAAGCCTCTCCAGAGACAGAATAGCTTAGAGAAAATTGGGTTACTCTGGCAGATTAACTCTACCTTACTTATACAATGGTGGTTTACAGATTTACATGCCTTATTTTTACTACGTGAGCAAAAACTTAAGAATTCTAGGGCCATGTGAAAAGGTAAAAGAATAGCAAGGAAGAATAATTTGGCTTACCCTGTTCTGAATCAGTGCCAGGGCCAGATGCTGTGACTTATCTCTTACTAACTGCATCCTTCAGGTCTCTTTGTAATTGCCTCTCTTCTTCATGGAAATCACAAGCTTCATCCTATCTTCTGTTCAGAAACCTGGACAGTTTATCTTCCTTTTAGTAAATTCAGTTGAAAATTACTTATTTGAGTTTAACATCTGTTTGCTAAAGTGGCAGCCTGAAAAGAGTGATGCCATCTTGAGAGACAAGGAGTTGTGGTGTTTTTTTTTTTTTGGCAGGATAGTGTCATGGTCAGGGTTCTACATTTTGGGCCAGAGAAACTCCATCCAAATCCCAGCTTCTATTTCTCAAGCCTCATCTCTAAAATGTGGACAACATTGTTACCCATGTAACATGTTGGTAATTTATCCATGTTGTCTTTATCTACCAGCCTTCTCCCTATCCAGAGTGCAAGCTTTATGAGAATAGGGAAATTGACATGCAGTTTGTTATGTGCAAGAGCATTGCTTGACACACTATAGCTTCTTAAATCTTTGTGGAATAAATGAATAGGCAATTTAAGTATCTACGTAGTGTTTTTGTGAGGGTTAAGTAAGTTTGTATTTCTAAAGCTCTTAACACAGTGCCTGTGAGAGAATAGGCATTTCTTGATTGAAAAAGAATCTTTTTTACTTCATTTTTAGGTGCTAAGTCACGCCTGACTCTTTGTGACCCCATGGACTGTAGCCCACTAGGCTCCTCTGTCCATGAGATTTCCCAGGCAAGAGTACTGGAGTGGGTAGCCATTTCCTTCTCCAGGGACTCTTCACTTCGAACCTGTGTTTCCTGCATTGATAGGCAGATTCTTTACCATGAGCCACCAGTTAGTATTAAAACAACTTTCCTTTTAAAACAGTCTTTGAACATTTTTTTGTGTAGATATATCTCCATTTATCTTGGATAAATATCTAATACTAAGTGGAATTAGAAGGTTTTGTGTAGATATATGATTAACTTCATAAGGAGCTGCCAACCTGTTCTCCAAAGTGGTCATTTCACTTTGCCCTCCCACCAGTAGTTAGAAAAATTTGGTTTGTTCTACATCCTTGCCAACCGTTGGTGGTGTTCTTTATAAATTTAGCCATTCTAGTGGGGGTGTAATGGTATCTCACTGTGATTTTAATTTGCATTTTCTCTGATGACTAATGCTATGGAGCAATTTTTCATATGCTTATTGACCAGTTTGCATATCTTCTTTTGCGAAGTGTCTGCTTTAGTCTTTTGTTCATTTTTAAATGGTTTGTTATTTTATAACTGATTTGTAGCAGTTATGCACACATTCTACTTATAGTCCCTTTCAGTATATGTATGTGTGTGTATATATACATATGTGTGTATATGTGTGTGTGTGTGTGTGTGAATGTATATGGTCTGTGACTTGTCTATTCATTTTCATAGCAACCTTTTCTCACCTCCATTAGTTTTATTTTGAAATAATTTTAGTTTTACAAAGGAGTTTCAAAGATAGTACAGAGAATTCCCAAGTGCCCTTCATCTAGCTTCTTTTAATGTTAACATCTTACATAACAATTTTCTAAGCTAAGAAATTAACACTGGGATGGTACGGTGAGGGAGGAGGGAGGAGGATTCAGGATGTATACACATGTCTACCTGTGGTGGATTCATGTTGATATATGGCAAAACCAATACAATATTGTAAAGTTAAAAAATAAAATTAAAAAAAAATTTTAAATAAAAAAAATTAACACTGGTACGATACTATTAAATAACCTACAGACTTTATGCAGATTTCTCCAGTGTTTCCAGTAATGTCCTTTTCCTGGTCCAGAATCCATTCTAGAGCACCACATTACATTTAGTTTTCATTTCTCCTTAGTCTCCTATGGGCATCTCAGATGACCCAGTGGTAGAGAATCTGCCTGCCTGTGCAGGAGATGCAAGTTCAATTCTTGGGTCAAGAAGATCCCCTGGAGTAGGAAATGGCAACCCACTCCAGTATTCTTGCCTGGAAAATTCTATGGATAGAGGAGTCTGGTGGGTTATAGTCTGAGGGGTCACAAACATGCCTGAGCACACACATACATAGTCTCCTGCAATGTGTGATAGCTTCCTGGGCTTTCCAGATCTCAGAAATTTTTTGGAGTCTGGTCATTTATTTTTTGGAATATGCCTCAGTTTGGGTTTAACACCTTTTTATAAGCAGAAGTTTTAAACTTTTTGGAGTTCAGTTTAGTAGTGTTTTCTTACCTAATTAATGTTTTCTGTGTCCTGTTCAAAAAATCTGTGACTATCCAAAGTTATAAATATTCTTCTATGTTTTCTTTAGGGAGCTTTATAGTTGTTGCTTTTATGTTTAGATCTGTGATCCAAACTGAATTAATTTTTTCTCTATGGATTGACATAGGGAATTGAGGTTCTTTTTATGAATAACAATTTTTCAACATTATTTGTTTTTTAAAAATGACCCTTTTCCACTGTATTATATTTTTTAGTGCCTTTGACAAAAATTAAAATACATAAGTATGAGTCTCTTGCTGGATTCTAGTCTGCTCCATTGTTGTTGTTGTCTCATGCTGGTATCACCATCTTGATTACTGTAACTTTAGATCACAGTGGATAAACTTTTTCTAAAAGAGGCAAATAGTAAGTGTTTTGAGCTTGTAGGAGATAAGATCTCTCTGACAATGATTTACCTCTGTAGTCGAGGATAGCAGCGATATGTAAGTGTATGTAAGCAGCCGTATGTAAGAGAGGGCTGTTGCTGTGCAGCACTAAAATTTTATTTACAAAAAAAAGAAGCAGCCAGCCTCTGGGCAGTAGTTTCCACTCTAAAGCAGAGACTTGAAATCAGAGCATGCCAGTCCTCTGACTTCATTCTTCTTTTTTGCAATTATATTGGCTTTTCTAGGTCATCTGCAAGTTCATATAAATTGTGAAATAAAGTTATCATTTTTGGGGGGGAAAAGAAGTACTTGCTGGAAGATTTATTTTGGTTGCATTGAATTTACACATCGATTTGGGGAGAATTGACAGCTTA
The DNA here is from genome assembly GCF_003369695.1 of Bos indicus x Bos taurus. NCBI lineage: Eukaryota > Metazoa > Chordata > Mammalia > Artiodactyla > Bovidae > Bos > Bos indicus x Bos taurus. The sequence goes on from NC_040082.1 coordinate 37,447,875, forward strand.
ACAATATTTTGTAGTCCAATGCATGAGCATGATGTATTTCTTCATTTATTTTGGCCTTCTCTAATTTATCTCATGAATGTTTGTATAGAGATATTGCACATGCTTTGTTGAAATGGTCTGTACATATTTTGTGTACATATTTTCAATGTTTTTATAAATGGTGAGTTAATTTATCTTCCAGTCATTCCACTGTTTGGGCTTCCATGATAGCACAGTGGTAAAGAACCCACCTGCCAACGCAGGAGATACAAGAGACATGGGTTCAATTCCTGGGTCAGGAATATTCCCTGGAGAAAGAAATGGCAACCCACTCCAGGATTCTTGCCTGGAAAATCCCATGGACTGAGGAACCTGGCTGGCTGCAGTCCATAGGGGACACAAAAGAATCAGACACAACTTAGCAACCAAACAATAACAACATCTGGTCATTCACCTTGCCTTCTATGAGCTTCCTTAAGTTCCCTTATCAAACTTAGTATTTTTGTTTGTGTATTTTTTAGGATTTCCTATGTATATAGTCATACCATCTGTGAACAGTTTTATGCCTTTCTAATCTTTATTAGTTATTACAGTGGCTTCAATTTCTAGTACAACATTTGATAGACATAAAAGTGATGATAACAGAGATCCTAGCTTTATTTCTCACTTTAGGGGGAAATAAGATTCTGAATATTAAGTATGATATTATCTGAAATTTTTCAGAGATGTCTTTTTATTAGAGTAAGAAATTTCCCTTCTATTTCTAATTGCTGTGTTTTTTTTTTTAAATCACAAATTGGTATTTTTTACAACATGCTTTTTCTAAACCTATTAATATGGTCATATTATTTTTCTTGTCTATTTGGTTAGTGGGTGAAAGAAATATATGGATTGATTTTAAAATATTAAAGCATGTTGTATGCCTAAGATAAACTCCATTTAATCATGCTGAATTACTCTTTTAATATATTACTAGATTTTACGTGCTAATATTTTGTTAACATCTTACATAACATTTTTCAAAAGTATTAAATAACCTACAGACTTTATACAGATTTCCCCAGTTTTTCCACTAATGTCATTATATTTAAACTCTTCTTTATTCCATATAAAAACTATGAATTTCTCCATAAAAACTGTTTTGGATAAATCCCACAAATTTTGAATTATTCTGTTGTCATCATTCAATTCAAAATATTTTAATATTCCATGTATTTGCTTACATACTCTATAAGTTGTTTAAAAATATTTTGTGTTTTTACAGTGTTATGTTGTTTTTGGAATCTAATTTTATTCTGTTATTGTCAGAATACACACACACACGTGCATGCTACACACATACATCAGTTCTTAGAAATTTTTGAACTAATTGAGTGCCCCAGTATGTAGCCTATCTTAGTGAATATTCCATGCGCACCAGAGAATTATGTGTATTCTTCTGTCTGGGTGTGGTATTCTATAAATACTATTTCGTGTATCTTGTTTTTTCATTCAGATCTTCAGTATCCTTATTGAGTTTTTGGTCTACTTTATTCATCAGCTATTTGAGAGAGTTGTTAAAATTTCCATCCATAGTTGTAGATTAGTCATTTTCTTCCTTTAGATCTGTTAGTTTTTGCTTCATATATTTCAGAGCTCTACAGTCAGGTGGCACACTCATTTCCATGTTGTCTTTTTGATAAATTGATGCTCTTATGAGTGTGACAGTTTGTCTTTATGTTTAGTTGTATTCCTTGCCTAAAAGTCTAATGTGTCAATTTTTAATTAGCCATTCTGATTTTCCTATTGTTAGTATTAGAATTGAGTGTGTGTTTGTGTGTAGTTTTACATCTCCCTGGATCTTTATATTTAAAATCTCTCTCTTGTGGGCAGTGTATAATTGAGTCTTTCTTGTCTAGTTCAACAGTCTCTGTATGAATGAGGTATCTCATCTATTTACAACTACATTCAGTGTAATTATTGAACTGTTTGGGGCTTAAATCAACCGTATTACTATTTCAGTTTCATTTGTCCAATTTACTTTTTTGTTTCTTTTAAAAAATTCTTCCTACGACATTTTAATTTACTGATGATTTTTCAGTTACATTTTCTTCTCTTTTTCAATTCCAGAACTTCCAATTGATTAAAAAAAATAGTTTCTGTATCTCTGCTGAGATTTCTCATTTGCTTCTTTATTATATACTTCTTTTCTTTTGAATCCATGAGAATGTTTATAAAAGCTCTTTTAAAGTCCTTACCTAAGAATACCAAAAATGCAGCCCCCTCAAAAAAAAAGAAAGAAAGAAAGAATCCTTGGTCTTCTTTTTTACCTGTTTCTCTCCCATTTTTCAGTCATTTTTCCTGCTTCCCCCAGGAGTAATATTTGAATTCAATTTTTAAAAATGCTATACTATCAATAGTTCAGATTTTGTTTTCTTCACTTAAAATTTGTTGAGTGGTCTAATTAGTAATTACTAGTATATTAGTTTGGTCTTGTTGAGGCTGATTTTTAGGCTTTTTATTTTGGGGGGCAAAGGAGAGGCATGAAGAGAAGTGAAGAGAAGCTTGACTCCAAAAAAAGGCTTCTTTGAATCTCAACTGAATGACTAGCATTTTCCTCTAAAAGTCTTTGTTCTCTGGTTCTTTAAACTGCTATGTTTGTGATTAATCACTGTCTTATGGAATTCCCATTTAGCTCACAGATCCCAAGATCCATTTCTTCTACTGACCAAACTATTGCTCCCTGCTTAAGATATACTTACCATTGCTGTGCTTTGGATATGCTCCTGGGCAAGAGGTTATGGAGCTTATGACTCTCACTTCCTATGTTTCTTTTCTTCCAAGGATTATAGTCCTATGCTGTCTGATGGTCCAGTACTTGAACAGAGTTGCTTCATATTATATCTGGTTTTATAGTTTTTTTACAACAGGGAGTAAATGGAGGAGAAACAGGAGATATGGTGATTTAAGTGTAATACCCATTAGTCCTCATAACTAGAACTGAAAGTTTCAAATCAGTGTTAATCTCATGTTCATGTTCAAGTTAACTTTTGATTTGTAGATCATGCAATTCATTCATTTGCAGATGCATGTGTACATTTCATATTTATTCTAATAACTTGTCTTTTTTATGGTGAATATATTGAATAATGGAAGTACTGATGTTTTAAATAATCTATATATCATACTTTTGTTTATGATCACTTGAAGTGGTATATATGTAAGTCTTACTGTAGTAGAGCTCTTTGTACTGAAAAGACAACTCTACTTTTTCACTTTATTTTTTATTTTGATTTAGATCACAATTTCTCTATCAACATAGTGAAGTTATACTTAGGTTCCATGACATAATAGAAATATAAATAATTTTTATATATTATATAAAGTATTTTATATAATATTGTAAATATTATAGTATGTATATAATTTATTCTAACATTTATAACATGTTTATATTAAATATACAAGCATATAAATAGAAATATAAAACCAATTTAGAAAATAATTATAATTAAATATTCATAGTAATTTCTTTTTTCTATTATATATGCATTTTATACTTTATATAAAATAATTTTAACAATGAAATAACTTTAATTAAGAGAGTTTACAGTTTTAGTTATCTAACATATCTCTCAAGCTTTCACTTAATTGTAGAAAAGAAGAAACAGATAAATACTTAGATTTAAATACATACACAAAATACCTAATAGAAAATCAGATTCACTATCAAAGAAGTTTTACTAGATTTTACTGGAAAGTACACTCAATATCTGTACAATATTGGATGTGTAGCAGTAACTTAAGATGAAACAACTTCAGCTGATAAGTCTCTAAAATTGTGCCATTAGCATTGAAAAATAAGAGCTTGATTAGGTTGCTGTTTCTTAAACTGTCAAAAGGGAAAGGGAAAGTTGCACAGTTTAGCATTTTAGAAAATAAAATACTCAAAAGGCCACTGCAATTTAAAACGGATAATGGAAAATCACAACTGTCTGTTTAGGTCTGTGGTTGAAAGGTAATTAATTCCACCTTGCTAAAGGCAAATTATTTTCTCATCCTTTGAATACCACTCATAGCGCTTTTTTTTTTTTGTAACTATGACTTGGCACAAAGATTATTAAAAAGAAATGCAGACTTTTGGAAAGTAGCTCTCATATATAGCATAGTTTTTTTTGTTTGTTTGTTTTTTGTTTTTCTTTCAAGATAGTGTTATAGTCTGGCCAGTGAGTTTTTAATGTGCATTTTCTTTATAGGAACACTTATTCAGAACCTTTTAAATGTTCTCACTAAGCACTGAAAATTTATTATTTAAAACATTCTATGTATCAGATGATATGTTAGTCACTCAGTTGTGTCCTACTCTTTGTGACCCCAGGGACACAGCCATGGAATTCTCCAGGCAAGAATACTGAAGTGGGTATCCATTCCCTTCTCCAGGGAATCTTCTCAACCCAGGGATCGAACCTGGGTCTCCTGCATTGTGGCCAGATTCTTTACTGTCTGAGACACAAAGGAAGGCCCATTAGATGATATAAGTCAATTTTAAAATAAATATATCAGGAAAAACTAGATTAAAATAATAATTTGAGATTAAAATATTTGGGAAAATTTTATGAGTTTGACATGCTTGGAAACATCTTTTAATGGCATAAAACCTGGAGTAGCATTCACTGATCAGTCAGTTCAGTCACTCAGTCATGTCTGACTCTTTGCGACCCCGTGAACCGCAGCACACCAGGCCTCTCTGTCCATCACCAACTCCCGGAGTTCACCCAAACCCATGTCCATTGAGTCGGTGATGCCATCCAACCATCTCATCTTCTGTCATCCCCTTCTCCTCCTACCCTCAATTTTTCCCAGTATCAGGATCTTTTCAAATGAGTCAGCTCTTCGCATCAGGTGGCCAAAGTATTGGAATTTCAGCTTCAACATCAGTCCTTCCAATGAACACCCAGAACTGATCTCCTTGAGGATGGACTGGTTGGATCTCCTTGCAGTCCAAGGGACTCTCAAGAGTCTTCTCCAACACGACAGTTCAAAAGCATCAATTCTTCGGTGCTCAGCTTTCTTTATAGTCCAACTCTCACATCCATACATGACCACTGGAAAAACCATAGCCTTGACTAGACAGGCCTTTGTTGGCAAAGTTATGTCTCTGCTTTTTAACATGCTCTCTAGGTTGGTCATAACTTTCCTTCCAAGGAGTAAGTGTCTTTTAATTTCATGGCTGCAATCACCATCAGTGATCTCCCTTAAATTATATGAATTTTTACTTTACAATATAAAGAGTGTTGTACATATGGATCTCTACTTATTGAAAGCTTCAAGGAGACCATGCTAGAGATTCGATATCGTTTGAAAAAAGAATTATAAAGTAAGAGAGATGGGAAAGAAAACAGATTAAAAGCAACAAAAATAGCAATAAAAAGCAAGCAAACTGGAAAGATCATTCACCCACTTCCCATTAAGGATTATCCACAATAATAGTCACTTTATGTACATTTACTAATTAATCCCCATAGTAATTGTATTATATCCATTGTACAATTGGAACCCCATTTGCCAGATCCCTAAGCCCATGTCTTTTCATTACTCCATATTGACTTTAAGGTCATTCAGCTCAGCCCCTTGTTTTATATATGGGCAGGAGGGTGCGTGAGGGAGGAAAAAGAAAAAATAACCAAACAACCAAAGATCAGAAATTAGGTCACAGAAAGATAAAGGTACTTAGTTTATTTAAAAACAATACACAGCTAGTATATAGTAGCCTGGATGTTTAGTCTTAAACCTTCCTACCGCTATCCTCTGTATCACTCAAGCAATGTCATCCTTAGAGTGATAAAACTCACTTTAGGAAAGGAACTCTGAGATAATTTGCATATTTAAATTACAAAAATCTGCATCCATAAGATCCACAGATCTTGTACCCTGGGAACTTTGTACAACTTGGTTTATTTTTGAATGACCTTTTTAATTCTTATAGCCGGTAGGCCTGCTATTTGAACCATGAAATCAATTTTCCTCATCATAGAGTGTGAAGAGCAACAAGATATAGTATTTTCTTTAAAAAAATTATTAATAGAGATAAGCAAAACAATTAGTGAGCTTTCATGTTCACTGAGGTTTGTCTTTCCCTTCCTCTACCCCAGAATGAAGAAAAAATACTTGGACTTTTTATACTTCTCTTTAATCTATCTAGTGGTCATTGTAATAAATGACTTGAATATATTCCCCAGATGGTTCTCATATTAGAAGAAAAACTATTGTTGTATTAGTTTTTGTTATGCTTTTTATTTTTGTTCTGTTATATTGTGTATTTTTTTTTTGATTGTTTTCAAAATGCTAAGGAATCATTAAAAGTCAGTGTATTGGTAATACCTGGGGAAGGGATGATAATTCCATTGTTTATGTATAGTTATAGTCCATATACTTAACAGAGTTCAGCTACACATTGAAATATTATACTCTTAAAATGTTTTGGAGGAATGTCATGAACATTGAGTTTACAAGGGCCAAGGGAGGATTAAGTAGTCAAGTTTATTCCTCTTATTTTACAGATAAAGAAATGAACCCCAATGAGAATGATTTGGTCAAGGTCACTCTGACTATCAGTCTAGGGCTTCTAATACTGCACACCCTATAGGCTCCATATGTAATTCAGTTTCAGGGAAAGTGAATGTGAAAGTGAAGATACTCAGTCTTCTCCAACTCTTGCGACCCCATGGACCGTAGCCTACCAGGCTTCTCCATCCATGAGATTTTCCAGGCAAGGATACTGGAGTGGGTTGCCATTTAAAACAAAAAACAAAACAACTAAATTTGCTCACTTTTCAAAATGAGATTCTGTTCTCATATTTGCCACCTATTATTGATTATAATTTGGGTGTTGAGAAGTAATGCATGTTTCTCTCTCAAAAAGTATTAGTGATTTTTATTTCCCTACTTTGAATTATTTTTAAAATAGTGAATGATAAGCTAGTATTGGAAAAAAGGAGTTGATGCACAGACTCTGAAAAAGGGTGCCTACAAGTAGAATCTAATGGATTACTGTCCTTGATTTGGTGAGTGATACTTATAGTAATAGTTTTCCAACCAAAATTTAAGGTTCTTATATATCTAGAATGTCAGAGTCAATAGAGATAAAGGAATATGACATTTTGGCTCTTAATTAAAAAAATGCATTGAAATTGCTGCTACTCTAAATGTGACTAGAAGAAATGAAATGAAATAATTTTTATTTTTCTTACTACTACTACTAAGTCGCTTCAGTTGTGTCTGACTCTGTGTGACCCCGTAGATGGCAGCCCACCAGGCTCCCCCGTCCCTGGGATTCTCCAGGCAAGAACACTGGAGTGGGTTGCCATTTCCTTCTCCAATGCATGAAAGTGAAAATTGAAAGTGAAGTCACTCAGTCGTGTCTGACTCTTTGCGACCCCATGGACTGCAGCCTACCAGGCTCCTCTGTCCATGGGATTTTCCAGGCAAGAGTACTGGAGTGGGTTGCCATTACCTCCTCCATTATCTGTCTTAACTCCTTATTAAAGAAAGAGCAGCGATTCCTCAGAAAATACCAAGGAAAGTTAACTTGATACATTTATATGGCATACACTCTTTACAGTTTAAATGCTTTTAAGGATCAACTGTGATTATTTTAATCCATTTCAGCCACCCTTCTCTTTCACTATTTTATTAATTAATCCTTTGGGTCTGGCACATGGCAAAAACATGTTCAAAGATCCATGCAGAGCCTTCTAATTTTGTGGTCAAATTACTGTTTCCTATATGCAATAAAGTTGTATTTTCATGACTGTGCTACTTTTCAGTAGCTTTTCACAGAAAATTAGCTATGTTCACCCTCTTTATTTCCAAAAGTTGATGATTTCCAGATGTTTCTCTAAAAAGTATCCCAGTATATCATATTGAAGACAGTCAAGAAATCTTTAAATAATCTTGAATTTGACCAAGAGACCTCAGCAAAGAAAATGTTCACTCAAAGTAATTATGGGCAAAGTATAGTGACACTTCAGGAACTGAGGCAGATTCACAGAAGGATTTATGAGTCAGGACCAATTAGAGGACAGTCCAGCAGTTTCTGCTGGAGAGGGAATGAAATAGTGACCTTCCACGAGCACTCTGCACCACCCCACCTCCCGCCCCGCCCCACCCTGCCCCCATCAGTTAGAAAGGTTGTAACAAAGCTCTTAGCTTGTGTGATGTGTAGAAGGAGTTGAGCTTTCAGCAGGCAAAGGGATTTTGTGAAGACAGTGCTGTGTTGGTATTATTGACTTGATTATGCTACTGCGTATTCTGAATACTGAATATTTCTAGGCTTCACAGGTCTTCATCAGCATCAGAGACTGGCTGCCTTCTGCCCAGGCTTACTGTAAAATTCTAGTCATTGTCTGAAAAAAGAAAAAGGCAGTACATTTAGACTTGAGTCCTATGGAATTGTGTGATTATGCCCTGCGGAGTTCAGATTAGATTCTGCCCATTAGATAGAACACTTCAGCAACCTCAGTATGGACTCAGTGGTGCTTTCTACCTGCGCAGTGCTGATGACCATCACCCTACCTGGGGCTGTGTCCTTCAGATTTAGTCGTCTGGCAAGCCTCAAAATTGAGGACCTGGGAGAGTTTTGCCAGATGCTGAGTGAAATATTGCTAAGATTCCCTGCTGTCTTATGTACTTATTTAATCATGTGGAAAAAATTATGTTTGAGCTTGAAGTAATTTTTTTTAAGTCTAAAGCATAATAGACTTAGAACTCATCTTGTTAGGTTCCATAACTTTGAACTCAAGTTTTTTTTAACATTTCATACATAAGGAATCTCCACACTATTCTCCATAGTGGCTGTACTAGTTTGCATTCCCACCAACAGTGTAAGAGGGTTCCCTTTTCTCCACACCCTCTCCAGCATTTATTGCTTGTAGACTTTTGGATCGCAGCCATTCTGACTGGTGTGAAATGGTACCTCATAGTGGTTTTGATTTGCATTTCTCTGATAATGAGTGATGTTGTTAAAAAACTGGAAATAGAACTGCCTTATGACCCAGCAATCCCACTGCTGGGCATACACACCGAGGAAACCAGAATTGAAAGAGACACGTGTACCCCAGTGTTCATCGCAGCACTGTTTATAATAGCCAGGACATGGAAGCAACCTAGATGCCCATCAGCAGATGAATGGATAAGAAAGCTGTGGTACATATACACAATGGAGTATTACTCAGCCATTAAAAAGAATACATTTGAATCAGTTCTAATGAGGTGGATGAAACTGGAGCCTATTACACAGAGTGAAGTAAGCCAGAAAGAAAAACACCAATACAGTATACTAACGCATATATATGGAATTTAGAAAGATGGTAACAATAACCCTGTATATGAGACAGCAAAAGAGACACTGATGTATAGAACAGTCTTTTGGACTCTGTGGGAGAGGGGGAGGGTGGGATGATTTGGGAGAATGGCATTGAAACATGTATAATATCATATATGAAACGAGTCACCAGTCCAGGTTCGATGCACGATACTGGATGCTTGGGGCTGGTGCACTGGGATGACCCAGAGGGATGGTATGGGGAGGGAGGAGGGAGGAGGTTCGGGATGGGGAACACATGTATACCTGTGGCGGATTCATTTTGATATATGGCAAAACCAATACAATATTGTAAAGTTAAAAAATAAAATTAAAATTAAAAAAAAAAACACAACATTTCATACATAAGATTCAAAATTTCCACCTTGGGGGGCACCTTCCCTCAAATGTTGAGTATTGTTAGGTTATTCACTTTTTAAACGGAACTTTTAAAATTCACTTCTAAGGGCAGCTGAGGTGGGATGAGTCTTATGCAGAATACAGCTATTATTATGTAGTTATATCAAATAATAATAATAGATATAAAATACTTACTAAGCAAATATTTTGCCAAGTGTGTAAAAATGGAATATTTAAGAATGCTCCTTGAAAATTTATTAATATTAATAGGAAAAAACTTTACAGAAGAAAAAGCACATTAATCAAGAGAATATTAGTGATTTCTAACATTGAGGACATTGAACATGTTAATTAAAAGAACGACATTAAAATGATGTGTTTAAATAAAAAAGTCTAAAAATAACATGTACAATATGGTTATATAAATGTTTGTATTTGTTTTCTGGAAGGTTATATGTCGGTTTTTTAACTGACTATTTCTAGGTGGTATGTTGTGGTTTATTATTTCCTGTGATGTCTAGTCTTTCTATAATTATTATGGATTATTTTTATGAGAAAAACAAATCTCTTTTCATTTTGTGAAAAATGATCTTATCTGGAGACAAAATAATTGAAAAATTAATATGTACTGAGCAGCAACTGTGTACCTTATACTTATTGGGCACTTTGAATGGTTAATTTATTTAATCCTCCTATAAATCCTCTAAGGTATATAGTACAGTCCTTATTTTGCTAGTAGGAAAAAAGAATCAGAAGTTACATAACTTGTCCAAAGTCAAATCACATAGCTGTTATAGTAAGGAGTAGACTCAGGGATGACTACCAGATTTCTCTGAATCTGTCAGCTGTGCCCACGTTGCCTCCCTGAAGGCATTTTGATGGATTCTTGTCAATGGCCTATCAGCCTTGGAAAAAAGAGATTGATCGGTGCTTGTCACCATTGCTAATAGCTGCTTCTTCCCAGTATAGGTTGTAGCATCATTCTAGATATCCAGTTAGGGATGGAAATGGAGGCTTCCTTGATTACAGAAAGTGTAATGTGAAGGTTTACAGCAGTAGATCAGAGGAAGCTTACACATTAAATGTCTGCCTCCATTTAGTTTCCCAACTCATTAAAGAAGAAAGCATAAGGGCATAAAATTATAAAACGCCTTTCTTGCATGCTGCCAACTATGAGGGGGATCACTCTATCTCTATTTTAGAGTGACATATTTCCTTGCAGTGTGTCCCTGACTTTATTTCTGGTTCAGCTAATAACATGGTTGAAACCCTACTAAATGTAGCAGAGAAATCTTCCGTTTGTGGCCACAGTTTTAATCATTGAGGCTTAAATACCATTCAGCCTCTGGAGTATAGAAACCACTTTTTTGAATTGTTGACATTTAATTTCTCAAGGGTACGTTGATATAGCAGAAATTCAGGGTGACTCTGTGAAACTGTCTTTAAATTTTTTCTATAGAAGAACAAAGTGCAAAAGCAAAATCTTTAAACTGAGTGAAACGAGCTTCTTTTTTTTTTTAAAGAAAAGGTCTAACGGCATTAAAGTATTGATTTGTTTTCAAATTATTCTACTATGTAAATCAGTGTTTCTTTTCTTCTATAATATTTTGTTATGGAATAATACTTGCTGTTTCTTTATGTTTCATATTTACTTTTGATCAAACTTGTAGAATTCAAACAGCAGTGAATACCATAAATAATGGAGTCTTCTCATGAGCATGTAAAGCAGGGTTTATTCAAGAAAGTGTCATTATAATGTGATCCATTAATCTAACATTTAATCAGACAATAACAGATTAATACTTGAGAAGTGAGTTTTAAAGTGTTCAAAAATGGACATTATAGCTTTAGGAGTAACTGGAGAGTTGGACCATAAAGAAAGCTGAGTGCCAGAGATTTGATGTTTTTAAACTGTGGTGTTGGAGAAGACTTGAGAGTCCCTTGGACTGCAAGGAGATAAAACCAGTCCATCCTAAAGGAAATAAGTCCTGAATATTCATTGGAAGGACTGATGCTGAAGCTGAAACTTCAATACTCTGGCCACCTGATGTGAAGAACTGACTCATTGAAAAAGACACTGATGCTGGGAAAGGTTGAAGGCAGGAGAAGGGAATAACAGAAGATGAGATGATTGGATAGTATCAACAACTTGATGGACTTGAGTTTGAGCAAGCTCCAGGAGTTGGTGATGGACAGGGAGGCCTGGCGTGCTGCAGTCCATGGGTTGCCAGGAGTCAGAGTGAGTGAGCGAGTCATGAGTGAGTGACTGAACTGAACTGAACTGGATGTTAATTTGTGACTTAACCTGATTTGGGGCTTTATACAGCAATGGCAGTAACAACAGCAACCTTGTTAAACATGGAATTATTTTGTAAGCCAATTAAAATGCTACATGTCAAACTCTTGGGAAAGGGAGGAAGCCAGAGTCTCTGTACAAACTAGTTTTCTAAGTTTTTCCTACCTGTATGCATATAGAGTTGCCAACTAATGGATATATTGTCTCTTCCAGGAGGATTTAGGAGAAATGGCTATGAAATGTTTGTTTACTTATTTGAATTTTTCTTTAGTAGGATTTTAAAAGAAAGACACCAAGTAACATTTAATGTTTCAACTTTGAGCATTGTGTACTGCCTGGTAAAATACAAAGTACATTATATGGGTCAAAATTTGCTTCTTATTTAATGTTTTTTTTTTTCACATAGAAAAATAAATTTACTCTTTACACTTCAAGAGATACTGGAAAATATTTTGAATTTTCATTAATCCCATTTACAAATACACTCGCACACACATGCTCACAAAAACATGTGAATCAATAAATTTATCCCCACTACTTTTGAATTGTTAAGGTGAATTTCTATGTATAACCATTGGTTAATTCATTTAAATACTATATTGCAAGATACCATGATTTACATTCCATATTGGAATTAGGGCAATAGAGGAGAAATTAAGTCAATTCTTGGAATCTCCCCTAATCTATTACACAATCCAGTAGGCAGTTCCCAAATTCTTTGTTTGTTTGTTTTCAGATATGGATAGTCTTCGAATAGCATGTAACAGTGATCTGGTAATTGATATATTTTGTTATGTATTTCTGATTATAATTTTCTCTAGGAAGGAGATCATGTTTTATTCAATTCTGTTACCACCTTAGTGCCTAACATAATATTCTGTGAAAAACGTGAAAGTGAAAGGGCTTCCCCGGTGGCCTAGATGGTAAAGAATCTGCCTACAATGCAGGAGACCAGGGTTTGATTCCCTGGGTCAAGAAGATCCCCTGGAGAAGGGAATGGCTGCCCACTTCAGTATTCTTGCCTAGAGAATTCCATGAACAGAGTAGCCTGGTGGGCCACAGTCCATGGGGTCCCAAAGAGTTGGACACAACTGAATGACTGAGCACATTATTCCATTCTGTTACCATCTTAGTACCTAACATGATATTCTATACACACATTAATCAGTCCTCAGTATGTGATCATTGGATAACTGAACAACAAAGAACAGATGCCTTTTACACAAAGAGCACATACCAAGAGATACTGCCATCACTTATTTATTAATTTATCTTTGGTGTCTTTTTTGGGAATACGTGTAAGGAACATATGCTGGGAAAGATTGAGGGCAGAAGGAGAAGAAGGCATCAGAGGATGAGATGGCTGGATGGCATCGCTGATGCCATGGACATGAACTTGGGCAAACTTTGGGAGATGGTGAGGGACAGGAAGACCTGGTGGGCTGTAGTCCATGGGGTCACAGAGTCGGACAAGACTGAGCGACTTAACAGCAACATAAGGAACATGTGTTTTTAGGTACCAGATACCTATTTTTCAGTTCTTTACAGCCTTTACTGCTCCCTGTGTCTAAATCTGTTTTAGTATATGCCACTTGCTTGGTTCCCATAGGCATGTGAGTTTGAGATCTTATTAGAGATCATTCTTTATTGTGACTATAGGTATATAATTTGTACTGTTTTCAGAGAAGCATATATAATATCAAGTAGGCATTTTTAGCTGAGATCCTTCCACTTTAGCAAATACGTTAGTGTGGCTCACTATGCGTGTGTGCTAAGTCACTTCAGTCATGTCTGACTCTGCGACGCTATGGACTATAGCCCGCCAGACTTCTCTGTTCATGGAATTCTCCAGGCAGGAATACTGGAGTGGGTTGACAGGCTCTCCTCCAGGGAATCTTCTCAACGTGGGGATGGAACACACCTCTCTTACATCTTGTATTGGCAGGCAGGTTCTTTTCCACTAGCACCACTTGGGAAGCCTGAAGTTCACTATATTGATATATTAAAGGGAAATATATATTATAATCTCCATAGATGGTAAAAAGATATATATTACAGTGGACAGATACCATATAATAATACAAAAATAGGATGTTTTGGTTTGGGTCAATAATCATATATGAAAATATGATAGAAATACAGCTTGAAATATGCATGAAAGTGAACAAGTGAAAGTGAAGTTGTTTAGCCATGTCCAACTCTTTGCAAACCCATGGACTGTAACCTGTCAGGATCCTCCATCCATAGGATTTTCCAGGCAAGAATACTGGAGTTGGTTGCCATTTCCTTCCCCAGGAGATCTTCCCCATCCAGGGATTGAACATGGGTCTCCTGCACTTCAGGCAGACTCTTCACCATCTGAGCTACCAGGGAACCCTGGAATATGCATAGTTGTTTATGAAAATAAAAACAAAACTGAATAGTTTTATAAACATTTTTCTTACTGTTGGAACCAGTGTTATAAAGACCAGTGTTATAAATTCTCCCTCACTGATATGAAAATACAATAAAACTTGTATCAAAATCTCAGTGGAATTTTTAAAAGGGAAAATGAGACCTTCATTCCAAATAGTAAGTTTCTGAATTAAGTAGAACAATGAAGCTTAATCTATGAAAAGATGAAATTTAGGATCCATGAGAAAAGGGTGAAATCTCTAAAATGCTTAATAGCTATATGATAAAACATGGAATTAATAAAACAGAAGATTTTTCTCCAGCTTTTCCAGAATTGCAGGGGCAAGACCTCTTAGGATGAAGTGTTATTATCTATGATGTGTAAGCATCTTATTTGTAACAATAAAGAAAGTAGAAAAATGAGAAGAAGAGACATTAATGGCAAATTAATATGTGAAATGTGCCTTAATCTCAGAAATAATTAAAGGACTGATAAAGTAATAAAGAGATACCTCCTTATATTTGGAAGACATGAAAATATGATTAGCACTCTCAACACTTCAAAACATTGTTGCTGGTTATTTGACAAGATGGAAATTGTCAGTATAGAAATAGAATATGTCAATATGGAATTTAAAATGTCAATATGGAAATTAAATGCAGCTTATGTATATATTTGTAATATATACAAATCTTGAATTTGTATATGTTACTTGATACAACTATCTTTGATTTGTTGCTGTTGTTCAGTTGCTCTGTCATGTCCAACTCTTTGCAACCCCATGGACTGCAGCATGCCTGGCTTCACTATTTCCCAGAGTTTGCTCAAACTCATGTCCATTGAGTCAGTGATACCATGTCATCTTCTGTCATGCCCTTTCCCTCCTGCTTTGAATCTTTCTCAGCTTCAGTGTCTTTTCTAATGAGTCAGCCCTTCACATCAAGTGGCCAAAGTATTTGAGCTTCAACTTCAGCATCAGTCCTTCCAATAAATGTTTAGGGTTGATTTATGTCAAGATTGACTGATTTGATCTCCTTACTGTCCAAGGAACTGTCAAGAGTCTTCTCCATCACCACAGTTTGAAGGCATCAAGTCTTCTGTGCTCAGCCTTTTTTTATTGTCCAGCTCTCACATCCATACATGACTACAGGAAAAACCATAGCTTTAACTCTACAGACCTTTCTTGGCTAAGTAATGTCTCTGCTTTTAATATGATTTCAGGGTTGGTCATCGCTGTTCTTTCAAGGAGAAAGTGTCTATTAATTTCATGGCTACGGTCACCATCCATAGTGATTTTGGAGTCCAAGAAAATAAAGCCTGTCACTGCTTCCATTGTTTCCCCATCTATTTGCCATGAAGCAATGGGCCCAGATGCCATAATTTTTGTTTTTTTGATTGTTGAATTTTAAACCAGCTCTTTCACTCTCTTTCATCTTCATCAAGAGGCTCTTTAGTTCTTCTTCACTTTCTGCGATAATAGTTGTGTCATCTGCATATCTGAAGTTATTGATATTTCTCTGGAAATCTTGATTCTAGTTTGAGCTTCATCCAGCCTGGCATTTCTCATGATGTATTCTGCATATAATTTAAATAAGCAGGGTGACAATATACAGCCTTGATGTACTCCTTTTGCAATTTTGAACCAGTCCATTGTTTCATGTCTGATGCTAACTGTTGCTTCGTGACCTGCATACACATTTCTCAGAAAGCAGATAAGGTAGTCTACTATTCCCATTTCTTTAAGAATATTCCAGTTTGTTGTGATCCACACAGTCAAAGGCTTTGACACAGTCAATAAAGCAGATGTAGATGTTTTTTCTAGAATTCTCTTGTTTTTTCTATAATCTATTTGGCACCCCACTCCAGTACTTTAGCCTGGAAAATCCCATGGACGGAGGAGCCTGGTAGGCTGCAGTCCATGGGGTCGCTGAGAGTCGGACACGACTGAGCGACTTCACTTTCACTTTTCCCTTTCATGCATTGGAGAAGGAAATGGCAACCCACTCCAGTGTTCTTGCCTGGAGAATCCCAGGGATGGGGAAGCCTGGTGGGCTGCCGTCTATGGGGTCGCACAGAGTCGGACACAACTGAAGCGACTTAGCAGCAGCAGCAGATGTTTTTTCTGGAATTCTCTTGTTTTTTCTATAATCTGTTCTTGACAGTTTCATCTCTGGTTTCTTTGCCTTCTCTAAATCTAGCTTGTACATCTAGAAGTTTGTGGTTCACATACTGTTGAAGCCTAGCTTGAAGGATTTTGAGCGTTACCTTGCTAGCAATAGCTTTCGGTGAATGGTGTTGGATTTGTGATCTCCGGAGGAGAGAATTTAGGTTCATGACCAGAGAAGCAGCTCAGGCACTCAGAGCTTCGTGTGGCAAAGGTTTTATTACGGTGAAAAAGGGATAGAGAAAGCTTCTGACATAGACATCAGAAGGGGACAGAGAGTGCCCTGTCACTAGTCTTAGCAAGGATATATATATGTATACTTTTTCAATTGGTTACTAACAATAGATCAAAAGAATCAAAGTTGTAAAGGTCTTACCAAACCCACTCCCACAACATACATCTTAAGATAACAGGATTAGATAGAAGGCTCTTGTTAAGAAAGAGAAACATGTCCTTGAGCAAGATACATTGTTGTTATATAATCATTAGTACAGAGCTTAAGAAAAAACATACCCTTGAGCAAGATGTGTTGTTTTGTTTTGTAATCATTAGCTTGGGGCTTAAAGAAAGTTAGTTTTAGGTGAAATAGATTGTTGCCATAACAACTCAGAGCTTAAGAAATACACTATTTATGTGACTAGTAGGAAGGACTGTAGAAGAAAAACAACAACAAAAAACACAAAGTTTGTCCCTTCCTCCTCCTCCAGAGCCACGGTCATCTTATCAACCTACCTAAGAATAAGCTGTCTCACTCGCATGTGAAATGAGTGCAATTTTGTGGTAGTTTGAACATTCTTTTGCATTGCCCTTCTTAGGAATTGGAATGAAAACTGACCCTTTCCAGTCCTGTGGCCACTTCTGAGTTTTCCAAATTTGCTGGCATATTGAGTGCAGCACTTTCACAGCATCATCTTTTAGGATTTGAAATAGCTCAGCTGAAATTCTATCACCTCCACTAGCTTTGTTCATAATGATGCTTCCTAAGGCCCACTTGACTTCACATTCCAGGATGAGTCTTTGATTAGGAATCTATAATTAAGGAATACTAGCATTAGTGCAGTGGAGAGGCAATGGCACCCCACTCCAGTACTCTTGACTGGGAAATCCCATGGATGGAGGAGCCTGGTAGGCTACAGTCTATGAGGTCGCTAAGAGTCGGACACAAATGAGCAACTTCAGTTTTACTTTTCACTTTCATGCATTGGAGAAGGAAATGGCAACCCACTCCAGTGTTCTTGCCTGGAGAATCCCAGGGACAGAGGAGCCTGGTGGGCTGCTGTCTATGGGGTTGCAGAGTCGGACACAACTGACACAACTTAGCAGCAGCAGCATTAGTACAGCGATATATATTTGCAATGACTTTCTTAACATTATTTCTAATGAAAAAATTGAAACCAAAATAAAAGTACCTCCATGAGGGCATGAATGTATAAATTTTTGTAAATCAATACAATAAAACATTAGGTAGAAATAAGAAAATGTACATTTCTATGTACTCATTTGAAGCATGTCTTGGATGTATTATGACGTGAAAAAAATGCCTATGAAGGTAAACATGTACAGTATGATCCAGTTAGACCCACGTCAAGTGGTTGCAGTGGCTACCTTTGAGGTGTTGCATACAGTTGATGAATAAATAAATTTACTTTTTTATATACTTTGAATTTGTCACAAGTTAATTGTTATTTTTTTTAAATGAAGTGAACATATTCTAAAAAAAAGAAGAAAGAAAAAAATAAGAGAAAAGGAAAAGAAGAAATGCATAGTCATAGAGCTGTTAGCCATGTGAAACATGCATGGATTGCTGGACAATAGGAGGAGTAACAGGAAGACCTTTTAGGAGCCTCTGAATTCATCTAAAGGGTGCATGATTTTTTATGGGGTTGGAAGTAGAAGGAGGACCAGATACTAGTTTTATAGGTATTTAGGAGGTAGGATCAACGTGATGAGTATAGAGAGGAAGATACAGAGAAGTACTTACAATAACATCTAATGAGAACAACTTAAGCCTTGAGACCAATTTTTAAAATTAGAATTTAAGACCTTATGCTTGGATTATAGGGATGAATAATGGTATTTAGTGAGTCTACCTGTCTCAAATGAGAGAATCAGGTGTTCCTCGCTATGTGGGATAACCACACACTTTCTCTTTGGATTTGAATCTCTGCCTTACTTTTCTCTTCTCTAAGCACACTGTTTCTCTGTATGTTCTCCCATTTGTTGTTATGCTATGTCTCTAGTAATAAACTTTATGTACCCACAAAAAACAAATTGAGAATCAATTTCCTGTTTTAGAGTTCTTACATACTAATGATTCTTATTTTCTGAGATCTTTTAGTGAAGTCACTAATAAACAAGATAGAAGATAATGGACATGAAAGCAAATATAATTCATAAATATACTATGCTTCTTTTTACTGGAAATATAAATAATTTTGCTGTTGACCTGTTTTTGCCTGTGAGTTATAATGAATCCCCTCCCTTTCTCTGTTAACTGGATCACATAATACTATTACTAATTCATGACGTGACATGTCCCCCTGCCTCTTGATACTTATTCTTGATCCATTGGTGCTGCCAAATACATGCCAAAAGGTAAAACAGCTGCTTTCTTGTAGACCAAATGCAGTGCGTATGTAATCAGAATGGCATCTTAATTTATTCTAAGATACAGTCTCCAGTAATATATGGAGAAAGATTTCTGAAGCTGAGAATTTTCTAGGCAACTCTCTTTTACCTTATAGTGAAGAAATTCCAGAAAACTAAACACCTTTCCGGATTTTGATTTCCAGAAAGTGATGCTGCTCACTATACCCTTGAGCAATTATCTTCCCAAATGAATAGAACAGTCTTTGCAGTATTGATGGGCTGCTAGAAAAGATTCCAACTGGCACCTTCAGAAGCCTTTCTTTGGGTCTGGAACCAGTACTGTTCTTATCAGATGATGATAGAAATAATTATTTTTATTTAATTACTTAAACAGTTTCATTCACATAATTCCTGTGAATTGCACTTGCACCCAAGAAATTTTGCTTTGAAAAGATGAATTGTAAATGAAAGCATTCTTTTATTAAGGAATACTAATGACGGGTCATGAGTTGTCTACTTAAACGTGGTAGGGAAGAACTTTAGTCTTCTATTAAGTGTTTGTTTTCATTATGCATATAGTAACCCATTTTCTACTTTAAATAATTTACTGGGACCTTTATATTAGGAAGCTTGTTTTCTCTTCTCCTCCCCTTGCTCTTTTCTTCTCCTTCTCTTTTTCTCCATCCCCGTTCCCCCTACTCCCCCTGCCCTTCTCCTTTTCCTGACATTTTTATATGAATTACAGAGGCAACAGTTATATCTTTTTTTTTAATATCCCTTTTCTTGTCATGGGTAATATCTGTTCCCAAATACAATTTCTCTCATGAAAAAGATTTATAAATAGGAGAGGATACTATTAACATGATACCATTAAGAACTGCAATGAAATTTTAGCTTGAGGGAAAAAGTTATAAATATGTGTTGTTCTGATTGCTATTTGGGCATAGACCTAAAAGAAAAACATTTTAGAAATAACTTAGGATCAGTAAATGTATGTGAAAACATGATATCTCTTGCCACCAAAAGTATGGTTTGAGAATATTTTATTTTATTTTATTTATTGGAGTATAATTGATTTACAATGTTGTGTTAGTTTCTGCTGTAGTAGAATACTTTTTAAAAAAGTAATTTACAAAGAGGCAGATATGCATTTTACTCTTTATCAAAATTTATTGTGAACTTACTATATGACAAACTCAGTATAAGGCCATGAGAACTCTCTCATATTACTCATTAATTTTCGACCCATGCTGCCTCTTCTGTAAAACTGAGATAACTGTTTCATAGCCTAAATGTTGAGAGTTGAGCTGCTGCACTGCTGCTAAGTTATTTCAGTTGTGCCCTACTCTTCGTGACCCCATGGACCATAGCTCTCCAGGCTCCTCTGTCCATGGGACTCTGCAGGCAAGAATACTGGAGTAGGTTGTCATTCCCTTATCCAGGGGATCTTCCCGACCCAGGAATCAAATCTTGGGTTTGATTTCTTATGTCTCCTGCATTGATTGGCAGGTCCCTTTGAGCAGACAGTGGTAATTCTGTAAGCTTATGGAGCACTTATCCTGTGCTGGTTAGTATTCTGAATATTTAATAATATGTTAATTGAGCCTCATAATGGTTCTGCCAGATAGAATTGTCATCCCCATTTCATGATTCACTAAAAGGGTTTAGGAGGTATCTAATGTGACTTACCCAAGTTCACATTGTTGATGAATTGTAAACTATCTTCATCAACCTGATTTGTTTGGCTCTAAACCTGAACTCTCTACAAGTCTCTATCATGTTTTCACAGATGATTTCTTCTGACGTTTTGCTTTGAAGATCTGTATCTATTATATCTCTCAAAATACTTAGCCTACTGCCGAACATACATGCATTTTATATTTTTAAAAACTGCTTTTAGACATGGCATGTAGAATCTAAGACAGTCTCAGAAATTTTTGTGAAATTGATTTTGACTCCTTGAGAAAAAGTCTAGGTAAGTGATTTAAATGTTCACACAACTGAATATAATTGCACCAGAGCTAATCATACCCCCCTCCAAAAAACAAAAAACAAAAACCAACTACTGAAAGCATTTACTTGTGGGGCAAATTTCATTTCTTTTTAAAGTCTGGCCATCACCTTCCATGCTTAAAGCATAAACATTGGATTTTCTGACCTACTACAAAAAGCGTTTTCCTGTCTGCTGCCCCTTGATCCATAATTTGAGACCCAGGGTATGCTTTAGTGGAAATATTTGACTGAACTTAGAACTTAAATCTATGAAAACAGTTCAATCTGATAAAGTGAAAGAGCTTGTATTCTTATAGTCAACAAATGGAGAGTTTTTAATAAGCCTAAGGCTAAGTATTTGGGGTCCTGGGTATTCATTGGAAGGACTTGTGTTGAAGCTGAAACTCCAATACTTTGGCCACCTAATGCGAAGAGCTGACTCATTTGAAAAGACCCTGATGCTGGGAAAGGTTGAGGGCAGGAGGAGATGGGGACGACAGAGGATGAGATAGTTGGATGGCATCACCGACTCAATGGACATGAGTTTGGGTAGGCTCCAGGAGTTGGTGATGGACGGCAAGGCCTGGTGTGCTGCGATTCATGGGGTCGTAAAGACTCGGACATGACTGAGCGACTGAATTGAACTAAACTGAAGTTATTTGGCGTAGCTTCTTTGTTTTGCTTCTCAAAAGAGCAGTCCTTAACTACATAAATCCTTCAATGCAGCTTTTCTTTTTTTTAACTTGGTATGGAGTGGAAAAAACAAACAAACAAACAAACTTGTATGGCAGCTTCACTATTGCCTAAGCATATGTCCTGATACATTTGTTTTTTTAGTATAGCCTGTGTCAGTAATTTCCTAAGATGCTGTACCAGTGAAAACTTCAGCCCTTTAGTCAAACTGCGTGGATTTGAATTCAGGTTTCCTCATTTCCTACCTGGTGACACTAGCACATTTATTTATGTGTCTGTCTGTCCTTTGGTTTTTTTCATATGTAAGAGAGAATGAAGATGACAAGAATACCTTCCTCCTACGGTTGTTGGTTACATTAAATTAGTTGAGATAACTATGGAAATTGTCTGGCCCAGAATATGTGCTTCATAAATGTTACCTATTATTATCGTCCTCATTTATGGTGTCTTTTTCATGGGTTATAAAAATATTAATACATAATGTTGAGGATTAGTCTATCTTCTACTGTATCAGTATTATTATAAGATATATAGTTTCCTAAAAAACTGAGCTGATCATCTCTGCAGGGAAGACACTGTGATTAGAAAGCCTATTACTTACAGCTTTGTTATTCAACAGCCATCACCTTCAACACTGCTCATCTCTTCTTTTGAAGAATGTTGGCTCCTTCATTAGAGTCCACAGTTCCAACCATCAAATGATGATCAACTTGAATTTCAGTGTGTCTTACAATTTTTTAGAAGGCATTCTTTCTGGTCTCTAATAATCTTTTAACTCCTTGACAGAAAATCTAAGTATAGGCACTTACCATAATGTAAAAAATAATTATCCTTTGTAGTGCAGCTATGAACAGATTTCTGATTCATGAGTTTGTTAAGTCCTTTTTCCTAGCTGGGAATAATATCTGTTGCTTACTGTACAGCCATGACATCAATTTATATCTTTTGTAAATATTTTGTTCTGAAGAGATACTGTGGAAAATTAGCAACAAAGCAACAGATAAACATGTTTTGCTTTAGGCTAAAAAAAAAGCTTTTTGGTGCTATGCATATGGAATGGATTAGATAAGAATTTAGAAGAGAAATTAACTTTATCACTTGAGGATAATAAAAAGATAACGGTAATGTGAAAAAAATCAGCCATTTTAATAACTGAGAGATTTCCTTAAAACATTCTGTAATCAAAAGCCAATAATCATAAAACAGTAAGAGGCAATAACTTTTTTCCCACCCCAAGGGTTTTATAAGTATCTCTTCAGCCATAAAACTATATTTATACAGTCATTTCTCACCCAAACTGCATAGTTAATGTGAGATAATGAGCTAGAGGTAAAGAAG
This sequence comes from Bos indicus x Bos taurus, assembly GCF_003369695.1. Lineage (NCBI taxonomy): Eukaryota > Metazoa > Chordata > Mammalia > Artiodactyla > Bovidae > Bos > Bos indicus x Bos taurus. Next base: position 37,471,021 of record NC_040082.1, read on the forward strand.
AATAAAGACCAGAGGGGAGAAATTGTATATTCTTCTTCTGAGAGGCTGGGGAACAAAACTTCCTGGGCCTGGAATCTTATTCTAGGATGGAACTTCAGGGTCTGCATCACAAGTGACTTGAGGGGTCTCTTGAAGCTACCAGAGTCTGAAGGTCCTTAGAAGAAAGTGAAAAACTGAAATGGAAAGAAAGCTCCAAACCGCTATGCCAAGCCATGCTTCTCTGCTCCACTCTCTGTAGTGTCCTCCACTTTTCATCCAAGTCATTTTGACCTTTGAGGCATTATTTCCATAAATAGAAAAAACCATAGAGGAGGAGCAATGATTCATTTGTTCGTTTTACAAAATTGGTCAATTATTCTTGTGCATGAAGGTAAATGGAAAATGTCCATTTCATTTAAAGGGAGATACCTATACTCTGTCCTTCTAGTTTTTAAAGGTTTTTTTTTTTTAATTCTTTGCCACCGAATCATCTGGAAGCCAGTAGTTTTAAGTCTGAGCCATTGCCAAATTCTCCTTTTGTATTTTGGGTGGTAACATATCATAACATTATGGGGAATATGTTCTAAGACCTAAACTGTGGAGAATATGTTCAGAGTTCCCCAGCAGATGCCTAAAATCACACATAGTATTAAACTCTGTGTATACACACATAAAATTTGTATTTTTCCTATACACACATAAAACTTAAACTTTAAAGTCTAATGAAGTTCAATTTAAATTAGACACAGTAAGAGATTAATAGCATAACTAAAAATAAAATAGAACACTTATAACAGTATACTATAACAAAAGTTATCTGAATATGGTCTCTGTCTATCTCAAAATACCTGTTGTACAAATTTAATGCCTTTTCTGTCTTAACTAAGCACTTATCACGCACTGTGATCTAACTTTGTAGCTTGAGGTGAAACCGTAAAATGAGCACAGATTTCTTTTTCCTTCATCACAGTATCACAGGGAGGATTCATTCTTACCATAGATATTGGCAACCCCACATAGGACTTTTTTCTCTTTTTGTAAGGTCAAGAAGTTTAACCTTTCTACTTAAAGGAAGCTCTTCATGACTTCTTTTTGGCATGTCCAAATTGCCAACATATGTAGTCTTGCACTTTGGGACCATTATTAAATAAAATAGGAATTGCTTGAAGACAAGCACTGCAATATCTCAACAATCGAGATGGTTGCCAAGTGACCAGGGGACACTGGACATGGGGACCCTTCACATACAGACAGGGCAGAATGAGAGGGCTGAGGATTTCATCACACTGCTCAGAGTGGCAAACAGTGTAAACCTTATGAATTGTTTATTTCTGGAATTTTCCACATAAGATTTTTGGATTGTGGTTGATCTCAGGGAACTGAAACCATGGAAAGCAAAATCTCAGATAAGGGAGAACTATTGTGTGCCCACCGATAATTCCCTTTTGTTAGCTACCATTTATCCAGTGTTTACTATATATTAGGCACTGAGATAAATGCCTTTTGTGTGTTATTTTAACTCTTAATGCCCCCCAAATTGGTCATTAATATTACTAATTTATGAATAAGAAAACTGACCAAAAGGATAAATGACTAGCCAGATTGACACGACTGAAAAGGAACTGCCATGCCTGAGTTCCACATGCATGTGTGTGCTGTACCTCTAAGGGCCTTTCATCAATGGCCTACAGTCAAGGCCTACATTTTCCTTACATTTAAAATATTTTTCAAAATCTTTCTGTTTGACTCTATAAGCCATTCATTTGAAATTTTCCTTTTCAAAAATTCAGGTTCAACAGTTTTCAACCCAAATGGTATTATGTTTACAGTTTAATATGACTTCTTCTTTTTTTTTTTTTTTTTACAATGTCTCTCTTCTCAAATATCTCTTATTACCTGCTTTAGTCCAATTCTTGCCATTTTCTACCACTTTGGGAAAAATTATTGGAGACTGTGACACTAGGAAAGCAAGAATTTTTCACATTAGCTTCTGACTCAGAAGAAGAGCATGAAACAAAGAAAGAATAGTTTTCACCAGGAAAATTTGTGGAGGAACAGTTGTAGAACCTGTGGTGCCCCAAGTCAGAAAGACCTAGAAAATATTCCAATTCCCTGGCTTTTCGACAGCATGAAAGCAGGCTCTGGAATGAAGTACTTGTAACCTTATGGGATTTTGCTTGTGCTTAGTCACTTCAGTTGTGTCTGACTCTTTGTGACCCCATGGACTGTAGTCCACCAGACTCCTCTGTCCATGGGATTCCCCTGGCAGGAATACTGGAGTGGGTTGCCATTCCCTCCTCGTGGGGATCTTACCAACCCAGGGATCAAACTTGCATCCCTTATGTCTTTGGCATTGGCAGGTGAATTCTTTACCACTAGCACCACCTGGGTCGGAGAAGGCAATGGAACCCCACTCTAGCACTCTTGCCTGGAAAATGGACGGAGGAGCCTGGTGAGCTGCAGTCCATGGGGTCACTAAGAGTCAGACACGATTGAGGGACTTTGCTTTCACTTTTCACTATCATGCATTGGAGAAGGAAATGGCAACCCACTCCAGTGTTCTTGCCTGGAGAATCCCAGGGACAGAGGAGCCTAGTGGGCTGCCATCTATGGGGTTGCACAGAGTCGGACACAACTGACGTGACTTAGCAGCAGCAGCAGCAGCACCACCTGGGTAGCTTAAGGAATACCCAGTTTATTACTGAATTAAAAGTTATTTGTTCTTTCTTCTTGGTAAATTTGATAAAGATTCCTTGTCTACTGAAATCCAAAGTATGAACAAAAGCTATTGGCACATGAGCTATGTTCAGTGACATCCAGGATTTTTATGAAGTAGTTCATCACAGTGACATGTCTAGCATTTGGAAGACAGCAGATTGCCAATGTTGAGTTGATGCCGCTCTGAAATTTACATTTATTATCTTTATCTGCAGAGGAGACCTAGAAAGATAGGACTGCATGGGAGGAAAAAGCATATTAGTCTTTTTCAGGGTGGCATAAAGAAAGCCACTGAATTAATATATAAATATATGCATTTCTCTGCTGACCTAATAACATGCCACAAACTAACCTGTGTAAAATCAATGTGCCTTCCAATGTAGCCTAACCAGTTATGTCCTGAGGCCAGGCTATTGTGATTGGTCTACATGAGCCAGGCTGGAGCATATCATAGATGAATCAGTATCTCTTTTAGTGATTTGTGTTGGAGATTAAAATTTAATGCATCATCATTGACTACATGCCTGTTTATTTTACAGGAATTTAGATTCAATGCACAGTGTATTTAGTTCTGGAGATTTTTCACTTATGATGGATGAAGTGTACAGACCAAAATCTGAGAACCTTGAGGGCAAAGATGGTGGCTTATTAATTTTCTGATGCCTATTTTCAAGTAGGTGGCCTGATACAGGGTGGGCATTTAATGAAATTGTTTCACTAATGAAGAAGACCTTTCTCATCTTTTCTCTGCAAGGCCTATCTGTTTTTCAGTTTGTCATGGCTCCTTTTGTTGACACTAAGCATAAGTAAATTGCCATATATTAAGTATGGTTGTTAAAAGGCCAACAACAGTGACAAAACACAGACAGGCTGAAGCAGAGAGGAAATGTAAATCAATATTATTTCAGTGATTACAATGACCAGGGATCATTTTGGTTTTAGGCACAGCTGAGTCTAGGGGCTCAAAGTGTTACCAGGAATTGCCTTTCTCCATCTCTTGGCTGTACTTTCCTTTTCGTTGCCTTTGTTCCCAGGAAAAAATGCTTTCCAAATGACCTTCAATGTTCCAGGGCACAAAGGAAAATAGCTTCTTTTTCCAAATTGCTGCAATAGAAGTCATAGGCTTGAATCTCAGTAATATAGCTGGAGTCATATGACCATCTCTAAACCAGAAGGGTGAAATAGTCTAGCCGAACATCTCAAGAGTGAGAGGTCAATACCATCTGAACAACACGCGAACAGTGGAAGAGAGGGTTTGTTTCCCAAGGGAGAGGCTTAAGTTGCTATAACCAGAAATTGAAGAAGTGGAATTTGGGCAGGCAGAGGCAACGAATGGCAGCTCCTGTCTCTTCTGAACTCTAGTGCCGTGCATTCCAGCTCTGGACCTTCACATGTAGTTATGGTGGCTTTGGAAACAGCTCTGAGTTTAAATCCTGCTCAGTCATTTAACTGTGTTTATTGAATAAGTAACTAAATTCTCAATTTCCTAATTCTGAAACAAAGAGGATAATAATTTTAAGTTTTTGTGAAGGCTGTAAGTAACTTCTATAAAACATGAAACATGTTCTCGCACACCCTAAGCCCTCAATACTGGGTGGTGGTGGTGCTAGTAGGGGTAGTTGTCATAAGTAGTATTTATTTCTCACTCCAACTATAATTATGGTATGTTATCTGTTTAAAATATTCATCTTATATTTCTGTCTTTTCTACATCATTGATATCTTCAATGATTCTCTAGCAAGGGATTTTTTAAATCTTTTTTCTACACTGAACTGAATGACAGGGTGTTCTTTTTATTTATAGCAGACATCTACATTTGATAGCTCTGATTTTCATAGAATTATGTCTTCTGTTAAGTTAAATTTTGCTTCTAGAATTTCTCCCTATTTGCCCTCGTTTCTAGCTCTGGAGTTACACAAAGATGGTGGTCTCTTTTCCTTACAAGCAGTGGCTTTGTTAATACATGACAAAGTGAATCTACATGAACATTACTCCTTTTCCCTTCAGTCAGTTCAGTTCAGTCGCTCAGTTGTGTCCGACTCTTTGTGACCCCATGAATTGCAGCACACCAGGCCTCCCTGTCCACCACCAACTCTTGGAGTTTACCCAAACTCATGTCCATTGAGTCAGTGATGCCATCCAGCCATCTCATCCTCTGTCATCCCCTTCTCCTCCTGCCCCCAATCCCTCCTAGCATCAGTCTTTTCCAATGAGTCAACTCTTCGCATGAGGTGGCCAAAGTACTGGAGTTTCAGCTTTAGCATCATTCCTTCCAAAGAACACCCAGGACCGATCTCCTTTAGAATGGACTGGTTGGATCTCCTTGCAGTCCAAGGGACTCTTAAGAGTCTTCTCCAATGCCACAGTTCAAAAGCATCAATTCTTTGGCCCTCAGCTTTCTTCACAGTCCAACTCACATCCATACATGACCACAGGACAACCATAGCCTTGACTAGATGAACCTTTGTTGGCAAAGTAATGTCTCTGCTTTTGAATATGCTATCTAGGTTGGTCATAACTTTCCTTCCAAGGAGTAAGCATCTTTTAATTTCATGGCTGCAATCACCATCTGCAGTGATTTTGGAGCCCCAAAAATAAAGTCTGACACTGTTTCCACTGTTTCCCCATCTATTTCCCATGAAGTGATGGGACCAGATGCCATAATCTTCGTTTTCTGAATGTTGAGCTTGAAGCCAACTTTTTCACTCTCCTCTTTCACTTTCATCAGGAGGCTTTTTAGTTCCTCTCCATTTTCTCCCATAAGGGTGGTGTCATCTGCATATCTGAGGTTATTGATATTTCTCCCGGCAATCTTGATTCCAGCTTGTGCTTCTTCCAGCCTAGCGTTTCTCATGATGTACTCTGCATAGAAGTTAAATAAGCAGGGTGATAATATACAGCCTTGACGTACTCCTTTTCCTATTTGGAACCAGTCTGTGGTTCCATGTCCAGTTCTAGCTGTTGCTTCCTGACCTGCATATAGGTGTCTCAAGAGGCAGGTCAGGTGGTCTGGTATGCCCATCTCTTTCAGGATTTTCCACAGTTTATTGTGATCCACATAGTCAAAGGCTTTGGCATAGTCAATAAAGCAGAAATATATGTTTTTCTTGCTTTTTCGATGATGCAGCGGATGTTGGCAATTTGATCTCTGGTTCTTCTGCATTTCTTAAAACCAGCTTGACCATCTGGAAGTTCACGGTTCATGTATTGCTGAAGCCTGGCTTGGAGAATTTTGAACAGATGTCTTCAAACAATCTCCTTTAACTGCTCCTCACACTGCAGGGTGTTGGGTTGTATTTTCCTTTCATTTCTGTATTCAGAAGTGCTTTATCCACTCCTCCATGTGTTCAACTGATATTTTTGTATTTACTACTCACTTTAGTCATCAGTGGTGTAAGGATATTATAGGGACATATTATATTATGGCCAGGACAGAGAGAAGCTATGGTTCTGTGTATGCAAGGGCAGAGGATTGCAGTAGAGGTGGAGAATCAGTCATTAGAAACGACTTTATTGAGGAGGTAGTAAGTACTTTAGGACCGCAAGAGTTAATAGAAGTTTCCCAAATGAAGAGAAGATGCCTAGATAGGAGGGAAAGGGGCAGAAGAAACAGCTTGTGTAAAGTTCTAACTGTTGGGTAGCCTAGCAAGTCACAGAAATTAAATGAGTTCAGTGTTCTGAAAAATAACCTTTGAGATTGGACATTTCTGGAGAGGAGGCTGGAAAAATACATAGATGCTGATATGCACACTGAGAAGTTTACACTCTATCCCTAGGACTATAGATCACTATTGAAAGAATTATAAGCAAGGCAATGAAAAAAAAAAACAAAAAAACAAAAACAAGGCAATGGCGTGATCAGAATTGTATTTTAAGAAGCTGCCTCTGGCAAAATGTGTAAAGTGAGTGAGAGGGAACAAGCTTGGCTCCAGAGGGACAGTTTTAATAATACAGGGGAAACAGTGGTGGCTTAAATGCAGTTGGGAGTTGTGGGATAGAGATAAGCAAATGCGTTGTGTGCACTGCATTTATATACAGCAGATACCTTACTGTGAAGTTTGGATGTTCTTTTAGGTATTTTGTTTTTATACTTAACCTAGGGTTTCTATAGAGTGAGCAGTGAAAACAATGAGTCTCATTTTTGAAAAGTTTACTTTGGGTAGAAATGGAGTAGAAGAAGAATTTTATGAGGAGCTGATTCCTTTGGAGGCTTTTCTCCCAGGCAGGTACTTGTCTCCTCCACGACTCATTTCTGCTTCTCTGTTACAGTTTGAAAGATGAGCCATTCCTCAGTGGAGAAGTGTCCAGTGACACTTAACCACTTGATGGGGGATCTAGGGCATGCCAAAGAAGAGATTTAGTAAAAGAATTCCTATAAAGGGGAAAATGAATACAAGTTCATAACATCTTTTTAATTGAAGAATGAATGGTCTGGAAATAATAGGACAGATGAACCTGTTTGCAAAGCAGAAGTAATGATACAGATGGAGAGAACAAATGTATGAACACCAAGCAGAGGGAAGCGGGGAGGATATATTGAGAGAATGGGACTGACATGTATACACTGCTGCTGCTAAGTCACTTAAGTCGTGTCCAACTCTGTGTGACCCCATAGACGGCAGCCCACCAGGCTCCCTTGTCCCTGGGATTCTCCAGGCAAGAACACTGGAGTGGGTTGCCATTTCCTTCTCCAGTGCATGAAAGTGAAAAGTGAAAGTGAAGTTGCTCAGTCATTTCCGACCCTTAGCATGGACTGCAGCCTACCAGGCTCCTCCGTCCATGGGATTCTCCAGGCAAGAGTATATATACACTACTATGTGTAAAATAGATAACTAATGAGAACCTACTGTATAGCACAGAAGTAAAAAAGAAGGTGCAATCTGCTTGTGGGACATATATTGTTAACCTTAAAAATTAATTCCAATATACAGTAGGTGCTTCCCTTGGGCTTCCATGGTGGCTCAGCTGGTAAAGAATCCGCCTGCAATGTGGGGGACCTGGGTTCAATCCCTGGGTTGGGAAGATCCCCTGGAGAAGGGAAAAGCTACCCACTGCAGTATTCTAGCCTGGAGAATTCCATGGACTGTATAGTCCATGGGGTCGCAAAGAATCAGACATGCTGAACAACTTACACTTTCACTTTCATAGTAGGTTCAGACAGACACTGTTGGATACCACTTATATGAGGCACCAAGAAAAGTCAAATTCATAGAGTCAGAAAGTACATGGGTAGATGCCAGGGGCTGGAGGCGGGTTGAAGAGGAGGGGTGGGGACTTAGTGTTTGATGGGGATGGAATTTCACTTCAAGAAACTGAAAAATTCAGGAGATGGATGATGGTAACAGTTACACAACAGTGTGAATATACTTAGTGCCACTGAACTGTACAGTTAAATATGGTTAAAATATTTATACAATATAAAACATTATAAAATGTTTTATATTGTGTGACTTTTTCCACCAAAAAAAAAAATCCACTAATATATATCTAGACATATTTTGGGCTATTGTTTTTTAATCCAGGAGTAGTTGTAAGGAAGTTATCCATGCAAAAATTTGAGGATCAGATCAAATAAGATGGGCAGAGTGATAACCAAGTAGGCATGGAGCATGCTTTATTGAAAGAAAGCTCTGCTCATTTTTGATCATTTCCTTGGTCTTTGAGGTATAGTGTGTGACAGAGTTCTCAAGTCATGTATCAGCTGCATCTTTAAAGATAGAATCAGTTTTAGTGTAGTTATGGGTGAAAATACTAGGTGAGCATATATATATATATATGTATTTTTTAGTTGTCACCATCCAAAAGTGCAAATCGAGCCTTGCCAGGTAGAGATTTTTGTTACTAGACACATCCAAGCAAAATTTGGGTTACCATCTGTCAAGGTTTTGGGAGAAAGGATGCTTTCATTAAAGAAGAAGGTTGGAATAAGAAAATAAAATCATAATAATCCCACTGCTTTTAACACCTTACTGTATTTGCATCCAGATTTTTTAAGTCCAACTCATAAATATATGTATTGTATGTTTTTATGCTATATTTTAAACTAGCAACAATTTCTGCCTTTCTATTTCAACATATTTGCTCCTATAACATACCATATTAAAATTTTTCCCAAGTTTTACTTAACAGTGGGCTTTCGAAAGCTGAATTCTGAATCCCAGATTATAGTGTGCATCTGAGAGTTTTTCATTTTAAATCTATTTTAATCCACTCCAATCCCCCTTTTATAAATACTGACTCAATAAAGAGATGAGACAGTAACCTTGTAGAATATTTAACCTACTGTTTTGTTCTTTTTTGTTTTCTTGGATGTATCTTTTTAATAATGAAATTTGTCAGTTTGCTCATTTAGAGTTATTTTTGAGACATGACCATGTGTTAGGTCATCTATAGTAAGTGACTGAAGAGTCTTGTCATGGTATAGCTTGTGGACTAATAAGGAAATAAAAGCCAAGAGGGTCTTTTCTAAATAACATAAAACATTACACATAAATTGGGAAAGAATTAGAAATGGTGCTTGCTGTAATGTGTGATCATCCCTTAGTAAGTTTGCAGAATTCTCCTAGTTTCTATTTGTTATATGGGCAGTGAGTTTGAGAGATTCTGGTTTAAACAAGGTTAATAAGTTTCTTTACTATAAGACTTCTTGGAGCTATTAATAAACTGTTAATAATACATGGTAAATATCTAAGAAAAAAAAAAAAAACATGCAGTGTATATAGAGTTTTCCTAATGTGTTTGAAGCATCTTAGTGGAACCATTGTTGTGTAGAATGCATTTTGGCTAGGCTAATAATATATGTGAAAGTTCCTAGCATAGTCAAGTAGAAAATATTCTACAAAAGTCTAGAGATGCTAAGATCAGACAGAATGGATGCTGCCTACTTTACAGCCTTTGTAAGTGGCAATTAAACATGGAACAAAGTATCCAACTTAAAATAATCTTCTCAAACTTCTGTGTTCAATGGGGCATATTTCATCAAAAGACTTGTATGCCAGAGGAAATATCTTTGAATATTTATCACATACAGATCTATAAAGTATGTGCTTTAAAAGAAGTAATATGATCATGCCTATGCCTCTGGGCACCACTTATTTTTAAGAATAGGATGTTGGGTTCAGCACTATTGAGGGGATAGTTACTATGATCTAGATAGATTTTTCTGGGGCCTGAAGATAGACATATCTTGTATAGGAAAAGCAGTTTCACTATTAACATATATTAAAGATGCACTTTCTATCAGACAGCCAGAGACACCTTTGAGAAAGAAGAATTAAAATGAGAAGAAATGATGTTGGACTTTGAAACCTGTCACAATAACTGTCTTGCTTTGAAGTCATCTAAAATTCTGTCTTTCAATCAGGAGCCAACCCTACTACATGGAACCAAAAGAAGCCAGGAACAGTACTTAGACTGATGTAGCAGAATCATTTTGACAGGTCTCCTTCTTGTAGAGAGCGTAGTTTCATTTCCTAAATCTCTGAAACCCAGGCACAAATGTACACAATGTGAAGGATGGGTTTCCTTTTCTACCTTCCTGCCTGCATTCTGAGAAGGTATTTTGATGTTGAATGAAGATTTGAAAGCAGCAAAGCTTACTGTTGATGATGAGGCTGGGAATGGGGAGAGAGTACAAAATAGCATGGTGTGGCAGCTTGGGATCTATCTCCACCCAGCCCTTAAGTGGTTACATGGTTGTGGGCACAATTACAAGTCTCAGGATTTCAGATTTCCTTTCAGAAATTCAGAAGACTGGACTTGAAAGAGTATCCCAGATCCAAGAATTGGCCTCCCTGTAATGATTGGGGGATTCAAAACTGGTGTTGCTTTCTGGGTCCTTTAACCTGGAGCCTGGGAAAGAAGAATGCCAAAGTCATTCTGGTTTCAGCCTATGGATTTTTAGTTCAGCATTAGGTATTGAGGGCTTCCCAAGTGATTCAGTGGTAAAAGAATCTGCTTGCCAATATAGGAGACACAGGAGATGTGGGTTCAATCCTTGGGTCAGGAAGATGGCCTGGAAAAGAAAATGGCAACCCACTCCAGTATTCTTGCCTGGGAAATCTCATGGACAGAGGAGCCTGGTGGGCTACTGTCCGTGGGGTTGCAAAGAGTTAGACATGACTGACAACTGAACATGAGCTTTAGGCATTGAAAATACATGGACAGCTCTTCCCTCAAAATGCATGGGGTCAAATGTACATATAAGCTTCTTACCACATTTTTATTATTAAAGTTCCTTGAATGGATTAAAGCTAACCATGGTCTATACCAGGTCTGGAGATGGAATTAATTGTACATTATTAGTATGCTTTTGCTTTCAGTGAGGTAAGTTATATTTCTTTTCATAGGGGAAAAAAAAAAGATTCAGAAAACAGGCCTATTCTAAGTGATATTTGTGCCATGGATAAAAAGTGCATAATGTTTTAAATTGCCATGTATATATTCATGTTGGTGAAATCAGACTTTTATTTTGCTGTGGAACAACTCAGTTTACCATAGGACCTTGATATATCTCTGGCAATTTCCTTTACTTTCAGAAATAATTCACTGTAGTTCTAAGAAGAAGCATGCATGCTCAGTCACTTCATTTGTGTCCGACTCTTTGTGACCTCATGGACTGTAGGTCACCAGCCTCCTCTGTCCATGGAATTCTCCAGGCAAGAATACTGGAGTGGGTTGCCATGCCCTCCTCCAGGGGATCTTCCTGACCTAGGGATCGAACCCACATTTCCAGCATCTCCTGCACTGCGGGCAGATATTTTGCCACTGAACCACTGGGGGCGCCTTCTTAGAAGGAAACTCACTCCTATTCTTTGCCATAGCCCTTTGTTAAACATCACCTCTCATCTTCACTGTGGCTCTGCCAGTAGGCTTATTACTCATATGGCCGTTTTTAACCTGTGGTTCCATTTCCCTCATTGCCTTTGTCGGTGTTTTAGTGCATGAAACACTATACTTGAAACTGGGCCTGTATATTATGCTTGGCATAGCATGTAATACATTATAGGTAACTGATACTTGGTAAAATGCATTTGTTGCCTAAACCGATGTGTATCTATGTTATATATGTATATGATAGTTTATATTTGTTTTCCATCTATCAGTCATCTCCTGTTAGGCAAGACTGGAAGCAGAAAAATATAATTGATTGAAAACCCAAGTTGATAGCCCTTTAGCTTAGTGACAGTGAGAACGTTTCCCCATCATTTTAGATATACTAAAATGAGAAGCAATATAACATTCACCATTAAACTGTAAGCTTTGCTTCATTTCTTAATGAATACAAGTAGCACTTTATAAATTTTAGGAAGGGTACTAATGATCCAAAGTTGACCAAGTTTAACACTTCTGGTCTTTATAATTTGTTTCAACTATGGTTCCTAGAAAATGTGGTTTTTACTCTGTCAACTCAAATCCTTTTAAGAAGTAGGTGCAGCATGATATACTAAGCAATAAGAAAATATATTTTTTAGTTTGATACAGGAAAAGCAGTACCTCTCCTTTTGAGAATAATTATCATCTGTTTTGTACAGTTCTTCTCTGTGTATTCTTGCGACCTCGTCTTAATATCTTCTGCTTCTCTTAGGTTCATACCATTTCTGTCCTTTATTATGCCCATCTTTGTATGAAATGTTCTCTTGGTAGCTCTGATTTTCTTGAAGAGATCTCTAGTCTTTCTCATTCTGTTGTTTTCCTCTATTTCTTTGCAATGATCACCAAGGAAGGCTTTCTTATCTCTCCTTGCTATTCTTTGGAACTCTGCATTCAGATGCTTATATCTTTCCTTTTCTCTTTTGCCTTTGCTTCTCTTCTTTTCATAGCTATTTGTAAGGCCTCCTCAGACAACCATTTTGCCTTTTTGCATTTCTTTTTCTTGGAGATGGTCTTGATCCCTGTCTCCTGTAAAATGTCACAAAACTCCATCCATAGTTCTTCAGGAACTCTTGTCTATCAGACCTAATCACTTGAATCTATTTGTCACTTCCACTGTATAATTGGAAGGGATTTAATTTTGGTCATATCTGAATGGTCTAGTGGTTTTCCCTACTTTCTTCAATTTAAGTGTGAATTTGGCAATAAGGAGTTCATGATCTGAGCCACAGTCAGCTCCCAGTCTTGTTTTTGCCAACTGTATAGAGGTTCTCTATCTTTGGTTGCAAAGAATATAGTCAATCAGATTTTGGTATTAACTACCTGGTGATGTCCGTGTGTAGAGTCTTCTCTTGTGTTGTTGGAAGAGAGTGTTTCCTATGACCAGTGCATTCTTTTGGCAAAACTCTATTAGTCTTTGCCCTGCTTCATTCTGTATTCCCAGGCCAAATTTGCCTATTACTCCAGGTATTTCTTGACTTCATACTTTTGCATTCCAGTCCCCATAATGAAAAGGACATCTTTTTTGGGTGTTAGTTCTAGAAGGTCTTGTAGGTCTTCATAGACCCATTCAACTTCAGCTTCTTCAGCATTACTGGTTTGGGCATAGACTTGGATTACCGTGATATTGAATGGTTTGCCTTGGAAATGAACAGAGATCATTCTGTGATTTTTGAGATTGCATCCATGTACTGCATTTCAGACTCTTGTTGACCATTGTGGCTACTCCATTTCTTCTAAGGGATTCTTGCCCACATTAGTAGATATAATGATCATCTGAGTTAAATTCACCCATTCCAGTCCATTTTAGTTCGCTAATTACTAAAAGGTCAACGTTCACTCTTGTTACCTCCTGTTTGACCACTTCCAATTTGCCTTAATTCATGGACCTAACATTCGAGGTTCCTTTGCAATATTGCTCTTTACAGTGTCAAATTTTACTTCCATCACCAGTCACATCCACAACTGGGTATTGTTGTTGCTTTGACTCCGTCTGTTCATTATTTCTGAAGTTATCTCTCCACTGATCTCTAGTAGCATATTGGGCACCTACTGACCTGGGGAGTTAATCCTTCAGTGTCCTATCTTTTGCCTTTTCATACTAATCATGGGATTCTCAAGGCAAGAATAGTGAAGTGGTTTGCCATTCCCTTCTCCAGATCTTTTTTTACTTCAACAAAGATCTTTATAACCCAGATAATCACGATGTAGTGATCACTCACTTGAGCCAGACATCCTGGAGTGTGAAGTCAAGTGGGCCTTAAGCAAGCATCACTATGAACAAAGCTAATGGAGGTGATGGAATTCCAGTTGAGCTATTTCAAATCCTAAAAGATGATGCTGTGAAAGTGCTGCATGCAATATGCCAGCAAATTTGGAAAACTCAGCAGTGACCAAAGAACTGGAAAAGATCAGTTTTCATTCCAATCCCAAAGAAAGGCAATGCCAAAGCATGCTCAAACTACTGCACAATTGTACTCATCTCACATGCTAGCAAAGTAATGCTCAAAATTATCTAAGCCAGGCTTCAACAGTATGTGAACTATGAACTTCCTGATGTTCAAGCTGGATTTAGAAAAGGCAGAGGAAGCAGAGATCAAATTGCCAACATCCATTGGATCATCAAAAAAGCAAGAGAGTTCCAGAAAACATCTATTTCTGCTTTATTGACTATGCCAAAGCCTTTGACTGTGGATCACAACAAACTATGGAAAATTCTGAAAGAGATAGGTATACCAGTCTACCTTACCTGTCTCCTAAGAAATCTGTATGCAGGTCAGGAAGCAACAGAACTGGGCATGGAACAACAGACTGGTTCCAAATCAGAAAAGGATTATATCAAGGCTGTATTTTGTCACCCTGCTTATTTAACTTTTATGCAGAGTACATCATGAGAAACGCTGGGCTGGATGAAGCACAAGCTGGAATTAAGATTGCTGGGAGAAATATCAATAACCTCAGATATGCAGATGACACCACGCTTATGCCAGAAAGCGAAGAAGAGCTAAAGAGCTTCTTGATGAAAGTGAAAGAGGAGAGTGAAAAACTTGACCTAAAGCTCAACATTCAGGAAAGTAAGATCATAACATCTGATCCAATCACTTCATGGCAAAGAGAGGGGGAAACAGTGACAACAGTGACAGACTTTATTTTTGGACTCCAAAATCACTGCAGATGGTGATTGTAGCCATGAAATTAAAAGATGCTTGCTCCTTGGAAGAAAAGTTATGACCAACCTAGATAGTATATTAAAAAGCAGAGACATTACTTTGCCAATAAAGGTCCATCTAGTCAAAGCTATGGTTTTTCCAGTAGTCATGTATGGATGTGAGAGTTGAACTATAAAGAAGACTGAGCACCGAAGAATTGTTGATTTTGAATTGTGGTTTTGGAGAAGACTCTTGACAGTCACTTGGACTGTCAGGAGATCCAACCAATCCATCCTAAAGGAAATCAGTGCCAAATATTCATTGCAAGGATTCATGCTGAAGCTGAAACTCCAGTGCTTTGTCCACCTGATGTGAAGACCTGACTCATTGGAAAAGACCCTGATGCTGGGAAAGATTGGAGGCTGGAGGGGATGACAGAGAATGAGATGATTGGATGGCATCACCGACTCAATGGATATGAGTTTGAGTAAACTGCGGGAGTTGCTGATGGACAGGGAGTCCTGGTGTCCTGCCGTCTATGGGGTTGTAAATAGTCCAACACGACTGAGCAACTGAACTGAACCTATCATTTGTTTATACCTATCATCTGTTTTATATACTTGTTTAAATAATAACCATCAACACTGAGCATTTGATCTGTTCCAGACATAAACACATGTGCTGTGCTTTTTTGTTCTTAAAACAGTCTTGCAAGGTAGACATCATTGTCTCCAGCTTTCAGAGGAGACTGCAGCCCTCCTTTTGTTGAAGGCTCCACAGGCAGTTAGTAATCCAGTCACTGAAGCACCCATTCTGTCATGATCTATGAATTTAATAGGTAAACATCTGATAAATTTATTAATTTCTGAAGCATTACTGTACCACCTTCTATAATCAATGTCTACATTTCAGTAACTAAGCACAATAGTAGAGGTTTATTTCTTGCTCATTGACCAGACCAGGGAAGTTGTTCCCTTTTTAGCAGGTAGCTTTCCTTTATGGTGTGACTCAGAGACTGTTTCTTTCCATTTTGGTGCTGTCATTCCCCAGGGTAATGAAAAAAAGAGAGGGCCACTGTGATCTGAAAGTGACATGTTGTACAGGCTTGTATTTGATGGCCTCAAAAAGATGAAAAGAGAGGGGGTGGGGAGGGCTGGGAAGTATAGTGCCAGGCTTGGCTTTATAAAATACAAGGACTATAAAGTGTGTGTGTGTGTCTGTGTGTGTGTGCACATGTACCATACTCATGTACCATGTGATCCTAACTTTCTAATGTAAGAGCATGTACTGAAAAATTGCCTAAAAGAAAGGTCTAATGTGTTCATGGTTATCCTGAATAGTGATATTCTGAGCTATTTAAATTTTCTTCATCATATCTTTACATAGTGTCCAAATTTTCTATCATCAGCTTTAAAATAATAAAAACCAATAAGCACAATTTTTCAAGGCTCCTGAGAAGCATGCTTCTACTTCATGCATATCCAAGACTGGTGTGGGGTGTCATGACCTACAATTTAAGAAGACTTGTCAAGTGCTGAATATACACTCACAGAAGATAGCAATGCAATGGGTGATTATACTCACAAAGGAAAGGGAAACCAGTCCAGCACCAGAAAAATGCTGGACTGTTGATGCATTCTGTGGATTTGAAGAATATCTGATGCAGACAGAAGCGGTGGTAAAGCTCTGTACCTAATGCCACTTTCATCTCAAAAAAAAAAAAAAAAAAATTGCTTTGCCTCCGAAAGTGGTCATATGCATTTCTGTTTCATCTCAGCACATCAGGTATTCTCTTGGAAGCCTTGACCAAGCATATTCTCTTTGCTCCAGCCTGGGTCTGCAAATTGGCCTTCTACTCAGCTTCTGCAAGCTTGTCAGAAGTATGAAAGCAGTGATGTGTGCTTATTTTAAAATGTCCTTTTTTTGTTAATACTGTCAGATCTCTTCAGAGGCTGTTGCCTCAGAAAAAATGAGCCTATCCCATGCTGAGCAGAACAAAAATAAGTGTCTAAAATACAGAAAAGGATCTACTTAGCACTTCCTGTCTCTCTGTCCATTTCCTTATATGTTTCACTTTTGCTTTAAAAAGCACTTCTCAGATTGAAGGAAAAAAATAATCAAATAAGATAGAATGGACTCTACTCCTTTCAAGTATGCATAAATAAGACAAATTTAGTTGAAAGAAGAATGCATAATGTGATGTAACATGCATTGCAATCCATGAGAAATGCATATGGAATCTAGGTGAGGTGTTTGTCTATCCCCTGCTCCTTAGTATCTGTTGTAAAGTTGTTCTTTTGTGAGTAGCAGATTAATGAACCATTGTTGCAGACTTCATGGGGGATCAAAAAACACAAGAAGCATCTGGTAAATAATTTCATTTTGTTGTACTTAATAATACTGTGGCCTGCTGGCCAGGGTGCCATAGACAGAAAATGGATTCTTGAAATTTAATGGCACAGATCTTGAAGGATCATTTCCAAGACCAGGACCAGATATACATCTCAAAAAATGTCAAATTTTACATCAGTGATGACTTTATTAATTTGGTTTGAAAATAGAATGGTGATGTGCAAGTAACATTAATCAAGGTAAGTTTTTAAAAATAAATATGGTGTTATGTCATTCATATATGTAATTTTCCATGGAGATTATAAACATATGTGAGATTTTCCTGAATTAAAAAAACAGTCTCTCTGTACACTGTGGCAACAGTGACTTTTTGATTTTGAGTTCTTAGTTCAGTTCAGTCACTCAGTCATGTCCAACTCTTTGCCACCCCATGGACTGCAGCACACCAGGCCTGCTTGTCCATCACCAACTCCTGGAGTTTGCTCAAACTCATGTCCATCGAGTCGGTAATGCCATCCAGTCATCTCATCTTCTGTCGTCCCCTTCTTCTATTGCCTTCAATCTTTCCCAGCATCAGGGTCTTTTCTAATGATCAGTTCTTCGGGTCAGGTGGCTAAAGTATTGGAGTTTCAGCTTCAGCATCAGTCCTTCCAATGAATATTCAGGACTGATTTCCTTTAGCATTGACTGCTTTGATCTCCTTGAAGTCCAAGGGACTCTCAGAGTCTTCTCCAACGCCACAGTTCAAAAGCATCAATTTTTCGGTGCTCAGCTTTCTTTGCTTTCTTTATGGTCCAACTCATATCCATACATGACTACTGGAAAAACCATAGCTTTGACTATAAGGACCTTTGTCTCTGCTTTTTAATGTACTGTCTAGGTTTATCATAGCTTTTCTTCTAACGAGTAAGCATCTTTTAATTTCATGGCTGCAGTCACCATCTGTAGTGATTTTGGAGCCCAAGAAAATAAAGTCTGACACTGTTTCCTTTGTTTCACCATCTATTTGCCGTGAAGTGATGGGAGCAGATGCCATGATGTTAGTTTTTTGAATGTTGGGTTTTAAGCCAGCTTTTTCACTCTCCTCTTTCACTTTTATCAAGAGGCTGTCTTTAGTTCCTCACTTTCTGCCTTAGGGTGGTGTTATTTGTATATCTGAGGTTATTGGTATTTCTCCCTGCATTCTTAATTCCAGCTTGTGCTTCATCCAGTCTAGCATTCTGTTGTTCCATGTCTGTTCTTAGTGCATTTGTGTGAAAGAAGAGAGAGAATACTTCTAGTTTTTTAATATTTTTCTAACATATTAAAAATAAATGGCTTTTTTAAAATCTAAAATAAAAGATTTAATAAATTACTGTGTAGAAATCCAAAGTTATTAACAAGTGATTGTTTCTTTGCAAAATGATTCTTAGTTTTTCACACACAATATCTTAGCTAATTCAGTGTCCCTAATATACATTTTGAAGTGTACAGTTCAGCAGCAATAAGTACATTCATATTATGTGCCCCTAATCTCCAGGACAGTTTTCCTCTGGCAAAACTGAAACTCTGCTCATTAAACAACTGCACATACACTTCTCCTCCCAGCCCCTAGAAAATATCATTTTGTTTTCTGTTTTTATGGAACTGACTATTTTATATACATAATATAAGCAGAATCTGTTTGTGATTAGGTGAGTTTGCTTCGCATAAGGTCCTCAAGAGTCATCCATGATGTAGCATGTGCCTGAATTTTCTTCATTCTTAAAGCTGGAAATGAACCCATCATATATGCCACATTTTGTTCAAATACTCCCCTGCTATTGAACATCAGGGTTGTTCCCACTGCTTGACGACTGTGAACATGAGTATACAAATATCTCTTTGAGATCCGGTTTCATTCCTTTGGGTATATACTGTGCAGTGGGTTTGTTGGATCATGTAGTAATTCTATTTTTAATGTTTTGAACAGTTGCCATCTTCCTCAACACTTGTTATTTTCTTCTTTTTTTTCTTTTCTTCCTCTCTCTTTCTTTTATGGCCATTCTAATAGATATGAGGTTATATTCATTGTAATTTTGATTAGCATTCTTTAATGATTAGTGATGTTTAGGATTTTCTTATATGCTAATTGGCCATTTGTATTTCATTTTTGGAGAAATATCTATTTAAGTTTTTTGCCTGTTTTTCAGACTCGTTATTGATTGATTTACTGCAGAATTGTAGGAATTCTTTGTATATTCTGGATATTAAATCCTTGTCATATTTGCAAATATTTTCTCCAGTTCCATGGGTTGTCTTTTCACTCTGCTGACTGTGTCCTATATAGATTTGCTATATTCCCATTTGTATTTTTCACTTCTGTTGCCAATGCTTTTAATGTCATGTCAAAGAAATCATTAGCAAATCCATATCATAAAACTTTTCCCCTATATTTTCTTCAGGTTTAGATCTTATATCTAGGTCTTTAATAATACATTTCGAGTTACTTTTGGTATATGGTAAGATGAGTGTCTCTTGAGATGGATGCAATCTCAAAAACAACAGAATGATCTCTGTTCGTTTCCAAGGCAAACCATTCGATATCACAGTAATCCAAGTCTATGCCCCAACCAGTAACACTGAAGAAGCTAAAGTTGAACGGTTCTATGAAGACCTACAAGACCTTTTAGAACTAACACCCAAAAAAGATGTCCTTTTCATTATAAGGGACTGCAATGCAAAAGTAGGAAGTCAAGAAGGACCTGGGATAACAGGCAAATTTGGCCTTGGAATATGGAATGAAGCAGGGCAAAGGCTAATAGAATTTTGCCAAGAGAATGCATTGGTCGTAGCAAACACTCTCTTCCAAAAACACATGAGAAGACTCTACACATGGACATCACCAGATGGTCAACACTGAAATCACATTGATTATATTCTTTGCAGCCAAAGATGGAGAAGCTCTATACAGTCAGCAAAAACAAGACTGAGAGCTGACTGTGGCTCAGATCATGAACTCCTTATTGCCAAATTCAGACTTAAATTGAAGAAAGTAGGGAAAACCACTAGACCATTCAGGTATGACCTAAATCAAATCCCTTATGACTATACAGTGGAAGTGAGAAATAGATTTAAGGGCCTAGACCTGATAGATAGAGTGCCTGATGAACTATGGAATGAGGTTCGTGACATTCTACAGGAGACAGGGATCAAGACCATCCCCATGGAAAAGAAATGCAAAAAAGCAAAATGGCTGTCTGGGTAGGCCTTACAAATAGCTGTGAAAAGAAGAGAAGTGGAAAGCAAAGGAGAAAAGGAAAGATATAAACATCTAAATGCAGAGTTCCAAAGAACAGCAAGAAGAGATAAGAGAGCCTTTTTCAGTGATCAATGCAAAGAAATAGAGGAAAACAACAGAATGGGAAAGACTAGAGATCTCTTCAAGAAAATCAGAAACACCAAAGGAACATTTCATGCAAAGATGGGCTTGATAAAGGACAGAAATGGTATGGACCTAACAGAAGCAGAAGATATTAAGAAGAGATGGCAAGAATACACAGAACTGTATAAAAAAGAGCTTCACGACCCAGATAATCATGATAATGTGATCACTGACCTAGAGCCAGACATCCTGGAATGTGAAGTCAAGTGGGCCTTAGAAAGCATCACTATGAACAAAGCTGGTGGAGGTGATGGAGGTGATGGAATTCCAGTTGATGGAATTCCATATTTCAAATCCTGAAAGATGATGCTGTGAAAGTGCTGCACTCATTATGCCAGCAAATGTGGAAAACTCAGCAGTGGCCACAGGACTGGAAAAGGTCAGTTTTCATTCCAATCCCAAAGAAAGACAATGCCAAAGAATGCTCAAACTACCGCACAATTGCACTCATCTCACACGCTAGTAAAGTAATACTCAAAATTCTCCAAGCCAGGCTTCAGCAATACATGAACCATGAATTTCCTGATGTTCAAGCTGGTTTTAGAAAAGGCAGAGGGACCAGAGATCAAATTGCCAACATCCGCTGGATCATCGAAAAAGCAAGAGAGTTCCAGAAGAACATCTATTTCTGCTTTATTGACTATGCCAAAGCCTTTGACTGTGTAGATCAAAATAAACTATGGAAAATTCTTCAAGAGATGGGAATACCAGACCACCTGACCTGCCTCTTGAGAAATCTGTATGCAGGTCAGAAAGCAACAGTTAGAACTGGATATGGAACAACAGACTGGTTCCAAATAGGAAAAGGAGTACGTCAAGGCTGTATATTGTCACCCTGCTTATTTAACTTCTATGCAGAGTACATCATGAGAAACGCTGGACTGGAAGAAGCACAAGCTGGAATCAAGATTGCTGGGAGAAATATCAATAACCTCAGATATGCAGATGACACGACCCTTATGGCAGAAAGTGAAGAGGAACTAAAAAGCCTCTTGATGAAAATGATAGTGGAGAGTGAAAAAGTTGGCTTAAAGCTCAACATTCAGAAAACGAAGATCATGGCATCCAGTCCCATCACTTCATGGGAAATAGATGGAGAAACAGTGGAAACAGTGTCAGATTTTATTTTGGGGGCTCCAAAATCACTGCAGATGGTGATTGCAGCCATGAAATTAAGAGACGGTTACTCCTTGAAAGGAAAGTTATGACCAACCTAGATAGCATATACAAAAGCAGAGACATTACTTTGCCAACAAAGGTTCGTCTAGTCAAGGCTATGGTTTTTCCTGTGGTCATGTATGGATATGAGAGTTGGACTTGATGCTTTTGAACTGTGGTGTTGGAGAAGACTCTTGAGAGTCCCTTGGACTGCAAGGAGATCCAGCCAGTCCATTCTGAAGGAGATCAGCCCTGGGATTTCTTTGGAAGGAATGATACTAAAGCTGAGACTCCAGTACTTTGGCCACCTCATGCAAAGAGTTGACTCATTGGAAAAGACTCTGATGCTGGGAGGGATTGGGGGCAGGAGGAGAAGGGGACGACAGAAGATGAGAGGGCTGGATGGCATCACTGACTCGATGGACGTGAGTCTGAGTGAACTCCGGGAGTTGGTGATGGACAGGGAGGCCTGGCGTGCTGTGATTCATGGGGTCACAAAGAGTCGGACACAAGTGAGTGACTGATCTGATCTGAAGATGAGTGTCCAACTTCATTGTTTTGCATGTGGATCTCCACTTTTTCTGACACAACTTTTTGAAGAGATTGCTGTTGCTTTCTCATTGGGTGGTCCTGGCATTCTTTTTTTAAAAATTAATTCATTTATTTTAATTGGAGGCTAATTAATTTACAATATTGTAGTGGTTTTTTCCATACATTGACATGAATCAGCCATGGGTGTACATGTGTTCCCCATTATGAACCCGCTTCCCACCTCCCTCCCTATCCCATCCCTCAGGGTCATCCCAGTGCACCGGCCCTGATCCATTTCACATATGGTAATATACATGTTTCAGTGCTATTCTCTCAAATCATCCCACCCTCACTGTCTCCCACAGAGTCCAAAAGTCGGTTCTTTACATGTGTCTCTTTTGCTATCTCGTTTATAGGGTCATCGTTACCATCTTTCTAAATTCCATATATATGTGTTAATATACTGTATTGGTGTTTTTCTTTCTGGCTTACTTCACTCTGTATAATAGGCTCCAGTTTTATCCCCCTCACTAGAACTGATTCAAATGCATTCTTTTTAATGGCTGAGTAATATTCCATTGTGTATATGTACCACAGCTTTCTTTTCCATTTGTCTGCCAATGGACATTTAGGTTCTTGTTGAAAATAATTTTCTATATATACAAAAGTTTGGTCCTTGACTTTCTGTCCTACTCTATTGATCTGTTTATCTGTCTTTAGGCCAGTGCTACACTGTTCAGATTACTGAAGCTTTGTAATAAATTTTTAAATCATTAGGTGGCTGTTCAGAATCTGTTGAGATTCCTTGTAAATTTTAGGATGAGTGTTTTTATTTCTACAAAAGATTGCTATTGCACTAATACTGTAAGTATCTTAAAAATATTAAGCCTTCCAAACCCTGAATATAGGGTGTCTTATTTGTGGCTTCTTTAATTTCTTTCAGCAACATTTTGTAGTTTTCAGAGTACAAGTCTTTTACTTCCTTGGTTGTGTTTATTCCTAAATATTTTATTCTTTTTGATGCTATTGTAAACATAGTGTTTTTTTGTTTTTTTTTTTAGTTTCTCTTTTGGATTGTCCATTGTTAGCACAAAGAAACTCAACTGATTTTTGTGTATTGATTTTATGTTTTGCATTGTTGATGAATTCATATATTCTGACAGTTATTGTATTTGTGTGTGCTTCTGTTTGGCATCTTTAGATTTTTCTACCTTTCATCTTTAGATTTTTCATGTTATTTGTGAACAGAGAGAATTTTACTTCTTCCTTCCCAATTTGGGTGCTTCTTATTTCTTTTTCTTGCTTAATTCTTCTAGCTAGGACTTTCAGTATTGAATAGAGTGTTGAGTAAAGTGCTAAAAGTAGACATTCTTGTCCCTCATCTTAGAGAAATAGTTATCAGATTTTGACCGTTAAATACAATGTTAGCTGTGGGCTTGTCATTTATGGCCTTTATTATATTGAGGTAATTTCCTTCTGTTCCTAGTTTTTTGTGTGTGTTTTTATCAAGAAGATGTATTGAATTTTATATAATGCTCTTTTGCATCAATTGAAATAGTCACATGGCCTTTCCCCTTCATTTGGTAATGTCTTATGTTGCATTGATTAGTTTTTGTATGTTGAAATACATAGAAATGATTTTTAGGAATAAATCCCACTTGGTCATGGTGTATTGTTCTTTTCATTTTTTATGGAATTCCATTTGTTGGTATTTTGTTGAGAATTCTGCATCACTGTTCCTCACAGATATTGGTTGGTAGGTATCTTTCTAGGTTTCCCTGGTGGCTCAGACAGTAAGGAGTCTGCCTGCAGTTCAGGTAGACCTGAGTTTGATCCCCAGGTCCAAAAGGTTCCCTGGAGAAGGAAATGACAACCGACTCCAGTATTCTTGCCTGGAACCTCCCATGGATGGAGGAGCTTAGCAGACTACAGCCCATAGATATCTTTTCATGTAGTGTCTTTGTCTGATTTTGGTAGTAGGTATCACGTTCCTTCCTCTTCAATTATTTGGAATATTTTGGGGTAAATTAGTGCTAATTCTGGGAGAAGGCAATGGCACCCCACTCCAGTACTTTTGCCTGGAAAATCCCATGGATGGAGGAGCCTGGTGGGCTGCAGTCCATGGGGTTGCTACGAGTCGGACACGACTGAGCGACTTCACTTTCACTTTTCACTTTCATGCACTGGAGAAGGAAATGGCAACCCACTCCAGTGTTCTTGCCTAGAGAATCCCAGGGACAGGGGAGCCTGGTGGGCTGCTGTCTATGGGGTCGCACAGAGTCAGACACGACTGAAGTGACTTAGCAGCAGCAGTAGCAGTGCTAATTCTTCTTTAAACATTTGATAGAATTCACCAATGAAGTCATCAAGTCCTATACTTTTCTTATTGGGTGGGCCCCAATATAATTTTGTGTCATTTTGTTTCAGTTGTAAACGGGGAAATAATAGTAAATTTTTATCTTCGTAAGCAAAGTTAGCAATAGCAGTCATTTTTCCTCTTGGCTTTTTCTTTAACTTTTTTATGAACAAGTAATAAAAATCAGTACTCTTAAATTAATGCTTTAATGGTATACACTACCTCCTTTTGAGTGCTATAATAATCAGGGTTTGAATTTATATTATTTCATTTATTTCTGCCAGCAGTCAGTGAAGTAGTTATTATTTCACAGCTGAGGAAACCCAAGCTTTGGAATATTAAAATATGAACCTAGGATTATACATGAAGTAAGTGATAGAGCTGGAATTTCAACCAACCCTCTGGAATCCAGAATCCTTGTTCTCAAACACTAGGCTATGCTGCTTCCCACGTATAGACATTAATGAGAGCTTTCACGTGTAATGTTTGACATGTGTCTTTGGGTAAAGTTACAAGGGACATGCTTCTCAGGTACAGTTATTAGTGTTCATATTTCATTTGAAATTTCAGAAGTGAAAACTGAAATGTACTGAACCTGGACTGGCATCTCGTTTCATACATGACATTTCACATGTTTCAATGCCATTCTCCCAAATCTTCCCACCCTCTCCCTCTCCCACAGAGTCCATAAGACTGTTCTATACATCAGTGTCTCTTTTGCTGTCTCGTATACAGGGTTATCGTTACCATCTTTCTAAATTCCATATATATGCGTTAGTATACTGTATTTATGTTTTTCCTTCTGGCTTACTTCACTCTGTATAATAGGCTCCAGTTTCATCCACCTCATTAGAACTGATTCAAATGTATTCTTTTTAATGGCTGAGTAATACTCCATTGTGTATATGCACCACAGCTTTCTTATCCATTCATCTGCTGATGGACATCTAGGTTGCTTCCATGTGGGACGGACCAGGGGGATGGTATGGGGAGGGGGGAGGGAGGAGGGTTCAGAAATTAATAATTTTAAAAAAAATAAATAAATAAATAATAATAATAACAAAAAAAAAAAAAAAAGAAAA
The DNA here is from genome assembly GCF_003369695.1 of Bos indicus x Bos taurus. NCBI lineage: Eukaryota > Metazoa > Chordata > Mammalia > Artiodactyla > Bovidae > Bos > Bos indicus x Bos taurus. The sequence goes on from NC_040082.1 coordinate 37,496,620, forward strand.
CTGAAATGTAGAGAGGTAAGCTACTTCTCTGAGATCATCAGAAAATAAGTAATGGAGGAAGCCCTCAGTCAGATCTCCTACATTCCCATTCAGTGTTCTTTCCTTTGGCTCCTCTGAACCCGTCCACTGGTGCCTTGACACTTTGGCTTCTCTGACTGCATAGCAGAAAACATCATGTTTTCACTAGCTAACTTTTAGTTCATTGCACCCAGATCTCAGAGATATTAAAACTAGATGCATTGTAGGAAGATCATTCTTATAATGGTGGGCCCGTGTATATAAAATTCAGTTCAGTTCAGTTCAGTCACTCAGTCATATCTGAATGTTTGCAACCCCTTGGACTGCAGCACGCCAGGCTGCCCCTGTCCATCACCAACTCCTGGAGCTTACTCAAACTCATGTTTATCGAGTTGGTGATGCCATCCAACCACCTTATCCTCTGTTTTCCCCTTCTCCTCCCACTTTCAATCTTTTCCAGCATCGAGGTCTTTTCAAATGAATTAGTTCTTTGCATCAGGTGGCCAATGTATTGAAGTTTCAGCTTCAGCATCAGTCATCAGTGAATATTCAGGACTGACTTCCTTTAGGATGGACTGGTTGGCTCTCCTTGCAGTCCAAGGAACTCTCAAGAGTCTTCTCCAATACCACAGTTCAAAAGCATCAGTTCTTCAGCACTCAGCCTTCTTTATGATCCAACTCTCACATCTGTACATGGCTGCTGGAAAAATCATAGCTTTGGCTAGACAGACCTTTGTTGGCAAAGTAATGTCTCTGCTTTTTAATATGCTGTCTGGATTTGTCATAGCTTTTCTTCCAAGGAGCAAGAGTCTGTTAATTTCATGTCTGCAGTTACCATCTGCAGTGATTTTGGAGACCAAGAAATTAACTCATAATAAAAAGGATCTTGGGATGTATAATTGATTGCATCATGTAGTTATTAATATATTTGAAAACAATTAATTTGTGTGAGCATAGAAAGGGAAAGAGACGGACTCTAGGGTAGTGTCTGTTACATTGTAATGTAATTTTCTTATAATAATAAATTTTCCTAAAAATGTAGCTTTTTAAGAAATATACAAAAAAGGAATGTTTACATCCATATTTTGAAACACAAAAAGCTTATTACTTTTATAATTGCATTTATAATGGTTTATGTCTGAGTTTTATCCTGAACAAAAATTTAAGAACCATTAAAAATGCAGTTATAATAAGCTTTTTTCAAAATTAGTGTGTATTTGTATGTTACAAATTATTTAGAACCTAAAATTGCTAATTTTAGAAAATAAATTTATTAACTTTACTCTTATAGTAGGTACTATGTGTTGAGCTGTATAAAATTGCCAACACTCAAACACTTTCAAACTCACAAAAAAATGTCAATCTCTTGTGGCTCAGTCTACGACTTAATGAATCATTCCACCATTCTCTTGAAAAAACTTCCTGAAATGGTTAGAGTAAGCTTGTTTTAGCTTGCTAGAAATATTTTTCCAATTAAATTATTTCTGAGTAAGAGCATCCTTACACATACTGCCCTACAGTCCTTCTGGTTACTTTGGGCTTCTCTGGAGTAAGGCATATATTCTGCAATCAAACAAACAAACAAACAAAAACAGATATTTTCATCATTCTGCAAGATCAAATTAAGTTCCTGTAATCTCCTTTTGTGTAAAACTGTGCCTCTGCATGTGTATTTAGGAACATGTGCCTGTGCCTGTATGCACAACTTCAGTATTCAAATCCCAAAGAGGTCTCAGATTAAACATTCATGCCCTCCTCTCGCCAGTAAACATAAAATTTATTGTTCTAGTTTTTTGTTGTTGTATATGTGGCTGAGTAGATAGATACATAGGTAAAGGTATATTTCCCCCTTAGTTTTTGTTGGGGTGGGGTGTCAAGATGAAAAATACAACATTGGGAAATGATAAGTCAGAAGCAAACCTGGCACGGAGGTGAGGGCTTCCGAGGCAGCTCATGCACGACTGAGAACATGGGCTCCATCACCAGGGGGACCCTGGCCAAGTCAGGTCTGAGAACAGTATTGACTGAATGACACCAGGAAAGTCACTCAGCTCTCAATGTTTCATATGTGTCACCTGAAAAATGGAAATGATGAGGATATTGATCATCATAACAGCCAGTGTTTGTTGAGCATTTAATCTGGGCCAGACATTCTACTAAGCATTTTATTTGGGTAATTTACTTGCTACTAGAAACTAATTTGCATTATTTTACAGAACAGGATGTCTCGGGGAGGTTAGTCTAGCAGCAGCTAGTCCCTGGTAGATCTAGTCAGTAACTTATAGGTAGATCTAGTCAGTAACTGCTGTGATGATTAATGAAATAATGCATATGAAAAGGGTTAGCCTAGAGCCAGTGTTGGGTATATATAAGAGATAGACAAATTAGAATGCAAACTACTCTAAAGCAATTTGAGATAAAGTTACAGAGTAATTAAAAAGCACAAAATGAGAGGGAACAAATCATACATATAAAGAGTGTTTTTAACGTTGATTATCTCGGAGTGAACTGAGTCCCCTGCTGAGGGTATTCTGTATTAAGAGACATATTTAACCAGTTATACTTGTTTGATTTTTTTAGCCATCCTTAGATTGAGTCCCATTATAGCCGAGGTGGATCAGTGATAAAATACAGAATGAACTATGCAAAAATAGTAGGAAAGCCTAACTCATTGAGCAGGTGCATTTTAGATTCACATACAAGAAAATAGCACTTCTGAACTTGGATTCCCCTTATGGGTGATCTTAGGTTCAGTTCTCATGTCCCAATGTGTCTCCAGCAATTAGTCAGAGCTGTTACCATGTGCTTCTTCCAAAAATGTTGCAATTGAACATCTGGAGTGATGGCCTCTATTAAGGGGGAGGGGAGTTTTACTCCCTTACATTCTAGTTTAGGAGGCTGAGATTGTGGAAGTGTTACCATGACCTATAATTGAATCAACAATTTGTGGGCTCAGGTGTGGAAGATGGAAAACATTTTAAAGAGCCAGGCTTTGTAGGAATTTTCACACTTCTGAGTTCTTTTTGCTTTGGACAGATAAACTGTGTCCTTCACAAATCCTCATCCCCAGCCTTAGGGACTTTGCTCATAGAACTGGAGGAGCTATGAAAACCTGAAAGAACAGTGGCTCTGAAGGTGTTTGAAACATATGGAGAAAGGATAGAATGAAAATTCATTCTCAAATGCCAGGGTGTGGAGAGAATAAATCTCTAGGGGAATTCAGGAATAGTGATTAGTAAAGAGGTTTAAGGACTCAAAATTAGAAATCCGTGCAGGTAGAGTGAAGAGGTAAGAACCAGCTTTAGTATGCCAATGAGTAAATATTAGTGGAGGATCAATTGTGTTAAAGACCAGATGCTTGGATCATTTTGTAAAAAAAGTATTGGCACTGTTTCTGACTTCAAAGAACACAGTGTGGTTTAGTTAGGAGATTTCCTCCCTCATCTAAATAACATTACAAGAGGTAGCAGTCCTTAGGATGCTGCAGAACACCGCATTAAAGGACTCGGGAGGGTGAATGTGAACCGTAATAGCGAGTAGTGGAGGCTTCATGTGAATGCTTGGAGGATAGGTAGGATTGGGGTGTGCAACGAAGGAGGTGTATGGGGAAAAAGAAAAGCAGAATGGAAAGTAAAAGATGTGTCTGAAGGAATGCAGGAAAATTTGGTTCAAGCAGAAGTTTCAGGAAGATGCTTGGTTGAGATAAATGGAGTGACTAGAATCCTAGAACATCTCAGCCAGGGATCCTCACTGTGTCTCAGTTTGTTCACTTTGGATGAAGATACAGGGGCAGAGAGGTGACGTGACTAGAACAGATGGGGCAAAGCCTTCTAAGGAGTTGGGACTAATACAAAGAATGGAATCTCTTTGAATACCTTTATAGAAGAATCTATAAACTTGATTCTGCAGTGCAGTATAGAGGAGGCTGTTAAAGCTAAAACTAGAATTAACAGGCATGTGTGTATGTGTATTCATCCCTCTGAGTATTAAATGAGAAATACATATGAAAGCTTTACATTAGAAATAAAATGAAATTTCCTAACAGAGTGAAGAAGACTGAAGTTAGTGCCAGAGGAAGATCCCAGGACCTCCCTTTTTGGTATTTAGGTGGGAAAATAGGGATGTAATGGCTTAAATGTAAACTTTCAAGAGGAAGAGTGAATGATCACTTAAAGCTCTTCTTATGTGATTCTAGATCAAAGCCTTTGGTCAATACAAAGGAGCTGTGTACTTTGTTAATAACAAGCTGAAAGGCTATTACTTTCTCATTTATTTGTGACTGTGAGTATATTTATGGGCTTCCCAGGTGGCACTAAGGTTAAAGAACCCACCTGTCAATGCAGGTTAGACGTAACAGAGATGTGTTTGATCCCTGGGTTGGGAAAATCCCCTGGAGTAGGAAATGGGAACCCACTCCAGTATTCTTTCCTGGGAAATCCCATGGACAAAGGAGCCTGGCAGGCTGCAGTCCATGGGGTTACACAGAGGAGAACATGACTGATGGAACATAGCATATTTCTTTTTTTCTTCACACTGAGCTCTAAACTATGTGGAGAATAAAGACATATTTGTAATGCTAGTTTCTTTCCAAATTTTAATTCAACAAGGAATTGATTACATAGTTTTTGTTTCAGAAATAATTTATATTTTAAAAAAATATAAAACAAAGCAAAACCAAAAAGCATTGCTATCACTTGTCATCTTGCCACACAGATATACCACTGTTAATATTTATATTTGTTTTAGATACTTTTCCCCAAATATATATCTGTGTTTCCAAAATGGAATCACATTGTGCATATTGTTTTGCAGTATTCTTCATAAAATAATAATAGTACAGTAATAACAGTATGTTGAGAACATCTGTTAATATTTTTACAATGTTATTTGATTCCTCTATCAGTTCAGTTCAGTCACTCAGTCGTGTCCGACTCTTTGAGACCACATAGACTGCAGCACACCAGGCCTCCCTGTCCATCACCAACTCCCAGAATTTACCCAAACTTATGTCCGTTGAGTCGGTGATGCCATCCAGCCATCTCATCCTCTGTCATCCCCTTCTCCTCCCACCTGCAATCTTTCCCAGCATCAGGGTCTTTTCAAATGATCAGTTTGTCACATCAGGTGGCCAAAGTATTGGAGTTTCAGCTTCAGCAGCAGTCCTTCCAATGAATATTCAGGACTGATTTCCTTTAGGATGGACTGGTTGGCTCTCCTTGTAGTCCAAGGAACTCTCAAGAGTCTTCTCCAACACTACAGTTCAAAAGCATCAGTTCTTCGGTGCTCAGCCTTCTTTATAGTCCAGCTCTCACATATATACATTACTACTGGAAAAACCATAGCTTTGACTAGACAGACCTTTGTTGGCAAAGTAATGTCTCTGCTTTTTAATATATTGTCTAGGTTTGTCATAACTTTTCTTCCAAGGAGCAGGTGCCTTTTAATTTCATGGCTGCAATCACCATCTGCAGTGATTTTGAGCCCCCAAAAATAGTCTCTCACTATTTCCATTGTTTTCCCATCTATTTACCATGAAGTGATGGGACCGGATACCATGATCTTAGTTTTTTCAATGTTGAGTTTTAAGCAAGCTTTTCCACTCTCCTCTTTCACTTTTATCAGGAGGCTCTTTAGTTCCTCTTTGCTTTCTGCCATAAGGTTGGTGTCATCTGCTTATCTGAGATTACTGATATTTCTCCCGGCGATCTTAATTCCAGCTTGTGCTTCATCCAGCCTGGCATTTCACATGATATACTCTGCATATAAGTTAAATAAACAGGATGACAATATACAACCTTGATGTACTCCTTTCCCTATTTGGAACCAGTCTATTGCTCCATGTCCAGTTGTAACTGTTGCTTCCTAACCTGCATACAGATTTCTTAGGAGACAGGTAAGGTGGTCTGGTACTCCCCATCTATTTCAGAATTTTCCACAGTTTGTTGTGATCCACACAGTCAAAGGTTTTGGCATAGTCAATAAAGCAGAAGTAGATGTTTTTCTGGAACTCTCTTGCTTTTTCAATGATCCAACGGATGTTGGCAATTTGATCTCTGGTTCCTCTGCCTTTTCTAAATCCATCTTGAACATCTGGAAGTCCACCGTTCACATACTGTTGAAACCTGTCTTGGAGAATTTTGAGCATCACTTTGCTAGCCTGTGAGATGAGTACAGTTGCACGGTAGTTTGAGCGTTCTTTGGCATTGCCTTTCTTTGGGGTTGGAATGAAAACTGACCTTTTCCAGTCCTGTGGCCACTGCTGAGTTTTCTAAATTTGCTGGCATAGAGTGCAGCACTTTCACAGCATCATCTTTTAGGATTTGAAATAGCTCAACTGGCATTCCGTCACCTCCACCAGCTTTGTTCATAGTGATGCTTCCTAAGATCTGCCGGGGACCAGCCCCGGCTGATCCAGGGTATTCAAAGCGGGGACGGCGTCAGCGAGGATCAGGAAACAACTGCTTAATTAAACATTAATTAAGGATATAAAGAGTAATAGAATGAGGATAGCTCAGTGAGGAACTTCAGTGGAGAAAAGAGGCTGAGTAGCTTGGTTTACTCGGGAGACCAATAAAACTTCAAGACAAGAAGTTTGCACCACTTACGTAGGCCGCAGGTGTCCTTCCATTCTCCCGAAGGAGAGGAGACACTGAGGCCTCCCCAGTCAGATCTTAGAAGCCCAGGCATAATTAGCAAGCATGGCGGGTTCCGCGCTCCAGATGGAGACTCAGCCAGAATTTGAGAGAGAGAGCGAGATGGGGAGACCAAGTTTCAGTGAACAAGGCCCGCACTTTATTTTCCAAAGTAGTTTTTATACCTTAAGTTGTGCATAGAGGATAATGGGGGAAGGGGTGGAGTCATGCAAGGACAGCAGTTCCTGGTCCTAATCGAAGCCAGGCTTTCAAACTTATCATATGCAAAAGTTCAGGTGAATTACATCATCTTCTGGCCAGGAGGCCTGTTAACATTTTAAGAAACTTATCTTTCTCTAGAGGTGATTATTCCAAAGTCAGGCACCAGCCTCCAAAAAAGCATTGGACAAAGCTGCATTCCTATAGGGCAAAGGTGAGGTGGGCTCAATCAAGAAAAGAATTAACTCAAGGGTCCAAGGTTACAAACATTGAAGCTACTACTTACATTTCTATACACCCATTATATCAATCAATGCACTGCCAAGGACACAGTAGGTAAGGGGTATGGAGACTTAGCAACAAACATTGGCTCAATAAGTGAAAAACCCTTCACCAATACAATTTCTAATCAATCTTTTAACTACTCAAAGGAATCTGTGTTTAGACAGTTTAGGACATCTCCCGCCTCTCACAGTTGGGAGGCTCTGAACAATCACATGTGGCCGGAAAAACCTATTCAGGCAGGCTAGAGGATTTCCAAAGGAGTTTGTAGGTTGAAACACTGTCACACCCAGGAATTATTAACTGGAGCTGTAAGCTAACTCTTTTTTCAGAGAGAGGTAGTGGGGGACAGCCCCCTGTAAAGTCAGAGGTGTAGGTGAAAGTACAAAGCAGAAAGTAGGCAGACTCTGGTTTTGGGGGTAGATGCTCAAGAATTTCCAGGGGGACTCCTGAGGCTTGATCCCGCCTTTGCATATGCCGAGCCTTCTTCCTCATGACCTTTGCCACGGGTGGAGCTCGCTCCCCGCAAAGATCCACTTGACTTCACATTCCAGGATGTCATACCGTCGTGATTATCTGGGTCATGAAGATCTTTTTTTGTATAGTTTTTCTGTGTATTCTTTCCACCTTTTCTTAATATCTTCTGATTCTGTTGTATCCATACCACTTCTGTCCATTTCTATATATTCCATTATATATTAATGCTTTGTTGTATTACTTAGTTTCATGCTGATGAACACTTAGGTCCTCTCTTTTATTGCTAATAGAGTAGTACATATTTTGGAGGGGATAAATGTATATTGTCTTTCATTTATTCTTTCACATCTTTCAATACATAGATTTTATCGCTACTTTTCTAAGCCCTCTTTCAAGCATTGAGATACAGTGATGAACAAATTTAGGAACGTTTTATATTTTCATGGAACTTACCTTCTAGTTGAGAGAAATGAACAATTAAAAAGTAACCAATAAAGGATTGAAAAGTGAAAGTGAAGTCATTTAGTCAAGTCCAACTCTTTGCGACCCCATGGACTGTAGCCTACCACGCTCCTCTGTCCATGGGATTTTCCAGGCAAGAGTAGAGGAGTGGGTTGCCTTTTCCTTCTCCAGAGGATCTTCCTGATCCAGGGAGTGAACCCGGGTCTCCCGCATTGTAAGCAGACACTTTACCATCTGAGCCATGTTGAAAAAAGTGATCAGTGCTATAAACATTAAAAAAAATATGGACTGTGTTAATGTTTGAAGGGGTTGGGAGTCTCAAAGAAAGAAAGTTTCACTGAATAGATTTTACCTTTTAGTTGAGTTCTGAGTCCCCACCTTGGGGGGGGGACTTAATTTTCGTACTTGGGGACGTAATTTTTCCAATTAGTCATTAGTTAGAACAAGGTTTCTAAGGCCGAAAGAGCTTGTGATCTTCGTAAAAGAGAAGAAAAGCTAGCGTGGATGGTCTTAGTGAGTTGAGGTGAGGGACGAGCAGAAATAGTAGGATGTGAGATCAAAGAAGTGTGCAGAGTCCAAGTTATATAGGACCTTTAAGGCCAAAGTCCTAAGTTTGTGTTTTACTCTGAAGGCATTGAAAAGCCTTTGACAGTTAATGAAGGTGGAAATGTGATCTGCTTTTTGTTTCCATTGCTATGTGAGGGAAAGAGTCAGAAGCAAGGAAACAATAACAGTGGCATCATGATCACACACAGTGATGTCTGAGGCTAGGTTATTAGTGCTGGAAACAGAACAGTAAGAGAGTTGTAATATTTGGAGAGAAACTGTCAACATGTACTGCGTAATTATTTTCTACAAATATCCTTGGGATGCAAATATCAGAACAAAAGGTATGCACAGAGAGAGACCTCTGCACAGGTTTCCAAGTGTTCTCAAGGAAATGTGTACCATTTAACAGGTAGCGGTAGTTTCTCCCGTTTATTTACTGTACACAGTACTGTATACACAGGTGTAAGGACCAATATTTGCTCCCAAGAGGATAACAGCTTATGATGCTGAACATGTACTTACCATGTAGTTACTATGAAGGTGCTCACTCTGCTTACCATGGTGTTTTTTAGGTAATAATTTCTACACCAGAAGTAATGTTTACTCCCACGAGGGAGTAAAAACAGAAGTTTTTAATAAAGGAAATAATCTTCCATCCTAATCTTTGGAATTCAGTCCTTTTGGGTTACCTTTTGAATGGTGGAAAAGCCAAACAAAAACAAAGACTTTTCTAAACATTCCCCAAATTAAAAGACTATGCAGAAAGTGATAGTGAAAGTTATAAATGTGTTGTTTTAATAAACTATCATGGAGTCTTATTCACAGAAAAGCTGCATTATGTTTAAATTAAATTAAATTTGCATTCAGTTTCTGTATCACAGCTTTTGCTTCCTTAGCCCTGTCTTACAAAAGCCAGAAGCTCATATTCTTAGCTCAAAACCTCAATTTTTATCTAGTTCAGTTGTTCTTGTTGTTCAGTTGCTCAGTCATGTCCAACTGTTTGTGACCCCGTGGACTGCAGCACGCCAAGCTCCCCTGTCCTTCAAATCTCCTGGAGTTTGCTCAAACTCATGTCCATTAATTCGGTGATGTCATCCAACCATCTCATCCTCTGTCACCCCCTTCTCTTCATGCCCTCAATTTTTCCCAGCATCAGGGTCTTTTCCAATGAGTAGGCTCTTCACATCAGGTGGCCAAAGTATTGGAGCTTCAGCTGCTGTATCAGTCCTCCCAGTGAATATTCAGAGTTGAGTTCCCTTAGGATTGACTAGCTAAGTTAGAGGAAAATAGCACATGATAGTATATTCAGTTCAGTTCAGTTCAGTTTAGTCGTTTAGTCGTGTCTGACTCTTTGCGACCCCATGAATCGCAGCACTCCAGGCCTACCTGTCCATCACCAACTCCTGGAGTTCACTGAGACTCACATCCATCAAGTCAGTGATGCCATCCAGCCATCTCATCCTCTGTCATCCCCTTCTCCTCCTGCCCCCAATCCCTCCCAGCATCAGAGTCTTTTCCAATGAGTCAACTCTTTGCATGAGGTGGCCAAAGTACTGGAGTTTCAGCTTTAGCATGAATTCTTCCAAAGAAATCCCAGGGCTGATGTCCTTCAGAATGGACTGGTTGGATCTCCTTGCAGTCCAAGGGACTCTCAAGAGTTTTCTCCAGCACCACAGTTCAAAAGCAGCAATTCTTTGGCACTCAGCCTTCTTCACAGTCCAACTCTCACATCCATACATGACCACAGGAAAAACCAGAGCCTTGACTAGATGAACCTTTGTTGGCAAGGTAATGTCTCTGCTTTTGAATATGCTATCGAGGTTGGTCATAACTTTCCTTCCAAGGAGTAAGCGTCTTTTAATTTCATGGCTGCAGTCACCATCTGCACTGATTTTGGACCCCAAAAATATAAAGTCTGACACTGTTTCCACTGTTTCCCCATCTATTTCCCATGAAGTGATGGGACCAGATGCCATGATCTTCGTTTTCTGAATGTTGAGCTTTAAGCCAACTTTTTCACTCTCCACTTTCACTTTCATCAATAGGCTTTTGAGTTCCTCTTCACTTTCTGCCATAAGGGTGGTGTCATCTGCATATCTGAGGTTATTGATATTTCTCCCTATTAGACTCAGTTATTATTTCTGCTTTATTGACTATGCCAAAGCCTTTGACTGTGTGGATCACAATAAACTGTGGAAAATTCTGAAAGAGATGGGAATACCAGACCACCTGACCTGCCTCTTGAGAAATTTGTATGCAGGTCAGGAAGCAACAGTTAGAACTGGACATGGAACAACAGACTGGTTCCAAATAGGAAAAGGAGTACATCAAGGCTATATATTGTCACCGTTTATTTAACTTCTATGCAGAGTACATCATGAGAAACGCTGGACTGGAAGAAACACAAGCTGGAATCAAGATTGCCGGGAGAAATATCAGTAACCTCAGATATGCAGATGACACCACCCTTATGGCAGAAAGTGAAGAGGAACTAAAAAGCCTCTTGATGAAAGTGAAAGTGGAGAGTGAAAACGTTGGCTTAAAGCTCAACATTCAGAAAATGAAGATCATGGCATCCAGTCCCACCACTTCATGGGAAATAGATGGGGAAACAGTGGAAACAGTGTCAGACTTTATTTTTCTGGGCTCCAAAATCACTACAGATGGTGACTGCAGCCATGAAATTAAAAGACGCTTACTCCTTGGAAGGAAAGTTATGACCACCCTAGATAGCATATTCAAAAGCAGAGACATTACTTTGCCAACAAAGGTTCATCTAGTCAAGGCTCTGGTTTTTCCTGTGGTCATGTATGGATGTGAGAGTTGGACTGTGAAGAAGGCTGAGCGCCGAAGAATTGCTGCTTTTGAACTGTGGTGCTGGAGAAAACTCTTGAGAGTCCCTTGGACTGCAAGGAGATCCAACCAGTCCATTCTGAAGGACATCAGCCCTGGGATTTCTTTGGAAGAATTCATGCTAAAGCTGAAACTCCAGTACTTTGGCCACCTCATGCAAAGAGTTGACTCATTGGAAAAGACTCTGATGCTGGGAGGGATTGGGGGCAGGAGGAGAAGGGGATGACAGAGGATGAGATGGCTGGATGGCATCACTGACTTGATGGATGTGAGTCTCAGTGAACTCCAGGAGTTGGTGATGGACAGGGAGGCCTGGTGTGCTGCAATTCATGGGGTGGCAAAGAGTCGGACATGACTGAGCGACTGATCTGATCTGATTTGATTATTTCAGCAATGGGTAATTAAGATGAAGCTAAAAAATACTATCTTTGAAAATTATAAATCCTGAGCAGATAGAGATTTCTCTGAAGTTATCTAATTTTTAAGACAACATTATTACATATAAGACCAAGAAGCAAGATTAATCACCAAAGCTCAAGATTCTATCTGGCACAGCAGCAGCAATTTTCAAACCTTAGGTGATGTAGTTGCAATAGGTAAAGTAAATTAAACAAACCACACATTATCAGTGGTGAAAATTAGCCTTAAACCCTCATAATTACAAAAGTAATTGTTGGGTGTCCTTGTGTACTCAGATGGCAGAACAAACATGTGTGAACCCAATTCCCTGCAATACCATCTTCTCCCCAAATAAAGAAATAGGAAAAAAAAACCCCACAAAGACGGGGAAAATGCCATAATTACATTTACAATTGTTTCCATATATATAAACATGCATTGCAAAAAAAGAGGAAAGCTACATAGATTGGGAATGGTGAGAGCTCCAGAGAAGAAAATGCATATTAAGAACCATAGACATTAATGAAGGTAGGGAGAATGCTGAAGCAAGCCCAGGTGGGATTACATGCCACCCAAGTGCAACTTGCAGGCTTGAGACCAGGATAAGATGCTGCCATCCAGAGGGGAAGTCTGTACTGAAAATAGGAATCCTCTGTGGCCAGAATGATGCCACTAGTCTATGAAAGGAATAGGCAGAAGGAATGAGTCTCAAGAAGATGCTTCTCATTATTTAATGATAAAGCATCTTAAATGGCTTATGTCTGTATTTACTACTTTTGATTTGTCTTATTAGTTAAGCATAGTCAGCTGACTGAATATGTTGATTCAGGTTTAGGTGAAAGAAGAGAAATAGAAATTTGGAAACATGCAAAATGCCAAAACACAGTGGTTATAGAAGTCAGCCTAATAACCTCATTGTTTTCATAGTTCTAAAGTACCTACCCCAAGATATCTATTAGTTATAAAGGAAAATAGTAATGTCCCAGTGGAAAAACCTGGCAGATGCACTGTTAACCAACCATTTAAGATTAATATCCTCATCAGTAATAAGACATATTGACATCAGTTCTGTTCAGTTGCTCAGTAGCATCCTACTCTTTGCAACCCCATGGACTGCAGCACACCAGGCTTCCCTATCCATTACCAACTCCTGGAGTTTGCTCAAATTCATGTCTATTGAGTTGGTGATGCCATCCAACCATCTCATCCTCTGTCATCCCCTTCTCCTTTTGCCTTCAGTCTTTCCCAGCATCAAGGTCTTTTCTAATGAGTCAGTTCTTTGCATATCTCAGATGGCCAAAGTGTTGGAGTTTCAGCTTCAGCATCAGTCCTTCCAATGAATATTCAGGACTGATTTCCTTTAGGATTGACTGGTTGGACCTCCTTGCAGTTGACACTCCCTGCAGTTGATACTGTCATCATGTACCCCTTATATGATGGATACAGTGTTCTTTGGTGATATTCTGGCCAAAAGTATGTAAGCTAAATCTAATCGAGAGCACACTCAAACTGACAGACTTTCTACAAGATCTACTGACCAGTATTCTGAAAGCATTATCGTCATCAAAGACAAGGAAAGGTTGAGGAACTCTCACAGATTGAAGGATGCTAAGGAACGGAACAACTAAATGCATGGTGGTATCTTGGATTGGACCCTGGAACAGAAGAAGAACATTAGTGAATAAATGGGTGATATTCTAATAAGGTCTGTAGTCTAGTAAGTAGTATATTAATATTAACATTTTCATTTGATATTGTTCTGTGACCATGCAAAATGTGAATCTTAGAGAAGGCTGTATGAAAAGTATACAGAAGCCTTCTGAACTAATTTTTGTTTTAACTAAAGTTAAATACTTATAAAAATAAATTTAAAAGAAAATAGCAAAATAATAAAATGTTTTATATAGATAGATATCCATCTATCAATATACAATAGTAGGAAGTAAACATGTAGCAGAAAAATGTTTGTAGAGCAGGAATAGGCAATTCACAAAATAATAAAGTTAGAAAAGATAGTAAACACATACACAAATTATTTCATGCCATATATTTTATAGAACACTACACCAAATAAATAAAAGGGTTTTGAATCTTAGTATTAGAAATGGATTCCCAAAATAGCAAGAATTAATTATAAAAGTATTTTAGATATTTAAGAGATTTTGAAAAGCAAAAGCATTTGAATACAAGTGTGACAAATCATATCTTAGAATGGAATTATATTCTTTTACAAGTGGTTGACCAGATGAAACTAGACCACTTTCTAACACCATACACAAAAATAAACTCAAAATGGATTAAAGATCTAAACGTAAGACCAGAAACTATAAAACTCCTAGAGGAGAACATAGGCAAAACACTCTCCGACATACATCACAGCAGGATCCTCTATGACCCACCTCCCAGAATATTGGAAATAAAAACAAAAATAAACAAATGGGACCTAATTAACCTTAAAAGCTTCTGCACATCAAAGGAAACTATTAGCAAGGGGAAAGACAGCCTTCAGAATGGGAGAAAATAATAGCAAATGAAGCAACTGACAAACAACTAATCTCAAAAATATACAAGCAACTCCTACAGCTCAACTCCAGAAAAATAAACGACCCAATCAAAAAATGGGCCAAAGAACTAAGTAGACATTTCTCCAAAGAAGACGTACAGATGGCTAACAAACACATGAAAAGATGCTCAACATCACTCATTATCAGAGAAATGCAAATCAAAACCACTCTGAGGTACCATTTCACACCAGTCAGAATGGCTGCCATCCAAAAGTCTACAAATAATAAATGCTGGAGAGGGCGTGGAGAAAAGGGAACCCTCTTACACTGTTGGTGGGAATGCAAACTAGTACAGCCACTATGGAGAACAGTGTGGAGATTCCTTAAAAAACTGGAAATAGAACTGCCTTATGATCCAGCAATCCCACTGCTGGGCATACACACTGAGGAAACCAGAAGGGAAAGAGACACGTGTACCCCAATGTTCATCGCAGCACTGTTTATAATAGCCAGGACATGGAAGCAACCTAGATGTCCATCAGCAGATGAATGGATAAGCAAGTTGTGGTACATATACACAATGGAGTATTACTCAGCCATTAAAAAGAATACATTTGAATCAGTTCTAATGAGGTGGATGAAACTGGAGCCTATTATACAGAGTGAAGTAAGCCAGAAGGAAAAACATCAATACAGTATACTAACACATATATATGGAATTTAGAAAGATGGTAACAATAACCCGGTGTACGAGACAGCAAAAGAGACACTGATGTATAGAACAGTCTTATGGACTCTGTGGGAGAGGGAGAGGGTGGGAAGATTTGGGAGAATGACATTGAAACATGTAAAATATCATGTAAGAAACGAGTTGCCAGTCCAGGTTCGATGCACGGTACTGGATGCTTGGGGCTGGTGCACTGGGACGACCCAGAGGGATGGTATGGGGAGGGAGGAGGGAGGAGGGTTCGGGATGGGGAGCACATGTATACCTGTGGTGGATTCATTTCGATATTTGGCAAAACTAATACAATTATGTAAAGTTTGGAAATAAAATAAAATTTAAAAAAAATTAAAAAAAAAAAAGAATGGAATTATATTATTCCTAGAGATGGACTTGAAAATTCCCTAGTTCAGTTGTCTCATTGTACACATGGGGAACTGAATCTGTAACCGCTTAGTGGAAGGCTGATGAGGTATCATGTTGCCTGGTACGCATAGGTGACTTATTTTGTAGCATGGCTCTCTTGTCTCCAGATGTCAGAACAGCTCTTTTTTACCCCAATTTCTAAGTTAATTAGCTTGACTTTCTTCTTTTGAGTTGGAAACAGAGACTCCTTCACCTCAACCAGGGTTACAACAGAGGGACATGAAAATACCTGAGTAAGAACCTGAGTGTGTCTTATCTTAGAGATCATGGGCTTGTTTTTTTGTTTTTACTCAAGCAGTTTTAAATTTTATTTTTTAAATTTACATACAGAAGATGCAATCATTTTGGTGTATCATTCTATGAGTTAACTCATCTACAGTTGTTAACCACCACTGCAGTTAAGATGCAGAGCAGTTCTGCTACCCCAAATCATTCCTTCATTCTGTCCCTTTGTGGTCACGCTCTCCTCCATCTCAAATCCCAGATAAGCTCTCATCTATTCTTGGTCCCTAAGTTTTTCCAAAATATCATGTAAATGGAATCATATATTATGTATTTTTTTTTAAATCTTGCTTCTTTGACTTAACTTTCTTTGAAAACCAGTGATGATGTTGCACGTATCAGCAGCTGCTTTCGACACGTGCTCAGGAGTGGGTTTGCTGCCTTGTGTGTCAAATGTCTGTTAACGTTATAAGAAATTGTCCAGGTTGACTATTTGTATTCCCACCTGCCATTGCAGTTTTAGTTGCTCTGAATCATCATCAGCAATTGAAATGGTCAGTTGTGCTTTTGTTTTGTTTAACATAATTACTTAGACAGTTTTAAAGTTTGGAGAACACTTACTTTGGGGATGTGGGCATGTCACGTTTACAAATTTCACATATGCGACAGTGAATTTGTGGGTCTCTTACTCAGAAGCGAGATCTTAGACATCTATCTTGCTTATGTGTTTCCTTGTTTATTTGCTGATTTAATCATTTATTTACATTTGCATGCTCCAGTTGATTCACATTATTTGCTGAAAATTTTATGCCTTCTCAAATCTACTACCATTTTACCTTCTTCAGAAATCTTTGAGTATATTTATGTGGGTTTCTTTGTAGATTCTACTGTTTTATTGATCTGTGTTTCTATCATTACTCCACTGTCATACTGTCTTAATGTAGTTTCCTAGTAGGTCTAGAAATCAGATAGTGTGAATCCTCCAATTTTATTCTTTTCCTTTGAAACTGTTTTGCTTATTCTTATTCCTTTGTTTGCCATATAAATTTTAGAATCAGCATATCTACAGAAATCCTACTCAAATATTACTTGAGATTAAATTTCATCTATAGAGCAATTTGAGAAGAATTGACATCTTAAAAATGCTCATTTCTTCAAATCCAGGAACTTGGTGTATCTCTCCATTTATTTATACTTTGGCTGTGTTTGTGTGAGTGTGTATTACTTTAAGAAGATAAAAGGAAGAAAAAACAAAACAAATAAGAAACTCACCATTGTAACAGGTTTTCTTCACATTTTGATTCTCTGCCAGTCTGCCTACTAGATTTTATTTTGCACCGTCCTTAGGTAGTAGCTTTTTAATTCTTTCCAGGATGGTTAGTTGTGATTAGTGGGAAAGAGAGCTTGTAGTAGGCATACTCCATTTTGTTCGGCATTGAAAGTTCATTGGTTTTAGTTTTGATTATGATTATCTGAGTCCTTCTTGCATGGTGATACCATGAACTATGGAGCACCCAGAAGTGATTTACTTTTTTTTTTTTCCATTTTGAGTGAACCAACTCTGAGACAACTTCCTGAAAGCAGGCTTGTTGGATGGGTGTAAAGAGTATGTTTTCTACATGAAAGCTCAGAGCATTCATTCTAGGGGCATGAGGACCCGGGAGAGAAAGCATAGAACATAGAACCTTTCCTTCCTTCTATGTCCAATAGCATTTATTTTGATTCAGGAACTTCTTCTTTTCTTGACAGTGTCTTAATGTGTCATTTAAAACTAAAATAAATGAAAATTGATGTGACAGTTAGCAGAATCACCAGGGTCTGTCTGGGAGCATTTCTTAGCAGGCATTGCCCTGCTGACAAATAACAGGAGTTAGCATATGACTCAAGATCTCACAATATCACCATTTATTTAGCCCCAAAGAAAATACAATTTCCTGTGTCCTAACACATCTCAGCTGACTGATAAACCCCAGGACCTTCCAAACTGTGTTATCTCCCCTAAATCTTTAGAGGGCTTATGTACTTTTATCTTCTAATAGAGATAATAATCAAATTTTCCATTTTATGTCTAAGAATTAGAAATCACTAAGTGTGTTCTCTCGAGCACACCATAAATTGTTTGTTTTATTTATGGCCAAGTTTTTAGGCCATTTTTTACACAGAGATGTATAAAAATGTGTCTGATCCATTTTCTGTTCTCTAGTTATATAATTCATATCTTCAACTTTGCTTTTATTATAAATCAAGATGCTATGCTAGAGATACTCAGACTAATTCTTTATTAAGAATTAGAGTGTGATGAAACAGTTCAAAGCACTGACTAAAGTAACACACTGAAGAAAATTTCACCTACAATTATTTAATATACTTTTGTTGTTCAGTCTCTAGATCGTGTCCGACTCTGCGATACCATGGACTGCACCCTGGCTTCTCTGTCCCTCACTATCTCCCAGAGTTTGCTCAAATTCATGTTCATTGAGTTGGTGGCATATCTTTTGTGTAGGGGTGTTAGTCATTCAGTATTGCCTGACTCCCTTTATGATATTAATATTCTTCTGTTAGAATATTAATTTGATTCGGTACTTCTCATTCAGAAGTCAGCTCCATACTGACTCCTAAATGAGATAAAAATGTGTATGTTTGTGAAACCAGGAAAAATATTTAATTTTTTGCCAGAGGATTATACTTTTCCTATGAAACTCTTTAATGCTTTTATCAGGTAATACCTTGTAAGTCATATTCTAAAATTCAATAGCCATATTAGCATGTAGAAATCTCAGCAAGGGTTGGAGAAACTCAGGGACTTCACAGAGATTGAAGTGTGTATTTTATCCAAAAGAGTAATCAGGTATGTGCAGAAATCCAATAGACTTAGTTTATTGAATATTGATTCATTCATTCATTCATTATTTGTGCCCTAGGACTGTGCTGGCTTTGAGGTTGCAGAGATGATTAATACTTGATTCTAGTTTTGTGTTTTTTTAAGCCCTCAAGTAGGGCATTGTGAACTGATTTTAAAATAGAATGGTAATTATCCTTTTCAAATGAATACTTAGTCCTTCATTTAGTCATTCAAATGAGGGTGAGAGAGCAATTACATTGAAGCCATGAGCCGCTAAGGGAGAAAACACGTCACGAGATGTATGTAAGTCCTTTATTCATAATATATAGCTTTCTGTAGTTCATAGATTACATTTGAGTTACACATTTAATTGTCATAATAATCTTTTGATAGATCAAAGATATATTAAAAGCCCCATTTATAGTTAATGGAACTGAAGTAAAAAGTTATGTAAATTTATGTCCTAGAAATAGTTAGGAAATTCTGGAGCCTGGGACTCCAGTGCTCAATTTATAACAACCACTGTTTCTCCAAAGTAAGGAGACTCGTCTGATGATCCAGAATTTCTAAAATTAGGGGACGACAGAGGATGAGATGGCTGGATGGCATCACCGACTCAATGGACGTGAGTTTGAGTGAACTCCGGTAGTTGCTGATGGACAGGGAGGCCTGGTGTGCTGTGATTCATGGGGTCGCAAAAAGTCGGACACGACTGAGCCACTGAACTGAACTGAACTGAGTGAAATACTAACTGAACTTATATTGTTTGATAGGTAGAAAGGTATATGCAATGTCTCAATATAAATGATACCTCCAGTAGGAAGCGCACCTTGATTAGACAGATACAGATTTTCATATAAACTCTTATAATTACTACTGTAATTAATTGACCATTTTTTGCAATTGTATTTATTTCCCACCAAAAGCAATCCTGAGTACCCTCTTTTAGAAAGACAAATTACTTACTAAATAATTATTCCTTACCATCTTTCTTCCTGAGTGAGTGAAAGTCACTCAGAGTCATGTCTGACTCTTTGCAACCCCATGGACTGTATAGAATTCTCCAGACAAGAATACTGGAGTGGGGAGCCTTTTCTTTCTCTAGGGGATCTTCCCAACCCAGGGATCAAACCCAGGTCTCCCTCATTGCAGACAGATCCTTTACCAGTTAAGCCACAAGGGAAGCTCTTTTCCTGAGTAATATATAGCAAATTTCAAAAGAATGTGCTCTCTTCACTTTTGTACTTATTGTGGTGCCCAGTGCATAGTATGGGCTGAGTTAGAATGGATTTAGTAAATTAATATTTGCCAATATGTGAATTTGACACAAGTTTGAGCAAGCTCCGTGAGTTGATGATGGGCAGGGAAGCATGGCGTGCTGCAGTCCATGAGGTCGCAGATTCAGACATGACTGAGTGACTGAACTGAACTGAATTTGTAAATAGTATATGTTTATAGTATTTGGTTGGATATATTTTCTTGTGAATACTCAAGTGTTTGCTTATCTCCCAATTCCATTTAGGTACAAAATAACCATTTTTTTTTTTTTTTTTTTTTATCTTCTCAATTTCACAGGATTATACCTTGACAATGTACTTTCAGCAAGCTTGGAGAGATAAGAGGCTGTCCTATAACGTAATACCTTTAAACTTGACTCTGGACAACAGAGTGGCAGACCAACTCTGGGTGCCTGATACTTACTTCTTGAACGATAAGAAGTCATTTGTGCATGGAGTGACCGTCAAGAACCGTATGATCCGCCTGCATCCAGATGGGACAGTCCTTTATGGCCTCAGGTCTGTAGTGACCGTTTCAAAATTGAACTTTTCCTGAGCACAATACTTTCTGCTCTTTATTGAAGGGGAATATTGTGCTATTTTCCTGAGTCCTCCTTTAATTCTGCTGATAAGCAGTTAAACCTCCTATTCAATAGACATCTGAGAGCTTAGGGTAGCATGTTTACAAAGGGACTTATCCCCAGCTAAGCCTAAGTTTTTTTCTGAATTATCTTCCAATATCAGCTGCTGATCCTAAAGCTGCTTTCTTTAAGAGGTAGGGATAAGCAATATTAAAATAGCTTACACATGGGGTTTCTTTAAAGTGAAAAAAAGTTATGAATGCCCAATACTTGTTTGAATGTGGCAGATGCTCTGTTTCCTGAATTGTTTCTGAGCTCTGTGAACTGAGTCTGGCCTTCTAAGGACACGAAGGCTTTCTGTGTCCTCTCATCTCCAAGGAGTAATCAGACTTGCAAATAAATAAAGCCATCATCTCATGTTTGTTAATAGTGAATTGACACTATTAAATGTATTTTTATAGCAGAAAAGGATTGCAATGCTCTGCTCTCTTTGGTGGATAAGTTGTGAAATATGTGTTTCTTCTATAACACAAGTTTATTTTCCTGGAAAATGATGAAGAAAAAAGATACCTGTCTTACTTTGAAAACATCTCAGGGTAAAGAATTCCTCTGCATTATTGGGGAAAAAAAACGATATTTTGTAATGTTCAATGTGTCTGATATATTCTGTTTTACATGAACACTTGATGACTTTATCACAATAATGATGATAATAACAATATTGTTATTCATTTATTGAACAAACTTGTCAGGGGTCAGACATTAGTACACTCCATGTGTTATTACAGTTATGATGACTTGCAACAACCTCATAAGTTAAAACTGTTACGGTCTTTATTTCAAATGAAGGCTGGTATAGCTTGTCTAAGATCACAGAGAAGTAAACAGTGAAAATGGGATCCCAGTCCTGTTCTAAGTTCAGAGCCAGAGCTCATAACTGTTAGCCTAGGATGCCTCTTTCTCTGGCATTGTTCCTGTCTATTACATCTCATTTTCATTATCTGCTGTATTCAGTGTCCTGATTGGTTCATTGTCTTAGATCCTTATAAGCCAGCTTCTTTGTTTATCCTGTTTGTAGAGAGAATAGTATTTGTTTATCAAGGGAGGGAGAGAGTGAAGCAAAGAGAGAGCATGTTTGTACTCCATCAGCCATTGAAAGTAAAGAGATGCATCGGATACAGGCACTGCTCACATACAAGCCTTATGGAAAAAGGGAAACAGAGGAAAAATAAAACAAGTTAACTGGCAGTGTCTGCAGACTCCACCAAAGTGGTGGCATTTGAATGGACTTATGGAAATAATTGTCTTAGCATATATATTGTGGAATCCATTACAAAACATAAGGCAACACAAAGACCTTGATAAGATGGTGATCACACGGGCAGTGGAGGTTGTAATTCACATGTTTGAGAGAAGTCAGAATCCTGAAGAAGGCAGAGAGAGGCACAGAAATAAGTTACTAATTCAGCAGGGGGTGGCAAGTTTTGGCAAAGCATCTGACCCAGTGCTGGATGCATTTGCCCAGCAGATCTTCACAGCAATCATGTAGAAATCATCTTGCCCTCTTCGTTTTTCCTGACGATACCCACATTTAGAACAGAGAACCAGTTATGTTCTCTGTTATACCCCGCATTGACAAAGCACCTACACTATAAGTAAACTAAATGAAGATTGTCAATGAATTCTGAATGCGCATATTCAAAGTTGAATGGGTGGGAAAAATCAGCAATCAGAAGGTCTGTACAATTGAGAGGGAAAGAGGGGGCCAGCACAGGTGATAAATATGGCTTCTTTAAGGCACTAAGCCAATAATCAGACAAAAAATGTGGTGGCTGTTCATTCTTATCAAGACCAACTGGATGCCATTGCTGTAAATCATCACTCTCTCAGCCCTGCTTCCAGCAAGGACTGTCAACAATATATACAAGTTCCTGAACACATCTGATGTCCATAAAATTAACATTTCTACTTGAAGAAGGCTCATAGATTGTGATTGTTCTATCAATTGTATAGTTAGTTCTGAATATGAAATTGGTAAGAGGTTTTTCAGGAAATTTGTATATATCTCTTTCCAGTTTTCAGCTGATAGAACAATTTATTTCATGGCTGAAATTTGATGCAGGCTGGATACCCCTTTTTAACAGCAGAAGTTTCATTTTTTCAATAAATAAGTGAAAGGAACTCAATTAAAATCACTACTGCTGGGTTGATTCAGATCTGCTTAATTCCTCCTGCTACTTACCTACCCCCTGACCTCAGTCGTTCTACACCCTGACTTCAGTCCTTAGTTTGCTAAAAAATTTAACTTGTATCTATGTTCAGTAGTGACTGACTTCCAGCAGCATTTAGAATAGTAATAGTATTAATATTAGTAGTTAGTACTCATTAAAGGATTTAGCCTGTACTTGGCACTGTGCCAGAACATTCCTTATATAATCTCATTTAATATTAACTTTAATTCCTACAAAGTGGGCACTGTTGGCTTGTTGGCTGATTGTTTTTTCCTTCTTACATGAAGAAGCTCTGGAACTTGTATACCAAGTTACACAGCTCCTGCCCAGGAGAGCATGATTGTTTGAATACAAAGATGTTGCTCTTTATTATCATTCTGTCCTACTCCTTAGGTACTTGCAAGTGGAAGTAAAGAATAGTAGAAATCACCTGAGAGCATGCAAAGGAAAAAAAGGAAGGTAAAGAATAAGTGAGATGGGAATAGCTTGCATTGATCCACAGATACAGACTTTGTTCTGATTGATACAATAAGTCCCTAAAGAACTATGGTCCTGAGTCATCTGTGGAAGGTTCACGTTTAGGTTCTGAGATTCACACCAATCCCAGTTTACAAAGGGATGATTTTTGGTGTGTGGAATCTTGGGGCATAGAAAATATCATTGTAAAGAAATCAATAAAGGCAAGGTTCATCAGTTGGAATAAGGAGAGCTGAAAGGGAACCTAGATATAGAAAACTGGTAGAAGGAAGGCTTTAAATATCAAGGCAGTGATGAGGAAATTGGGTAGAACAAATCCTCTGGGCTGAATGTCATGCATGTTCAAGGCAAAATCCTTTAAGGATTTATGTGTTTCTTCTGTTGAGATGTACAAAAATTGGCGAGGGTGAGGGGACTAGAGGGGAAGTCACTGAAGTCATTCAGAGGATCTGAGTATGCCTCTTGTAAAGTTTCCTTAGTGAAATTTTTAGGTATTAAAACATATTGAAGATAATATAGTATAAAGAATATTAATGCTTGTTTAATTTCATGGTGGATATACAGGTGCTTGGGCTTCCCTAGTGGTTCAGCTGGTAAAGAATCCACCTGCAATGTGGGAGACCTGGGTTCAATTCCTGGGTTGGGAAGATCCCCTGAAGAAAGGAAAGGCTACCCATTCTAGTATTCTAGTCTGGAGAATTCCATGGACTGTGTTGTCCATGGGGTCACAGAGAGTCAGACACAGCTGAGCAACTTTCACTTTCACTTTCATACAGGTGTTTGTCATGCTGTTCTTTCAAATTGTGTTCAGGTTTGAAATTTTTCGTGATAAAATTTGGAAAAGAAAAATGGCCTTGGCATCTCTGGTTCTATTATCTAGGAAATAGCACTCAAGATTTAGAAGTCTGCAGCCAGAAAATGGTATTTCTCATCTCTTAGAAGTAGAGAATTACCTATATGTGACATGTATTTTTAGTAGCTGTGTGTGAAAACAAGGTCATCTCACCTTAGAGGATGTGTACTCAGTGGGTAGGGTCCTTGATTCCAGACAACCAGGCTGTGATCTTCCCGATCCAGGGATCAAACCCAGGTCTTCTATGTTGCAGGCAGATTCTTTATTGTCTGAGTCCCCGGGAAAGCCCTGATTGTTATTGTTATTGCTGTTTTTGTAGGTTGGCCATTAACATTTTTTTATTCTTATTGGATTTTGTTTCCCCATTGCCAAAAGAATGGATGAGCAGCTTACTCTGTCATTCCGTTACTCTTCAGGTTGATTATCATTTTAGAAGCACAGAGTTCTGATGCTGTGCAGAGACACAATTGCTCAGTGCAACCAATTTCCTTAACAAAGTATTATGGCAATAGAACTTGTTTTTTAGCTTGGGCTTTTGTCTTTGACCTCTTATTTAGCCTTAAGCATCTTCAGATTTTGATTTCCTCATAAATAAAAAAGGTGGGGGATAAATAACGTCATTTTAATAACCCAGTCATCTTCTGAATCAAATGAGATTAATAAATATTAAAAAAAATGATATTATGACATCAGGCTGGAAAATGAAGTTAAATATTTGGAGTAGCATAGTAATTTGTAGATAATAAGTATGCCATGTTACTTAATAGTTGATAAAGAAATGAATGCTGTGGATATTTGATAAATAAACAAAAGGCTAGAACAGAGAAAGCTTTAGCTATCAAGGCAGTAGTTTTATATTGTAGAACTTTACCCCAGGTATCTTTCCATGATTCTTTGAAGACACTCCTTTATCTTGAACAAAAAGAACAAGAGGAGCAGAAATGAGGAAGTCAGTTGCAGAGAATGGGAAAGGTCTAGGTCAGACATGTCTAATATGAAAAAGGGAACTACTAAAATACTAAGAGTATTGTCAAACCATTTTGAGATCAAAAAACTACAGTGGAGCCAATTATCTCCAGCCATTGCTTTGGCAGCCTGAGATGAAGAAAAAGGAGGCTAGGTGCCTGGCTTGAGACCAACGTGGTCATGACAGCCTTTAAAAAGTGTCCTGTAGCCACAGGCCCAGTGTCGTTTGTGGCATGCACTCTAATTTTCATGTAATTAAGCATTGTATATTTTCTCTTAAATCAGGCCTTTCTTTTTATTCTCATCATGTCTTATCAAGCATCTGTTTTTTAAACGTTATTGAAAGTATAAAAGTGATGAGTAATGTTATTTTTCAAGTCCAAGTTTATAGTTTATGACTAAAGAGTAACAATATCCTTAAGTAAAGATTCATACCTTAATTCTTGGCTAGTTGATAACTCAGTTATGCCAGTGTGATCATAAAATAAAATACCTCCTTTCTTTTATGATACTATTTATATATTTCTTTGAGATACGGCTGGAGATAAGAAGAATATTTTCTTGGGATTAGCCCAGCTGTAGAAGTAGTGACAACAGACTTTTCACTGTCTAAGCAAAAGAATTCCTAGCAATTTATAAAGAAAATATTTCAATAGATTATTTATATTTAATACCAAGATAAAATTTGCCTAATCAAATTATTTTCAGAACACTTCAAGGAAAAATGGCATAGAAAATACAGAATTTCTGCTGATGAGTCCAACTAAAGCAAGTGAAAATCAGATTAATCTGATGTTGACATCACTTCATAAAGAATGTTACATAGGTGTAATTTAGACTGTTACTAGGTTGGTGCAAAAGTAATTATGATTCTGGACCCTGAATTTTAAGTCATTATAACTAGACTTAAATACATCTTTATTAATCAAAATAGGAACCATTACAATCAATGCTTTTTTGCCAATGAGAAATAAGTTTGTTTATTCCTGTAACATAAAAATCCATGTTTCAGGATTTGTTGAACTGTTGGAAAGCATTTTCTGCCTCCTGTTGGATATGGAAGTATTTTCCCTGCAAAATGTTGTTGAGATGCCTGAAAAAGTGGTAGTCAGTTGGCTAGACGTCAGGCGAATACGGCAGATGAGGCAAAACTTTGTAACCCAGTTTTTTCAACTTTTGAACGACACGTGGTCAGGCACTGTTGTGGAAAGGAATAGGGCCCTTTCTGTTGACCGATGCTGGCTGCAGGTGTTGCAGCTTTTGGTGCATCTCATTGATGTGCTGAGCATACTTCTCAGATGTAATGGTTTCACAGGAATTCAGAAAGCTATAGGGGATCAGACGGGCAGCAGACCACCAAACAGTGTCCATGATCCTGTTTTGGTGCTATTTTGACTCTGGGAAATGCTTTGGAGCTTCTTCTTGATCCAACCACTGAGCTGGTCATTGCTGGTTGTCATAGAAAATCCACTTTTTATTGCACATCACAATCAGATCAAGAAGTGGCTCACTGTTGTTGCATAAAATAAGAGAAGATGACACTTCAAAACAACAATTTTTTTGACTTGAGATCAGCTCATGAGGTACCCTCTTATCAAGCATTTCCAGTTTGCTTCAAATGTCTAATGATTCTAGAATGGTTAATATTGAGTTCTTGGGCAACTTTTTGTGTAGTTGTAAGAGAATCAGCATTGAAGATATTCTCAGTTGGTCATTGTCAACTTCTGATGGCCAGTCACTGTGCTTCTCATCTTCAACGTTCTAGTCTCCTTTGTAAAGTTCTTGAACTGCAGTGTGTGTTCATTAGCAGTTCCTGGGCCAAATGCTGGTTGATACTGAGAGTTGTCTCCATTGCCTTATGATCCATTATGAACCTGGGTAAGAAAATAGTTCAAATTTGCTTTTCTTCTAGCATCATTTCCATAGTCTAAAATACTTGTAAACAGCAAATAATAACTCTACTAAAAAAAATAAAGCATGACATGCACATTAAAATGATGTATAACATAACCACATTTATTTAATAATGTATTGTAGTATGAAATGGCAAAGTTCAACAATGTAAAATTGAAATTACTTTTGCACCAACTTAATATTTATTTAAAATAGAAGTCATTTACTAGATTTCAGAAATCTAATGAATAATTACTCTGATCAGAGAATCAGGAGATCTGCATTCTAATCTTAGGTTTCAGTTCGGTTGCTCAGTCGTATCTAACTCTTTGCCACCCCTATAGACTGCAGCGTGCCAGGCTTATTTAGTGGTTCTTATAATCATTCCTTTAAATTATTTCTAAACTTTATTTTAGCTCCTCAAATCTTAATACGTGTGATCTTGTAATCTATACATACTTTAAGACTCCCATGTTACTTTATATAAAGCAGTATTTTAAGTGATACTGATGTGCTTTAGCAATCATAGTTATCATCTTGAAAAAAATCTCCTGATTCATTAAGAAAGCAAAAACAAAATCAGTGCATTCAGGTATACAAGAAAACCTGAATTATACACTAATGGCATTTTTTGTGAATGTAAAAATGTATATATTTATTAAAATTTGAAATCTGAATCCCAATTGGACTGCATATTATTTATGCTAAGTCATTAACATTATATCTTAAGCATTTTTAGCACATTATTAAAACTGTTCAACAAAAAAACAAAACAAAACCCATTTCCTGTTATACAATGTTACATAATTATTGTTAAACAAATTTTGAACCCTTAATTCTACCACCCAGAGTTAATCATACCTGTACCTTGCTTCATACTCTTCTAGATATTTTTCTCATTAAAAGCCTATAGGTAGTTTATCATAAAACAGATTCATATTATACATATGACTTTGTGACCTTATTTTTTCTTTAACAATGAATAATTTTTCTATAGAAATGATTATCATGTCAATAAAGCTCTGCTGACTATCATTATTTAACCATTATAAGACACATTTGGGATATATTTCTTTATCCAATATAGGATATGGTTTGTGGTTTTGATATAAGGTGACATATGTGGTTGTTGCTATAAAATGAAGGACTATTTCAAATTTACTCACTATTTTAATGACAAGCAAAGCTTTTTCCAACACAATTTATAATGTTGAACTTGTGCTGCTGTATCTTGTGGTATCATTGTTTAAATAAATGGCTCAGGGGATGTACTGATACAGATTAGGACAGTTCTTATGGAAGGACTGACTTTCTTACTCTTCTGACCCATCTAAAAATAGCTGTTTGTCTTTTGGAATGAGGGAGGAGCCCTTGACTTCATATGTCTATATACCTCCCATATGTAACATTAGGTCAGAAACATGTCACTTCTGATTAAAGGTTCACATTCTTAAAGAAAGATTCAGCAGGAAGCAGAAGGTAATTCAACCACCTCCTGCTATGTATGTTCTGTCATTGGGAAAATGGCAAAGGATAATGTTAGCCTGTAATGGATTTAGACAGGCAAGGTTTATTAATTTTATCTTCTCCCTCTACTCCTAAAGCTTTACCACAAGATATTAGGCAAGTGAATAACTGAATAGGCATCTCATAGTGAAATATAGTATACTAAACATTAATATATCAATTGTTTACTTGATTTCCTAATTGGTTTAATTCATTTTCATAGATATACTGAGTGAATGCATTTTGTCAAGAAGAATAACAGAGATTTTTAGTAAGAATATTGGTTCTTTTGGCCAGGATGTGAGACCCTGTACTCTAGATTTATCAGTCTTCTAAGTAGGAAAAAAATTGCCTTAATCTACCTCTACCTCTATGGGAAGAAAAGCATACATCCACCCTAAGAGCTGAATTTAAATTTTTTTAATTAAAAAAAATTAAAGCCTTTTTTTTTTTTTTTTTTTGGTCATGCATATGGCATGTTGGGCTTCCCAGTTGGCTCAGTGGTAAAGAATCTGCCTGCCAGTAGAGGAAACACAAGAGATGCAGATTCGATCCCTAGGTCAATGGCAACCCACTCCAATATTCTTGCCTGGAAAATTCCACAGACAGAGGAGCCTGGTGGGCTGCAGTTCATGGGGTTGTGGGGAGTTGGACATGACTGAGCACAACAACAACAATGGCTTGTTGTAGTTGTTGTTCATGTGCTAAGTTGTAACCGACTCTTTGAGACCCCATGAACTGTAGCACACCAGGCTTCCCTGTCCATCACCAACTACTGGAGCTTGCTCAAACTCATGTCCACTGAGTCAGTGATGCCATCCAACCATCTTATCCTCTGTTGCCCCATTCTTCTCATCCTCAGTCTTTCCCATCATGA
Organism: Bos indicus x Bos taurus; assembly: GCF_003369695.1. NCBI lineage: Eukaryota > Metazoa > Chordata > Mammalia > Artiodactyla > Bovidae > Bos > Bos indicus x Bos taurus. The sequence goes on from NC_040082.1 coordinate 37,525,890, forward strand.
GGGTCTTTTCCAGTAAGTCAGCTCTTTGCATCAGGTGGCCAAAGTATCGGAGCTTCAGTTTCAACGTGTTTTTCCAATAATTATTCATGGTTGCTTTCCTTTAGTACTGACTGGTATGATCTCCTTGCTGTCCGTGATACTCTCAAGGGTCTTTTCCAGCACCATAGTTCAAAAATATCAATTATTTGGTGCTTTACCTTCTTTATTGTCCAGCTCTCACATCTGTACATGACTACTGGAAAAACCAGTTTTGACTAGATGCATCTTTGTGATGCCTCAGCTTTTGAATATACTGTCTAGTTTTGTCATAGCTTTTCTTCCAAGGAGCAAGTGCCTTTTAATTCCATGGTTGCAGTCACCATCCGCAGTGATTTTGGATCATGTGGGATGTGAGAACTTAGTTTTCCTGACCAGGAGTGAACTTGTGCCCCTTGCATTGGATGCTCACAGTCTTAACTACTGGACCACTAGGGGAGTCCCTGTAATTAATTTTAAAAAGAAATTTCTTGACCATCATTTTCTGTATAAATAAAATTATTTATATTAAAGGTGAATTTTTTTAGAAGTAATTTCTCTCATCTTCAAGTTCACCCTCTAAGAAGAGAGAGGCTCAGAGAGGGAGGTGATGGGGCCGAATGTCACACAGACAATTGATGGCAAAGCACGAAGCTGATCTCAATTCCCTGACTCCTAATCCAGCACTTGTTATTGTTCCTGCTGTTGCTGGAGTCATTTGCAGTCATTTAGTCATGATTTGCAGCCATCTTAGTCTGACTGATGTCAGCAAATATTAATAAGTAAAATCCAAACCAAAAATAACAGAATCAGAATTACACCATTCTTTAGACCTTAGAAATATATACTTGAGGCAGTGTGTATTTAGCAGTCCTGGGAAATCATCCAGGACTTTTTTTGCTGCTGTATTTTGCTGATTTTTAGATAACATTTAAAGAGGAAAAGAAAATCTGCCCAACTTTTTCTCAAATATTACTGACTCATCACATTCCTGTAATCAGCAAGTCTCATTAGCTACCAGTTAGATGGGTCCATTGACTTCCTACTTTTGCATTCCAGTCCCCTATAATGAAAAGGACATCTTTTTGGGGTGTTAATTCTAGAAGGTCTTATAGGTCTTCATACAACCGTTCAACTTCACCTTCTTCAGCATTACTTGCCGGGGCATAGACTTGGATTACCGTGATCTTGAATGGTTTGCCTTGAAAATGAACAGAAATCATTCTGTCGTTTTTAGACTGCATCCAAGTACTGCATTTCAGACTCTTGCTGACTGTGATGGCTACTCCATTTCTTCTAAGGGATTCTTGCCCACAGTAGTAGATATAATGGTCATCTGAGTTAAATTCACCCATTCCAGTCCATTTTAGTTCGCTGATTCCTAAAATGTCCATGTTCACTCTTGCCATCTCCTATTTGATCAGTTCCAATTTGCGCTAATTCATGAACCTAACATTCCCAGTTCCTATGCAATATTGCTCTTTAACAGCATAGGAACTTGCTTTCATCACCAGTCACATCTGCAACTGGGTGGTGTTTTGGCTTTGGCTCCATCCCTTCATTCTTTCTGAAGTTATTTCTCCACTAATCTCCAGTAGCATATTGGTCACCTACCGACCTGGGGAGTTAATCTTTCAGTGTCCTATCTTTTTGCTTTTTCATACTGTTCATGGGGTTCTCGAGGCAGGAATACTGAAGTGGTTTGCCATTCCCTTCTCCAGTAGACCACCTGACCTGCCTCTTGAGAAATCTGTAGGCAGGTCAGGAAGCAACAGCTAGAACTGGACATGGAAAAATACACTGGTTCCAAATAGAAAAAGGAGTACATCAAAGCCATACATTGATTGTCACCATGTATATTTAACTTATATGCAGAGTACATAATGAGAAACGATGGGCTGGAGGAAGCACAAGCTGGAATCAAGACTGCTGGGAGAAATATCAATAACCTCAGATATGCAGATGACACCACCCTTATGGCAGAAAGTGAAGAGGAACTAAAGAATCTGTTGATGAAAGTGAAAGAGGAGAGTGAAAAAGTGGGCCAAAGTCTCAACATTCAGAAAATTAAGATCATGGCATCTGGTCTCATCACTTCATGGCAAATAGATGGAGAAACAATGTAAACAGTTGCAGACTTTATTTTTTTGGGCTCCAAAATCACTGCAGATGGTGACTGCAGCCATGAAATTAAAAGATGCTTACTCCTTAGAAGAAAAGTTATGACCACCTAGACAGCATATTAAAAAGCAGAGACATTACTTTACCAACAAAGGTCCATCTAGTCAAAGCTATGGTTTTTCCAGTAGTCATATTTGGATGTGGGAGTTGGACTATAAAGAAAGTTGAGCAAAGAAGAATCGATGCTTTTGAACTGTGGTGTTGGAGAAGACTCTTGAGAGTCCCTTGGACTGCAAGGAGATCCATCCAGTCCTTCCTAAAGGAAATCAGTCCTGAATGTTCATTGGAAGCACTGATGTTGAAGCTGAAACTCCAATACTTTGGCCACCTGATGTGAGGAACTGACTCATTTGAAAAGACCCTGATGTTGGGAAAGATTGAAGGCAGGAAGAGAAGGTGACAACAGAGGATGAGATGGTTGGATGGCATCACCAACTCAATGGACATGAGTTTGAGTAAACTCTGGGAGTTGGTGACAGACAGGGAGACCTGGCGTGTTGCAGTCTATGGGGTCACAAAGAGAAGGACATGACTGAGCAATTGAACTGAACTAAATTGAAATGGGTGCATAGTTGTCCTCATATCCATTGATTTCACTCTAATGAGAGCTGAATGTGACAGAACTAAAACTGAAGATATAAAGGACTGTGGTGGAAATGATGTGTGTTCAGAGACTCCAGGGGTTGCAAAGCAGGGAAGACACCAGCTGTGCTCCCAATAAAGATATGTATCTTGTTTCAGATGCCCCAAAAATGGGGACTGGATGTTACTGAAATGGGCTTTGTCTGCAGAGAAGAAGCCTAGAAACCCATGAGGACATGCCATTCCTTGGCTTGTGAATGTACTTGTATATAGCATGGCTGTACATAGCACTAGCATGATCCTGATGTCACTAGGAGTGAATCTTCAGGGTCACAGGAATATTAGAGGGATATGGAAAGAAACCAAACCTTTATTTTGTTTTCTCTTAGTTTAAGAAAAGTATTTCCTAGTGGATGATTAAAATTGTTGCTGTTATATAATATATATGCTTGTGTGGGTATATGTATATGTCCCTATTAGCTCAGTTGGTAAAGAGTCTGACTGCAATGCAGGAGACCCTGGTTCAATTCCTGGGTCAGAAAGACCCACTGGAGAAGAGATAGGCTACCCATTCCAGTATACTTGGGCTTACCTTGTAGCTCAGCTTGTAAAGAATATGCCTGCAATGCGGGAGACCTGGGTGCGATCCCTGGGTTGGGAAGATTCCCTGGAGAATGGAAAGAAGGGAAAAGCTACCCACTCCAGTATTCTGGCGTAGGAGAATTCCTTGGACTATAGAACTCATGGGATCTCAAAGAGTTGGACACAACTGAGCGACTTTCATTTCCACCCATTTATCAGTTCAGTTCAGTTCAGTTCCTAAGTTGTGTCTTACTCCCTGCAACCCCATGGACTACAGCACTCCAGGTCTCCCTGTCCATCACCAACTCCTGGAGTTTACTCAGACTCATGTCCATTGAGTCAGTGATGCCATCCAACCATCTCATCCTCTGTTGTCACCTTCTCTTCCTGCCTTCAATCTTTCCTAGCATCAGGGTCTTTTCAAATGAGTCAGTTTTTCACATCAGGTGGCCAAAGAATTGGAGTTTCAGCTTCAACATCAGTCCTTGCAATGAATATTTAGGACTGATTTCCTATCGGATGGACTGGTTGGATCTCCTTGCAGTCCAAGAGACTCGGAAGAGTCTACTCCAACACCAGAGTTCAAAAGCATAAATTCTTCGGTGCTCAGCCTTCTTTATGGTCCAACTCTCCCATCCATACATGACTACTGGAAAAACCATAGCCTTGACTAGACGGACCTTTGTTGACACAATAATGTCTTTGCTTTTTAATATGCTGTCTAGGTTGTTCATAACTTTTCTTCCAAGGAGTAAGCATCTTTTAATTTCATGGCTACAGTCACCATCTGCAATGATTTTGGAGCCCCCCAAAATAAAGTCTGCAACTGTTTCCACTGTTTGCCCATCTATTTGCCATGAAGTGGTGGGACAGATGCCATGATCTTAATTTTCTGAATGTTGAGCTTTAAGCCAACTTTTTCACTCTCCTCTTTCACTTTCATCAAGAGACTCTTTAGTTCTTCACTTTCTGCCGTAAGGGTGGTGTCACTTGCATATCTGAGGTTATTGATATTTCTCCTGGCCAACTGGATTCCAGCTTGTGCTTCATCCAGCCCAGAATTTCTCATGATGTACTCTGCATATAAGTTAAATAAGCAGGGTGACAGTATACAGCTTTGACATACTCCTTTTCCTATTTGGAACCAGTCTGTTGTTCCATGTCCAGTTCTAACTGCTGCTTCCTGACCTGCATACAGGTTTCTCAAGAGGCAGGTCAGGTGGTCTGGTATTGCCATCTCTTGAAAAAATTTCCACAGTTTATTGTGATCCACACAGTCAAAGGCTTTCGCATAGTCAATAAAGCAGAAGCAAATGTTTTTCTGGAACTCTCTTGCTTTTTCAATGATCCAGTGGATGTTGGCAATTTGATCTCTGGTTCCTCTGTCTTTGTAAAACCAGCTTGAACATCTGGAAGTTCAACGTTCGTGTATTGCTGAAGCCTAGCTTGGAGAATTTTGAGCATTACTTTACTAGCGTGTGAGATGAGTGCAATTTTGCAGTAGTTTGAGCATTCTTTGGCATTGCCTTTCTTTGGGATTGGAATGAAAACTGACCTTTTCCAGTCCTGTGGCTACTAATGAGTTTTCCAAATTTGCTGGCATATTTAGTGCAGCACTTTCACAGCATCATCTTTTAGGATTTGAAATAGCTCAACTGGAATTCCATCACCACCACTAGCTTTGTTCATAGTGATGCTTCCTAAGGCCCACTTGACTTCACATTCCAGGATGTCTGGCTCTAGGTGAATAATCACACCATCGTGATAATCTGGGTTGTGAAGATCATTTTTGTACAGTTCTTCTGTGTTGCCAGCTCTTCTTAACATCTGCTGCTTTTGTTAGGTCCATACCATTTCTGTCCTTTATTGAGCCCATCTTTGCATAAATTGTTCCCTTGGTATCTCTAATTTTCTTGAAGAGATCTCTAGTCTTTCCCATTCTTTGTTTTCCTCTATTTCTTTGCACTGATTGCTGAGGAAGGCTTTCTTATCTTTCCTTGCTATTCTTTGGAACTCTGCATTCAGATGGTTATATCTTTCCTTTTCTCCTTTGCTTTTTGCTTCTCTTGTTTTCACAGCTATTTGTTAAGCCTCCTCAGACAGCCATTTTGTTTTTTTGCTTTCCTTTTTCTTGGGCATGGTCTTGCTCCCTGTCTACTGTACAGCGTCATGAACCTCCATCCATAGTTCATCAGGCACTCCATCTATCAGATCTAGTCCCTTAAATCTATTTCTCACTTCCACTGTATAATCGTAAGGGATTTGATTTAGGTCATACATGAATGGCCTAGTGGTTTTCCCTACTTTCTTCATTTTAAGTCTGAATTTGACAATAAGAAGTTCATGATCTGAACTACAGTCAGCTCCTGGTCTTGTTTTTGCTGACTGTAGAGCTTCTCCATCTTTGTTTGCAAAGAATATAATCAATCTTATTTTGATATTGACCATCTGGTCATGTCCATGTTTAGAGTCTTCTCTTGTGTAGTTAGAAGATGGTGTTTTCTATGACCACTGTGTTCTCTTGGCAAAACTCTATTAGCCATGCCCTGCTTCATTCTGTACTCCAAGGCCAAATTTGCCTGTTACTTCAGGTGTTTCTTGACTTCCTACTTTTTCATCCCCTATAAGGAAAAAGACATATTTTTGGGGTGTTAGTTCTAGAAGGTCTTGTAGGTCTTCATAGAACCATTCAACTTCAGCTTCTTCAGCATTACTGGTCGGGGCATAGACTTGGGTTACTGTGTTACTGAATGGTTTGCCTTGGAAACGAACAGAGATCATTCTGTGATTTTTGAGATTGCATCCAAGTACTGCATTTCAGACTCTTTTTTTGACTATGATGGCTACTCCATTTCTTCTAAAGGGATTCTTGCTCACAGTAGTAGATATAATGGTCATCTAAGTTAAATTCACCCATTCCCATCCATTTTAGCTCACTGATTCCTAAAATATCCTTGCTCACTTGTCCCATCTCCTATTTGACCACTTCCAATTTGCCTTGATTCATGGACCTAACATTCCAGGTCCCTATGCAATATTGCTCTTTACAGCATTGGACCTTGCTTCCATCACCAATCTGGTCCACAACTGGATGTTGTTTTTGCTTTGACTCCATTTCCTCATTCTTTCTGGAGTTATTTCTCCACTGATCTCCAGTAGCATAGACTGAGTGGGAAACTGGGTCTTATTCTGATGGGCGGGGCCATGCTCAGTAAATCTTTAATCCTATTTTCTGTTGATGGGTGGAGCTGTGTTCCCTCCCTGCTATTTACCTGGGGCCACACTATCATGGGGCCTTCCCTTGTAGCTCAGTTGGTTAACAATCTGCCTGCAAGGCAGGAGATCTGGGTTCGATCCCTGGGTCAGGGAAGATCCCCTGGAGAAAGAAATGGCAACACACTCCAGTATTCTTGCTTGGAAAATCTCATGGACACAGGAGCCTGGTGGGCGGCAGTCCAGGGGGTCGCAAAGAGTCGGGCACGACTGAGCGACTAACACTTACTTGCTTACACTATGATGGATTAACGATGTTGGTGTACACACACACACAGATATATATGTGTGTGTATATATATATACATATTTTTTTTTTTAATGAAATTAGGGTAATACAAAAGATACAACAAATGTGATTAAAGAAAACTTTTAGTTGTGAGAACAGTCAGCATTGGTTCAGGTTTGATTTAATGGAGTCATTTCTACTTTCTTCATTTTTCATATGAAGCAAATAGAAATGCTGGAGAAGGGATAGCCTACCCACTCTGGTAGTCTTGGGCTTCACTAGTGGCTCAGCTGGTAAAGAATCTGCCTGCACTGTGGGAGACCTGGGTTTGATCTCGAGTTGGGAAGATCCCCTCGAGAAGTAGTGGCAGTAGTGATAGTAGTAGTAAAGTTTAGTGCGTACTTTCTTTTATTGTTCATCATACAAATTTATTCATTTTTCAAAACTTATTTTATTGAAGTACAATTGCTTTACAATTGTATCTTAATTTCTGCTGTACAGCAAAAGTATTCAGTTATTTATGTGTGTGTACATATACATTCCTTCCTTTCCATGGCAGTTTATTACTGGATATTGACTATAGTTCTTTGTACTGTGCAGTAGGACTTGTCCTTTATCCATTCTGTGTATAATAGTCTGCATCTGCTAGTCCCTAACTCCCCATCCTTCCCTCCCCCCGTGTCAGCCCAGGTGTGTTCTCTTTGCCTGTGAGTCTGTCTCTGTTTCATAGATACGTTCATTTGTGTCATATTTTACACATATAAGTGATAGCATATATTTATTTTTCTCTTTTTACTTCCCTTGGTATGATAAAGTCTGGGTCCATCTTTGCTGCTGCTTCAAGTGGCATTATTTCATTCTCTTTTATGGCTGAGCAGTATTCCATTATTGTGTGTGTATGAGTGTGTTTGTGTGTGTTTCAAATCTTCTGTATCCACTCATCTGTTGATGGACATTTAGGTTGTTTCCTTGTCTTGGTTATTATATATAGTGCTGCTATGAACATAGGAGTGCATGTATCTTTTGGAATTATAGGTGTGCTTGGATATATGCCCGGGAGTCAGGTTACTGGGTCATAAAACAACACTATTTTTACCTTCTTGAGAAATGTTTGTCTATCGTGTTTTCCATAGTGGCTGCACCAATTTACATTCCTATCAACCATGTAGGAGGGTTCCTTTTTCTATTGAGTACTTTCTGTATGTCAAGCCCTGAATTTTTTTATATTAATCCTGTGAAGCACGCTCCCATCATTGCCATTTTATAGTTGAAGGAGACTCAGGCTTTGGGAAAGGAGGTAACCTTCTAATGAATTTCCAGTCTCTGTACTGAACTCAAAGCCCATGATCTCATGCACCTTCCCAGAGAGTCTTCCTAGAGACTCTGTTCCAAGAAGATGGATGCAAAAGACTCTGGGAAAAGCCAATTCTGAAAATGTTGATTGAAGAAGAATGGAGAGCCTAAATTTCCAGAGCTCCTGAGAGGAACTTCTAAGAGTCATCTGTCTCCCCTCTAGAGAGAATTTCATTGGCATCATTCCAAATAAAGGAGTATCTCTCTCTGTCTCTAATAGGACTCCTCGGTAAGGACCTGTGCATGGATTTTGGTATAGCTGTCCCCCTACAACTTGACATAGAGTATGTTCCTCAGATATAATTTAATATCACTCTCTCCTTTCATCCTTTATTCTTAAATGGATTTCTACTTTGCAACTTTTAAGTGCAGAAGTTATTTTTGTTTTGCTTTTCTGAACACCCCAATTCAAGGATAAACAGTAATGCATTTCAGTCTGTGAGTTGGTGTAGAGGGGTTTTGAAATTCTCTTCTATTTTAGAATTGCACATCCATATTGTGAAGAATCAAGAGAGTTATAGACCAGGGAAAAGCAACCACTATAAAATTTGATTAAGTCTCCATTTAGTTAGCGAGAGATGTAAAACCTTAGAGAAGTGAGGAGGCCAAGGCCACATCGCTGCTGTGGTTCCCAGAGACCCTAAAGACTGCCTGTGAGTCCACATGCTTTCAGAATGTTATTCTTACTTGATAATCCAGGAAGGAATTACCCAAGTAACACACACACTTTCATGTCCATTATTTAAAATACTCTCTTGCTGAGATTCTTCACTCTAGCATCAATACTCTCATCCTGGAAGGAAAAGCAGAAACAGCACTGAGCCATTAACCACATCACTAAATTTCCAACAACTGGACAAGTATTGTCTACCAAACTATCGCAAAAGACCCCAGAGTACATGGAAGAAAATCTATATATATTTTCTGGAACAAGTAAAATGATTTATTTCACAGAGAATTATGTCAGCCTTATTCTCCACAGGTAGGAAAAAAAAAAAAAGAAGGAGATAAAACATTATCTAGCCTCTAGAAATCACCTCTTAGGTTAAAGGTCTTTTGGCAAATTTCTTAGGGTAAAGGACTTTTGACAAAAGTTTACTTGATTTGCTAAGTTTGTGGTAAGGGAGGATTTCTAGCACATTTCTCTCTCTTTATTCTTGAGGTCGCAAATAAAGCAAGCCAAATCACTGTAATAGGTTAATGACTCAAATCACAGTCACCATATTATGAAATGCTCAAGCTATTTTACTTCTGAGAAGTAGCTCATTATCTGCACTCTTATGGACAGAATAAAAAGTAAGAAAATGCTAAATGGTCATAAATCCTTGGAGGAAAATTCGAATTCCATGTTGTATTGCTCCCAGTAGAAATAATAGAGAAAATAATTAGGACTTTATAGTTTAGTGACTGTAGCATACTGACAACGAAGGGAAGTTACTGAAAAGACCATGATAAAGACCATATCTAGCTTCATCTGGCATGTTTGGAGCATGGGTTTGGAATCTGACAGCCTGTTACAAGGCCTTCTTCTGTCACTGACAAACTGCGCTCCATCTTTCTGAGCCTCAGCTCCCTCATGAGGAATACAGGGCTTTATAGTCCCTGCTGCTGCTGCTGCTGTCTAGTTGCTAAGTCGTGTCTGACTCTTTGTGACCCCATGGACTGTAGCCTGCCAGGCTCCTCTGTCCATGGGATTTCCCAGGAAGAATACTGGAGTGGGTTGCCATTTCACTTGTCGAGATCTTCCCGACCCAGGAAGTGAATCCAGGTCTCCTGCAGAGGCAGGTAGATTCTTTACTGCTGAGCCACATTTATAGTAACTACCTTGTAGAATTACTGACAGGATTATCTGGACAAATACTTGTAAAGAATTTCGTCAAGTGCTTGGCACATATTAAACTGTAAAGATTAGTTGCTGTTATTAAATTTGCTATGTGTATCTAAATTTCACTTCTTCTGCTGTTTCCTATCCTGATTTGTGTAGGATGGTATTTGGCAAGAGGGAATGGTGATGGTAAATCCTTATTATGTAACAACAATGTTCTAGGTGCTGGTGATACATAGAGACAAATGAAACATTCAAAACTTGAGATTCAAGTGTAGATCTTCGTAGAAAAATATAATTGAGAGCTGGAAGAGGTAGAATAGAATGGTAGGTCCGAGCCAAGTCCTGGAGTTTGTTTTTACAGGTTTTGTGGTTTTTTAAAAAGTTATGTAACAACTTTAAACTGAAAACTATAATATCATTTAACATAGAAATATGGGCAAAATTAAATAATATCACTTATGTAAAGTAGCTGGCACACAGTAGATATCCAATATTTGTTGCACTTTATTATAGTTACCAAGATAATCATAGTATTCAAAATTAATTGGGTACATCCTGTATCTCATGTACTGTGCATACATTGTATCTTCTAATCCTCAAATAATTCAGTCTGGTTATTGTTGTTCAGTCACTCAGTCATGTCCAACTCTTTGTGACCCCCTGTCCTTCACCATCATCTCCCAGAGCTTGCTCAAACCCATGTCCATCAAGTTGGTGATGCCATCCAACCATCTCATCCTCTGTCATCCTCTTCTCCTCCTATCTTCAATCTTTCCCAGAATCAGGGTTTTTTCTAATGAGTCGGCTCTTCGCATCAGGTGGCCAAAGTATTGGAGCTTCAGCTTCAGCATCAGGTGGCCAAAGTATTGGAGCTTCAGCTTCAGCATCAGTTCTTCCAGTGAAAATTCAGGACTGATTTCCTTTGGGATTGACTGGTTTGATCTCCTTGTAGTCCAAGGGTTTCTCAAGAGTCTTCTCCAGGACTACAGTTCAGAAGTATCCATTCTTCAGCATTCAGCCTTGTTATGGTCCAGCTGTCATGAGAGATCTGGGTTTGATCCCTGGGTTGGGAAGATCCCCTGGATAAGGGAAAGGATACCCACTCCAGTGTTCTGGCCTGGACAGTTCCATGGACTATATAGTCTGTGGGGTTGCAAAGAGTTGGATACAACTGAGCGACTTTAACTTTCATTTTCCTCACATCCATACATGACTCCTGGAAAAACCATAGCTTTGACTAGACAGACCTTTGTTGGCAAAGTAATGTCTCTGCTTTTTAATATGCTGTCTAGGTTTGTCATACCTTTTTTTTCCCAAGAAGCAAGCATCTTTTAATTTCATTTCTGTAGTCACCATCTGCAGTGATTTTGGAGCCCAAGAAAATAAAAGCTGTCACTGTTTCCATTGTTTCACTATCTATTTGCCTTGAAGTGATGGGACCAAATGCCATGGTCTTAGTTTTCTGAATGTTGAGTTTTCATCCAATTTTTTCACTCTCCTCTTTTACCTTCATCAAAAGGTAGATACTGATATTTTACCATTTTTAAGAAGAGGAAACTGAGCCTTAGACAAATTTAGTAACTTGTTCAAAGCAGTACAACTATATAAGCATCAAAGCTAGGAGTAGAATTCAAGCATATTTGACTTCAAAGCCCATGCCTTTAGTGCTTTAACAGGTTTAATGCAGAAAAATGACCCAGTGCATGGCTGGGAGGTAGTGGAGAAGACATGACGTACTCAGAATTTTCATAAGGCTAATAACTAAATGCAGTTATTTATTTTGACTACCTAATATTAGAATGTATAGTGTTCCAAAAGGAAGCTTGAGGAAATACTAGCAGTTCTAATTTATATTTAATGAAACAAAGCCATTGTCGTGAAGTGAATTGCTGAACACTTAATTCATTTACCCATCTATCTATCCAGTCAACTACTGAATGAACACCTCTTGTTGCACTAGGTGGGGGTTGGAGGTGCAGGAGTGAATAAGCCAAGCATAGACTCTACCTCTAGAAGCTTGCACTTCGGGAAGAAAACATAAGCCACTGTTAAAAAAATCTATTTAGTGATAAATATGAAGATAGCAAGTTGTGACAAAGAAGTTGTTATGATAGCAAGTTGTTATGAAGAAAACTAAACAGAATGAATGACCTGATAAAAAGTAGAAGAGAGAGAGAGAGTGCTGCTTTAGAAGGTGAAACCTCAGCTAAGATGTTCTTTATGAAGACTGACAGTAGTGATCTGAGGAATGCAAGTTGCTGTTGCAAAGGATGGAGCAAATTGGTCTTAAGGTGCTGAACAAACTCATGTGCTCCCAGGGAGAAAGTTTTAGTAACACTACTAAAGAACTCAGTACTTTGAACTTTGTTTCCTCTCGTATGTTACTGCATTTTACGTTCTTTTTTTTTTTTAGCTGATTTAAAAAAAATTTTTAATATAAATTTATTTATTTTAATTATAACTAAATGCATTATTTATTTACTATTTTTGTTGGCCTGACTCCATGAATATATAAACTCCATGAGAACAGGGACCTCTGTTTTATTCCTGACTGTATCCCAGCATCTTGATCAGTGCCTGTCTCAGAAGTCACTGAAAAAACATTTGTGGAATATATATACATATTTGTGTATGTAAATGAATTAGTTATTGCAGTTTCTTCACAGTATTTCCTATGTTATCAGTCCAACTACCTGATTCAGTTTATCAGTTGAATGGGATCTATGGTGTCTTCAGTGTTTATCTCAAATTGATTTATTATTCTGTCTCTATACAGGCCTTCATGCAAAATCATGTCTGATGTAATTAAATGATGGATTTGCATACTGAGTTAAGTTAGGTGCAGAAGGAGAAGCATAAAATGAAACCAATAGCATTTGATACCTAATTATCAAAGATCATTATGTTTTGATGAGGTGAATAAAATCTGACTGCCCTACCTAGTAGATACCATGTTCTTTTCTCTTAGTAAAAAGAATTGTATTCGCAGTAAGATGGAGCTTGAAGTGATGCCAGTTCAACAGCTGATAAGAAGGCATTTTGAAAACAAAACAGGATCAGCAATTGTCATGAATTCAGCTTCCCAAATCATGACTTAAATACAACTATGAGTTGACTGTGTAGAAATTTCCACTGGCACCTGGTGTTTTATTAAATTACCTTGTCATTTGCAATCAGTGTGATATTTTGGAAGGTATACAGAGAGGTGAAGGTGGAGAGAATTGTATCAAAGTGGAATTTAGGTGACCCACATTAACCTTCTACCACAGAATGGATCACTGAGAAAGCACTTCTAATGAGAGATTTTTAGGCACACATCTCAGAAAATTCATTACCACTGAGTTCAAGGGGGAAAGTCTATTCATGGTAATCCAATATTTTATGAATAAAATGTGTATGGATTCTCATTGATGGTAAAGCAGAGATATAAGATTCTTTGCTTGATGTAGACAATATCTATGTTACTTGTACTGTCTTGTCTGAACTTCAGAATATGTGTATTTGTGAGTCTGTGCACACCTATGCCTGTGTGCACACACATGGGCACACACATGTATTTTCTGTGTTTGTGTGATAGGAGGCAGGCAGGCAGTAGGGGGAATGAAGGTTGTTTACTGTGTAGGGAATCAAAGCACTTGGGTTTGTTCAAAACAATATTTCCCCAAACCCTAAATATTTTAGCCTATTTTTCTGGAGTCATGGGTTGATTTTTCTTTTGGAAAGTAAGATACAAGAGATGAAACCATCACCCTTAGGCCCATGTGAAAGCTTTGATGATGAGAAACACTATCCTCACTCCAAATGATTCTTCTTAGCTTTTTTAGTTTTGAATGAATTGTGTATTTCATTGCTGTGCCAAATTGCTTCAGTCTTGTCTGACTCTGTGCAACCCTTTGGACTGTAACCTGCCAGACTCCTCTGTCCATGGGATTCTCCAGGCAAGAATATTGGAGTGGATTGCCATGCCCTCTTCCAGGGGATCCTCCCAATCCAGGGATTGAACCACGTCTCTTACGTCTCCTCCTTAGCAGGCAGATTCGTTACCCCTAGCACCACCTGGGAAGCCGGTTTCATTGTATACTGATGTTATTCACTAGGGCTTAATTCGTGGAGCCTTGTTAAGTTACTTCATCTCCACACAGTTCATCATCAGCTCTGATAAAGGAATAAGACAAACCATGGGTCTAGTCTTTGTTTGATAGTACATGGAGTTACTCTCAAGGAGGAAAAAATCTGTATTTACTGCATGGGTGACTGGGTCTGGGCAGGGTTATACATTGAAAGAATAGAGGGAGAAATCAACACAGAGCAAAAATGAACTTCCAGATCCTCGGTATAATATAAACAGTTTCCTACAGAGAGATAAAATTTCAAATAATATGGATTATCAAACATTCCAATTTAGGGAAACTCGATTCTGAAATCACCTAGGAGACTAAATTTGTGTCAGCAGATAGGTTTTAGTTTTAGTTTATTTTATTGCAAAAGTCATAGACATCTTAAGACAAAGAAGAGGCTCTATTCCTCTGTTACTTTTCTTTGTGATTTTGCTCTTTTCTGTTGATCCTCAGGCTTCTGGATTTGTTTTTCCCCCTTCATAAGTGGAATGTTTAGCTCAGTTTCATCTTGTGTAGTATTTTTAGATTGTATGAAACCAAATTGGCTTCCTTGGTGGCTCAGTGGTAAAGAATTCGCCTGCCAATGCAGGAGATGTGGGTTCGATCCCTGGATCAGGAAGATCCCATGGAGAAGAAAATGGCAACCCACTCTAGTATTCTTGCTGAGGACATTTCATGGAGAGAGGAAGCTGGTGGGCTACAGTCCATAGGGTCAGAAAGAGTCAGACATGACTGAGCAACTAAACAACAGCAAAGCCAATCTACGGTTGTTCAGTGGCAACATTCCTTAATTTCAAAAAAGCTATTTTATTCTTTTAAGTTTTCAGTTTCTGTAAGCATGGATAAAAAAGAATGTAAGTTATACACAGAGCCACGTTTAAAATAGATTGTTTACTATAGTTGCTGACCTGATGGATAGTGGGGAGAGGGTCAGGAATGTTTGACTCTGTATTCTAGGTGTGATCAGCTGTTGTAGACATAATTTTGTTCAGGAGAATGTGAGGGTAAGGGCTCACCTCTGTAGACAGCATTCACTTCAAACAGATACGGAGCATCAGTATATTCCTTATATGAGCTGTGACTGTTTAGTGCTTTAAAATGTGTTTTCCAGTTTCTCATTTGTTTTCCCTACTGCTCTGTGATAGAGAGAACCAACTGAATCAAGAGGGATTTGGGGACAGCAAACTTTTTGACTTCTTTGGATGGCACCATCTGCATGAACAGATGGCAAAACATGTCACAGGGCTAGAGGGAGACTCCAAGATCAAAAAAATTGAAAAAAAAAAAAAAAGAGAGAGAGAGAGACAGACAGAAAGGGAATGCAGTGGCAAGGTAAACAGGCAAGTGTCAGTGCCTGGACTTCTTTGTGATGAGACTCCAAGGCTTTAGCCACCCTTGGAATCCAAAGCTGCCCCCAACAGCGGTGCACTGTATGTTCTGCAGGCAGCTTGCTCAGCATTGCAAATAGGCATACACCTTCTCTCCACCTGTTCTGATGGGAGGGGATCTCTGATATTGTTGGTTAAAGTCTTCTGTGCCAAAGAGCAAGATTTAGTTTCTGTTAAGCTTTCCATATGGCCACAAGCCACCAAAAGGGCTGTCTCAGTGTTTTGGTGGTAGAAAATTCTGCACAAGATTGGTTGAAGCATTGTAAATACAAATCAGCTAGTTTTGCTCATGGTATTTTGTTTATTTTTATGTTTAGTTTTTCTATTCACTCATTTGCTTACTTACTTATTTATTTTACATTTATTAAGTTATTATTTTGTGCCAGGTGTACTATACTAAATACTTTACATGTTTTGTTTTGTTTTTTTAATTAATTAGTTTATTTTAATTGGAAGCTTTACAATGGTGTGGTGGCTTTGCCATACACATAAGTGGAATGTTTAGCTCCACTAAACATTCCAGGCGGGAGGGGGGTTCAGGACTGGGGACGCGTGAATCAGCCATGGATGCACATGCGTCCCCCGTCCGGAACCCCTCTCCCGCCTCCCTCCCCATGCCATCCCTCTGGGTTGTCCCAGTGCACCGCCTTTGAGTGCCCTGTTTCATGCAGCAAACTTGGACTGGTGATCTATTTCACATATGGTAATGTACGTGTTTCAGTGCTCTTCTCTCAATCATCCCACCCTTGCCTTCTCCCACAGAGTCCTAAAGTCTGTTCTTTATATCTGTGTCTCTTTTGCTGTCTTGCATATAGGGTCATCATTTCCATCTTTGTAAATTACATATATATGTGTTAATGCACTGTATTGATGTTTTTCTTTCTGACTTACTTCACTCCAAGAGGTATATGTTTTTACAGAATAGGAAAGTGGAGTTCAGAAAGGTTAAATAATGTGCCTGAAATCATAGATCTGGTACCCGTGGAGCTGAATGTTGAGCCAAGTCTATTTGACTTCTGAAATTACTCTGTATTGTTTTTTTCCCTTTCTGTAAAAACATGGCATTATCATTGACAAAAAAAATAATTAGTCTTCATTTTGAAGCTACATAAGTATGAATGATTTGTTTCCTTAGCTATAGCCCCGACATTACAGAAAAAAAAAAAAAAAAACAAAAACGAATTTCAATTTAAGCCACATATCTTATAGGTAAGAAGTTTTGCTCATAGATTATTCTGTTTAGAATATCACTATTCCATATCAGCTATATTTATAGGCCATTGAGACTGATCAAATTTGCAGAATAATTGTTGGTAATATTGTGAAGTCATGTATCTGTAAAATAAGGCACTGGAAGTTTAAAAAATTGAGCTCTCTACCCACCATCATCTACGGATTATTCAGAAAATATCATTTCTCTCTCCCTCCTCCACTTTCTTCCCTTCCTTTTTTTTAAGAGTAAAAGTTTGTTTTCTGAATATTTAAATAACACATTAGGCACAGAAAATTTGGCAAGTAAAGAATGAAATATCAAATATTAAAAAAGAAAATTCCTTCAAAGATCAGTTCAGTTCAGTCACTCCGTCGTGTCCAACTCTTTGCGACCCCATGAATTGCAACACGCCAGGCCTCCCTGTCCATCACCAACTCCCAGAGTTCACTTAAATTCACGTCCATTGAGTCGGTGATGCCATCCAGCCATCTCGTCCTCTGTCGTCCCCTTCTCCTCCTGCCCCCAATCCCTCCTAGCATCAGAGTCTTTTCCAATGAGTCAACTCTTCGCATGAGGTGGCCAAAGTACTGGAGTTTCAGCTTTAGCATCAGTCCTTCCAAAGAAATCCCAGGGCTGATCTCCTTCAGAATGGACTGGTTGGATCTTCTTGCAGTCCAAGGGACTCTCAAGAGTCTTCTCCAACACCACAGTTCAAAAGCATCAATTCTTTGGCGCTCAGCCTTCTTCACAGTCCAACTCTCACATCCATACATGACCACTGGAAAAACCATAGCCTTGACTAGATGGATCTTTGTTGGCAAAGTAATGTCTCTGCTTTTGAATATGCTGTCTAGGTTGGTCATAACTTTCCTTCCAAGGAGTAAGTGTCTTTTAATTTCATGGCTGCAGTCAGCATCTGCAGTGATTTTGGAGCCCCCAGAAATAAAAGTCTGACACTGTTTCCACTGTTTCCCCATCTATTTCCCATGAAGTGATGGGACCAGATGCCATGATCCTAGTTTTCTGAATGTTGAAACCCATTTCCTTCTCCAGGTTACCTTCCCAACCCGGGGATCAAACCTGTATCTCCTGCATTGCAGGCAGATTCTTTACTGTCTCAGCTATCTGGGATCCCAAATAATACCTTTCTATATCAGTTTATCTTGTGTCTTGTCTTTGATTTTAAGGTTCTTAAGGTCAAAGACTATATCTTAATACTTTATTAAATATCTTCTACAGGGCTTAGTAAGCACCACGCAGAATGTAAGCTGTCACTGTGGATAAACTAATATTGGTCAGCACCTTTATTGGCATTCAGAAATTTTACAGTTCAGGCTCATTGACAAAGTGATGATAAACTTGCAAATTTTAGGTTTTTGAATGTATATATTATCCAACTTAATATCCTGATACTCTCTTCAGCTCCCTAATGGTAGCTTAAGAATTAGCAGACCTCAGCTTGTTGCATTGTATTTCTCTCATGGACGGTATGCATTTGGTAATTATTAGTCTATTCTTTTCCTGTGAGAAAAAGACAGTCTAATATGCTTTGGGGAAGGGAACTTGTAGGGAAGACAAGGGAGCTATTGAGAAAGCAAATATGAAGTCAGTTGTGTCACAGTGATACAACGCGTCTTAATCACTTAAAAAATAATTGCTCTAGAAATAATTACTCATTAGTGACATTATGGTGTTACAGTACCACAAATGCTTAACTAATGTGAACACTGAGCATGAAGATGATAACCAACATTTAATGTTGCATCCCAGTGCTCTGAGAACAGTCCTAAATAATTGTTAGTAATTACCTGACAGAAATACATCTTTACCTGGCCCTGGATGTCATTAAGCATGCGTTGAAATACTTGAATGTTTATAGGCTATATTACACCTCTTCAGTTATTTAATTACTTTTAGCAACTCTTCATGTTATTGTCTGTTTTATTAAGCTAAAATCCATTACAAGCCAAATTATCAGAGGTACGCTCAGGCTGCAAGGGATTTAGGCATTTGCTTTAGTTGCTGGAAATTAAAGATAGAGGCTGCTTTGGTGAACCAGAAAGTGCAGACTTGTCACCTAAACCATCCTAATGTGCTGGGCCCCTCTCCATCACCCTGATAGATGAGCCTCTTCTTTACACATCATTTCCAGAAAGGGAAATCTACCATTCACCCAGGGATCTGTTTCATGATTTTATAGCCTTCACTATCAGCCAAGTCATCTTTCTATTTAACCTAAATCCTCCATGTCCTTCATGTTAGAATTTATGACCATAGCTTCCTATTTGGACCATGCGAACAGCCCATCATTGCTCCCTTGAGCCCTCTGTAAAAATAGAGGCTCTTATTACATCCATCAGTCTGCTTTCTTCTTCAGGTGGAACAGCAGAGCTCACTCATCTATTTGTTAAACAATTAATTTTCAGGGTTTAATACTCAGTAACATTTTACTGAATTATGAAGCTAGTTTGCCATTTTTTTCCCCCCCCCGGAGAAAGAAACTGAGAGAGAGACCAGGCAAGCTGCAGGAAATACTGACAGCACAACCATTCTTTACCTTGTTGTCCATCCTCTCATTCTTCCAACCCTGTCCCCATTTTCCAGCTTGGAGGAAATGAAATTATCTGTATAAAAATGGTGTTACACACCTTTTCCTTTTCTGATACCTTTTCTGATGTTTTCAGTTTTCATCCAGGAATTGGATGTGCTTGTCTTCATTCGTACCTTTTGTACTGTGCTCTAATAATCATTTGGGCTTCCCTGGTGGCCCAAATGGTAAAGAATTTGCCTGCAGTGCAGGAGACCTGGGTTAGATTCCCTGGGTCTGGAAGATTGCCTGGAGGAGGGAATGGTTACCCATTCAAGTATTCTTGCCTGGAGAATTCTATGTACAAAGGAGCCTGACAGGGCTCCAATCCATGGGGTCACAGAGTTGGACATGACTGTGAGACTAACACACAAACAGTAACATTTAGTGACCTGTACTGTGCTATAATAATATTTAGTGACTTGTATTATAAATTGTCTGTCATTTTCAACATAAGTGTTTATGCCCTTTTTTGTGCGAGCCTTTTCTGTTTCTCCAAGAGTTTTCTTTAAAATGAACCCCAGGGTTTATGTATTTTTTTGATGATTTACTTCACTCTGCTTCAGTTCTCTATTTAGTCAGCTAATCTTATTTGGGCTTCCAGGTTGTGCAGTGGTAAAGAATCCGCCTGCCACTGTAGGAGACTCAAGAGACCTGAGTTTGATCCCTGGATTGGGAAGATCCCTTGCAGAAGGGAATGGCACCCCACTCCAGTATTCTTGCCTGGAGAATTCCATGGACAGAGGAGCCTGGCGGCTCCAGTCCATGGGGTTGCAAAGAGTTGGACACGACTGAGCAGGAACACACAGTTCTTACTCAGTGTATCATCTTTTGGGTACAAGACAATTTTTTTTTTTCTTTTTCTCTTGTTTTCTTTAACCACGCTGCATCACAAGACATGTGTGGGGATAACTTTTTAAAGACATTTTTTTTCCATCTTAAATTCTAAGCTTTTTGTTTAAACTAGTCTTCAGCAGCAGAAGCAGTCTTCAGTTATAAGGGGCTCTCTGGATTTCACCTTTTAGTTGATCTTATCCACAGGCACCCTCTACTCCCACTTCAAAACTTCATCCTAAGTAGCTAAAAGCTTCTGAAGAATCAGGATGATTTTTTCAAGTCAGAAGAAAGTCTTGCTTTTTTGTGGGATGCTCAGGGTCATACCTCCTTAGAATTCTGAAGAAATAATTGTCCAGCATTCAAAAGGACCTTTTGTATTATAGCAGCTCCTCTCTATATGTTGGCTCAAGGTCACACAGCAAGAGGCAGTGCCAAGATATGAGCCCAGCACCACTCGTCACTGCCAAGGCCTCTGTTCTTGACCTCTGTGCCCCCGTGTATTCGAAACTTAGAGAAGATCAACGAACGTTATGCTAGCCATTCTTCTCTGTTACAGAAAGCCTGTCATCCAGAAAGTGTTCTGATTTATAATTCTACTGGTAGCATGTGTGAAAGGGTCCGTTTCCCTGCAAAATGTGTAGTACTGAATATTATCATTTCTTTAATGTTTTTGCTGATTAGATAGGTAATAATCCTCAGGTTTAATTTGTGTTTTCTCATCTTTTTATACTTCATATCACACTTTTTATTTACTTTTAATTCTTTTCTTCCACTTCCATTGAAATATAATTAACATGAAGCACTGAATAAGGTTTTAACACAAATGTGTGGCTTCTAATGGTGTGAAACATTCTCCTGCGTATTTGGTACCTGTTTTATATAAAAGACTTAAATAGCAAACATGCCACTGAGATGGAAATATTTTGCCATTAGAGATGAGTGGCAGATAAGTCTGAAATGGCATTGTTGGTAGCTTTTGTTGGAGTCATAAGTGCAAGCTGAGTTGCTAGTATGTGATAGGAGGCTGCTTTGAGTAATTTATTTTTTGTGTTTGAAAAATAACAGCAGCAGCAATAACAGTAAAATCTCTTTTACTTACTGGTTTAGGTGATCACAGTTATAACCATGTACTGCAGGGAAAATGTGTGTGAGGGCATGTTGGAGGCTGGATCAACCTCAGAACATGTTTCTCACTGACCTTTTAATCGAGTGTATCTTTTTCTCAACCATCAGATGCCAGCTGTTCAAGGAAGGTGTGTGTGTGTGTAGTGATGGTGGAAGAGGGAGGTGGTTTAAAGGTCATTTCAGTCTCATGTGAGTAACTCTCATGGCAGTACTCTGGTCAGAACGTCCATGTTGCTGGGCTAGCATCCTACATCAGCATTTTCCTTTGTCCAGCTCCTTCTTGCTTTCACAGATGGTGATCCCTAGTGAGCATCCTTAAGGATCTGCTTTGTAAAAACCCAGCTTAACACAGACTCTGAGTCTGCTAGGGAGACAGAGGGTAATGAATAAGCCAATGCATACACAGACTAATTTCAGGTAATATAAGTACTTTTTGAAGTATTTTCTCCGTGTTATTTTATTTAAAAAAAAAAAATGGCCACACAACACAATGAGTGGGATCTTAGTTCTCTGACCAGGGATTGAACCTGCGTTCACTGCATTGGAAGCACAGTTGGAAGTCCAGTCTTAACCACTGGACTGCCAGGGTAATCCTATGATAGGTATTGTGAAGGAAATAAAATTAAACGAGACAGTGACAAGTGGTAGGGGAGAAAGGGTTGCTTTGGCTGGCGTGGAGAGATAGTGCTTTTTGGGTGGGCTCCAGTGAACTGAGACTGGAATCATAGGAAGGAGGCAGTTCATTTTAAGTACAAGGAAAACTTCATCCCCACATCCCTAAAATCCTAAGATAAAAGGACCCAGGAATGGAATATGCTTCTAATTTTTTTGACAGCCTAGCTAGAGAAACTTCAGATTTTAAATACATTTCTATAATACATTCTATCAGTTAGGGGTGCAACAGGAAACAGATGCCTTAGTGAAAGTGGGATAATTTGAGATGACTTGTAATAAAAGGGTAATTTACAAAGAGAAGGAGTCAATTTATAAAGAGAAGGAACCGTTCCCTGCCCACCCCCGAGATAGGATCAGCAGGTTGCCATCTGTTCCCTTGCATCCTAGACTTCAAGAGCGAGAGGAGGGAATAGTCAAGGGACCTGTTCACAAGTTCCTGGGGATGGGGTCTGGAGTACAGTTCCCAGACTCTCACTTTCCCCCTCCCCAGACTCCTGTTCTGCTCCCCATTGACCAAATCCAGCCGGAAGTCAGAGAAGTTTTGAAGTCTACGCAGTCTAGTCTGGTGGTTAAGGGTGGAGGGTGGAGCTGGAGAAATGAAGGAAGACCTCCAGCATGTGTAGTTTACAGTTTAAAATTATATGGGACTGGATGTGGGAGAAGTGACAGCAGATCCGTCTGAGGTTATAACCTCAGTCCGTCACTGACCAGCTATAGATCAGCAGCTGTGAGCCTCTCATTTTGTTAAAGAATAAATATATAAATAAAGGACTGGAATAAAACTGGTGAACTTATTCTGAAACGGTATGTCTCTAATGCGTCATAAATAAAAAAGCTATTTTAAACATTAAATGCAACAATAAGTATCTGGCATATCTAAACACTGTTTTAAATTGTGAAAACAAACTAAAAAGAAATCATTGTTGAAATAATTAGAGTCCTGGCTATATGTCTTTCCCAGTGATAAGTGGCTCTTGTATAATTAAATCTCTTATGGCGATCTGAAGCCAGATTTCAGTTGTTAGGTTGTGAATCAAAAAATAAAAGAGAAAAAAAAAAGATTTTTTTTCCCCCTCAGGGTAAGAATCCTTTTAAGATTTAATCTAGAACGAAGAATGGATATTCTCATTTATGAGACAAGCAAAGGGTTTGTGAATAAGACCACCAGGAATGTAATATGGAGAATCTTGATAAACACAGGACTGACTACAGATGGGTATGTCTGTATCAACATTTTGGTTGATTAGGATTTATATGCTTACAGAATGAGATGTTTTGAGATACTGCTGTTTGGATTCCATAGGCATGTTACTTAAGGAAATGTCTTTCATTGTAATCCCTGAATTTGTAGCAGAAACCTGTGTTTCCTTTATTGTGCAGGGTATCTTTACAGAGAATAAGATTCCAAAAGAGCAAGGAGTCACAGAAAGCCAACAGCTGCACATGAGTACAAATAGCTCCAGTCTGAAAGGCATGATTTGTCAAATGGTAGCATGATTGCTAGCAATCTTACTTTTTTTGGTGATTACAAAGTTGAGCATAGTAGCCCATGTGACTCTACAGGAGGACTTGTAAAGAACTTTTAAAAACAATTATGCATCAGTGTTGGAGATTATAATTTAAGCAGAAGGCCTCTATGGAGGTAAATCAAAAGCATAGGCTAGAAGAAAAATGCTGTGGGAGACCTTCAATCGGGAGAGAATATGTGGGACTCCTAGGGGAGCAGCCTGTGTTTGCATGTCTGGGGTGGGCTAATCTACATAATTGACTAAAACAGAATAAACAGCTGTGAAATACAGTCTTTGAATGTGTGGGTAAAACAAAATTACAAAATATACGGGGTCATAGAACATGTAATGTATTTTCACAGCATTGTAGAATTTCCAAGCTCACTTGGGATCTAAGAAATTGGCCAGTCCTCCAGAGAGGCTAAATGACTTCATCAAGGTCAACCTGCCTAGTTAGTGATAGCCTGGTAGTTACCTATGTGGGCTTCGGAGACTAACATCCTAGATTTAAGTCTCAACTCCACTACTCCCTCTGTAACTTTTGGAGAAAATCACTCTATCGTTCTGTGTCTCTATTATCTTATCTATAAAGTGGAAATAATGATAGGACACTCCTCATGTTAAAGAAGATGATATGTTTCAGTAACACTGGATGGTGTCTGGAACATAGTAAGAGATCAATTAATTTGAGATATGTTGTTATTGAGAATACCAGAGCTGAGGTCAGCTGACTCCTGCAGTAGGTGTTCTGTCTTCTCTACAAAAGACAAGAACATGTAAGAGGGGATATATGTAAGACATTAGTTTCCCAACTGGAATAGTTGTAAGATACAAAATAATGTCAAGTTTTCTTGGAGATATTAAAACAAAAAAAATTAAGGACTTTCAGGGGAAGTGACTCAGATGAGCTCTTTAGAACTTCTCAAAATTTCAGTTCATACTTTTATGCTGAAATAAAGTAATTGGAATTTCCCCCCATAGTTGGATGTGTTTAATGTTTGTTTTACAGCTAGAAAAATATGTATTTTCATAATACATATTTAATCATACAAAAATATCAATGTGTTTTTTGATAATTGACCTTTTTAACATCCTAATTTTTCTATATTAATGCTGCCTACTAATCCCAGAGGTTCCTTTTTTGTCCCTAGTAATTAGAATAAGTTGTGTGTTTAATAAATGTATATTTTGAACAAAGTACAAGCATGCAGTAAGTTAGAACATTGTTTTTTGAACATAGTTGGGGATAAGGCAGCTAATTTTCTTTAAAAAATATGCCAAGATGCTGAATTTTTTTTTTTTTGGTGGAACAGCTGGAATGTTATCTTGATAGATCAAAGTAAAAGTTCAGAGTCACTTTTTGATAATCTCTGGTTGAAATCCTAACAAGTTTTTCACATATTAAGGCACATGATTAACCATATATTTTATTTATTTATTTTTTTTTTTGAAGGTTTAAAAAAAATTTTATTTAGAAAGGCTGAAATGATTGTATGCTAGTTTGAACAGGCAATCTGTATAAGGATTTTTCAGTTTTGACATCTTCCACATTGGATTCCATTATCTGTGCTTTGTTCTTTCTTCAGATCTAGGGGGGAAAAATATCTGCCTTTCAATCAGTCATTTATTCCCCCTTTGCCTTGTTTAGGAACTCTCATGATCCCTCAGACAGTTCCCTCTGGAACAAGCTTTCCTCTTCTCCCCCAGCCAGCCCCAGTGGGTTCACCTTTACAGGCTCTGGGACTAGGACAGGAAGTAAGACTTATGAGTATTTCTTCACTGGGAATTAACCATATATTTTAGCTCCTAAAAGCCCCTGTTGAACAATCTGCTGAAAGACCCCAAGTGTCACATTGATGATTCTCAGTTATTTCCTATTGGCTGAGGGGCAAAGGCATTTGTTATCACTTAATAACTATCTTAGGTCATATTCAAACTTGGAATGATATACTAGCATCAGTAAATCTCAGTTAATGACACTTTAAAATGTCTGTTATGTCTTTGATATGAAATACTGGCATAGTTGTATTTCTTGATTTTATAGCTGCCTCTAGTGACTTTTTATGCTTTGTTACATACTGAGTTTTCCTGCACTATGTCAGTATTTTGTGACATAAATCTTTTGGATAACTGTGCCCAATGGCTGAGGAATAAAAAGTTTATCTAAAGATCTCTTAGCCCAGTTAGAATATTCAGTTCAGTTCAGTCGCTCAGTCGTGTCTGACTCTTTGCGACCCCATGAATCTCAGCACGCCAGGCCTCCCTGTCCATCACCATCTCCCGGAGTTCACTCAAACTCACATCCATCGAGTCGGTGATGCCATCCAGCCATCTCATCCTCTGTCGTCCCCTTCTCCTCCTACCCCCAATCCCTCCCAGCATCAGAGTCTTTTCCAATGAGTCAACTCTTCGCATGAGGTGGCCAAAGTACTAGAGTTTCAGTGGTGCTACCAAAAGTAGCTCTCGTCATGCATTAGTATTCAGCCCCCCAAAGAAGACACATTTCCAGTTTTAACTATAGACGATTTCTTCAGTTTTCATTTTGGAGGCATCATTGACTGTTTCCTTTGACTGAAAACTGGACTGTCTTCATATATTTCCCAATGGTCTTAAAACTTAACCAGGATACCTGCCTAATGAGTTATTAGCTACATTTCAAAGACTCTTTGAAATGTAGTGATGCTGAGTAATTTAAGGCCCATTAAGGATGTTTATCAGGATTCAGAAAGGCAGGTTCATGAAAAACCCATTAATTATATTTATTCTGTTGATTTATTCTTTGAGAAATGTAGCTCTGTTATAAATCAGTGTCCCAAGGAATAGATTTTGATGTTGGTCATTGAGCTTTTCTGAATAAAATGTATTCCAAGGTGGCTTCTTCTGTAAGGATGATTTTGACTTCAAATTTGTTTTAGGACTTTTTAAAATAAATTGAATCAGACACTTATATTAGAGAATTGTTTCAAAATCCTCAGTTTGAGAATACTTGTGACCTTGACAATTTTGTTTGTTTTATGTTGTTGTTATTATTATTTTTATTTTAATCTTGGCATAGGCCAGCACCTGGCAAGGTTTTTGAGATACAAATAAAAATAGATGTGGTTTCTGATCTCATAAAACACCTAGAAAATATGCAGATTTGTTACGTCTGTTCAGTTCAGTCTGTACTTTGTCTTAAAATTTGTTAATAAGGATTTCATATACACATATGACATAATGACTCTTTTTGAATATTTATATGTTGGGACATGATTTATATCATAGCTCTGATTTGCTTATAAGGGTGTGAATATTCTACATTTCTTCACGCATACAAACATATACATATGCCCGCTACCAAGTAGCTACTGGTTAAATGAGTTATCACTGTGTCTACTCATTAGCAGTGAGTAATAACAAAAGATGAAGAACATTTAGTGTTACAGATTTTTTTCTTACTTTTATCATCTCATAATAAAGCAATATGGCAAGTTTTTAGTTCATTGTTTCAGGAGCAACCACACATTGGTGCGTGTAAGTGCCTTGTCCCTGGTCACTCATCTTTTTCTGTATTATCAGGATTCCAAGTGGATTATTTTGGCTACAGAATTTCTATTTTAATCCCAACAGGAGACACAAATGCTTATAAACATCAACTAGAAAACATTTATATATATTTTTAGTTAGTTTTATGAAGTTGTTGTTTTTTAGTCAACTAGTCACTAAATCAAGTCTGACTCTCTTATAACACCGTAGACTGTGGCCTGCCAGGCTCTGTCCATGGGATTTCCCAGGCAAGAACACTGGAGTGGGTTGCCATTTCCTTCTCCAGGGGATCTTCCCAAACCCAAAGATCGAACCCACATCTGTCTCCTGCATTGGCAGGCGGATTCTTTAGCACTGAGCCACCAGGGAAGCCCTTTATGAAGTATGCTATAACATTTAAAAAAAAAAAAAGTGAAACATCAGTGGGAATATGAATGTTGTTGATGTGAGAAAAACACTTTCCTAATACTTCATTTTTAAAGCATAAGTAGAAACCCAATTGCTTCTGCAATAGCATTAGTCAATTTATTTTTCTTGCTCACAGCCCTAGTGTTCACAGATGTTAGTTGCCTTGAATATGCATCAGTGGAAAGCGTAAACCACAGCATATTACAGTAGCAGTTGCAAAATTCACCTCACCTACACAATCAGACATCTATTTTTGACTGTCCCTCTTTATCCTATGTATGCCCTTGTACCTTTCATGTCTTTGGTGTTCATTCTATCAAACAAAGTTAATTTTATCTAGTGTATCAAGATGAAGATTGTATCTGCTATTTTACTCAAATAGCATGAGAATTTGTATGCCCACTAGGTAGCTAATTTTATTTCCTTTGACAATTTCTCTTCTACACAAGTTCCTCTATGTTAGTGGTAATTCAGTTACATCTACATGTTAAATAAAGACAGTAGACCAGTGAAAAATTTAGCCAAGTATCACATAACCAAAATAAACTGTCCTCTTTTAACCCTGAGCAAATGTGAGTGTTAAAGTTTTATATAATTTTTATAATTTATAAAATAATAAGTTATAGACATTTGATCAGTCCCATCGAAAGCAGAAACAATCAGTTTAATAGTAAACTCTTTAACTAGTTATATAATTTAATAAGTAGATTAAGTTTTACTTACTGTTAAAAATATAAAATGAATCTCTAAAACATAAGATATAAGTTTTAAAAAAGAGAAATTATGCAATAAAATAATCCCCCAAATAAAAGATTTATGCACAGCAAAACCAAGTGCTTCATTCTATAATTCATGTCTTTATCCTTTCAACAGATCCCTTTTGATTCTCTTACAATAAATAGAAAAAATTCAGCTTTTAAATGGCTTAAAGTTTACTGAGAAACATCATTCTTACAAAATAGAAATAAGCAAGATAATTTCAGATTGTAATAATTCCTTGAAGAAAATAAATAGCTAAGATGGAGCTTGAGTAAGGCAGATACTTTGGGTGGACTGCTTAAGAAATCCCTTTCAGAAGAGGTGATTTTGAGATGAAGGATAAGGAAAATATAGGGCTTTGTGAGTATCGGGGGTGGGGAAATTCATATTCTAGGCAGAGAGAACAGATGTGAAGACTGGAAATAGTGAGTGACGACTTGGTATGAGATCATATTGAGAAGAAAAGGTTAGATTATTCAGGTAACAGTACGTCATAGCCAAGATTGGGAATTTTTTGGAAGAGCCTCTAAAAATTTTGAAGAGGAGTGGTAGAATCCTATCTGTGTCTTTAAAATGTCTTACCACCGTATAAACAATAGTAGGGAGGCAGATGGAGAGACTAAGAGACCGAGATCCTATAGTAACACGGAAGTGGGGCAATGGGGCCATGGATGCTGAAGAAGGCAGATGGCTGAGGAGTTGAGGCAGAGAATCCTCCTGGTAAAGGAGAGGAAGGAGTCCAAGATGAACAACAGTCATAGGACGCTCACTTATGACTAAATAGGAAAGCAAAAATTAGCAAAGCACAAACCTTAATGAAGCAGTAATCAAACGAAAGAGGCAGGAACTACTTACAATAACTTATGCGTTTCATCCTACAACAAAGGCGTAAGACGCTTAAACCTGACCAAGGAATTTCATAGATTCAGTCTACCTGGACTGTGTAAGTTGTGCTCAAAACCTTTTCTTTTCTCTTTCTTTTTTTTTTTTTTTTTTTTTGGCCATGAAGCATGTGGGATCCTAGCTCCCCAGCAGAGGATCGATTCTGTACCCTCTGCATAGGAAGGCAGATTCGTAACCACTGGGCCATCAGGGAAGCCCAATGCCTGAGACCTTTTAATGAAAAAGGTCAAGCTATGGATTGTTTCTCTCGAGCTAGGGCTGCATTTATTTCTCTGTTTCCAACACACAAGTATAGTGCCTCTCAGAGTAGAGTATGCCAAAGTTCATCAACACCAGTTTTTCCCTTGGTTTTGTTTACCGGATGTAAAGGGCCTGTTATGTATAGGTCCTCTTTTATATTCTTTACATAAATTATTATATTACTTCATCCAGAAACTGTTAGGTAATTATTATTGTTATTAAAATGCCCCCTTTTTACAGACAAAGAAACTAAGGCTGGTTAGGAGATATTGACCATTTTGATATATATCTCAGTGTTAACAAGGCAGAATTAGGATTCATACCTTTGTCTGTTGTGTTTTAAAGTGTGCTTTTTCATAAAATTATGCTGCCTTATTGATCAGAAACCATACTGATAATCACTTAGGACTGTATGTTTTTTGGCTCTTTCTAGTAGGTCTTCTATTAGTGAAAAGAGAGGTTAGTGAAAAATGATGACAGAGAAATATAAAGACACTGGAGACGTATACATCTCTCCCTGATAAATTATAAAGGTACTGTCTGTTTTAGATAAATAATCCTTCCAACCAATAGGAGGAAACTCTCTAAAGGGCTATAGAAAGATTATTCAGGATAGAGCAAATTAGGTGACAGATGAAAAGCTTATTGTGTATTATACTAACACACTTGCAAAGCACTACACTCTGTATAGAAATGTCAAAAATGATGGACCAAAGCTGAGATTGTTGGGAAATTTGATTTTAAGATCTTAAGAAGGAGAAAACAAACATGAGTGGAAGACTGAGAGCCACATTGATTTTCTCAATCACCTGTCATGCTTGTAAAATAGAGTCCTGGGATGGCCCCATTCCATCACAAGAGCTTCTGGAGAATAGAAACTGCCTGTTTAATAAATGCTTCCAGGTGATTTGGGGTACCAGGTAGGTAATGGGCCAAATCTTGGGAGAATACTAATTTAGTACACTCTGTTTAATTTACAAAGCATCATGAGGCCCACCAGGGAAAATGATTTTCCAAAGTTGTAGCACTCTTTTTGTTAGAGATTAGGCTAAATCAGGCTCCTTGAGACCCAGTGCTATCTTCTTTGGGACTTAATTTTTCCAGCTCAGTCATGGACCAGCTAACAGCATGTATCACTGATATTTCTTTTCTAGAATCACAACCACAGCTGCCTGTATGATGGACCTGAGGCGGTACCCACTGGATGAACAAAACTGCACCTTGGAAATTGAAAGTTGTAAGTTTTTTGAGAATCCAGCTAGACTGCACTTGGGTTTTAAGGTTCTCCTTGGGCATAGATTTCCTACCCTCATTCATTTCAGACCACAGTCCTGTTAGGTTTGTGCTAGCTTGCCAAATTTGGTGGAGGGAGGCACTGGCAATGTCTTCCTTCAATGATGCTGCCACCCTCTTCATCTCATCCTTAAATTCCAGGAGAGAAGTGTAGGGAAGTAGTAATCTAGCAATTAAAGGGAAATGCTAAAGTCTGAACGGAGACTAATGGTTATTTCGGGCATTTATTATATGGAATTGGTGCAGAGAGCTGCACCAATTGGGAAAATAGGTGGAGATGGCAGGATGATACAAGATGCCCTAATTGTCTTTGCCTTTTACAAACATTACCTCTGCAAGTGCAGGGTAAAGGTGGCCTCTGAATTAGTTAATGTGTTCATACATTGTGGCTCGGTGGGTTGTTTTTTGTTTCGAGAAACTATTTTCAGTGAATAAAATGTATTTTATATTCTTGCTGAAGGCTATATGATGAGCAAATTTGAGGCATGTGTATTCTGTTTCCTGTGCTGACCTGTTTAGAGTGTTGGTGCTTTTTCTAGGCCACAGTTTTAGCATCCTTCTTGACAATCCAGCTACCTACACTTTTGTGTAGGCTAAAACATTGATTTCATAACCCATTACCATTTCAGAGGTCACACAGTGAGGCCATTTAAGGTGGAGTAGGACTTTGAATCTTTTTTTCTCTGCCAATTTTTTGTGGTGTTTTTATATTTCATCCTATCAAACAATTGGAAACTGATGATTTTATATCCAGCATTCCAAATAATGAGCAGCTTGACTACTTTCCTTATACCCTCTGCCTTTCAGAGGAAGTCAAGCCTTGGCAAGCTGTGCAACTCTAAATCACTGCTTTGAGCAGAAATACAGCATTTATGACACATTCCTGGTATTTTTGCCCATTTCAAAAAATAACTTCGAGGGATAATTAAATTTACATGTACTTTTTGAAAGCCTGATTTCATACTTGT
Organism: Bos indicus x Bos taurus; assembly: GCF_003369695.1. Lineage (NCBI taxonomy): Eukaryota > Metazoa > Chordata > Mammalia > Artiodactyla > Bovidae > Bos > Bos indicus x Bos taurus. The sequence goes on from NC_040082.1 coordinate 37,557,480, forward strand.
ATTTCCAAGTCATCATTGTTTTCACATTAGATCTTTGCTACAAGGAGCTATTTAATGAAATTGGTCTCTGGGATTTTGATCATTTGTTATGTAGATATCTTTCAAATGGCATTGTGTTTTCATAACTTATGATACAGTTTAGAGAATAGTGTTCCTCAAAGTTCTGATTCTTTGGTTGCTTCAAATAGTTGATGTAAGGATAATTTGAAAAAAATTTGTTGCTGTGTACTAGTAATGAATTTTTGTGGTAAGAGCATTTTTTGTGGTAGAATTTGACTGATATTTTAAATAATCATAATTGTACATGATTAAAGTATTTGTACTGGTATTATTTCATTTGAGCCTTTCACAACCCTCATAGGTAAGTAAACAAGGTCTTTTTATTTTAAAAAATACTGATGATGCCTAATAAATAATGCAGTCAACACACAAGTGTTCCATGTCATAGTTCTGACATGAATATTTAAAATTAACATGATAATTCTTTAGACTTTTAGAAAGTTTAAGTTTTATAGAGGGGCTTTTACCTATCTTATTTCAATTCACAACTACCCTGATGAATGATAGAGATTTTTTTCAACTTTTTTGAGAAATTGACATATTGTCAATTGATATAATTGACATGTTGTCAATTGATAAAATTGACATATGACATTATGTGAGCTTCAGATGCACCATGTAATGATTTGTTATGTGTATATATTACAAAATGATCACCACTGTGAGGTTATTTAACACATTCATTGCTTCAAATAGTTATGAGGGGGGGTGTGTGTGTGTGAAGAACTTCTAATATTTACTCTCTTAGCAACTTTAAGTACATAGTACAGCCTTATTAGCTATCGTCACCATTCTGTAGATTAGATAGTCTGATCTTATTCACCTTATAACTGAAAGTTTGTACCTTTTAACTGTTTCTATGAGTTCTTTTTAGATTCCACAGGTAAGTAAGATCATACAAAATTGGTCTTTGATTTATTTCCCTTAACCAGATCCCTCATGGTTCATTCATGTTGTCACAAGCGGCAGGATTTCCTTTTTATGGAAGAATAATATTCCATTGTGTATGTGTGTGTCCCCTTTTCTTTATCCATTCATCCCAACAGTAGACATTTAGGTTGACTCCATGTCTTGGCTATTGTAAAGAATGCCATAATGAACCTGTGCATACAGGAACCTCTTAGCAATAGTGCTTTAATTTCTTTTGGATGTGTACCCAGAAGCAGGATTACTGGATCATATGGTAGGTCTGCTTTTAATTTTTTGAGAAACTTCCATGCTGTTTTCCATAGTGACTATACTAATTTATATTCTTATCATTAGTACAGAAGATTCCCTATTCTTCGCATTCTAGCTAGCTAGCACTTATCTGTCTTTTTTTAATGATGATTATTCTGGCAGGTGTGAGGTGGTTATTCATTGTGGTTTTGATTTGCATTTCTGTGATATAAATTATTTTGCATGGGTTTTCCAGTTTTCCCAACACCTTTTTTTGACTGAGACTTTTCTCTATTGATTGTTCTTAACTCCCTTGTCAGATATTAGCTGGCCATAAATGTGAGGGTTTATTTCTGGACTCTCAGTTCTGTTCCATTGGTCTATGTGTGTTTTTATGACAGACCCATTCTGTTTTGATTACTATAGCTTAATAGTACAGTTTAAAATCAGGAGTATGATACACTTCAGTTTTATTATTCTTATTCAAGATTGCTTTAGCTACTCAGGATCTTCCGTCATTCCATACAAATTTTAGGATTGATTGTTCCATTTCTGTAAAAACTTCAGTGAAATTTTGGTAAATGATGTATTGAACCTATAGATGGCTTTGGGTAGTGGACATTTTAACAATACTAATTCTTCTGACTCATGAACATATACTATCTTTCCATTTATTTGCATCTTCTTTAGTTTCTTTCATCAGTGTCTTACAGATTTCATTATGCAGATTTTTAACGTCCTTGATTAAACAGTCTATATTTCTAAGTATTGTGTTGTTTTTGATGCTATTACGAATAGGATTGTTTTCTTTATTTCATTTTCTGACAGTTCATTGTCAGTGTATAAAATTGCAACTCATTTTTTTAATGTTAATTTTGTGTACTGCAGCTTTATTGAATTTGTTTCCTTGCAGCTTTTTGGAAATCTTTAAGGTTTTCTATGTGAAAGATCATATCACCTGCAAATAGAGACATTTTTTCTTCTTTCTAATTTTGATATCTTTTATTTCTTTTTCTCTTTCTTGATTGCTATGACAGGGACTTCTAGTACTGTGTTGAATAGAAGTGGTGAGAGTGGACCCCTTATTTCTGGTCTTAGAGGAAAAGCTTTCATCCTTTCATCATTGAGTATGATATGAACTGTGAGCTTATTATATAATGGCCTTTATTATGTTGAGATACATCCCTTCTAACCTAATTTGACAAAGGTTTTTACCATAAAAAAAAAATGTTGATTTTTTTTCCAAATGCTTTTTCTGTATCTGTTGAGTTAATCATATGATTTTTATCTTTCATTTTGATTTGCATGTGCTGAAACATCCTTGTATCCCAGAGATGAATCCTACTTGTTTATGGTGTATGATTTTTCCAGTGGGCTGTTGAATTTGGTTTACTATTATTCTGTTGGGGATTTTTGCATCTATACATGTCAAGAGTATTAGCCTGTAGTTTTCTTTTCTTACAGTATCCTTATCTAGCATTGGTGTCAGGGTAATCCTGGCCTTGTAAAAAAGTTCAGGAGCATTCCTTTCTCTTTAATTTTTTGGAGGAGTTTGAGAATAATTGGCATTAATTCTTCTTTAAATGCTTGGTAAAATTCACCAGTGAAAGCATTTGTTTCTGGGCTTTTGTTGGGAAGTTTTTCAATGCTGATTTGATCTTCTCACTAATAATTGGTTTGTTTTTATTTTCTATTTCTTCATTTCAGTCTTAGTAAACTGTATGTTTCTAGTAATGTATCCATTTCTTCTAGGTTATTTAACTTACTGGCAAGGTTGAATTTATTGGCATACAGTTGTTCATAGAAGTCTCATCAACCTTTGTGTTTTTTGGTATTAGCTGGAATGTCTTCTCTTTCATTAATCATTTTGTTTACTTTTGCTCTTTCTCATTTTTTCTGGGTTAGCCTAGTTAACAATTGTCAGTTTTTTAATCTTTTCAAATACCCAGCTCTTAATCTTTTCATTTATAATTGTTTTATTTTCATTGGTATCCTGTTCTCTGTAGTGCCAACTTTGAGCCTAGTTTTTTCTTCTTTTCCTGGTTCTTCAAGGTACTTTATTTGAGAACTTTATTTTTTTTATTCATACATGTGTTTATAGCTGCGAACTTTCCTCTTGGAATTGCTTTTGTTGCATTCCGTAAGTTTGTTGTGTTTCTATTTCATTTACCTCAAGAAATGTTTTATTCTCTTTTGGTTTTTTATTTGATAAATTAGTTGTTTAGGATTGAGTTGTTTTATTTTCATGTGTGAGTGAGTTTCCTGTTACTGATTTCTAGTTTCATACCATTGTGGTTGAAAAAAATATTTGATATAATTTCTATCTTATTGAATTTGCTAATCTTGTTTTGTGACCTAGCATATAATCTATATTAGAAAATGTTCTGTGCATGCTTGAGAAGAAGCTGTATCCTATTGCTGTTAGGTCCATTTGTTCTATAGTATTGTTCAAAACCACTCTTTCGTTATTGATTCTCAGTTTGGATGATCTCTCCATTATTAACAGTGGGGAATTGAAGCTATTATTGTATTCCTGTTTATTTCTCCTTTTAGTTTTGTTAGTATTTCCTTTATATATTAAGGTGCTGTGATGTTGCATATATATTTACAGTTGTTATATCTCCTTGATAAATTGACACCTTTATGATTATATAATAATCTTCTTTGTCACCTGTGAGCACTTTAGTTTAATGTCTATAATATATGTGTTACTATTTCTGTCTTTACAACTACAGAAAGAGATGAGAGGAAGTAAAGTGATTTGCCCTAGTTTATGCACCTAATGATTGGCACAATTAATCTGTAGTGATGTGGCAACTAGATTTTGTATGAACTAGATAAACAGGAAGATCCCTATTTTAAAAACTGAGCAGTCTATCCTTATGAAAAATTGGAGTGCATTCATATTTCATCAGGTAGCAAATCTTTGCTATAGAGAATAAGACATAGTGTTATATTAGTAATTTATAAGATGTTATTATAAGTAGGTAGTTAAGCAATCTTATTGAAACAGGTTTAGGATCCTATCTCTTAAACAACTAACTGTGAAGTTGATGCCTGACATTTCACCTTATTTACTATTTCTTTCTGTTAAGCAAACTCTAGATACTCATCTGCTCTTTCTCTCTCTCTATCCTTCTCCTTACTTCCCTTCCTTCCTCTCTCAAATGCTAATGAGCCTAATAGTTGCATTACTAAATCACTATCACCTGTCTCCTTATCAATAATATGTTGGCTCCATTCCAGAGAGAAGGATATAACTTGATTCTGGGAGGCTTGGAGTAGGATAATATTAGGATTGAGTTTATTGTTAATGCATTCATGCTTGTTTCCACTCAATAATTTCTTCATTCATTAAGTATTAATTGAGCAGTAATTATTTACCAGGTATTATTGTAATAAACTCTTAAGACATACTGGTGAAAAACACAGTATCTGCTCCTCTTTATCATGAGGAAGATAGATATTGTTTAAATACATAAGTGAATATAAAAACCACATTAGTGAAAAGTGATACCAAGATGAAATATTTAGTTCTCTAAGATCTTAAAGGAAGATTAAGCCAAGCCCTGAAATAAAGTGCTGAGGAATCTAGAAGGTCAGGATAGTCTGTGCTTACTTTACAACTTTTCTTAAATTTAGAGGGATGGAGAAGCTCTGTAGAACTAATTGGATTTGCTGAACTAAATGGGACCTAATAATATTTATCACCATGTAGGCAGTGAAACTTAATTGTCAAATAAAAAGGAGAAATCCATCTCCAAGTGTTTATATTTTGGATCCAGGTTATGCTGTGTGCTGGTCTATTTCAGTATATCTATATCTATTTCAGTAGATACATATATAGAATTAAGAACTTAGAGAAAAAAGAGAGCATTGTGTTTCTCCACTCCTAAAGAGAAAAATTCAGAGAAGGCCATGGCACCCCACTCCAGTACTCTTGCCTGGAAAATCCCATGGACAGAGGAGCCTGGTAGGCTGCAGTCCATGGGGTCGCTAAGAGTCGGACACAACTGAGCGACTTCACTTTGACTTTTCACTTTCATGCATTGGAGAAGGAAATGGCAACCTACTCCAGTGTTCTTGCCTGGAGAATCCCAGGGACGGGGGAGCCTGGTCGGCTGCCGTCTATGGGGTCACACAGAGTCGGACACGACTGAAGTGACTTAGCAGCAGCAGTAGCAAAGTGAAAATTAGTGACATCTTATGTCAGTAGGTTTAAAATACCTGTCATGTAGGAAATGGTGCTCAGATAGGGTTTTGAGCTCTTGGGGGATGGTGGATGAGAGGACATTCACTGAATCTAAGTGCCGTCTGGTATGGTTCCTCAAGCTCGTGAATCAGGGCACTTAAATTTTTTAAGCCATGATTTCTCATCTGTATAATATTTTGATACCTTGTTGTGATGAAATAATCAAAACGGAGATCTTTGTGCAATGTTTAGTCCTGGTTTTTCCATCAGTAGCAGCTGTTCTCATTACAGCATCATTATTATCATTATTAAATTATGCCTGGAATATTATGCTCAATTAGAGGCACAGCATTTTAAGAAGGATATTTAGCAACCAGAAAACCAAATGAGTGACACATAAACCATGGAGTTTGAAGAACCAGTAGCAGAAAAAAGTAAAGGAGAGGCCTATTTCCCTTGAGGAAGGGAAGCTAGGAGAGAAAGGATAGCTGTGTTTACACAGATAGCTATTTTCCAGTCACCACAGACTGTCCTCTTAAAAGAGCAAACTATGTCTGCCCTAAGGGCAAAACTAGACTAATGGTAAAAGATGCCAAAAGACATTTTTTTTTAACTGAAATATATGTGTGTGTGTGTGTATAAGAAGCTCATAACAATTGCAACTGATAAAAAAATCTGGTAGGTTGCCATGTGCTGTAAAATCATTTTCTAGGAAAGAATTAATTCTTGCACTGGGCAAGTGGTAGGATTAGATTATTTCGAAAGAACTCTGGGTTGATGTTTACTTGTCATCAGCAAAAATATGCAGGACTTCAGTTAAAGGACAATTAGGACATCACTGGTTTAAGTGAAGATGCAGATCCAATATGCATATACCTCTGGGAGCAATGCTGTTTAGGAAAGATGAAAATCACATCCCTGCTACGATTTTAAGTAAAATGATGTGTGTGTTTTGTTGATAGTCTGTTGCCATGTTATTTCTTTTCTTAGATTTTTCTCACAAGAATACATTTTACAGTTGTGTCTGAGAAAAATAAGTCTAAGACCCCCACATTTTCCATCATTATAACTAAATCTAGAACCCCCTTGGGGCTTTTGATCAATCTTATTAATGCTCTAAGAAGCATCACACAGAAGACAATATACATGAGCATGTATCTGTGTCTGGGCAGATAGTGGTGTTAAATAATGAAGCTAACAAGTATTTTAGGTGATCTTCAAATTATTTTACATTAGAAAAATATTCTTGTGACATTCCAGTGAGGCTTAGTCATAATTTTTTTCAAGGGGAAAGCAAAGAACATTACAAATGCTCCTCCATGGTGTCATTGGACACAAATTTAATTCGAATTACTGTCCTATTTTTATATTTTCTTGAATTTCATCTTGTGCTGTGAAAGTGCAGGATTTGTCTTCCAGTTCTTATGGTGTGGAGGTACCTTGGTAGATGTGAACTTCATCTAACAATTATCAGTTCCATGTGACCACAGAAAAGTACCAGAATATGTATATAGACTCTGACACATTGTGCAGATATTATCATGACCCTCATGTATATCTGGACTTTAAGGCTTCTGCCCTTCCAATTCTTCCACCATTAGAAGAGTAGTGACTTGGATATTAAGGGTGCGTCTGTTATTCAAATATATTTTATTGAAGTATAGTTGATCTAAAATGTTGTATTAATTTCTGCTCTATAGCAAAGTGCTTCAGTAATACATATATATATATGTTATTTTTCTTATTCTTTTCCATTATGGGTTGTTACAGGATATTGAATAGAGTTCTCTTGTTATACAGTAGGATTCTGTTTATCCATTCTGTATATAACATCTTGCCTCTGCTTACCTCAAAGTCCCAATCCATCCCTCCCCTACCTGCCCACCTCTTGACAACCGCAAGTCTGTCCGCTGTCTGTGAGTCTGTTTCTGTTTCACAGAAAAGTTCATCTGTGTCATATTTTAGTCTCCACATATAAGTGATATGATGTGGTGTTTGTCTTTCTCTTTCTGACTTACATCATTTCGTATTATACACATCTATACTGCCGCAAATGACATTATTTAATTCCTTAGGGCCGAGTAATATCCCATTGTATATATGTGGCATATCTTCTTTACCCATTCCTCTGTTGATGGACATTTAAACTTCCAGTTGATGGATGAGAGTTTTCTTAACACTTGGCTTATGTTCATGGTGACATCTTGTGCAACTTGCAAGTAATATGGGCATTTTTCCTGGTGGAAAATGAATGAATTAAAAGCAAAAAGAACTTAATACTTAAGGAATATTAGAAGTATTGTGTAGATTATAGGTCAGCCTTTGAGCCAATATTACAACGATTCAGGATATCTGTTTTGTAAGATATCAGTTCAGTCAGTTCAGTTCAGTCGCTCAGTTGTGTCTGACTCTTTGCAACCCCATGAATCGCAGCACGCCAGGCCTCCCTGTCCATCACCAACTCCCGGAGTTCACTCAGACTCACGTCCATAGGGTCAGTGATGCCATCCAGCCATCTCATCCTCTGTCGTCCCCTTCTCCTCCTACCCCAATCTCTCCCAGCATCAGAGTCTTCTCCAATGAGTCAACTCTTCGCATGAGGTGGCCAAAGTACTGGAGTTTCAGCTTTAGCATCATTCCTTCCAAAGAAATCCCAGGGCTGATCTCCTTCACAATGGACTGGTTGGATCTCCTTGCACTCCAAGGGACTCTCAAGAGTCTTCTCCAACACCACAGTTCAAAAGCATCAATTCTTCGGCACTCAGCCTTCTTCACAGTCCAACTCTCACATCCATACGTGACCACAGGACAACCATAGCCTTGACTAGATGGACCTTTGTTGGCAAAGTAATGTCTCTGCTTTTGAATATGCTATCTAGGTTGGTCATAACTTTCCTTCCAAGGAGTAAGCGTCTTTTAATTTCATGGCTGCAGTCACCATCTGTAGTGATTTTGGAGCCCAGAAAAATAAAGTCTGACACTGTTTCCACTGTTTCCCCATCTATTTCCCATGAAGTGATGGGACCAGATGCCATGATCTTCGTTTTCTGAATGTTGAGCTTTAAGCCAACTTTTTCACTCTCCACTTACACTTTCATCAAGATATCAGTATCTGGCAAATGACTGTTTCTCTTCTCTTAAATACAATCAGTTGTAAGATTCACTGTTACATTAATAAGAATACTAAAAGTCTACATTGAATGTATTCACCTCTTGGTAATATATACTGATTTCAAAAATTCTAAAGTATAAAAGGAACATAAAGTACATTAGAATTGAAGAAGTATAAGAAATATCTTCCTCTAATTGCAAAGGAATCCATTATTTTATTATTCCTAAGTGGACAAACCAAAAAGAAGCAAAATTCAATGTTATCAAATTAGTATCTGTCAGTCTCACTGGTGCAAATCTGCCTGCTTGGTTCATTTTCCTGAGCAGACCGTTAGACTGTTTCTCCTTGGCATACAATGTAAAGCAGTTTATGAGTATGTGTGTGCACACACAGTGAGCTTCCTTAGTGGCTCAGTGGTTAAAAAAATATATAAACCTGCCAACACCTGCCAACATAGGAGACATGGGTTTGATCCACGGGCAGGGATGATCCTCTGGGGATATGGAAATGGCAACCCACTCCTGAAAAATGGGATTTTTTTGCCTGAAAAATCCCATGGACAGGGGAGCTTGGCGGGCTATGATCCAATGGAGTTGCAAAGAGTCGTATATGACTTAGTGATGAAACAACAGCAATATCAACGTGTACTTATACCTGCTGGCCCAAACGTGTGGGTTTGGATTACCCTGGCAGTGATCAAGACTGCCACATGAGTCAACAGGTACCTTTGTAATTTAGAGTTTTTAGATCCAGAGGATTGAAGGAGAAACATTTTAGCAGTAGACACAATGCCTTATTAGATTTTTGCTCTGTAACATCGAAAGGACATCAGAATAAATAATATATGAATTCCCTGGCTTCCATTCCTCAACTGTATTAACCTGACTTACTAATTAAATGAGCTCAGAGCCCAAGAGCAGCTCACCCCTATGACCATGCACAACTGTGAGTTTAGGCATGGGTTGGCCCAGGCTCAGCTTGAAACTCAAAGAACAGCCAGGAGTAATTACAAGCAAATTGATTCTCATTATGGGTTGGTAAATGTGAAACATTTCCTTAAAAACTAAATAAGTTCCAGAGTCCCTTAGGACATTGAGTGTTGGATAAGACTTTGCTCAGAAACTAACATTGTATAATATTTACCTCCCTGAGAGTCAAGGCCACCTTCTTTAATGTTTCTATTGCTCATTTACTTCTTGCTTTGAAATTATCCATTAGAGTAAAAAGTGCAGTTTCAGGGCACTCTGTATATGATAAATATTTCTGTGGCAAACCTCCTGGAGGGAAGGTAGTAGGGGTACAGACTTGTTAACTTGGCTTTCCTTTAGGCTCAGGAGCTGTGTGTTAGTCAGCTGTGTCCTACTCTTTGTGACTCCATGGATTATAGCCTGCCAGGCTCCTCTGTCCATGGGATTTTCCAGGCAAGGTTACTGGAGTGGGTTGACATTTCCTTCTCCAGGGGATCTTCCCAACCCAGGGATTGAACCCAGGTCTCCTGAACTGCAGGAGAATGCTTTACCATCTGAGCTACTAGGGAAGCCCATAGGCTCAGGAGAGGTGCTAACAAGGCTGTTATCCTCCAAAAACTGTCTCTTCTTGGCTGAGCTTCATTTTATACTTGATCCTAATTAAGTGAAAATGCCATATTTGTGACTTTCTTAGCATTTTTAGTGAAGGCTTGAAAGCACTTTGTGAAAGCTGATGTGAACATCAGAAGCCAGAGGCATAAATACACCCACAGACTTTCCCTGAAACATTTCTAGAAGACTCAATGTGGTGTTTGTTTGATAGCTGAAGCCCAATGAATTGCTGTTCACACTGACTTTTCTCACATCCTCCACCTGGCTCCCTATGTAAGCAGTTGAAGACATGTTCCTTTCAGTAGGCTTTCAACATTGCAAATCGAATGCCTCTCTATTCACAGTAGCCTCCAGAGCCTACTGTCTATCCCTTAGCCCATTTCCACTGTGGCGGGTACCATGATTATTATATTTTTTGTCTTCATGATCACCATCATCTGTAATGGTAATTGCCATTTATTAAATGCTTACTTTGTGCCAGATATGATTTTGTGTATATACAGACATTAGTCAGCCTGTCACTCAGTTGTGTCCAATTCTTTGAGACGCCATGGACTGCAGCATACCAGGCTTCCCTGTCCATCACCAACTCTTGGAGCTTGCTCAAACTCATGTTCATCAAGTCGGTGATGCCATCCAACCATCTCATCCTCTGTTGTCCCTTTCTCCTCCTGCCTTCAGTCTTTCCCAGCATCAGATATGATCTCCCCAAAATCTCTCATGTAGCAGCTGCTAGTACTATTTCCTGTTTACAAATGAGGACATGATGCCTTGGGGAGGTTGTATAATTTATAAAGGCCACACAGATAATCAGGTAAAAGTCTAATTGAAGAAAATATAAAATCTCATGTATCTACTTTAAGTGGGAGACTTATTTTGCTTATGGAATTCTTGGAAGGAATAAAGAAACAGACTCTAGGCTATGGTTCCCAAAATCGCAGCTCAGCCTTGCATTGGCAAGGCATCTTCTGCTCTTGCCAGGATAGTGTGACTCCTACTGAGTCAGTCTTCATGACCCAGATAATCACAATGGTGTGATCACTCACCTAGAGCCAGACATCCTGGAATGTTAAGTCCAAGTGGGCCTTAGGAAGCATCACTATGAACAAAGCTAGTGGAGGTGATGGAATTCCAGTTGAGCTATTTCAAATCCTAAAAGATGATGCTGTGAAAGTGTTGCACTCAACATGCCAGCAAATTTGGAAAACTCAGCAGTGGCTACAGGACTGGAAAAGGTCAGTTTTCATTCCAATCCCAAAGAAAGGCAATGTCAAAGAATGCTCAAACTATCACACAATTGTACTCATCTCACACGCTAGTAAAGTAATGTCCAAAATTCTCCAAGCCAGGCTTCAGCAGTCTGTGAACCGTGAACTTCCAGATGTTCAAGCTGGTTTTAGAAAAGGCAGAAGAACAAGAGATCAAATTGCCAACACCTTCTGAATCATCAAAAAAGCAAGAGAGTTCCAGAAAAACATCTATTTCTGCTTTATTGACTATGACAAAGCCTTTGATTGTGTAGATCACAATAAACTGTGGAAAATACTTCAAGAGATGGGAATACCAGACCACCTGACCTGCCTCTTGAGAAATTTGTACGCAGGTCAGGAAGCAACAGTTAGAACTGGACATGGAACAACAGACTGGTTCCAAATAGGAAAAGGAGTACGTCAAGGCTGTATATTGTCACTGTGCTTATTTAATTTATATGCAGAGTACATCATGAGAAACGCTGGGCTGGAGGAAGCACAAGCTGGAATAAGATTGCTGGGAGAAATATCGATAATCTCAGATATGCAGATGACACCACCCTTAGGGCAGAAAGTGAAGAAGAACTAAAGAGCCTCTTAATGAAAGTGAAAGAGGAGAGTGAAAAAGTTGGCTTAAAACTCAACATTGAGAAAACTAAGATCATGGCATCCAATCCCATCACTTCATGGGAAATAGATGAGGAAACAGTGGAAACAGTGTCAGACTTTATTTTTTGGGGTTCCAAAATCACTGCAGATGGTGACTGCAGCCATGAAATTAAAAGATGCTTACTCCTTGGAAGGAAAGTTATGAACAACCTAGACAGCATATTAAAAAGTAGAGATTTACTTTGCCAACAAAGGTCCATCTAGTCAAGGCTATGGTTTTTCCAGTAGCCATGTATGGATGTGAGAGTTTGACTATAAAGAAAGCCAAGTGCTGAAGAATTAATGCTTTTGAACTGTGGTGTTGGAGAAGACTCTTGAGAGTCCCTTGGACAGCAAGTAGATCCAACCAGTCCATCCTAAAGGAGGTCAGTCCTGGGTGTTCATTGGAGGGACTGATGTTGAAGTTGAAACTCCAGTACTTTAGCCACCTAATGCAAAGAGCTGACTCATTGGAAAGGACCCTGATGCTGGAAAAGATTGAAGGCAGGAGGAGAAGGGGACGACAGAGGATGAGGTGGTTGGAGGGCATCACTGACTCAATGGACATGAGTTTGGGTAAAGTCTGGGAGTTGGTGATGGACAGAGAGGCCTGGCGTGCTGCAGTTCATGGGGTTGCAAAGAGTCGAACATGACGGAACGACTGAACTGAACTGAGCCAGTGGGCCACTGTAGTAGCTGCTAGACCAAAACCACGCTGCCTCTCAGGCTATGCTATTAAGATAGACATTTCATGTCATACCTCTCTCTACTTAGTTCATTTCTGAATTCAAGTCTCTATCACATGTATCTGATTGGCAGAGCCTGAATCACATTTAGAACTATAGATAGAAGTCATCCTGGATATTATAGTAATTTAGTATCCAGGATTGAACAGTGTGTCTAAGCAGAGATTTGAGCCCAGATATGCCTGATTTTGAGGGCTTCCCAGGTGGCACAGTGGTAAAGAATCCACCTGCCAATGCAGGAGACACAAGAGATGTGGGTTTGATCCCTGGTTCAGTTACAAAATGGCAACCCACTCCAATATTCTTCACTAGAAAATTCCATAGACAGAGGAAGCTGGCGGACTGCAGTCCTCAGAGTCGCAAAGAGTCAGACATGACTGACCACACATGCATGTATGCCTGATTTTAGAGCCCATATCTCTAGTCACTATACATGTTTCCTTGTTTATAAGCATAACAATATTAATACATTTCTCTTTGTACTATAAATTATTTATTTGTAATGATTCTGTACTTAATGAATCCTACCTACTAAATTATATGCTTTCAGTAGACATTTGTTATTGCTTTGACTGCCTCATATCTGAATACTATGTTTGAAGAATCCTCTACATTTTGAGACAGAGCCCAGCTCCCATAACAAAAGCTAAAATAATGCCCAAAATTCATTGTCTAAGCTTCCCTTGCAACTAGAAGGTAGGTGCAAGACCACAACACTACCAATTATATAACTTTGAATTGGAAACCTATGCTTTAAGAACCAGTGTTGTGGACAATCTACCCTAAGAAAAGTAGGAGACTTGGCAGCTGATGGGAATAGAACCTCAAGGACGTGTGTCAATGGTGTCCACATGAGAACTGCACCACCTCTACCATGGGGGTGGCATTGATAACTGAACCAGTTCTCCTGTATGATTTTGGACATTTTTCTTGATTTCATAGCTTCCACACCTACATTTCTGATGTTCTATAAGCTGTTATTTATCAGTTTAATATTAATAAATGCCTTTCTATTTAACCCAAGTCAGTTTCTGTTGCTTGCATCTAAGAAACTTGATTGCTATGCTTCTTGAAGGAAGGGTTACATTTTATGCCATCTTTTATCTCTTAGATTTCTTTGCAAATGACAGGTAGTCAAGAAATCCTTCACTAATTTGAGTCATTTATTTCACCGAAGCTTATTCTAGATCTAGATCCTCCCAAAACAAAATAGTGGATGTAGGAATTCCCAAATATATCTGCTCCTCTATTGGGGTTTATCACCCTCCTTGCTCCCTAGCCATTTGGCATGTGATTTCGGGCTACTTAAATGAAAGTATTAGGGACTTCATGTGAATTGTTCTGTGGCCATTTTTGATAGGTGTGTGTGTGCTTAGTTGCTCGGTCGTGTCCAACTCTTTGGGACCCATGGACTGTAATCCACCAGGCACCTCTGTCCATGGGGATTCTCCAGGCAAAAGTACTGAAGTGGGTTGCCATGCCCTCCTCCAGGGGATCTTCTCAACCCAGGGATCAAACCCAGGTCTCCCACATTGCAGTCGAATTCTTTATCATCTGAGCCTCCACGGAAGCCCAAGAATACTGGAATGGGTAGCCTATCCCTTCTTCAGGGCATCTTCCCAACCCAGGAATCAAACTGGGGTCTCCTGCATTGCAGGTGGATTTTTTACCAGCAGAACTGACTACCAGGGATAGATAGATAGATAAAATTTGTTGAGCATTTACTAAGTACTGAGTGCCTTGCATTCATTGTCTTATTTTTTATGTCAACCTTTTGAGAATAAGAGAGTAAACATAGGTCACACACTGAGGTATGGAATCAGGATTCAGTCTCAGACAGTCCATCCCCAGGGACCTTATTCTCTATAAGCATAAGCACCCAGCTGTATCTGCTTTAAAAATACAAAGAAGATGATGTGGAAGTCAAATGATCGCTAGTGATGAAACTGGACATTACATTAAACTATATTAAACTATGAAGTTCTAGTCCCATTCAGTCCCTGTTAAGGGAAGTTTTATATCCTGTTGGTTAAGTGTAACTTATTATTAATAATATAATATTCATAAATATATCAACAGCCTCTTAAACCAATGCTAGTGGCTTTGTTTCTCTTTTTTTCTGATAAACAGAAGATTTTTTTAAAGATTTATTTCTCACTAAAAGCAAGCCACTCATTGTTAGATTAATTGATTTCAAATGCTTTTTTACCACCTTTAAAAATAATTATTATGGATATATGTTCTGAAGCATTGTGTTTGTATATAAGCCTCTGACATAAAGTATTGCTCAAGTCCAAACTTAATTAAATTTGCAGCCAAATGACAAAGGTTTTTGCACAGAAATGAGAAAAATGAGATTGAACTGGCATTGAGTTGAATATTTGTGGCTATTTTGAATTGCAATTTTATCAGAATCACTTAATATATGAGAAGATAGAGAGTATTATAAATTATTTATATATGCAAAAAAGTTGTTACATGTATATATTTTTCCAATTCCCCTTTCTCTTCCTAGTACTTTTAAGTAAATAAAGGTCTTGCTAAGAGGCTGCAATTTTCTAGTGTGAAGATGTATTAGCAAAATGTTCCTTAAAGTTTAAAAAAAAAGTACCCTTTTACGATTTGAAGAAATATATGCAATGTAATGCTAGCAACTACTGCTTGAAATGTCATTTTGATTCTTTTAGTGGATTCTTTTAGTTAAGCCTTATACATTAATAATCTCATTTAATCTTAACAACAGCGCTTTGGTTAAGTATAATGTTATCCCCATTTTACAGATTCAGAAACTGGACTAAAGAATTTAAAACACACATCCAAAAGTGGTGAGATTGGAGTTCATTTAATCCCTAAAGTCTAATTTCAGGGTCTGATAATTTAACCATGGCCGTGGTACTTATTCATTTAGTTACTAAAAACAATACAGGTTTATGAACACAGCTTCAAACTGTAACTGATATTCAATTAAACACATACTTACTGGTATCTTACTAGGATGGGGTTTGGAAAACCATAAAAAGAATTGGAAGAAATTATGTAAAAATAAAAGACTTGTTCAAGAGCCATCAAAAGGATTTATTGTAACCAAAACGGGGTTGTAATTCTTATTTTAACCAGTTCTCTTTTCTGAGAAGTATGAGACCATGAGAATGTTTAATCAGGTTTTCCTGAAAGAAAACAAACAAACAAACAAACAGATAATCTGCCCAATTCTCTTTTGCTAAGTATGAAATCAATGATACGCTAGAGCAGTGAGAAATCTTCAGTCCCTCTAATCACTCGGCTCTTACATATTAAAGTCCCAGTGGGCCAGGATCCAGCCTCAACACCAGAAGAGTGGATGGGATTTACTTAGACTCAGTTTGGTCCTCTGCTTCCTTACACAGCAAATCAAAAGTATTGCTTTTCCAGACCTTATTTCTAATAGTTTAAGGTTTTTCTTTCTTTCTTTCTTTCTTTTTTTTTTTTTTTGGTTAACCATTATGGGCATCTATAACTCTAACTCAAAAATATCTGGGAACAATTTCTAAAGCACAATATGCTACATAGAAAACTATTGTCTAAAATATCCACATAAATAAAGAAATTAATTTTTTTTCTTTTGTTTTGGCTATGGAATGCAGGAGGAGAAGGTCAAAGAATAAAAGCTTCTGTTTGAAGAATTCTTTCCTGGACTTTCATACATTTTCTCAAAGAAGATGAGTTAGTAATCATTGTATTCTTGCAAATCACATTGAGTTGGTGCTAATTACCTCTTGATGACTGGATGGAAGAACTATTAGGGAGAAGTGAGCAGTCAGGGCTCTTCAGCTTTACCTGAGCTCCAGAGAAAGAAGTAACTGTATCTACCATTTTCCAGTAGCCTTAGGACTTTTTAGTCTCTGTCCTTTTTGCCTGGAATCCTTTTCCTCCATTCTTGCTTAGCTAATGTCTAGTCATCTTTCAAATCTAAAGTTAGATTTCATTTCTTAGGGTCACCTTCTCTCGTTTCCTCGTCTCAAAACATCTGTCTCATTCTTCATACAAGTTGTTGCAGTTGTAGTACCTATTTGTATTATTTTACAATCAGTGTCTGCCTTTCTTTATTGACTGTAAACTCTATGAGGTGAGCTATGTGTTTATTAATTTTTTTTAATCATTCTGTGCAAAGCATTCCCAAACCAAGAGGTATTTGTTAAATAATGGATGGGTGGATGGATAGATGAATGTTTAGATGAATAAGGAGCAGCCAATTCAAACCGTATTTATCATTTGCTACATTCAGGGAAATCTGTTCAGTTTTACACTCAAACTTTGTGCGTCACTACCTTTTTCAAATTATGAAAACAAGTGAGAGGAAGGAAAAATAGAGTGCATGTGTTTCATTAAGCTAGAAGCTCTCAGAATTTAAAGTATATCATTTCATAAAGAAACTGAGTTTCAACCATTAGCTGGCTCCTTCTCAATCTTACTAAAAATGAAGACTAAGTAGCCCTTCAGTGGATGGTCATGTATTTTTCCCTTCATTTTAGTATTTTGGTGGATTATATTAATTGATTTGAACAATAAGCCAACCTTACACTCCTGGGATAAGTATTACTTGATCATAATGAATTGTCATTTTTATGTTATTGATTGTGACTTTCTAATTTTTTTAAAGATTTTTGCTCCATCGGGGTACTGAACTATAATTTTGCATTTTCGGAAGTGTCTTTGTTAAGATTTGGTAATAGAATTATGTTGGCCTCAGATATGACTGAGGATGGTTGTCCTCATTGACCATTTCCTGAAAATGTTATGTCCCATTAACAAAATTTTATGACCATATTAACCATATCACAGTTTTATATAGACTGTTGATAAAGAGTATGAATAATACACAAGAGTGCTCTGCTATCCTCACACCAACTCATTAATACAAACTTGTACTATAAAGTTATTGATTTAACTTTAGATCTACTTAGCTCTCTGAGTTAGCTTTCTTTTTTTTTTGGTTTTTTTTTGTTTTTTTTTTTTAAAGGCTAACCAGTTTTAATATCATAAATTTCACACTACAGTCTAAAGCCAGGGCACATATGTCTATTTATGTCTCCCTCCCTGAGTTAGCTTTCATTTCATATTCCAATCTGTATGATTATCCATAGAGTTTCCCAAAAAAAGGTGTTTCTAGAAGTGAAGTTTGAAATAATAAGCTAATGTTTATTAAAACTCTGTACAACAGTGTTTTGAATTTTTATATGAAATAAACCTGCATAGTACTGTTTATATGCCTATTTTCAGATGAGAAAACTGAGGCACAGAGGAGTTAAGCAATTTGCAAGTTAAGCAATAAGCAAGTTTTACAGAGTAGTGGAGTTGGAATTCAGGTACAGGCTATTTGGTTCCAAAGTCTGAGCTGTTAGCACCACTCTGTCACCACAATTTTACTCAAGCAGCATTGTATTTGGGGTCAGGAGACCGAAGTTGGAGCCATTGTCTAGTGCCAGGAATCAACTAAGTTCTTCAGAGAGTGGAAGAGTTAGACCAGGTAGTCACTAGATGTTGCTTTAGTTAAAAATGTAATTATTGTTTACTTGGATGTCTGACCATTTCCATATGAAGAAGAGGCAAGGGGAATCATAAATGCTGTCACGTGGACCTTTTGTCAAGTTCCTAGATGAATATTTCATTTGTCTGAGTAAGTGACAGACCTAGAGATGAGTGCAACTCTGACTGCCTTCGGAATTAAAATCTCTATCAGGTTTCATTAAGGGCATGACCCTAGACAGGCTCATAGGGCCCATGATTAGAGGGGACTCACGCTCTGCTATCACTGTCCTAAAATTCTTAATTTGTGGGAAAGGGACCCCTCATTTTAGTTGTGCACCCCACACATGATTCACCAGTCCTGCCCTTAATCCCTCTGCTGTAATCTTCAGCTGCTGCACTGATAGCCCAAGGTTTGGCCCAGAGAGGCTTCCTAATGTGGGAACATGGCTTGTGATTCAGCTCCTTCTTAGAGACCACTAATGAATCATCAGTGAATGCTGAGTCTTTTTGTTCAATGGCCTGTTGTCTATTGGTTCTAGCCTTTTAGATTCTGGAAAAACAGAGTTTTCCATTATATCTTATTGATATCCACAGCCAAGTTCTGTGGGTCAATACCTGTTATCTTGCTAATGGTAGAAATAATTGAACATGTTTACTTAGATTTTGCATATATAAAATGAAAGGAAGAGACTTTTCATGATGTGTTGTTCCCGTTTTCTCTCTGGGCACAATATCTAATTCTAATATTATATATTCATTGTTGGCTATAAAGTTAAGCTCTCTATGCCATGTAAGAACTCAGAATAATCTAGAGAAAGGTCTTTTTCTGTCCTGTGAAACTATTTGACATTCGACTTATTCTTACTCCCACCACTCCACCCTGGGAGAATAGCTCAGTGATTAAAGAAACTAAATGAAAATTGTTTTGCAAAAAGTCTACCCTATTAATGCTTCTTTGATATCACAGATTTTTTAAAATGTGTCTTGTTAAGTTGACCCGCTATTCTCACCAAAGGAAAAGAGGGCTTGGTTTGCCATTTTATAACATATGCTCCAGCTTAACTAAGTTAGTTGAAGCAAACCTGTCAGTTGCCAAAGTGTAGAGTATTAAAATCTCAACAAAATGTCAGGAGAAATGGGAAAACTGGTGAATTTAAGAAAATCTGTCATAAAGATTGCATTGCATGTTTCTTTCTGCCTAACTTGAGGTGACATATGGAAGTTTAAAAATATAACCTAATGATGTGTCTTTATGGTAACAAGTTTATATAACCTAATTGCCACAAAACTGTCATTGCTGGTTAATTTATTAGAGTAATAAAAATATGTTGTGTTCTTAGAACTTATCTGGAATGAATTCTGGATAGCAACACTGATGGTCCCTGAACCATAAATTTTCTATTTTTGACACTTATTTAAAGCCTGAGAAGTTGTACATGGTTAAATGTGGGTATAGTATTCTGAAATGTCTTCTTTGGAGGCCTGGCATGGACGCAAGAACATAGGTGAGCTCAAGACAGTGCAGAGAGCCTTCCGTTATGGAAGAAGCCTGTACTTAAAGGATTGGGAGTGAAGAAATAGAGACTAATCCAAGGATTTGGTCTTTTATGGGAAGTATTAGCCCTAATCTTCCACCCAGATACTTTTTTAGCTCCTTTTGTTTGGAAATAACTTTTGATTTACCGAAAAGCTGCAAAGGTAGTACAGAGAGTTCCCTCAGGTTTTTCACCCAACTTCATCTAATGTTAACATTTTTCAAAACCATGATGCATTTCATCAAAAGTAAGAAATTAGCAATTTTAAAATCCAGTTGACCAAACTAGTCTTTATGAAAGGGGCTTTTTGGGTGGTGCTAGTGGTAAAGAAAGGCAATGCCAAAGAATGCTCAAACTACCGCACAATTGCACTCATCTCACACGCTAGTAAAGTAATGCTCAAAATTCTCCAAGCCAGGCTTCAGCATATGTGAACCGTGAACTTCCAGATGTTCAAGCTGGTTTTAGAAAAGGCAGAGGGACCAGAGATCAAATTGCCAACATCTGCTGGATCATCGAAAAAGCAAGAGAGTTCCAGAAAAGCATCTGTTTGTGCTTTATTGACTATGCCAAAGCCTTTGACTGTGTGGATCACAATAAACTGTGGAAAATTCTGAAAGAGATGGGAATACCAGACCACCTGACCTGCCTCTTGAGAAATTTGTATGCAGGTCAAGAAGCAACAGTTAGAACTGAACATGGAACAACAGACTGGTTCCAAATAGAAAAAGGAGTACATCAAGGCTGTATATTGTCACCCTGTTTATTTAATTTATATGCAGAGTACATCATGATAAACACTGGACTGGAAGAAGCACAAGCTGGAATCAAGATTGCTGGGAGAAATACCAATAAGCTCAGATATGCAGATGACACCACCCTTAGGGCAGAAAGTGAAGAAGAACTAAAAAGCCTCTTGATGAAGGTGAAAGTGGAGAGTGAAAAAGTTGGCTTAAAACTCAACATTCAGAAAACGAAGATCATGGCATCTGGTCCCATCACGTCATGGCAAATAGATGGGGAAACAGTGTCAGACTTTATTTTTTGGGCTCCAAAATCACTGCAGATGGTGACTGCAGCCATGAAATTAAAAGACGCTTACTCCTTGGAAGAAAAGTTATGACCAACCTAGATAGCATATTGAAAAGCAGAGACATTACTTTGCCAACAAAGGTCCGTCTAGTCAAGGCTATGGTTTTTCCAGTGGTCATGTATGGATGTGAGTTGGACTGTGAAGAAAGCTGAGCGCTGAAGAATTGATGCTTTTGAACTGTGGTGTTGGAGAAGACTGTTGAGAGTCCCTTGGACTGCAAGGAGATCCAACCAGTCCATTCTGAAGGAGATCAGCCCTGGGATTTCTTTGGAGGGAATGATGCTGAAGCTGAAACTCCAGTACTTTGGCCACCTCATGCGAAGAGTTGACTCATTGGAAAAGACTCTGATGCTGGGAGGGATTGAGGGCAGGAGGAGAAGGGGACAGAAGAGGATGAGATGGCTGGATGGCATCACTGACTCGATGGACATGAGTCTGAGTGAACTCCAGGAGTTGGTGATGGACAGGGAGGCCTGGCGTGCTGTGATTCATGGGGTCGCAAAGAGTCGGACACGACTGAGCAACTGATCTGAACTGAGCTGAGTGGTAAAGAATCCACCTGCCAGTGCAGGAGACATAAGAGATGCATGTGCTATCCCTGGGTTGGGTAGATCCCCTGGCTGGAGGAGGAAATGGCAACTCACTCCAATATTATTGCTTGGAAAATCCCATGGACAGAGGAGCCTGGTGGGCTACAGTCCATGGGATTGATTGCAAAGGGTCAGACATGGCTGAGCAACTGAGCATGAATATAAGTGTTTATTAAGATTTCACCACTTTTCCAACTGTTTGAGAATCCAGTCCAAATGTGGCATTTAGTCATCATGTCTTGATTATCTCTTTTAACATAGTTTCTCAGTCTTTTTGTTTCAAGACCATGATACTTTGAAAGAATACTGATCAACTATATTTAGAAAGTCCCTCAACTAGAGTTTATCTCATATTTTCTCACAATTAATTTACTTCCTTAAGAAAGTACACAAAATCCAGCAGAGCTGACTCCAAGAGGAGGAAGAGCCAGGCTATATTGAGATAGTCCCATTAAAAAAAATTATTGTAGTATAGTTGCTTTACAATGTGGTATTAGTTGCTACTGTAAAGCAAAGTGAATCAGCCATACATATACATACATCCTCTCTTTTTTGGATGTCCTTCCCATTTAGGTAACCACAGAGCACTGAATAGAGTTCCATGTGCTATACTGTAGG
This sequence comes from Bos indicus x Bos taurus, assembly GCF_003369695.1. Classification (NCBI taxonomy): domain Eukaryota; kingdom Metazoa; phylum Chordata; class Mammalia; order Artiodactyla; family Bovidae; genus Bos; species Bos indicus x Bos taurus. The sequence goes on from NC_040082.1 coordinate 37,579,570, forward strand.
TTTTCCTTAGTCATCTGCTTTATACATAGTAATGTGTATGTGTCCATATCAATCTCCAGCTCATCCCACCCCCACCCCTCCTCTGCTGTCTGTGCATTTGTTCTCTATGTCTTTGTCTCTGTTATCTGCTTTGCAGATAGGTCCATCTGTACCATTTTTCCAGATTCCACATATATGTGTTAATACTTATTTTCCCCTTTCTGACTTACTACACCCAGTAGAACAGTCTCTGTGTCCATCCATGACTCTACAAATGACAGAACTACTTTTTATGGCTGAATAGTACTCCGTCGTATATATTACCACATATTCTTTATCCATTCCTCTGTCAGTGGTCATTTAAGTTGCTTCCATGTCCTGGCTGTTGTAAATAGTGCTGCGATAAACATTGAGCTGCATGTATCTTTTAGAATTATTTCCATGTAAACAGGTAAAGGCCAATTTGATTAAGCTAGACTAATTATTTATTAGTGTACATATTGGTAGTAAGTTTATCATATGGAAATTTATTTTATAGTAAACTTTCTTCAAAGGATGGTAATACCAAGTAATATGTGCCAGACTCCTTGCTTAATATATGGTGCGCAATTTTATTATCAAAACAACCCTATGAATTAGAAAATGTTATTATTGTTATTATCACCATTCTTATCTTGGAGTATAGGAAATTTAAACTAAAGGAAAGTTTCATGAATTTCCCAGTAGCACAACTTGTAATTCTTGTGGAATGCGTCCTTAAATCTATGCCCCTCTGACTCCAGAGTCCATATTATTTATTTGTTAAGCAGTGAAAATTTAGGTCCTCTGTAATTTGTTCCTTCTTCTTTGAGAGTAGCCCATAGAAAATATTTAATCAAGAGCTATTCCAGAGACCTTTTAATTAAGTTATACCAGATACTGATATTATGTTGATGAAACCATCTATGAAAATGTCTTTCAACAATATTAGTAGCAACATACTCCAAAACAATTCCTTCATCTCCCAGTCGTAGTCTCCTCTTCTGCTTCCTCCGCTTCCCCACACATCCCCTTTTCCTCCTCTTCCATCTCCTTCTCCTCCATAATTTCCTTCTTCTTCCTCTCCTCCTTCTACTTCTTCCTCCCTTTCTCCCTCTCTCTCCCCCTCTCCCATCTGTCTATACACACACACACTTTACATGAATATATGTGTGTGTTTATCCATGTACCTATAATCTATCTACTCTCTATCTACCTACTTATCTATCTACAAATGTAATATAGAATATGACTTTATGAAGAATCATGCTTTCAAAACAAATCTCATTAGTGCAATTTCTTTGCTTCAGCATTTATGCATTACTTAAGTCATGAATACATTACTTAAGTCCAAACTTCTTGCACACTTTTAGTATGAATCAGTAGAAGAAAGAATTTTAGGAGTGTATCTTAGAAGTTTATTTATCTACAGTGTTGACATGGTACATACTGCTAAATTGGATCATCTGGATGACTGCAGATTATTAAAACTGTAACCTCATATAGTTTAACCATTAACTTGGATGCATCAAAGTATTCCCATAGTCTATTGTTAGACCAAAGTGCACTGAACTGAGAGTTATATATTATCTAGCTCACCAATCCAATTTTACAGATAAGTTATCATTATTTTCAAGGTCATTGATCTGGTTAATGACAGAATCAGAGCTAGAACACTGGGGTTATATGTCCCTTCCTCCTAGAAATTATGCGATTCTGGGGGAAAAAAGTTATGAATTGGTGAAAATAAAGCTATTTATTCTATTTATTCTAAGAATCTATCAAGAGATACTTTGTGCGCATAATAAAATGTGCACATTTTCTTAAGAAGAATATGTGTTGAGACACAGACAAATCCTCCTATGATTTCTTAGAATTACGGCCAGAAACTTTGCTTCTAGTGGACTAGGACCAAGTTCAAGTTGAAAAATACATGTTCTACTTTGAGATCCCAAATCATAGTTCTGGTGCCTATGTACTAACCAACCTATGCTTTTCACTTTGTCTTTCAAAGCATGCTGCTGGCTTTATGTGTCAGTCTTATGAGGTTTCACTGAAATTAAACACGAAAAACTGTTGAGATTTATGTATTAATATATGCTGCTTTAATCGTGTCTGGTTCATTTTTTAAAAGTATGATGTTTAAAAATTTCTAGATTGTTAGTCTTTAGTGGTTTAACTGTTTAAGAGCTTCTTAGATGATAATACATTTGATTTGGAACTTCCTAGGTTTAAATATTAAGTTTTAGCTATATAGTTCTTTCCTAAAGAAAAATGGTTGACATGAAAAATGAGGCATTTGATGGAAGATGGATTCTGTGTGGTATATACTGTATACTGTATATACTATATACTCTCCACACAGGTAATGTACACCAGTGATTTTGAACACATGCTCTTTGGTTCTGTAAAATCTATAACAGGACTGGGTTTGTCAAAAATTAAAATTCCAAGCCACAAATCATGGAAATTTTTGAGGTTACACTGATAACCTCAAAGAAAATATTCTCAACAGAGATAAACTAGGAGATATAAGACTGGGCAATGCTTGAGTGAGTACAGCCTCTTGGTTCCCCAAGAAAGGTTTGGTGGTGTTGGTACTTCGCCTGTCTTGGGTGAGAAACTGCCAGGACACAGGAAGCACCAGTGGGGAAGAACAAAACCTCTTAGACCAACAACTTCAACATAAGGAATGTACGTCATTAGGAAGACCAGTCTGCAAATAGGCCCAGTCAGAAGTTCAGAAGGCCATGTACTGAGGGAGCATGGCAGGCCCAGTGAGCACCTGCCACAGGGTTAATAGATGGGCATTTCATTTAATTACCAAATATCACATTTGTACTTGATTATGATATATACATATAATAAGTAAAATATAAAATCTGCTCATCCTTTCCACCTACCCTACAGGGACAACCAGAGTTAATAGATTATGTACCCCCCTTTAAAACTTTTTCTATACAATAGTGTTCTGTAACCGTGTTCCCTGCGTTCTATATATTATGGACTCCTTCAGTGTCAATACTAATAGATAACACTCAACTTTTGCAACATTTACATTTATTGAATTATATGGATGTTTCATAAGTTGTTTAATCATTGTCCTGTTGATGAACCTTTAGACTGTCTGTAAGTTTTCACTCTCTGTACAGTGGAGGCAATGAAAAGCACTGTCCACTTATCTTTTCACTCTCTTGTATTCCTTAGGATATTCATTAATAAAGCTGAAATTATTGGTTGAATGGTATATTCCACTGAAAATATTCTTAGAGACCACCATATTGCTCTCTAAAAAGTGTGTAAATCATCAACTCACAGTATATTTTTATCAATATTTAAAAATTTGTTTGCCAGTCTGACTGGTAGAAACTGATTCTTTAATTAACCTGCATTTCCCCCGACCACTAGTGAATTTGAGCATCTCTTCACATACTTATCAGATATTGATATTTTCCTTTATCAATTTTTGGCCAGGATTATGCAAATGTTTTTTCTTTTTAAAATATTTCATACTTTTTATACTGGTAGTTTAACCCTTAGTCTTATGTTTATAAATATTCTCTCAGTTCATCATTTGTCTTTCATTTGTCTGATGGTAAATTTCCTTATAGAGAAGTTGTATTTTTTATGTGGTCTAATCAACTGGTTTTTTGCCTTCTCACCTTTATGTATCCTGTTTTTCTTATGATATTTTGCTGCCTCAAGGTAATAAAAATATTTTCTGTATAAGCACATGTTTTTCAATATATTGGTAAAACCCAGTATTTCCATAACAAGCTCAGCTTTTTAAGTCCTTTGAAAATGAAAGTCACTCAGTCGTGTCTGACTCTTTGTGACCCCATGGACTGTATCGTCCATGGAATTCTCCAGGCCAGAATACTGGAGTGCTTAAGTCCATTGGCAGAATTCTTAATGCCCATTAGCCTTCCTTCCAAGATGTATAAAGAAAACAACTGAGTACCTCTATCAAATAAGTGGAAGGAGTTGGCAGTCTACATTATGCAAGAGTGTACTGTATCAGGGTGTTAAGTTAAATTTGTATTTTAGTTTCTGGACTATCTTTAATGTAGATATAGTTGAATAATATTAAAACTTATTTAAGTCATTCCTTTGGCACTAAATTAAATCAGGTCCTTTAGGCTGGGAGATTCTGTGGAGGAGATCATGCCACTATTTAAAATGTTGACAGGGAGAGCAGGCTTAAATAAACTGATGCCGGCCACTTCAGTTAAGTGCAAACTTCAGATGGGTGAAAATAATGACTGTGTGAGTCCATTGCACCAAACCACAGATTTGTGGAGGTTGTCTAGTGGGCATTTTAGCGGAGTTATTTAGACATGAAAAGAGAATGGAAGAAAAGAAACATTTTGAGTTGGAAGTCCTCAAGAAATAATCCAAGAAATCCAGGGATGCACTCAGCTTTCGCATATGTATTTCAGCAAATTACATCCCACCAGACACACACACATATGCACAGCACACATATATGCATGCTCACACATGCATGCACATATACAGGTACAGTGGGTAACAGTTACAGCTAATGATATGACAGGCACTGTTCCATATGCTTTACTTGACTTACGTGGTGCTCATAAGTGTATCAACTGGAGACTGCTATTTTTCTCATTTTCTCGGTGAAGAGATAGAAGCATAACAAGGTAAATTACTACTTAAGCAGGCACAGGTAGAATGAAGGAGGCAGTTTGGACACTGGCACTTTGATTCCAGTGTGTAACCACTACACCAACCACCGTGCCCCTCCTAACAACTCCATTCTGAAAATACAACAGGGAATATTTGTATAGCACTTCATATATTTCTAAGATACTTTCAAAGTCTTTATCACATTTAATTATCCTAGTCATCTGCTAAATTCCCCAAGCAGAACTTTTTCTTACTCTAGTTTTATAGTTCGGGAACTGAGACACAATCTTTAAATGAGTGGCCAAAGTCCATACATAAAATATGGTAGTGCCAGACCCCAGTACAGAATGTGGTATTTGGATAGGGTGTTAATTCCACTTTCTCCCTCACAATAACAGGAAAGACCAAATGAAAATAGCATGTCTAAAACATACCCATACTTTTAAAGTGTTACATCCGCAATGTAAAGGGCTTCCCAAGTAAGCATCTGCCTGCCAGTGCAAGAGACACAAAAGGCAAGGGCTCGATCCCTGGCTCAGGAAGATCTCCTGGAGTAGGAAATGTCAACCTACTCCAGTATTCTTGCCTGGAACATTCCATGGACAGAGGAGCCTGGTGGGCTACAGGCTATGGGGTCAAAAAGAGTTGGACATGACTGAGCAACTGAGCACAGCAGAGCAATAGCAATATCAAAGAGGCCATAAACTTAAAATTTAAAATGGGTTTTCCACACAGTTGCTTTAGACTCACCTGCTGTCTTATTAATTGCCTGCCTTTTATTGGAAGATGATACTGAAGGGCTTAGTATACATAAGAGACAATTCATTTTTCTTGGGGAAAAAAGGTAAATAAAACAAATGTACTCTAAGCTTATCCCATATTTGATAGAAGGGATGCTTCACATTGAGAAAGCACCTCTATTTACCACACATTCTTCCATTCTCTCTTCTGTTCTTCAAGCTAGCCTGCTTTTTTGCTCATTATTTTCATAGACATCTTTTCCTCTTCCTGGGCTGTATATTTTCATGGCAAGTCTCCCAGATTCTCCTGGCTAGGACTTATTCACACAGGTTTACTATCATTTTTTTAGAAAAAAGTTTTACCAATCAAATTAGCTAAGTGCCCTTGTTATTAAGGTTTTGGTACATGATATATTTTCCTATTTCATAGCTCTTCTTGAAGTGCGTAGTTCGTAGTTACATATTCATTCTACTATCCATTCTTTTAATGTCTGTTTCCCCTGTAAATTGTATTCTCCACTAGAGTGGAAAACATGTTTATGTCATTCAGTATTCAGCGCAGAGCATGATGCAAAGCAAAAATCAGTTGATATTTGTTGACTTAGTAAAAGAATTTTGCTTTCAGATTTTATGAGTGTGGGAATTCTTAAACTACTGAATGCTGACAAGCTAAGATCAATTTCCCTGTCTCCTTTTTTGCCACCCAGCACCTTTTCTCCCCACCTAAAAAGAAAGCAATCTTTAAATACTAAGAAAAATGTAAAGCGACTGTTTCAAGCATTGCTAACCAAGACTGTTTCTGTTTGTTCCATAAATAATTTGCCAAATGAGAAGGCCTCTGCACATCATCACTCCTGAGAAGTGAGGAGAGAAAAGTTTGCTAGGAAAAGTGTTTACAGGGAAGCATTCATGAAAGACTTTGCAGTAAAGAGTTCAAAAATGATTGATGAGCTAGAATTCAGTTAGGAGTACGCGCAGTGTGTGTAGATACACAGATGTACTTTGAAGATACTTGGGAATACTCATCCCAGATTTTGTGATGGCATCTCTTAGCATAGGGAAAAATAGATAATCAGAGACCCTGTAACTTTCTGGAAGGGGTTAGGAATGCTCTACAGAGAGACATCAGCTGCAGCTGGTTTTGCTCATTCTACAGTTGATTTCATGGGTGTCTGGGCCACCCATGTGAAGGCCAACAGTCTCCTACCATTTTGAGAGTAGAAAATTAGGAGAATAACTCAGAGGATGAAAGAAGAGTCATAGCAAATGTAAAACTATATATTCCCACCTCTCTTTCTTACTACCCTAAATACTATATAACAACACTTGAATGTATAAATGAATGAAGTTGAACCCTTACAGTTATTACTAGAGAAGCTGGGGCAAACTATTCATTTTTCTAAGAAGTCTTAATTTAATTATACCAAAGACAAACTGAGAAGTATATTCCACTCCACTCCATGCCCTCCACCAACTAAACACATAGCAGATGAAAACTCCAGACACCCATTTACTTTCTAATGAATTAAAGATATGTAGAAAAAAGATATCTTTAATAATACATTCTTTACTCCACATTTATAAAGTTAATTTTACAGTTGCCTGTGCAATTAAACTGTTTCATCTCTTTAATTATCTAGTTGACCACATATCTTCCCAAAGAAATGATTCTTGAATTTGGAGAAACTAACCTTTATCAGAATTTGAGAACCACCATAAATTATTTCCCCAGAGAAGGCAATGGCACCCCACTCCAGTACTCTTGCCTGGAAAATCCCATGGACGGAGGATCCTGGTAGGCTGCAGTCCACAGGGTCGCTAAGAGTCGGACACGACTGAGCGACTTCACTTTCACTTTTCACTTTCATGCTTTGGAGAAGGAAATGGCAACCCACTCCAGTGTTCTTGCCTGGAGAATCCCAGGGACGGGAAGCCTGAGGGGCTGCCATCTATGGCGTCTCACAGAGTCGGACACGACTAAAGCGATGCAGCATCAGCATAAATTATTTCCCCAGGAAAATATACATATATATCCTTTAACAGATTTTTTGTAGAAAACCTAAGAGCTTTTGCTCAGCCCTTGAAGGCTCGTCATGCTTAAGAGTTTGTTATAAATGGGGAAATTTTAACACTGACTGCATATTTGATGTTACTATATACTCGTATTATTGTATATTATTAAAAATATAATATTACAAGAGGCTAATTTATTGGTGTTATGTTTAAATGGCATGATATTTGACAGATTCAAAATATTCTGTGGTAGGGAAGACCCAGTAAAAAGTTCTGTGATCATGGAAATATTCAACTATTTGGTAGAACTTCGCTGCCCAGTACTGTACTCACTGGCCACTTGAAGCTACTGAACCCTTGAAATGTGGCTAGTGCGCCTGAGGAACTGAAATTTTTTGTTACTTAACTTTAATTAAATATCAAATAACTACTGTTCTGAACAGTATGCTGCTGCTGCTGCTGCTAAGTCGCTTCAGTCGTGTCCGACTCTGTGTGACCCCATAGACGGCAGCCCACCAGGCTCCCCTGTCCCTGGGATTCTCCAGGCAAGAGCACTGGAGTGGGTTGCCATTTCCTTCTCTAATGCATGAAAGTGAAAAGGGAAAGTGAAGTCGCTCAGTCGTGTCCGACTCTTAGCGACCCCATGGACCACAGCCCACCAGGCTCCTCTGCCCGTGGGATTCTCCAGGCAAGTGTACTGGAGTGGGGTGCCATTGCCTTCTCCATCTGAACAGTATGCTAAGTTGCTTCAGTCATGTCCGACTCTTTGCAACCCCATGGACTGCAGCCCCCCTAGGCTCCTCTGCCCGTGGGATTCTCCAGGCAAGAGTACTGGATTGGGGTGCCATTGCCTTCTCCATCTGAACAGTATAGGAACAGATAAATACAGCTCACCATGAAGTGATAATACCTAAAGCTGGGAGATGGGAATATGACTATTATTTAAACTGTTTCCTTGATTATATGTTTAGAAAAGTGTACCATAAGCCAATAACAGAAGGACAGATACTATGTGATTCTCTTTATATGAGGTCTCTAAAATAGTTAAAGTCAGAAACAAAGCATAATAAGTAATTGCCAGGGTTGGAGAGTTGTTGTTCAGCATGTAAAAAGTCCACATTATACAATATCAGTAAGATCTAGGGATGTGCTCTATAGCATTGGGCCTATAATTAACAGTGCTGTTTCGTATACTTTAAAGATTTATTTAAAGGGTAAATATGATATTAAATATTCTTACTATAATAAAAAATTAAAATATTTTCTGAAGTTGAAAAATAGGAATATTGGGGGGAAAACCCACTTGAATAGACAGAAGGAGAGGAAAAATTCAAATCATTCAAACCTTATCATTTTGATGTCTGTCCAGAGCATCTTTTGATGAATGATGAGAGGTCTGTTGGATTCCTGGCAGTGTTTCCTCAGAATAGGTTGTCACAAAGGCGTGCATGGCATGACTGGTTGGCTCAGACTCCAAAGAGTTGCTTGAGTGGAAAATAAAAGCTTGATTTGTCAAAATGAAGAGTTGGCCTATATGACCAGACTGCAGGCTGAGTGTGAAACTGTTATTTAGAATTGAGCTACAGTGCTACCACCCCTATAGTGAAGAGGAGACAGAAATATGACATCATAGGAGCCATGCGTAGAATTAGGTCCTTGCAAGGAAGATCCTGTGACAGTGAACAAAGCTGGGAAGGAACAGGGCCTGGAGTGAAAGGTGACCAAGGACACGTGGAATCAGAGTCATGAAATGTTCATTTACACTTAACAAGGAAAGAGAAAGGCTGAGAATAGGCAGAAGTATTACTGATAAGGAATCATTCACTTACACTTTTAAAGACTGTGACCCAGATCAGTTCAGTTCAGTTCAGTTCAGTTCAGTCGCTCAGTCGTGTCCGACTCTTTGCGACCCCATGAATCACAGCACGCCAGGCCTCCCTGTCCATCACCAACTCCCGGAGTTCACCCAGACTCACGTCCATCGAGTCAGTGATGCCATCCAGCCATCTCATCCTCTGTCGTCCCCTTCTCCTCCTGCCCCCAATCCCTCCCAGCATCAGAGTCTTTTCCAGTGAGTCAACTCTTCGCATGAGGTGGTCAAAGTACTGGAGTTTCAGCTTTAGCATCATTCCCTCCAAAGATATCCCAGGGCTGATCTCCTTCAGAATGGACTGGTTGGATCTCCTTGCAGTCCAAGGGACTCTCAAGAGTCTTCTCCAACACCATAGATAGAGGATTGTAAAAGCTCAAACTATAATCAGAAGCAATGGACAATGGATGGGTTTGTGCTGCACTAGGAGATGGGGAGCATCAATTTTACATCCCTCTGATGTGCTGAGAACGTAAATAACTTTGGGAGGGTCTTTGATAAGATATTTCATTATGCTATAACAACATACTGTCCAAATTTTCAGGTTGGTTAGAGATGGTAGATCTCTTTCTGGGAGGTAAGGGAAGCTGAGCCATGTGGTCCTGACATGTGTCCTCAGCCACTGGTAGGCTCATCTCCCTTTTCCTCCTCCTCTCCTCCTTTGCCCCTTCTTTTTGCTGTCTTGTATCAAGTATAGACAAAAGAAATATTATCTTAATCTGAACAGGAATGCTGAGATTAGGTTGACTGGATAGCTCTTCATTGAAGGTGTGACAATATCAAAGAGGAAATGAAAAGAAAACTTAACACACAGCCAGATAATATATCTTATGAATAATAGTAAGGGATTAATATGCATTGAAAGTACACACACCCGACTGTGTGTTTGTACATATTGTCTTAGTTTTGATCGTCATTCCAGATTTATGAAATAAATATTCTCATTTAATGGAAGAGAACAATAAAGTTAACCTTTTAGTCTAAACTACAGTAGTTCTGGGGGTTTCTGTGGGTGGCTTAGCAGTAAAGAATCTGTCTTCAATGCAGGAGACACAGGAAACGCAGGTTCGATCCCAGAATCAAGAATATCCCCTGGCGGAGGGCATGGCAACCCACTCCAGTATTCTTACCTGGATAATCCCTATGGAGAGAGCAGCCTGGTGGGCTATAGTCCATAGAGTCCCAAAGAGTTGGACATGACTGAAGCAACTTGAGCACTCACAGACAGTAGTTTAGAACAGAACTGCATTTTAACTCTTCCAATTCTAAACTACAAAGCTAAAAAATAATAGAACCTGAGCTTAAATGAGTGTTTGAATACTCTAAAGCTCAGCCTCTAAACCACTTCAATATACTTTTTTATTTCAACTTCTAGAGGGTATCACCCTTCTTGCCTCCTGACATGTCTCCAAGTGTCAGAGGGTATTTTTCCTTTGGTAAAGAGCAGTGAATATGCACTCACTCTCTTCTGAATAAAGTCCATCGCCTCGCATTGGTACATAGCCTCATCCTAAGACCTCAACCAGTCAAACAGGTCAGAATACATCTCTACATGTAACAAATGGATTATTCATCCAAATCATCTGTAGACTTTCCTTTTATCGCTAATCCCCTATCCTGCATACCACTTTTGTCGTATCTACAGAAGAGGACATAAGTTCACTTCATATCCTAAATCCTTATGATGAGATTATAGTGGTGGTGGTACTGCTGGGAGTGATGGCTTCCATTTATAGACTACCTCATATATCCAAAGAGCTTTACTCAGTGCTCAACAGATTAATAGTAGTCCCAACCTTAGACACTGTGACCTCTATTGTATAGCTGTGGAAACCGGGGATCTGAAAGTTTGCTTAATTTGACCAAGGTCACTCAGCCTGGTAAATGCTAATGCTGGGATTTGAACCTCTCACTTACTGATTCCAGAGTTTATGCTTATTCTACCGAAAAAGATTAAAAACAAACTAATACGTAAAGAGAAGGTCGAAGGTCCCACCTAAATCTGCCACTTGTGTACAAGAATCTGTCAAAAGAGACACTGATGTATAGAACAGTCTTTTGGACTCTGTGGGAGAGGGAGAGGGTAGGATGATTTGGGAGAATGGCATTGAAACATGTATAATATCATATATGAAACGAGTCACCAGTCCAGGTTCGATGCTCGGTACTGGATGTTTGGGGCTGGTGCACTGGGACGACCCAGAGGGATGGTATGGGGAGGGAGGAGGGAGGAGGGTTCAGGATGGGGAGCACATGTATACTTGTGGCAGATTCATTTTGATATATGGCAAAACCAATACAATATTGTAAAGTTAAAAAATAAAATAAAATAAATAAATAAACTCCAAAATTAAAAAAAAAAAAAAAAGGAATCTGTCTTCCAACATCTCCTGTTCTAAAGTTTTGTGGTAGTGCCTATGAAGTCAGGTAAAGATCTGTTTATTTTTGAGTCAGTAACTTTTTTATTCTTTGCTTTGACCCTCTCTTACCCTCAGATTCAATAAACCCCATTTCTTTTTCCCTTTGTACAAACTTGAGAACAATTGATCTCTTGTCTCATCGTGTTATATCCATACAGCCATTTTATTTCTACCTCATTGTATCGTCTTGCATTTAGGCTCCCTGTGATAAGTGTGTGTTCACCCTCTCACGTATAGATAGCATTGTGTTGTCAAAAGTTTCCACATTACTAAAAGCGCAATTGAACTCACCTTTAGACCTTCTTTGCTCCTAATTTTCAAAAGTGAAATTCCTTTTTCATAAGAGCATTGCATCTTAACAGAAAGGTTAGTGACTCAGCATTGCTCCTGAAATTTTGCACAGGAAGCTAATACCCACCAAGAGTTGCAATGCAGTTCAGTTCTCATCTCCCAGAGTCAGAAATTGTTTCTTACGAATCAAATTGGTAAAAAACTGATACACTTGGATTCTAAAGAGAAGGATATAGAACATTTGAGCACGCCATTAAGAAAATGAAAGAGAAAGGAATGTATGAAGTCTCGAATTTTTATAAAGTACAGCAAAGGCAACCTGGCTTTCCATAAAATAATAAAGTCGCTTTCTATTGCCTGGGTGCAATTCATACTCTCCAGGGTAAATTAAGTTCCTGAAGGTAAAATTTTGTTGAAGAAAATTTTTTCATTATAGAGCTGTGAAATAAGGCAGACCTCATTCCAATAATAATAAAATAAGTATTCAGAGGACATGTTTGATAATGTGTGGTCCTTGGACCTCTTGGGCCAAACTGACCTAGGTTATTTGCTTAAATATAGACTCCAGGACTAAAACTTAACAAATCTGACTCTATATAGGTAGGGCCCCAAGTGAAAAATAAATAAAAATAAGGACAGATAGAAAAGTCATTTATAAAGTAATTAAATGAGGTGAACACTATAAAGTTGGCAATTATTGAGCTCTCAGTATTTCTTATTAATTACTGTAGTTAGTTATGTTCTTTGCCTCTCTTTTTGTACCCTACTACTTTCCTCCTTCAGGCTTTTTTCTGTATTTTTTTCACATTTGCTCTTTAGAAAAAAATGCATTCAGCACTTCTACACTGTGGCAGGAACACAGACAATGGTTTCAAAGATTATCCCTGCCAGGAGCAACATTTACAATTTAACTTCCATTAAACCCTAAGCTTCATTTCAGCCAAAGGAATGAAGTACTAATGGTGCAATTTGAATTAGATCAAGGAAAGGAGGTAATTGGAAGTAGGAATAATGTATAAAAGTCTGTTCTATGGCTAGAGACTGTTGACTCATCATCCAGAGTACTTCAGCACCTGAAAGGGGAGAACTATTGTCATAGGAATGGAATGAAATATGAAAAAATGTTATCTAAAGTATCTTAATAGAGATTATCTTATAGATATATTCCTTTGTGATTGCCATGTGATTTTTTTTGTTTCAATATTTGAAATGTTTGTAACTACAAGCACATGTCTCAGGAAAAAATGAAAAAACAAACCCTTAAAACTCAGGAAATTTAAAGACCCATTCACAACCCTGCAGTAGTGATTGTTTTGGAACATAAAGGAAGTGTGTTTAAAACCCCTTATAAGATTGGAAATGCATATCAAGGCTTATGTTGTTGGTCTTTTAGTTTTGCTGGTGGTCAGGTTCAACAGGTGTTTAAATTGCTTAAGACAACTCTACTCACCTTTCTGTTTTAGTCATCCTCTGTATGCCCAGCACCTAACTTAGGATAAGTGTGTAGAAAGGGCCAGGTACCTGTTTCATTAAAGCCCAAAAGTGTGTTTTATGTGTGTCATCCAACAATGATAATTAATGCCACTTCTAAGTACTCTATTTTTTAGTTTAGTTTTATTTACAAACATGTGCTAATTTCAGGTATACAGCAAAGTGATTCATTTACATATACATATTCTTTTCCATCTTCTTTTCCCTTATGGGCTATTCTAAAATATTGACTATAGTTTTCTATGGTATAGAGTAGGTCATTGTTGGTTATCTATTTTGTACATAATAGTATGAATATGTTAATCCCAAACTTCTGATTTATCCCTCCCTCTTTCCCCTCTGGAAACCATAAGCTTTCTATGTCTGTGGGTCTGTTTCTGTTTTGTATGTAACTTCATTTGTATCTTTTTATTTTTTTTAGATTTCACATTTAAGTGGTATCATGTGGTATTTATCTTCCTCTGTTTGGATTGCTTCAGTTAGTAGGACAGTCTCTAAGTCCATTTCTGTCCCTGAAAATGGCATTTGTTCATACTTTTTTATGGCTGAATAATATTCCATTGCATACATATACAACACCATCATGTATAATATCATTGATGAACACAGACACAAAAATCCTCAACAAAATACTAGCAGTCTGAATCCAACAGTATATTAAAAAGCATCACACACCCTGATCAAGTGGGATTTATCCCAAGGATACAAGGATTTTTCGCTATCTGTAAATGCATCAGTGTGATATACCACACTAACAAACTGAAAAATAAAAGCTATGTGATCATCTCAATAGATACAGAAATAGCTTTCAATTAAATTCAGCATCAATTTATAATAAAAACTCTCCAGAAAGTGGGCATAGATAGAACCTACCTCAACATAGTATGACAAACCCACAGCTAACATCATACTCAAGGGTGAAAAACTAAAAGGATTTTCTCTAAGATCAGGAACAAGACCAGAATGTCCACTCTCACCACTTTTATTCAACAAAGCTTTGGGAGTCCTAGCTAGAGTGATCAGAGAAGCAAAACAAATAAAAGGAATCCCAATTGGAAAAGAAAAAGTAGAAGTGTCACTGTTTGCAGATGACCTTACACTATATGTAGAAAATCCTAAAGATACTGCCAGGAAACTATAAGAGCTTATCCATGAACTCTGAGTACTTTAAACCAGAAAGTAAGAGAGTATTGTTTAATGAATACTGGTAAAGATAAAGAGGTCAAATTTCTAGTCTAGTTGACTAACTACTTCTCTAGAGCGCCTTATGTTTAAGGTTCATGGTTCAGCTAGCTCCCCTGTGACCTGCGTGGGTGGACCCCTCTACACCTATGTTTAAAATTCCATTGGGAACTCTGACTTGAATTAAGCTATTACTGATTCTGTTGTCATAACTCCTAATTTTTTTTTCAAAATTTAACTAGATGCTTTTCAAATGCACTATATATTACATTATTAACACTAGTGGTTTTGTGATATTTTACCATTAATGACTATATCTTTCAAACCAAAGTAATTGCAATCTTTTATAAAATTTCATTTTTAGCAACTTAGAATATAGGGAAATATGCCTTTTATTCAGTCTTACAAATTCTAACTGCTTTTTTACTTGTGCATCATGGTAAAAACATTACCAATTGCTGTTAAAGCTGTAAATGGTACAGTTGGTAAAAACATGTGTTTGCCCTCAGAACTATAAAAAAATCATATGGCTTTAATCCAAATATGTCTTGCCATTAACTTATTTTGATGACTAGACTAAGTTCATTGGGAATTGATTTAATTACAGGTATTATAGGAAATTAAGATTTATGTAGAAATAATGGCTTCTTCCCTCAGGAAGTTCATATTTCAGTATATTTAAGACTGAATATGTTTACTTACATAATTAATGCTAACAATTTTTATTGAATTTACTACATGCTACCAAGAGGCATAATTTAGCTTACTTAAGCCATACAACTACCTATTGGCTATGATTATTCTTTCAGTACACAGATGATATAACACAGCTTCCAAGGTTAAATAAATTTTGCAAAGTCTTAAAACTAGTAAGCCTATTTTCTTAAATATTTAGCTTCACAGGCCCTAAAGTTATCAATCTCAGAGAAATGGAAAGTAGAAAATTTGAAACTGGATTCCAGAGAGGGAAATTCTAACTGGATTTCCAGTATAAATATCATTTTACATTGTGATTAAACACTTAGCAATAAGTAAAATACTACATTCAGACAAATTATGAGTTGAAAGGATTTTTGTGAGCTGATCTGCAAGGCCAGCCATTCTCTGTGTTTTATACAGGAAAGTAAGTTTAACATGCCAAATAACTGGTTTATAAATTAAATAAGTCCTTTCTATAATGAGAAAATGAGTTCTGAGCTCTCTGGGCTCCTCGGCCACACATGACTTAGCCAAAATTAATCATTTAATAACACTTTAAGGGTTTATCTTTGTATAAATTTCTTTCCAGATTATGGTAGCCCTTGACATCAAAGAACTTGAAGCCTAGAACAATTGTTGTTCTTTTCTCTTTAGTAGGCAGTAGCAACTTTGTTGTGTGTGTGTATGTGTGTTTAATAAAGACTTCAAATAGTTAAATAGCAGAAAAATTCTTGTCAGACTGATTTTAACTGTATTTGTTGCTGAAAATATACTTTTCTCAGATGTGGGTCTAATCTCTCAGTAATGGTATCATACATTCTATTTCTCCCTCAGTAAACATTCTGTGTAAAAATGTAAAGCTTGCTTCACAGATTTATAACTAATTCCTGGAGATGAACCATGATTAATACTCTGAGAGAGCAAATCTGAGATATAGAGGCACTGCTCCTCTGTTGGGTTTTTCATAACGCTAGACTATTAGTACTTATTCCATTTGAGTGTTAGCCCACATACTTACACACTGGCTGTTTAGACACTCAAAATTCAAAAAGTGCCATTTATGCCCATATTCATTTTTAAATTTATTTTATTTTATTTTTCAATGACTATTTTTGTTTATTCATTTATCTGTTGATGGACATTTGGGTTGTCTCTACCTTTTGGTTATTGTACATAGAGCTGCTAAATTATACTAGTTTCAGGCATACAACATCATGATTCAAAAGTGTTACGGCTTAGAGTCCACTGCCCATTTTCATTTTTTACAGGTTATTTACCAAAACTTCAAAGCTTGGCAATTGTGACTTACTTTGAAAGAAATACTTCATTTTGGATATGGAACAGAATATTTTAAATGTCTCTCAGGTAAAGCTTTCAATGTTATCACTGGAACAAGTATATTTAAAAAGCTGCCTAGGTTCTACTTCTACTGTTTATTCTTCTTTCATCTTCTTTCCCTCCCTCATCATTTACAGTTTTCTTTTATAAATTCACTGTGCTATATAGTACATGGCTGCCTTTTTAAACATTTTGAACTAAAGAGCCTCTTGATGATGGTGAAAGAGGAGAGTGAAAAAGCTGGCTTAATTCAGAAAACTAAGATCATGGCATCCGGTCATATCACTTCATGGCAAATAAATGGGGAAAATGTGGAAACGGTGTCAGATCTCATTTTCTTGGGCTCCAAAATCAATGCAGTGACTGCAGCCACGAAATTAAAAAATGCTTGCTTTTTTGAAGAATAGTTACATCAAACCTAGACAGTGTTTTAAAAAGCAGAGGCATCACTTTGCCAACACGGTCCATCAAAGCTATGATTTTTCCAGTAATCACGTATGGATGTGAGAGTTGGACCATGAAGGCTGAGCACTGAAGAATTGACACTTTCAAACTGTGGTGCTGGAGAAGACTCTTGAGAGTCCCTTGGACTGCAAGGAGATCCAACCAGTCCATCCTAAAGGAAATCAGTCCTGAATATTCATTGGAAGGACTGGTGCTGAAGCGGAAGCTCCAATACTTTGGCCACTTGCTGCAAAGAACTGAGTCATTGGAAAAGACCCTGATGGTGGGAAAAATTGAGGGTAAGAAGAGAAGGGGACAACAGAGGATGAGATGGTTGGATGGCCTCACTGACTCAATGAAAATGAATTTGAGGAAACTCAGGGAGATACGATGGACTGAGAAGCATGGTATGCTTTCGTTCATGGGGTTGCAAAGAGTCGGACACAACTTAGCAACAACAACAGTTCTAATTAAGATGCATTATGGGAAATGGGGTATGGAGCAGTTTATATTGTTTTTTATAAACATTCAAGATGTTGATAATGTCCTTGATATTTGTTAATATTAGGGCAGGAAATGTTTCAGCACAAATAAGTACATTTAGTTATAAATTTGTTTTACATTGATAATTCTCTATAAAATTTAACTGCACTATAAATATCATTGGGGCTTCCCTGGTGACCTTGATGGTAAAGAGCATGCCTGCAATGAAGAAGTCCAGGGTTCAATCTCTGGGTCACGAAGACTCCCTTGGAGAAGGGAACATGTTCTTGCCTGGAGTATCCCGTGGACAGAGGAGCCTGCCTGGCTACAGTTCATGGATCATAAAGAGTCAGACACAAATGACAAATAGCAGATGAAACCCAAAGTTTAAGGATGTCTGCAGCCTTTCCTCATAACTCTTAAATATCTATTTTTATTCTTATTCTTTTAAACTACCTACAACTTAGGAAAGAGACATTCTTTCTCATCTCTTCACAATTTGGGCTTGATTTCCCACATTTACCTGTATTGGCCCTTATTAACCATGCCAGGTACCTGTGAAGTTTAAATTCATCTCTGTCTTAGAATTCTCTTCACACCGTGGCTGATTCTAGCTCAATCATTTGCATATATGGAAAGTTGGCTCAATTACCGTCATTTCTATTATTTTATTATTTCTATTATTCATTATTTCTATTATATTAGTATTATAAACTAAGCATTAATCAATGCTGTGTCCATCAAATCACCACTGATATCCCAAAGAGGCTTTCCTCTCATGTTTATTTTATCTCTTCTTTCAAGAAGTCTAAGGCTATATTTTTGTGATACCTAATAAATGATTTCTATTTTTTTTAATTTATGAAACTTTTAAATGATGCATACAGACCTAAATGGCTAAATAAATACTGTGGTTTTAGTGGATGAAGTGGTTTTTGACAAAAAAAATCAAGATGCCCGCTTCTATCCTTATCCAAGATAATATTTCATCTTGACTAAGTATGAAGTAGAAGCAATAGCAGGTTAATATACCCAATGATATGGTCAATGATACAGCCTAAAACACTGACCGTATCTTCTAATTATAAGACAAAAAATAGGATTTTTTTCTGGTTGGTCAAGAATCATCATCCAAAACATTAGTATTATTATAGCTAACACTCATTGAATACATTTTAAATGCCAGGATATTTAAGGACATTATCTTATTTAAGCCTCACCATGTCCTTATGTTGCCCCTGTTTTCCATATAATAAAACTGAGATTTAGGGAATTCAGTTCAAAGTTTTCCTAGCCATCCAGATAGAAGTGATGCAGTCAGTACTGGAAATCAAGTCTATTTTACTCACTTTTATCCTTGCTATAATGTTGTTTTTCCAGAAGCCATTTTTTTTAATGGAATGATGGGGACTGTTATTTATGCAGAGGCAAAATCACAAAGACAAATCACTATGGGGATCAGGTAGAAAACCTCCCTGAGGGAGGCAGAATATATGGAGGCTCTATCATGGCCCCTTTCTAAAGCAAGGAGCTACTCTTCCACTCTAGGTGATGGCTCCAAAAGGAGATGCCATGCCCTTGTTGCTAGATCTTCTGATTTCTCAAAGGAAACTAGATACCTACATTTTTATGTGAAATTATTTTTAAGCAACACTAGTGTATAATAATATTTAGCCCCCTGGCCAGCTGCCTCTCCTAAAGATTTAACTTGTTCTCTTTCTGCTTTGTATTTTGAAGTCATTTGTTTGATAAATAGCTATTGAATACTTACTGTGGTCTGTGATTTATGCGACTGTCTGAGAACTAGCTCAGCTCGTGCACTCAAATGGCTTCCTGAATAATGGACGATGTAAGAAACAAATAATCAGTTTCTAAATCTCCTTTTTGTGTTTCAACTGAGCTAGATACCATAAGGGATAGTAAAACATATAAAACATGTTTTTTTTGTCTACCAGAAGTTCATTTTTCAAGTCAACAAATCTTTAAATATTCACTGTGTGCCAAGAAGTACTATCCTCAGCACTGGAGATAAGCAGTTTAAAAAAATTATTTCTCTTGAAGAGATTAGGTTCTACTGGAGGAAACATACAATAAGCCAATAAATATATAACTTGAGTGAGTGGTAGTAATATGCACTATGATGATCATAAGGTAAGGTAGTGGAATAGAGAATGATAGAAAAGAGATTGCTAATTTATATATGGTTATGACAGATGGTCATTCCAATTAGTGATGAACAAAGACCTGAAGGCAGTTAGGGATTGAGCTATAGGCAAATTGAGGAAAGATCATTTCTAGGAAGAAAGTAAAGTAAATGAAAAGGCCCTGAGGAAACCATTTGAAGGCTCTTGCTGATAGTTCAGATAAGAGATTTGATAGCTTGGACAGGGCAGTGTTTGTGAGAAATAATTGGATCTTAAAGTGATGGAATTCCAGTTGAGCTCTTTCAAATCCTGAAAGATGATGCTATGAAAGTGCTGCACTCAATATGTCAGCAAATTTGGAAAACTTAGCAGTGGCCACAGGACGGGAGAACGTCAGTTTTCATTCCAATCCTAAAGAAAGGCAATGCCAAAGAATGCTCAAACTACTACACAATTGCACTCATCTCACATGCTAGTAAAGTAATATTCAAAATTCTCCAAGTCAGGCTTCAGCAATATGTGAACCATGAACTTACAGATGTTCAAGGTGGTTTTAGAAAAGGCAGAGGAACCAGAGATCAAATTACCAACATTTGCTAGATCAAGAGCAAGAGAGTTCCAGAAAACATCTATTTCTGCTTTATTAACTATGCCAAAGCCTTTGACTGTGTGGATCACAATAAACTGTGGAAAATTCTGAAAGAGATGGGCATACCAGACCACCTGACCTGCCTCTTGAGAAACCTGTATGCAGGTCAGGAAGCAACAGTTAGAACTGGACGTGGAAAAACTGACTGGTTCCAAATAGGAAAAGGAGTACATCAAGACTGTATATTGTCACCCTGCTTATTTAACTTATATGCAGAGTACATGGTGAGAAACACTGGGCTGTAGGAAGCACAAGCTGGAATCCAGACTGCTGGGAGAAATATCAATAATCTCAGATATGCAGATGACACCACCCTTATGGCAGAAAGTGAAGAAGAACTAAAGAGCCTCTTGATGAAAATGAAAGAGGAGAGTGAAAAAGTTGGCTTAAAGCTCAACATTCAGAAAACGAAGATCATGGCATCTGGTCCCATCACTTCATGGCAAATACATGGGGAAACAGTGGCTGACTTTATTTTTCTGGGCTCCAAAATCACTGCAGATTGTGATTGCAGCCATGAAATTAAAAGACGCTTACTCCTTGGAAGGAAAGTTATGACCAATCAAGATAGCACATTAAAAAGCAGAGGCATTACTTTGTCAACAAAGGTCCATCTAATCAAAGCTATGGTTTTTACAGTGGTCATGTATGGATGTGAGAGTTAGACTATAAAGAAAGCTGAGCACCGAAGAATTGATGCTTTTGAACTGTGGTGTTGGAGAAGACTCTTGAGAGTCCCTTGGACTGCAGGGAGATCCAACCAGTCCATCCTAAAGGAGATCAGTCCTGGGTGTTCATTGGAAGGACTGATGCTGAAGCTGAAGCTCCAATACTTTGGCCACCTGATGCGAAGAGCTGACTCATTGGACCAGGACCCTGATGCTGGGAGGGATTGGGCACAGGAGGAGAAGGGGACGACAGAGGATGAGATGGTTGAATGGCATCACCGACTCAATGGACATGAGTTTGGGTAAACTCCAGGAGTTGGTGATGGACAGGGAGTCCTGGTGTGCTGCAGGTCATGGGGTCGCAAAGAGCCGCAAGAGTCGGACACAACTGAGGGACTGGACTGAACTGAACTGAAGTATATTTAGAAGGAAATACCAGTAGCACGTACTGAAGGTCAGTATGTAGCTGAAGATAAATGAGGAGTCAAGGATGACAACAATTGGAGGAATGGAGGTTTCATTTTCTGAGGTTGTTTTTTCCATGTGAGGAACAGAGTTTATATAGAAATGAAGATTTCCATTTTGAAGATGTTAAGCTTGAAGTGCTTATAGTCATTCAAGTCTAGGTGAAATGTCAAGGAGGCATTTGGACACAGGAAGTAAGAGCTCAGAAGAAAAGACTAAGTTAGAGATGGCAACATGAAAACGAAAAGGAGAAACTCAAGTCAGTGGCACAAATATGAAGTTGTGTGGGTGTTCAGAAAATGAAGGCATTGTTAGGATCTGAAAAATCTAGAAAACACTTAATAATGAGATGGACTCAAGTGAAGGAGGAGCTATAGAATAAACACAGTTGAAGGAAACAAAACCCTGACTGGCATAGAGGCTAGAGGTGATGCTAAGTAGGTGAGAAAGAATCAGAAGACTTGAGTCTCCCATATTTCAGGACAGTCCTGGATATTTCTAGATCATAGGAATCTATTCCAAAGATGGTTTATTATTGATAGAGAGAGTACAATGCTGCATTGTGAAAGTAAAAAGAGTTAGTAAAAAAAAAAAAAAGGCTGATAAAATGTATCCTCACAGGGGAACAGTGGATGAGAGGTGAGTTTTTCAAATGAGAATCTCCTTGGGCAAAAGCCTCAAAGAAGAGCCGTAGTTCTGGAATTAATATAGGTACCAGTGCAGTCAGGTGTATTATTTGTTGTTTTGTTTTTTCTTAGTTTTATGGGTGTTTTGAAGTGTATTGTGTATTTGAAATGCTTCAAAGTCACAGACTTGGTGGAAATCTGTGGGGACATTTAGCCCAGAAAGGCAGAACTTGTGTGTCTGATTCCTCTCTTGTGTGTAAGCTGGGAAGGGATCATTACTTGATCTTTTTTTAAATGATTATCTACTCATGGTGATTGTACCTGGGTCCCCAAGGGATGTCTTTGTGTAACACACATTTGCATATGGAATTTCAACTTGCAGTGGAATTCCCAGGAAGGAAAAAGAATATATGGTTCCAACCTAAAGAACAGCAAGTGTGTGAGTTTCCCTAGCACTTCATGGTTTTGACTCTCCCAGTAAGTAGGGTTATATGTGAGTGCTTTGTTCCTGAACATGCCAGAAGCTGCTCATTTCCTGAGTGGGGGAGCCCTGTCCCAGTGATTTAATGCAGTAGAGCTGAGTGCATGCAGCATAGCAGGGCAGAGGATTGGCTCTGGAACCACACTGCAGGGGCAAAGATCCCAACTCTACCACTGCTTCTGTAACTGGTCCTTCATTTAATTGCCTTACCTGTAAAGCAGAGATAGCAATTATCGACTAGAACTGAGGTGAATTTTAAATGAACGAATGAATCTTACAGAAACTTCAGTGTCTGGAAAAGAGTAAGCGTTCAACAAATAAGTGTTTTTATTATTATGCATATTATCTAAATGATGTTGATGGAAGGCAGTGTGCATGAATGCTCCTTACAATGAAGAGAAAAATATAAAAGAGGGAACCATTAAGATTACCATATCTTAGTGGATGGTAGGTTATTCTGACTCTTAGGGCACATCTAAATGAATATGCTTCCCCAATATTATGGACATACTTTAGAAATGACCCCATATAGGTACTATGCTGCTGCTAAGTCACTTCAGTCATGTCCGACTCTGTGTGATCCCATAGACGGCAGCCTACCAGGCTCCCCCGTCCCTGAGATTCTCCAGGCAAGAACACTGGAGTGGGTTGCCATTTCCTTCTCTAATGCATGAAAGTGAAAAGTGAAAGTGAAGTCGCTCGGTGGTGTCCAACCCTCAGAGACCGCATGGACTGCAGCCTACCAGGCTCCTCTGTCCATGGAATTTTCTAGGCAAGAGTACTGGAGTGGGGTGCCATCATCAACCACAACATCCTTTTGCTGTGTGCATGGTCTGCTTTATTTTCTTTACTTCTCTAACTTTCACAATTGTTGGAGATTATAGTACCTATATCAGAGAAGGGCTCCTGGTCCCATCCTTAGACTGTTAGTATAAAATACATACAGTTCCTCTCATTCAATATCATATTTAAAAACTTATAAAAAAAAAAAAAGAAAGAAAATTCTTATCATTCTGTTGTCTCTGACAACCAGCTCTGGATGGAAAATTTTGGTTCTATTTTCTGCCATTTCATCAATGCTTTGTTTTCAAAGAAATTCAAACCAATAAGCTTTTAAGGTTTTCTAGTCCACAGGATGCATTTAAGGCTGTTAAGAGAACTAATGCTATGCCTTGTCTTCTCTTTAGATACATATTTTAGTGACTTAGAAATAGCCCAAAATATGTGGATAGAAAAGATAGATTAATGATAGATAGATCAGTGATAGATAGGATAGGATAAGTGGGTGGATGCATGGATAGATATAGTTGTATAGGTGTTGTTACTACAGTTTTCTGTGTTTAAGTTTAAATTTAAATTTAAATTAATGGTCATTATTTTTATTTCATCTTTTAACATCAAGGTTATTCTGAAAGTGTACTTCCAAGAAAGTTTCTGACAATGCCATGGCTAAGAAACAAGGAGTTTTCTACTAATAACACTGCTGCTGCTGCTAAGTCACTTCAGTCATGTCTGACTCTGTGTGACCCCATAGACAGCAGCCCACCAGGCTCCCCCATCCCTGGGATTCTCCAGGCAAGAACACTGGAGTGGGTTGCCACTTCCTTCTCCAATGCATGAAAGTGAAGAGTGAAAGTGAAGTCGCTTAGTCATGTCCGACTCTTAGCGACCCCATGGACTGCAGCCTACCAGGCTCCTCCATCCATGGGATTTTCCAGGCAAGAGTACTGGAGTGGAGTGCCATTGCCTTCTCCACTAATAACACTATCTACTCTTATATTCTGGAAGTTAATTTTACCAGAGAGAGGTTAGTAAATAAGAATATGGCTTAGTACATCACTGGTATTCAGTCTGACCAGCTGTGAGAGCTAAAAAAAAGGGGGGGAGGGAGAGGTGAGAATAAGTACAGGAATACCAACCTCAGAACTCTTAAATAATAACAACATACTGTCTCATAATTTTTCAGAGTATAGACTAGAAATATTAGTTCCTGCACTCTACGAAATCCATAGAAAAGTATGTCTTAAAAGCTGAAGGCTGGTATTTCTTGTCCACATCAGCGATTTTTCCACCAACCTGGTCACCAGTGGGACATCTTTAATGACCATACGTCAAGTCTTCCATGTTAGATTTTACAGTGAATAATAAAGGTAAATACTGCCTAATGGCTTCTGTCTCATTGCTACCTCTGTGAAAGAAGGAGGTGTGTGGACTACCAAGTTGTTACCTTATTTATAAATAGCAGAAGATTTAATTCCTTGCCTGAAAGATGCTGAGTGCCTGGTCTTGCCAAAATGCCAAACCGAATGCTGGAGAGGAAAAAAAAAAAAAAAGCAGATTTTTAGGGATGATCCACAGCTAAAGAGAAGTTACAGAACACAGTTTCCTCTAGGCAGAAAGACAGATTTACAGAGTTCGGCTGCAAAGTCCCTGGCACATTTTGATAAATGGAGATACTAGATCCGTTCACATTTCTCTTTCTAGATGGGCGACCCCAAGTCACGTATTCTCCCAGAATTATTTTCAGCTCTGCTTCCACACAAGCCAGATGTCTTAAAACTAGAGGTTAGTTCAGGCTTATCAGTGTTGTGATTGATAGACTAAGCTAAGCCTACCTTTCACAGAAGGATAAGAGACCAAATGACGCTTGCTCTAACTCACTGTTTCTTCTTTATAGTAAATAATTCAGTTGATTTCCTGATTACAACTTGGAGCTTTTCCTCTTCATTTTGAAAAAGAAACATTCTCTTGAAAATCAAATATTCTAACACCATGTACTGCTAAACTATGTCTCACCTTTGTTTTTTCTTTATAACTAGCCTTATGATTTTTTAGCTCTGTTGAGAACTTCATGATACTAAGCTTTAGCTATCACTGAGATTATAGATAAAAAACTTACCAGGAGATTCCAGACACAGATTGATCTTCAAGGATGATGAGACTAACAAGCAAAAGTAACTTAATTTTTTTTACACAGGAGAAATTTGAAAAGACCAATATAAAAACTTCCTTACCTTCTCAAGTTAGGTGCATGTAAGGAAGTCATCATTTAATGTCAAAATCTGAAGAAATACAAATAAGATAAGCACAGGTACTAAAGAATATTACTTTAAAGTTTTCAGATCAGTATTAACGTGGTTGAATTCTAGTTATTGGAGAAGATAGCCAACTGGTAATGAAATTTCTGAATGCAGCTTGGGAAATCCATTTTCAAAAGCAAAAAGAAACTTTTTTCTCCAAGTATATCAGCTGCCTAGTTTCTTTTTCTCTGGTTTTTTAGAGATACAGTTGACATTAACATTGTATTAGATTAAAGTATAAAATGATTTGGCATATGGATATATTACAAAATGATTGTCATGATAAATTTAGTTAACATCTATCACTCCTTGTGGTTACAATTTTTTTGTGAAGTAAGTACTTTTAAGATCTACTTTCTGAGCAACTTTTAAATATATAATAAAGAATTGTTAACTGTAGTGACCATGCTGTACATTACATCCCCAGAACTTACTCGTCTCATAACTGGAAGTTTATACCTTTTGACTCTCTTAACTCATTTTCCCACACCACCTGTTTCTAGCAACCACCTATCATTCTATTTCTATGAGTTCAGTTGTTTTAGATTCATCATGTAAATGAGATCATACAGTGCTTTTCCTTCTCTGTCTGACTTATTTCACTTAGCACAGTGTGCTCAAGGTCCGTCTGTGTTGTCACAAATGGTATGGTTTCCTTTTTAATGGCTGAATACTGTTCCATTGTGTGTGTGTATATACTAGTTTTTATCCATTCATTCATTCATCAGTGAGCACTTTGGCTTTTTTTTCCTATTTTGGCTATTGTAAATAAAGCTCTCATAAACCCAGGACTGTAGCTCTCTCTTCAAAATAGTGGTTCATTTCATATATATAGATAGATAGATAGGCGTCTCCATCCAGAAGTGGAATTGCTAGGTCAAATGGCAGCTCTAGTTTTTAATTTTTGAAGGATCTTCCACACTGTTTTGCATAGTGGCTGTAGTAATTTACATTCCTATAAATAGTGCACAAGGGTTTCCTTTCTTCTATACGTTCACCAACACTTGTTATCTCTTTGCTTTTCATAGCAGCCATTGTAACAGGCTATGGTATCCCATTGTGGTTTTGATTTATATTTTCCTCATGAATAGTGATATTGAGCATCTTTTCATGTAGTTTTTGGCCATTTGTATCTGTTGTTTGGGAAAATGTCCATTCAGTTCCTCTGCCATTTTTTAATCAGATTGTTGTTTCTTTGTTGAGTTGTATATATTCTTTATGTAATTTGGATATTAACTTCTTTTCATATATGATTTGCAACTATTTTCTCCTAGTATGTAGGTTATCTTATTTTGTTGATGGTTTCCCTTGCTACACAAGAATGTTTTTGTTTTTTGGGGTTTTTTTTTTTGCTGTTGTCCTACCCATTTTTTTTTTTTTTTGGATTATATTTCTTTTTTTTTTTTCTTTTAAATTTTATTTTATTTTTAAACTTTACATAATTGTATTAGTTTTGCCAAATATCAAAATGAATCCGCCACAGGCATACATGTGTTCCCCACCCTGAACCCTCCTCCCTCCTCCCTCCCCATACCATCCCTCTGGGTCATCCCAGTGCACCAGCCCCAAGCATCCAGTATCGCGCATCGAACCTGGACTGGCAACTCGTTTCTTACATGATATTCTACATGTTTCAATGTCACTCTCCCAAATCTTCCCACCCTCTCCCTCTCCCACAGAGTCCATAAGACTGTTCTATACATCAGTGTCTCTTTTGCTATCTCGTACACCAGGTTATTGTTACCATCTTTCTAAATTCCATATATATGCGTTAGTATACTGTATTTATGTTTTTCCTTGTGGCTTACTTCACTCTGTATAATAGGCTCCAGTTTCATCCACCTCATTAGAACTGATTCAAATGTATTCTTTTTAATGGCTGAGTAATACTCCATTGTGTATATGTACCTACCCATTTTTTTAAGCACTTTAATTTCTAATGCCATGTTGATAAATTTAACTACTCCGTGTCAAAGAGTATAGTTTCCATTTCATTCTATCCATCTTTCCTTTTTTCCTTCCTCTGTCTTTCCTTTTCTCTTTAACCCTTCTCTCTCTCTCTCTGAGAAAGAGAGACAAAAAGGCTCTCATTTCCCTTTAACCCTTCTCTCTCTCTCTCTCTGAGAGAGAGACAAAAAGGCTCTCATTTCCCCCTTCATAAATTAGGTTTTCTTCATGTGTTATTTAAATGATCAGACTAAGTCATTTGTTCTTTCTAATTTAAAAGAAGGTTAGATTCTGTCTTGTATATATTTCATCTTTACAAAAAAAGGGGAGAAATTCACTCACATGTAAGAAATATGCAGTATATATGCATATTTTAATGTATATCCTTAGTTACATGGTTTAAAAATAGAACTACTATTTAAATATCATTTTAAAAAAATGTTGCTCCTAAAACTCCTTAATTGAGAACAACCCAGTGGTCTTTCAGCAGGAGCTGCCGCTTTCCCTGTAGGAAATCTATTTTGCAGCATGGATTTGGGCAGCCTAATCTATTCACAGCCACACAAGACAAACTGGGAACTTGATCAGAATTGCTAAGTCCTAATAATAAAACCTAAAGAAATATGAAGGCAAGCATCGCCAGGATTAGAAGTTACCAAAGGTAAGACCTTCAGGTCCCGTGGGACCCATAGGCATTACTTAGTTGTCAGCACTTATAATTGGATTGATTTCTAGCTTCTCTCTCTTTTTTTTTTTTTTTTTTAAAGGATCTATGGATTGATTCTTTTGTAAATATAAAAGCTGATAAACAGGATACTATCTGTCCTCTATGGGGTCTCACAGAGTCGAACATGAATGAAGCAACTTAGCAGCAGCAGCATATTATACTTTCAAACATTTGTAAATATGAAAATTTTACCTCCCACAGAGATGAGATAAACAGTACTATCCATCTAAAAAATTGTAAGACATAATTAACTAAAACATACCTTACTCTTTCTACTTACTCGCTAACAGATTCTCCTCATTCATCACAATATCTGTTAGTTTTTTCCCTTGTGTAAGTCCACAAATTCTTCTCTAGCCAAAACTTTTATCATGTCTTATTCAATCACAATAGATTCTTAGACTAGAACTGAAAAATTTCCCCACACCCTAAACCAGGTGAAATATTTAAATGAGTCATTTGTACCAGGTAGGAAGAGTATGCAACAGCCATACTCAGGCAGCCTCTGCTCAACTTCAGTAGATTATTTCCATATAGACTTTTTTTTTCCCCAAGAGAAATTAGAAATCTCCC
Organism: Bos indicus x Bos taurus; assembly: GCF_003369695.1. Classification (NCBI taxonomy): domain Eukaryota; kingdom Metazoa; phylum Chordata; class Mammalia; order Artiodactyla; family Bovidae; genus Bos; species Bos indicus x Bos taurus. The sequence continues at coordinate 37,608,545 of NC_040082.1, forward strand.
ATTATTTTAAGTGTTATCAATAAATAATGTCAGTTAGCTAGACCAGACCTGAGATCTGCGGTTGGCAGCTTCTGATGCTATAGCTCCCAGCTTTTAGGTTTTCTATCTTATATTGTAGGGGACTGCAATGCAAAAGTAGGAAGTCAAAAAACACCTGGAGTGACAGGCAAATTTGGCCTTGGAATACGGAATGAAACAGGGCAAAGACTAATAAGAGTTTTGCCAAGAAAATGCACTGGTCATAACAAACACCCTCTTCCAACAACACAAGAGAAGACTATATACATAGACATCACCAGATGGTCAACACCGAAATCAGATTGATTATATTCTTTGCAGCCAAAGATGGAGAAGCTCTATACAGTCAGCAAAAATAAGACCAGGAGCTGACTGTGGCTCAGACCATGAACTCCTTATTGCCAAATTCAGACTTAAATTGAAGAAAGTAGGGAAAACCACTAGACCATTCAGGTATGACCTAAATCAAATCCCTTATGATTATATAGTGGAAGTGAGAAATAGATTTAAGGGCCTAGATCTGATAGATAGAGTGCCTGATGAACTATGGAATGAGGTTCGTGACATTGTACAGGAGACAGGGATCAAGACCATCCCCATGGAAAAGAAATGCAAAAAAGCAAGATGGCTTTCTGGGGAGGCCTTACAAATAGCTGTGAAAAGAAGAGAAGTGAAAAGCAAAGGAGCAAAGGAAAGATATAAACATTTGAATGCAGAGTTCCAAAGAATAGCAAGAAGAGATAAGAAAGCCTTCTTCAGCGATCAATGCAAAGAAATAGAGGAAAACAACAGAATGGGAAAGACTAAGGATCTCTTCAAGAAAATCAGAGATACCAAAGGAACATTTCATGCAAAGATGGGCTCAATAAAGGACAGAAATGGTATGGACCTAACAGAAGCAGAAGATATTAAGAAGAGGTGGCAAGAATACACAGAAGAACTGTACAAAAAAGATCTTCACGACCCAGATAATCACGATGGTGTGATCACTGACCTAGAGCCAAACATCCTGGAATGTGAAGTCAAGTGGGCCTTAGAAAGCATCACTATGAACAAAGCTAGTGGAGGTGAGGGAATTCCAGTTGAGCTATTCCAAATCCTGAAAGATGATGCTGTGAAAGTGCTGCACACAATATGCCAGGAAATTTGGAAAACTCAGCAGTGGCCACAGGACTGGAAAAGGTCAGTTTTCATTCCAATCCCAAAGAAAGGCAATGCCAAAGAATGCTCAAACTACCGCACAATTGCACTCATCTCACACACTAGTAAAGTAATGCTCAAAATTCTCCAGGCCAGGCTTTGGCAATATGTGAACCGTGAACTTCCTTATGTTCAAGCTGGTTTTAGAAAAGGCAGAGGAACCAGAGATCAAATTGCCAACATCCGCTGGATCATGGAAAAAGCAAGAGAGTTCCAGAAAAGCATCTATTTCTGCTTTATTGACTATGCCAAAGCCTTTGACTGTGTGGATCACTATAAACTGTGGAAAATTCTGAAAGAGATGGGAATACCAGACCACCTGATCTGCCTCTTGAGAAATTTGTATGCAGGTCAGGAAGCAACAGTTAGAACTGGACATGGAACAACAGACTGGTTCCAAATAGGAAAAGGAGTACGTCAAGGCTGTATATCGTCACCCTGTTTATTTAACTTCTATGCAGAGTACATCATGAGAAACGCTGGACTGGAAGAAACACAAGCTGGAATCAAGATTGCCGGGAGAAATATCAATAACCTCAGATATGCAGATGACACCACCATTATGGCAGAAAGTGAAGAGGAACTAAAAAGCCTCTTGATGAAGGTGAAAGAGGAGAGTGAAAAGTTGGCTTAAAGCTCAACATTCAGAAAACGAAGATCATGGCATCCGGTCCCATCACTTCATGGGAAAGAGATGGGGAAACAGTGGAAACAGTGTCAGACTTTATTTTTCTGGGCTCCAAAAGCACTGCAGATGGTGACTGCAGCCATGAAATTAAAAGACGCTTACTCCCTGGAAGGAAAGTTATGACCAACCTAGATAGCATATTCAAAAGCAGAGACATTACTTTGCCAACAAAGGTTCCTCTAGTCAAGGCTATGGTTTTTCCTGTGGTCATGTATGGATGTGAGAGTTGGACTGTGAAGAAGGCTGAGCACCAAAGAATTGATGCTTTTGAACTGTGGTGTTGGAGAAGACTCTTGAGAATCCCTTGGACTGCAAGGAGATCCAACCAGTCCATTCTGAAGGAGATCAGCCCTGGGATTTCTTTGGAAGGAATGATGCTAAAGCTGAAACTCCAGTACTTTGGCCACCTCATGTGAAGAGTTGACTCACTGGAAAAGACTCTGATGCTGGGAGGAATTGGGGGCAAGAGTAGAAGGGGATGACAGAGGATGAGATGGCTGGATGGCATCACTGACTCGATGGACGTGAGTCTGGGTGAACTCCGGGAGTTGGTGATGGACAGGGAGGCCTGGCATGCTGTGATTCATGGGGTCGCAAAGAGTCGGACACGACTGAGCCACTGATTTGATCTGATCTGATCTGATCTTATATTGTAATCTCTAAAACATTGCTAGATAAAGCTTTCCAAAACTTGCCTCATGTTATACTTTGCTGCTCAAGAACTTAATACAGTTTTCATGGCTAACAGTATCAAATCAGAATTTTTATTTTAAAAAAGAGGTTTGTTCAGGGTTTGTTCGTTATTACATTTAGGTAGTTCACTGATAGCTGTGTTGGATGGCTTTTGGACACAGGTTATGATGTATTGAATATTAACTTTATAGTTAGTCCTGGTTTAGGAAATAAAAAATTGAACTGATAAATTGGAAATTTTGGAATGAGTAGAAAATCCAACATAGTTAGAAAAATATCAGTGAAAGTTAGGAAGCAAAAGCAGTTCAGGTATCAAAAGTCTCAGTAACGGGTAAGGATTTGGGAGATTCTGCCGCTCTTTTCTCTATATTCTGTCAGTCTATTCATTTAAAAGATGACTCGTTTTATTTACTGTGTGTAAGACATTGTGGCATTAATGTTTTTCTATTTCACATGCATTTTCTCACTGAATATTTACAGTGGCTTTGTGAGTTGGGACCAGTAGTAAGATCTCCATTTTGTCTGTTAGAAAGGGGTATTCAAGGGAGACTGAGCTTGTCTAGGGTCATGCGTATGATCAGTAGTTGAATCTGAAGTAATATGCTTGTCTCCCAAAATGCTACTCTCAAAAAATTTCACTTCCCTGGTTCTGTAAAGGCAAATGTTATGGGTATCATAGGCATTTGTGGTGTTTGTCATCCTATTTCTTGACCTATAATATCCAGCACAGTGACATAGAGGCCTCTGATCAAATCACTGACTTATAATTGGCCATTGACTGTGACTTTAATTGACTTTTCAGCATTTAATCCTAGAAAAACATTAGCATTTTGTGGAAATATTTGTCTTTTATTGAGAGAGGGCTAATTTTTCGTCCCTTCCCAAATATTTATTTTTCCCTCTGTACTTGATCTTTTAAATATTTTAGGAAATGGAAACGGTGGGGGAGCAATGTCCATCTGAGAATTGGATTGTAAATTAGACTGGATATTTGTGCAAAACGAGGTCATAAAGTTAAAGCACAATTTTGCAGGCAGCTTAGACTTAATCGTGCATATTGGATAATGGATTTGGGATTTCTTCATCAGGTATGCTGTGTGCAGTGAACTGAATCTCTGCTGAGTGGCCTGACTATAGACAGATTATGAAGTTTTATTCCAGAAGAAACTTGAAAATTTCTCAGTAAAATGCCTCCTTATCTTTGGAGGAGACATTTAATGCTGTGACATTCTGTTGACTATTTCCTAGTGTTAATGTTTTGAAGCTAAACTTGGTCTTTGGATGTATATGTGATTCCCACTGAACTTTGAAGCATTTTGTAACATTTTCTGACACTCAGAGTGATATTTCCTCGGGTGTTTTGAAGATAGGGAAAAATTGGTCTTTAAATAATGAATCTGAGAAAGATACAATCTATTCTAAATGCATATGTGCATATTAACTGTGCTGTTAGTAGGAAATGTAGGGGAAGGGGGAAGAAATGAAGTAAATACAACAAATAAACCAGAAATTCCAGTGTACAAATTGGAGTGGACTTAAGATGATAATCCCTAGTCATTGCTTATGGAGAGAAAAAAGTGCTAATTCATAATATTTTAGCGAACTCAAAATGTGTAATTATCTTTAACATTTTATTTGAATTTTCAACAACAACAAAAATGAGAATATCTAACATTGATTCAGCTCTTACATGTGCCAGGCCTCATGCTGAACATTTCATATAGATTATCTCATTAGGTTTTCCCAACAACCCCATGTGTTTGAATTCCGTTATAGCATTTTAATGTGTTTTTAAAATCATATACAGAAATTTTTTTTCATGTTTACTATTTGAGATAATTTATAAAAATACTAAATCACGAAGAAAAGAAATTCAAAGAATGAAAGAACTGAATATGGAGTATTGATATCAAGAGATTCCTAACTAAATACTTGGAATATTAATAAATTAGGAAATGTGTTTATTATTTTTCACAGTTTTTTTCCTTATGGGTGGAATGTATCTTAGAGCAATATCTGAATTTCTAAAAGGCTAATTTCTCTTCAAAAAAAGCATTTTGTATATCTTTATTAACAACAGAGTAGATAATGACCAATTCAACCTAGTAACTGTGCCCTGATTTTTCAATTAAAAATGGAGCACTGTTCATTCATTCATGTGTACATGCATACATACATCCTTTCAGTTCAGAACTAATTGAGCACTTTACGTGCTTAGTGGGACAGTGGTGAATTTTATTCTGCTTTCAAGGTACCCAAATGACTGGCATTTGGATAGAATTTTTTCTTTGGATAATTAGATCTCTGCTGATTTTGTACAGATAATGTCAAATGATTGGTTCTAAATTTATAGTCCTTTGTGCACATTTACTTGAATGAGATTCAAGTATCTAAATATGGAGAACAATCACTTGCCTATTTTATAGCTTAGAGCAATGGAGACACAGAAATCCTTAGATGGTGGAGAGATAATAGATATTCTTTGGTCATTGCTTCATCAGCAGCATTCTGCCTGGGAGCTAGCTGTGCCAGCCATACTTTCATTTTAGATGCAGTTTTGAAAGAGATTCCCTTTCTATGACTGTCATTTCCGTTTGAAATGGTTTATTGTATTCTTTAGAATCTAGGTTACTTTTTATAACATTGAGTCTCTGGGGAATTGGGCAGAACAAAATGCTCCCTGACATAAAAGTGCCAGCTTTAGCTGACTTTACAGAGCTCATCCTAGATGAGTTGAGAACTTTTAATGCCAGCTCTTTGGACACCTGAAGTACATAATACCTGCCAGGTACAGGTAAAAAGTCCACCCAAGGGCTTTGTGTCCATAAAGTCAGATTCCAGAGACAGAAAGTAGGGTCATTCACAAACCCCACTTTGGAAATTCAGCACAAATGTATATAGTTATCTTTTTTAACAGTTTGTTCAAATCTAAATTCAAATGAGGCCCATAAAAATGTAATCATTTCAGTCTTATAATTAATTTTTAATCTATCATTCATTGCTTCTTCTTTTTTCTTATAATCTTTAGGTTAAAAAAAATGAGTGCCATTTTCCTTTAGAGTTTTCCACAATCTGAAGGATTTCTGATTTCATTATTATAATATCTTTTAACATAATCTTATCTTTTATCTTTTTTCTATTTCCCATAGTTTTTTAAATTAGACCTAGAGACTTAGAGTCACTTTATAGTTTTTATTTGTTTGTTTGTTTTGTCAAAAAAACTTCATAATGAGAATCATCTTTGCATCAGAAAATGTATAACATTTGATTGACTCTCTTTTTGTAATAGCAGCCTAAATTCAATATATTATTAATACCTGTGCGATGGTTGTATTCTTATTCTATCATTCTATCTTAATTTATTAGATGGTATATTTCTATAGAAAAACAATCCCTTTATATCTATATCTAGTTGGACACAGCTGAGCGACCTTGAGAATAGAAAAAACAGAATAAATGCCTGATTCTTCCTCTTTATTAACCAGTTTTCAAAATGAGTTGGCACCCTCCAGTGCTGACCACTGAATGGCCTCTGTGTGAGGGTGTGTGTGTGTGTATGTAACAGTTCATGGTATTTCAGCGCATTGCAGATACCATCTTTGCTGATGTTCAAATCATCCCACTATTTTTGCCAGTAGGAGCCTCTTGTGTGTGTGTGTGTGTGTGTGTGTGTGTGTGTGTGTGTGTGCTTAATCACTCAGTTATGTCTGATTCTATGCGACCCCATAGACTGTAGCCCACAAGGCTGCTCTGTCCATGGGATTCTCCAGGCAAGAATACTGGAGTGGGTTGCCATGCCCTCCTCCAGGGAACCTTCCCAACCCAGGGATCAAACCCAGATCTCTCTCATTGCAGGCAGATTCTTTACCAGCTGAGCTACCAGGGAAGCCCAGGATCCCCTTTTAGTTGACATCTAAGCTTTGTTGATCTACTCTGGTATTCGTCCATTCCTTGCTTGCTTTCGAAGATGTTATAGGTTCATCTTCTACATTTCATGCTACATACTGGGAATTAGCCATTTTTCTAAGTAGTCTTAGTTCTTTTTAGTGGAAAAGAATAATTAGAGACTATAGTCTTGGCAACTGAGGTGCTCATTGTTACAGGATGGGTCACTTTTGATGCCTTTTCAGTGGCTAGATCTCAAAAATATATGTTCTTTTTAAATTGTAAGATAAAATACAGCATGATTTCCTAAAGAATTGCTTATTACCTCGTTGTTCTTTCTGTCAGTGTTTCTAAGAGCTTATAAATGAAAATTGGGATAGAAATAATACATTCATAGGATTATTATAAATATTAAGAAATAATTTAAAGCATTCATAATGTTTGATATATGGTAAGGTTTCCATAAACAGACTATTATTATCATTTAGCATTATTATCATCATCAATATTCTAGTAAAAATATACCTATCTTCCTACCACCTTTATGCCCTGAGAGAAATCATGTGTCTTCAGAAACTCTACGTATCTGTGCTTAGGATGTGTCTTAATCCTTGGGCTGCTATGACAGAATACTGTAGACTGCATGGTTAATAAACAATAGACATTTATTTTTCATGGTCCTAGGAACTGGAAGTCCAAGTTGAAGATGCCGTCAGAATCAGTGTTCGGTGAGAGCCCACTTCCTGTTTCATAGACAGCCATCTTCTTGCTTTTTCCTCACATGGTGGAAGGGATGAGGGAACTCTCTGGAGTTCCTTACAAGGTCACTAATCCATTCATAAGACCTTCACCTTCATGACCTAATCATCTCTCAAAGAACCCATCTCTCAGTATCATCACATTAGGGATTAAGTTTCAATACATAAATTTGTGGGGGACAAAATTATTCAGTTTAGTGCAAGATGCAATGTGGTGCTCTTAAGGTATTTTATTTTAATTTAGCTGCTTAAAATAAAGAAACAAATTTGAAGTTTATAGAACTTTATCAGTTTTCTTATGCAGAGGTCCTAAAACTATACAGTATATTACCAATAGTGAGGGACTGGAAAAACAACATAGGTCAGGCAAAATACCAAATATTTCAAAAATTATCTTCTTGAGATTTGAAGATAAATTTTTTTCTAGTATGTCTAACTTGTGAAGCCTTAATAGTTTGGATTAAGTCTGCTCAGATGGGCTAAGATGAGTTAGGTTTTGTTTTTTTTTTCCACCTTCCAATGCAAAAAAAAAGATAACCAGACCACACATAATGGTGTCCTAGATTCTTATTATTAAAACACAAAAATAAAAAGTTGTCTCCCACCAATTTCCCAGAAGGAAAAATTGCTTTCCATGTAATTTTGTATTCTGGTCAAGGCTTTTGGATACAAAGAAACAGCTCATTTAAGCTAGGTGTCGTAAAGGACATGATTGGTCTACCTTTGTATCCATGACCACAGACTTCAAGTATATCATTAATACTGCTGAATAATATACCTGCCTGTTCTATTCATTATCCCTTTCTCCTTCTTACCTCCTCCACTTCTTGTTACATTCCTAAGACCTCCTTCACCATTACCACTCTCAGCTAATGACCTTGTTTCCCACCTCACTATGAAAGCTGAATCATCATAGGAGAACTTAGAATACACCCGCTACACCTACACACCTTCCAGCATTCACACCCACACATACGCTTTCCCACTGCTGTTGTCATGCTTCTGTCTAAATATAATTCCTTCATCTTGCCCACTCAAGGAGATGACTCCAGCAATGTGTTCTTTCCTACCTCATCCATTTTTAATTCTCTGCTGATTATTCTCACCAATATTATAAACATGCCATTGTTTTTTTCTTCCAACTTAAAAAAAAAAAAAAAACTTTCTTAAATGAACCCTGCTAGCTACCCTGCACCCGAGGGCAGGGGTAGTGGCCAAGAGGAGCTACCCTGCATCAGAGGTAAGGAGCAGCAGCTTTGTTTTGCTAGAGCAGCTGTGAAGAGAGACCCCACGTCCAAAGTAAGGGAAACCCAAGCAAGACTGAAGGCACTGAGAGAGGGCATCAGAGGGCAGACAGACTAAAACCACAGTCACAGACAACTAGCCAGTCTGATCACATGGACCACAGCCTTGTCTAACTCAGTGAAACTAAGCCATGCCATGTGGGGCCACCCAGAACAGGCGGGTCATGGTGGAGAGGTCTGACAGAATATGGTCCACTGGAGAAGGGAATGGCAAACCACTTCAGTATTCTTGCCTTGAGAACCCCATGAACAGTATGAAAAGGAAAAAAGATAGGACACTGAAACATGAACTCCCCAGGTCAGTAGGTGCCCAATATGCTACTGGAGATCAATGGAGAAATAACTCCAGAAAAAATGAAGGGATGGAGCCAAAGCAAAAACAGTACCCAGTTGTGAATGGAACTAGTGATGGAAGCAGGGTTCAATGCTGTAAAGAGCAATATTGCATAGGAACCTGGAATGTTAGGTCCATGAATCAAGGCAAATTGGAAGTGGTCAAACAGGAGATGGCAAGAGTGAACATTGAAATTCTAGAAGTCAGTGAACTAAGATGGACTGGAATGGGTGAATTTAACTCAGATGACCATTATATCTACTGCTGTGGGCAGGAATCTCCTAGAAGAAATGGGAGTAGCCATCATAGTCAACAAAAGAGTCCAAAATGCAGTATTTGGATGCAATCACAAAAATGACAGAATGATCTCTGTTCATTTCCAAGGCAAACCATTTAATATCAGAGTAATCCAAGTCTATGCCCTGACCAGTAATGCTGAAGAAGCTGAAGTTAAACAGTTCTGTGAAGACCTACAAGACCTTCTAGAACTAACACCCTAAAAAGATGTCCTTTTCATTATAGGGGACTGGAATGCAAAAGTAGGAAGTCAAGAAACACCTGGAGTAACAGGCAAATTTGGCCTTGGAGTACAGAATGAAACAGGACAAAGGCTAATAGAGTTCTGCCAAGAGAATGCACTGGTCATAGCAAACACCCTCTTCCAACAACACAAGAGAAGACTCTACACATGGACATCACCAGATGGTCAACACCGAAATCAGATTGATTATATTCTTTGCAGCCAAAGATGGAGAAGCTCTATACAGTCAGCAAAAACAAGACCAGGAGCTGACTGTGGCTCAGACCATGTACTCCTTATTGCCAAATTCAGACTTCAATTGGAGAAAGTAGGAAAACCACTAGACCATTCAGGTATGACCTCAATCAAATCCCTTATGATTATACAGTGGAAGTGAGAAATAGATTTAAGGGTCTAGATCTGATAGAGTACCTGATGAACTATGGAATGAGGTTCCTGACATTGTACAGGAGACAGGGATCAAGACCATCCCCATGGAAAAGAAATGCAAAAAAGCAAAATGGCTGTCTGGGGAGGCCTTAAAAATAGCTGTGAAAAGAAGAGAAGTGAAAAGCAAAGGAGCAAAGGAAAGATATAAACATTTGAATGCAGAGTTCCAAAGAATAGCAAGAAGAGATAAGAAAGCCTTCTTCAGCGATCAATGCAAAGAAATAGAGGAAAACAACAGAATGGGAAAGACTAGAGATCTCTTCAAGAAAATGAGAGATACCAAAGGAACATTTCATGCAAAGATGGGCTCTATAAAGGACAGAAATGGTATGGACCTAACAGAAGCAGAAGATATTAAGAAGAGATGGCAAGAATACACAGAAGAACTGTACAAAAAAGATCTTCACAACCCAGATAATCACGATGGTGTGATCACTGACCTAGAGCCAAACATCCTGGAATGTGAAGTCAAGTGGGCCTTAGAAAGCATCACTATGAACAAAGCTAGTGGAGGTGAGGGAATTCCAGTTGAGCTATTTCAAGTCCTGAAAGATGATGCTGTGAAAGTGCTGCACTCAATATGCCAGTAAATTTGGAAAACTCAGCAGTGGCCACAGGACTGGAAAAGGTCAGTTTTCATTCCAATCCCAAAGAAAGGCAATGCCAAAGAATGCTCAAACTACCACACAATTGTACTCTTCTCACACGCTAGTAAAGTAATGCTTAAAATTCTCCAAGCCAGGCTTCAGCAATACATGAATCATGAACTTCCAGATGTTGAAGCTGGTTTTAGAAAAGGCAGAGGAACCAGAGATCAAATTTCCAACATCCGCTGGATCATCGAAAAAGCAAGAGAATTCCAGAAAAACATTTGCTTCTGCTTTATTGACTATGCACAGTTGACTGTGTGGATCACAATAAACTGTGGAAAATTCTGAAAGAGATGGGAATACCAGACCATCTGACCTGCCTCTTGAGAAACCTGTATGCAGGTCAGGAAGCAACAGTTAGAACTGGACATGGAACAACAGACTGGTTCCAAATAGGAAAAGGAGTACGTCAAGGCTGTATATTGTCACCCTGCTTATTTAACTTATATGCAGAGTACATCATGAGAAACGCTGGGCTGGAGGAAGCCAAGCTGGAATCAAGATTGCTGGGAGAAATATCAATAATCTCAGATATGCAGATGACACCACCCTTATGGCAGAAAGTGAAGAAGAACTAAAGAGCCTCTTGATGAAAGTGAAAGTAGAGAGTGAAAAAGGTGGCTTAAAGCTCAACATTCAGAAAACGAAGATCATGGCATCCGGTTCCATCACCTCATGGGAAATAGATGGGGAAACAGTGGAAACAGTGGCTGACTTTATTTTTCTGGACTGCAAATCACTGCAGATGGTGATTGTAGCCATGAAATTAAAAGACACTTACTCCTTGGAAGGAAAGTTGTGACCAACCTAGACAACATATTCAAAAGCAGAGACATTACTTTGCCAACAAAGGTCTATCTAGTCAAGGCTATGTTTTTTCCAGTGGTCATGTATGGATGTGAGAGTTGAACTATAAAGAAAATTGAGTGCCGAAGAATTGATGCTTTTGAACTGTGGTGTTGGAGAAGACTCTTGAGAGTCCCTTGGACTGCAAGGAGATCCAACCAGTTCATCCTAAAGGAGATCAGTCCTGGGTGTTCATTGGAAGGACTGATGTTGAATCTGAAACTCCAGTACTTTGGCCACCTGATTCGAAGAGCTGACTCATTTGAAAAGACCCTGATGCTGGGAGGGTCTGGGGGCAGGAGGAGAAGAGGATGATAGAGGATAAGATGGTTGGATGGATGACCAAATCGATGGACATGGGTTTGGTTGAACTCCAGGAATTGGTGATGGACAGGGAGGCCTGGCATCTTGCGGTTCATGGGGTCGCAAAGAGTCAGACCCAACTGAGTGACTGAACTGAACTGCCATGCCCCATCTTTTTTTCCCTTTTGTAGCAAACTTAGTCACTTATTCTCTCAGCTTATTGTAAAACTGTTCCAGTCTACCTTTCCCTTCTACTATGCCGTCCAGACTGCATTTGTCATCCGTGACAATGACCTTCACACTGCTAACTCAAATAGACAGTCTTTGGTCCTCATCTCATGCGACCACTCGACACAAGCAGGATCGCTTGACACTATTGATTATTTCCTTCCCCTCTGTATATTTTTCTCCTTTGATTTCAGTTGCTATATTCTCTCTAGCTTTCCTTCTTATCTCACTTTTAATTTTTTTCTCAGTCTCCTTTGCAATTCCTTTCTCTTCAGCCTGAATTGTTAATATGAGAGCACACCAGGACTGTTGTTGGATTTCTTTCCAATCTGTATTCACTTTTTAGACTATCTCATAAGGTTTCATGGCTGTAAATGTCATTAATATGCTGAGTGCATCCAAATATTTCTCTCCAACCCAGACTTCTCTCCCAAACATCAGGGTGTGTGTGTACAATTGCAGATCCAAAGCTGAACTCCTTCCCTCTAAAATCTGTAACGAATGCAGCCTTTCCCAACTCATTTAATACCAACTCTACCCTTCTATTTGCTTGAGTATAATTGTCTACTTTTTTCTTTCCTATCCTGAATGAAATCCTGTTATCTGAAACTTCAAAATATTTCTAATTCCATAATTTCTCACCACCTCTTTTGTATCCCCTGTGCTGTAAGGTACCATTATCTCTTACTTTGATTACTATACAGGAGTCTTCTGGGAGCTTCCCTGGTGACTCAGTGGTAAACAATCTGCCTGCCAATGCAGGAGACATAGGTTCGATCCCTGGTCTGGGAAGATCCCACATGCTCTTCCATAGAGAGGGTCATGGCTAAGTCTTTCATCACTGTTGAATCTTTGCTCATTTGTCAGCTTTCCAATAAAATCTAAACTGACCACCCTATTTAAAATTGCAACCCTAGTACCGTTTCAAGATTCCACACACTTCTCACCTTACTCTATTTACTCTATTTGTCCCTAACACATATAAATCATGTTATTTTCTGATGTTCATCTGTTTGTTATGCCTACTATTCATTGTCAGTCCCCTGACCCTACCCCACCCCACCCCTCACTGGAATGTATTCTCAGTGAGGGCAGGTTTTTTTTTAAAAATCTTTATTTATTAATCAATGTGCCATAAATCCTGAGAGCCATCCCCGACCATAGTAAGCATTCAATAAGTATTTATTGTTTGAGAACACAATAAGCAATCTCAGAGATATCCCCATAAATGATGTCTAAGCCTGTCTCAGAAAATCCAGGATCTCAAGGATATCCAGGATTCTTTGGAAACTGGGGACCTACACTAGGCTTTAGGAACCAGAGTACCTCTGACCATGCCTCTGTCTGATTTTCTCAGGAGTCGCATGTACCTTTTCTCATTATATCTATGCTTCATTGTTCTGTCTGTGTATTGACTTCCTCTATTTTCTTATAGTTATGATCTCTTTGTTTCTCTTCTCCCTTCCCTTTCCAAATCATGCCTTTTTCTTATTCTACTGGAGAATATACTGACTTAGTCTCTCAGTATTTGGATTTCAGTTTCTTAGAAAAGGAATATGTTTGATCCAACCAAGACATCTAACCAAGTATGATTAGCCATGGCTGAGATACAGGGGGCTTCCCTGGTGGCTCAGTGGTAAAGAATCCACCTGCAGTACAGGAGACGCAGGAGATGTGGGTACCATCCCTGGGTCGGGGGAGATCCCCTAGGGAAGAAAGTGTCAACCCTCTCCAGTATTCTTGCTGGGAAATCCCACAGACAGAAAGCCTGATGGGCTACAGTGCATAGGGTCAAAAAGAGTTGGACACAACTGAGTGACTAAGCATGAGAGCAAGAGATATGGATACCATCCAGGTTTCAGCCCAGGGTATAGAGAAAAGCAGTTCCCACTGAGGTTGACTTTGGATGGATAATGAGAGTTGCATGTTAAAATGCTCACTGTGGTTTCCCTGAAGGAGCTGGATCACAGCAGGGTGAGGGTGGAACTGGAAGCCACCTGGGTTTGTTGGTGTAATGTAAGTAAGAGATGAAGGGTGGGTTGTTGTTGTTTAGTCACTAAGCCATGTCCAACACTTTGAGACCCCATGGACTGTAGCCTGCCAGGCTCCTCTGTCCATGGGATTTCCCAGGCCAGAACACTGGAGTAGGTTGCCATTTCCTTCTCAAGGGGACCTTCCTGACCCAGGGACTGAACCCATGCCCCTGCATTGCAGGTGTGTTCTTTACCACTGAGCCACTGGGGTATCACATTTGGTAGATAGAAAACCCTAAATGTATCCATTACAATTATCATTTTTAATATAGTGTATCTCTATCACTAAAGTTGTGAAGATAGATGGAAAACAGATTTAGATCAAGTAGGGTCTCTTAGGTCACATTGCCACTTAAAAAAATTATTCTGAGTTTATTTATTATAACAGATCATAAAATTTGGTATCCAGTTAGCCTACTTAGTGATCTATTTGCTTAAATTTGAGTAGGTTTGCAAATTTTAAAAATGTGGAAGGACATCCATCCTCCTTTGTCTTCACCTGATTCTATTATGTGTATGTGTTTGGCTCTAAACTCTGGTTTTAAATTTCGTTTACTTCATCCTTGCTTTGTTACATCCATCCTTTGTTTGTTGTTGTTAAAACTGTATTATATCATGCTGCTGCTAAGTCGCTTCAGTCGTGTCCAACTCTGTGCGACCCCATGATGGCAGCCCATCAGGCTCCGCCGTCCCTGGGATTCTCCAGGCAAGAACACTGGAGTGGGTTGCCATTTCCTTCTCCAATGCATGAAAGTGAAAAGTGAAAGTGACGTTGCTCAGTCGTGTCTGACTCTTAGCGACCCCATGGACTGGAGCCCACCAGGCTCCTCCGTCCATGGGATTTTCCAGGCAAGAGTACTGGAGTGGAGTGCCATTGCCTTCTCCAATGTATTATATCATAGTGCCTTGTTATTTTGGAGAAACTTGAAGTTGACAATATAAGGAATGAGAACTAAAATAGTATGTCATTAAATTCATAACAGAAGTTTCTTTGAGTAAAATATTTTTGTAATATAAATGAAACACTTTTTGAAAGTTTTCCAACTGTGTAAAGCATGAACTTAGAGGACCTATTCCTTTGTACTATGAATACTAAACAATCTTCTATATGCTCTTGTACCTATTACAAAATAGTAAGTGACAAGTGTCCCATCTAAATAAAGAAACATCAGGATGTGTTCCTATCTGTGCATTTGTGTATGTTTGATGTGCAAGGAGATCCAACCAGTCCATTCTGAAAGAGATCAGCCCTGGGATTTCTTTGGAAGGAATGATGCTAAAGCTGAAACTCGAGTACTTTAGCCACCTCATGCGAAGAGTTGACTCATTGGAAAAGACTCTGATGCTGGGAGGGATTGGGGGCAAGAGGAGAAGGGGACGACAGAGGATGAGATGGCTGGATGGCATCACTGACTCGATGGACATGAGTCTCAGTGAACTCCGGTACTTGGTGATGGACAGGGAGGCCTGGCGTGCTGGGATTCATGGGGTCGCAAAGAGTCGGATACAACTGAGCGACTGATCTGATCTGATCTGATGTGGTTTGAGTCTAATACTTTTTTAAAAGTCAGTTATTAATCTGATAGATTTTAAACTTCATCCTTACTAAATATGCTTTTGTTTTATTTGTGGGAGTATTTTTTTAACACATGCTGATGATGAAACCATTGTTATCTTTCTAGATGTTAATCAACAGGGTTTACTTATTCATTCAAAAACCTTAATTTAGCACCTACTATGTACCAAGTCATATTCAAGGTGTCTTATATGCCACAGTGAACAAAATAGACACACTTTTACACTCCTTCCCTATAGGAATGTATGTTACAGTGTAGACACAGACAGTGGAATAGGCAAATTGAGAAGCTCATTTATGAATGATCATTTATAAAGAAAATTAAACAAAGTAAAAATGTAGACAGCTACTATTGTGGAGAAAAACTGTAACTGCTCAGGCAATGGCACCCCACTCCAGTACTCTTGCCTGGCAAATCCCGTGGACCAAGGAGCCTGGTAGACTGCAGTCCATGGGGTCATTAGGAGTTGGACACGACTGAGCAGCTTCACTTTCACTTTTCACTTTCATGCATTGGAGAAGGAAATAGCAACCCACTCCAGTGTTCTTGCCTGGAGAATCCCAGGGACAGGGGAGCCTAGTGGGCTGCCGTCTCTGGGGTCGCACAGAGTTGGACATGACTGAAGCGACTTAGCAGCAGCAGCAGGTCAGCATAAGACAAGGAGACCAGGCTTATGAGGAGGTCACTGATGCTGAAATCTGAATAAGGAATACAAACATCCGTGTGAAGGCAAATGCTAAGAGTTTGAGACAGAAGAGAGTTTCTGGTGCTCAAAGAGCAAAGAGAAGACAAATATAGTTTGTCTAAAAGAGCAAAGGAAAAGTAATAGAAGATGACTTCAGAGAAGTAAGCAGGGCCAGAGTCCATCATGTAAGGAGGTTTGTGTGTTTTATTGGTAAGATAAAATGAGAAGCCATTGGAAGATTTTGAGCAGAGTAACGTGGTCAGGGTTAATCTTTTAAAGCTCACTGACTACCCTTGATTGTAGCAGGAGAAGTGGGAGCTAGGAAACCAATTAGGCAGCTCTAGCAGTTTTGTAGGCATGAGATGATATGGTCATGGCTTATATTAGTAGTGAGAAATAGAATTACATAAGTATATTTTGAAGGTAGAGTCCAGAGAACACTTAGTAGTTTTATTTTGGACATATGGAAGTGAAGAGACAAATTTGCAGATAGAGATGCCTTAAGTCAGAGGAAAGATCAATTGTCTCAGATATTGACACCAAGATTATAGAGTCCCGTAACCCCTAGGGTACCCCTGATACCGCCAAATAAACCAAAAACACTCTTAGAAAGTATGAACTTTGTGTGTTCTTATATCTAATTACATATAAAGATATATATATATATATATATCCTAGGACATTCTTGAATTTTTAAGGAATTTTTCAGACTTTGGGGCAGAATTTCTCTCCCTGCCTGGAAGTGTGCTCCATGCATCAGAATCAGCTGGTACATTTATTAACGTGCCCTCACAGTTAGCCTCTCAGTAGGAAGGACCCAAGAATGGGCATATTTAATAGATGCTGGAGGTGATGTGTTGGTTTACTAAATTTGAGGACACTCCTGAGGTGAATTACTCTTTAAGTCCTAGAGCTATTGTGTTAAGTACCAATTTGCTGTGTTGATAATATTAGTCTTTTATGTTTCCCCTCTTATCATAAAAACCACCTGTATTGTAAAACCATAGTACTGTAAAGATAATATGGTTTGGATAAAACTGCCCCTTGAATTTGAAAACCATTTGAGTTCTTCTCCAGTATGAAAATTGCCCTATTATCTGCAATTGTACATCCTTGGGGACTAAGTACGTTTTAGTCATTTGGGTTTTTTTTCTTTGTTTTGCTTTATTAAATTTTTGTGGAGAGTTTGCTCCTGTGATGCATACTGAAGAATATCCAAATTCTGTGCAGAAGAATTATAATTAAAACTGGATTTGGACTACTAGGTTTAGTGTAAGCTGCCTTGTACACGGGCCTCCTTGATAGCTCAGTTGGTAAAGATCCACCTGCAAGGCGAGAGACCCTGGTTTGATTCTTGGGTTGGGAAGATCCGCTGGAGAAGCAATAGGCTACCCACCCCAGTATTGTTGGGCTTCCCTTGTGGCTCAGCTGGTAAAGAATCTGCCTGCAGTACAGGAGACTAGGGAGACCTGGGTTAGATCCCTGGGTTGGGAAGATCCCCTGGAGAAGGGAAAGGCTACCCACTCCAGTATTCTGGCCTGGAGAATTCCATGGACAAGTCTGTGGGGTCGCAGAGTCAGACACAACTGAGCAACTTTCACTTTCACCTTGTACATTGTACTTTGTACATTATTTTTTATATATTCAAGCAACTTGCATTGGACAAGCTAGATAATAAATATTCAAAATGCAAATGCTAGCACTGCAATTTAGGAGGCTGGCCACCACTTGCACAAACCACCTAAATACCCTTACCATCTTGAAAATTATGTTTATTTTTATATTAATTGGCTTGAAATCACTGACTTAGTTACCATTAACTTAAGACAAGCACAAAGCTTTTCTGTCTGTTAATAATGAATGGTGGAGAGAAGAGATTACCACATTTCTAACCAAAGTGGCCTTACCCAATTTGTAAAGCAATGCAATGGCACCTATGACCATCAGATTACTCCACAAGTATGGAAATGCACTTCTGTGATATTTAAGATTGAAACACTTAGGTGCAGGTAACAAATGTATCCAGAATATACATGTTTTGTGTATTCTTTGTTTTTTTTTTGTCCTGCACAAAGTCACTATTTCTGGTGATGGTTCTTGATTTTGAATTCTTTCAGATATGGGAATATGATTTCCACTTTAGCATTATCATCAAAACTTGCATGTTACTTAATTTGCTTGACTCCTAAAGCTTTTGAAAATCTTGACACTTGTTTGACTACCAAATATTTTGACTCCAGTACTGGTAGTATGGGACAAATAACCATTAAGTCCATTTCCTATCTTTGCTGCTCAGTTCAGACACTCCAAGAGAAAGAATAATACTCTATCATGTATTAAGGATTGTGCCTATTATTTACTTAAAATAGACAGTAAGTGATTTACCCACTTCTATATCCCTCAGAGTGAGTATTTAGTAGTTTTTGCATAGTAAATGAACAATCATTTCTAACTTGAATTGACCACAGAAGTTACATTTGGAGACTTTTTAATTTTACATATTTTAATTTTTATATAAAATATAAAAATATAAATTTTTATTTTTTTAATTGATGATAGTTGATTTACAGTGCTATATTAGTTTTAGGTGTTGCTGCTGCTAAGCCACTTCAGTCGTGTCCGACCGTGTGCGACCCCATAGACGGCAGCCCACCAGGCTCCCCTGTCCCTGGGATTCTCCAGGCAAGAACATTGGAGTGGGTTGCCATTTCCTTCTCCAATGCATGAAAGTGAAAAGTGAAAGTGAAGTCGCTCAGTCGTGTCTGACTCCTAGCGACCCCATGGACTGCAGCCTACCAGGCTCCTCTGTCCATGGGATTTTCCAGGCAAGAGTACTGGAGTGGGGTGCCATCGCCTTCTCCGTGTAGAACATAGTAATTTAGTATGCTTAGAGATTATACTCAATTTAGAATTATTATAAAATACTGGCTGTATTCCCTGTGCTGTACAAAATATTCTTGTATCTTATTTATTTTATACCTAGTATTAACAGTTTGTACCTCTTAATTCTTTTCCCATATCTTGCCCATCCCCCCATCCTCCTCTCCACTGCGTACCACCAGTGTGTTCTCTGTATCTATGAGTCTATTTCCGTTGTATTATACTTATTTGTTTATTTTATTTTTTTATATTCCACGTGTAAGTGATAGCATGCAATAGTTGTCTTTTATGTGACTCCATCACTAAGCATTACCATGCAGGTCCATCCATGTTGTTGTTCAGTTGCTAAGTTGTGTCTAATTCTTTCTGACACCATGGACTGCAGCATGCCAGGTTCCTCGGTTCTCCACTGTCTCCTGGAGTTTGCTCAAATTCTTGTCCATTGAGTCGGTGATGCTATTTAACCATCTCATCCTCTACCACCCATCCTCCTTTGCCTTGAATCTTTTCCCTAGCATCAGGGTCTTCTCTAATGAATTAGCTCTTTGCATCAAGTACCCAATGTATTGGAGCTTCAACTTCACTGACAGTCCTTTCAATGAGTATTCAGGGTTGATTTACTTCAGAATTGACTGGTTTGATCTCCTTGCAGTCTGAGGGACTCTCAGAAGTCTTCTTCAGCAGCACAGTTTGAAAGCATCAATTCTTCAGTGCTCAGCCTTCTTTATGTTCCAACTCTCACATCCATACATGACTAATGGAAAATACATAGCTTTGACTATACAGGCTTTTGTCAGCCAAATGATATCCCTGCTTTTTAATACATGGTCTAGGTTTGTCATAGCTTTCCTTCCAGGGTGCAAGCATCTTTTAATTTTCATGGCTGCCGTCACCATCTTCAGTGATTTTGAAGCCCAAGAAAATAAAATCTGTCACTGTTTTCACTTTTCCCCATTCTATTTGCCATGAAGTGATGGGACTGGATGCCATGATCTTAGTTTTTTGAATGGTGAGCCACATTTTCACTCTCCACTCTCCTCTTTCACCCTCATCAAGAGGCTCTTTAGTTCCTCTTCACTTTCTCCCATTAGAGTGGTATCATCTGCCACTTCAGTGGTATATCTGAAGTTGTTGATATTTCTCCTGTAAAGCTCTTACATATTGTTACAATAGCAAAGTTTAATTCTTTCTTGTGGCTGAGTAATATTCCCCTGTAAATATTTACCACATCTTCTTTATACATTTATCTGTTGATGGACACATGTTGCTTCCATATCTTGGCAATTGTAAATAATGCTGCTGTAAATATTGAGGGTGCATCTATCTTTCTGAATTAGAGTAAAAACTTTACCTTAACTGTGAATATCAATAATCAGAGTAATAATGGCCAGTAATCATTAAGCCAGTATGCTAATTGCTTTGCAATCATTTTCTCTAGTTCTCAGAACAAAATGAAAAATAGAAGTGGCATTCTTCACTTTTCTTAGAGAAGCTAGGCTTTGAAAGAAGGCAGTATCTGAATGAAAACCCATTTGTTTGTCCTACTGGACCATGTGCATTTCCAAGATAACAGGTTTATTTTACTTATTTCTGAATAATAAATTACCCTAAAGCTTAGCAGTTTAAAACAGCAGGCAATTATTATCCAAGAATTCCTCAGAGTCAGGAATCACAAGTGGCTGAGCTGGGTGATTCTGGCTCAGGGTTTCTCATGAGACTGTGGTCAGATTGTTCAACATTATGGTGTTGTCTCAGGACTCAGCTGGCAAGGACCTGCTTATAAGCTCACTCCCAGAGCTGTGACAGGTTCCTCACAGTGTTCCTGTTGGACTAAGGGCCTCGGTTTCTCTGGTTGTTGGCTGGAGGCTTCCCTCAGTTCCTTACCACATGAGTTGCTCCACGGGATAGCTGATGACATGATGGAGCAAGGAAACTGAAGAAGTGAAGGAAACAGAGATGGACAGAGAAAAGACAGCAAGAGTACTTCCAAGACAGAGCCTCGATGTCTTATAAGCCAATCCTGTCACTTCTGCTGTGCTCTCTATTCTGAAAGTGCATCACTAAATCTAGCCCACACTCCATGAGAAGAGAACTAAAGCTCCACCATTTGTGGGTAAGAATATCAAAGAGTCAGTGGCTATAACTTTAAAATTACCACAGCATGCTTATTCTCTCTTGAAAAAAAAAAAGAACTATATGAACAGAAGGATGTTGGACTTGGCTTGGCTGAATTTGGGTCATATCAGATAGTTATTTAGTTTTCAGTACCTTCCACATGTCATGCATTTCATCTTCGGGGTGAACATTTAAAAATTCTATTTAAAAAACAGTCCTTTTCTCAAACCCAGAATATAATCAATAGTTTAGAAAAGAGAAGATTTGCATAAATATCGGTCAAGGCTTTAGGCATTACTTGAGCTGTTTTCCTATATGGCAAGATGGAAATGTTTTATTCCATTTTAGAAGCCCCACATGTTAGTTCTTCAGCCCGCACTAATGAAGGCACTTTCAGGTTCTTGTTTATGTGAGTTATTTTACATAGACATTTAGAGGCCAATGAGGTCAGAAGTTCACTTTATTCACACACACACACACACACACCTTCCATTGTATTCACGTGCATGTTTCTTTTTTTAATTTAAAAATTTTTATTGGAGTATAGTTGCTTTACAATGTTGCGTTAGTTTCTACTGCATAACCACGTGAATCAGCTATGTGTATCCATATACCTTCTTGAGCCTCCCTCCCACCCATGCCACCCTTCTAGATCATCACAGAGCTCGGAGCTGAGCTCCCTGTGCTGTACAACCTCTCCTTCCCCCATGAGTTCACAAGTCCATTCTCTTAAGCCTGCACCTTTATTCCTGCCCTGCAAATAGGTTCATCAGTATCATTTTTTTAGAATCCATATCTATGCACTAATATATGATATTTGTTTTTCTCTTCATTTTTTAAAAAATACTCAGATTTCACTTTGCCAAAGAAGAGGCTAATGATTTACATTTAATGGCTTCAAATTATATGTGTATGTGTGTGTGTATATATTTATATACGTAAATATATAAACTTAGTCTAAGAAATAAAAATGACCTTTCAATGTTCCTAGCTATTCAAAAGTAAATTATTTTTATTTGTAATATAGAGAAAAATATGATTGCTAGTTTTGGGTATTTAATAACTTAGTAAATTGAATTATTTGTGGTTTTCCTCAAATAACATAATTTCAGATTAGCATTACTATAGCATGCTCAGTCTCTAAGTCACGTCCTACTCTTTGTGACCCCATGAACTGCAGCCCGCAGACTCCTCTGTCCATGGGATGTTCCAGGCAAGGATACTGGAGTAGGTTGTCATTTCCTTCTCCAGGGAATCTTCCCTACCTAGGGATCAAACTTGTGTCTCTTATGTCTCCTGCATTGGCAGGCAGATTCTCTACCACTGTGCCACCTAGGAAGCCAATTTCAGATTAGAAATACTCTAAAGCAGTGATTCTCAGTGTGTGGTCTAGAGTGTGGGGAGTACTGAGACCCCTTCAGAGTGTCCTTGAGGTCAGAGCTCCATTTGTAATACCAAGACTTTATTTGCCTTCTTCACTTTCATTCTTTCAAAATGTACAGTCGTGTTTTCCAGAGGCCACATTATCACAGCCACTGAAGGCAAAAGCAAACATGAGAATCCAGCTAATTTCTGTTAAGCCAATCATTAAAGAGATCTACAAAAATATGAAACAATGCCAGTCTTCTCAATAATACTTTCTTCTTTGTAAATATTGTAATTATTCATAATAATATTATTTATATTGACATGTAATGGAATCATTACTATTACTTTAAATGAATTGATGAATTTTTAGATGTCTCAGTGTCATTTTATAACATTATAAGTATCATGGTACGACCCCACAAACAAAAGCTCTGGAGACAGAAATGGCAACCCACTCCAGTGTTCTTGCCTGGAGAATCCCAGGGACGGGGGAGCCTGGTGGGCTGCCGTCTATGGGGTCGCACAGAGTCGGACACGACTGAAGCAACTTAGCAGCAGCAGCAGCAGTCATTTTTCAGGGTACAAAGGGATTCTGAGGTCAGAAATTTGAGGATGGCTGTTTTAGAAAAACAGCTTTATTTTTCAGCTATAGAATCTAAGTTCCAAAGAGAATATGATGTGCCCAAAATTCTACAGCTCATATGTAGCAGCACTGGAACGGAAATCCAGGTAGATCTCCTGATTTGGGTTATGCCATATGGCTCAGCCTATAATATTCATAAAACCAGTAGGAGATGCTATGAAGTAATGCCCAAAGATGAATATGAATGTTAACCTGGAAATACAGATACAGATTCTATTCTATAAAGAAAAATGTTTGCTCTTCTATTTTCTCCAGGACCTAGTGTTTTCTATTAGCTGTTGCTATTTAACAAGCTACCCCCCAAAACCTAGTGAACTAAAACAAGTACTGTTTATGATTGCTCAGGGGGCTGCAGGTCATCTGGGAGGCTCTGCTGCTCTGAGCCAGGCTTAGCCTGCATGTGTGGTCCTCACGTGCTGACTGCTGTGATGGGGTGAGTGGGTCACATGTCGTTCATCCTCCATGGGTTATCCAAGTGCTATTCCCATGGAGACAGCAGGATTCCAACAAAGCCAGGGGAAACTGCCAAGCCTCCAGTAGCCCAAGCTCAGAACTAGCTCACCATTGCCCCTTTGATTAAAGCAAGTGGCAAGGGCAGCTCAGACTCAAGATGTAGGGAGATACTTCACTCACTTTTTTTTTTTTCTTTTTTTTTTTTAATTTTATTTTATTTTTAAACTTTACATAATTGTATTGGTTTTGCCAAATATCAAAATGAATCCATCACAGGTATACATGTGCTCCCCATCCTGAACCCTCCTCCTTCCTCCCTCCCCATACCATCCCTCTGGGTCGTCCCAGTGCACTAGCCCCAAGCATCCAGTATCGTGCATTGAACCTGGACTGGCATCTCGTTTCATACATGATATTTTACATGTTTCAATGCCATTCTCCCAAATTTTCCCACCCTCTCCCTCTCCCACAGAGTCCATAAGACTGTTCCATACATCAGTGTCTCTTTTGCTGTCTCGTACACAGGGTTATTGTTATCATCTTTCTAAATTCCATATATATGCGTTAGTATACTGTATTGGTGTTTTTCCTTCTGGCTTACTTCACTCTGTATAATAGGCTCCAGTTTCATCCACCTCATTAGAACTGATTCAAATGAATTCTTTTTAATGGCTGAGTAATACTCCATTGTGTATATGTACCACTGCTTTCTTATCCATTCATCTGCTGATGGACATCTAGGTTGCTTCCATGTCCTGGCTATTATAAACAGTGCTGCGATGAACATTGGGGTACACGTGTCTCTTTCCCTTCTGGTTTCCTCAGTGTGTATGCCCAACAGTGGGATTGCTGGATCATAAGGCAGTTCTATTTCCAGTTTTTTAAGGAATCTCCACACTGTTCTCCATAGTGGCTGTACTAGTTTGCATTCCCACCAACAGTGTAAGAGGGTTCCCTTTTCTCCACACCCTCTCCAACATTTATTATTTGTAGACTTTTGGATCGCAGCCATTCTGACTGGTGTGAAATGGTAACTCATAGTGGTCTTGATTTGCATTTCTCTGATAATGAGTGATGTTGAGCATCTTTTCATGTGTTTGTTAGCCATCTGTATGTCTTCTTTGGAGAAATGTCTATTTAGTTATTTGGCCCATTTTTTGATTGGGTCATTTATTTTTCTGGAGTTGAGCTGTAGGAGTTGCTTGCATATTTTTGAGATTAGTTGTTTGTCCGTTGCTTCATTTGCTATTATTTTCTCCCATTCTGAAGGCTGTCTTTTCACCTTGCTGATAGTTTCCTTTGATGTGCAGAAGCTTTTAAGGTTAATTAGGTCCCATTTTTGAAAGGAGCTGCAGTGTTATGGTGCAAAGGAGCATGGACACAGTGAGAGGAGTAATTACAGATGGATTTCCATAACATTTCAGAATAATTTAAAAATAATGACATCGAATAATGTTATGAGGTGGTAAATATAGTAATAGGAATTGGACTCAAGTCTACAGAGGATTTAGTTCAAATCTCATTTCTGACGTTTGAGCACTTACCCTCTTTAAATTGTAGCGCCTTCTGTAAAATGGGGATAGTAACAGTTTCTACCTCAAAGGGCTTAAATGAGATGATGCTTGTGAAACACTTGGCTTCACACAGGAAATGCTTTTAAAATGTCATCCAGTAGTGATTTTTAAAATACCGTGCATTCATTCAGCTCAAAGGATTCTTCCTGACCCTCCCCCAGACGAAATAGCAATGCCATGTTGATGGGTGTATGCCTGCAGAACAGCTTGTGTGCCAGTCAGCCCCAGAGGCCTCCTTCCTGCTCTTCACATAAGCCCTCTCACTCACCACAATTCTATTTCATCTCAGCAAATGTACTAAATATCTGGTATTGGCCACCTTTCTGCTCCAAGCCATCGTTACAAATTTGAGAAATGTGTGTTCTCTGTTTAAATAAGAACCCACAGTTGAGTATAGGAGGTGGATTCCTTAATAGATAACATTTAAATTATACAGAGTTCTAACAGAAGAGATTATGCGGGCACAGAAGGAGTTCCATATATGGAGTTTGAGAGCAGTACTTTTTTGGGTTTTTTTGGTTTGTTTTTTAGTCAGAACACATGCTAATAATTCGTATCACAGCTCAGCCACTCTTTTAGACCAAAAATTCTTCTGCAAGCCCATCCTGACATCCTTAAATGTGCACATCCTCAGCTGACCTTCCATCACAAAGAAGGTACATGGAAGAACGGATTAAGATGGAGAAGCTCTGCCAACTTCCAGCATCAGTAAGCAAGGCCCACACTTCCTCTGCCACCCCTGTTTAGAAAGCAGATGGGCTGGTGTAACAGTTGATGGCATTTTATTGTACAGCTGTGCATATCTACTAAGCCATTCAATTGGCCTTGTTAAATTTAAACATCTTCCATTATCACTCTTGAGTTAACAAACACTTTGGTGTGACCATATCCCTTTTTCACCAGGGACCATTATTCCATTTGAGCAAGAGGTACTGGCTGCTTCTGGAAACTATTGTGGCAAATTGGTTTCCAAAATCTGTCAGCCCAGAGAAAGTCATTACCAGAGGGCCATGGCCATTCTAAGAATAATTTTCTTCAGCAAAGAATGATGGTATATATTAAAAGTCAGCAACGTCAGGAAGTTTCTTTCAACATAGGGTCTTTGCTTGAACTTGGTACTCCCTTTTATGAACTGGTACAAGGAGCACTGAATATTCATTGGAAGGACTGATGCTGTAGCTCCAATACTTTGGCCACCTGATGCTAAGAACTGACTCATTGGGAAAAGACCCTGATGCTGGGAAGATTGAAGGCACAAGGGGACAACAGAGGATGAGATGCTTGGATGGCAACACTGACTCCATGGACATGAGTTTGAGCAAGCTCAGGGAGATGGTGAAGGACAGGGAGGCCTGATGTGCTGCAAACCATGAAGTCACAAAGAATCGTACACCACTAAGTGATTGAACAACAACCAGGAACACTGCCTTTTTTAATGATTTTGAGGCTGGTACATGGGAGTGATATGTCCCAAAATATAAACAGTGTGCATGGCTTCTGTTCATCACTACTCTCTCAAAGGGAGCAGGGATCTGGTGGGCCACAGCTAATGGATAGCATGTGTGTGTGCTAAGTCACTTCGGTTGTGTCTGACTCTTTGTGATCCCAAGAACTGTAGCCCACAAGGCTCCTCTGTCCATGGGATTCTCTTGGCAAGAATACTGGAGTGGGTTACCATTTCCTTCTCCAGGTGATGTTCCTGATCCAGGGATCGAACCTGTGTCTCTTACCTCTCCTGCATTGGCAAGTGGATTGTTTACCACTAGCAACCCACTCCAGTGTTCTTGCCTGGAGAATCCCAGGGACGGGGGATCCTGGTAGGCTGCCGTCTATGGGGTTGCACAGAGTCAGACACGACTGAAGTGACTTAGCAGCAGTAGCAGCAGCAGCAGCAGCAACACCTGGGAAGCCATGTCACATGTCAAACAGTTTGATTCAGAATTTTTGTACACATGCCACCCTTAGTAAAATATGTATTAAGTAGGAGAAGTGCTAGAGAGAAATTATCAGTCATGGTTCTTCAGCCTCCAGGTTAGTCTACTGACGAAGACCAACACATCCACAGATCCTCTATTGCAAAACTGGTGATGAAGAATATGAATAAGGATTCTAGCACAGTGCCATGGAAAACCTCAGGGGAAAAAAGAAAAAAAATCCCCACTGAGGGAAGATGAGACCATGTCTTGAGAAATATGGAAGTTGAAATGGGCCCTGAAAGTATGCAGAAATGTGATGTGAAAGATAAAGCTATTGCAAGTAACTTCATAATTTGAACCAAGGCTAGGCAGTCAAAGTGTTACTAATGACTGTGGGCAGAAGACCGGCTTTAAAAGAGGTAGAAATATAACAAATGAGGCTACAATAAACAGTTCTGAATGCCTGACTAAGAATTTGCATTTAATTCTGAACCTGCTGGGAAGGCCATCAAGAAATTCTCCATATATTTTTGTTTGCCTTTTAAGGCATAGAAGAAGCATCATCAACTTCTTTGTAAACAAAGAAATGATAGCAGCATGTTCAGTGTAGATTAGAGGAAGGGGCAACACCTAAAAGGTTGTTGACTAGTCCATTGAGGAATAAAAATAAAAGATGCAAAGATCTAATGCAAGAGTAGAATAGCGTTAAATATTCAAAGAAAACTTGAATGAATACAATTTTGCAGAAAACCTTTAGATGTAGCCCCATCTTCCTTTCTCTTCTATTATTTCATTATTGGTGAACATAGGTCATAGATTATTAAAGAAAACCAGACCTTGAAAAGTGGTGGCATCAGAAGTATCACCTCTTGTCCCTTATAAGAGAGGAAGAACTGGGAAAAGATACTTTAATTTTGGAGCTTATAAAAACTTAATGCAGAAGCAACTTTGTTCTCTGGGTCAGGATAGATACCAGATATGCCTTTCCTGACTCCCATGGCAAAGTAAATGAATTTTTCTCCATAAAAACTCATACTCAGTTGCTATCCAAAGGATGGTCCATGAACAAACAGCATCATTTCTACCTAGGATTTGTTAGAACTACAGAATCTTAGGCTCTACCTACTTAATCAGTGTTTGCATTTTAGCAAGATTTCCAAGTGACTTCTGTGCATACTAAATTTGAGAAGCACCAGCTTGTTTGTTTGTTTGTTTGTTTGTTTGTTTTTCTTAGCTAAAGGTTCTCTTTTCTGTATTGCTTCAGGATTTAGGGCTCATGCATGTGGAAAAATCAGGGTTGGGAGATGGAGAGGAATCCTAGTAACCATAACCCAGTCAAGTTCTCCTTTCAAGACAGAACCATTTTAAAGAGTTTAAGGCAGTGTCTGACACAGAAGGCTTTGTAAACCACAGCTACTGTTATGATTGTTGTGGCTGTTTTTGCCTATTATTATTTTCAATTGCTTTCTCATGTCTGAAATATTATTTTAATTGCTTTAACTTTCCAATCACAGGGAAGCTTAAGAAACACTTCATGGAGCTAAACTGGCAGAAA
This sequence comes from Bos indicus x Bos taurus, assembly GCF_003369695.1. Taxonomy (NCBI): domain Eukaryota; kingdom Metazoa; phylum Chordata; class Mammalia; order Artiodactyla; family Bovidae; genus Bos; species Bos indicus x Bos taurus. The sequence goes on from NC_040082.1 coordinate 37,637,221, forward strand.
GACCTACCACTTCACCCTGCTCCATACAGAGACAGTAAATACTGAGTTTTGCATTGAAATCCAATAAAGAAATGATCTTTAAAGTACAATATCTGATATTTTGCTTGATTATGATCGATTTCCTATTCTCTTACATCATACAATTTGAATTTGAAAATGGTAATAACAAAAAACTCAGTTATCTCTGATGTGGGACAAATTTTGGGTCATGACTTGATGATGTCCTCACTAAGGTGCCACTAGGTAATCAAGTCTGACCCATCCTAGGCCAATTATTTGAGGCTGCTCGAGGTCTAGAAACAATCTGACAGCAGAACATTTGTGTCTGGCAGTCCATCTTAAAGAGCAGAGTGAAGAATAAGGTGCAATTAAGGAGTCAGAGCAATCACTCAGAGTGTCTTGGAAACACTTTCATTGCTGAATTTGAAGAGCTGTGGCTGACAAGTGAGTTTCTCTCTCTCTCCCTCTTGAAAGATCCCTGTAACTTTAATTGACTGTACTCAATTGCACCTTTGCACTTATGTACAGGCCTCTGCATGGAGTAGAGTCCATTCTGATTATGGACTGATAGACTTCTAATCTGGTCACTGAGTTAGTCGTGAGAAGAATGTTTGCATTCTTGTTCTCATCCTAAATGGCAGTACAGTTGACCCTTGAACAACACAGATGTTAGGGGCCCACCTGTCAACACAGTTGAAAATCCCCCTCTAATTTATAGTCGGCTCTCCGTATCCACAGTTCTGCATCCTCAGTTCCACATCCATGGATTCAGCCAACCATGGATCATGTAGTATTATAGTATTTCCTATTGAAAAACAATCCATCTACAAATGGACCTATTCAGTCCAAACCATGTTGTTTAAAGGTCAGCTGTACTATGTAGCTGTTGCTGTGTTGAATCAATGGAGACAGAATACAGATAACTACCTAAGAACATTTAACAGTCCAATTGGCAAAGTTAAAGTAAGTATCAGGAGAATAATAAATTGCTTTAATTTTCCACTGGGAAAAAAATGGCACCATTGATAATTCAGTTAATTCTTCTAAATATTCTCATCAGCCTCCACTGTTTAATATCTTGGTACAGGTTCATATTTTTGGCATATTAATATCCTTATAAAATATAATATTTACTTAGTAGATAACAAAATGAATATATAAACTATAACTAAAATAAGGAAAAAGCTTATTTAAGTGCCATGTTACATAGTTAGATATGTAAGAGTTGTGAGAACCTGTTCAGCTATTTCATAAATGTTTTTAAAATGGTGTATTTTCCTCCTTAGATCTCATTTAGTTAGTACATACATTTACCAATATCTATCATTCATGTCTACATAGATTTACAGATTAACATATTTGTCCTTCCTGATCAGGGTTTAGTAACATTTCATGCAGTTTTAATTCCTCCTAGATAAATTTCAATAAATTTGTATTTTGGTTTATCTGTAAGCCATCTGAATTGATGTGTGTTATGTTTTAATGATAACAATTCAATTTAATCACTCAGTTTCTAGAATCCCATGAATAAAATATAAAAGATGAATTTACCTTGCAAGACACTAATGAGGAGCATCAGTGCATCTCTTGCTTCTGATATCCTTTAAAAGATATCTAATTATTTTTTACTCATTATCATTATGAAAGCTGTAAAGTCAGGTCTTACGTATTTGCATATGTTTTCTTTTATTTTTTAATCACATTGAGAGACTGCTAAATATTCCTTCAGAGAAAATTCAAAGAAAGGAAGAAAACTAGGTCTGCTTTCAGCTAATCCTATACAGTATGTTGAGCTGGCTTTTGAACTTGACCACCCTGGCACTGTTATGGATTGTCGTTCTTTCATCTACAAAAATCAATGATGCAGGAGTTTAGATTTGCTTTCCATTTACAATATTCTATACTTGGTTAGCCCAAAATGAAGGCAAGAAGGTTGGGTTTTTAAGCCAGCAGTAGCCAAGGAGTATCTACAATATACTGCTCCATTGTGTCAGATGCCATAATCTCAGTCATCAAAATAACCTTCAAATGTTTTGACTATCACTTTGGACAGTCCTATAAATGTCACTGAGCAGCTAAGTTTTCTCACTGTGAAAATGCTTATATGTTTTTATGAAATAGCAAAGTGGCATGTAACCAAATACACGTTTTCATTTATTTTAAATAATTCTTGTTTAAAAAGAAAGTATTAAATTTTGAGCACTATCTACCAGGTACTTTTCTAAAGTGTTTTACAAGGAACAGTTTATTGTTCGTGCTTAACAACTCTGTGACATAGATATTACTATTAATATCTCAATTTTCGTGTGAGAAAATTGAGGATCAAGAGAGGTTAGGTAACTTCAGTTCAGTTCAATTCAGTCACTTAATCGTGTCTGACTCTTAGCGACCCCATGGACTGCAGCATGCCAGGCTTTTCTGTCCATCACCAACTCCCAGAGCTTGCTCAAACTCCTGTCCATTGAGTCAGTGATGCCATCCAACCATCTCATCCTCTGTCATTCCCTTCTCTTCCTGCCTTCCGTCTTGCCCAGCATCAGGGTCTTTCCCAATGAGTCAATTCTTTGCATCAGGAGGGCAAAGTATTGGAGTTTCAGCTTCAGCATCAGTCCTTCCAATGAATATTCAGGATTGATTTCCTTTAGGGTGGACTGGTTGGATCTCCTTTCAGTCCAAGGGACTCTCAAGAGTCTTCTCCAACACCACAGTTCAAAAGCATCAATTCTTCGGCGCTCAGCTTTTTTATGGTTCAACTCTCACATCCATACATGACTACTGGAAAAACCATAGCCTTGACTAGATGGACCTTTGTCGACAAAGTAATGTCTATGCTTTTTAATATGCTGTCTAGTTTGATCATAGCTCTTTTCCCAAGGAGTAAGCGTCTTTTAATTTCATGGGGGCAGTCACCATCTGCAGTGATTTTGGAGCCCAAGAAAATAAAGTCTCTCACTGTTTCCCCATCTGTTTGCTGTGAAGTGATGGGACTGGATGCCATGATCTTAGTTCTTTGAATGTTGAGTTTTAAGCCAGCTTTTTCACTCTCCTCTTTCACTTTCAAGAGGCTGTTTAGTTCTTCTTTGCTTTCTGCCATAAGGGTGGTGCCATCTGCATATCTGAGGTTATTGATATTTCTCCTGGCAATCTTGATTGCATCATGCCTGGCATGAAGATTGCATCTTTATCCAGCCTGGCGTTTTGGATGATGCACTCTGCGTATAAATTCAATAAACAGGGTGACAACATACAGCCTTGACATACTTCTTTCCCAGTTTGGAACCAGTTTGTTGTTGCATGTCCAACTGTTGCTTCTTGACATGCCTGCAGATTTCTCTAGCTGATAAGGTGGTAACTTGCCCAACTAATATATAAGGAGAAATGTATAATGAAGGATTTTTCTATTATACTCAAGGGCTATGTTATCATCAGGTGACTTTTATTGAATTCACTCAGAAGATATTTATTTAAGGCCAGGTACTCTATGTGCCAGGTACTCTGCTAGAATCAAGAGACAGTTATGTCTCTTCACAATGCCAATCATCTGGATAGACAACCATTGTTCAAATCCATATATATATAAATAATTGTTCAGTAATTGCTGCCAAGTGCCTGTTCTCTGCAAGGTATTGTCTAGCAAGCACTATGTAAAATATCTTGCATTTTGACAAAAACCTATATTTTATTATAATGTTTCTACCTATTAAAAAACCATTAGGCTTCTCTTCTTCAACTGTATTGAAATAACATTGATACTCCATGCCTCTCTGCAAAGTTTCTGTTACAAGATTTGTAGTGATGAACAAAAAAAGATAAATACTGAAATTTTTTACTTTAAAAATTTATTTTAAATCAAGGTTTTGGATGAAGAAAGGAGACTAGAGGACCAGAAACACACTCTTTACTAGTTTAGATTGAGTCCTCTATTGCAGTGGTCCCCAACCTTTTTGGGACCAGAGCCCAGTTTTTTGGAAGTCAGTTATTCCGTGGACCAGGGGCAGAGGAGATGATTTGGGGATGATTCAAGCACGGTACATTTATTGTGCACTTTATTTCTATCATTGTTACATTGCGATGTATGGAAAAATACTTATACAAATCGTCATAATGTGTGAATCATATCATCAGGCATTAGATTCTCAAAAGGAAAACGCAACCTAGATCCCTCCTATGCACAGTTCATAGTAGGGTTTGTACTCCTAGGAGAGCCTCCACTGATCTGACAGGAGGCGGAGCTTAGGCAATAATGCTTGAGATGGGGAGAGGCTGTAAATACAGATGAAGTTTAGCAGGCTCACTGGCCGCTCACCTCCTGCTGTGCAGCCCACTTCTTAACAGGCCACAGAGTTGGGGACACTGCTCTACTGGAAATACTGAGTTGACTTTTCTCTTGTCCTATTCTTTTGAAGATGGCTGCATTCTAGAAAACTATTGCCTTCTTGTTTCATAAATACTTTTTTCATGTGTATACACAGATTCAGTTCTATAATACATTTCTAGCTATCTGGCTTGAAATTAGGAGTAAGTTGACCTTCTTTTGTTATTTTAAGTTGTTTTATGGAAGGTGGGAATGTCATCGACTCTAAACAGTTTTATAACTGAGAAATGTATTTCGATAACCAATGAGAAATGGGATTAAATTTGAGTCAAAGTCCTGGACTGTGAGTGTTCCCATAGCCACCTTAGGAAAATTTTGCCATTTAGAAAAAGAGTAGTTATCCTTTGGGACAGACAGCTGAGTTCTTAGATTTAGGTGGAGAATATTAATGGAGTAGATTATTAAGGAGTGAGCTCTTTTCTGAGAATCTGCTTGCTATGCCATTTACTTAAAACCTAGGCTTTCCTTTAAAATCATGAAAAACTTACTTTTAAATCATGCTTTTAAGTGAAAAAAAGACATTCTCTAACAAAATAAAGGACTCTATATGTAATCATGCTGATAAAAATGTTGGTGATGTATAATCTATTTAAACTCCACAATTTTTATTACAGTTTGTGATGTTTGCAAATAAATGTGCTTCCATGCATGCTTAGTCGCTTCAGTCGTGTCTGACTCTTTGTGACCCTATGGATTATAGCCTGCCAGGCTCCTCTGCCCATGGGAGTGGGTTGCCATGCCCTCCTCCAGGGGATCTTCCCAACCCAAGGATCGAACCTTCATCTCCTCTATTACAGGTGGATTTTTTTTACCACTGAGCCTCTGGGGAAGCCCTGGCAAGTAAATAACCCTTTTAAAATCATTAGCTATTGTCCAAAAACCTATCATTATGGAATCACAAGTTCAAGTTCTCAGTAACTGTTCCAGGAAAACTACATTTCTATTATCACACAAAGATGACTGCTCTTTTGAATAAAGAGAACTTCATATTTCTAGAAAAGTTAAGACATTGCCTGACATTGCTATGATTTACACAGATTCTCAAATAGAGGGTACTGTAATTCTTTGAAAAATAATTTGCTTCCACTTTTTCAGAGATTTGACTTTCTCTCTGGCAAAATGTGGTTAATTAGAAATCTCAAGAACTAAGAACTAGAGGATTGGCATTCTAGTCCTCAGTGTTACACTAACTAGTCACATGTCAAAAGGCAAAGAACTTAAACTTAAAACAAGTCTTTGTTTTCTAAGTCTTTTAAGTCTTAAAAAAGTCTTTGTTTTGTTGCTTTTGAAATTGGGGAAAGCAATATATGTTCTCCAAGCTTCCCTTTTGGCTCAGCTGGTAAAGAATCTGCCTGCAATACGGGAGATCTGGGTGTGATCCCTGGGTTGAGAAGATCCCCTGGGGAAGGAAAAGGCTACCCACTCCAGTATTCTGGCCTGGAGAATTCCATGGATGTGCAGTCCGTGGGGTCACAAAGAGTTGGACACAACTGAGTGACTTTCACTTACTTATAGCTCCTGCTAAGTCGCTTCAGTTGTATCCGACTCTGTGTGACCCCAGAGACGGCAACCCACCAGGCTCCCCCGTCCCTGGGATTCTCCAGGCAAGAATACTGGAGTGGCTTGCCATTTCCTTCTCCAATGCATGAAAGTGAAAAGCGAAAATGAAGTTGCTCAGGTTGTCTACTTGAAAGTTATACAGTCGTGTCCGACTCCTAGCGACCCCATGGACTGCAGTCTACCAGGCTCCTCCTTCCATGGGATTTTCCAGGCAAGAGTACTGGAGTGGGGTGCCATTGCCTTCTCCACTTATAGCTCCTAGACTTGTAAAAATTCAGCTATCTGGATACAGATGTTCTTTGAAGAGATCAATGTGATAAACAAATATACTGTGTGCTTTGAGGGGGGGATTTATGGGGGCTGGATGAGTTTGTATAATATTGGTATTTGCTGGATTTCACTGCATGCTTCCCTCTACATCATTGTTTACAATATAAAATGTGTCTATTCATTGCAGTTATGTTTATGCTTACTAATTAGTTATTAGTTAGCTTCCTTTGTGGTTCAGCTGATAAAGAATTCGCCTGCAATGAGGGAGACCTGGGTGTGATCCCTGAGTTGGGAAGATCCCCTGGAGAAGGGAAAGGCTGCCCACTCCAGTAATTTGGCCTGGAGAATTCCATGGACTATATAGTCCATTGTGTCACAGAGTCAGACACAACTGAGAGACTTTCACTTTCATTAATTAGTAAATGTGTGTTTGCCCCACTCTGTCCCATGTATTGAAAGGATCATTATCCTTTTATTATTTTATAAATAAAATGTTTTTATTATATAGCAAGTCTGCACTGACAAGCATAGTAGGTGTCCAATAAGTAATTGTTGGATGAATGTAACCAAACCCCTTAAATGTGCTATGCCTTTGCAGTGTACACTATTCATTTGTACTTATGCTCTTAAAACTCCTGGAATTAATGTTGATATAAATTTTTAGGGAGTTCTTTGGAATTTAGATATGCTACACAGTCAAATTTAGAGATCACGTCTGTGAATATTAAAAAAGTTAGTGGCTCACTTCTTCATAATCACTCCTTTTCCGACTTGAAATCCAGATATTTTGTATTGGCAGGAGAGGGTTCAGTACTATTCAATGCTGACTGATAAATGATTTTCCTCTTCTTTTCTTCTCTTAGAGTACCATCCAGGGCTAAGTGATAACATGATAATGTTTGAGAGAATGAGATTCGTAATCAGATAAACCTAGGTTCAAGTCCCAATGATACCACTTCCTAGTTACAAGACTTAATACAAGCTGTTAATTTCTCTAAGCCTATTTCTGTAATGTGGGCCTAATTATTCTTCCACAGTGGGATTATTGTGAGGATTAAAGGTGGCAATATACTTAAAGTGCTTGGTATGATACCTAACACATAATAACCTTTAGCTGTAGCTATTATCCTTTACATAGTTCATCTTCTAAACAGTTTTTGTTTCTATTTTGTCTGTCTCCTGTGTATCTGTGTATGTGTTTCCTTTTACAGATGGATATACAACCGATGACATTGAGTTTTATTGGCGTGGGGATGATAACGCAGTGACAGGAGTAACCAAGATTGAGCTTCCACAATTCTCTATTGTAGATTACAAACTGATCACCAAGAAGGTTGTTTTTTCCACAGGTTTGTATCAGGGGAAATGGTTAAGAGAAAAGGGGCTTTATCATATTTTGCCAGAAGAGTTCATTTATATCAGGATTGGGTCCCAGGAAAGAATGGGGACTCTAGAAGACTTAGGTCTGTGAAAATGCTCAGTTCCCCAACAGGCCCATTTGGAACCCATCCAGTTATTTTCAAGAAGGTACCCACAGCAAAGCGAATGTGTCTCATATATTAGAGGAGGGAATAAGGGTTAGAGATGGCGTATGGAGAGAAATGACCCAGAAACAACCTGGGTCAGAGCTGTCCCCCTGGCATAATGCATCTCACAGAACTGATTATAATTGTTTGAAACACACTGAGGACAGCCAAGTCACAGTTTGCACAGGTCTGACCACAGTGAAGTTCTCTAAAGACAATAGGATAGGAGGATTTCACATTTTTCTCAGAGGGCAGGACTTTCCTTATGTAGCCTTACCTACTGTTCGAAGCTCAAAGATTTTCCAGATATTTAGAGTGTCTCGATGCCTTTACCATCTTACTCTTCCAGAACTGAGGTCAGGCTGGTTTTAGTCAGCAGTTTTCTCCATACTCATTAAAAGAAAATTAATAAGCCCCCAGGAATATACCTCTTTTATTTTTCTTATTGAAATGAATTCCTCAAGCACAGAAATAGGTAGTACTATAACTGTAGATCTTGAATTGTCCTTCTGCTAAGGACTCAGGCACTTCCTGTCCCTGAAAACTACTTCAACCAAGAATACAAAATAGCCTCCAGCTTTGCAAAGAGAACAACAGAAACTTTTCCTAGATTTGAGGTCCTCTGAACCCCTGAGACACTATGGAAATGAGTTTCTACTTAAAATATTTTTTCTTTAATATTAACATACTTGCTTCAGCCCATGAGGGCTAGACAAGGCTTTCTTTCAATTAGTAAGAATATTCTCCCCTGCCCTACATGTACACACCCTGTTTATCAGTGTGACTTTTTTATGTTTTAAGACCATGTTCTGTTACGTGTCTTGTTTAAAATATAATTCCCTAGATTCCCACCATCAAAGGACCCAGTTTCAAGAATCTGATCCTTTAGTTATATCCCCCACAAATATTCCTCAGGAAAAGTGACTCTCCATCCATATTTTGGTGGGTCAGGAATCCCTTTGTAACTTTGATGGACGCAATGAAATCAGATAAAATACTGCATCACAAAATTTCAGGGAGTTGCTATACCAACTGAAGCCTTGCCACTGATCCTCACCTTAACATGCATCCAGGGGCTTGTTGAAGAGATGTCTTACGCTACAGTCAGAGTGTGCATCGTTATTCTTATGTATAAAAATGTACAGGATGGACTTGCTGAGAAACAATTAAAAGGGGAACAAAGGGACTGTCTCAAAGTGTCTTATCATTACAATCGTAGAGAATGTAAACCTTTGATTCAGTGTAGGAGGCTGAGCAGGGAAGAGCTGGAATTCTTTTAATTACTGGTGAGGGTGGGATATAGTCAACACTGAGTAAGTCTTGCTAATTAAAAGCCCTGTTTGCTCAACTACTTTTGTATAAGGAAGTGCCCTTCACCAGAAGCTAAAATTGAATTTAGGGAAGATATAGAAACTGTTTATGGGTCTTTAAAGGAAAGTATCCTATAAATACTGACTGATAATGATGATGTTTTAAAATTGTCTTTCTAGGTTCCTATCCCAGGTTATCCCTCAGCTTTAAGCTTAAGAGAAACATTGGTTACTTTATCCTGCAGACATATATGCCATCTATCTTGATCACTATCCTTTCCTGGGTCTCCTTCTGGATTAATTACGATGCTTCTGCTGCAAGAGTGGCATTAGGTAGGCATGGGTCTGACTGCCTGCAGCGTGTGCCTGTGTGTGTGTTCATGCTCTGGTGTACTTTTTCCTTACCCTCAAGTTTGTGATGCGTGACGAGACCTGACTGCACACATTACAAGAATTTGGATATGAGACGTTGGATGATCTGATTCAGCGTTTAAATCAATTGAACACTAATTAAAACTCTTTCATGTCAAAATTAGTTAACTATATAACTGTCAGTAATGAAATTAGTCGCATCAGCTTGATATTTTTATTGAAGCATAGTTCATGTAATACTGCTTGGTAATTGTCCAGTTTTTATCTGTGTTTTCTTACCTGAAAAGACCTATCTTCCATCTTTTTTTTTTGAGTAAGAAACAAAGAAATGCAATGTGCAACAAATCAGTGAGTGGAAAGAATTCTAAAGGTTGATTAAGGCTTTGGAATAGCACAACAGGGGGCAGGAGACAACAAAGTGTAGGAACATTGGGGAATCATCCATGGCATCACTCATCTTATGCTCTGATGTTTTTCCATTATAATATCAGAGGAAGAGAATAAATTACAGTTCATGCACATTTTTATGTTGCTAACTCAAGATATAGTAAATTTATCACCTTTTACATGATCTTTATTAAGTCCTGACTAATCCTTATAAAATATAAAGTTGTTAACTGCTCCACCAGTAAATCTCAATTAAATCAGTATTTCCTTAGCAAAGTCATTTATTTATTCCTTCAACAACATTTTTTGTATACCTACTATGTGTCATACATACGAGGCACTGGAGATAAAACCAGTGCCCTTCTGGAAATTATGTTCTAACATAAAAAGGTAAAAAGTAAATTTATTTTGCATATAACATGCAAATTACATAATATAGTAAACATAAGAAGTAAGCAAAAGAAGGGGAGGGCATACTGGGGGACAGTTTAGCATCATCGGGGTAAACTTCATTCAGTAATTGCCAATGGACAAAGACTTGAAGAAGATCAAGTCACATCAATGTCTAAATGAGTCTATTTCAGCGAGATGAAAAGGCCCCCAGGTAGAAACAGGCCAAAGAGGTGAGCAAGGTGACCAGTAGGTGGGTGCAGATTGAATTTCTGCGTACAGACGTCAGGCAGAGGGAACTAAAAGATGTTGAAGTGGTCTAGGAGCCATCATAACGTCTTTACTTTTATTCTGAGTGAAATTAGTCACTGAGCAAAGTGACATGATTTCACCTATAAAGGAATAACTTTGACCGCTGGATTGAGATTAGATTTTGGTGGTTCTAGGATGGAAGGAGAATTGATGACCTCTTAGACTGAATCAAGTCCCCTGTGATATAGTCTCCTAAAATACTGTAGAACACCCTTGGACACGAACGACAGTTATAATTTATATTTATTTGGTTTGTGATATCCTTTTTCTTCATAGTATTGAAGATACCTTGGGAGAAGGCCCATACCTAATTTTGCTCCAATTGTATCTGTAGTGTCTCACACGGTGAATGGTGTTCAGTAAATATTTGCTGGACACAGTAATGAATGGAACTTGCAAATATCCTGTTATTCCAAAATAAAAGTCTCTTTTCATTTTTATGCCTATTATAGGAATAGTAAGTAAGTTATTTACTTTTTAAAGAAATGTTTAAAATGTCTTTTATGTGAGCAGTTTAATACTAGGTCAGAAACACCTTAACATAAGATTTAGATAAGTAGTGACATCAGTATTGTCAGTTTTATAATACACATGTAATAGTCATGTCATACAAGATAAGCTCTAGATGAAATAATGAAAAGTGAAATTGGAAAATGTATCAAACTAACTAATACAGAAAAGATATGAGAACTATAAAACACCTAGATCTAAAATATAACCATGGTTTTCTGGCCATGCTCAGAATCAGATGCTCAAATTTATTTTTTCTGTGTCTATTTCATTAACATGTAGACAAACAAGACAAAAAGTATGATTGATCTTATTTGACAAAATTAAATCAGAAAACATATGTTCCTAAAAAAATAATAGAATTGAAAATTAACATTGGGTTGTGTCATTGGGTAGTGTGTTAAGGACACAGGTTTTGGAATTAGAGAGATCCCAGTTCAGATGTTGACTCTACAACTTCACATCTGTGTGATCTTGACTTCTGACTCCTATTTTCATATTACTGTTTTGCTACAAAGCTGGACCTTATCAAACCTCAGGACTTTGAACTCCCAGTGCTTTTATCCAGCATTTCTCTGTCCCTCCAGTTATAGCTTTGAGGGAAACTACTCCCCACTGTTGAAGATGCTCCCTCAGCTGGGCAAAAAATTATAACCTGAGCTAGTATGGCATTTCCCATAAAGCATCGTGTGATACTTCTGTAGTATTAATCTGTGCATTATGTGCCTACATTCCCAACCCCAAAACACGAAGGCTATAGACCTGCTTCCTGTTACTTTCCACCTCTAGTTTCCATATTTTTGCCATCATTTGTTCATAGCATCTATTCATTGATTTCAATATGCATTTATTGATTTCAGTACTATTACTATTATTTGGGGGCTTCCCAGATGGTGCTAGTGGTAAAGAATCCACGTGCCAATGCAGGAGATGAAAGAGACGCAGGTTCAATCCCTAGGTTAGGAAGATCCACTGGAGTAGGAACTGGCAACCCACTCCAGTGTTCTTGCCTGGAAAATTCCATGGCCAGAGGAGCCTGGTGGGCTAGAGTCCATGCAACTGCAGAGAGCTGGTCATGATTGAGCAACTAAACACACACACATACACACACACAATTATTTTATTTCCCCTTCATTACTTTCTTATTCTGAAAGACTCTAAGCTGGTATTCTATTTCCTGTCTTGTATGCTTCCCGTCTGTGCTCCACTCTGGTGCCAGAGCGATTGTCTAAACACAGTTTGTCCCTAATGCCTGTCTGGTTGAAGCTGGTCAGTGGCTCCATGTTGCCTTCAATTTTAAGTTCAAGCTCTGCATTAAGCTCTCTGTATGTGGCTTTCCATTATTCGGGCCTTACTTAATCTCCACTTTTCTCATCCTTCTTCCCATCATATCCTTTAATGTACCCACAATGAATTTCTTGAGATTCTTTTGATGGGCTGTGTACTTTCATCCCCACAAAGCACCTCCCTAAAAAAATTCTCTCCACTACCAGTGCCCTTAGATCTACTATCACTTTTGATCTCCAGGTTTTGGTTGCCTGGGTAACTCCCACTCATTCTCCAGGACTCAGCTCCAAAGGTGGGATTTCCTGATCGTTTCCCTGCCACATCATGAGCTAAATTATGATCCACTCTGTTTTCTCAACTCCTGTCTTACACACATGTCTGCATAGCATTTAATTCGCATCTCCAAGTCCCACACTAGATACATAACTATAACCATAAAGCTATGATTAAAGAAAATGTCCCCAATGATTAATGTTTATTATAAATTAATGATTTATGCATATTTCCTAGGCCTATCACAGGGCTGATATATAATAATTGCCCAGTGTATATCATGTGCTTCCCTCATAGCTCACCTGGTAAAGAATCCGCCTGCAATGCAGGAGACACCGGTTTGATTCCTGGGTCAGGAAGATCTGCTGGAGAAGGGATAGGCTACCCACTCCAGTATTCTTGGGCTTCCCTTGTGGCTCAGCTGGTAAAGAATCCACCTGCAATGCGGGAGACCTGGATTTGATCCCTGGGTTGGGAAGATCCCCTGGAGAAGAGAAAGGCTACCCACTCAGGTATACTGGCCTCGAGAATTCCATGGACTATATAGTCCATGGGGTTGCAAAGAGTCAGACTTGACTGAGTGACTTTCACCCACTCACTCATATATTGTGTGGGATATGTGAAAAAGTAAAAGAGTATAGTTAACCTTTCCAGCTATGATGAAATCAGCAAGCAAATACAAACATTATTATTCTGTCTCATTTTTGCAGGAATTACAACTGTGCTAACAATGACCACTATCAATACCCACCTCCGGGAGACTCTCCCTAAGATCCCTTATGTGAAGGCCATTGACATGTACCTGATGGGGTGCTTTGTCTTTGTTTTCATGGCCCTTCTGGAATATGCTTTGGTCAACTACATCTTTTTTGGGAGGGGACCTCAACGCCAAAAGAAAGCAGCTGAAAAGGCTGCCAGTGCCAACAATGAGAAGATGCGCCTGGATGTCAACAAGGTAGGTTCAAAGGGCAAGCCCTCCTTGCTTCTTAAAGTCATAGAAGAATGCCTGCCATATAGGTTCATGGTCTTGTTAACAAATGAGAAAACTAAAGCCCAGGGAAGACATCATTTGTGATGGAGACATAATTAGGGCCCAAATTTATGACACATTTAGATGCCCTTTACCTTAACACTAGGGTGGCCCAAACTGCAGTCATCTGAGACCACTTTTGTGACTTTTTCCATTTATGAGCAGAATGTGTAGTATTATTTACTTTATGTTTATCTAAATTAACTCATTTTATCTAAATTGATTTATAAAGGAAATTTCATATCACTTATATCAGTATTACTTGCTGGAAGATAATCTTAAACGAAACTACACTATTAATTCTAGGTTATATTACATAGAGGCTATGGGCCTGAGCTCTGCATTCTCTTTGATTTAAAAGAGAAATAAGCAAGTACAGACTTGTGTTAAAGACTCACCAGCAACAAACTGGCACTTCGTTTGTGAAGTCATCAGATGGATAGAAAGAGAAGTGGAAGGGAAAAAAAGAATAACCTTCTAAGTGACAGATAATTAGTTAATGCCTTTCACATTACCACCTAAAATCCTTGAAGCATTTGCATACAAGAGGCCACCATGTTGCTTAAGTCAAGCATAGTCAAAAAACAATTTCCATACGGTTTTAAATCCAACTATTTTTTAAAGCAATCGTTCTCAATCTTGGGTGCCCAATCAAATGACAAGGAAAGTATTAAAAATTACTGAAGCTTAGGTTTCTTCCCTGGAAATTCTGATTTGGTTGTCCTGGGGTATGCCTAAGCATCATAATTTTTAAAATTATCCTAATATTATTCTAATTTGCATTCAATATTTAGAATTTCCATTTTGAGCCTATTGATAGCAGTTCCAATAGATCTTCCTGTCTATACTTCAAAAATACTTCACCTGGCTTCCTGCACTGGTAACTTTCTGCACTGAGCAGAATATTTATGCACATGCTTTCCCTGAGTCCAAATTTAGACCCTTCAAAATATATGAGAAAAACAAGATCTTATTTTAATATATCCCATAAATAGTGTTTATAAAGTAGTACGTAATGTGGATTTGATAAATAGCTCATAGTGATGGAACTAAGAAAATGGTAATACTTTTAAGCCATCTGGAATTGTTAACCATCCAATAATTATTTAATTGACATTTTAATATTTCTAACTTCAATTTAATTCCAAGGATAGCATACCATAAATCATCTCTGCCATTGAATTTTATTTGGAGCAAATCCAGTGAAAATTTCTGACTCACTGATATTTTCCATATATCCATAGGTCTGATATTTGATTTTGGACTATTCTGTAAATCAAAGGCATTCCTTTTCCAGGAGATGATATTCATAATAATGCAAATTTTAAGTGTGGCCCTTATAAGTCAGTAAACCACAGGGTCTAGGAAGTTGTCAATCCCTTTTAAATGCTCTCGATTTCAGTTATCGGGATCTGTTAATAGATTCCAAGGTAGCATTATGGCCCTCTCAGGCTATCAAATGAGAGAATGCTTTTTAAATCCATTTTATGATTTTCCTGATAAGAGTAGCTTTAGTAAAGAAGAGAAAATGAATAAATAAATAAAACTATCTCATAGGACTGCAGTTTGAAATGAGACTCAATCAATTGCCTAATGCAAAGCTAACTTAAGATTACATCTGATCTCTTTTTACTTTCATCGACCCTATTTTTTACTTATCAATTTGCATTTAAATGATACATTTAAGTACCAGAGAGTGGCAGTTTTGTTGCAAACTGAACCTGGAGAGCTTCAGACAGTTTTAAATTCAGTGTACAAGATGGAGGCAGGGAATGGTTCAATGGGCAGGTACCCCATAGTGATGCAGAACCCATCCTCTTGGCTAATGTTGGATTTGCAATTCAGAGCAGAGAATGTGAGAGAACAAAAAAGATATCAGAGTTCTTCTAGTGCAGTGGTTCTCAAATCACAGGCAGTTTTGCCCCTGGAAGAGTATTGACAATGTCTGTAGAGGTTTCGATGGTCAGAACCATGAGGAGGGGATTATCACTGGTATCTAGTGGGTAGAGGCCAGGTGTGCTACTGAACATCGAATAGTGCATGGGACAGCCTCCGCATGACAATTATCCAACCCAAAATGTCAGTCTTTCTGAGGTTGAAAAACCCTGTGCTAGTCCAATCCTCTGGTTTCCAACTTGAGAAAAATATAAGATGCTTGCCCTGTTCTTAAAACTCTTTAGCATAAATTGTATGAGTTGTTTCTCTGCTTTCTCAATCAGCATGCATAACATCATGGTTTCAGAAGTTGCCATTTAGCACAAAGTTCTGAACAAATATTTTGGAGTCAGATTTGACATTTACCATTTAATAGTTATATGATAATAGGCCAAAAACCCTCTTTGACCCTTCAGTTTTCTCATCTGTAAAATGGAGTTGTCCTTATTCAGAAGTTATTATGAAGTTATGATAAAATGTAGAGAGAATAGCATAGTTCTAAGAATATGATTGGCACTATGTAACTGATGAATATTAATAAAATTATAAGCATGATTATTTTAATAATAAAATTTTCAGTCTCCAGTCCTATTGGTGGTACTTGCCTCTGCATTTTACATGCTCTGATATGTAGGATGCAATCCCATCTCTAAAACAAGAGTATCATCTAGAGGAATGTTTCACATTGGAAATTTTAAAATCAAAGCAAAGAAATCATTTTTCAACAGACACTAGCTATAAAATCTGTAACAGACCAACCAAAAACTGTATCAGCTATTTCTTAGGCCAGAATACTTACAGCCATTTGATTAGATTTTAAAAGGTAACTATCTAATACCAGACTCCTTTTTTTTTTTTCTTAGCCCAGCATGGAAGGTTAGAGGAGACCCACAGAGGACCCTGATTGCACAATGCTGTCTTTCTTTTTGGCATTATGAATAATGCTATTTTCATTCTTATCAAGAATGTTCCTTCTTTTCAACTGTAATTCTACAGTCATTTTTTTTTTTTTTAAAGCTCAGGCACATATAATCAACTAAGTATTGTTGGATGCTCTGGAGAAATCAGTCATGAGGAGAAGGATTCACTTTTACAGGTTCTTTTGATAGTTTTTTAAGAGACAGAGGCAGCATGTCAGATAATCTAAAGTGATTTTTAAACTATTCTGTGTCCTGATGTCAGAGGGGGATGAAAATGGGAAGCCTAGCCAGGTGGGAACCCACTCACTGGTGCTCAAAATTGTACTTGCAGTTTTCTAATCTCTGTATAAGCTTCATGTAAGGTCTTATTTTAACAAGAGTATCTGCAGCTCTTAGAACAATCCTTAGCCTTGTGTTTAAACTGATGCAAAAACTAAGGCTCTTAAGGAAAATGAAATATCCGAGGTAGCATAGCAGAGTTAACAAGATTCTGAGGCCATCTAGGTTTTCCAGTCCTTATCCAATAAAATTTAAAAGTCGATTCCACATTATCCATATTTTCAGTTCAGTTAACATCACCTAAAATAAACCTTTCTGTCTATACACAAGAATCCATAACTGACAATCACTATTACTTTCACAGTTGTCTCCATGTGACAAATTAAATTGTAAAATACTAAGATTTTAAAAAACAAACCTCAAACTAGTAAGAGTTCTACTGAATATTTTTCCCACGCATCTTTAGAAGTAGTTTAAAAAAAATGCAGTATCTTTTTCAAATGTTAGGAAAGTCCTCCTGTTACACCTTGCATTCTTCTATTTTGTGTGTGTGTCTGTGTGTGTGCTTGTAGAATTTTCTGTTGATAATTTCACCCACTTTTCTTGTCTATGCCTCCAAGTTTTAGCTCTTTTTTTCTTTTAAGCTTTATGTTGTTTTCTTGTTTATTTTTCTGCCAATAACTAGATACATATATTTTTGAGAATGTAGTTACTTCATCTTTTCAGTACCATTATTCTTGGATATGTGAATTGCCTGCAGTGTCCTTATTGTATTGAGAAACCCACAGCCACCAGTTTTCCAAATAAAGCTGTGCTGAGAATATCTCTATCGGGGGGACATCCTTCATTCTGCATTCATGGGTTTTATGAGTCTCTAAGTTGTCTTTTTCATTGAACCTAAGATCTTTTAAATTTATTTATTTATAATGTTTGGAATTAGATTTTTAAGTGATAACGTTAAAAAGATATAACTAGAAGTCCTAGTTTCTGTTAAGGTCGGTCTTTCTAAAGGCCAGTAGCATTTATCTATATCCAATTTACTTTAACCACCAATCCTAATCTAGTGGCATCAGTCGACTTAATTAGCACATTCTCTACTTTGTCTTCCAGATTTTTTATAAAGATATTAAACAAAATGGGACCCAATATCGATCCCTGTGGGACCCAACTGGAAACCTCTCCCCAACTAGACGGACTACCAATTACGATTTCTCTCTCTATACGGTTAGATAGCGAGTTTTTAATCCATTTATTTGTATTTCTGTTGGAGCCAATTTGTTTAGCTGTTCCCGTTAAAATAATGTATGGGAGTTTTTACAGATAACCTATGGACTTGTATCCATAGAGACGTGGGGATGTGTTAAACGTTTTCATGGGACCCTAATGGGATTTTCTTGGGTTTTTGTTTTTTTTAATGTAGTTATGATGAATCTAAACTGCAGTGTTCCATTCAGTCATTATTGTTGTGCTAAAGAAAGAAACCAGATGGATCATGTTTTGAGAGCTCCTTTTCATTTGTATTGAGAACATGGAGTGTCATTATATGCCCCGGCCTTTCTTAGTTTTCTTGTTGTGTTTCTTCTGGTTGTTGGAATAGGTGGAAAATTATAGTCCCTCCCTAGGTTGGCTCAGAATTCAGGAACCTATATTTTTCTGTCCTAGATTATTCATTTGTGTCTGAGAATGTTATGTTTGCATCAAGTCCTTATTTCTTTATTATTATTTATATTTTATAAATAAGTATTATCTCAGCAGGCCCAGTGTTGCTATAATGATAGAAAAGAGGCAGTAACTGAGATTGTTTTTTGTCAATGCTCTTGACTTACATGAACTCCAAAGAAAGTCCACTGAGGGCTAAAACTTGGAGTTTGGTTTCTGAATCCTGACATGTTTACACGTCTTAATTGGCAAACTGTCGTTCACCTTGCCCTCCCAACTGGAGGAGGGAAAGGGGGATGATAATAGTCACCATTCCAGATTATCATCGCCTATGTGTCTCTCAGTTTTCTTCTATTTCTCGATGAGGCCACAAATGGTACTGAATCTGTAAATCTTTCCTATGAGGACTTGATGCCAGATGAGTTGTCATTACTATATCTTGAAGTATCATGTTCTTCCTTAGTTTTGTGCCTCTAACCCCAAATTCCTTGATTCCTCATTGTTACTGCCTTTCTGGTGGGAGACAGGTATGGTTAACCTCTTAAATTGCTAGTTTGCTTTGTTATTTTAAGTTGCTTTTTAAACTTTGTTACTTGGTGTGTTATACATAGCAAAGAGTCTGATAAAGGGTATCAGGTAGATTCCAGAAGAAGAGATGTTTGAAACTTCATTACTCAACTATTTTAGTTCTAATCCCCTACTATGCCTATTCCCTTAGGCTGTGGTGTTGCTGCTGTTCTTGTTTTTAACCGAAGCCACTATTGTGGAAGTGGAAGTAGACTGATTTGATTGGGCAGTATTCTAGGCAGAATGCTAATCATGTAGAAACATGTCTGACAGAGTTTGGGCTTATAATGAAAATGGTTGAAAAATACTGTATTTTTCAAAATCAGAATCAGAGTATACTTCATGATTCGTCTTTGATTTACACTGGGTTAAAGTTGCATGAAAATTCAGGAATCGCCTCAGATTATGAGAATATTTGAAGGAAAATGTGCCTCTTTGGTGCTCTTTTCAACTGATGGCTTGAAAGAGTTAATGATACTCTCTGATGCTATGACGTGGACCCTCATGTGTCAAGGACTCTTTCTAATTCATAAAACAGTATGTTAAAAGGAATGATTTACATTGAAATATGAATCTTAATATCTTCTGCATTTATGGTTTTTTTTTTGTTGGGTATGTGTTTACTCTGTCCTTTGAATTCTCTTTTAAGTTCATGTTTAGAGTATGAAATAAGGGTCAATATTCAAAAGTTTAAATATTGAGCTATTAAACCTTTCACCTGAAAAAGTGTTAAAATGTATTTGACAATCCTTAGAGTTAGGAGGGTGCACCTGGATGATGGTAGCTGTTAGACTGAACTGGGTTCACAGCCAGGCATGGCCTTTTATGAGCTGAGTAATATTTCGCTTGTTTAACCTTTCTATCCCTCAAGTTCCTCAGCTGAAAGCTGAAATACTAATTTTTGCTTCATGGGACCACTGAGAGGATAATTTGTTGAGGTCTTATACAGTACCAGGCATAGAGCACTCTATAAATAGTCACTGTTCTGGGGATGGTAGCAGTGTGTATCTTTCCTAATTTTTATTTTGTTAGATCTACTACGGTTTTATGATTATGAAACTAATTCTTGGCCATGCTTTTTTAAAAAAATATGCAGAAGGCTATGAAAACCTCCAGGGTTGACACCTTGTTAACATTGCCCTTTTTTCATTTAGTCCCATACTTTTATATAAATAATTATGCTCTACTATTGAATGTATGCTATTTTCTACGTACCTTTTTTTGTGTCTTTAAGTATACAGCATTTCTAATAACCACAAACTATTTCCTTGAATGTACCAGGATTTATACAACGAGCACCTGTTGTTAGACGTGCATGGTTTCTAAGTAGTTTTCAATTATAAACAACTCAAATAAGTGTTCCGTTACTGACATGTTTGTACACCATTGATTTCTAATACATTTCTTAAAGTGAAATTTCTGAGTCAAAAAGCATATGCCTTAAAATTATGATGCATATTTCAAATTGTTCCCTAGAAACGTTCTACTGTGGTTTATATACCTACTATGAGAGTGTGGCGGTACACACACATGTGCACACACACACACACACCACCCAGCCCTTAAAATGATGAAAAAATAGAAAACTGATGTCTGTTTTCTGTTGTAAAAAGTGTTAGAGAAGTTGAGATATAAGAATCCAAAACCCATGTGCAGTTTTCTGTGTCCAAAAGCCATAGAGGATAACATGGCAATGGAAAAGCAAAATAATCAGTACCCAACTACAACTTAAACTCTGCAGAGAGACAGAAATGCATAAGGAGAGCCAGTAGTAGGAAAAGCCTATAGAAAAAGTCTGTCTCAAAATAAAGCATCTAAACAAAGAAGCAGCATGGCAGCTATACAGGAAAGCTCTCAGACGACATACTTCTCTCCCTCTCTCTTTCTCTGTCTCTCACTCATTGGTGGAGACAGAGGAACTCAGCATGCAAAAGATAATGACTCTTTATGGGAAAAAATACTTCAGGATATATTAACACTTTAATTTAAAAGTGTTTTTCTTGGAAAAATTGAAAGAGGGAGGAGGGTTCAAGATGGGGAACACATGTATACCTGTGGCAGATTCATTTTGATATATGGCAAAACCAATACAATATTGTAAAGTTAAATAAAATAAAAATTTTTTAAAAAAGAAAGAGAATATGAAACAAAAGGCCAAGTATAAACAATTTTCTTAGACACTAATTAAATCTAAAATTCTAAGAAAGAAAATCAGTATGGCAAAAACATCAAGGCAGTACCACAAAGTTCAGGCTATAGAAAACCATGTCAAATACAGAAAAAGAAAAAAAGAGAAATACAGATAAAAACCACTTAGAGAAAACAATAAATATACAGGACAGGTACAGCAGAGTAAGCATACAGAACTGCGGTTTTTGTGAAATATAGGATGAAACAAAAAGAAAATAGAAAAAATATTTAAATCTGACATCATTAACTGATTATAATGATGATGATTAATATTTCTTGAATGCCATGTGTCTGCTTAGACACTCTACATATCTTGTTATGACATAAGTCATTATTACCCTATGTTGTGAAAAGTGAAAGTGAAGTTGCTCAGTCGTGTCTGACTCTTTGCGACCCCGTGGACTGTAGCCCACCAGGCTCCTCCACCCATGGGATTCTCCAGGCAAGAATACTGGAGTGGGTTGCCATTTCCTTCACCGGGGGATCTTCCCAACCCAGGGATGGAACCCAGGTCTCCCGCATTGCAGGCAGACACTTTAACCTCTGAGCCACCAGGGAAGCCCACCCTATGTTGCAGTTGTTATAATTTTATAGATGGTGAACAGAGGCCTGGAGAGTGTAATTAATCTTCTTAAGGTTGGATGACTAAGAAATGGTTGAACAGAAATTATGACCAAAGGATACATTCTAACTACTATGCTATACATTATGTTTATACATACCAGTAATGAAATTAATCATTAGGCATAAAGGATATACTGAGTTCTGAGATAAAAATTATATAATACCATTGCTACTTTATTATGTTCCTTTAAAATTACTTAAACTTTCAATCAGAAAAAGTGAATGACCTATGAGGAAGGGAAAATAAATCTGAAACTACTCTACAGCAATATTAAATTTTATAAGACAATGGAAAAAAATGTTACAGAGTTTGGAGGGGGAGAAAATATAACAGAGAATTCCATGGACTGTAAAGTCTGTGGGGTCACAAGAAGTTGGACACAACTGAGCGACTTTCACTTTCATTATTGGTATTATTTCAAGGCAAAAGAAGGACAATCTATCCTTAGTATGCAAAATCTAAGGGAACAACCAAAGAAAAATATTATGGCGTAATTTTAAAAATCTGGCTCCCAACAGAAGATAGTCAAAATAAAGAACTTTAGAATAGAAAAAGTTAGTATATGCTAGTATGTAGAACTGAAGGTAGCATGTATAACTAAAACTCTATGACTCCAAAATTTAAGTTAGAAATAAAAGATAACTGAAATATTTTTTAAAAATATCTTTTAAATTAACATAGATAACTTACACAACTATGTTTTTTAAAGGGTCTACCATACACTACCTTAGGGTCATCTGAGATGTTTGGTTAAAGACTAACTTCCCCCTGAAACGTAAGTCAAAATGTTGAGTAAGAATGGTGAGGAATTGACCTTTCCATTTCTAAGAACTTTTGGTGTTACACTAAAGCATGAAATCTGAGCCATTATGGATGAAGAAGAATCAAGAACTGATAATTCATCTTATAAAACCTTAGAAAATCAGGTAGAAATAAACAAAAGAGAGATGCAGAGCAACATTATTTTCTAGTTAAATATGAAGTCAACCTAAGTGCCCATCAAAAGACAAATAGAAAAAGAAGATGTGGTGTATAGAGTAGAATATTGCTGATCCATGAAAAATGAAATATTGTCATTTATGACAACATGGATGGATATAAAGGGCATTGTGCCAAGTAAAATGAGTCTGACAGATAAAAACAAATACCACATGATCTTACTTGTGGAATTCAAAAAACAAATGAACAAATAATATGAAAATATACCCATAGATATAAGATTAAACAGCTATTTGTCAGAGGGGGAGGGGTGTCTGTACTCTATGGACAGAATAGCTGAAGAGGATTAAGAGGTACAGACTTTGATTTATATAATAAATAGGGAGGGTACAGACATCATAAAGGATATTGGTCAATGATAACGTAATACCTTTGTAGGAGCAGATGGTCATTAGCCTTATTGTGGTGATAATTTCATAATGGAAACAAACATCAATTCATTATGTAGGGCATCTGGAACTAGCAAAACATTATGCAGGTGGTGCTGTGGTAAAGAATCCACCTGGCAAAGTAGGCGACACAAGAGATACAAATTCAATCCCTGGGTTGGGAAGATCCCTTGAAGGAGGAAATGGCAACCCACTCCAGTATTCCCTGTGGGATAATCCCATGGACAGAGGAGCCTAGCAGGTTACAGTCCATGGGATCACAAAGAGTCAGACACAATTGAACGACTGAGCATACACATGTCAACTATATTTCACTGAAAAAAAGATACAGATAATGTATGTAAAGCTAGACATCAGAATAAGGATAAGGACAACTTAAAAAAAATGTAGAGTAGAAATTAAGATGAATGAATGAAGACCATTGTCTTAACTATTATAACTAAAACATATATCAACTCACATATTAAAAGAATAAGATTCTTAAATCAAGAACTAAACCCAATAAAAAACTATTTATGGAGAAATATAATAAGTAAACTCAGACAAAAACAAATGAAGTAAATATAAATCTAAAAAAAATGAAGATTGAATATTTTTACTATATAAGGATGACTTGAAGTTAAAAAATATTGATTGAGAAATATAATTATTGTAATCAAAATCAAAGATATAATCATTGGTTTATAACTCATATAATTCATAAAACTAAAATTGAAATAGCATCCAAATAAATTTGAATGATTGAAAGTAAAGAGACAAAAATGACAGAAACATTACCTAAGTAGTATATTTAATAAAGTTAATTAGTTGTATAAACTTATTTTTATACAGCTAAGGAAAAGGCTACCCACTCCAGTATTCTGGCCTGGAGCATTCCATGGGGTCACAGTCCATGGAGTTGCAAAGAGTCAGATATGACTGAACGACTTTCACTTTCATGTGTCAAAGATACAATAAAAATTAATTTGCAGAACATTTGGAAAATAATGGCAGCTTAAAATATTACAGAGTTAATTCTAAGGGATGTGGCTAAAATAGTTAATAGAAAGTTGTAGTTTCAAATAAATCTCTAGTAACTAATTTTAGAAAGTAGACATATATAATTCAAGAAGTTAAAATATCAACCAAATATCTTAAAGAAGAAAGAAATAATTTATACTGTAAATTAACAAATTAGAAAATTAAATAATTTACAAGTAAGTCAGTTACTATTTAAAAAGTTAAGTACAATCAGGAAGTAATTGACCAAGGAAGAGCTTATTAAAGAAGCCAATAGGGAGCCAATATGGATATATCACAATAGACATTTTTTTTTAACAGCATGATAATCATATAAAAAGATGCAATTAAAAGAAAATTATGTGAATGTTAGAAAACATGGTTAAAATATATGATATCCTTAGAAATTATAAATGATCAAAACTGAGCCTAGGAGAAAGAGAAAACAAAAACAGATTAATTACCAAAGATAAAACTAAGATAATGGACAGAAAAACATAACTCACATTGCAAAAGGTCAACTGTCCTAGAAAGTTTCATCAATCAGTCCTGTCAAATTTTCAAAAGCAAATACCTCCATGGGTATTAAACTCTAGCAGATCCTAGCAGGGAAAAAAAAAAAAAAATTGCAAATGATTTAGAGAGTGGTATAACATCAATAAGATGCCAAAACCTATGTAAAAAAGAACAAAAGTACATAAAGGCAACTATGCATCCACTTCACTAATGAACATCAGTGGGGGAAAATAATAATTCTTAAATTAACTTTTCACATTGAATCCAGAGAATACAAAAAGCAAGCTAAACACATAGTGCAACTTCAAAATAAAAATGTATTTACCATATTAATAAATTGAAGAGGTGACAAGATTTTCATCCTTTTAGTAGATACCAAAAGGTTTCAAAGGTATCTATTGAAGTCAGTATTCATTCTTGGTTGGAGGAGGAAATAGTAACCCACTCCAGTATTCTTGCCTGAGGCGTTCAATGGACTGGGGAGCTGTGGCGGGCTGCAGTTCAAGGGATCGCAAAAGTTGGCCACAACTTAGTGACTAAACAACAACAATAACAATTCATTCTTGATTATAAACATAGAATCCTTTAGGAAATTGGGGAGTAATGACTGCTTCCCTGCTATGGTTTCTCTATCTATCTATTTAACCAAAGGCTCTATCTCTTACCTCTTGTCTAAACGTGGGATAGTAAAGGCAGAGACAAGAAGTGAATCTCACCATCACCACCATTATTTAACTTTTTCAAAATTATTAGCCAGTGAAATTACATGAGAGAAAAAAATTTAGAAATGAAGGAAAAATAATTTTACCCTTAGCAAAAAAAACACAAAAAAAATTAGTCAAGCAAAATCCAAGAGACCTGAGAAATACCTTTAGAAATCATATGAAAAGTTAGAAACATTTCCATAGCTTTTCTATATAAAGAGTGTATAAATAATAATTAAAATATAAATAGGAAAAACAGAACCCTTTCCCCAAAATGTATTTAAGGAAAGAAAACTTTATTTAAAAATAACTGATTTTTTTTAAGGTAGCATTTTAAAGGAATCTGTTCTTTCTAAAATATTCTGAGTGTAGTGTAATCTCAATGGGCTTCGTTTTTGGGTTTTGTTTTTTTAATGGTTTGTTTTTGAAATTTGAAACAGCAATTCTAAAGTTTGTTTGAAAGAAAGATATATAGGAAGACTCAGGAAAGTGAAAAATAGAAAAGAATAGCTCTACTAGAAATTTAAATAAATTAAAAAACCACAGTGATTAATGTAGTATAGCACTGAGTCAGTGCTGGCTAAATAAAGAGTAAGAAGATGAGTTAGAAATATAATAAAGTTCTTCATAATAGTATCATTTCACATCTTGGATACATTTGAGTTATTTAATAAATAGCAGTGACAACTGATGACCATTGGGGGATGTTTAAATATAGTACCATTTAACTAACCCACCCTTT
The DNA here is from genome assembly GCF_003369695.1 of Bos indicus x Bos taurus. Classification (NCBI taxonomy): domain Eukaryota; kingdom Metazoa; phylum Chordata; class Mammalia; order Artiodactyla; family Bovidae; genus Bos; species Bos indicus x Bos taurus. Next base: position 37,663,347 of record NC_040082.1, read on the forward strand.
CCTCTAACTTGTAGCTGTATCTAAGGTCCCAAGTACAACACAAGTAACACAATCATTACTGCATTATTTTGATTTTGCTTTCTGTTTTTGTAGTGGCTACATTTGGAGGATATAGGCTAGTAGGAATACTTTCTTTCACTTTATATCTTTCTATATTGTTTAAACTGTTACGAGTATATATTACTTTTTAAATTTAAGAAAGTTTATGTATGTGTATGTATACATATTCTTATCTGATTTGCCAATATGATCCTATAATCTCCTATAATCCTTTATTATATTCTCTCTCTCACATGCAGACAAGCTCCCCATACCTTCCACATCGATATATATATATATACACACACACACATATATATACACACATACCACACACATTTCCTGCTTTTCCCAATGCTTCCTATATTACTTAATCAGATTAACTCAAGGTAATTACATATAAATAACACATGCTCATTTCTAATGGTTATTCTTTATATTCTAATAACAATTGCTGTCAGAAAGGAAAAGAGAGAGAAGAAAGACCGAAAGAGGAGGGCCTGGACTGCTTAGTAATTGCTCTGGGAGCATCCAAGCCCATGCTTTCCTGCTTTCTCATCGATGCTGTCACCAGAAATTCAAGATTCCAGTGACACAGTTAGAGATCTCAGATATTTTTTCCAGGCTTAGATGTACCTGTAGCAACAATGTTCACAGCTTCCTGCAAATATAGCTCCCTATCAAAAAATAGTAATTTTCTAACAATGCAGTGGACTGAACCTCAGGAAACTCAGTATTCAAGTTTCACCTCTGACACTGAAGCCATATTTGTAGTATCAAAGAAGTCACCAGTCTTATAAAATAAAGGTGTAGTCTCCAAGTTCTCCTCCACCTTAAAAATAGTATAGTTTCAGAATGTTTCTGGAATATTCTGGCCTGAAATTCATTAGTTCCATAGCTGGCTTCCAGTTTAACCTATTATCATTTATTTTGCCACAAGCAATTGCTTACTAATTTAAAATTTACAGATACTTACACAGAGTACATATCAGGCTCTGTGGTTAAAAACCATTGTCTTTAAAACAAGTTTCCTTTTGAAAACAATGTGAACAATGTTTATAAGGAGAAATATTATAAAATAACTTTCTTGGATTAGGAACAACTAAAAGTACTTTATATCCAGCTCCTGTTCTAGAAATTACTCATCTAAAAAGGTATATTTCTTATATTGAATTAATTAGGATGTAAATTAAATAGTGGAAGTGGTTCACATGGTAAAGAATCTTCCTGCAATGCAGGAAACCCAGATTTGATCCCTGGGTTGGGAAGATTCCCTGGAGAAGGGAATGGCAACCCACTCCAGTATTCTGGCCTGGAGAATTCCATGGACAGAGGAGCCTGGTGGGCTTCAGTCCATGAGGTCACAAAGAGTCAGACACAAGTAAGCGACTAACACTTTCACCTTTTCACAAAAGTAAATAACCAATGAGGCAGATCCATTAGATGATGATCATGTGCCTCAGTGGAGTATTTATGCTTTTTCAATGTGCTTCCTGGGGTACCTCATTTAATTATCTCAAAAATCAGCAGAAGCACAGAGGCTAGATATAATCCCCATTCTGTAGATGAGAAAATGGGACACACCTGGAAAGTCATCATCAGTGAAAAATTGTCAGGACCAAAGCCCCTCGAGTCTTCCTGTCATGTTCTTTGCTACTGCAAGGTGAGTTTCCCTGTGAATTCCTTCTGACTCAGTGAACCTGGTCATCTCCTGACCTGCAAGGATGCAGACGCTTACTATGACTTATTTCCTTCAATTAAGCATTTCCTAGAGTGAGAATCATTCCCAAGGAATTAAATTTTGGAGAATACTTACTCTATCAGAATGCCCAGGTCACCGCTGCTGCTGCTGCTGCTAAGTCGCTTCAGTCGGGTTCGACTCTGTGCGACCCCATAGACGGCAGCCCACCAGGCTCCCCCGTCCCTGGGATTCTCCAGGCAAGAACACTGGAGTGGGTTGCCATTTCCTTCTCCAATGCATGAAAGTGAAAAGGGAAAGTGAAGTCGCTCAGTCATGTCTGACTCTTAGTGACCCCATGGACTGCAGCCTACCAGGCTCCTCCCTCCATGGGATTTTCCAGGCAAAAGTACTGGAGTGGGGTGCCATTGCCTTCTCTACTAACCAAGACTTAATCAATAGCATAAAAAGTTCATATGTAACACTTTGTAACTTTTCACATTGCACAGTAATACTTTAGCTCTTTGAGTTCTCTGTTCCATTCTAGAATTTGAAAATAGGACACTATTATGTTACCTTGTTGTTATATCAGTGCTGGAAATCAAGCCCACTTTGCAGTGTTATTAAAAGTCTTTCCAGAGCAGCATGCACTAGTTTTCAGTTTTTAAAGCAGATTCACTTATTAAAGCACCCCAAGTTGGTATGATACTATAGGTATTTAATTTCTTTTCTGATTTATAAATACCCATCAATAAATGTTCAGTTGATAGAAATCTCAGATTCTAGGAAATAAAGTAACAATCCTAGTACCATGAATACAACTATTACTAAGAAAACATTGGAAAGATTATAAGCTGTTGAGAAAGAGAAAGAAAACTGAGTGTTCCATGGGTAGCTTGGGGAATCAAGCACTGGCATTAAATTTTTATTAACCATATCTCTATTAATATTAAATTATTTTGTTAGGGAAAACAAACAAAGCTGCAGTACCTCCAGCAACCCTGTGTTCCTAAAGAAATTAGGAATATTTTATAGCCTCTTCTGAGAAGAGGTTTGCAGGATTGCTTGATGCTTGTTTAATTTTGGCAAAGAGCACCTGGGGAGACATAACCAAAATGGACCCTGACATCATTTTGAAAACTCCCCCAGCAATAAACAAGCTGTCTCTTTGCCTCTCAACATTTCTGCTAGCTTCTGCTGCAGAAAGTGTCTGGGAGCTGGACTGGCTTCAAGGGCACCATCGCTGGCTTTCTCCAGTGAGTCACAGGATGCTTGCCTTGACTCCCTACAGGGAGGGAAGCACCTCTGAGTTGTGGAGGCCAAGCCTGCTAACCCCTGAGAGTGCACTGAAGTAAGAAGTCCTCAACAGTGAATACTGCTTTAGAGCATTGCAAATTTCCCTGGCCCATCCTCAGCCCAGGACCACAGGATTGATTTTGGTTCAGCACTTTGAAATGTTGATCCCCCGAAGTCAAAGCCATGGCTTTCAGCTACACTCTGCTCCTGTCATTGTAGGCAGCTGCAAGATAACTTTCAGCTTCTCATAAGTAAGACAGATTTGGAAAGAACATCACAAATGTGTTGATCATTCAGCAAGTACTTTGCCAGGTTCTACTCCTGGAGGGTCTAATGGTGAAGAGCATGGGCAGACCTAGCTTAGTCACTTATACCTGATTTTGGATTTGAGACAGTTCTGAGTTCAAGCCCCAGAACTGTTCCTTACTAACTCTGTGAGCAAGGGAAAGCAGTCTGAGCCTCGGTTTCCTCAATTGTAAGTTGGATTCGGCAGTTCTACCCTCAGAAGATAGTTTTAAGGATTATGGAAGTACATGGAAAATGCTTGGCTGGCTGAGACTAAGTGTTGGATAGCAGTAACTGTGATGTGATGTGGACCATAAAAGGGCTCACAAGCACCATCCCCTCTTAGTCTGCTGGGAGAGTCAACTGCCTGTATAATATTCCTCCAAATTGTACAAGGTAATTTCAGAATGAATAGAACATGTCATAGATGATGCATCCCACTACATCTCAGAGGAGAGAGGTGTCATGTTCTGATGCCTGTTCAGGAAAAACTTCACAGAGTGAAAGATGCATTCCATTTCAAAAGGAGCAAGGAGCTGTTCCTCCCAGACAGGTTCTACAGCTATGGTATAACAAGAATAGTGGAACCCTTGAAACAATATTGAAGGATCCTTTTATTTTATAAATGACAAAACTGATACCCAGAAAGGAGTGACAAGTCCAAGGACACACAGCAATTTACGAGCAAAGACCCCAGTTTTTTGTAGCATAACCTGCCCATTGCACAGCACTGCTTTTCATTCCTTGATTTGACAATACATGATAGTTTGACCTACATCCTTACTCAGTCTCTCACATTGTTCCAACTAAGCTCTGAGAAAAGTTGATAAACAGGAAATCATTCTGGTCCATTGGAAAAAGCTTTTTGCCTGCTCCTACCTACTGTGTAACCTGGAGCAAAATACTCCCCCATCTGAACTAGTACTAATGTCTTCTCAAAGTTGACATTTACCAAGAGCTTACAGGTGCTCTACTTCAGTTATCCCTTACCATCCACTGCCCCATAGCAGTGTCTTATAGGGACTTATCCATGGGGACTTATCCGATGCCTGTTCAGGAAAAACTTCACACAACACTGGAATCACTAATACTCTAATAAGCGCTGATCCCCAGCCCCATCACTGGAATTACTGAATCAGAAATTCTGGCAGCCTAAGAATTTTAAGTGTAGCCAGATGCCCAGATGATTCTGATTCTCATAAAGTTGAAGCTTGCTGATATACTAGGTGCTCTTAGGTACTCTTATAATTCTCTAAAATCCTACTAAAGACAAAAGCGGAGGCCTAGAAAGAGGTAACATATTCAGCTCAAATGGTAAAGAATCTGCCTGCAATGTGTGACCCCCAGGATCAGGAAGATCCCCTGGAGAAGGGAATGGCAACCCACTCCAGTATTCTTGCCTGGAGAATTCCGTGGACAGAGAAGCCTGGAGAGCTACTGTCCATGGGGTTGCAAAGAGTTGGACATGACTGAGCGACTAACACTTCTAAGAATTTACATTGTAGCCAGCTTCCCAGATGATTCTGATGCTCATAAAAGTTTGAAGCTTGCTAATATACCATGATCTCATAACCCTTTAAAATTCTACTTTAGACATAAGGAGAGGCCCAGAGAGAGGTAACATATTTAGGCACATATCTCATAAGTGGCAAATTTAGGATTTGAATCCATGTCTTTTTGTTTGTTTTGTTTTTGAGGATTTTTAATATGTGACTTCAAGTCCAGCTGAGGTTTTATTCTTTAGCCAAGCATCCCAGATTGACAGCTGAGCTTGAGATTCTTCCCTATTTTTCCAAACTCATAATTTTCTTCATTTCTCAATTTAACCCACAGCCAATGTTTTGTGAAGTTCAGTCACTTTCATTGTTTATCCTCATCTGCAGATCTCAGAGCTGATGGTCATCAGGTGTTAAAATGGAACAGAGATGTCTGACAAGGTGGTGTCATATTAAGAGCAATTCTTCTAACAAGGATTGGGTTGTGAGGGTGGCTAGTGCACTGGTCAGTTCTCACTGGGGTAATTCACCACGTAACTGGCTAAATGCACAGAAGCCTTCAGACTGCAGTTGTACAAGGGATGTCTGGCTGAGATGGATGTCAGGGTTTATCTCCAGTTCAGTCTTCCCCTGAGAGTTAGTTGGTTCCTTGGTTGTGATTCACTGGATATTCTTAAAGGGGAGCTCAAAAATCATTACTAGTTATCTCCTGCATCCCTTTACTGTACAGAGGATGGAAACATCCTTTAACACATTTGGAGAAACACCCAAGCTTCATGGAAAAATGGCCTTTTTAGTTTTAGAAAATCCTACAGTTTTTGACATTTAGAACTTTAAAGGATCTAAGAGATGATCTAACCTAGTGCTTCTCAATTGTGCGTAAGGTGGCACTAGTGGTAAAGAACCTGCCTGCCAATGCAGGAGATGTAAGAGGTGGCTGGTTCAAGTCCTGGGTCGGGAAGATCCCCTGGAGCGCAGGTTGGCAACTCACTCCAGTATTCTGGCCTGGAGAATCCCATGAACAGAGGAACCTGGTAGGCTATAGTCCATAGGGTCTCAAAGAGTCAGACACAACTAAGTGACTGAGCACGCATGCATGCACACTTCTGGTTAAAGGGCAGATTCTTATTTAGTATGTCTAGGGTGAGACTTCAGATTCTACATTTCTGACCGAGTCCTGCTGATGCCAAACCTGCTGATCTCTGCTGCTGCGTGTCCGACTCTGCGACCCCATATACGGCAGCCCACCAGGCTCCCCCGTCCCTGTGATTCTCCAGGCAAGAACACTGGAGTGGGTTGCCATTTCCTTCTCCAATGCGTGAAAGTGAAGTCGCTCTGCACCACCCTTAATAGCAGGGACCTCACCCAGGGAAGATAAATGAGTTACACCTTGAGGATCAGACTTGAACAACTAATGATTGTGTCTTGAGAACTAGACTAAGGATTCCGTAGTTGACTCTGGGACCAACTGGTCAATTCCCCAGGTTACCAAAGGCTTCAGAAGAAACTTCACCTCAAAAAAGTCTCTGTTTTTTTTTTTTTTTTAATTAGCACTTCTTTTTACTTGTAGTTGCATTTTTACAACATTTTTTAATTTCTGAGTTTTTGTTAATTAGTTTTTTTGAGGTATATTTGGCATAATATTGTATTACTTATAGGTATACAATGTCATGGTTTGATATATGTACTTATTGCAAAAATGATCACCATAGTAAATCCAGTTAATATCCATCACCCTACAAAGTTATATTTTTGTGATGTCTCATTTTTATATGTAGAAACTGAAACCCAGAAATGTCAGTGACTTGCTCAGGGTCATAGCATCAGTTAGTGGTAGAGATGGGACTAAATTAAATGTATCCTAGATTTCTCTCTCTGAGCTGTACATTTTAATCACAGATTACATGTGAAGCTGTTTTAAAGTATCTTTCCTCAGTTCTATAGTTGGCAGAATAAGCCACAGAGTCCAATATGGATACAAGAGACCAGGATAAGAACCTGGCTAGTTAAGCCTGGCTTAACTTCTGAAAAGTTTTGCAACTTTGAGAGAAGAATTTCTCTGGGACTTGGATTTGTTATCCATGAGATGAGGAAGTCCTTCCCTCATCTTTCAGTTTTATTCTGGTGTTGTAGAAGGCAAGGAGATAAAAGATAAGAAACGCATTTGACAAAACATAAGTGACAAATAAATTGAGGGCATTTTTATTAAACTGCTTTAGGATAATAAAAATTTCTCATAGGCTATTGAATTTGGAAATGTAAATATATATACATTATATATATACACACACGCACACACATAAAATACGTGCACTTACCATTGTCTTAGGTTCAATTTTATTTAGAATGATTAAAAGTTACTATTTGATTTTTATCAGTGAGGCCTTTTTGACTTTCTGCTTACTTTAATATATCCAGTTTGTGCAAAGCATGCATAGAAGCATGGAGAAGAGAGAAACTGAAAAAGGAAGGAAGAAAGAGAGACAGAAAGAGAAAGAGGGAGAAAGAGATCAACACAGCCAGCCCAAATCTTGTCAAGGATATCTTCTTGTTCTGGGCTGCCAGGAACAACAAGGCCCCTTGTTTCTTCGTTCATATATAGAAGGCGAGCTGGGGATGTTTTAAAATACGAAGTTTCCAACAAACCTTTCATTTTTTTGACAATAGCTCAGTTGACTTAGACCTCCCATCCCTGTACCAGTGGCTGGCAATGGGAGGGAAAATACCAAGACTGGTTTAGCAATCAGGCCCACATCTAAAACAGGAAAACAGTCTCTACTCTCTGTTAAAGGGGTAGGGTAGCTTCAACTACAACACCCACTGCAAGGGGTTAATGAGAAAATATAACGAATTCGCTTTACCTGCCCATACAATTCAGTGAATTGACATCTGCTCTCCCACTTGTGGAATTTTAAAGTTATAAATACCATAACAGTGGTTACCTTTTGTTACATACCCAATTGTGTGCCAGCTGTCATGGTCAACTCCTTAAATATCTTACCACAGTTTTTAAACAAACCACAGGGTGTAGCTCCATTTCAAAGATGAGGTGATGGCTACATTTTAAAGATGAGGGCATTGAGGCTCAGCTCAGCTGTGGAGCTTGCCCTGGGTCACACAGCTAATTAATAGAGAAGCTGGAATTCAAAGCTGATTCAAAAACTCTTGTCTTCAAGACTTAATTATGTAGATGTTCTTATCTACACTGCAATTTAAAATGTACTTTCATGTTATCATGATTATTATAATGAAACTCTCTTTGTACATGCATTTAACTTGGAGAAAAAGAGACTTATTTCCCATAAATTCATGAAGCTGTAAATAAATCTGAAAACTTAGTTGTGCATGAGCTTTCAGATTTATTTACAGCTTCATGAATTCCCCACCTTTGACTGATCCTTTTGGCAAATAACAAAATGCAACATTTTAGTTACCTCTTGCTTCTGCCCACTATAAGGATAAGGAACCAAGCAAGGTCCCCACACTAAGCATCAGTTCAGTTCAGTCGTTCAGTCATGTTCATCACTTTGCAACCCCATGAATCGCAGCACGCCAGGCCTCCCTGCTGCTGCTGCTGCTGCTAAGTCGCTTCAGTCGTGTCCAACTCTGTGCGACGCTGTAGACGGCAGCCCACCAGGCTCCCCCGTCCCTGGGATTCTCCAGACAAGAACACTGGAGTGGGTTGCCATTTCCTTCTCCAATGCATGAAAGTGAAAAGTGAAAGTGAAGTCGCTCAGTCATGTCTGACTCCTAGCGACCCCATGGACTGCAGCCCACCAGGCCCCTCCGTCCATGGGATTTTCCAGGCAAGAGTACTGGAGTGGGTTGCCATTGCCTTCTCCATCACCAACTCCCGGAGTTCACTCAGACTCACATCCATCGAGTCAGTGATGCCATCAAGCCATCTCATCCTCTGTCATCGCCTTCTCCTCCTGCCCCCAATCCCTCCTAGCATCAGAGTCTTTTCCAGTGAGTCAACTCTTCACATGAGGTGGCCAAAGTACTGGAGTTTCAGCTTCAGCATCATTCCCTCCAAAGAAATCCCAGGGCTGATCTCCTTCAGAATGGACTGGTTGGATCTCCTTGCAGTCCAAGGGACTCTCAAGAGTCTTCTCCAACACCACAGTTCGAAAGCATCAATTCTTCGGCACTCAGCCTTTTCACAGTCCAACTCTCACATCCATACATGACCACAGGAAAAACCATAGCCTTGACTAGACGGATCTTTGTTGGCAAAGTAATGTCTCTGCTTTTGAATATGCTATCTAGGTTAGTCATGACTTGCCTTCCAATGAGTAAGCGTCTTTTAATTTCATGGCTGCAGTCACCATCTGCAGTGATTTTAGAGCCTAGAAAAATAAAGTCTGACACTGTTTCCACTGGTTCCCCATCTATTTCCCATGAAGTGATGGGACCGGATGCCATGATCTTCGTTTTCTGAATGTTGAGCTTTAAGCCAACTTTTTCACTCTCCACTTTCACTTTTATCAAGAGGCTTTTGAGTTCCTCTTCACTTTCTGCCATAAGGGTGGTGTCATCTGCATATCTGAGGTTATTGATATTTCTCCCGGCAATCTTGATTCCAGCTTGTGTTTCTTCCAGTCCAGCATTTCTCATGAGGTACTCTGTATATAAGTTAAATAAGCAGAGTGACAATATACAGCCTTGATGTACTCCTTTTCCTATTTGGAACCGAGAAATATTATTTGCACTTTCTTTTCTCAAGCCTGTGAATAGTGAGGTCTCAACTTTTAGATACTTTGCTGGGAGACTGAAACTAGAAGATTCCTTGCCAACAGGCTGTTGCAAAGAGAAGCACAACTGTACCAATACATTCATGTGTGTCGTAAAGAGTGATGAAGCAAATGCTGTATGTCCCCCTCTGTCACCACTTTCAAGGCTGTTTAAGTTGGGAACTGGTTTGACACTACTGGTTTAGTGTAGTGGGGGCTTCTCCTGATCATGATAAAGCAGAAGTTCAGTTCCTTCCCCTGCTTACTTTTATTATAATTAAAGTTACTATTCCTTGAGTTTTTCAAATAGGGCATTGCTTTAGGTGCTTTTATCTCATTTAGTCCTCATGTGTGTGTACGCATGCTGAGTCGCTCTAGTCGTGTCTTACTCTTTGCAACCCTGTGGACTATCTCCTCTGTCCGTGGGATTCTCCAGGCAAGAATACTGGAGTGGGTTGCCATTTCCTTCTCCAAGGGATCTTCCCAACCTAGGGATCAAATCTGCGTCTCTATGTCTCCTGCCGTGGCAAGCAGATTCTTTATCAACAGCGCCACCTGGGAAACCATCAATCCTTACAACCTCCCAATAAGGAAGATAATGTTATCCCTTTCCTTTCTTTTTGTTCTAATTTTTAAAAAAAGCTTTTTATTTTGTATTGAAGTGAATTGAAATGAAAGTCGCTCAGTTGTGTCTGACTCTTTGCAACCCCATGGACTATACAGTCCATGGAATTCTCCAGGCCAGAATACTGGAGTGGGTAGCCATTCCTTTCTCCAGGGGATCTTCCCAGCCCAGGGGTTGAAGCCATGTCTCCCACACTGCAGGTGGATTCTTTACCAGCTGAGCCATGCAGGAAGCCCAAGAACACTTGAGTGGGTAGCCTATCCTTTCTCCACTGATCTTCGCAACCCAGGAATTGAACCAGAGTCTCCTGCATTGCAGGCAGAGTCTTTACCAACTGAGCTATCAGGGAAGCCCATTTTGTATTGCAGTATAGTCAATTAACAATTTTGTGATCATTTCCAGTGGACTGCAAAGCGACTCAGCTATACTTATTCATGTACCCATTCTCCCTCAAACTCCCCTCCCATACAGGCTGGAACATAACATACCTTTCCCACAGTTTAGAAAGCTAAGGGTCAGAAAGGTGAAATATCTTGTCCAAAATCACAAGGCTTTGTGACCTTGCCTTTAACCCATTCTGCTTTTAACCCAAGCAGCCTGGTTTCAGAGTCCCTGTCACCTCAGGCCAAATAAAAATGAATGCTTACAGGTGTGCTCTGAGAGTTCGTGTGTGTGTGTGTGTGTGTGTGCATGCACATGCGTGCGCTCAGTTGTGGCCAACTCTTTGTGACCCCATGGACTGTGGCCCACCAGGCTCCTCTGTCGAGAATCCCTACAGCTGGAATTAAAGAGTTTGGGTATTTGTAGTAGCTTTTTTGAAAATCTAACCTCTCGTTTCACCAAGTGGCTCTCCCTACAATGCAGCCACACAAAGTGAGAAGGAACGGTCCGGAGAGAACAGACAGGATCAAGAGTCTCACTGGGCACCTAGTGGACGGAGGGTTCTGTGGGCCTAGAGGCCTCTGTCTGCTTTCCCACTTCCTCTCCTTGGGCCCGAGAGGTGGGTGCCCTCTGAGCCCACCCTCACGGAGGCCCAGGGCGGCCTTCCTTTATCTGCCTGCTCTCTGTTCTCAGGCCACCCTCTGTGACCCGCCATGCCTCCGTGCCTGTTCTCTCACTGTGCCTTCACTTCCACAGAGTGTGTTCGTGTTTCCGAAATGTCTCAAAGCAAGAGGGAATTTCACTCTTTCAAGGGGACATATCATGGGTCCCAATGTACCGTCTGTCTTAAGTGTGTTAACTCACCCTTGGTTCAAATCCCAGTCCCTTATTTACTTGTTGTGATTCTTTCAGGAGTGACTGACGGTAACCTGAGCTTGCACATCTCTGAAGTGAGCATTCATCAGAGTACCCACCTCAAAAGACGGTGGTGAGCAAAGATGCACTCATCCATGTAGAGTGCTTGTAGAGTGGAAGGTACACTGTGTGTGTGCTTAGTCGCTCAGTCGCATCTGGTTCTCTGTGGCCCCATGGACCATAGACCTCCAGGCTCCTTGTCCATGGGATTCACCAAGCAGGAAGACTGGAGTGGGTTACCATGCCTGCTTCCTGGGGATCTTCCCACCACAGGGATTGAACCTGTGTCTTCTGCATCTCCTGCATTGGCAGGTGGATTCTTTATCACTGCACCATCAGGAAAGTACATACCTGAATATGTACTCAATACTGCCTAATGGGGTTATCTGCTAATTCATCAGATACTTCCTGAATCCCTACCAGACATGGTCCTGGCTTCACAGAGACCACATCTTGAAAGGATGCATGTTAAACAAGTATCTAGAGAAATAATGTATAATTATAAATGTAAATAAGTACAGTGAGGAAAGTGTTTATGTTGCTGTGAGGCCATATATCAGAGGACCTGACAGACTGAGGTTTGATCAAAGAAGACTCCCTGATGGAAGGAACATTTGAACTGAGGTCTGCAAGATACATAAGAGTGAGGAAGGACGAATAGGGATTCCCAATGAGGAGAAGGGGGCGACAGAGGATGAGGTGGTTGGATGGCATCACCGACTCAATGGACATGAGTTTGAGCAGGCTCCAGGAGATGGTGAAGGACAGGGAGCCTGGCGTGCTGCAGCCCATGGGGTTGCAAAGAGTCAGACACAGCTTAGCAACCAAACAACAGCAACAACTCCCAATTACCTGTTGAAGCAAATATTAGAAATCCTTTGGTCCTGTTCAACAGCTACATAGTATTCAGTATCATAATGTTCTAGTGAGAAATCGGTGCTTATAAATACTTTCGTTGTAAATAGATATTTGCTTTCTTCTGTTCATTGAAAGGCATTTGTTCTGTAATCTATGACAACTTTTAGCATCATTTATTTCGCCTTTGTTGTATATAGTGGATACTTGCTTATAAGTATTTACTTTATGTCATCATCATTGTATTAGTTTTTTAAATTACTATTGAGTTACTTTTCACCAGTGCATTCTTTTAAAATGCAGCTCCTAGATCCATTGCTGGTTATGAGTAAACATGTGTCTAAACTCCCCTTCACAGGATTTAGTAATCAGTGTGAGTCCGTGCACCCTCGCCATCAGCCTGTCTTTATTCAAGAGATCCATTTCAGCACCACCCCCATGCCCCCTGCCATTCAATAGCCGAGTGTAATTCTAAATCCGTGGAAGCAAAGGTCACTGGCTGTGTTCCTGCATCTCTGTAGAGTTGTACGCGCTGCTTCTTTCTGCTGCCCTTTTGTTATAGTCACGGGAATCCAGCCCATATGGTCTGCATTAGGTCAGCTTTCTGTTCTTAGCCAAATTAAATAAAAAACAATAAGAGGCAGTGGGTAAGACACCGTGGAAGGGGTGTCTCTGATATATGTGAGTGGAACTGATTATACCATGGATGGAGTTTTGAAGTATGTAGTATGATTCTCTTTTTGAGTCAATACCTTCCAGGGGAAAGGAGCGTTCAGGCTTTTAGATGCATTAAAACATTGGCTCCTTGTTTAAGGAGGACAGAAACCAAACCCTGACTTCTTTGCTTTTTAGCTGAAAGCTAGAAGCAGATTATAATTTCTCTCTGACCCAGAACGGAGACAATGGGAGATTTTGTATGTTCAAACCTATCCTCATTAGCTAATGGGACAAGGTTGGCATCAGTTTCAAAACCTAGGGCCAAGAGGAAACCATGAGTCTCCCAATGACCTGGGATGATTTGGATTACAGCCTTTAGGTCAGTCATGGTGGTTCAGATGGTGAAAAATCCGCCTGCAATGCAGGAGACCCAGGTTCAATCCTTGGGTTGGAAGAGCCCCTGGAGAAGGGCATGGCAACCCACTCCAATATCCTTGCTTAGGAAATGCTATGGACAGAGGAGCCTGGTGGGCTCATGGAGCCACAGAGAGTCAAACACTCTCACAACCTGCCCTAAAGTCTTGAAACTTGACCTGATCATCTACCACATTTATTACTCACTGTCCTGGGTTTTAGAATATTATGAAGAGGAGGGATGTGTGTCTGGAAAAGACATCCCTTTTTTCTCTCAGTGATGTGTGTAAAGCCCCAGGGGAAAATTTTCCTCCTCTTCTGCTAAAGTTTACCCCTAATTCCCCTCCCTATACACCTGTGCCTTGTAAACACTTGACTGTAATGTTTCCAGCCTTGTGGAAAGAAACCAAATGTCCTCTATGGTATTATTTTAAAATGTATTGGAAATTGTGAATTACCAGTTATGTGGTGTGTATAAAAATCTCTAACAAGTCATCATACATAATGCTTTGAGTTGTATGAACCAGCTAATGAAAAGATTAGATCAATCGTCTCTCCAGCTTGGGACTTGAGTCAATAATTCAGATGAAAATTGAACTAGAATGAGCCTTTGCCTCTCAGGATATAAGCTCCTGGGTATTAAAACTTCTTCAAGTTATCAGAATTAAGTATGCAGATTCTCACATCTACCTTCGAAATGTGTGAAAAGAGGACTTTGAACTTAAAGTGAGTTCATTGTCAAACCTGGCTCATTCCACAGAGCCTGAGGATCTGTAATAATTTAAAGTGAGACCCTCCTTTGGAAGAAAGGAAGGTCCATTAAAAGCATAGATTGTTAGTATAGTTTCCTTCACTTTTTCCTCCTTCTGTGGATTTCTATATGACCCCAATCTTTTAATTTTTTTCCATACAATTACAATGACTCCTGGCTTTCAACTATATTTGAAAGTAGTAGCTTATACTTGGTTAAGTTAAGAAGTAGAACCCAAAGAGAATTCTACCAACCTTTTAAAAAGTATTCAGTTCATCATATATTTTATTGTGTTTTATTATTATAAAATGTAGCAATTCAAATGTACTGTCAGGAATCCCAGATGATCCTGTGGTTAAGACTTGGGGCTTTCACTGCCATGGGCCTGGATTCAATCCCTAGTTGGGGAACTCAATCCTCCCAGAGTTTGCTGAAACTCATATCCATTGAGTCAGTGATGCCATCCAACCTTCTGTCACCCCCTTGTCCTCCTGCCCTTAATTCTTTTCCAGTGGATTCCATACAAATTAACACATAACTGAAAAGTAATAATTGTTCAAGAGAAATTAATTTGATTGTGTGAGAATAAAAAGAATGGAAGAGATTAAACTACAAAAATTAGGAAGGCTACTTTAGTTCCCACACAGAGAAATACTGCAGAATTTGCCACAACAAGACGTTACATGGTTAGGAAAGGAACACTAGCCTGATATCAAGATCACAGTTTACAAGGGAGCGCTGAGACTTAGGCTTTTTTCTAGGTGAATTTTCATTATTCATTAGTCCTATTTTATGCCACATTTTTTTAAAGCAGTTGGTAATTATAGATTAAATGGAACTGAAAGATAGTTTTTTAATACATTAAATCTGTAAGGAATTTAATGCTGCAGCTTGTGGATTGAACCCTTAGATGTGATTTTGACCCCTGCCATAATCTTTAAAATTTTGAATTTAAATGTCCTTCAGGCAAACCTGTATTTTTATAGTCTAGTTAGCTATACTAGGGCCAACTTCTTCCCATTCTCCATTACAACTACTTCATGCTTTGATATGACTTTCCTAGCGGATTAGAATGTGTGATCCTGGGCTTAGTCTAACCCTCTCAGTAATTCAATTCAGCAAGTTTTATTTTAAGTACTTGTTTTGTATGGACTGTAGTGGTCAGCATTAGGGACACATAAGCAACATGCCCATGCTTGCCATCATGAAGGAAACAAGGGTTCAGGGAGATTATAGCAGGAAGATTGATCCAGGTGGAAGAAATTAGCAAGGACATCCCTAAACCCACCTAGATTTTCTAGAAGAGCACTGAGGCCTGGGGTAAGCCAAGATTAGAACCAGCTTGTTCTAACTCTGCTGGGAGGGTTGAAAGGGGCAGGGACCCACATAAGGGGATTAGAAAGAGGAGGAGCCTTAGTCCACTGGACAGCCCAGGCTTGTTGAGTGTCTTTTTACAACTGACCTTGTATTAGTCATAAGTTCTATAAAAGGTTTCTCTTCTGGGGTCCTTTGGAGAGAAGTGTCTTACTCTTCTCTTTCTGCTCCCAAGGTCTAACTCTGCTTCTAAAAGCTTCACTATCACCTGAAACAACAACTCAAAACCTCGCCATGCTCGCTTGGTTTATCCCTTGTCCAGATGGATTATTTTGGTTTGTGACTGAGGCGGAATATTTCCACCTTACGACAACTAGAAAAAGTCAACCAAGTGACTGATCCATAAAGAAGAGATGCGTTAATGTGATTCCTTAACAAAGTATCAGGCTGCTAAGTAATCCTCAAGATGGGTACTCCCATGATCTACCCATGAGAATTTAAAAACCGAAAATCAAAACAACAGCTAAACTGCTCATATCTTAGTGCCACCAGTGATCACTTTATAAGTATTTTACCACACAGTGAAAATATTTAGTAGGAAAAACAAGGTTTGAGTCTACAAATTTGAATGATTGTTTTACCACTTAACTACCCGTGAACTTCAGAATTTTGGTGGGAAAGATTTACAAAATGCTCCTAGTACAAACTTCTCATGGTATGGTTGTGAGATTTCAAACACAGTAGCATCATAGAAGGAAAAAAGACATTAAAGAGAATCTCAGTCCTTTTATTTTTCTACTAGCTTTTATTTAAAATGATCATCCTTCATGTGCACACTGCTATATTTAAAATGGGTAACCTAAAATGGATAACCAACAAAGACCTACAGTATAATACACTGAACTCTGCTCAGTGTTACCTGACAGCCTGGGTGGGAGGGAAGTTTGGGAGAGACTAGATACATGTATGTGTATGACTGAATCCCTTCGCTGTTCACTTGAAACGATCAAAATATTGTTATTCATCTATACCTCAATACAAAATAAAAAGTTCAAAAACATTTTTTAAAAGATCATCCTTCTGAAGCTACCTGGGATTTCAGCAGCGCTCTCGTATCATTTATATTCCAGTTCTAAGCTCCGTGTCTGGTTACTGTTTCTCTTTTTGCTTCAGTAGAGGAATTTGAAAAGTCAAAGATGTTGCCCTTCACTTGCCCTCTTGGAAGGAATCTCCATTTCATATTCTAGTTGGGTAAATTTGCTTTCACCTCTTAGAAGGCTGAGTGCAGGCTAGGTAGTTACAGAGTATTTTTCCTTTGGAAAGAGTGCTTTGGACATTCCCAGGTGGCTTAACAGTTCATTGCCTTAGCATTTAAAGTTACTCAGGTCACAGTGTCAATTCATGGAAGATAAAACAAGGCTTCCTACCCACACACTAGTCAAAGTAATTGAAAATACCAGAGTTAGGAGTTTTTGAAATTTTTTTCTCCAAATTCTCACTCTTTTTTGAATGATATGAGTGGTGAACTAGAATCTAAAATAGCCCCATTGTGCTTCCCAAGATAAACATGCGATGCCGCTGGATCACTGAGGGTAGCATTATGCATGTCTGTATAAGACAGTAGGGCAAGGGCATCTCTCCAGAACATACAGCTATCACTGACAAAGGTCCGGGAAAGGAAGCAGCAACCCTGAAACCAGTCCTGAAATTAGCTTATTTTATAAAAAATAAGGTCCTCTCTATGTTGTTCAATGCAATATCTTTTAAGCAAAATGGAACTGTTAACTAAATGTGTTTCTTTTCTTTTTGGAAAAGATTTTGGAATGGGGAATGAGAAGAAGGAAAAGAAAACCTCCTAATCCAAGTGTTTAACATGACTTTGCCTTTGTTAGAACCATCCGTGCATGGGTCAGCCTGAAACAGAAGTGCATCTCTCTCTAACTAGTAGAACAGCTGAAAGATCAATGTGAAAACTGCCCTTGTTCACAGGGGGTCATTCGGAGGAGAGTCCAGAATGCTGGTGCAAATAAATGAGTCTGTTTCCCAAAATCTCAGCATTTCATTCTTGATGGATGAGCACAATAATTCCAAGTAAAGCATAATTTCAAGAGCAGATTGCTGAATGGGGAACAGAAGAGGTTTTTTGGGTTTTTTTGTTTGGTTTTTTTTTTGGTGTTGGACTACTTAATAGGGCCTCTCCCAAAACCCTTGTGTCAGGAATGGATACTTGTGAGTTAAAAGTTGACTCTAGAAAGCAAGTAGTATAGACCCTTAAAGCAAGACCTGCAGCAAGCTTCTTGCAAATGTAGCTTATCTATATAAAATGTCAATTTATTTATTAGTCTCTCTCTCTCTCATCTGTTTTCTTTCATATATTTTTGGTTTCCTTTTCTCCATTGTTTTAATTACCATCAGCAGTATTCTCATGCCTGTTTAAATAGGTAAAAATTACAAGACAAAACAGATGACCAGTATTTTGTTGTGTTTTCCAGGGCAATAGAGATTGCTCCATGGCCTTTCTGATAAGTTAAAGAGGAACTATGTTTTGTTTATGTTGTAACCAAAAAAAGGGATGATTTAGTGGTTTCTCCCATGTCTCCACTGCTCAAGAGAAAGGCAATTAGGACAATCATTTGGGCAAAGCTGGAGAGGGTGGGGAAGAGATCCGTTTTTTAAAAGGATTAGCTAAATTCATGTGACAGTTGCTATTCCTTCCATTTTATGAAATCTCATTACCTAAGTACAAGCTGATACAGGTTCCAAAACTGAACTTATAATTGAAGAAAAGTGTCAAGATAAGCAACTGTATAGTCTTGTCAGTAGGAACAGGAACATTGGAACAGATTAAATGCCAAATGTACTACTTACACTGCAACTCTAGACAAATCACTAACTAGTCCTAATTCTCAATCTCCTTATTTTTAAAATGAGACTGTTAATAATAACTCCCTTGTTACATTATTGTCAAGATCATTATAACCAAGCCAGTCTACTCTTGGATATATATCCAAAAAAAAAACATAAGTTCGAAAAGATACATGCCACCCCAGTGTCCATAGCAGCATTATTTTCAAGAGGCAATATATGGAAACAACCTTAGTGTCCATCAGCAGATGGATGGATAAAGAAGATGTGGCACATACACACAATTGAATGCTACTCAGCCATAAAAAAGAAAGAAATTTTGCCATTTGCAGCAATGTGGATAGACTTGGAGGACATTATGCCAAGTGATATGTCAGACAGAGAAACACAAATACTGTATATCACTTATATGTGAAATCTTAAAAATAGAACTGGTGAATATAACAAAAAAAGAAGCAGACTCACAGATACAAAGAACAAACAAGTGATTACCATTGGGAATGGGGGAGGAGGGACAATATAGGGTAGGGGAGTGGAAAGTACAAAATACTGGATATAAGACAGGGCCAAGAATGTATTGTACAATACAAGGAATATAGCTAATGTATTAGGATAATGTAAATGGAAAGTAACCTTTCAAAATCATATAAAAAATTATTTTTTTTAAAGTTTACATAGTTCAGCTCAGTCATGTCTGACTCTTTGCAACCCCGTGAACCACAGCATGCCAGGCCTCCTTGTCCATAACCAACTCCCGGAGGTTACCCAAACTCATGTCCATTGAGTCGGTGATGCCATCCAACCATCTCATCCTCTGTCGTCCCCTTCTCCTCCTGCCCCCAATCCCTCCCAGCATCAGGGTCTTTTCAAATGAGTCAGCTCTTCACATCAGGTGGCCAGAGTATTAGAGTTTCAGCTTCAACATCAGTCCTTCCAATGAACACCCAGGACTGATCTCCTTTAGAATGGACTGGTTGGATCTCCTTGCAGTCCAAGGGACTCTCAAAAGTCTTCTCCAGCACCACCCTTCAAAAGCATCAATTCTTCGGTGCTCAGCTTTCTTTATAGTCCAACTTTCACGTCCATACATGACCACTGGAAAAACCATAGCCTTGACTGACGGACCTTGTTGACAAAGTAATGTCTCTGCTTTTTAATATGCTATCTAGGTTAGTCATAATTTTCCTTCCAGGGAATAAGCGTCTTAATTTCATGGCTGCAGTCACCATCTGCAGTGATTTTGGAACCCGAAAAAATAAAGTCAGCCACTATTTCCACTCTTTCCCCATCTATTGCCCATGAAGTGATGGGACCACATGCCATGATCTTCGTTTTCTGAATGTTGAGCTTTAAGTCAACTTTTTCACTCTCCTCTTTCACTTTCATCAAGAGGCTCTTTAGTTCCTCTTCACTTTCTGCCATAAGGGTGGTGTCATCTGCATATCTGAGGTTATTGATATTTCTCCCAAATATCAATCTTTATTCCAGACTGTGCTTCTTCCAGCCCAGTGTTTCTCATGATGTACTCTGCATAGAAGTTAAATAAGCAGGGTGACGATATACAGCCTTGATGTACTCCTTTTCCTATTTGGAACCAGTCTGTTGTTCCGTGTCCAGTTCTAACTATTGCTTCCTGACCTGCATACAAATTTCTCAAGAGGCAGGTCAGGTGGCCTGGTATTCCCATCTCTTTCAGAATTTTCCACAGTTTATTGTGATCCACACAGTCAAAGGTTTTGGCATAGTCAATAAAGCAGAAATAGATGTTTTTCTGAAACTCTCTTGCTTTTTCCATGATCCAGCGGATGTTGGCAATTTGATCTCTGGTTTCTCTGCCTTTTCTAAAACCAGCTTGAACCTCTGGAAGTTCATGGTTCACATATTGCTGAAACCTGGCTTGGAGAATTTTGAGCATTACTTTACTAGCATATGAAATGAGTGCAATTGTGCAGTAGTTTGAGCATTCTTGGCATTGTCTTTCTTTGGGATTGGAATGAAAACTGACCTTTTCCAGTCCTGTGGCCACTGCTGAGTTTTCCAAATTTGCTGACATATTGAGTGCTGCACTTTCACAGCATCATCTTTCAGGATTTGAAATAGCTCAACTGGAATTCCATCACCTCCACTAGCTTTGTTCATAGTGATGCTCCCTGAGGCCCACTTGATTTCACATTCCAGGATGTCTGGCTCTAGGTGAGTGATCACACCATCGTGATTTCCGGGTCATGAAGATCTTTTTTGTACAGTTTTTCTGTGTATCCTTGCCATCTCCTCTTAATATCTTCTGCTTCTGTTAGGTCCATTCCATTTCTGTCCTTTATCGAGCCCATCTTTGCATGAAATGTTCCCTTGGTATCTCTAATTTTCTTGAAGAGATCTCTAGTCTTTCCCATTCTGTTGTTTTCCTCTATTTCTTTGCATTGATTTCTTGGAAGGCTTTCTTATCTCTCTTTGCTATTCTTTGGAACTCTGCATTCAAATGGGTATATCTTTCCTTTTCTCCTTTGCTTTTTGCTTCCCTTCTTTTCACAGCTATTTGTAAGGCCTCCTCAGACAGCCATTTTGCTTTTTGGCAGTGGTTTTTTTTTTTTTCCCTTGGGGATGGTCTTGAAAGTTGTGTAAAGTTGTGTCACACAATGCCTGTCTGTAGTGAATAATGAACAGAAGTTTCATGTGTTCTCTAAGTGGTAAGGCCTGTGGTTAGAACTTCAGCTGCTTCATTGTTTCCCAAGGTATCTCCTGCCGCTTTGTTTAGTCATGTCCTTCGCTGCAGTCCAGCAGACTAGTAGTTTTCCAAATGTGAACCCCAGACCAGCATCACCTCATCACCTGGGAACTTGTTAGAAATGCAGATTATTGAGCCTCATCCCGTATTTACTAACTGAGGAATTCTGGGAAGGGGTGCCAAGAGATGTGTGTTTTAACAAGACTTCCCAGGGAATTCTGAGGTTCATTAAAGTTTTGGAGCCCCTAAAATAGACTATATCAACCCACCAAACCACTACCTGAGCCATACTTCCCAGATTGATTTGGGAGATGCTGGAGGCAGCATGGAATATTATTGCATTGAGATAATCATCAACAGAAAAGAATTATTACACTATTTTATTACTTGTGAGTAGTAAGATTTTAATTAACTCACTTCATTTTTCTGAACTTCAGTTTCCTGCCCTGTAAAATGGAAATACAGCATATTCTGCAATGATTCAGTAAGGAGGTCCCTCAAAAAGAACAAACAAAAAAAAAAACATAATAAACCTCAATCAGCAGTCACCTTCCAAAAACAAGTATTTCAAAAAGAAAAAGGAAAGTTAATAGTTGTTCAATTTCACATGCATAATGTGAAATGAACATAATGTTTTATTTAAACAAGGTGCGTATCAAGTCGCTTCAGTCATGTCCAGTTCTTTGCATTCCTATGAACTGTAGCCCACCAGGCTCTTCTGTCCATGGGATTCTCCAGGCAAGCATACTGGATTGGATTGCCATGCCCTTCTCCAGGGGATCTTCCCAACCCAGGGATCAAACCTGCATCTCTGTCTCCTGCATTGGCAGGCGGGTTCTTTACCACTAGCACCACCCAGAGTAAATAAACTCAATAGATTACTAATGGAAGCTCAACGTAATCAATTAAAAAGCCTTTCCCCCCTTTACCATTTGAGTTACATATAAAAGCCTGTTGAAACACATATTAGAAGCCTTCACCTTTGACCTTTGCTGCTAACACAGTTCACATCCTTTAAAGGAAAACAGACAAGGGGGGAAAATAAATGTAGCCAGTTGACCAGCCAGCCACCAAACCCAGCAGCCCCTAGATGCTTTTGGTCCCAGCTGGAAGGATTGAAACCCAACACTCTTCTGCATACTGAAGATTGTATTACTGTAACAAATTTCTTTAATTTCAATTTGAGTTGTGAAACATCCTTATTACAGGTGTAACATCAATAATATCTTTCCTGCCCTGCCTATATTATAGGGTTGTTCAGATACATAAAGATGAATCATATCTTAGTTACAATTTTTTGGGTCTTAAGTAATAGAAAACCCAACTCATGCTGTCTTATACGAAAAAGAGAAAGAGAGAGAGAGTGAGGTGTATTATCTGTTTAGCATCAGCAAATCAGGCATACGGGATACAGACACTCTCAGCAGGTCATGGATTCTCTGTGTCTCCCAGTGTTGGTTTGTTTTCAACTTAGGATCACCTCTTGCAGCTGGAGCATCTCAACAAATTCATTAGACTCAGGGCCACATACTTCTGGGTACAAACCCAGTGGAAATGTTTGAGAGTCTTTAGTATGCCCACCGGAAGGCTCATGACATGCCATTGGTTCTGAAATGGGCGTGTGTCTGTCACTGAAACAAACTCTGTGTCAGGATTGCTCTGTTTGACTCCAGCCACATCAGAAGCACAGTAACTGAGAGAGGGGAAGTGGTGCTTCCTTAAATAGAATTATTGCTAGTGGGGCTGTTGAAGGTTCAAATCGCAGATGTTTATTGACAATGTTACAGTTAATAGGACTTTACATTAGTTCTAATCTTTAGTGATGTATTTAAATCAAGACACTTATCTCCATCCTCATTAAGGACATTTTGCAAGCCTCCAGGTACTGCCCCTCCCCCGCACTGAGAAGGTCTTCTTTTATGAGTGTAGAGAACTATAGGGGGAGGGGGCTGTTTCTGTTCTTAGCATGGCATAGTGAGAGAGACCTGAGTCCAGTTCTTGCTCTGTCACCTGTTCACTGGGTGAATTTGTGTTAATTTCTTAACCTCTCTGTGCCTTATTTTCCGAGCTTGAGATACATGCTGATCCCACTGGACTACTGGAAATGGAAAATTCAATATGTAAATTACTTAGCCTTAGCTACTAGATAGGGGAGCCTGGTGGGCTACTGTCCATGAGGTCATCATGAAAGAGTCGGACAGGACTTAGGGACTAAACAACAATAAGCTACTAGGCACTGCTCACTAAATTCCCTTCTCATGCATAAAAATGGGACATCTGTCATATAAGTGGTCCCGGGTACCATGGGAAATGTTTCCATATCTCAGGTGCTTGAGCCTGCTGCTCTAGCAAGAGACCTCTATAAATAGAGGTGGAAGCCTTAGAGCAGGAAAGGGACTCAAGACGTACAGTCCCACGCAGTTCCCATCTTCACAATGGTGTTGTAGATTGAATCATCTTATTGATGATACAGGAACACATTGAGTTTTAAGTGTCATAAAATGAATTTCATTCAATCAGCGTTTATTTCTTGAGTTCTCACCACAATTTTCTTTCCTTGTTTTTTTCTTTTTTTCTTTTTGTATCATATTTATATGAAAAGATGGATGTTAGCTTAACCTATTGTGGTAGTCATTTCATAATATATATAAATTGAACTATCATGCTGTGCACCTTAAAATTTTACAATGATATGTATCAATTATTTCTCAATAAAACTGGAAACAAAATAAAATATACAAAAATTGATTATAAAAAATATTGGCGGTAGATATATTTTAAGTCTTTACTAAAATAAATATACTGTATTATTAATAATAGCTTGTTGTGGTTAGGTTTTATTATCTATGTAGCAATGGAGGCCTCTTAAAAATATGATACACAAATTTTCCCCTTTCAACAGAACAAAAAGCATTACATAATCATCTAGTTTTGGAGAATCATGATCTCAGTATTCATCCTTTACTTTTAGACTTGCTAAGAAGAAATAATCCAAGAGAAAAAAGAATCACCCTGTCAGCACAGCCACCTTAATTCTACTCCCTGGGCCCAGAATTCAGCTCAGTACAGAGAATTCGTGTCTAACTCTTAATTCCTGTCCGCTTCTCTTCCCTGGCAAGTCACCCCACTCACCCTTTGACCACCCACACCACCCATAGTCTGTTCAACTATTATTTTCAAGTTCCTCGTTGTTTTGAATTCTCTTGCATTTTGGCAAGTCATGTGTTTCCTGCATTTTTGTTGTTCAAAATTCTTCCTTACACCTATTTATATTGACACTGAAAATTTAAGGTGACACCTTGTAACTGTGTGGGCGTTAAGAAGCATCAGTTAAATGAAGTTACATAAAAATGTTTCTGGTGTATATATCAAGTGCTTTATATGTGTTACCTACTACTTTTAGTTCTGGTTTTATTATGAATTCATCTGGAATTAGGCTTCTATTGTGAGCACAATTTAGTAATTCATCCCCTAATACTATTTCAGCCCTAGTTCAGTTTAGATTTTTTAGGTATTTTTAATCAAGACTGTAAATTATTTAAAGGGGGAGGTCATGCTTTCCATTTCTCTGCATGCTCTATGTGGAAATCATGAAAATGGTTCTAGCAACAATCTATTATACCATTACATCATTACAGCCATCCTCTTGGAGGGGATTATTATACCATTTAGTAGATGAAGAAACTGAAACTCACAGTTTATAGTGGCAGAACCACAGTTCAAATTGAGAGCATGTGGACACAAAGCCAGTTCTCTTAATCATGAATATCCAAACTACAGATCATAGCACCTTGTGTAAAACTCCCCAGTAAAGGCTTTCTGTTTTGAAAGTCTCGTTTGTTTCTTCCCCCTTGCAGATGGACCCCCATGAGAACATCTTACTGAGCACTCTTGAGATAAAAAATGAAATGGCCACCTCCGAGGCTGTGATGGGACTTGGAGACCCAAGGAGCACAATGCTGGCCTATGATGCCTCCAGCATCCAGTATCGGAAAGCCGGGTTGCCCAGGCATAGTTTTGGCCGAAATGCCCTGGAACGGCACGTGGCACAGAAGAAAAGCCGCCTGCGGAGACGCGCCTCCCAGCTGAAAATCACCATTCCCGACTTGACTGATGTGAATGCCATAGATCGGTGGTCCCGCATATTCTTCCCAGTGGTTTTCTCCTTCTTCAACATCGTCTACTGGCTTTATTATGTGAACTAAAACATTGCTTCCCATGGGAAGCAAGGACTAGATTCCTCCTCAAACCAGATGTACAGCCTGACATAGAACTTGGAAAACACATCAATCCAGGACAAAAGTGATGCTAAAATACCTTAGTTGCTGGCCTATCCTGTGGTCCAATTCATACCATTTGGGTTGCTTCTGCTAAGTCATGAAAATGCTAAGGTCCTCGGGGTTTTCCAGTTAAAATGCAAGTGATTTGTACACGTGCTGGCAAGACTGAATCTGTGTTCCACCTTATCTGCTTAGTACACAGCCTATACGGAGGGGAATAATTTAGATGGTATTCCAGAAGGCTCAGTAGTGTCATCAGTCATCTTGCTGAGATGTGGTCATATCCAGATACTCCCCATTTTCATTCCTAAGGTTGTCATGCGATCTTCCATGCCATGCAAACATCCTTACTGAAGACAATATCTGCCTGTCTTATTGAGGTGATGATGGTGCCATAGGAAGTTAATTCCCACCGGATTCTAGAAGGTTCTTATGTAATTCAAACAAGATAGGGAGAGTCAAGACAGAGACTCAGGAAACCAATTTGGCCAGGCCATGTTTGCTTGAGCTTGGGAATCAACACTGACGTCTTCCATTTTGACGTTTAGAGACGGGGAGACTTCTAAACATTATCATGCCTGGTGGCCAAAAGAAATTTTTCTATAATGCTATTTCTGAGGCAGTTAAAAATAAGAGTTAATATCCCGGAACGGAGTGGAAAATTCAGAGACAACGGTTGTAACAAAATTAAAGCACGCAAGCAGCATGACCCTTCACCCATTATAAGCATGTGGTCCACACATTCTGTGTTCAGTGGCAGAAGGTAGAGTGAAAGAGATTTCTTTCCCTCCAAACTCACAAGCTTTTGACAGCATACCTGAAGAAGTTTTTATAGTGTACCTGATCAAAAGACAACCCCTAAACAGAAATGTTAGCAGAATTAGAAGCATCTTAGGTTACACTGGGAGTGATCCCAATATATGAATATAAAGCACAGACAGAGCTAGCAGACAAGATGCTTTTCTCTGACTCTACAACATTTTCCTGCAGTTTATTTCTGAATTTAATAGGGTATTTCAAAAGAAGGATTTGTTCATTTCTTTAGCGGGCTTAATGGTCTTTTCCAACTTTTCTTGTTTCTGAAATTCTGATTATATTCTTAAGAGACAGACAGAGTAAGTCTTTGGAGAGATTTTAAGAGAACTGTATTTCTTTATGTACAATGAAGTTCACCTTTGTCTTTCATGGCAAACAATACTCAAGAGATTATGTGCACAAATAGGTTTAGTTGTTGATTTGGAGAGTTTGATTTTTTTAGGGTGCTTTCGTTGTATATGTTGCAGTCTGCCTAATCAAATAGGAAGTCATGGAAAACAGAAGAACAACAAAGCCACAGTACATGGTGAATGTTATGAGCCTCAGTTGATACTGCAGAAAAATATATAGCTGATAATCAGGCAGGCATGATATATTACTTTTATTCAATTTTTAAATTATGTCATTGTGCTTCTTTCTATACTAATTGGATATATGCATTCATATGTTGGACAAAGAGAAAAGAATAAGCTCAGATATTTTATTTCTATCAATGTGAAGTTCATATTTTGCCTTTCTCAGAGGAAATAGTGAATTCCTCATTTTTCCTTAAAGTTAGATTTGATTGAAACTTTTCTTAGAGGATGACTTTGCTATTTCTATTTAAAAAAACAGCACTTCTTTTTAGAGTAACATCCCTAATTGTGCGTAGCAGCTAAGGCCAGTATCCGCCTGTGGATAAATGTATGTTTTCTTTCCCTGATGATTCAGCAGCTTAGAATATGATGGAGTCCTGCTGCCCTTCTATTCTTCACTGTCAGAGGGAAAAAAAAAAAAGTTTAGCATCCTTCTGAAGTTGTCCCCCAGATAGGATGGTTTTTTTTTTTTTTTTTTTTTCCACCAGCATAGGGAGCTCTGGCCCTTATATTTTTGTTTATACACCTGAACACCTCTGAGTATGATCTTTGGGCAGAATCCAACCGATGCGTTGCCCATGGGCTCAGAGCAGAGACTCCTCGAGTTTCTCCAGGGACACACTTTCCCCTGGGCAGTCATTTTGAGACATCACACTAATAAAAGTGCCTGCCCCTTGTCACTAGGGGTTAAAGTTTGAGTAGCATATATCAAGAAGGAGCATATTGATAACTCAGGTTCACAACTCCAAAATGCCATTCTGGAAAGGTTTTTCTAGAGACAACTCAGAGCTCCAGCCTAGAAGTGGTTCTTATCTGCAATTACCGTAAAAGCCATAAAAATCCTTGATATTGTTATATGGTTCCAACAAAATTTTGATGTCCAGGAAAGTCAACAGAGAAATCTAGATCAAAGTGGACAGAAGAAGCAACTTAGCTGCATGAGCTTCAAAAGCATATGACCAGGGATTCATTTCTGACTGCAGTGTTAGGAAAAATCTTGGGGAAAGGAAAAAGATGGGACAGTGGAATAGAAACCCTAGAGTAAAATCCATTGATTGGCATTTAGTAACCATATAGGTAGAAAAACCTGACTCATCCCACCCAGAGATAACAGTAGATATAGAATTTATTCTTAAACAATCGTTTGTTTTGTAGTTGAACTGAATTTTAGTTACCAGATTGGGGGAGGGGAAGGGAGGGGAGCTAGATCTTTAAGTCTTCAAAAGAGACCAGTCAGCTTGGCATCCAGGACCACAAAAGTATGTTTTGGCAATTCTGATATAGCATTACTATCAGCTTATACATATATGTATAGTTTTTCTTTTGTTTATGAAGTAGCCAGATAGCCAGCAATTAAGGTGTTTTTCATCTCTGTGAAATTCATAGGTAAATTCTGACTCTAAAAGGCACACTCTCAATGAAATCTTTGATCTCAATCTGTATATATATATACTGTACATGACTGCTAGTAGGTATGAAATGCATTTTCAGAATTGAAAACTCATGCAACATAATCATGTGTTTGCATAAGGAATGTTACAATTCTTTCTACTGCAATTTAATAACAGGGAAAAAGACGTAAGCAGTGCCATCTAGACCTTTCCTCATTTCTTCAAAAGCAGTGCTAAGTGAAAAATAGTAATAATAAAAAATGGTTTAGGAACCAAAAGACTTTACATTCTAGTATTAGGAACACAAAAAAAATCTGTCAGCTTACAAAAGCACAACGCATAGAGAAAGTTCAGTGGGGATGCATAATGGAGAAATGAACCACGTTTGTTTTAAGCAAGACCTGCATTAAATTGTCTACTAAGACAATTTCCATTTTCTATAGGTAACTGTGTTCCAATTTTATGATTGAATTCATACAAAAACAGCCAACAAACAGGTCTTACCACATATTTACATGTATATATGTGTATATATAGATCCATATAAACATACATACATATATATGCATTCATATGTTGGAAAACAAAAGGAATAAGCTAATATGTTTTATTTCCTTCATTAAACCAATGTATGAATATTTTTAATTTGGCAGCCGACAAATCAACATATTGAAACAAGTAATACAGGGTACTGAGCATTTCTCTATCAGCGAATCAATGCCTACAGTTCTTATGAACCACTGCACAGTTTGACACTCTAATAGTACTGTACCTCAGAACATGGAAATCAACTAGTTCTCACATTGCTTGTCTACTTATTCTCTTTTTCAAGGAAACAACTAGCATTGTTCAATGGTGATTTAAAAGCAAAAATGTCTTAAGAAAACAGAAAATGATAAAAAAAAATATATATATATATATATTCCTCCCAAGAGGAGGAAAAAAAATAACTAAACCCCACCATGTTGGTTAGGGCAGATACTCTCAACTGTAGCAATCATGCCATTTTGCTAAATGTACAGAGTCCATGTAATGTGAGCAACCATAACTTTCACTGAGCGTGTGTAAATATTAAAACAGATTTCTTAAATATTTTTAACTTCTAATTTGTATTTTATGGTAAGGCAATGTGCAAATTCTGTTTATGGCTTAAGTTGCTGTGTTATTATGTAAATAATTAAACATGCTGTAAATGAATAGTCAATAGATACAAATCATTGTTTAGTTTTTTTCTTTTTTAGTTTTTATTTAATTTTTACTAAGTAAAAATAGTTACTGCAGCCCCAGCAGAGAAATTAAAACACTCTTTTGCATAAATGCTTTGGGATCCCAGACAGAAGGGTTTTAATTCGCTCTCTCTCACACACACACACACACACACTTTTTCTTGCCACTCCCACTCATACCCCATCTATGGGAAACACTGTAGTGTTTATAACAACCAAGAGATAGCCTTAGAAATGGCAACTTAGAAATGGGAAAAGCAGAAATGATCATTGATTACTTGATAGATCTTTTTATACATAAGAGTTTAAGAAACCAAAGTTCATAACTTAAATCTCAATTTTCAAAGACTAAAAGTTTATATCGATGGCACTACAGGAAAAACAAATGCTTATTATATACCTGCTCCAGATATATGTTACACAATAGCACATAGAGAAGACTTTTTTTTTTAATAATAGCGTTTGTCGTTAGATAGCATTTTTCCTTTTAACCAAAGACTCCATAATTATTTTAAAAAAAGAAAGAAAAATGGAAAAGTGAGGGAAAATAGGAGAAAAAAAGACACTGCTTCACACCAAAGGTTTAAAAAATATTTTCCAAATATACCAGGGACATTGTAAAAAAAGTAGTAAGGACCCAACAGAATGCTAATTAAGATACTGCCCTAAGGAAATAATTTAAGGGAAAAAAATATTAAACATCTATTAGTTATTTGAAAGTTGAAGTAAAACATTTCTGTAGATATATAGATGTGTGCAAAATGCTAATATCAGATTTTAATTTGCTTTGAGAATTTGTTTTGTGATAAAGTTAAATGTGATCCAAAATGAACAAAAACAAAAACTTGTGTTTTTTTTAACTTGAAAGCCAAATCTCTCTCTCTTGTCACGTGTCATTATTCTGATGCCCATATCTGTGTCCTGGCACCATCTGAAGCAAGTTGACAGTTCCATCAGCTTGTATCTTCCTCTTTTTATTTCAATAATTTGTGTTCAATGGTCATTTTAAGTGTATTAATTCAAACAGTGTTGAAAATAATTTAAATTCCATGACATTTTAAAGTTTTTATTTGCATGGGTGTTTAAATAGTTCCATTTTAAATATTGTCCCTGCACAGTTCTGAATTGTCCTTTTCTAACAAGTGATATTCTAGTTTCTTCACAATGTAGTGATTTTCAGCCTTACTAATTACCTTGTAGCCTTTCTTAATATGCACATAATGCACATTTTCCAATGGCTAGAAAATGCAAAATACAAGTGGATATCATTGCATCTATTTTCATGTCTTTCTAAAAACAGGACTACTACAATCTCTGGGATACATGAGATAGTAACAAATGAGGATTATAAATGAGTAGCACATAAGAATTATTTTCTTGAATTTAAACTTATTACAGCCAGTTTCAGCATGTAAATATATAATAATGTTGACTAGTGTGTAATTCTTGAACTAAGAAGTATAAATAAAACTTAAAAAGATGTGTGTATAAGTGGTCTCATTGAGTTCAGAAATTTTTTGAACTATCAATATGAGTTCTATTGTAGAAGTATAGCTTTTGCAAAAAGCAGTGAAAAATTTGGACACTTGAGATTGGCTGTAGGGCAGTCTTGAGTTTGCACTAAGACTTGTCACAATCATATTACATGTATGATTGTACAGCTATTTAATCTATCTTACTCTCAGTGTTCTTATCTGAAGTGAAGATTTAATTGTACCTCCTTCACAGAGCTATTTTATAGTTGAAATGAAAATCCATAAGAAGTCTTTTATAAAATTATGAAATATTATGACATTTCCCATGCAGAGTATTTCTCTAAACCATGAGATCCACCTCCCAGAATAATACCGGTTTAGTGAGAACAATTTTCAGGGATATCATGAGACACAATCAATCCACCAGTCTTGATTTCCTAAAGTGGATAGCCCAAAACACATTCGTATCTCTTCAAGTCTCTGTATAAAAACATTAGCCAAATATGCAGCCTTCTCCTATATTACCCTCTACAGCATCATCCCTCTACATGAACTAGAACAAGGAGTGGTCGTGAGATGACAACTTCCAGACAAGCCCCAGATGACTAGGTTTCTTTGGCAGGTCTTCTAACCAATGTCTTCATTTGTGCCTGCCCTGATCTTTTTCTTTCAGGTAGCCAGCTAGATTATTACTATTTATCTACATATTTATCTTTCCATTTCAGAGATTTGTATTGGATAGAATGGAAACACTGCTGAAAGAGACTCAGAGATGATGCTTAGCACCCCACAAATACTGAGGAACATGAGTGTCTTTCAGGGTAAGGAGAAAGGGAGGGATGCCTTCTTTGAGTCTGGGCAGGAGAAAAGCAGCATGTTTCATGGACACAGAGACCTGCACACGTTCAGCGGTGGTGACGTGGGGAAATGGCAGACCTCAGGGCAGATGGCACAGTGAGGCTTAGAAGGCCAGCCCCTGGCGCTGCCCCAGGCGGGCCTCTAGAGTGGCAAAGTCTTTGACCAGTGAAAGAATCAAACAGGCTGCAACATGGTGGAAGAAAAGAAATGTGGATTTTCCTCTACAGCTTCATCTAAGAAATTAGACTCATCACTACAATCTCATCTGGGCCCTAGTGGGTCCTTGGTCGCTCCACATCGGAAAGTACTATGAAATATAGTATGATGAATTTGATATTGGAGCAGTAATATATTGTTTCTAGTAGTAGATGTCCAAAGACGGGTGGGGAATAATTGAAAGTTCTGAAAGTTAAAGGGCTAATGAAATGCAAATTTTAGGTAAAGGATTGATACATCTTATATCTTATGCTATATCTTATATCTTATGGTGTATCATATCTTACAGTATATCTTATGTCTTGGAAACTCAAATGTGTACATAAGCCTTAATGGAATTGTAGGCAAATAATATAGGCCTGGTGTAATACCACAGAGAGCAGTGGGGACCATGGGTAACTGGTGAGGAACAAGCTCTATCTGAAGAGGCAGTCACTATTGAACCCTATCTGGAAGTCATCTTGAAGAACTGCAGGCCCAATAATGCCAGATTAATCTGAGAATGGAAGAAACTCCCACAGCACTGAACCTTGTACTTGATGGGCAAGTACATTGGCACCCCACTCCAGTACTGTTGCCTGGAAAATCCCATGGATGGGGGAGCCTGGTAGGCTGCAGTCCATGGGGTCGCAAAGAGTCAGACGCGACTAAGTGAACTCACTTTCACTTTTCACTTTCCTGCATTGGAGAAGGAAATGGCAACCCACCCCAGTGTTCTTGCCTGGAGAATCCCAGGGACGGGGGAGCCTGGTGGGCTGCCATCTCTGGGGTCGCACAGAGTCGGACACGACTGAAGTGACTTAGCAGCACAGTACAGCCAGAGAGACACACAAGCTTCCATCTTTCTTGGAACAAGATCTCCATGCTGATGTTCTGTAGCCGTTGAGGTAGGAACATATGACAGGCTCCATGAGAGTGTGTAGACTGAACAGCTTCTGTGCATTAGAATACTGACAAGATCAATTTGCTTCCCTTTCCTGGAGCCCAAAAGAAAATGAAGTGTTAGTCACTCAGTCATGCCCAGCTCTTTGTGACCCCATGGACTGTTCATGGGATTCTCCAGGCAAGAATATTTGGGTGGGTTGTCATTCCCTTCTCCAGGGGATCTTCCAGACCCAGAGATCAAACCAGGGTCTTGCTGCCTTGTAAGCAGATTCTTTACTATCTGAGCCACCAGGGAAGCACATGTAAGAAAGTAAGGTACTTTTGTATTCTCCCAGAACAAAAAATAGAGAAACTTCTATTAGTAGAAACAGGTTCAGAAAGCTCAGCAGAAGCTTTCACAGCATGAACAGTCTGGTTGGCTTTAGATCACTCACTCAGCGGGCCTTTGATTCTCTCCTACCTGTGGAGCAGAAGCCCCTCACCCTCCCCTAACACCTCCTGAACCCGCTCAGCAAGTAAGTGGACCTGACTGAGAATAAGGCAAAGCTGTCCGACAAAGATTTGAGAGAGGAACAGATAAGGTGAAGGGGCAAGGAACTGCTGGGAAAACAACAGAGGGAGAAAAGTGAAGGAAGGGTAAGGCTCTGGGCACTTTGTCACTGACAGGGTAGAGGTGGGGTGGTCATGAGCTCTAAGATTCTCTACTACGTCAGCTCCAGGGATGAAGCACAGCACAAATTCAATGGGTTGTGGAAGTGACCCAAACATTTCCATCTCCCCTAGGACCCTGCGTAGACTGGGATTTAGTGAGTAAACCTGAAAGTGAAAAACTAATTTAAAAATTATCCAGAAATATTGGAGGTGAAGCAGCAATGATAGGAGAAAGAAATTATAAATGAAATTTCATCCTAATCAGAGTAACAAAATGTATATAGCTGAGAAACAAAACAGTTTGAAAATCACTAATCCATGGTAATTCCCATACTGTGCAAGGAAAATCATTAATCCATGATTCCCATACTGTGCAGGGAAACCTGACCCCGCCATTTGTGTCCTGGGCAAGGAGAGAAAGAGGAAGAAGGGGAAGAGGACAAGATGAAATAAAGAGAGGAAGGGAAAAAGAACTTGAGAAATGTTTTCAGGACCTGACACATGCTCCCCTCCTCGAAATCCATATGAATTTAATTCTCTGAACAACTGTGTGAGGTGTGAACTACCACCACATCTATGTTGCAGAGGACATAAAATGGCAAAGATGGGTATTGCGTCCCAGAGCTGGTCAGCCCCAAATCTCATGCCCTTAATGCCTTTTTTCTGCTGCTACCCTGTATATTCCCAGCCTCAATTTAGCTTTTGGATATACAGCATCTTTGAGAGTAAAGTTAGAAACAAGGCCAACATCTTTAGGGGATTAAAAAGAGAGAAGTGTTTACTCCTGAGTTTCCATTTTATGTTTATAGTTTTACATTTCTAAAATGTTATTCTAAAAACAGAATGCCAATTTCTAGACATTTTGATGTTTCCCTTAATTTATTTGGGTGAAAGCAGAGAGTTGTTGAAATAAATCAAACAAGTAACTTAAACACATCTCTCAAAGGATTTTGAAAATCTACTCTTTCTCTTGTTCTCTAAACACCATTCCTTTTTCTCTGTCTTCCTTTTCTAAAATTATAAATTACAAAAGCAATACTTTATAATGTGGAAACTTTTGGTGTTGTTATTTAAATCTCAGCAGTAAAAGTTGTACCTTTCACTGTAGCTAAGACAATACAGAGAGAAGAAGCCCATCTCTCTTGTCAGCTGGTTAGCTGGACATGAGGAAGCCTGGCCAGTAGCCTGAAGTTTCCCAAGAGATTGAGGGAGGTTCTGAATGTGCAAGTGTGCAGGTTAATAAATGCTCCTGAACTTACATGAGATCCATGCCAGGGAAGTATCAGGGTTCTTCAAACAATGATACAGGTGTAGGCAAGGGGAGAATTCATGTTTCTCATTCTCTGACTGGACCAATCTGACCAAAAAATGGAAGGATTTTTTTTTTTTTGCATTTATTTTTATTGGAGTATAATTGCTTTATAATGGTATGTTAGTTTCTGCTGTACAACAAAATGAATCAGCAATATGTATACATATATCCCTTCCTGTTGAACCTCCCTCCCACACCTTCCATCCCATCTTTCTAGGTCATCAGAGAAAAACAAATACCATATATTAATGCGTGTATATAGAGTGATTCTTTTTACGCATAGTTTTCTCTCCATGCTTCAGAACACCCTTGTATGGATCAAAGATCCATTTGAGGTTGGCAGCATTTCAGAAGTGGCTTGCCAACTCTTTATTTATTCATTCTTACTTCTCATTCTACTTGCCAGGAATTCATTAGAACATTTCAAGAATCCCTCTGGATAAGATAAAACTATGGATGCATACAAAGGACAATAAAATTAATAAATAAAAACTTTTAAATGTTTAAGAATCTTTATCTCAAAGTAAAATGCAGGGGGGATCTTGCCAGTTTGAAGAGAGCTTTCCCTGGCCCAGCTTTGGCAGATAATATGGACGCTGGCTCCTGGCTCTGGCTCTCATGCCAGGAGCAGGCTTGGAGCACTCAGGATGGCTTCTCTGAGATAGTGTGGAGTGTGCAGGGAAAATCAAGTGCTCAGGGAGCTTTCTACACAGCATATGCAGAGCCTGGTGAATCCTCTTGCCTCCAGTCTCCCCTTCTCAGCTATGTTAGTCAGGGGTTTCCAAAGAGACAGAGCCAAAGAATGTCTGTATAGAGAACAAGAAATTTGTTTTAAGGATTTGCTCGTGTGATTATGGAGGCTGGTACATCCAAAGTTTGCAGGGTAGACCAGCAGGCTGGAGACTCAGGGAGGAGCTGAAGTTGCAATTCAAATAGAAAGGCCTTCAGGCTAGAGATTGGGAAGAACTGATACTGTAGTTCAAGTCCACAGGCCATCTGTTGGCAGAATTTCTTCTTACTCAAGGATGTCAATCTTTTATTTATATTCATACCTGAAACTAATTGGATGAGACTCATTTACTTAGGGCAATCTGCTTTACTCCAAGTCAGTGGTTTCAAGCGGTTTTTAAGCTCATCCAAAATTCACCCTCTCAGAAACATCCAAAATAATGCTTGATTATATATCTGAGTATTATAGCCCAGCCAAGGTGACACATAAAATTAGCCATTATAATATCCTCTGCCCTATAACTCCACCAAGGTCAAGTTTTTTTGTTTGTTTGTTTTCAGTAAAGAAGGAAATCTTTAATAACAAAGAGCAAAATACAAAAATAATTACTATAAAAATTAAAATAAAAGCATAGGGGCTCACTTTACCAGATATCAAGACATACTACCCCCCTAAACTCCAGGCATTTTCTTGACATTAATATAATGTAATTGAGTGTCTAATGGACATCTCCAACTCCGAATGTTCAAAGCTCATTTTTCTTCCAAAGTTGGAAGACTCCTTCCATTGCCCCACCTCCACCTTGGGTTCCTCCCTCTTCCACACATAATCTTTGTGGTCTGCCAGGGCTCACAGTCCTGGAGATGCCAGAGTGAACACCTGATCAATACCTGAACAGTTATTCTATTTATCCCTCCTGTCCACAGTGATTCATGAGAGACAAATGAGTGACCACGTCAGTCCAATCAATGCTTTGCCACTATGGACTTCTGTGTGTAGCAGGTAGGATATCCTCTTTATTTCAGCAAGATTTGAGGATGGGATAGGACGCAAGTGTGGCAACTTCTAGCAGCCATCCTTCCAGGACAAGGAGTCTGCCTGTGAATTAAGCCAACACAAGTGAAGACAAGAAATGGGAAGATTGAGATAATGTCTAGATGGCATCATTATGTCACACAGAGACACCTGTGCCTCCACTTTCTAGAATCAGAAAGCCCCATGCTAGTTTGACTTGGGTTTTGACCACTTACATGCTGAAGATCACCAAGATAAAGGAGTTCTTTTGAACTGTGGTGTTGGAGAAGACTCTTGAGAGTCCCTTGGACTGCAAGGAGATCCAACCAGTCCATTCTGAAGGAGATCAGCCCTGGGATTTCTTTGGAGGGAATGATGCTGAAGCTGAAACTCCAGTACTTTGGCCACCTCATGCAAAGAGTTGACTCACTGGAAAAGACTGATGCTGGGAGGGATTGGGGGCAGGAGGAGAAGGGGACGACAGAGGATGAGATGGCTGGATGGCATCACTGACTCTATGGACGTGAGTCTGAGTGAACTCCAGGAGTTGGTGATGGACAGGGAGGCCTGGCGTGCTGCGATTCATGGTGTTGCAAAGAGTCGGACACAACTGAGTGACTGATCTGATCTGATCTGATCTGGTGGGTCAGATGGTAAAGAATCCACCTGCAATGCAAGAGACCTGGGTTTGATCCCTGGGTTGGGAAGATCCCATGGAGGAGGGCATGGCAACCCACTCCAGCAATCTTGTCTGGAGAATCCCCATGGACAGAGGAGCCTGGCGGGGTATAGTCCATGGAGTTGCAAAGTCAGACATAACTGAGCAACTAAGCACAACACAACAGCCAAGGTAAAAGACGTTGTTGAAGGAGATTGATTTACACCGGGAGGCACATGAGTAGAAAGTTATTTCCTGTCAGAAGTTAAGCATCAGGTTATCACCCAGTCAAGGAAGTTACCTCAGTTTTACCACATACAAAGTGAGAAGGGGGAAAGTTGAAGAAATGATTGCTGGATAATTCAAGTTATCCTAGATGCAAAAGTTTTTAAGCATAGCTCAGACACACCCTGACATATGATGGCAATTTTGGAAGTTGGTCCAGATATGAAAATAGAAGGACTTTGAATCACCTTCCAAAACATAAATTAGCCATACAAAACACTCTCTCTATAACACACTAAGACCTGGATTGATGACATGGAATATCTAAGGTAATTAACATGACTGTAGCTTCCATGGCAGCTGAGTCATTTTTATTGCTTTTACAACTACATTTTGATGTCAAAGCACATGAGGTTTCTGTATTTACAGTTGTTCTGTTAATGCATTATAATTACAGATGTGATCAAAAAGAGAAGTTTGATTTTTTGCCTAAATGACACCTTTAATCACTTCTGAATAAGGCATGCCTCCAATTAGAGATATCTCAGAAAATCACACTGAATAGCATCATTTATTAGAATTCTAAATAGAAGCTCTTTATTTCAATGCCATCTCCCTTTAATCTGCTTTCCTAGAGAAGGGCATAGTTTCCTGCACATTATGGCAGAGTAAAATTCTTTGCCTAGAGTTGAGCTTAGCATATTCTCCACCAGAGCAATCACTAAACAATTTTTTCTCTATTAAAATAAATTCAACAAACTGTTCTGAGTACCCATCAAATACCAAATAGTATTAAAAAATGTGCATTGGGAAGTCTTCAAATCTGTCCACACTAAATTTAGGATATAATGGAGGTTGCAAGTGTATTGAGTTAGGCCTTGAAGTAGGATATGACTAGCAAAGAAAGGAGCATATACTTCATGCACAAAGAGTGGCCTGAGTGACTATGAAGTCTGGGAGGTGGAAAAAGACAACGTTTGGAAATGAAATTAAGTTAAGATGATGTCATAGTGGGTAAAGATGGGCCCTAATTCAATGACTAATCTCTTTTTTATAATTTATTTATTTTTAATTGGAGGATAATTGCTTTACAATATTGTGTTGGTTTCTGCCATACATCATCATGAATCAGTCATGGGTATACACTGAGACTCAGAGGAAGATGGTCATGTTAAGACATGGATAGAAGCTGAAGTTACAATTCTGTAAGGGGTGGAATGCCAAGAATTGCTAGTGATCACTAGAAGTTAGGAATAAAAGAAGGGTCCTCTCCCAAAGCCTTCAGATAGAGCATGGCCTGCCATCTACCATGAGAATGGGGTGCTCCTAAAGTCACTGAACCCAAAAAGGAGAAGCAAAAGAAATAGGTCTGGTATCAACACCCTTTCCCAGCAGAATGAACTCAGCAGATAAGCAAAGACTGAAACTATCATGGAGCTTTCTGATTCTAGAAAGTGGAGGTACAGGTGACTCTCTCCGTGTGGTAAAATGATGCCATCTAGACATGATCTGTCTCCCTATTTCTTGTCTTCATTTGTATTGGCTCATGAGCAATATACAAATGGTTGGCACTGAGATTTGGAAGTTTGCTATGTCGCATTATCTCATTTTAAGAAAACAATAACATTGACCTAGTATTTCCTCTTGCTTTTTAGTTGCGTATGCCACCCCAGCTTCTTTTTCTCTGACATTCCCAGAAGAAGTGGCTTTATTTGATAGCCAACTTTTGCTTCCTAGTGGCTCAGATGGTAAAGACTCTGCCTGCAGTGTAGGAAACCCAGGTTTGATTCCTGGTTTAGGAAGATACACTGGAGAAGGGAATGGCTACCCATTCCAGTATTCTTTCCTGGATAACCATGCACAGAGGAGCCTGGTGAGCTACAATCCATGGGGTCGCAAAAAGTCCGATACAATTGAGCAACTAATACTTTTTTCTCTTTACCCGGTGATTCAACACCCTATTATAGACACTTAATGGTTCATAACCTCTCACTTCCAGACACTAGGATGAAAATAATTTTTCCTGAAGCTGTATATCAACATGTCTCATGAGACTATTTCTTATAAGTTTCACTATTATTTTTCTTTCATAGAAAGGCATTTATCCCGAAGACTAAACTCTGTGGTAACCAGGGCAACATGAAAAGGGGCTAGTCCTCTGTGCATCCGCAGTGCCTAGTGTCATGCCCTTCACAAGGCAGGAACCCAGCCAGTATTTTGTACAGAAACATTGAATGAGCACGTTTATGATGTTATTTAAGGCAAAAAATACTTGAAAATATCCAAGGTGTCCATTAAAAAAAAAATTAAAAACAGAGGTTAGAAAGTTTGGCTACTCAAATGGAATGGGTGAGGTCTATGGAATTACCACAGCTTCAGTGGCAAAGGGAGGCATAAGCAGCTAAAAAGCAAGAGGAAATACTAGATCAATGTTAATTTTTTCTATTTTCAGTAGAAATAAATGTCATAGTTAAAAAGTCAAGGCTTAACATCACTGGTTGTAGAACTGAAACCTAGCCCTTGTCCCTGTTATACAAGTTTTGGGGCAAATTTCCTAACCACTCTTTGCTTTCTTATCCTCATTTGTGAATAAGGAGTGTTAAATAACTTTATCAGTCTCAGGACTTTCTTTATGAGGATGACATGTTTAATTACCATAGAATATTCAGCACATAAATAGGCATTTAACAGCCTAGATCATATTCCTGTTATCTTTTTTCTTCTCATTAGCACAGCCTTTGTGACACTTAGGCATTCTTTTCACAGCTTGTTTTCTTAATCATTCTTTTAGAGCTTTTCATAATCTCTGTTGAAGTCTTTTCAAGGTGCAAGTAATAGAAGCCCAACTTACATTATCTGGAGCCAGAAAGGAGAATCCATCTGCTTATATAAATAATAAGGAGAGATTCTTTTGCCCCCTTTAGCCTCTCTGGTGTCCAGCCTGATTTTAGCTTGCCTTCCATTTATTTAAGAAAAACAGAGGTGCTAAAATAATGGCTCAAATTGTGAAACAGTAAAGGCCTGGCTTTCCTGATGGGCAAGATTACTGGGAGGCAACAATGTCTACATGACTACTCCTCATACAATGAGACCTGTATTCTTGTAAGAGTTGTATTCAGTTCAGTTCAGTTCAGTCGCTGTCTTGTCTGACTCTTTGCGACCCCATGAATCACAGCACGCCAGGCCTCCCTTCCATCACCAACTCCCGGAGTTCACCCAAACTCATGTCCATCGAGTCGGTGATGTTGTGTTCAATATGTTACAAAGTTTGCGGAAACAATGGAAAGGATTAAAAAAAAGACCAAAAAAGAAAGATAAAGCAGTGTGAAAGATGTCATAAATAAAAAAGAATTAAGATTGGTTTGGAGAAGTAACACTTTGGCTCAGCTTCATAGTAAAATTATACAAGATGTAATTTATTACTAAGAGGATCTTGACCAATTATTTGCTAACTCAACAGAAACCAAAACAAATGCTGATAAATAAGTGAAAGCAAAAAAGAGCTCAGTTAGAAAATACTATTCTCCAAGCCAGGCTTCAGCAATATGTGAACTGTGAACTTCCTGATGTTCAAGCTGTTCTTAGAAAAGGCAGAGGAACCAGAGATCAAATTGTCAACATCCGCTGGATCATCGAAAAAGCAAGAGTTCTAGAAAGACATCTATTTCTGCTTTATTGACTATGCCAAAGACTTTGACTGTGTGGATCACAATAAACTGTGGAAAATTCTGAAAGAGATGGGAATACCAGACCACCTGATCTGCCTCTTGAGAAATTTGTATGCAGGTCAGGAAGCAACAGTTAGAACTGGACATGGAACCACAGACTGGTTCCAAATAGGAAAAGGAGTACGTCAAGGCTGTATATTGTCACCCTGTTTATTTAACTTATGTGCAGAGTACATCATGAGAAACACTGGACTGGAAGAAACACAAGCTGGAATCAAGATTGCCGGGAGAAATATCAATAACCTCAGATATGCAGATGACACCACCCTTATGGCAGAAAGTGAAGAGGAACTCAAAAGCCTCTTGATGAAAGTGAAAGTGGAAAGTGAAAAAGTTGGCTTAAAGCTCA
Organism: Bos indicus x Bos taurus; assembly: GCF_003369695.1. Lineage (NCBI taxonomy): Eukaryota > Metazoa > Chordata > Mammalia > Artiodactyla > Bovidae > Bos > Bos indicus x Bos taurus. The sequence continues at coordinate 37,704,765 of NC_040082.1, forward strand.
ACATTCAGAAAACGAAGATCATGGTATCCGGTCCCATCACTTCATGGGAAACAGATGGGGAACCAGTGGAAACAGTGTCAGACTTTATTTTTGGGGGCTCCAAAATCACTGCAGATGGTGCCTGCAGCCATGAAATTAAAAGACGCTTACTCCTTGGAAGGAAAGTTATGACTAACCTCGACAGCATATTCAAAACCAGGGACATTACTTTGCCAACAAAGGTTCATCTAGTCAAGGCTATGCTTTTTCCTGTGGTCATGTATGGATGTGAGTGTTGGACTGTGAAGAAGGCTGAGCGCCGAAGAATTGATGCTTTTGAACTGTGGTGTTGGAGAAGACTCTTGAGAGTCCCTTGGACTGCTAGGAGATCCAACCAGTCCATTCTGAAGGAGATCAGCCCTGGGATTTCTTTGGAAGGAATCATGCTAAAGCTGAAACTCCAGTACTTTGACCACCTCATGTGAAGAATTGACTCATTCATTGGAAAAGACTCTGATGCTGGGAGGGATTGGGGGCAGGAGGAGAAGGGGACAACAGAGGATGAGATGGCTGGATGGCATCACTGACTCGATGGACATGAGTCTCAGTGAACTCCGGGAGTTGGTGATGGACAGGGAGGCCTGGTGTGCTGCGATTTATGGGGTCACAAAGAGTCGGACACGACTGAGAGACTGAACTGAACTGATCCCATCTTTACCTTTTAAAAAATCTGAGTTGATTGCAGAAAGTGAGTGTGGAATTTCTGTCCCAGGTAAATAATATTAACTAATGCTGTTATCAATCTCAACACCAATAGTCTTTGGCAGTAAACTGCTATGAACCATAAATTGAAAGGTGAACAGCCACTGTCCTTTTCCATGCCATTGAGAAACCTGTGGTCTAGAGGGAGAGCATTACTAGTTATATATCTATCATCTTTCTCTACTGAATCTCAGAATTTCATATTTTGTAGCTGTGTAATATAGCAACTGGGCTTCCCCAGTGGCTCAGCAGTAAAGAATCCACCTGTCAACTCGGGAGATGCAGGTTCAATCCCCGGGTCGGGAAGATCCTCTGGAGAAGGAAATGGAAACCCTCTCCAGTATTCTTGACTGGGAAATCCCATGGACAGAGGAGCCTGGCAAGCTATAGTCCATGGGGTCTTAAAGAGTCAGACACGACTTAGGGACTAAACAAAAACAACAGTGTAGCAACCAATAGGACGGAATTCGTCACATCAATGCTTGTGACTTGGGAAGCCCCTCTTCCCTGTGGGCTTCCCCCACAACTCAGCCAGTAAAGAATCTGCCTGCAATGTAGGAGACATCAGTTCGATTCCTGGGTCAGGAAGATCCCCTGGAGAAGGAAATGGCAACCCACTCCAGCATTCTTGCCAGGAGAATCCCATGGACAGAGGAGCCTGGCAGGCTACAGTCCATGGAGTTGCAAGAGTCAGACATGACTTAGTGACTAAACCACCACCACCGCCTCCCTGTGGCATGATCAAGGGCCCGGGCTCCAGCTTTTGGTCACCCAGAACTGATTTCTTTCAATGCTTCACCAGGGTCACTTTCCATGCAGCCTTTCCCTAAAGTTGTCTGTAGTGACGAGCTTCTTAACTAGTCACACCACAGCCTTTGGAAGATCTTGGACAAGTTCATGCTTACTCTTATGTGTTATTCTCTAAAGGGAATTGCTAAGTCAAATTATATGGACTCTTGAGAATTTTATACATCTCATCACATTGTGTTTCTTATCAGCGCTAAATGAGAGTATCTGTTTTCCCAACTTTCCCCAACATTGTTATAATTTTTGCTCATCTTATTTTCCAATTTCTTATTCATGAAAAAAACATTTTACTTTACATGTCTTCAGCGGTTAGTGAGATCAAGTATTTCCATGTGTCTATCGGCCACTTTTACTTCTTTTATGAGCTGTGTGGAAATGGCAAGTTTGAAAATAGACACAATTCTGAGCTATCAGGTTAAATAGAATTGAATTCAGTGAAATGACAAGCTGCTTACAGTGGAAACAAAACTCACAAATAACCTTTCCTGAAGAATGTAAGAAAAGTTATATTATTTCTAATTACCTCTGGATCATTTATTTGCTTTTTCTCTCTTGCTAGTGAATGACCTGAATGCAGTATGCCTATCTTTGTCAAGGAGTGTTCTTTGTTGTTCTTCTATCAATGATTCTTATGTACATATTATAAGTGTATAGATTTAGGACACTTAAATTCCCATCTAGGGTTTCTGAATAATAGAAGAAGCTGGGGAAATAGACTTAGGTTACTGAAAATTCTTTCAGAAGAAATTCGTATAAGCCTCAGAACTCTGTTTGATCCTTGAGGGAAATAAGTTGCAAGATTCACAAATGTTGTCTTCATGCAGAATAAAAGTCATATTCAGAGCCCCTTTGTCAGTTCTTCAACTCTAGAAGCTGCATCTCAGAAATCCTTCAAAAAAACCTCTGCATTTGTATTGTTTAATTTTAACTTTTCCAAATGTGCTTATTGAATGTTTATCAAAGCAGAAAACTAAGACCAAGAGAGGATTCAAACCCAGGATTCCTGGCACTTAGTCCAGTCTTCTATCACTACAATGTGACTTTCCAATATCATTGTTGTTCAGTCGCTAAGTCGTGTCCAACTCTTTGCAACCCCATGAACTGCAGCATGACAGAGTTCCCTATATGTCAGTATCTGAGGTCATAATCACTAGACTTTGATCTAGCAATGGGGCATGAGGGATGGGACCACACATTACAAGCATCAGGTTTGTTTTTGAGTTGCTGCACCAAGATTTTCCCAGTTGTGTGCCTGCAAGTGAAATGCTTGTATCTGGCCGGTCCTATTCTAGATTTACCCAAACATAGGCTCAGTGATTGAAACCTAAAGCAGTTCCATTTTTTTTAACAAGCTCCCAAAGGTTTTGCTATTGCAAACTCTTCCCTGTGATAATTATTGCCTCTCTTCCTTTTTCAGGGGAGGCATTAGGGTGGACTCAAATTTTATTTCACCTTCTTAAAGATTTTGTTGTGGTATTTATGCACTGACCATTTAAACTCATTTACTAATCTGAGGAGAGTTAGAAAAAGGAAAAAAAAACTATGTGAGAGTCAGGATGTAGAAACAAATTAACTATTAATGATCCAGAAGGTTTGGATGAATGGTATTCCCCAGTCTCACCAAAAAACAGCATTCTTTATTTAAGAGGGCCTTCACTTAGCTGTTTTTATAAGAGCTAGTCAACTGAAAGACATCTTTGAACAAATAATAAAGAACACGGTGTCTCATGCATAAACAATATGACGTCCTGAGAGACGGGTGGATGGGCTTGGAGCCAGACAGGTCTGGCTGTGAATCTCAGCTCCTCTCCTTATTAACTTTGTAGCCTTGCTTGAACAATTTAAATATTCTCATTTTGAGTCTCATTATCTGCACATTCAGACTAATACTTATTCTTCTTTATAAATTTGTAAATATTTTTAAAGTTCCTAGTATTTTGTAGATATATTCAGTAAGGTCCAAGATAGGAAATGATTAATCAAAAATACAGACAATGACCAGTGCCAAAGAATGTGTCAGAACATGGAATGGCTGGATTTTATAACTGATAACTTTTGTTTAATATAGGTCTATCTGAATATTCTGTTTATGGTTTTATTGACCTGAAAGATTAACAAAACAAGAATAGATATCAATTATTTTTCCTCACGTCAAATAATGTGATAAGAAACAAGAGAAGCAAACTTTCAGCCTCCAGTAGTTTTAGTCTTTTGTGTTACTAAAACTTCCTTTCCCTGGGATAAATAAATCAGTTAATCCAATAAAAAAAGAAAGCCACTAATTCTAATGAGTAGGCCCTTGGAGGAGAGGAACCAATAAGAAATATGCTCCCATTTCTGCTGTAACAAGCACAGGAGAATGCAGGGGTAAACCTTGCTTTACATGACAAGAGAAAAATGAAAATATTCTAAGAAGATTGAGCCCTGGTACTGGATGGAAGACGTGCAGTGCTTGTCCTGTTCATATGAACCTGGGAACCCCAACTCAACTTCTTGGCTTTCTGAATTTGAAGAAGCAACTGGATAGACCCATCAGAAGCCCTATTCCTTGTGTCCAGGTGGGACTATCAGTCAAGGTACCCACATTCCCCACTTCTGGACTGGGCTTTGTGAAGCAGTCAGCCAGTCCTCCTCACCTCAGTGATTTGTACTGGGGAAGGCATGTCACCCTCAGGCCATGTGAAGTCCTCTTGGAGAGATTCATATGCACTCGTAGATGGAGAAAAAATGGAAAGAGTGGCAGACTTTATTTTCTTGGGCTCCAAAGTCACTGTGGACAGTGACTGCAGCCATGAAATTAAAGGACCCTTGCTCCTTGGAAGGAAAGCTATGAAAAATGTAGACCATGTTTTAAAAAGGAGAGAAATCACTTTGCTAAAAAAAGGTCCATATAGTCAAAGCTATGGTTTTTCCAGTAGTAATGTACTGATGTGAGAGTTGGACCATAAAGAAGGCTGAGTTTCAGAGAACTGATGATCTCAAACTGTGGTGCTGGAGAAGATTCTTGAGAGTCCCTTGGAAAGGAAGGAGATCAAACCCAGTCAATCCTAAAGGAAATTAATCCTGAATATCATTGGAAGGACTGATGCTGAAGCTGAAGTTCCAGTACTTTGGCCCCCTATCTGAAGAGCCAACTCATTGGAAAAGACCCTGATGCTGGAAAAGATTGAGGGCAGGAGAACTGAGCTACAGACAATGACATGGTTGCATGGCATCACCAACTCAATGGATATGAGTTAGAACAAGCTCTGGGAGATGGAGAGGGACAAGGAAGCCTGGCGTGCTGCAGTCCATGGGGTTGCAAAGAGTCAGACATGACTTTTAGCCACTGAAGAACAATAACATACACACTTGAAGAAAGATCTCTTTTCTTTTTCTTTCCCTCAAGCTGAGAAAAGAGGGAGGGGGAAGAGGAAGAGTTTACCATTGAGACTGTTTACAAAACCCAGGACTTTTCAGTTACATGAGTCAAGATATTCCTCTCTTGTGATTGAGCTGATTTGACTTGACCCATATAGAGTCTAATTTCATGGGTCTGAGAAAAAACTGGAAAGGACTGTGTCCTCCCACGCACTTTGATTCTGCCAGCTACCTAGGTAGTCTTCAGCAATGTTTCGCTGTTTTTAAGCCTTTTAAGTAAATGTTCTGAGATGTTGTTATTGCTGCTGCTATTGTCATTCTTGTGTTGATATGAAACAGTGAATGTCAAGACTCTGCTTTTTATCTCACTAATTTTGACCTGACCCTGGCAGTCGCTTATCTCGAGGTATAGGTATTCTCCTGATTCTTCATCCTGGGTGAGCTTTAGAGCATACAGTCAACTGGAAAGGCCAAAAACAAGACTGGCTTTCTGAGAAAGAGCCTGCCAGGAAATGCTGCTACAAACATATTGTGTGAGCATCTGGCCTCAGCAGCAGTGAGAAGCTACCAAAAAAAAAAAAAGAAAGAAAAGAAAAAAATAAGATGGAGAAATGGGTTTACAAGCAACAGTTTGGGATCATGTGGGTCCAGAAGATATAGCTTTTACATATATCCACTGCCCTTAGGATGGAATCCTCAAGAAACAAGCCTCAACCCATTCATTGAATGGAATGTATTTAGGAATTTGCTGTAAAGCCCGTCTACAATCTGGATGAAATTTGTCTTATTCTAAATTCAAAAAATAATTCACTCTGTAGTTGGACCTCCTCCGCTGAACATACTGTGCAGTTTTTTTGGGTACCAGGCCAAGAGGCGAGCTTCCAGTCTGCTTCTCTCCTCCTGCTTCCACCCCCTTTATTCTTGAAACTTCTCCAATCAGAAGTGACCTTGTAGGTCACTGGTATCTAGCCAATATTCCTCAGAGGGATTTGGATTGCAACAAAGAGCAACTTTTGAAATTAGATAGACCTGGGTTTCAATCTTATTTTTCATTCTTCCCTTTCTATTTTCTTTCTTCATCATTTAAGGAGTGCATATGTGCTAAACACTGTATTATATACTAGAGATGCAGGGATGAACTAAAAAGAAGTCTCTGCTTTCTTGAAATATAGACAGACATTAAATGAATAAACACCTTAAATAGTTTCTTGGCATCAAGTCATTTTCTCTGCTTGGCCTCAGTTTCCTCATCTGTAATATGGATAGGAAAATTCCCACCTTGCTTGACTGTTTTGGTTACTATAGCATTATAATATAGGTTGAAATCAGAAAGTGAGATGCCTTCGCTTTTGTTCTTCTTTCTCAAAATTGCTTTGGCCAGTTGGAGTCTTCTAGTTCCATACAAATTTTAAATTGTTCTATTTTTGTGAAAAATGACATTGGAATCACATTTAAACTGTAGATCACTTTGGTTAGTAGGATATTTTATAATATTAATTCTTCCAATCCATAATATGAAATATTTTTATTTGTTTCTTCTTCAGTTTATTTCATCAGCGTATTATAGATTTCAGTGTACAGATCTTTCACCTCCTTGGTTAAATTCATTCCTAAGTGTTTTATTCTTTTTGATGTTATTTTAAGTAAGGTTGTTTCCTTAATTCCTCATTCTAATAGTTCATTGTTGGGTGTATGGAAATGCAACTGATTTTTGTATATTGAGTTTATATCCTTCAACTTTATTGAAATCATCTATTAGATCTAACATTTTTTGGTGGAGTCTTTAGTTTTCTATACAAAATATTATGTCATGTGCAAAAAGAGACAATTTTACTTCTTCATTTTTAATTCAGATGTCTTTTATTCTTTGTCTTGACTAATTTCTCTGGCTACAACTTCCTGTATAATGTTTAATGAAAGTGGTGAGCATGGGCATCTTTGTCTCAGAGGAAAAGCTTTCAGCTATTTCACTATTGAGTGGGATATCAACTGTGGGCTTGTCACATATGGCTTTTATTATATTGAGGTATGCTTCCTTTGTATGCAGGTCAGGAAGCAACAGTTAGAACTGGACATGGAACAACAGACTGGTTCCAAATAGGAAAAGGAGTTTGTCAAGGCTGTATATTGTCACCCTGTTTATTTAACTTATATGCAGAGTACCTCATGAGAAACGCTGGACTGGAAGAAACACAAGTTGGAATCAAGATTGCCGGGAGAAATATCAATAACCTCAGATATGCAGATGACACCACCCTTATGGCAGAAAGTGAAGAGGAACTCAAAAGCCTCTTGATGAAAGTGAAAGTGGAGAGTGAAAAAGTTGGCTTAAAGCTCAACATTCAGAAAACAAAGATCATGGCATCCAGTCCCACCACTTCATGGGAAATAGATGGGGAAACAGTGGAAACAGTGTCAGACTTTATTTTTCTGGGCTCCAAAATCACTACAGATGGTGACTGCAGCCATGAAATTAAAAGATGCTTAGTCCTTGGAAGGAAAGTTATGACCAACCTAGATAGCATATTCAAAAGCAGAGACATTACTTTGCCAACAAAGGTCCGTCTAGTCAAGGCTATGGTTTTTCCTGTGGTCATGTATGGATGTGAGAGTTGGACTGTGAAGAAGGCTGAGCACCAAAGAATTGATGCTTTTGAACTGTGGTGTTGGAGAAGACTCTTGAGAGTCCCTTGGACTGCTAGGAGATCCAACCAGTCCATTCTGAAGGAGATCAGCCCTGGGATTTCTTTGGAAGGAATGATGCTAAAGCTGAAACTCCAGTACTTTGGCCACCTCATGCAAAGAGTTGACTCATTGGAAAAGACTCTGATGCTGGGAGGGATTGGGGGCAGGAGGAGAAGGGGACAACAGAGGATGAGATGGCTGGATGGCATCACTGACTCTATGGACGTGAGTCTCAGTGAACTCCGGGAGTTGGTGATGGACAGGGAGGCCTGGCGTGCTGGGATTCATGGGGTCGCAAAGAGTCGGACACGACTGAGCGACTGATCTGATCTGATCTGATGCTTCCTTTATACCCAGTTTGTTGAGAGTTCTTATCATAAAAGAATGTTGAATTTTGTCAATTTTTCTTATATCTGTTGAGATGATCATATGCTCTTTATTAGTGTGGCATATGAAATTAATTGATTTGAGGTTGTTGAACCATCTTTCTATCCCTGGAATATATCCCATTTGATCATGATGTATGATCCTTTTAATATATCATGAAACTGGTTTGCTAATATTTTGTTGAGGATTTTTGCATGTATGTTAATCAGGGATTGGCACAATTTTAAATATTGGCACAATGTTCTTTTCTTTTTTTGTTGTGTTCTTGTCTCACTTTTGGATCAGGATAATATTGACATTATATAATGAGTTTAGAAGGGTTTCCTCCTCTTCTATTTTTTGGAAGAATATGAGAAGTGTTGGTATTATTTATTCTTTAAATATTTGGTAGAATTCAACAAGGAAGCCTGGAGTTTTTAATTTGATTTGATCCTAGATTTTTCTTTGTTTAAAGGATTTGATTACTGATTCAGTTTCCTCCCTAGTAATTGGTCTCTTCAGATTTTCTATTTCTTCATGGTTAAGTCATGGTGGAGTCCATGTTTCTAGAAACATATATTATATTACTTTTAGGTTCTCTCCAGTTTGTTGGCTTATAATTAAAATCTGAGCCTTTGTGTTTCTGTAGTATCAGTTATAATATCTCATCTTTCATTTCTAATTTTATATTTGAGCCATCTCTCTTTTTTTCCTGGTAAGTCTAGTTAGAAGTTTGTCTATTTGTTCATTTTCAAACAAGTTTTTAGTTTTTCTTAATCTTTTCTATTATTTTTTAAATATCTATTCCATTTATTCCCACTTTGATCATTGTTATTTTCTTCCTTCTGTTAGCTTTGGTCTTAGTTTGTTCTTCTATTTTTAGTTTCTTTAGGTTACGGTTAGGTTGTTTACATTTGACAGTTTCAAAGATGCTTTTTGGTTGTCATAACTGGTAGGGGAAGAGAGAAAGGTGTTACTTGCATCTAGTTGGTACAGGCCAGGGATGGTGCTAAACATTTTACAATGCACAGGATGCCACCCACACACCCCCTCAGCACACACTTCCCCCTGTACACACGTACAAGAATGAATGATTGGGACAATATGTCATGTCAAGGTTGAGAATATGTGCTGTTAAATGCAGTGGAAATGAAAATTTAGATTATTTCAATTAGACCTGGGACTTCCCTGGGGATTCAGTAGTTAAGAGTCCACATCTCCATTGTGGGGGGCATGGGTTTGATCCCTGGTCAAGGAACTAAGATCCCACATGCCATGCAGCACAATCAAAATGAATGCAACTAGGCCAGAATGTAGCTAAACATGGGTGGGGGCAAGATGGACTAAAAGGGGAGAACTGGCAAGGTCTAAGAGGCAATAGTACCCTCTGAGATCTTAAAATCTCATTGAGGAAAGAAGAGTCACACATGAAAATAATTTATGGAACAAAATTAAGACATCTTATACTTGAAGTCAGATGATAATTCTTCCAGATCTGCTGTTGACTTATCATATTGACAATGGGCAAGCCACTTACTCGTCCTCGTCTGCTAAACTTAGCATTAACAATGGAATAGATAGTTCTGAAGACAGATCCAACACTAGCATTTCATTTTTAACTATAGTCACTAGTTTAATACACATAGACTTTTGACACTAGTATCACAGGCAAGTTCTTTCACATATTAGGTAGGAGGATTTTGATAGGATTTTGAGCCTCAGTTTTATTGCTTATAACTGGGGGAAATAATAAATAACTTGGAGCAGAGAACCTGGCCTATAGATGCTATCGTATTATGGTCCAAGGAGCATATTTTCATCTTTTTCATGACTGTGCATTTGGGTGAAGGCATGCTTCCATAGTACTAATCAGGAACAACAACAAAAAAGGATCATGTCCTTTCCAGGGTAAGTGCGTACAATTTCCCAATAAGCCTCTTAGTGTGCTCCAAACACTATTCTGACTGTGCATCGTGGGTAAGTCATTGCCCTTCTGAAAACTTGGCCACCCCATCTGAGAGGTGGAAAAACTATCACCTTAAAAGAACAGTAGTGTATCTCTAATATTTCTACTTAAATCTATTTTCTCTATTTCCTAGTGCCCCTGAAAGTCTTCCAGGATATTCTCACTTCTCCATCTGTAGGTTCAAATTGCAATAATAAATCTTGTCTTCAAGTCAGCTAAGAACTCTCCTTATTGCTACTATTCTAGGAAATAGGTAAAAATATAATTAAATTTAAAACCTAGTGTTAAAAAAAATAAGCTGATTCAGAGATTAAAAATAGACTTGGAGGGAGTTCCCTCGTGGCCTAGTGGGTAGGATCGGGCCCAGTTCAGTCCTTGGTCAGGGAACTGAGACCCAGCAAGCCACATAGCATGACAAAAATAAGTAAATAAAAAATTGGAGAAGACAGTCTCTGTCTCAGTTGAGATAGGGAATGCAGTTTAGGGAAGAATCATGTGGAAAGAAAAAAACAAGAGTATGGGTGACAGCTATGGTTTTTGTGATGTACTGAAATTTAAAATTCAGTGGAGAATAAGGAGCTCCAAGATACATTAGTCTGGAATAGGAATGGAAGTTTTTCTCAAAAACTTTTCAGTTTTTAGCAGAATGCAATAAAGCTTTAATTAGAAATTTTAAATCTCAATGTAAAGGAATTTAGGAGGTATCAAAGAAAAGACTGAGTTTCTTGTCTAGATGGATGCAGGACAAAGTAGACAAGAGTTTATGCAAGATAAGAGTTCCAGACAGTTAGGACTTTGAAGAAATAAGTCTTTGAGGAATCCTTGAAATTATACAAAGGAGCCTATATCTTCAGAGGCCAGAAATTGGGGTTTAAGTCAGGTTTACTTAGATTTCTTAGGAAGGAGACCCACCGGACTAAAAGCCCTACATAAGTCATTCAGTTCAGTTCAGTCGCTCAATCGGGTCCATACTCTTTGTGACCCAGTGAACCGCAGCACGCCAGGCCTCCCTGTCCATCACCAACTGCCGGAGTTCACCCAGACTCACGTCCATCAAGTCAGTGATGCCATCCAGCCATCTCATCTTCTGTCATCCCCTTCTCCTCCTGCCCTCAATCTTTCCCAGCATCAGGGTATTTTCAAATGAGTCAGCGCTTTGCATCAGGTGGCCAAAATATTGGAGTTTTAGCTTCAACATCAGTGCTTCCAATGAACACCCAGGACTGATCTCCTTTAGGATGGACTGGTTGGATCTCCTTGCAGTCCAAGGGACTCTCAAGAGTCTTCTCCAACATCACAGTTCAAAAGCATCAATTCTTCAGCACTCAGCTTTCTTTAGAGTCCAACTTTTGCATCCATACACGACTACTGGAAAAACCATAGCCTGGACTAGCTGGACCTTTGTTGACAAAATAATACTAAAGGGAGACTAATAATTTCAGACCTAGATAGAGTGTTTGGATATATTACTTTGAAAAAATTGGTACTACAAGAGATAAACTAGATATTGCAGAGAGATTTTTGTGTAAAGAAAGAAGTCTCAATTGAACTTTAACATGTAACAATATGTACTAAATAGCAGTGCTCTGGAGAAACACACGTTTTACTAACATAAATGTAGAAGGAAAAAAATTCTGTTGGTTCCTCCATTTATCACCCATTAGGTCAAATTTCTTTTTAAACTTCCAGTTTCATAGGGGTCTGCTGATAGTAAGCTTGCACATTAAATCCATTTCTTCTTGAATTGTGCCACAAATAATAAAGCTGTATACACATTCATTAGCAGTAAAACTTACTTGATGTGTATATGGCTGAAAAAGTTTTAATGATCACAGATACAGTTTCAGAAGCTCTGAATATTGACTTACTTATGAATAAAAAAGAGAGAAAAGTATTTTAAGTAAAATATTTACATATAAAAACTAATAATTGTTTAAAATTATCTACTAGAGCTCCTCAGTTGATTTGTCAGTCAGTTCAGTCACTCAGTTGAGTCCAACTGTATGACCCCATGGACTACAGCGCACCAGGCTTCCCTGTCCATCACCAACTCCTGGAGCTTGCTCAAACTCATGTCCATTGAGTTGGTGATACCATCCAACCATATCATTCTCTGTCATCCCCTTCTCCTCCTGCCTTCAATCTTTCCCAGCATCAGGGTCCTTATCAATGAGTCACTTCTTCGCAGCAGGTGGCCAAAGTGTTGGAACTTCAGATTCAGCATCAGTCCTTCCAATGAATATTCAGAACTGATTTCCTTTAGGATGGACTAGTTGGATCTCCTTGCAGTTCAAGGGACTCTCAAGAGTCTTCTCCAACACCACAGTTCAAAAGCATCAATTCTTCGGCATTCAGCTTTCTTTATGGTCCAACTCTCACATCCATACATTACTACTGGAAAAACCATAGCTTTGACTAGATGGACCTTTGTCAGCAAAGTAATGTCTCTGCTTTATATTATTACATGGTCTAGATTTGAGATAGGTTTTCTTCCAAGGAGCAAGCATCTTTTAATTTCATGGCTGCAATCACCATCTGAGGTGATTTTGGAACCCAAGAAAACAAAGTCTGTCACTGTTTCCATTGTTTCCCCATGTATTTGCCATGAAGTGATGGGACCAGATGCCATGATCTTAGTTTTTTGAATATTGAGTTTTAAGCCAGCTTTTTCACTCTCCTCTTTCACTTTCTGCCATAAAAGATGATGTCATCTGCATATCTGAGGTTATTGATATTTCCCCCTGCAATCTTGATTCCAGCTTATGCTTCATTCAGTCCAGCATTTCGCATGATGTATTCTGCACATAAGTTAAATAAGCAAGGTGACAATATACAAACTTGACGTAGTCCATTCCAATTTGGAAACAGTCCATTGTTCCTTGTCTGTTCTTAAAGAGGGAGAATAGTTCTAGTTTTTTTTTAAAATATATTTTTCTAACATCTCATGTTAAAATAAATGATTTATTTTTTTAACCTAATGTAAAAGTTGTACTAAATAATTGTGTAGAAATCCAAAATTATTCAGCAAGTGATTGTTTCTTTGCAAAATGATTCTTCATTTTCCACACATAATATGTTAGTTAACCAAGAGATGAGTGGAGTTGTGTGGTAGTTTGAGCATTCTTTGGCATTGCCTTTCTTTGGGATTGGAATGAAAACTGACCTTTTCCAGTCCTGTGGCCACTGCTGAGTTTTCCAAATTTGCTGGCATATTGCATGCAGCATTTTCACAGCATCATCTTTTAGGATTTGAAACAGCTCAACTGGAATTCCATCACCTCCATTAGCTTTGTTTTTAGCGATGCTTCCTAAGGCCCACTTGACTTTGCATTCCAGGATGTCTGGCTCTAGGTGACTGATCATACCATCATAGTTATCTGGGTCATTAAGACCTTTTTTGTATAGTTCTTCTGTGTATTCTTGCCATTTCTTAATATCTTCTGCTTCTGTTAGGTCCATACCATTTCTACCCATTATTGAGCCCATCTTTGCATGAAATGCTCCCTTGGTATCCCTAGTTTTCTCGAAGAGATCTCTAGTCTTTCCCATTCTATTGTTTTCCTCTATTTCTTTGCATTGATCACTGAGGAAGGCTTTTATATCTCCTTGCTATTCTTTGGAACTCTGCATTCAGATGGGTATACCTTTCCTTTGCTTCTTTGCCTTTAGTTTCTCTTATTTTCTCAGCCATTTGTAAGGCCTCCTCAGACAACCATTTTGCCTTTTTGCATTTCTTAATCTTGGGGATGGTCTTGATCACTGCCTCCTGTACAATGTTACAAAGCTCCATTCATAGTTTTTCAGGCATTGTGTCTATCAGATCTAATCCCTTGAACCTATCTGTCACTTCCACTGTACAATCATAAGGGATTTGATTTAGGTCATACCTGAATGGTCTAGTGGTTTTCCCTACTTTCTTCTATTTAAGTCTGAATTTTACCTAAGTTGTTTATCATATAACATCTCGATTTATTTCCTGGATTTTTTGTTACATGTACATACTATTCAGTGATAACATGTGCTGTGTTGAATACTGTGATATTAATGTACTGTCCCCTCTGTGAGATTTTAAGGAGCTAAATAAAACAGTTACAACTTAGGTTTCCTAGGAGACCCTCTGAGAATCCTCCAGGTCCCCCCTGAGATAAAGTCTTAGTTTGCACAGAACATAGCTCAATTAACATAGAAAAGTTCTTCCTCCACTCAAGAATTCTTAGGAAAAAGTGGCTATAGAGAACTTAGCTGTGATTACCCCATCAAACAGAGAATTCAATCTTTTTTTTTTTTGGATAATCACTAGGGAAACTAAACCACCATCATATTAATGTCTTCTCAGAGGTCCTCAGAAATATTTTTACAGGCAGATATAGAGGAATCAAATTTCTTTTCCCCATATGCTACTTAATCCATTAGGCATTTCTCCCCTGCTCATGTTTAGTGCCCGATTCACCTCATTTCATGTTGGCTGAGGGAGAAGGGGGTTGTAGAGGATGAGATGGTTAGATTGCATCACCAAGTCAATGGACATGAGTCTGAGCAAAATCTGGAACACATTGAAGGACAGGGAAACCTGGTGTGCTGTAATCCATGGGGTCGCAAAGGGTAGGACATGACAAAGCAACTGAACTCCAACAACAAATGTGGGATATTGACTGCAGGGAGACTAGATGTCATGAAATTATTTCGTGAAGGATTAAGCTGGGATCTTCTCCCTCAGGGTTCCAAAAACTGTCTCAGAAGCCTAGAGAAGTGTGGGACAAATTCCAGGTCAAATTAAGTATGAGTTGTTATAAAAGGTTTTGCCTATAGCCTAAAAAAGATGATCTCATTTTAACATTCTAGTAAATCTTTATTGTGTCATCATCAGTGACATTTTCTATTATTTATGCCATTTTGTGAAGTTATTGCATGTATTTTTTAAAGCTGTATTGAAATATAATTCAATTACTCTAAAATTCACACTTTTGAAGTATACGACTTAGAGATTTTTGCAAATTCAGAATTGAACAACAACCATCACCACTATCTAATTTTAAAACATTTTTATCAACTTCCTCCTCCAAAAAAAAAAAAAATATCCCTGGAAATAATAGCCTACCCCATTACACCATTCCTCCATTTTGGTATTGAGAAGCTTTTGGTTTTTTATCTCTCTACCTGAGAACTGTCTAATTTTGCATGAGAAACCACAGTAGTCATTAATGTTCCTTCTATTTGTGATTTAGGAACAGTGGCTCCCTCTTAATGGCTGCCCCAATGCACACTCTTAAGATACTGTGTATTCTCTTAATAACTAGTGGATATACCAGAAGATCTCCTTATACTTACTAAGGAAATAAGCATTTGAGCAAAAGCAGTCACACTATGTGAACTGAATACCTTCCTGGGGTCATAGTTGCTTGGGTTAAGAGTGTGGGCTCTGTTTTGAGATAGTTTCTTTCATTCTAACTTGCAGTGGTTGCTGATGCCAAGGAAAAGGTCTACTCTACTCAAGTATTGATTTCAAAAGAAATTTTTAAGTTAGTTTAAGAATGCTATCCCCCCCAAGTTAACATCTTGACTAGGATAGTATCAGTAAAAGGAAACTCAAAGAATTATCTCATTTAACTTTCTGTCTTCTAAAAGGGGAATTTTAAAGCTTTGTCTATCACAACAAATAAATGTAAATAGCCTGGTAGCTCAGCCAGTAAAGAATCTGCCTGCAGTGTAGGAGAGCTGGGTTTGATCCCTGGGCCGGGAAGATCCTCTGGAGAAAGAAATGGCAATCCACTCCAGTATTTTTGCCTGGAAAATACTGTTGACAGAGGAGCCTGGCGGGCTATAGTCCATGGTGTCGCAAGATATGACTTAGTGACTAAACCACCATCAAAATCTTGAAATCTTGTAAAGAGTCTTTTCAACAAACTCTCTTACTCTCTTTTTAATTTTCTTCCATTTTCACTGGCTTATACACTTGCTGTCCACCATCTTATCCAAAGTTACTTTGGTTAGAAGTAATAGAAACCTATTTAAACTAACTCACATGTAAATAGTTTCTCTTTCTGTATTTCTGTCTCCCTCTTGTCTCTCTCCACCTCACACTATCTGCTGTTCTATGAACATAATTTAAAAGGACTACCCCAAGGCTGCCAAATTTAAATATCCTCTGAGTTCAGATACTAAAAGAATCTAAATGATATCTTTGAATAGTAATTCCAAACTCTTTCAAGATAGAGAACATGATGGCCCAGCTTGCTCTGGTTTTCTCTCCTGACCCAGACAGATTTGGTCAGAGGATCAGAACAAGCAGTTGTCAGAAAGAATAGGGTTGAGTGTTGACCCAAAAGCTCATTCTTAGCTTTATTCTTCAGAATGGTAGCCCAAACTTTATTTCTCTAAACAATTTCAAAAAATCAGCCCCATCAGTCTCAATCCTTTCAAGTACATAAGAGTGTGGGCTTCTGCAAAAAAAAAAAAAAAAGTGGTGGGATGGGAAAGAGTTGTTAGTAGTTTTTTGGGTTTTTTTTTGGGGGGGGTGGGGGGTTGCGGGTAGAGTAGGGGAACATTTCAAGAGCCTGCAGATTGTGATGAAGCTTATCCCAAGGCAATGGACTGAGGTCTGCTATCTCATAGAATTACTGATGGACACAAATTCAGTTCCATCCACTTCTGTAGACTGGCAGTTCACACACACACAAAAAAAGTCACTGCTATTAGTCTCTTTCAGAGAAGTGTCCAAATAATGTAATATCATTTCACAGTTATTAGCCTTTTCTAAGTTATTGCACTTTGCTCAGTCCTGGCAAGAAGCCCATGTCCTGGAGCAGAACTCAACTTTTAAACACTGTAGTGATTGTCCTATTTTAAATAATGGATTTGCCAATAAAGACAAAGGGATTTTATGACCCTTAAAGAATCATTCACTTATCTATTTTAAATGTTAAGGGTTTAATGCTCTGGGTTGATTAAATCAATGCCAGGGCAGTGATTTCCCTGCAGGTGTCAGAAGAAATAGTGAAACCACATTTTTGTCTTTTGAGCTCTATTGTTTATGAAGCTCCAAAAATCCAAAAGGAAAATTTCAGTATAACAGAAGATTATTGGTGTGGAAATTATTTGAGGGGAGAGAGGATATGTTTGTGAAGCATGGAGGGAACCTGTAATATACAGTGAAAGGATAACATCTGTTATTCTAAAATCTTCTTGTATCTTCTAATGATGTTAGGTCTCTTGTCAAGGGCCTAACTCATCTAACCCTAAGATATAATTAGATCTAATTTTTAGATATAATTAGATCTAACCCTAATTAGATCTAATTATATCTGAGTAATATTGGGAAAAGTCATTAACCCTTCCCTACTATTTATTCTTGACTCTCAAAGGCTATTTGGCTATACAGAGGCATAGTGGAGTACTATAGCCAGAATACTGGAGCGGGTAGCCTTTTCCTTCTCCAGGGGATCTTCCCAACCCAGGGATTGAACCCAGGGTTCAATCTGCATTGCAGGCAGATTCTTTACCAGCTGAGCCACCAGGAAAGCCCATACAGAGGTACCAAATATTAAAAATCATATTGATATCTTTCAAGAAAGGCATGGTGAGCACCTAGAGATGGCAATCTTACTTCTTGTAAAAAATGTATCATCACAACCTAGAAAAGTCAGCCTAAGACACCTCTGACTCACAGCCTGTATCTACAGCTGACTGAGCACTGAGGTCCACCCCTGAACTAACCTGAGTCCATCACATGCTTTCTCTTGGGAAAGGGGAATTAACAACACAGGGAGGGATGCAGTTCCTCTAGGACAGCCAAAATGGAAAGTCACTTTGATCACAAGGGTTTTCGGCGGTGCCTTCGGGGTCAGCTATGTACATGTGGATGAGTGGACAGAAAAGTTGTCTTCTTAGAGGAAAGAATTAAGCAGATGTCTAACAGGGGTCCCCAACCTCCTGTTAGATCTAACACCTGGTGATCTGAGGTGGAGCTGATGTAATAATAGGAACAAAGTGAACAGAATGTAATGTGCTTGAATCATCCCAAAACCATCCCCCCACCAGAGTCTGTGGGAAAGTTGACTTCCACAAATTCGGTCCCTGGAGCCAAAACCAATCTTTTTGGTTTAGAAGATATGCATATTGAAGGAAAGGAACAAAGGGAGAGAAAATTCCTGGTTTCTTGACAGCTGTCCTCATGAGATGTGCGTGTCTGTCTCTGCTCAGTCACTTCAGTTGTATCTGACTCTTTGCCACCCCATGGACTGTAGCCTGCCAGGCTCCTCTATCAATGGGATTCTCCAAGCAAGCGTGCTTGAGAGTGGGTTGCCATGCCCTCCTCAAGGGCGTCTTCCTGACCCAGGGATTGAACTTGTGTCTTCTGCATTGCAGGCAAATTCCTTACTGCTGAGCTATTGGGGAAGCCCCATCTTAAATTTTCTGAGACAGCCAGGATCATTACAATAGAGCTCACTATATTAAGTTAGCTTGAGTCAGTTTCTAGTTCTCACTACTGTTAGTTTGAACACTCTTATCTCTACATCTTGATTGAGACACATGTTAACTGGAGAGTCATTAGAACAAAAAGAGAACAAAAACGTACTATCGGCCAAGTCAAGTCCCACCATTTAGAATAACTACAAACAGAACTGGTAATCCGAGTCAAAGGATTTTCACTGATACTGCAAAATTTAACCTTCATGCCATTCTAAATAAGCAAAACTCATTTTGCAGATAAGGAAAAGGAAGCTCAGAAAGGTTAAATAACTTCTCCAAAATTGCATAAATTATATGTGACAGAAACACAGCTTGACTGAAGTCTTCTTTCACATTCCTGCATTTTCCATGGTATATTATCCCCAGGTAAATTCAGTAACCAAATGCCAGTTGCAGAAAAGGAATTCCTGCTATCTTATTAGCTATAAGTATTAACCGAGGCCTCCAGCAATCTCCTAATTGTTCCCAGCTGAACCAGTCACTAGCCTAGATGGATCCAGGTGGTTACTTGTTCCCTCTGTCTCAGTCCTTAGCTGTAAAACACAGGCAAGATGGTGGTGAAGATGTTGCTGCTGCTGCTGCTAAGTCGCCTCAGTCGTGTCCGACTCTGTGCGACCCCATAGACAGCAGCCCACCAGGCTCCCCCGTCCCTGGGATTCTCCAGGCAAGAACACTGGAGTGGGTTGCCATTTCCTTCTCCAGTGCATGAAAGTGAAAAGTTTTCGAAAGCGAAGTCGCTCAGTCATGTCCGACTCCTAGCGATCCCATGGACTGCAGCCTACCAGGCTCCTCCGTCCATGGGATTTTCCAGGCAAGAGTACTGGAGTGGGGTGCCGTTGCCTTCTCTGGCGGTGAAGATGAGAGATGAGTAAAAAGCGCCCAGTGCTGTATTTGAAATTTGCCCAGTATACTCACATTACAGTGGAAAACAGCTTTTTCCCAGTAAATGGAGCAAAAGGGGAGGTGTATCCAGTAGCATCTGCCTTCTGCTTTCAAGCCTGAAATGCCTTGCAGTAGCAAGACCAGGTAAGTGCTTACAGACTTTGGAAGGATCTGCCTTTCTACCTGAGTGGGTTTTATGCCTCCCCAAACTCAGCAATTATTTATCTTACCTTAGAGGTCTTATCTTAGTAATGTTTCTTTTTGAGTCCTGGCTGACGAATGACATAGATTCCCAGTTTCTGCTTTGGCTTATCATACATGGCTTGGCTTTGGTGTGAGTCACTGTCCCAGTTGAATTTTTGTCCTGAAAGACCAACCAGGACTCTAATCTGACCTGTCCAAATTCTTCCCTGGGTATTTTTACTGACTTGGCTCTTTGAAAGTCACTTTCATGTGCATATTTCATGTTCCTACTCCATTATTACCTTTCTCAAAGCACCTCCTAATCTTTATTTTACTTTGTGAAGTCATATTCTGATCACTTTCAATCTCACCCAAGCCATGTAGGTATCATAGATATTTGTCTTGACATTTTTAGACATTTTCCCTTTTATCTCCCCTAAATACTTTTATGAGCAAACTTATACCAAGAAAGCATTCCAAACCTGCCTCTTGTTTAGTCTTTTTTTTTCCTCTTCCTTTCTACAAATTGTTTTGTTGTTTTTGTTTTCTTTCTTTTTTTTTTTTGCAGCAGAAACTATTCCCATTTTGGCAGTCACCTTCATTTAATTTCTTATGCCTCTCACTGTAAAACATTTGAAGTACTTTGTGTAAGAAACCCTAGGTAAGTTGAATAGCATGACCATCAGGGCACCACAGCATTTGGCTGAGGCATGTGCATGTGGGAAGGTTCTCAATCTCTTCAAATCTTGTTTATTTCCCCAAACCCTCTGAAGTAACTAATGAACATCGGGAAAGAGTCAGTAAAATCTACTTAATGTAATCTCTTGATTTCTTATTAAGGTTGCATTATCCCCTCCCAAGAAGAAAAAAGTAGGGTTGTAGTGTCATATTTTTGGAAAAATAAATCAGAGATTTCCAGAGTTTTGTTCTGAAAGCAATAGAAAGATATACTCAGTTCTCATCTCTGCTGCCTTTCGCCAACACAGTGGACCTGAGAAAAGCTTCCCACTGGTTGAGTTTGCATTAGAAATGCCAGTTACTTGGACCTTGAGCCCAACTTGGGAACAAATCTCAGATGCCTTTTAAAAAAAAGGAATTAAATGTCAACTTGCATTAAGTATTTGTGTGAGTCTTAACCTTGATGTTAAAGGTCATACTTCTCTTGTTTGGGGAGAAAAACATGCCAATGAAAACATCTCTAAAAAAAAAAAAAAAGCCAAGCTGAGAGCCTGTACTAGAATGCAGAGGTCAGTGTATGAGGGACTGAAGATCTGTCTTCTTTGGTGACTGAGTAGAACATAAATTATTTAGAATTTTTAGATTTGTTTCTTCTGTCTTTCGGCCACCATGGGCAGGGCCAAAGGAAAAAGGGCGGCAGTATGTATACATCTGGGAAAATGTGGCAGGTCAAGGTAGAGAGAGGTCCAGCTCTATACCCTTTTGACTGGGGTCCATAGACCCCAGGATCAGTGATATTTCATAACCAATCAGAAAGGTCGAAGTTTCCCATTTCTGCATTTAAATTCCTACATATTATACCTTGGTCTTTAGTGAAGTTTCATTAATCACCATATCCTGGTTTCAGCCATGCTTATGGGGAAAGGATGCTTGGGTGAAATGAAGCATATTGGAGGCAGGGGGTCCAGCATGCAGAGAGAGGCAGTCCCCAGGGGAAGAGAGCACAGAGCCATGGGACACAGGAGACAGGATGGATTTGAACAGCATGTACTATCATTCCTAGAGGATTTGTAGAACTGCTTGCAAGGAACTCGGGAGAAAAACTGCTAGATTTTCTATAGCTGCATAGGATGGGATTCAGACTGTTAGTCAACTCTTGAAAAATGTACTTAATGCTGGAGACACGAGGGCTTTTAGATTGTACTCACTAAGTCCTTTTTATTTGTACGGCAGTGGGTTTCTTTAGCGATATGAGTCTTTAGAGATCTGATATATGGAGATATATTACTCTTCCTTCTTTACTCTCTTGATAATTCTGCATATCTGCTGTACTTTCCTTGCAGTCTCACCTCTAACAGGATTTTTATCTGCGTTTCCACTATACATGTTTGGGTTCACAATTCAGCCAGGTAGATCCCTCAAGGAGAAATGCAAAGGAGAGACAGAGAAGGGGTAGAAAAAAATAAAGGAAAGTAAAGGAGAAGAGAGATGGAGGATGGGAAGATGAAGGAAAGTAGTAGGTTAAACTGTTGCTGAGGCTGCATTATGCAGCACTGAACACTCTCAGCATCTCTGGAGTTGAGACAAGCCAACAGCATCATCTGATTTAATTCACTGTAACCAACTGTCACCTGACAGTAATGTGGTCTTAAGAGACCACCTTTCTATCGGGCTGCTTCATTATTCGGAAACCGGTGGGGACTGATTCAAAATGTCACTTCAAAGAGTCATGTCACTCTTAGATAAAGGACACACACAGAGATGGATATGGTGACATGTGCCTTTACTTCCCATGTCTAAGCACAGTCACTGGGTCATGCACAGCCATTTTGTCCCAATTCCATTGCTCCACTATCTAACAATTAGCTTATATGTACTGAACACTTACTAAACACCCAGCCTCGGGCTCGATGCTTCACCTATGGTATCTCATCCCACCTACAACCACTGAGGGAGGGCGTGCTATAATTATTCATATTTTAAATGAGAAAATCAAGGCTTAGAGAGATTCTGACACTTGTTCATTGTCCCAAATCATATGTTAAAGAATGAAGACTCACAGCCAACCTGTACTGCTAACCCTGGGCTCCATGCTTTTTTTCTCCTGGCATGTTTTCTGCTTCCCCAGCTACAATGATCTCTTACCTTCCTCTTTCTCTTAATTCCCCTGCATGTGCTTTGCTCACCTCAGCTGGGCTCTAATTTTTTAGATTGCTGCCTTGAGTGCCTGAAGCAGGGCACATTTTGCACATCTGAACTTCATCCTGCTGATTGATATGGGGTAGGCCAAAAGGATCATTTAAGTTTTTCCATATGATCTTACGGAACCATTTGGCCAACCCAGTATTTTCTCTCCAAAGAGTTTCTGGGTGCCTTCAGCAGGCGTCTGCCCGCCTTCCATCTCTCATCAGTGCTGATGAGCTCAGGGAAGGAAAAACCTCATTAATAGATTCAAAATCTGGAAATCTAAGGACGTTGTCAGAACTCTTCCCCAATACAGTGGTTCTTCAGATGGAGCAGTTTATTTAAATCCTTTGGGCATCTATTTCTTCATCCGTAAAATGAAGCAGACATATTGCCTACCACAGTAAACTACCCTGTGGAACCAAAGAGATGGAGCAATAAAAGTTATTTGTAGACTTTTGCCTGACCTAAAAGTATGTGCTCTAGAAATTTTAGCTGTTATTATTATTATTAATTAGAGAAGGTTTTTAATCTCCATTTAGCAGAAGAAGAAACTAAGATCCAGAAATGAGGTTTCTTGCCTCAAATGGTACAGTCTCTTGGGCAGAAATAAAGGCTTTCATTCCCCAAGCATTTCCTGCTTACTGTGCGTCAGGCTCTCAGGTATATGCTAGGGATACTCAGATTAATATGAACTTATATTGCATTCCCTTTTGCTAGTGTGGCACATTTCTCTAAGTATGCATGAATACTCTCAAAGGGGAAAATGCTGAGGATCCTAGAGAAGAGTTGTCATCTCAAGGTCAAATGGTAGATACTGTAGACAGTGTGTACAGAGTACTAACTCAGACACCCTGATGCCTAAGCCGCTACCCGTTTCATCCCACTAAGCTGCCTTCAGCTGAATGTAATTAGGAAAGTATATCTTTGGAAAACTAATACCCCTTATACAATGTATTCTAACATCAGCTATAAATTATTCTCTCCATCAGTGCAGGAAATTGGGTGTTGACTGTGTTTAAGTTACAAACAAGAATTGATTTAAATTCTACTTGAGAATATCATTTAGGCCTCCCTTAAAAATAAGTCTTAGGCCAAGAGTTTAGAAAACTTGGTTAGAGTTCAGTTTGCTCCTAGTTACATTGCTGCCTGAGCTGAATGAACAGTTTTGTTTGTTTGTTTGTTTTTTTCTGGTACAAGTGGGATGTATGTGCATGTGGGGAGGGGCTGGTTGGGAAGGTGCATGTTAAGTCGCTTCAGTCGTGTCTGACTCTTGGAGACCCTATGGACCCTCGCCCACCTGGCTCCTCTGTCCATGGGATTCTCCAGGCAAGAAGACTGGAGTGGGTTGCTGTGCCCTCCTCCGGGGGATTTTCCTGACCCAGGGGTCAAACCGGCGTCTCTTATGTCTCCTTCGTTGGCAGGCGGGTTCTTTACCACTAACACCAACTGGGAAGCTGGGTTGGAGAGATAGGGAGTGGAAATTAAGCCAGGACATTTATATGCTGCCTTTCCTGCTAGCACTGTCTTTATACTTTATTATTTTTATTTTATTCTTAGTTCTTTGAGGTATCACCACTTAATAGGGAATTTTTATACCCAAGGAACACAAGAGGACTCATCTATATCCACTGGGAATGTACTGCTTCTTAGGCTGCCCAGGTGTTACACTGGGGGTCCCAGTTCTGAGGAAAGGGGCCGAATGAGTGGCTTCAGGAGTAAATCAGCAGAGAGGAGCCTTTCTGTCTCTTGTCACCACTTCCTCTTCTGGCTCTGTGGCTCTCATCCTGGCGGGACTTGACATGAGATGACGAGCAGAGCCAGTTGAGAAAGATGAGCCTAGGTAATATGAGGTTTAAAGAGAAAGGAGGAGAAGTGGAAATGTGACAGTTTGCTATCTCAGCGGTGAGAGATCCACAGTAATACTGAGTGGCTCCCACAATGAGTGCCTACCCTCTGCCAAGCATTGTTCAGAAGTTATTTCTCATACTTGCAACAAGTAAAGTATGATATCTGCATTTTAGTGATGAGGAAGTGGAGACTCAGAGAGGTTAAGTAACTTACCCAAGATTAAACAGTATATGTCAGGGCTTAGATTTAAATTCATATCTGTCTCTAAAATCTATACAGTTCACACATGCTATGCTGGGAAATGTTATGAAAGGATATAGAAAGTCGATATTTTTATCAATTACTGCCTGTATTTAAAACTCAAAAATAAACTTATTTCCTCCTCTGTAAAACAAAGAGATTTAGGTTCCATCTAGAAGCATAATTTTAGACAAACCGAAGCTTAACACCCTTTGACATCTGCCTTGGCAAAGAACACATTATAATGTTCCAAAAGAAACCTCATCTAATTCTCAGTAAATAAAATCTTTGGATAAACAGAATAAATAAGATAAACACAAGAGCCATGCAAGATTCTGCAAGTGCAGATAAATAATTATAAGTAGAAAAGTAAATTTCAATTTCTTGAGATTTATGAAGCCTAAGAACTAAAATAGAGATAGATCTTTGGATGTCGTGGCCTGACAATAAATCACAGAGAGGAATGGCTGGGAGAGATTTTTTTAAGGTCATTATTCTAATGCATCTACTTCACCTTCATGCCCCCAAGTCATCTTTCAGGCTCTGCTTAAACATGATCAGCAATGTGGAATGCACCATTCTTGCATTGAGCTCAACTCACTGCCATGATAAATCATAGACAATAGAGTGCCTAAATAATTCATTTTAGTTGAGCAGTGTTATTCATTTGGCAATACCTCTGGACTCCTAACAAACTGAAATAAAGAGGAGAAAAGTCTCAAACATTTCAGTGGAATGTTTTTAAGATAATATATAATCAGAATAATTAATGCAAGTGCAAATGTGATATTAGTTTCTATATACATTTACCTTGTAAAATGAATCATAATTGTAGTGTCAAAGCTTGGCATCGAAAGAAAGGGACAAAAAGTCTCTTGACATTTTTTTTTCCCCAATAGGATCTAGGCAAAATACTTAGAGTTAGTGTTTTCATAAGATTTAGAATCAAAAGTATTTTTTAGGCTCTAGCTTTTTCATAAAAAAGTCACCTTTTCTTGGATGTATTGGTTTGGCGGAAAGAGTGCATTATCTGTAATCAAATGACTAAACATACTTGGACAATGTAGAGGGAATGTATTTCCTGAATGTTATACATTGAATGGAGCCCCCTCAAAATTCACACGTTTAAGTCTTATCCACAATGTGACTATGTTTGGAAATAGGACCTTTAGAAAATAGTTAAAGCTAAATAAGGTCATAGGGTGGAGCTCTGATCTGATGAGATTAGTGTATTTACAAGAAGAGCTATCAGGAAGCATAGTTTCATTCCTACTCCCCCAACCCCCAAACACGCACACACTGAAGAAAGGCCATGTGATTACCCAGTGAGAAGGTAGCCATCTCTACGCCAGGAAGAAAGCCCTCATGAAAAACTGAGTGCTGCCAAACCTTGATCCTGGACTTCCCAGCCTCTAGAACCATGAGCAAATTAATTTCTATTGTTGAAGCCAGGCAGGCTGTGATATTCTTGTTATGGAAGCCCAAGCAGGGTATCATTGTTCATCATAGATTATATATTTTCTCAGAGGATTTCAATATAGTCTAAGATCTCCTCCTGTTTAATTCTTTGGCTGCACACATCCTCCCATTCTCTGTCTACACCATTCTTCCCCTCCCACATCACATTGATAGATTTTTTTATTTTTTAACTTTTTGGTGTATAGTTGATTTACAGTGTTGCATTAGTTTCCAGTGTACAGCAACATGATTCAGTTTTGTATATTGCTGTTGTTCAGTAAGTAAGTCGTGTCTGACTCTTTGCCAGCCCACGGACTGCAGCATGCCAGGCTTCCCTGTTCTTCACTGTCTCCTGGAGTTTGCTCAAGCTCATGTCCACTGAATCTGTCGCCCCTTTCTCTACCTGCCCTCAATCTTTCCCAGCATCAGGGTCTTTTCCAATGCTTGGCTTTCTGCATCAGGTAGCCAGAGTATTGGAGCTTCAGCATCAGTCCTTCCAATTAATATTCAGGGTTGATTTTCTTTAGTATTGACTGGTTTAATCTTGCTGTCCAAGGGATTAGCAAGAGTTCTCTCCAGAACTATAGTTCGAAAGCATCAATTCTTTGGTGCCATATATTCATTTTTTTCAGATATAGGTTTTTCCCATATGGATTATTACAGAATATTGAGTAGAGTTCCCTGTGCTATACAGGAGGTCCTTGTTGATTATTTTATATACAGAAGTGTGTGTATGTTAATCCTAATCTCCTAATTTATCCCTCCCCCCACATTTCCTCCTGGGTAACCATACATTTGTTTTTGAAATCTGTAAGTCTGATTCTATTTTGTAAATAAAATCATTTATATCATTTAAAAAAATTAGATTCCATATATGAGTGATATCATATGGTTTTTGTCTTTATCTGTCTTGATTCTGTTCTTGACTTCCAGTCAGACTGGATTATTCTAGTTCCCTAGATCCATACTTTTGGCTTTGTCACTCCCAACCACAGATACACTCTCCGTAGTAATCAGTGTGATCGTTTGAAAAATCAAATACAAGTGTAGGCCTGCTCTGTCTGACCCTCACTGGAACTTGACTGCACTTTGGGTTCAAGCCAAAATCTTTCAACTGAGCCTCTGGCCCTGCAAGTCGGATTTGCTTCCTGCCCTTCCCCTTTTCTTGCCCTGTGACTCTGGAACTCCCTGCTCCATTCACACGAAGCTGTCAAGTGTCTCTCCTCTCTGTTTCCTAGGTCTAGTCCTCCTTTGGCTAAATAAATAGAAATAAGGCATGCTATTCTTACCTTCTGAAGAGATGATTTTTCCCTTGTGCTTTTCCTTCCTGGCCCACATCACTGTTTTTTCCCTGATGTTTTGATTACTCTTGGGCTTCCCATTCAGTTGAAAATTCAGAGGCTGTATAAACGAGTTTCCACTGTGTTCCAAGGGTATCACCCAAAGTCTGGCGTATAATCATTAGTTTAATAAATATATGCACTCGATTAATTGCTCTTACATCCCTTGGTCTCTCTTCTCTATCCTAACCTCCCAAACATCCTTTAGGTCTTATCTCAGAGAACATTCTTGCAAAGCCATCTGTCCTTCTCCCATGCTAAAAGTTATTTCTTGCCTCTTAACATTTTCCTGTTTGCTTAGCCATCCCTTCCACTAAATTCTGATCTAAGGGAATGGACCATACTTTGTACATTTTTGTATCATCAGAGATAAGTGGGGTGCCTGGCACTTAGCAGAACCTCAAAAAATCACTTCAAATGTTTGAAGTACAGAGTGAAGTACTCTCTAGTGGTTATTTGCTAGCATGCCAATTGTTTTTAAAAAACACCCTAAGTTCTGCTTCTTAAATAGAACTGCCTTATGACCCAGCAATCCCACTGCTGGGCATACACACTGAGGAAACCAGAAGGGAAAGAGACACGTGTACCCCAATGTTCATCGCAGCACTGTTTATAATAGCCAGGACATGGAAGCAACCTAGATGTCCATCAGCAGATGAATGGATAAGAAAGCTATGGTACATATACACAATGGAGTATTACTCAGCCATTAAAAAGAATACATTTGAATCAGTTCTAATGAGGTGGATGAAACAGGAGCCTATTATACAGAGTGAAGTAAGCCAGAAAAACACCAATACAGTATACTAACACATATATATGGAATTTAGAAAGATGGTAACAATAACCCTGTATACGAGACAGCAAAAGAGACACTTATGTATAGAACAGTCTTATGGACTCTGTGGGAGAGGGAGAGGGTGGGAAGATTTGGGAGAATGGCATTGAAACATGTATAATATCATATATGAAATGAGTTGCCAGTCCAGGTTCGATGCACGATACTGGATGCTTGGGGCTGGTGCACTGGGATGGCCCAGAGGGATGGTATGGGGAGGGAGGAGGGTTCAGGATGGGGAACACATGTATACCTGTGGAGGATTCATTTTGATATTTGGCAAAACCAATACAATATTGTAAAGTTTAAAAATAAAATAAAATTAAAAAAAAAATTAAAAGACATTAAAATAAAAAAAAAGATGCCCTCGTGTATGTGGGTCTGGGCTGTGTTTGTCTGTGTCTGAAGGAAAAAGTTGACATTGATTGGAATGCATCCTTGATGTTTTCTGTGGCTTCAGCACCCCTGTTTAAAGAGGCAGAGGCAGCTGCTCAGCATGTCTGTAAGGTGCTCCTCTGGATGGCTTTATCCTAACTGAATTGCTTTATTCGTTTGACTTCACCTTGCTGTGGCGGATGCTTCCCAGAGATTAGCTATAGTGTCTTCATTAGCTTTTGAGAATATGAATAGCTTTGGCATTGCCTGGCAGGAGTTACTCTCTTCACATTCTCCCTGAGGTAATACAAATGGGAAAGCTATTTTAGGGAAGAATGTAGATGGGGATTAATCTTTTCAAAATGGAGAACAGAATAGTAGACAACATACAGGGTGTCTTCTTAGTCCATACCACACCCTATATGCCCTCTGTCCATGGAGTATAGAGGCAGGTGAAGGATGCTGCTGTTTTCCTATTTATGTTATAAAAATTCCTTCTCCTGGATGGAAGTGATCAGACCAAGAATGTGTTTGACCCATGTGTGGGTTAATTCCAGTACCTCTCCTAGAAGGTTAGCATTAACACTTTCAAATACTGGTCATCTTTCTTCTTGCTTGAGTTGAGATATAAACCGAAAGACTACAGAACAGGCATTTTGCATCATGCACTGAGAAGGAAGAGGAAGCAGGTCTGCCAAGAGGAAAGACTGAAAGAGACACTTCTCAGCAGGGATGAAAAATGATGTGGCTGCAAAGAGGTGGAGATAATTACATTGATGGAGCTGGGAGAGAGCTACCTTGGTCAATTACTGGAGAGTTGAACATTTGTCGGCGTGTTTTCTTGTTTCCATCCTTTTTTAAGATTGGACTCTCCATGCTGTTTGTAATATGGGACCCCCTCTTACTTCCTTCTAAGTTGCTTCCTTGACTTCATATAGTTTGAGTGGATTTTCTTTACTTGAAGCCAAAAGCACTTGACCAAGGCACAGATTTTATAGCAATATTGAGTATCGAGTCACTGAAAAGTGACTTAAAAAAATGGAAACAAAATCCCAAATAGAACTAAGGAAACGAGACCTACAGAAAAATGAAGAGAAGTGAAAACTGGTCATGATCTTTGACCCACCTGAACTGCTATGGGAATTTTCTATCCTTCTCTAGGCAAGAAAGAGAATCAAAGTTTATAGACTGGCATGGTGTTTGTTTCTCTACATTGTCATAGAGAAGTCAGCAAGTGACTAGAAAGCAAGGCTCCAGACTGTGTAGAAAATCAAATTATTGATAATTTATTGGTTAAATTACTGAAAGAAGTACTTGTGTCCCAGATCCAAACACAGTTGCCTACCCTCCCTAATTCTCCCTATTTTTGAGTCACAAAGGATTTTTGTTTTTAGACTCCAAAGTCAATTGAGGACACGATGTTTTGCAATAAATGTGAACACACTTATACCTTCAGAAATCAACTCCAATATCATGTGAATGTAAAAAGCATAACTGAAGTGTTAAGGCTGCCTCTTTCAACTGCTTTATTAGCTGGTTCTGCAGCTTGATTTTGGGGCTTCCTTGGTGGCTCAGGGAAAAAGAATCCGCCTGCCATGCAGGAGATTCAGGAGATGCGGGTTCAATCCCTGGATGGGGAAGATCCCCTGGAAGAGGGCATGGCAACTTACTCTGGTGTTCTTGCCTGAGGAATCCTATGGACAGAGGAGCCTGATGGGCTGTGGTTCATGGAGTCTCAGAGTAGAAATGAACTGAAGAGACAGCACAACAGCCCAGGACAGCTTTATCTCAAGGCTGTGCTGTAACATTTTGAGTAACAGTAGAATCATTACAAAAAATGTAGAACTAAGGCCCTATTTTATGAAGAGTTATCCTTGAAATCTATCCACACTGCAAGTTTAAAGAAGATATAATGTAATTGCAGTACTTTATAGTCAACCTTGCAATGCAGACATTTTCCTGTGAGGATCTGTGTAGCCCCAACTGTTAATAGTTAATGTTGGTAGTGACACACGGCAGCTACCATTTGTGGAGAGTTGACTGTGTGCTAGGCACGTACAAAGTTCATCTGCTGCTGCTAAGTCGCTTCAGTCGTGTCCGACTCTGTGTGACCCCGTGGACGGCAGCCCACCAGGCTCCCCCATCCATGGGATTCTCCAGGCAAGAACACTGGAGTGGGTTGCCATTTCCTTCTCCAATGCATGAAAGTGAAAAGTGAAAGTGAAGTCGCTCAGTCGTGTCTGACTCTTTGAGACCCCATGGACTGCAGCCCCCCAGGCTCCTCCGTCCATGGGAGTTTCCAGGCAAGAGTACTGGAGTGGGATGCCATTGCCTTCTCTGGAATAGTTCATCTAGGACACTCAACAACCCTACGTTCTTATGAGGAACATAATTTTTTTTTTTTTAAGAGAGAAGTGCATAAAAGAAGAAAGGATATATTTAAGTAATGTATTTGTGCATGTAGATTTAAACCAGCCTTCATTCTTAACAAATCATTACAATATATAAAATACAAGTGAGACGAAGAAGTAAAATGGCACCTGGTCCATTTTTTTTTTTTTAAGTTTAGTTGATTTACAGTGTTTTGTTAGCTTCAGGTGTACAGTGAAGTGACTGAAAAATATATATCTATATAGTGAGTGAGTGAAAGTCAATCAGTTGTGTCCAACTCTTTGTGACTCCATGGACTATACAGTCCAGGAATTCTCCACGACAGAATACTAAAGTGGGTAGCCATTCCCTTCTCCAGGGGATCTTCCCAACCCAAGGATCAAACCCAGGTCTCTCGCATTGCAGGCAGATTCTTTACCAGCTGATCTACCAGGGGTGGGGTTTATTTATATACCCCAGTGTGTGTGTGTGTGTATACATTTAAGGATTCTTCGCCCCTTTTTTTCTCTGTGCTATACAAAGGTCGTTTTTGGTTATCTATTTTATATATAGTGGTATGTATATGTTAATCTCAAACTCCTAATTTATCCCTCCCCACCCCTTTCCTCTTTGATAACCATAAGTTTGTTTTTTATGTCTGTGGATCTGTTTCTGGTTTATACATAAGTTCATTTGTATCATTTTTTAATGTATATTTCACACGAGTGATATATGATATTTGTCTTTCTCTGGTTTATTTCACTTAATATGATCATGTCTAGGTCTATTCATGTTGCTGCAAATGGCATTATTTCATTCTTTTTTATGGCTGAATAGTATTCCCATTGTGTGTGTGAGTCTGTATCTATTGATTATATCACATCTTTTTTATCTACTTTTCTGTTGATGGATGTTTAGGTTGTTTCCATGTTTTAGCTACTGTGATAATGCTGCTATAAACCTTGGTGGCACCTGACACATTTAAACAGATATTGGTTATATCCTGATGGCAAATCTTAGAGGAATTGTATGCAAAAAAAGGATTTCAAAGCTTTAAATCCCATGTTTATTAAAAACCAGTGAATTCCCAGGGCCTCCTAGTACAATACTTAAGTCTTTCTTTCTTGAAAAAAATCTACCATTGAGTATTTCATAGAGCCCTTCAAAACTTATTTTACATTTCATTAAAAAAAAAAGATAAGAATTTTTCTCATGAATAATTCCCCCCAAATTACTCTGCTACATTTAAAAATTTCTACTTTGCCAATAAGCAAAAAATATTATGTATATGTAAAGCTTCCGTGGTGGCTCAGAAGGTAAAGAGTCTGCCTGCAATGCATGAGACTTAGGTTTGATCCCTGAGTCGAGAAGATCCCCTGGAGAAGGAAATGGCAACCCATTCCAGTATTCTTGCCTGAAAAATCTCACGGATGGAGGAGCCTGGTGGGCTACAGTGCATGTGGTCACAAAGAGTCGGACACGACTAAGCGACTAACACTTTCACTTTCATATGTAAAGTGAAATGAAAATGTTTCTCTTTCTCAATGTTTGTAAGTGTCCTCGTGTGTGTGTGTGTGTGTGTGTGTGTGTGTGTGTGTGTGTACTCTTGATGAGAAAATAACACAAAAACAACTTAAGAGAACTAGTCATAATTTTAATTATATCCCTGGACAGTCACTTAACTTCCATTTCTCCATTCTTCTCAGTTGTAAAGTTGAAATTTAAATATGCATAGTCCTGTTTGGGGAATGAAAATACAAGATAATGGCGTTACATGCTTCATCTTGTTAATATTTCCCCCCACAGGGAGTGATTATCATTCACAAGCCATGGGAAACTTTCTATTAAGGGAGCTTTCCAGTTGTTTTCACTTTCTTTTTTTCTGCCTTTGCCTTAGACCTTTAGGAAACATTATTCAGAAGGGGGACTGTAATTTCTTTAGCAGGTTAATGGGAATTTTTGTAGCATAAAATCATACAACTGTGATTGAAACAAATGGAGCATTTAAATCAATAACAACAAATCATTAGAACAGCTGGTAATTAGCCTTTCATCTCTGTAAAGGATTATTTAGACAGCAACACAGGGTAGCATCTTGTGCACAAGTTTGGTGTTAGTGGAAAACCTTGGTCCAACACTGTTTCAATTGTGAGTTAAAAATATGAAATGGAGGCTGATTTTAAAAAGCATAATTTGTTTGCTTTTCAGATGCCAAACTTTTAAAGGTAATTAAAGATAATAGTGCAGGGTTTTCTATTTACATAGCAGTTTTCATCTCTAGATGATAGCATATTTTTGTAGACATTATTTATTCTCTGCATGATTGGGGTAAGAAGGCTTTCGAGAAATAAGAAAAATATCATATGAAAGACATAAGTATTTGTCTAAGCATGGGACAGGGGGGAGAATAACTTTTCAAGTCAAATAACCACCAAACCATTGCACAGTTCTTGGTGTTTCAGACTAATTTATCTGTCACCTCTATGGAGACCTCAAAAGATATCAAGTTTTACTTGAAATAAGCTAGACTTCAGCCAAGCCAATGGGTCCGATGCATAGTAGAGTCTCAGGAAGACATTACAACTGAGATACCTACCAAGGCAAATGGGAGGGCAGACCTCATTGTTCATTAATTTATGTATTCAACAAGGTTATTAAGCTCTACTATGTACATAGCAATTTACAAGATACTGGGAGAACACAGTAGCAAGATAATGTATTCTCTAAACTCTGGGAGAATAAAATTTAACAAGTGCATATAGGCAACTCATGACTACTATGATAATCACTGGATAAAGTGGGAACACAGAAAAAGAACATATAATGCACTCTTAGAAACTCAGGGAAAGCCACTTATACAAAACATCAGCCAAACAAAATTCTGAAGGATGACTAAGAGTTAACCACGGTATCTGTTTTACATGGGAATTTGCAATGTGATTCAGGGAGCTCAAACTTGGTGCTCTGTGACAACCTAGAGGAGTGGAATGGGGTGGGTGGTGGGAGGGAGGTTCAAGAGGGAGGGGGTATATGTATAGCTATGGCTGATTCATATTGATGTATGGCAGAAACCAACACAACATTCTCTAAAGCAATTATCCTCCAATTAAAAATAAATAAAATTTTAAAAAAGTTAACCAGGGGAAGAAGGAAGGTCTAGATCTGTGCTTAGAGGAATATCAGTGCAATAGTGTAGAAAATGAGAAAACTGTTGGAGCTGCAAGTATTTCAGTTTTAATAGGAGTTTAGAGCTGAATGGAAGGAGAGGGAAATGATAAGACTGAAGAGATAATTATTAACTATATCAGTGACTTGTCCACCTACCAAGGTTTAAGGATGGGCTCAGTGACATGACTCTACACATTCAAGTCTCTGCCTCCTAGCCTCCTTATGGATTATTTGAGCTGAGTATTTAAGTTTCAGATATAATTTTCGATGTCATCTTTATGTTTTTCCAAGAGTTATACTATCTAACTTCCTTAGAAATAACAGTTTGTCTTAGCATCTCCCCCAGCAAGAGCTTTTCTTCTGAAGTGTGTCAACATGGTCTTATTTCCAGTGTTTTCCATTTTTGATCCATTTTGGTGACTATATCTTCCCTGTTGTGTTATACTTACTTTAGATTGGTAAAGTATTGCTAACTCATGGATCCATCAATCTTTCTGAGAGATTCTGTCCCAAGGGCCAGTGCAAATCATCCATAAAAACAAGCCAAGGATTAACTTTTTTTCTGATCTAAGCTGAAAGAATTTATCCCCTCAAGAAAACATAACTTGTCCATATTCATCAGGGTGTACAATTCTTTCCTATTGGAAAAAAAAGTGCAGTCATAGCCCTTCATGATTTATAAGCCAGTCTCACCAGCAGCCATTGTAGAATTTACTTTGAATTAAAAATATGATATTATGGAGCTATTTTCAATTGATCAAAATTATGCCAATTATTTGTGTGTGTTGAAATAATATGAGGGGCTCAATTAACTAGTATTCACCTGATGGTAATTTTGAAAAAAAAAAAGTCTAACATTTTAGTTTCTCTGAGATCAGCAGCTAGGAATGTCAATTTTTTTTTTTTTATCTTTTCCAAAGGATATGAAGAAATTTAGAAGTGGAGGAAGAAATTCTGAGAAAAGCATTATGATTTTCTTTACACAGAATCTTTGCAATGCCTATTGTAAGTAGGTGATAGAAATTTCCAGCAAAATTGTTCAAGTCTTTTTCATTCTTAGAATGATGAAAAGGGTATTCTACTTTAGTTGGTCTTAAGACTTTTTCCCCTTCTTCTGCATTTGATTTGAACATGCATAAATTCTGTGCCCTTTGCTATTGAATAATTTTAAAATTTCTTGCTTTTCTTGAATCTAGCTAGGGTAAGGATGGAGGAGTCATTCATTTTTGTAATTGAATTGTGAATAAATGTTTGATGTTGAATAATAAAAAAATGAAAAGTGATAAAACCTTTCTCAATGTAGAGAAAATGTTCAGTGAAATGTTATTATATACAATAACCACTACTTCTATTTACAGAACACTGTGATAATATTAGAACAATTTAGTGTATGCTGGCATTTTTAATTTCATTTGTGGATGAGGAAAATCATGCAAAGAGATCAAGTATTGCATAATACATACATCTCTCAGAGTGACAGAGCCCAGCTACGTCATAACTACTTCATCTTTTTCTTTGAAAACACTATCAGTGTAGAATTTCCAGCTTTCTTTTATTCTTGGCAATGGCCATGATATTGAGTTCTAGCCAATGCACTTTTAGAAAAATGAAGAATACCACTTTTAGGCTGGACTTGTAATTAATATCCCAACACAATCCTCCAGGCTTCTTCTCCTTCTACCATAAATTCTGGAAGCTATTTTTGAGAATGGCAAAAATCACAATATGAGTGAGCCTCGAAACTTGAATCACTGCTTGGAGGATAGCCATTAACCAATCAGGAATTATAGTTTTGGTCTTTTAATAAGAGAACAGTATACTTCTTTGTATTAAACCACTGAGATCTTGAGGGTTTGTTTATCACAGCAACTAGCGTTACCCTAACCAATACATGCAGATAGTAACTGAGGGAAATAAAATTTGAATCAAGGTATTCCTTGTCCCAAAGGAATGCTCTTAAATACTTCTCAAGCTGTCAGACAATACACTGTCTCTAATATGTTGCCTCTGGGACTGTTGTAATGGGGATACTATGTGAAAACTAATTATCTGAACCCTTGGCAATATATTTTCCAACCCTCAAGCTCAATGCTGATTCCATCCAGGAGGTGCATTTTTTTCCCCCTCTCTAGGAATTCAGAATTGTAGAAAACATGATAGGCCTAACGGATTACAAAATGGTGCAATGACAATGGCTGCTTGCCTATTTATGACAACTTGCTTTCTCATTTAGTGGTTTCTTTGATTAAGGTCACTTTTAAAAACTGCATTCAAGGAACTTAATCTGGGCTTCACTGACTACCAAACACAGGCTATTATTTGTCATCCTGCACTATAGAACCTAGGAACTTGTGCATTGGAATTTGGCGAGATAAAAGGAAAATAAATTCCTCTTTGAGGTGCATTCTTGATGACTGAGAATAATAAAAATCATTATTAGATAATAAATAATATAAATCATCTAATCATCTGTTTAGATGGCACAAACCATTTATTCTAGAACTTTGGTCCAAAAGACTTTTTATGAAAATCCATCTCATCAGGATCAAAAAAATGAGTTGCAGTTGGGCTTATTGATGTATTTCAACATCACAGTTAATTCCTTTCTGCCACTCAGTCCCTTAAACTCTGAATAAAATAATTTTCCAGAGGTGTTCAGAAATAAATGCTGTATTTACAAGGCTATTGACAACTCTGTTCTGTTCATCTTTGATCTACTTGTTTCTCAAATAAGGGTATAAAATGGCAAGATAATATCTTGTCCCTCTGGGGTAATGTATCGTTTTGAGCTGCCATATGAAAGTTCTTTGGGATATACCAACAGGACTAAAACTGGGTGAAGTAAAAAGCCCTGTTTACTTAAATATCTTGGTTAGTAAGAAAATCTTTCTACCCAAGAAAAACTTCTCCATCTGCTTTTTGGTGCTGGAAGTTGTTTAATAAGCTACCAAATCAGAATCTGAAAGACATAAAATTCCCCCTTGGATAGGAAATGAAGGGACCAAAACTTAGGCTTCCTGGAAATGACTTATTTCCGAGCTTTTCCTGAGAGCAAAAAGAAAGACGGTAGCACAAGACCACAGAGAAGGCAAAAAGTTCGAAAAGAAGAGGTTGAGAGCTCATCAAACTTAATTTCCTCTACTTCTCTGCTCTTCCCTGGGCCAGTTTATTTGTAATCATATTTCATCTCCATGAATGTATGCAAAAAGGTAGAAATAAAATTCAATAGCATCTTTTGGTCATGGCTATGTTGCATGAACATATTTTATATCCTTAATAGACTTTTTAAGGCCAAAAAATCTGAATATAAAAGCTTTTAAAAAGCTTCAAATTGATGGTAATAACTCATTTACAAACTTAGTTGGTGGTACTGTCTCATTTATAACTCATTTCCATGGTATATGTGTGGGCCTCACTTTTAATATGCAGAACACTTGGTTTGAATTCAATTTCTCTGTGCTTATTAATCACATACAATATTGGGAATGGAACCTCAAAACAACATTGCCTCCCAGAGAGTGGCTGGTTCACAGCTGTCCAGAATACATTATTCAGTATTAAAATACAGCTTGAGAAACTATTCCTCCATGTTCATCCGTTATGTCTGATATTTCAAAATTTATATCTTACTACTTGAGATATTTTGTAATAGCTGAGTTCTTATTGACCTAATTCCTTCTTCACTGGTAGGAAAAATGACTGAAGAACAAGACGATGAGAATAAATTAAAATGGATTTATCTTAGGTCACACGTGTTTCATATTCCTTTTTTGGGAAGGACTGTAGGAAGGGCAATAGCAGAGGTGACTATAGGGCTAAGAAGAAAAGTTTTCCTCTTCTTATACATCAGGGGAATCCTTTCTCACATCCTTCCTTTCAAAACCAAGATGGGGGGATAATTTGGTCAGATTATAAACCATTTGTTGGGCATCATTCACCAGGAAGGAATGGGGTCACCTTGTGCCTTGATAGAAGCTGGGTGCTATGGGGAGTTCTCCAGAAACCACCACTTCCAGGGTTTTAGCACCATCTCAAAGGGATACTTGGATTTATTTTTTGCTATTTGTAGTTCTATTAATAACCTCATAAAAAGAAGATGAACTATAATTTGGGGCAGAATTATGGCATTCTACGATCCCTTGACCAAAATGCCATCTAATACACCCCTCCTCCACCAACACCTCAAATGCCATTCTTTGAGAATAACATATAAATAAATGAAAGTCATACTTATTGCACTGATGAGATGAAAGTTTGACAAAGCAACAGATATAGAAGCTGTCATATTTTTAGCAGGTTAGGATGTTGAAGAAATAACAAATTCTGTGTATAGATTGCCTTTGTTTTTACCAGCTGAATTTCTGGAATGCATTCTTAGATGCAAATGCAGTGTTGCCCCAGAGAAAATCAGTAATGTTTGTGCATTTTATTTAGCTTCATTTCTATATCCAGGTAATACCACCAAAGCTTTTAGTCAGAAGACTGAAGAGGATAGGCATGGTTTAGGTAAGAAGAATTGTATTCCCTTTGCATGGGACACGTGTGGTTTAGCCTAGCTTTGTCATTGCGTTGTTTTGATGTTTTAACAGAGCATTGTACAATATGTCAGTCTTATAGGATGGATTACTCTCAAAACTATGCTGTCTCCTGCCAAATCATTACCACTTAAAGAGACTCAAAAGTTAATAAGATGCTACAAGTTCCTCTCCTTTTATCCTGAATCTTAAAAAATAAAGACTATCATAGAAAGTGCTTAGATGATATAATGATATTAAAGGGAAAAAGCTATGCTCAACATTTGTTTTATGGAGATTAAAGAAAAGGAAACAACCATAAAAAGAGACATACGAAAGCTAGTAAGTGGAAGCAAGGATTCTGAATAAGAATCAACCAGGAGAAATATGATCTTCATGAGAAACCGGCGACCATGAGGAAGATTATGAGTTTCCCACCATACTTTGGATTCAAGCCACATTTTAAAAGCTAATGATAGAAACAAACTCTTAGGTACAGAGAACAAACTAGTGGTTGCTGGATCAGGGAGCACAGATGAAATAAGTGAACGGGATTAAGAGGCACAAACTCTAAGCTGCAAAACCAGTAAGTGATGGGAATGTAATGTACACCTAGGGAATATAGTCAATAATATTGTAACAATTTTATATGGTGATGGACTCACTGTGGTTATCACTCTACAATGTATAAAAATATCAAATCACTGTGTTAGACATCTGAAACTAATATAATATTGTAGGTTAATTATAACTAAACGGAAGTAAATAAAAGCCAGTGATCATCCAGGATTGTCGCAGGAGGCTAAAAGGCTTTGGTCCTCCCGACCCCTGATGTTAGTGTTACAGGTACTCCTTGCAGAGAGCCATCCTTCGGAGTGTTTAGCTAAAGATGCTGCCTAAAGTCAGGCTGATCTTCATGGCAAAGCTTAAAGGCAGTTCTGGAACAAGAGTGACAGAGGAGAACAAGACCTTGATTCGTGCCAGTGATGCCACTCAAGAGGGTGAGAAAGTGGTCTCAGGCTAGCTTAAGGACTTGCCTCCTTATCTCTTCATTATGTAGCTTCAAACAAGTCATTTACCATCAGTGTGCCTCAGTTTCCTCCAAAAAGTGCATAACATCATTACCTACCACACTGGGTTGTGGTAAGAGTCAAATGGTAATGGTAAGATAATTATGTGGTGTGTAGAGGTGTTAGCTAACACCATAATGGCAATTGTGCTACAATATATAAATATATCAAATCAACATATACATCTTAAACATATACAATGTTATACGTCAAACATATTTCAATTAAAAAATAACCCTAAAAAAATGTCAAATGGGATAAAGCATAGGGAGCTCTTTAC
Source organism: Bos indicus x Bos taurus (assembly GCF_003369695.1). Taxonomy (NCBI): domain Eukaryota; kingdom Metazoa; phylum Chordata; class Mammalia; order Artiodactyla; family Bovidae; genus Bos; species Bos indicus x Bos taurus. The sequence goes on from NC_040082.1 coordinate 37,744,590, forward strand.
CGAGTTGCTGGCACAGTTAGAGTTCCGTGGCTGCCCTGCCACTCTCCCCTGGGCACTGTAGTTCCGTAGTATGTGGAGGTTACCCAGTCCAACCTGTTACCCTTGAAGAGATGGGGAAACTGAGGACATTACAAGTGAGCTAGTGCTTAAACAAGGTGTTTTAACCTTAGATCACAAAGATATAACAATAAGCCACATAATGGAAATATGTGCAGTGACAATAAGGAACTCAGAAGCCCGGCCCCGAAGTGGGGTCTGTAACCTGTGCTTGAAACTACTGACAATTGTTTTCACAAAAACCATAGTGTAAGAGTGTCCACTGGAACCAGTAGGCCATGAGGAAAAGGACCCATTTCAAAGGTGAAGCAGAATATTACCTCAAGCTGTTTGATAAATCCCCAGGCTCTTCCCAGAGTGGGAAGCTGAAGAAGCCTCCTATTTGATGCTCCAATTCTTTAGCAGAAAAAAAAGAGAAAATCTCGAGGCTTAGTCGTTGCTCAAGGTGAGCTGAAATAGGGCACACCACATACTACTCCCCGGCTGCTGTATTTACTTGCCTGTGCTGTTTGCAGCTGCACAGGGTCATGCGGTGTGGTCTCTGCCAGGAGTCCAAAGAATGCTCAGCGAGACTCCCTCTGATTGCTAAAGCGTTTATAGTGTGGCAGGCAATAATTATTAGTGCCAGGAGTAAGACTGTCTCTTTCTTTTTAATACAACAGAGATAGATGATCTCTCTCTCGTCCTGATCATCTCCAGGCATTGACACTGAGAATGGGGGACTCTGGAGACATCCAAAGATAGCTTTGTACACTTGTTCTCTATCTTTGAGAAAGAAGTGTTAGAGACATAATTAAATGTCTGAATCTATTAGGCCATATGCTGGCATCAGAGCCAGTCTTTTAGAACATCAAGTTCTCTAATTCACACCTGAAATTTAGGACTTTGGGGAGCTGTCCCTGAGTCTCCTGAAATTAGGTATAAAAGTATGTTTATATCTAAAGGATATATAGGACAAAAATGTTAAGACTCGCTCATTTCAACTTGCTTCACATAATTCTGAATCTCAGTTCCTGCTCCAACCCTGTAGTTATAACACAGCTAGCCTTGAGTTTGCAAGTTCTTCAAACCCAGTTCAAACTGAGTTAGGAACTAAGAGAATTCATGGTTTTTTGTTATTGAAAAAAAGTCCAGAGACATCTTGCTTCAGAAATGGCTGGATACAGGCTTTTAAAGATTACCAAGACTAATTTTTTTTTCCTTTCTCTCTCTATCTCTTGACTCTGTCTTTTTTCAATTTCGAGAAAGATTTTGCCACATCCTGGCAAGAAGTGCATTGTAGTTCCAATCTGGCAACCCCCCTAGCTTAGCAAACCCAGGGAAGGAGTGCATCTCCTATTTGGTATTCTAATGATTGACCCTGATTGGACCAAACTGAGTTACATTTCCTACCCCTGAGTCAATCACTATTGTCCAATGGATTTCAGTTTTGCACGTTTGGGAATACCTGAAGACAGTTTTGGTTATCACAGCTCAAGCTTGCTACTGGAATCCAACAGTTGGAAGACAGGGAGGCTGCTAGACATACAATGCACAAGCCAGTCCCCCACAGTAAAGAATTTTTCATTTAATAGTGCTGAATTTGGGAAACCCTACTACACAATAGAAGATGAATGGATCAAGCCTGGAACTCATTCCTATCCCTGGAGTGGGATAAAGGATCCAACAATAAAAAGTGTAGAAAGGTAGGTTTCCAAAGGAAAATCAGGATGCTGGCACCAGAGGAAGGAGGAATGTGTTCCATGCAGGCAAAATCTAAAGAGATGCCTGCTAAAGAAGTTATTTTTATGAGCGCTCTGTCATTGAAGGCTTATGATGTATCAGGTACTGGGCTTATTATTTAGCCCTTACAAAACAATAAATTATTTGTTATTATACCCACTTTGTAGATAAAGCATTTAAGCCTTAGCCAGCTCATAAGAGGCAGAGAAGAGTACAAACTCATGATTTCTGGCTCCATAGTCTGAGCTCTCTCTGACATTCTTCTGTGTCACAAATTTCTGTTTGATGGAGAGGGGAAAAAATAGAATTCTACTACTTAAAAACTAAGAGGAAATAAAAAGGACCTTGTCAACTGATTACTGAGATCTGTCTTGACTCCGGTGAAAAGGAATGCTTGCCTTACAAAGACATTGCCTGGGTCACACATATTCCATGTGTGCATGCACACACTGGTTTTCACATGTGTGAAATTTTAGGTCATTTCAATTTTAGGTCATTGAATAATTCCTTTTTCCTTTTACTTGTATGAATTGTGTTTAGGGTAAAAAGAATTCTTTTAGGGCATGTATTTTCTGACTTCCTGCCTCTTCTTTACCACAAATGTCAAATTTTAAATCGCTTGCCACAGGGCAGTGGTGATTTACTCTCCTCCTTAACTTTGGTGAGCTGGTAAAATTAGACACAGCCCTGGATTTATATATGTGTGTATATGTTTTAGGAATTGGATGTAAGGATTAATGGCTTCATTAGCAAACTGTTGTGGACTGATTTTTATATGTCTCACCTATTTTAGTTGGTTTGTAAATCACATCAGACAAATTTTGTATTTCAGTCATTTTTTAAACTGTTTATTATGGAAAGTTCTAAACATATCCCAAAATAAAAGATACAAAGTACCCTTTGTACCAGTTATCCAACTCTAATAACCATCTTTATTTTTACACTCTCATTTAATGCTCAGTTTTTTTCTGGAATATTTTATAGCAAATGTCAGATGTCATTTAACATCAAGATATTTAAACATGCATATTTAAAATGACAAACTCCAGTTCCTTTGGTCTAATACCAAATTTATATTCAAATCTCTCTAATAGACTTTGTTAACCTTTGGTTTGTTCAAATTAGTGTTTAACTGGTGTCCACTCATGGTAATAAGTTGTTAATACTTAAGTGCTAAGTATTGATACTTAGGTTGTTAATAATGAAGTCCGTTTAAGTCTTTCTTAAGATAGTGTCCTCTCTCTACTCCTACTTTTTTTATATCACCAGTTTGTTAAGGAATACAAGTAAGATATGCTGCTCTACATTCATGGTGTAACTGAACTACTTTATCATGACTATATTATCTATCAACTGAAACGTGGACCTAAAACTCGGATCAAGTTCAGGATGAATTTGTATTTTCACAAATTCATCACTGTGTTACATTGTATGAGGGAAGACATGTCTCACTTTAGTGAGACTAATATTGATCAGTGATTAACAGATGATAACAATGAGATTCTTTCATTGCAAATTCCCTCAGGGAATTTCACTTAGTGAAAGTGAAAGTGGAGTCGCTCAATCATGTCCGACTCTTATCGACCCCAGGGACTACAGCCCACCAGGCCCTCCGTCCATGGGATTTTCCAGGCAAGAGTACTGGAGTGGGGTGCCATTGCCTTCTCCGTTAACAATGGCTAGACATATTATATTTACTTGGAGCTGGTATACTTGATGACAGCCTTAGTGCCCTCGGACATGGCCTGCTTGGCCAGCTCCCCAGGTAGCAGCAAGCGCACAGAGGTCTGGATCTCCCTGGATGTGATAGTCGAGCACTTGTTGTAATGCACCAGGCACGATGCCTCACCAGTGATGTGCTGGAATATGTCCTTGATGAAGGAGTTCATGATTCCCATGGCCTTGGACGAGATGCCGGTATCCAGATGGACTTGCTTCAGCACCTTGTACACGTACACGGAGTAGCTCTCCTTGCGGCTGCTCTTGCGCTTCTTGCTGTCTTTCTTCTGGGCCTTGGTCACAGCTTTTTTAGAGCCCTTTTTAGGGGCAGTAGCAGACTTAGCCGGTTCAGGCATGTCTATAATGACAACACCCAACAACACAGAAAGATCTTTCACTTAGTAGTTTACCGTTATTTGATGACCATTACTTGAATCAACTCTTTTACTGTGGGTTGCAAAATGGTGGTTTTTCTAATTCTGTCATCTCTTTTGCATCTATTAGCTAGAATTCTTAATAAAAAAAATCCCTGAGGTAGGATTCATGAGACAAAAGCAAGATAAATATTTACTTCTTTTTAATTATCAATGTTCAGAGTAATGGTTACTATCCTAACATCTTTAGTTCTGCCCAATGACTTGTGTATATGTGTGTGTGTGTATATATAAAATCTCTTCATTTGGGGAGTGGAAAGGTATGTTTTCTTATGAACTCATGGTATTCTAAAATATATAAAATGTCCTCTAGTGAATTACAGACATCATCTTTTTGTAACTCTTTCATATTGACAACTTCAACTATATACAATTATTGAGAGAATAGGAAATAATAAATTCAGTTATCCATTTGAAAAGACCCTGATGCTGGGAAAGATTGAGAGCAGGAGGAGAAGGGGACGACAGAGGATGAGATGGTTGGATGGCATCGCTGACTCAATGGACATGGGTTTGGGTGGACTCCGGGAGTTGGTGATGGACAGGGAGGCCTGGCGTGCTGGGGTTCATGGGTTCGCAAAGAGTTGGATACAACTGAACAACTGAACTGAGCCATAATCCAACTTTAACAATTAGCAGTTTATGGCAAATCTTTTTATTAAGTCTATAGGTGCACACTATGTGCTGTGTGTCTAGTTCCTCAGTCAAATATGATTCTTTGTGGCTCCTTGAAATGTAGCCTGCCAGGCTCCTCGAACTGTAGCCTGCCAGGCTCCTCTGTCCATGGGGATTCTCTAGGCAAGAATACTGGAGTGGGTTTCCATGCCCTCCTACAAGGGACCTTCCCAACTCAGGGATCAAACCCAGGTCTCCTTCATTGCAGACAGATTCTTTAACATTTGAGTCATCAGGGAAGCCCCTAGGTGCACACTCTATACCCAAAATTCATATTATTTAGGAGTAGAATCTTGATGTATATTTCATCTACATACATATACATACTGACTATGTATCTCTGATGAAAAGAGATACATTCAAAAGTCAAATCATGTCCACAATAAATTATTAAAACCATCATTACAAAAAAAGCAAGGTGACAATATACTCCTTGATATACTCCTTTCCCAATTTTGAACTAGTCCATTGTTCCATGTCTGGTTCTAACTGTTGCTTCTTGACTTGCATACAGGTATCTCAGGAGGCAGGTAAGGTGATTTAATATTTTCATCTCTTGAAGAATTTTCCAGTTTAATCCACACAAAGGCTTTAGCGTAGTCAATGAAGCAGAAGTAGATGTTTTTTTCTGGAATTTTCTTGCTTTTTCTATGACCCAGGAGATGTTGACCATTTGATCTCTGGTTCCTCTGCCTTTTCTAAATCCAGCTTGAACATCTGGAAGTTCTCGATTCATGTACTGTTGAAGCCTGGCTTGAAAGATTTTGAGCATTACCTTGCTAGCATGTGAAATTAGTGTAATTGTGTGGTGGGTTGAACATTCTTTGGCATTGCCTTTCATTGGAAATGGTATGAAAACTGACCTTTTCCAGTCCTGTGGCCACTGCTGAGTTTTCCAAATTTGCTGACATATTGAGTGCAGCACTTTCACAGCATCATCTTTCAGGATTTGAAATACCTCAGCTGGAATTCCATCACCTCCACTAGCTTTGTTCATGGGAATGCTTCCTAAGATCTTTTTGACTTCACATTCCAGGATGTCTGGCTAGCCATCATGATTATCTGGGTCATTAAGACCTTTTTGGTAAGTTCTTTTGTGTATTCTTGCTGCCTCTTCTTAATGTCTTCGGTTTCTGTTAAGTATGTACCCTTTATGTCCTTTCTTGTGCCTATATTTGCATGAAATGTTCCCTTACTATCTCTAATTTTCTTTCTTTTTTTTAATTTATTGATTTTAATTGGAGGCTAATTACTTTACAATTTTGCAGTGGGTTTTGCCATACATTGACATAAATCAGCCATGGGTGTACATGTGTTCCCCATACTGAAACCCCCTCCCACCTCCCTCCTTATCCAGTCCCTAAGGGTCATCCCAGTGCATCAGCCCTGAGCACCTTGTCTCATGCATCAAACCTGGACTGGCGATCTGTTTCACATGTGATAATATACATCTTTCAATGCTATTCTCTCAAATCATCCCACCCTCGCCTTCTCCCTCAGAGGCCAAATTACTGTTCTATACATCTGTGTCTCTTTTGCTGTCTTGCATATAGGGTCATCGTTATCATCTTTCTAAATTCCATATATATGCGTTAGTATACCGTATTGGTGTTTTTCGTTCTGACTTACTTCATTCTGTATGATAGGTTCCAGTTTCATCCACCTCATTAGAACTGATACAAATGTATTCCTTTTAATGGCTAGGTAATCCTTGGAAGGAAAGTTATGACCAACCTAGATAGCATATTCAAAAACAGAGACATTACTTTGAGAACAAAGGTTCATCTAGTCAAGGCTATGGTTTTTCCTGTGGTCATGTATGGATGTGAGAGTTGGACTGTGAAGAAGGCTGAGTGCTGAAGAATTGATGCTTTTGAACTGTGGTGTTGGAGAAGACTCTTGAGAGTCCCTTGGACTGCAAGGAGATCCAACCAGTCCATTCTGAAGGAGATCAGCCCTGGGATTTCTTTGGAAGGAATGATGCTAAAGCTGAAACTCCAGTACTTTGGCCACTTCATGCGAAGAGTTGACTCATTGGAAAAGACTCTGATGCTGGGAGGGATTGAGGGCAGGAGGAGAAGGGGACAACAGAGGATGAGATGGCTGGATGGCATCACTGACTCGATGGACGTGAGTCTGAGTGAACTCCGGGAGTTGGTGATGGACAGGGAGGCCTGGCGTGCTGCGATTCATGGGATCGCAAAGCGTCAGACATGACTGAGTGACTGAACTGAACTGAATATTCCATTGTGTATATGTACCACAGCTCTCTTATCCATTGATCTGCCAGTGGACATCTAAGTTGCTTCCATGTCCTGGTTATTATAAACAGTGCAGTGATGAACACTGGGTACACATGGCTCTTTCAGTTCTGGTTTCCTCAGTATGTATGCCCAGCAGTGGGATTGCTGGGTCATATGGCAGTTCTATTTCCAGTTTTTAAAGGAATCTCCACACTGTTCTCCATACTGGCTGTACTAGTTTGCATTCCAACCAACAGTGTAAGAGGATTCTCTTTTCTCCACACCCTCTCCAGCATTTATTGCTTGTTGACTTTTGGATAGCAGCCATTCTGACTGGTATGAGATGGTACCTTATTGTGGTTTTGATTTGCATTTCTCTGATAACGAGTGATGTTAAACATCATTTCATGTGTTTGTTATCCATCTGTATGTCTTCTTTGGAGAAATGTCTGTTTAGTTCTTTGGCGCATTTTTTGATTGGGTCATTTATTTTTCTGGAATTGAGCTGCAGGGTTGCTTGTATATTTTTGAGATTAGTTGTTTGTCAGTTGCTTCATTTGCTATTATTTTCTCCCATTCGGAAGGCTGTCTTTTCACCTTGCTTATAGTTTCCTTCATTGTGCAAAAGCTTTTAAGTTTAATTTGGTCCTATTTGTTTATTTTTGCTTTTATTTCCATTACTCTGGGAGGTGGGTCATAGAGGATCCTGCTGTGATGTATGTCAGAGAGTGTTTTGCCTATGTTCTCCTCTAGGAGTTTTATAGTTTCTGGTCTTATGTTTAGATCTTTAATCCATTTTGAGTTTACTTTTGTGTATGGTGTTAGGAAGTGTTCTAGTTTCATTTTTATACAAGTGGTTGACCAGTTTTCCCAGCACCACTTGTTAAAGAGATTATCTTTTCTCAAAGGAGGTATATTCTTGCCTCCTTTGTCAAAGATAAGGTGTCCATAGGTGCGTGGGTTTATCTCTGGGCTTTCTATTTTGTTCCATTGATCAATATTTCTGTCTTTGTGCCAGTACCATACTGTCTTGATGACTGTGGCTTTGTAGTAGAGCCTGAAGTCAGGCAGGTTGATTCCTCCAGTTCCATTCTTCTTTCTCAAGATAGCTTTGGCTATTCGAGGTTTTTTGTATTTCCATACAAATTGTGAAATTATTTATTCTAGCTCTGTGAAGAATACCGTTGGTAGCTTGATAGGGATTGCATTGAATCTATAAATTGCTTTGGGTAGTATACTCATTTTCACTATATTGATTCTTCCAATCCATGAACATGGTATATTTCATCATCTATTTGTGTCCTCTTTGATTTCTTTCATCAGTGTTTTATAGTTTTTATATATAGGTCTTTAGTTTCTTTAGGTAGATATATTCCTAAATATTTTATTATTTTCATTGCAATGGTGAATGGGATTGTTTCCTTAATTTCTCTTTCTGTTTTCTCATTGTTAGTGTATAGGAATGCAAGGGATTTCTGTGTGTTAATTTTATATCCTGAAACTTTAGTATATTCATTGATTAGCTTTAGTATTTTTCTGGTGGAGTCTTTCAGGTTTACTATGTACAGGATCATGTCATCTGCAAATAGTGAGAGTTTTACTTCTTTTCCAATCTGGATTCCTTTTATTTCTTTTTCTTCTCTGACTGCTGTGGCTAAAACTTCCAAAACTATGTTGAATAGTAGTGGTGAGAGTGGGCACCCTTGTCTTGTTCCTGACTTTAGGGGAAATGCTTTCAATTTTTCACCATTGAGGATAATGTTTGCTGTGGGTTTGTCACATATAGCTTCTATTATGTTGAGGTATGTTCCTTCTATTCCTGCTTTCTGGAGGGTTTTTATCATAAATGGATGTTGGATTTTGTCAAAGGCTTTCTCTTCATCTATTGAGATAATCATATGGTTTTTCTCTTTCAATTAGTTAATGTGGTGTATTACATTGATTGACTTGCAGGTATTAAAGAATCCTTGCATCTCTGGGATAAAGCCCACTTGGTCATGATGTATGGTCTTTTTAATATGTTGTTGGATTCTGTTTGCTAGGATTTTGTTAAGGATTTTGCATCTATGTTCATCAGTGATATTGACCTATAGTTTGCTTTTTTTTGTGGCATCTTTGTCTGGTTTTGGTATTAGGGTGATGGTGGCCTCATAGAATAAGTTTGGAAGTTTACCTTCCTCTGCAATTTTCTGGAAGAGTTCGAGTATGATAGGTGTTGCTGCTGCTGCTAAGTCGCTTCAGTCGTGTCCGACTCTGTGCGACCCCATAGACGGCAGCCCACCAGGCTCCCCTGTCCCTGGGATTCTCCAGGCAAGAACACTGGAGTGGGTTGCCATTTCCTTCTCCAATGCATGAAAGTGAAAAGTGAAAGGGAAATCACTCAGTCCTGTCCGACGCTCAGCGACCCCATGGACTGCAGCGCACCAGGCTCCTCCGTCCATGGGATTTTCTAGGCAAGAGTACTGGAATGGGGTGCCATTGCCTTCTCTGATGATAGGTGTTAGTGCTCTAAATTTTTGGTAGAATTCAGCTGCGAAGCGGTCTGGTCCTGGGCTTTTGTTTGCTGGAAGATTTCTGATTACAGTTTCAATTTCCATACTTGTGATGGGTCTGTTAAGATTTCCTATTTCTTCCTGGTTCAGTTTTGGAAAGTTATTCTTTTCTAAGAATTTGTCCATTTCTTCCAGGTTGTCCATTTTATTGGCATATAGTTTCTGATAGTAGTCTCTTATGATCCTTTGTATTTCTCTGTTGTCTGTTGTGATGTCTCCATTTTCATTTCTAATTTTGTTGATTTGATTCTTCTCCCTTTCTTGATGAGTCTGGCTAATGGTTTGTCAATTTTATTTATCTTCTCAAAGAACCAGCTTTTAGCTTTGATGATTTTTGCTATGGTCTCTTGTTTCTTTTGCATTTATTTCTGCCTTAATTTTTATAATCTCTGATCTTTCGCATTCTATTCTTTTCTTCTGTTTTTTTTTTTTTTGCATTGTTCACTCTCTTTGCTATTCTTTAGAACTCTGCATTCAGATGGGTGTATCTTTCCTTTTCTTCTTTGCTTTCACTTCTCTTCTCAGCTATTTGTAAGGCCTCTTCAGGCAACCATTTTACCTTGTTGCATTTCTTTTCCTGGGGGATGGTTTTGGTCACCACCTCCTGTACAATGTTATGAATCTTTGTTCATAGTTCTTCAGGCACTCTATCAGATCTAAACACTTAAATCTATTTGTCACTTCCACTGTATAACTATTAATCATTACAAAACAATTTCAACCATTGTGCTTTCTTTTTTAAAAAGTTTCATTTACTATTTATTTGTTTATTACTTTTGGCTGTGCTGGGTCCTCGTTGCTTAGCATGGGCTTTCTCCAGTTGTTGCGAGCAGGGACTACTCTTCACTGTGGTATGTAGGCTTCTCATTGAGGTGAGTTCTCTTGTTGCAGAGCACAGGCTGCAGGCCCTCTGGCTTCAGTAGTTTCAATATACAGGCTTCAATCATGGCTTGTGGGCTCTAGAACACAGGCTCAGGGGTTGTGGCTCACAAGCTTAGTTGCTCTGAGGCATGTGGAATCATCCCAGACCAGAGATCAAACCCCTGTTGCCTGCCTTAACAGGCAGATTCTTATCCACTCTGCCACCAGGGAAGTCCCATTGTTCTTCCTAATGCTCAAGTTATCCCATCTTTAGCTAATAGAAGAAAGAAATGGTTATTAATTAATTTCATTATTTCTCGCAATACAAAAGTATAGAAAGTACTAAAATTAAAGAGAAACTACGGAAATTAAAATAAAAATGCAAACTTTTCAAACTATTAAAATGAAAAGGAAAATAGACCATAGAAAAAGACAATATATACACTCTAAATCATTTTAAAAATGATGTTCTTTATTGCTTAGTAGTATTTCATTGCAAGAATGTATCATAATTTTTTTATTCACCTAATTTATGGATTTTTAAAGTTTTCTTTCTCTTCAGTTTGGAGCTTTACAAAGGCCCATGGATGTTTGCATACAAGTGTTTGTCTAGACATATTCTTTCTTTCTCTTGGGTTAATACTTTGGGTAAAAAGGTTTTAAGACTCTGTATCCTGTTCTTAATATCCATCCATTTCAGTCATTATCTCTAGAAATACTGTTTTGTCCTGTTTTCTTCTCTCTGGGGACATTCGTAGCACATCTTTTGCTTCTTTTCAATTTTATTAATCTTATTTCTGTGTTTCATTTTGTTTATATAATTTTTTTTATTTTTGTGTATCTTCTGGCTTTTTTAAAATATATACTGATATTTTGGTTGTCTTAACTCTGATTTTAAGCTCCCCTTTGAATCCTGCATTTCACATAATTACATTTTTTTGTTGAATTTTTGTTTTATAGTTTCTAGTTCTCTGCAAAAACTATCCATTTCTTTTTCTCTTTCTTTTCTTTCCCTGACTTCCTTTCTTTTTTCTTTATGAATAGAAAAAATGATTGCTTAAATGTCTGTATTTCAAGACATCTGTACCTGGAGAATATGTGTCTCTGTTTCTCTGTAATGTCGTGAATGTTGTATGTCTATTAGTGTGCCTTGTTTTATAATGTGTGCTTGGCATTGTATTTGAGAAAGTATATGTATACGTGTGTTGAGTTCTAGAAATGTATCATCTTCCTCTAGGAAGGACTCACATTTGGTCTATGAGACTTAATACTCCAGGATGCTAGGGACATTGGCACCCTGGGCTCACCTCAATCTAATTCACGAATTGAGATCTTTCTGTTTTGAGCTGTAATATCAATAAAAGTGAAATTGTTAGTCGCTCAGTCTTGCCCAGCTCTTTGCAATCCCATAAACCGTAGCCCACCAGTCTTCTCTGTCCATGGAATTCTCTAGGCAAGAATATTGGAGTAGGTAGCCTTCTATTCTCTAGGGGATCTTCCCAACCCAGGGATCGAGCCAGAGTCTCCTGCATTGTAGGCGGATTCTTTACCATCTAAGCCACCATAGAAGCCCCAAGAATACTGAGTATATCTATAAGAATATAAGAATAATTGAGCAATATCTATCAGATCAGATCAGTTGCTCAGTCATGTCCGACTCTTTGCGACCCCATGAATCGCAGCACGCCAGGCCTCGCTGTCCATCACCAACTCCCAGAGTTCACTCAGACGCATGTCCATCGAGTCAGTGATGCCATCCAGCCATCTCATCCTCTGTCGTCCCCTTCTCCTCTTGCCCCCAATCTCTCCCAGCATCAGAGTCTTTTCCAATGAGTCAACTCTTCACATGAGGTGGCCAAAGTACTGGAGTTTCAGCTTTAGCAATATCTATAAGGCTATATAATTCTGCCAACTTCTTGAGACCCTACTCAAAATGAGGGGGTTCAACAGAGCTAGCTATTCTGAGAAGACCTTGAAATCCAAACCCTGTTCTCCTAGACTCTGCTACACTGTTGGGGAGTATTTTTAAGGATCTCAGTGGCAGTTTTGGAATCAGAAAAACAAAACAAACCAAATTAGTAAACAACAACCTTTACTTTCAAATGCCAAATAAACAAAATTTAAAAAAAAAAAAAAAAAGCACAGGAAGAATGGTCTAAACACTAGACTGATTAATAGAGGAAACATATTGGTATCAAATGTGTAATATGGTTAAAATAGCAGTTTTGAAGTACTTTTAATTACTTAAACTATATATATTTGTGGTATGCAAAGTATGTTTGTTTTTAGGATATGTTTTTAATAAGTGTGACTTGAGTTTGTTTTTCTCTTTCCAGACAAGATGTTTGTAGACTATCAGGAATTTTTTGTTTTCTTTCTTTTTTTTGTTCACTGAGTGACTTGCTTTGTTTGCTGTTTACTCATTCAGAAACCAAGAGGTCTCCATGGTCGCCTCTAATGGTAATGATGAGTTACCCACTGTTAATTGCTCCCCCAAGAGCTGTAAATTGAAGACTAGGGTACCCTGAGGCAGCCACAAAAGGGATGTGCTAGGATCCAGAGTAGAATTTTGTAGGAAGTATAATTTGCCCAAATTTCAAAAATTACTGCTACAGGTTTTTCTAAAACAGTATCAGTTTAATCATGCTCTTTTAACTTTTATAATAGTTAAAGTCATTTCCTATCAGTATTAGCTATGAAACAAAATTTTGCTCTTTGGTCTGCTGCCCCTGAATTCTGTCAAATGATAATACTCTTCATAAACTATGATTAATATTGAGAAGCCCCTTCCATGCCATCTGCTGTCACAGGAAAATAGTACAGGGTTCACACAGTATCCACAAATCTCTCTGCTGAGCATTTACAATATGGTCCTGAGGGAAACAGAGCAAAAAGCATCAGCCAGGCAATGGCACAAACAATAACAAGCAAGGTTCAAACCAGTGGTTCACTTCTGCTATCATTCAGGGCCATCTCTGAAAGTCATAGGTGTGTCTCATCTTCACTGTTTCAAATCCTCAACATCTTACTGGTCATTTTCTGTTTGGAAGCTGTCCCTAATTGGAAACTCTATCCTTTATTGCAGGAAATATTTCATCTTGTGAGCCTTTATGGGAAAAACAAGGTCTAGGTTAGGACTTTCCCAGGACCCTTAAAGCTTAAGCATAAACGTGTTCTAGGCTTACTTTGTCAAAAAGCAATTGTGGTTGTTGTTTTTCAGTCGCTCAGCCATGTCCTGTCCTTTGCGATCCCGTGGACTGCAGCACACCAAGCTTCCCTGTCCTTCACTATCTCCTAGAGTTTGTTCAAACTCATGTCCACTGAATCAGTGATGTTATCCAACCATCACATCCTCTGTAATCCCCTTCTCCTCCTGCCTTCTATCTTTCCCAGATCAGGGTCTTTTCCAGTGAGTCAGCTCTGCATCAGGTGGCCAAAGTATTGGAGCTTCAGCATCAGTCTTTCCAATCAAATTCAGGGTTGATTTCTTTTAGGATTGACTGGTTTGATCTCCTTGCAGTCCAAGGGACTCTCAAGAGTCTTATCCACCACCACAGTTCAAAAGCATCAATTCTTCAGCATTCAACCTTCTTTATGGTCCAGCTCTTGCACTCATACATGACTACTGGAAAAGCCATAGCTTTGACTAGATGGATCTTTGTCGGCAAAGTGATATCTCTACTTTTTAATATGCTGTCTAGGTTGGTCATAGCTTTTCTTCCAACGAGCAAGCATCTTTTAATTTCATGGCTGCAGTCACTGTCTGCGGTAATTTTGGAGCCCAAGAAAATAAAATCTGCCACAGTTTACACTTCTTCCCCATCTATTTACCATGAAATAATGGAACTGGATGCCATGGTGTTAGTTTTCTGACTGTTGAGTTTTAAGCCAGCTTTTCACTCACCTCTTTCACCATCATCAAGAGGCTCTTAATTTCCTCTTTGCTTTCTGTCATTAGGGTGGTATCATCTGCATATCTGAGGTTATTGATATTTCTCCTAGAAGTATGATTCCAGCTTGAGCTTCATCCAATCCAGCATGCCACATGATGTATTCTGCACAAAAGCTGAATAAACGATGTGACAATATATAGCCTTGATGTACTCCTTTCTCAATTTTGAACTAGTCCATTGTTCCTTGTCAGGTTCTAATTGTTGCTTCTTGACTGCATACAGATTTCTCAGGAGGTGGGTAAGGTGGCCTGGTATTCCTGTTTCTTGAAGAATTTTCCATAGTTTGTTATGATCCACAGTCAAAACCTGTATCCTAGTCAATGAAGCAGAAGTAGATATTTTTATGGAATTCTCTTGCTTTTTCTATGACCCAACAGATGTTGGCAATTGATCTCTGGTTCCTCCACCTTTTCTAAATCCAGCTTGAACATCTGAAAATTCTTGGTTCATGTACTCTTTGAAGCCTAAGCATGAAGGATTTTGAGCTTTCCTTGCTAGCATGTGAAATGAGTGCAATTGTGCAGGAGGTTGAACATTCTTTGACATTGCCCTTCTTTGAGACTGGAATGAGAACTGACCTTTTCCAGTCCTGTGGCCACTGCTGAGTTTTCCAAATTTGCTGACATATTGAGTGCAGCACTTTCGCGGCATCATCTTTTAGGATTTGAAATACCTCATCTGGAATTCCATCACCTCTACTAACTTTGTTCGTAAGAACGCTTCCTAAGGCCTGTTTGCCTTCATACTCCAGGATGTCTGGCTCTAGCTGAGTGATCACACCATCATGATTATCTGGGTCATTAAGACCTTTTATGTACAGGTCTTCTGTGTATTCTTGCCATCTCTTCATCATATGTTTGTCTTCTGTTAGGTCCATACAATTGCTGTCCTGTATAGTGCCCATCTTTGCATGAAATATTCCCTTGGTATCTCTAGTTTTCTTGACAAGATCTCTAGTCTTTCCCATTTCTGTTGCTTTCCTCTGTTTCTTTGCATTGTTCACTTATGAGGGCTTTCTTGTCTCTCCTACTGTTCCCTGGAATTCTGCCTTCAGTTGTGTATCTTTCCTTTTCTCCTATGCCTCCAGCTCCCCTTCTTTTCTCAGCTCTTTGTAAGACTCCCTCAGACAACCATTTTGCAAAGTGTTTTTTTTCAAAAGCAATAACCTGATCCAGTGGCTCATGAGTCAAACAGGGACAAGGAAGCAGTAGCAGAACAGGTTTCCACAGGCACTGGTGGCAGAATTGCCATTATCTCTCTTTTGTAGCTATAGGGTAAGGCATGACACTGTGTATTCAGTGCCATCCCCACCACCTGATTCTGGAGCACTACCTGATTCTGAAGCATAATTTTGCCTGTTGTGTTAGTTATCTGGATTCTGGTGGTTGTTGCCTGTTTTCAGAACTTGGTTTTCCAGTCATTCACCTTGCACCTTTATGGGACACGATATAGTTTCAATGAGTTCCTTTCTAGCTTCAGTCAGCTACCAGTGGTTACTGTTGTTTACAATTGTGGCTTATGAGCAGTGCAATCACCATTGTCATTATCATCTTTATGATGATAAGATTCCAGTTCATTTAAAGTGTGCCAGGCACTCTGCTAACCACTGCATGGGCATTATCCCAAACAACTCCTTCAGCAAAAGTGGTCTTTCAACTGTACTGAGAGCTAAGTACCATAATTACCCTCATTTTACAAAGCCGTAGCTTGATGAAGTTAAAGAATTTGGCCCAAGTTAGTAAGTATAAAAGCTAATTGATCTCAACTCAAGCATTTTCATTACCCGCCTTGAATTGTTTCCACAATGGCACCCCACTTCAGTACTCTTGCCTGGAAAAATCCCATGGACGGAGGAGCCTGGTAGGCTGCGGTCCATGGGGTCGCTAAGAGTCGGTCACGACTGAGTGACTTTGCTTTCACTTTTCACTTTCATGCATTGGAGAAGGAAACGTCAACCCACTCCAGTGTTCTTGCTTGGAGAATCCCAGGGACGGGGGAGCCTGGTGACCTGCTGTCTATAGGGTCACACAGAGTCGGACACGACTGAAGTGACTTAGCATCAGCAGCAGCAGCAGTATCAGTGTTGTTATTACTCTACTTCCTCACTCCTTGACAGACTTTAAAATTTCTAATCATTTTACTTTATGCTATGCTACTGTTAGAACAGTGTTTCCAGTCCTTGTGAATTAATCATGGAAGGCATCATTAGCCTCAATTTACAAATAAAACTTAGTAGATACCTCAGTTATTCAGAGTCACAGTCAGTTAGAAGATGGAGAATGAGATTGAATCCAGATCTTTAGACTCAAATGTGATTCAAATTTAATTACACTAGAAAAATTCTAAGATAAGTTTTCTCCTGTTTCTAGTCAGGGATCCCTGTAATAATGATTATTGCTGCTGCTGTTTAGTTGCTGTGGAGTTCGACTCTTTGCAACCCTATGGACTGTAGCCTGCCAGACTGCACTGTCCATGGGATTTCTCAGGCAGAAATACTAGAGTGGGTTGCCGTTTCCTTCTCCAGGAGATCTTCCTGACCCAAGGATCAAACCCACGTCTCCTGCTTGGCAAGTGAATTCTTCACCACTGAGTCACCTGGGTAAACTTCCTTAATAATAATTGTTGTTCAGTTGATTAGTCATATCTAAATCTTTGTGACCTCATGGACTGCAGCACATCAGGCTTCCCTGTCCTTCACTATCTCCCAGAGTTTGCTCAAATTCATGTCTATTGAGTCAATGATGCCATCCAACCATCTTATCCTCTTCCACCCTCTTCTCCTTTTGCCTTCAATCAAAGACCCCAGCATCAGGGTCTTTTCCAAAGAGTATGCTCTTTGCACCAGGTGGCCAAAGTATTGGAGCTTCAGTTGCTTCAGTTTCAGCATCAGTCCTTCCAGTGAATATTCAGGGTTGATTTCCTTTAGGTTTAACTGGTTAAACCTCCTTGCTGTCTAAGGGACTCTCAAGAATTTTCTCCAGCACCACAATTCAAAAACTCTCAGCCTTCTTTATGGTCCCAATTCTCACATCAGTACATGACTACTGGAAAAACCATAGCTTTGACTATACGGACCTTTGTCAGCAAAGTGATGTCTCTGCTTTTTAATATGCCATCTAGGTTTGTCATAGCTTTCCTTCCAAGCAGCAAGTGTCTTTTAATTTCATGGCTGCATTACTATCATGTAAAACACTGAGAAATTAGGAAAACACTGTTTTTTGATCAGGTTCATATCCCCAAAAGATCTGTGAACCTAATAGACTTTCATTAAATACCTGTTGGGATGACAAATTGAATCAAGTGATATCATATCTGTCAACTTTAAAGATGGAGTACTGTTGATATCTGTAGTTTTTTTTTTTCTTTTCAATATATATAAGCTTGGCACCACTGAAAAAATACCTCCTTTAATTTGTCTCCATTAGGAAGTAATACTTAAAGCTAATATGTAAACTCATACAAAAGAAAAATGTAATATTAAGTTGTTAACAGGAAAAAGAAAATGGAAAAAAGCCCTTACAAAGCTAGGCTCATGGAAGCATTAATTTATAACAGTGAAAGATTGCAAATAACTTAAAATTTCTACATTAACCAGAATACTCTCACTTTAATTCATTTTTTATTATTCTGCATTTGCTATTGTTTATTAAAAGTATTACTGTATTTAAACAGCATTTGGATGTCTTCCATTCCAATCATGTAATAACAGGACCAAACCCTTATAGTCAGCTTGAATACTCTCTCCACTGTCTCTGCTGTCTTATTTCCTACAACTCTCCACCTAGTTCACCCCATTCCACACAGGCTTTCTCAATGTTCCTTGAATATGTCAGTCCAGCTTCAGTCTCAGGGTCTTTACCCTTTCTCATTCCTCTGCTTTAATAATTTTCTGCCTATCCTTAGGGCTAGTTCCCTCACTTCACTGATACTCCCATTCAAATGACAGACTTTTATTTTCCTTTAGAAAACAAATGTATTTTTTTATTGAAATGGAATTCATGTTCAATACTATGTTACTTTTAGGTGTACAACAAAATAATTTGATTTGCCTACTTTATGAAATGATCACAAAAGCCTATTTAACATCTGTCCCCATACAAAATTATTATAATATTATTGACTATATTTTATGCTGTATATTGTAGCCCCTTAACTTATTCACTTATTTATATAACTGGAAATTTTTACCTCGTAATTCCCTTCACTTATTTCACTTACCTTCCACAACTCCCTCCTGTCTGGCAAACCACCAGTTTATTCTCTTGTACCCATGAATCTGTTTTCATTTAGTTGTGTTCATTTTACTTTTTTAGATTGTACATATAAGTGAGATTGTGTGATATTTGTCTTTCTGTCTGACTTATTCACTTAGCATAATACACTCTAGATCCATCCATGTTGTTACAAATGGCAAGACTTCATATTTATGGTTGAATTCTATCTTTATCCATTCATCTATCAATGCTTCCATATCTTGATTATTGTAAATTATACTGCAGTGAACATTGGAGTGCACATATGTTTTAAAATTAGTGTTTTTGTTTTGTTTGGGTAAACATTTCAAAGTGAAATTGCTGGATCATATGGCAGTTCTATTTTTAGCTTTTTGAGGACCCTCCTGTACTGTTTTCCACAGTGGCTGCACCAATCTGTAACCCTACCAACAGTGCATGAGGATTCCCTTTTCTCTTCACCCTCACCAACACTTGTTTCTTGTCTTTTTGATGACACCGTTCTGACAGGGATATCTCATTATGGTTTTGATTTGCATTTCCCTAATTATTACTGATGCTGAGCATCTTTTCATGTGTCTGCTGACCATCTGTATGTCTTCTTTGGAAAATGCCGTTTAAGTCCTATGCCCATTATTTAGTCAAGTGATTCATTGTTTTGTTTTTCTGATATTGAATTGTATAAGTTCCCTCTGTGTTTTGGATGTTAATTAATCTTTATTATATATATCATTTCCAAATATCTGCTCCCATTTAGTAAGCTACCTTTTTGTTTTGTTGATAGTTCCTTTGCTGTATAAAAGCTTTCCAAGGTGTATTGGAGAGGCATTCACTGACATTTGTAAATTAACAGTATTCTACATTCACTTTCTACCCTTCATCCTGCTTTCTTCTTCTTTATTGTACTTATTTTTTATATCCTGTGTGTGTGTGTGTGTGTGTGTATGCATACACCCACACACATGTGCATATGTGTGTTTGTGTTTAACTGTGTATTGTTTGGTCACTGCCAAATTCTCAATGACTAAATCAGACCCCCAAAATAGTTATTGGTCAATAAATGTTGAGTGAAAGAAATTTGGTTGAGCTCATGTAAGTCTACTATTGAATTCCTAGTTGAGTGTTTACTCTTGTCTTTTTGAAAAATCATCCTCTTTTCTCTGAATAGGAGAGTTGAGCCTTGCTGGTCATTCTTAGTCTTTTTGCCATTCTTCCTTGAGCACTGCTTCTATTTCTTATCTGTATTTTGTTTGAATTCAGTGCTTCTTTTTTTTTTTTTTTTTTTTGATTTTTTAAAAAATTTTATTTTATTTTAAAACTTTACATAATTGTATTAGTTTTGCCAAATATCAAAATGAATCCACCACAGGTATACATGTGTTTCCCATCCTGAACCCTCCTCCCTCCCCCGTCCCCATACCATCCCACTGGGTCATCCCAGTGCACTAGCCCCAAACATCCAGTATCGTGCATCGAACCTGGACTGGCAACTCTTTTCTTACATGATATTTTACATGTTTAAATATCATTCTCCCAAATCTTCCCACCCTCTCCCTCTCCCACAGAGTCCATAAGACTGTTCTATACATCAGTGTCTCTTTTGCTGTCTCATACACCAGGTTATTGTTACCATCTTTCTAAATTCCATATATGTGCATTAGTATACTGTATTGGTGTTTTTCTTTCCGGCTTACTTCACTCTGTATAATAGGCTCCAGTTTCATCCACCTCATTAGAACTGATTCAAATGTATTCTTTTTAATGGCTGAGTAATACTCCATTGTGTATATGTACCACAACTTGCTTATCCATTCATCTGTTGATGGACATCTAGGTTGCTTCCATGTCCTGGCTATTATAAACAGTGCTGCGATGAACATTGGGGTACACGTGTCTCTTTCCCTTCTGGTTTCCTCAGTGTGTATGCCCAGCAGTGGGATTGCTGGATCATAAGGCAGTTCTATTTCCAGTTTTTTAAGGAATCTCCACACTGTTCTCCATAGTGGCTGTACTAGTTTGCATTCCCACCAACAGTGTAAGAGGGTTCCCTTTTCTCCACACCTTCTCCAGCATTTATTATTTGTAGACTTTTGGATCGCAGCCATTCTGACTGGTGTGAAATGGTACCTCATAGTGGTTTTGATTTGCATTTCTCTGATAATGAGTGATGTTGAGCATCTTTTCATGTGTTTGTTAGCCATCTGTAAGTCTTCTTTGGAGAAATGTCTATTTAGTTCTTTGGCCCATTTTTTGACAGTGCTTCTTTTTTATAAACCTTGACACTCAGTCAGTTCAGTTCAGTTGCTCAGTCATTTCCGACTCTTTGCGACCCCATGGACTGCAGCATGCCAGGCCTCCCTGTCCATCACCAACTCCCGGAGTTTACTCAAACTCATGTCCATTGAATTGGTGATGCCATCCAATCATCTCATCCTCTGCTGTCCCCTTCTCTTGCCTTCAATATTTCCCAGCATCAGGTTATTTTCAAATGAGTTGGTTCTTCTCTTCAGGTGGCCAAAGTATTGGTCTTCCCACAAAATCGCTTTGAATGTTAGCAAGTAAAATGCTGTGTATTTCTAAAATGGTATTTATGAACCATAAATGAAAATAGGTAGAAAAATATTCAAAAGGAAGAAGAAAATAAACAACATCTGTAATACTATTGGGTAATTTAACCTGAAAGTAAAACATTTAAATCTATCTATTTATCAATCTATCTATCTACATATATATGTGTGTACGTGTGTGTGTGTATATACACACACAGTCAGAATCAAATGTATTGATATTCAAATATTCTATATGTTTTATTCATTTTTGTGTGACTGTTCTAACAATTTTATTCAGTAAATATTTTCTGAGTCTTCCTATTAGGCACAGTGTTAAGCATTTTCATGGGTCATTTTATTTAATACTTAAAACAATTCTATGAAATTATACAAGGAAAGCAAAAGTTTTAAGAGTTTAAGTAATTGCCCATAACCTTACAGCTCAGGGAATATGATGAAGTTAGTGATCCAAACAGCACTAGAATGCAATTCTGTATTGCTCCAAGTTCATACACTCATTCAGTTCAATTCAGTTGCTCAGTCGTGTCCAGCTCTTTGCAACCCCATAAACTGCAGCATGCCAGGCCTCCCTGTCCATCACCAACTCCTGGGGTTTACCCAAACTCATGTCCATTGAGTCGGTGATGCCATCCAGCCATCTCATCCTCTGTTGCCCCCTTCTCCTCCTGCCCCCAATCCTTCCCAGCATCAGGGTCTTTTCCAATGAGTCAGCTCTTCACATCAGGTGACCAAAGTATTGGAGCTTCAGCATCAGTCTTTCCAATGAACACCCAGGACTGATCTCCTTTAGGATGGACTGGTTGGACCTCCTTGCAGTCCAAGGGACTCTCAAGAGTCTTCTCCAACACCACAGTTCAAAAGCATCAATTCTTCTGCGCTCAGCTTTCTTTATAGTCCAACTCTCACATCCATACATGACCACTGGAAAAACCATAGCCTTAACTAGATGGACATTTGTTGAGAAAGTAATGTCTCTGCTTTTTAATATGCTGTCTAAATACACTCATGACATTGCTTAAAATCTCTTTAGGTAATATTCTTTATCATGGATACAGCAACTATTTTTGTTTGTTTTTCCGATCTATTGGGCAAAACCCTAGCTTCATTCCTTCTTACCCAAGAATGGTTCCTGGTTGACCTTGAAACTTTTCCTGTAGATCTGAAGAACTAGTGACTGTGCTTTGATTCTCACACGGAAAGTTGATTTCCGTGATTTATTGAAGAAAAAGATAGCATCCAACTGGGAATGTGAACTGAAAAGAGATCCCTGTTAATCTAGGAGAGAAAGAAAGAGAGAATGAAGGAAGAATGGCTAGATGGGTAGTGAAACTCATACTACTGTATAACACTCTTAATTGTTCTCCAGGACAGAAATACTTGAGCAGCCTTACTCTGGTGACTTCTTGAGAGGGACCTTACCTGATTTGTCCATTGCTGTGTCTCTGTCTTAGGACAATGTAGGTGTTTGTAAATATTTGATAAATACTTGATAAATAAATTAATTGGGATGTATCATGACAAGTATACTAGTAAAGAAATTACTGACTTGTTTTTATTTAAATGATATAAAGGTACCAAGAGCAGATAAAGCCTTGAATTATAAGACTGGTACAACTACAAAATGGACTTACTGTGCTGTGCTTCAAACTTACTTTCAATCCCTGTTTCAAAGTCCCAGTGAATTAGCTGACTTTATACTGTGATAACAAGGCTAATAATCTCACCCACATCTAAAATTTCCAGTTTGGGACTTACCTTCAGGATTTCCTCCATAACTTGCTATCCATAAATCACTCAAGTTATCTAGGTATTATGAACTTTAAATGATCTCCAGAGAAAACTATTTTAATACTCTTATTATACTTTATTTTTAGCAAACTGAAGCAATTACAATCATTCCCTTATTGAAAAATGTATGAGACAAGATAATAAGTAGTAGGGCTTGTACAATAAATCACTTTGACCAGGTATAGAAATAATAAACATAGATCAAATAAAAGTCTGGGATATTGACTGATGACACCATCATGGCCATTTGTATGGGGAACAGTCAATCCATCTTTTTGTTGAACGTGTGCCATTGTAGAAAACAATCATTATGGCTTATTTTGCTGTTGTTGCTTTATTATTGTTGTTGTTGTTTTTATTTCAAAAGTTTGAGACTGGCTTAGTAATATGAGAAGCCCAAATTTGAAATATATATAAATACAAATCTTGTGCAGTGATGCTGTGATAACATTTTCCATTATTTTAATGATATTTGTAATGCTCCAATCATTCGAATAATAGTGTATGAGAAATTAATAGACATTGTGCAAATTTTGTTATTGAAAGTTTTGGATCTAAATGTAAAATTGGGATAGAACTTCATATAGGCATGACGACTGAAAATAGAATTGCAGAAATACATTTAACAACTTGAAATTCTTGGCATATTTTACTCCTCATTTCAGTTGAGGGAAATACATCTAACTGAATGAAAAAGCTCTAAGAGAAGTTGCCTTGTGGCTTCTGTAGGCAGCATTTATGGGATGTCATGAACATTTTGAGGTCTTCTGTTTTCGTAGTGTCAGTCTTAATGTTGATTTAGAAATTTTATGACTGACACATGACAGAATCATTCAAAATGTGTAATATCTGGGAAGGTGAATTGATCCTTAAAAGAAACAGAGTTATTGAGGGAAATTGTATCCAATAAACTACACGTATTCGAAGTGTATGATTTCATAAGTTTTGACATATCTATGTGTCCATGAAACCTTCACCACAATCAGATAATGAATATTTTCATCACCCATGGAAGCTGTCTCAATCTCCCTTGCAATGCCTTATGCCTACCCCTCCCTTTTCTCCTCACGCAGGCAATAATAATCTGTTTTTGGTCATGACACACTGACTTGCATTTCCAAATGCAATCATAGAATCATGCAACATGTATCTTTTGCCTGTTTTCTTTCATTCAGCATAATTGAGATTCATTCATGTTGCATGTATTAATAGTTTATTCCCTTTTTTTGCTGAGTAGAATTCATTATATAGATATTCTATGGTTGTCAGCTCTTAATGGGTATCTAAATCTTTCCAATTTCTGACTTCTATAAGTTAAGCTCCTATGAACATCATTGTACAAGCCTTTATAGGCATATATGCCTTCATTTCTGTTGGGTAAATAACTAGGAGTGGAATGGCTAAATCATGTGTTAGCAGCATGCTTAACTTTTTAAGAAACTGTAATCAGTTTTCCAAAGTGGTTGTACCATTACTACCTCAGGAAGAGTGTGTGAGTTCCAGATCTTCTACACCTTGTCAGCACTTGACATGGTCAGTCTTTTTAATGTAGCTGTTCCAAAAGATGTATAGTGGCTTCCCATTGTGCATTTAATTTTCATTTCCTTAATGACTGATATTAAGAATGTATTTATGGATTGGTTGATTCAAATTTTCTGCCCAGTTGAAAAAAAATGGGTGTTTCTTTTTTTACGGAGCTTTCAGTTCAGTTCAGTCGCTCAGTTGTGTCCGACTCTTTGCGACCCCATGAATCGCAGCACGCCAGGCCTCCCTGTCCATCACCAACTCCCGGAGTTCACTCAGACTCACGTCCATTGAGTCAGTGATGCCATCCAGCCATCTCATCCTCTGTCATCCCCTTCTCCTCCTGCCCCCAATCCCTCCCAGCATCAGAGTCTTTTCCAATGAGTCAACTCTTCGCATGAGGTGGCCAAAGTACTGGAGTTATGGAGCTTTAGAGATCTACATATATTGTGGATGCAAATTCTTTATCATATATATAATTCACAAGTATTTTATCTCAGTGGCTTTTCTTATCATTCTTCTAACATATTATTTTGAAGAGCAAAGGTTTTTTGTTTGTTTTTTTTAACTTTGATGAAGTTCACTAAAAATTTTGTTTTTTTTTTTAATGGATATACTTTGATATTACCTAAAAATTTATTTGCCTAACTCAAGGTTACAAAAACTTTCTCCCATGTTGACTTCTGAAGTTTTATAATTTTGGGTTTTATATTTACTTTTATACTCCATTGAGATAAATTTCTATATATGATATGAAAAATAAATCAAAGTTGACCTTTTTGTATGTGACTATCCAGTGGTTAAAGCAAAATTTGTCAAAGAAACTATCTTTTCTTCCCTGAAATGTCTTTGCATGATTGCCAGAAATCCCTTATTTATTTATGTCTGGGTTTATTTATGTATCTTTATTTTTTTTTTGTTTGATCTATCTTTGTGCCAAAACCATACTGTCTTGATTACTATTGCTTTATAATAAGCCTTGAAATAAGATAGTGCTATTTCTTTAACTTCTAAATAGATAGTGCTATTTCTAGGACCCACAACAGATTTCCCAACCTGGGCATCTCACAAAGGGACTGAGAACCCTCAGGGAATTTGACTTTGGGGGCAAGTAGGATTTGATTACAGAACTTCCACAGGACTGTGGAAACAGACTCTTGGAGGGTACAAACAAAACCTTGTGCACACCAGAAGGTAGGAGAAAGGAGCAGTGACCCCACAAGAAACTGACACAGACTGGCCTGTGAGTGAGTGTCCAGTAGTCTCCGGCAGAGGTGTGAGTTGGCGGTGGCCTGTTGCAGGGTCAGAGATACTGAGTGCAGCAGTGCATACACAGAACTTTTTGAAGGCAGTCACCATTATCTTCCTTAACTCCACCATAGTTTGGTCTCAGGCCAAACAACAGGGAATGAACAGAGCCTGGCCCATAAGCAGAAAATTGGATTAAAGATTTACTGAGCATCAGGAAAAGACCCAGTTTCCTATACAGTTAGTCTCTCCCATCAGGAAGCTTCCATAAGCCTCTTATCCTTATCCTTCAGAGAGTGGACAGAAAGAATGAAAACCACAATCACAGAAAACTAATCAAACTGACCACATTGACCACAGCCTTGTCTAACTGAGTGAAACTATGGGCAATGCCCTGTAGGGCCACCCAAGATGAATGGGTCATGGTGGACAGTTCTGACAAAACATGGTCCACTGGAGAAGGGAATGGCAAACCACTTCAGTATTCTTGCCTTGAGAACACCATGAACAGTATGAAAAGGCAAAAAGATAGGACACTGAAAGATGAACTCCCCAGGTCGGTAGGTGCCGAATATGCTACTGGAGATCAGTGGAGAAATAATTCCAAAAAGAATGAAGAGATGGGCCTAAAGTGAAAACAACACCCAGTTGTGGATGTGACTGATGATGGAAGTCGGGTCCGATGGTGTAAAGAGCAATATTGCACAGGAACCTGGAATTTTAGGTCCAAGAATAAAGGTAAATTAGAAGTGGTCAAGCAGGAGATGGCAAGAGTGAACATTGACAGTTTAGGAATCAGTGAACTAAAATGGACTGAAATGGGTGAATTTAATTCAGATTATAAAATTCAGACCATTATATCTACTACTGTGGGCAAGAATCTCTTAGAAGAAATGGAGTAGCCCTCATAGTCAACAAAAGTGTTCAAAATGCAGTACTTGGATGCTAGCTCAAAAATGACAGAATGATTTCTGTTCATTCCCAAGGCAAACCATTCATATCACAGTAATCCAATTCTATGCCCTGACCAGTAATGCTGAAGAAGCTGAAGCTGAACAGTTCTATGAAGACCTATAAGACCTTCTAGAACTAACACACAAAAGATGTCCTTTTCATCACAGGGGACTGGAATGCAAAAGTAGGAAGTCAAGAGATACCTGAAGTGATAGGCAAATTTGGACCTGGAATACAAAATGAAACAGGGCAAAGGTAACAGTTTTCCCAAGAAAGCACACTGGTCAAAGCAAACACCCTCTTCGAACAACACAAGGGATGAATCTACACATGGACATCACCAGATGGTCAATACTGAAATCAGATTGATTATATTCTTTGCAGCCAAAGGTGGAGAAGCTCTAACAGTCAGCAAAAACAAGACCGGGAGCTGACTGTGGCTCAGATCATGAACTCCTTATTGCCAAATTCAGACTTAAATTGAAAAAAGTAGGGAAAACCACTAGACCATTCAGGTATGACCTAAATCAAATCCCTTATGATTATACAGTGGAAGTGACAAGTAGATTTAAGGGATTAGAGCTGATAGAGTGCCCGAAGAACTATGGATAGGGGTTCGTGACATTGTACAGGAGGCAGGAATCAAGACCATCCCCAAGCAAAAAATGCAAAGAGACAAAATGGTTGTCTGAGGAAGCCTTAGAAACAGCTATGAAAAGAATAGAAGCAAAAAGCAAAGGAGAAAAGGAAAGATATATCCATTTGATTGCAGAGTTCTAAAGAATAACAAAGAGATAAGAAAGACTTCCTCAGATTCAATGCAAAGAAACAGAGGAAAACAATAGAATGGGAAAGACTAGAGATCTCTTCAAGAAAAGCAGAGATACCAAGGGAATATTTCATGGAAAGACGGGCACAATAAAGGACAGAAATGGTATAGACCTAACAGAAGCAGAAGATATTAAGAAGAGGTGGCAAGAATATACAGAAGAACTATACAAAAATGATCTTCATGACCCAGATAACCATGATGGTGTGATCACTGGACTAGAGGCAGACATCCTGGAATGCAAAGTCAAGTGGGCCTTAGGAAGCATCACTACAAACAAAGCTAGTGGAGGTGATGGAATTCCAGTTGAGCTATTTCAAATCCTGAAAGATGATGCTGTGAAAGTGCTGCACTCAATATGCCAGCAAATATGGAAAACTCAGCAGTGGCTACAGGACTGGAAAAGGTCAGTTTTCATTCCAATCCTAAAGAAAGGCAATGCCAAAGAATGCTCAAACTACTGCGCAATTGCATTCATCTCACACGCTAGTAAAGTGATGCTTAAAATTCTTCAAACCAGGCTTGGTTTATAAAAAATGAGTAAATTACATGAATACAGTTTACAAGAAAGAAATATAAAACTTTTCTAGGTATTGCAAAAAAAAAAAAAATTACCCATATTCACCACATAAGAAATGAAATTAAGACTGTAAGCTACCATATTCACTTTCACATTAACAAAAACCAGAGTTTAATAAATTACTACTAGTGAAACTATCGGAGAAGGCAATGGCACCCCACTCCAGTACTCTTGCCTGGAAAATCCCATGGATGGAGGAGCCTGGTGGGCTGCAGTCCATGCAGTCGCTGAGGGTTGGACACCACCGAGCGACTTCACTTTCACTTTTCACTTTCATGCATTGGAGAAGGAAATGACAACCCACTCCAGTGTTCTTGCCTGGAGAATCCCAGGGACGGAGGAGCCTCGTGGGCTGCCGTCTATGGGGTCACACAGAGTCGGACATGACTGAAGTGACTTAGCAGCAGCAGCAGTGAAACTATGGGTCAACAGTGACATTCTTCTTTGTCTGGTGAGATGGTAAGCAGGTTCAACCTACATGCAGGAAAATTCCACAGTATTTTCTAATTTAAACATACATGCTCTTTATCAGTAATTCAACTCCTAGAAAGTTATCAACAACATTTAGTCATAAGCACATTATATATAATAATTTTAGCAAAATATTCTAGTGATAACAACATTGGATGCAACAGAAATATCCATTAAGAAGCACATGGCAAAAATATATAACCCACCTCAATACAACATAAAACAAGGCAATAGGTTAAAAGAACTGAAAAATTTTAATGTATTGATATATACCTTCATCATAAATAAGAAAAGCAAAGTGAAGAGGAACGTTTACAGTATGTTAATGTTCATGTTAACTATTAAAGGTTGGTTTTCTCTATATATAGTCAAATTCATCAATAACATAGATGATTATTAGATAGATAAACTACATATCAGGGTCCAGGACTAGAAGGGAGACAATTTTACTGGATGCCTTTTTGAAACGTTTGATTTATGTACTATGTTTATCTAGGACTTATTCAAATGAGCTAGTAATTAGTATATTATAATATTTATTTATTAGTCACCCATGATCACTCAGAACTTAGAGCAAAATGTCAAGAAATTTATTCATTTTTTCACTCCTCTTTACAAAAATACTGATCTCCAAATTCACTACCCAGTGTATGTTTATATGCATGTATGTGTGAATTTATTTTTCTGCTTAATTAAAGCAGAAGACTGTATTTATTCAGATTTATTCAAAGATTTTTAATCAGTGATTTGTCTCAAGTAACTGACACTTAAAATCAATTATCATTAAATCATTCAAAATGTTAGTTTTGAAAAAACATCAGTGTGTATTGTTTATATATTTCTCATTTTATGCTATTTAATTTTATCTGTTTTTATTTAGATAAAAAACTTCATAAAATTTATAGTTAGTAAATAATTGATTTACACTTAACTACATATATTTTAAGTGTGCAATGTAATAAAGTTTGACATATGCATACATTCAGGAAATCATCACAATAATCAAGATACTGACCATAACCATCACTCTCAAAAGTTTTATCTCCCTAGTTAATCCTCTTTACCACTTTATCTCCTCATTCCCCAAGCAAACCTTCATACGCTTTTTATCAAAATGGATTAGTTTATATTTTCTTGAATTCTATATATAGAATTCTACTGTATGGAATTTTTTATCTGGCTTCTTTAACTCAGAATAATTATTTTGAGAGTAATCTGACATGCATAACTGTATTTCCTCTTAATTGTGGCATAGTATTCTGTTGTATGGAAAACCACAATTTGTTTATCTGTACTCTCGTTGATGCACATTTGATTGGGTTCAATTTTTGGCCATTGCAAACAAACATGCGAGGACATTCATGTACAAATTTTAGCATGAACATATATTTTTTCTTTCCTCTTGGATTCATATCTGAGAGTTAAGTGGTTGTACAATACAGTCGGGGTGTGTTTAACACTTTAAAACACTAACAAACTCCTTTCTAAGGGAGTGCACAATATTACAATCCCAGCAGCAACGTATGAGAATTTTAGTTCCTCTATATTTTCCCCTACAATTGGTATAGCCAAGTTTTAGTCATTCCAAGGAATATATACAGGTAGAATTGCATTCATCATTATAGACATTTTCTCTCTTTTAAAAATTATCAGACTTTTTTTCACAGTGGCTTCATCATTATATAATGCCATCAGCAGTAAACAAGATTTCCAATATCTCCACATCCTTACCAACACTTGTTTTTGTCTTTATATGTGTGTGTGTGTGTGTGTGTGTGTGTAACCATCCTAGTGAATACAAAGTAGTATCTTGTGATTTGGATTTACATTTCCCTACTAGCTAACGAAGTTGAGTATTTTGATGTACTTATACATCATTTGTGTATATTCTTTTGAATAATGTCTATTCAAATTATTCACTCATATTGAGGGTTATTTTTATTGTTGAGATGGAAGAATATTGGATGCTATCTAAGGTTAAAACCTACTTAGATAAAATTTGACAACTAGCTATGGCAAGTCTCCCCCAAAGTGCCAGGTCCAGACTGTTTTCAACTTTATTCTCCTGAATTCTTCAGGAAATGAGATCTGTTTTTGTCTACTGAAATTCAGATAGTCATCCCTCTTGTTACAAAATTCAAGTTTGGCTGCTTACCGCTCAAAAGCAAATAATTGCAAGGTAGGTATCAGTAGAAAGGAAAGATGCTTTAATCAGAAAAGCCAGCTTCCTGTCCGGCTTTCAGGACAAGGCAGACTCTTGTCCTGAGACCAATTCTGAGGATTCTGCTTAGCCATGACGATTTTCAAAGGGGTAAAGGGGTAAGAATCTCAGTGATCTATCAAGGCTGGAGGTTGAATTCGTCATCATTCTCCAATGTGTACAGGCTGGCTGATTCTTCAGATGTTATCTTGCCTGAGTGATCTGCCTGCAGGATTGTTAAAGGGGATGTTGTGGGTAATGCATGCTTGGTAAGTTGCCTCAATCATGTATGACTGTGACCCTATAGACTGTAGCCCACCAGGCTCCTCTGTCCATGGGATTCTCCATGCAAAATACTGGAGTGGGTTGCCGTGCCATTCTCCATGGGATCTTCCCAATCCAGGAATCAAACCCGCATCTCTTATGTCTCCTGCATTGGCAGGTGGGTTCTTTACCACTATCAAGAAGAGCTCAGATCAGATCAGATCAGTCGCTCAGTCATGTCCGACCCTTTGCGACCCCATGAACCGCAGCACGCCAGGCCTCCCTGTCCATCACCAACTCCCAGAGTTCACTCAGACTCACGTCCATCGAGTCAGTGATGCCATCCAGCCATCTCATCCTCTGTCGTCCCCTTCTCCTCCTGCCCCCAATCCCTCCCAGCATCAGAGTCTTTTCCAAGGAGTCAACCCTTCGCATGAGATGCCCAAAGTACTGGAGTTTCAGCTTTAGCATCATTCCTTCCAAAGAAATCCCAGGGCTGATCTCCTTCAAATGGACTGGTTGGATCTCCTTGCAGTCCAAGGGACTCTCAAGAGTCTTTTCCAACACCACAGTTCAAAAGCATCAATCAAGAGCTAGTCATTCTTTAACTACTTACTTCTTCATTCTTTTTATCTAGGAAAAGAATCAAGTTAGACAAGGCTTGATGTGCATTAAGGAGAACAGAAGTCAGGAGTTAGGTTAAATTGCCCAATGACCCATTCCTATCATTAGGTTCTTTTAACATTAGAGGGTAACAGAAATGGGGAAACAAGAAAGCAGCAAAAGAATTGCTTTCATTCTAAGTACTTCTGACTGGGTTCTGTTGCACCAAAATGTTGGACTAAGGGATTGAAATCTTAATCATATAAGGTGCCAATCTAAGGTTTAGAATTTGGGAATATTTCCAAGTTGGCATCCATTCTCTGAATTGAGGCAGGATTATACCCTGTTACAGAAGAAAGTAGGTGGAATGGGCATTACCCTGTCCCATGAAAGATTTGGAGAAAGTTGAAATTGGACTGGGGACTGAAACCAAATCCCCATAAAACCAAATTCCTCTGCAGATTTTATAACTAATCTGTCTATCCAAAATGTTATTTCCTTTCTGTCTAACACTTGTTCTCCTCAAGATTGAAGAATATCAAAGAAAAGTGAGGGATTAGAACTAAGAAGGAATTGGGGGCCCTCCTGAGTACAAACACCTTTCTGTGTCCCCCAATTTCTTGCTTGAAAAAAAAAAGGCTTCAGCTTCTTAGACCTCCCCTGAATTCAAAAGGGTAGATTGTTTCTAATTAGAGAAGGGTAGGAATGCAGAAACCGAAGAGGAACAATCAAGAAACAATAGAGCTGTGATAAAGCAGGGTCCTGGCTCCTCCACAGGGCTTCCCAGGTGGTTCTATGGCAAAGAACCTGCCTGTCAATGCAAGAGACATAAGATATGCAGGTTCAATCCCTGAGTTGGGAAGATCCCCTGGAGGAGGTCATGGCTGCCCACTCCAGTGTTCTTGCCTGGAGAATCCCATGGGCAGAGGAGCCTGGTGGGCTATAGCCCTTAGGGTTGCAGAGAGTTGGACACAACTGAAGTGACTGAGGAGCAGCAGCAGGCTCCTCCTCAACATGTGTATATTATAATATATCTTTGAGCTCACAGAAACTAAGGTCCCCACCCAGGTAGAGGATGATAATTTCATGCTGAACACTAGATTCCTGAAACACTGTAAAAAATCAACATAAAAGAATATTGAATGCTAGATCCTTATCAGATATGTAGATGTATGATTTGCTAATATTTTCTCCATTATTTGGGCTACCTTTTCATTTTAATAGTACATCCTAAGGCATACAGTTTTGAATCCTAATGAAGTCCGTATTTATTTATTTTTTCTTTGATTTCTTGTGCTTTGAGTGTCGTACCTAAGAAACCAGAAGCTATACTAAGGTCATGAACATTTATCCTGTATGAAGTTATAAGGCCTTCATAGTTTTAGCAGTTACTTTTTAGGTCTTTGTTTCATTTAGAGGTAATTTTAAAATGTAATGTGAGGTAGAGAGATTCATAATAACCTTTTGTCATGCCACCATCCATTTGTTTCAGCATCATTTGTTGAAAAGAATATTTTCTCCCCATTTGAATTGATTTGGAACTCTTCAAAAATCTATAACTGAATGGATTACTTCTGTACTTTTCTCTTCCATTGACCTGTATGTCTAGCGTTACGCCAGTATCCCCACAGTCTTGATTGCTGTAACTCTGTAGTAAGTTTTGAAAGTGTGCGTCATCCAACTTTGTTCTTCTTTTTCAAAGTTGGTTAGCTATTCTAGGTCTCTTGAATTTCCATACAAAGTTTAGGATCAGTTTGTCACATTCTGCCAAAAAGATTTCGATAGGGATTTGTGGGGCAATATTGCAGATTAATTTGGGCAGTCTCGCCATTGTAATAATATTAGATCTTCCGATCTGTGAATAGGCTTATTCAGTTTATTCAGTTTTTCTTTAGTATCTTTCAATGACGTTTTGTAATTTTCAGTGCACAAGTCAGGACATCTTTAGTTAAATTTATTCATAAATATTTTATTTTTTATTATAAGTGGAATATTATTTCATATTTGACTTTTAGAGCTTATTCCTAGTGCATAGATACAGTATTATTACAATGTATTAATCTTATATTCTGTACACTTGCTTTCAGTTTTTCTCCTTTAAGCATGATGCTATTCATCTTTCGGTTTTTTGTTTTTAAATAGGATCCTTTTATCAGGTTGAGGAAGTTGACTCCTATTCCTATTTTGTTGAGTGTTTTATCAGGAAAGGGAATTGTAGTTTTCCAAATGCTTATTCTTCATAAAGGGTATGATCATATCATTTTTGTCTTTTATCTTATTAATATGTTCCATTACATTGATTGATTTTCATGTATTGATCCAGTCTTGCATTTTTGGATAAATCCCAGTTGGTAGTGACACATGGTCTTTTTTTTATATATATATATTTGATGAATTCTATTAATATTTTCTATGATTTCTGAGGGATATTCATCTGTAGTTTCCTTGTAATGTTATTGTCTACTTTTGGTATCAAGATAGAATTTTTTTTCATAGAAGAAAGTGGGAAGGAGGTTTCCTTCCCAAATTTTTTGGATGGGTTTGTGAAGGACTAGTGTTAATTCATTTTTCAATATTTGGCAGAATTTACCATTGAAGCCATCTGTTCATAGACTCTGTGGAAATTTTTCTGATTACTAATTCAGTCTCTTACCTTATACATCTATTCAGATTTTTTCTTTGCTATATTGTAATACTTTGTGTCTTTCTAAGAATTTGTCCATTCTGTTACTTAAATTATTGATATTCAATCATTCTTAGTATTATCCTATAATACCTTTTATGTCATCTTCATTTTTAACAGATAGTTTCATTGAATATAAATTTATCAGCTGACACTTTTTACTGCCAGTACTTTAAAGATATTTTCACTTGCACAGCTGTATTGTTCCTGGTGAAAATTCTATTACCTTCAATCTTGCTACCTTGTACATAAGATTTTTCCCTATTATTAAGTTTGGAATTTGACTCTAATATGCCTCAGTACATGTGTGTTAGTTGATCAGTCATGTCCGACTCTTTACAACCCCATACACTGGAGCTTGCCAGGCTCCTCTGTCCATGGAATCTCCAGGCAAGAATACTGCAGTGGGTAACCCTTGCCATCTCCAGGAGATCTTCCTGACCTGGGGTTGAACCCTGGTCTCCCACACTGCAAGCAGATTCTTTACTGTCTGAGTCACCAGGGAAGCCCATGCATCAGTATAGTTCTCCTCATATTTCTTGTAACTGAGATCTCTTATAGTTTCTTAGATCCATGGATTTATAGTTTCCATCAAATTTGGAAAGCTTTTAGTTGTTTCTTGATACAGCTTTTCTGTGCTTTCTCTCCTTGGGATACTCTAATTATAAGTATGCTAAGCTGCTTGAAGTATTCCTGCTGCTCACTAATATTCTTTTTGTTTCTTTTATATATTTTTTAAAATTCTCCCTGTGTTTTATTATGGCTAGGTTCTGTTTATAAATCTTCATGTTCTATACCCTGTACTGATCTATTTGATATGAAATCCATTAGGTGTACTTTTTCATCCTAGTTATTGTTGCTTTTATTTCTAGATATTCAATTCAATTGATTAGTGTATCTTATATGTCTACTTAACTTTTTGAAAGTATACCTTATAATTGCTGTTCTAGTGATCTTGTCTGCTAATGTAAAAATCTGTGTCAATTCTGTGTCACTACTCTCAGCCTTGTGTGAGTGCCAGACACTTTAATTTCTAATTCTTCTACATGGTTCTTTCTCTCATGTCAGGTAGTTTTCTCATGTTCAGCTCTATACTTTATGAAGACTCTCTGCAACTCTCTGTGAGTATCTCTTTATAGGTTTTTTTCCTCTCCAGTACTCTGTCCTATGAATTCTGATTTCCTTGGTTTCCTTAGACCCTCAGCTCTGTTCCCTGAACTCAGGGAATCTACTGGGTTATGTCTGTCTTACCTCACTGCACCATGGTCTAGAAACTCTTTAAAGGTAATAGGCTGAGGCAGTCATAGGGTTTACCTTGTTCATTTCTTGTTTCTCAAAGATCACTGTTCCACATTGCCTGTTTTTCAGTGTCTTGAGCACTGTTGTTTCACATATTTCTGTGCCTGTTTTTATATGTTTCAGGGAGGAGAGTAGATATGATTCCTCCTATATCATATTGTCTGGAATCAATTTATATCTGAAAAGAATTCCTTTCTGATATTATTTAAAGCATGCCCTGAGTCCATGGCCTCCACATTTCAGAAACTTGACACAAGCCAAATATAGTTTTATTCCTACAGTTTTATTGCCTTTTACTCATCTTTGCAGTCATTTATTAATTATGCAGTAAATAGAGTTTATTAAATGTGAAGTTTTAGCCTGGGCACTATGACTATAGTGACAGGCAAGATCAAGTACATCTCTTCTTTAATGAGACTCATTGCCTAATGAAGGAGAAATGTATTGCCAAGTTCTAAGATAAGTACTCTGAAAAAAAGTAGTATGGTCTGATGAGCCTATTTTAAAAAATAAACCCTCTGGGATGACTGTACAGTGTTGTCAACTTGGCTAGGCCAAAATATATTTTCCAGTACTCACTTTCTGCTACGTTTCTGGTTAGGGTGTGCTACAGGGAAGATTCTTGGGAGAACAGGAGGATGAAGGGAAAGCAACATCTATTATTTAGCTCATGTACATATTTGCTGATTTGCTGACACTTTGTTTTCATGAAGCAGAAGTTAGATCTGAAGTTGCTCTACTTTTCCTGTATCTGTTTAGATTCTCCGACTTCTGAGTGAGGGAGGTGTGTTTCCTTTTGTGATGAAGGACCTTGACGTCTACAGGGCACTGTTGTCACCAGGGTCTGAGACAAGAATTGACAGGTTTTCACTGGGGTTTCAGGTTGACTCTGTGGTTTCTGGGTTGCTCTTGATCCTCCTACTTAAATCTATCTTCCCTTCTAGCCAAACACAGAGACAACAGCCTTCACAGCAACTGATTATCCAGCTTCCACAATTGCTGACAGTCAATTCCCTGTTTAAAATCCCTTTATCTGTTTGTATCTCGTTAAGCTCTCTTAGCAGCTATTTGAGTTTAGGATGTGTGAAACTTAGTGTCTTTTATCCTCAACTTTGGGTCTAACTATAATTTCAGAATATTAGGAAAAATCCCTCTCTGGATCCTATTAAATTTTATCCTGAAGGAAATATGAAGCCATTAAAGGATTTTAAGATAGGTTATGACATGTGGTTTGCAGTTTTGAGAAACAGCTCTGTCTCCTATATGAAAAAGGAGACAAGAAGTGAGATGGCTAAATGTCTAATTAAGATGTTCTTGGAGCAGTCCAGCAGAAAAGTGATAAAGTCACACAAAAAAGGACATAGAACATTAGGAGACTGTGATAAAGATATTTGGAAGTAGATGCAACAGAATTTGTTGAACTCTGATGTATTTCAGCTCATAAATTATTTGCATTTTGAAAGAGAAAACAAGAGGGGAAAACACACAGAAGAAAACCAGTCATCATGGGCATTCAGGGTTCCAAGACTCCGAAGTAGTAAAATAGATTTAGGACAAAGTCATCTTACCAGTATCTCTCATCAGCTCTGCATCACTCTAACTTTAAAATAGATTTTATAGCTCCTTCCAAATTTTGGCTCATGGGCCAGTGCCTCCTGCAACTCCAGGCACTTGTTAGAAATGTAGAATGTCTGCCCCACCTGTAACTTCCCAAAGCAAAGTCTACATCTTAACAAGATCCCCAGATAAGTCACATGTACATTAAAGTTGGAAAAGTTCTGCAAAGATTCTAGTAGGCTGACATTTGCAACACCATAGATAGACTTTGAGGGCATTGCTGCTGCTAAGTTGCTTCAGTCGTGTCTGATTCTGTGCGACCCCATAGACGGCAGCCCACTAGGCTCCTCTGTCCCTGGGATTCTCCAGGCAAGAATACTGGAGTGGGTTGCCATTTCCTTTTCCAATGCATGAAAGTGAAAAGGGAAAGTGAAGTCGCTCAGTCATGTCTTGACTCTTAGCGACCCCATGGACTGCAGCCTACCAGGCTCCTCCATCCATGGGATTTTCTAGGCAAGAGTACTGGAGTGGGGTGCTATTGCCTTCTCCTTTGAGGGCATTATATTGAGTTAAATAAATGAGACATAAAAAGACAAATTTTGTATGATCTCATTTATATGTAAAATCTAAAAAATTAAAACAACAGAAAGAATTCATAAAGGCAGTGGGCAGGATGTGAGGGGTGGACAAAATGGGTAAAGGGCAACAAAGGTACAAGTTTCCATTTATAAAATACAGTTATGAGAATAGAATGTACAACTATAACTATAATAATACTGTATTGCATATTTAAAGTTGTTCAAAAGAGTAAATCTCAAATGTTCTCATCACAAGAAAAATGTGGGAACTATGTTATGGAAGTTAACTAGAATTATCATAGTGATTCTCTGTCAATATATAAAATATAAAGTCATTACATTGTAGACCTGAACCTAATATAATGTTATATGTCAATTATACCTCAATTTTAAACATAAAATAAGTGACATTTTAAAAGATGAAAGATTCTAGCAAGTTAGAGAAATCTAAGTCATGTGGTGCTGTCCCAGTCATTTAAAATATACCATCCTAGACAAATAGGAAATGGCTGGCTATAGAAATGTTTAGAATTTTTCCTCCCACTCTCAGGGCATCAAAGTAAGGCTACATATTCTTCTTCACACTTATCATCCTCCACGTACTATTTTAGCCTCTTCCGACTCGGAACAGGTGGGACTCCTGACATCTTATCACGGCTTGTAATTTCCAACCGTCACAACAGCCATGGCTGTCAGTGGGATTTTCCAAAGCATTTGGCATACAGCAGACTTAGCACAACTCTGGCAATGCTAATAATAAAAGGTTTCCCTTTGGGATGCCTCAGAAGCAGATGTAAAACATTATCTAGTTATAACGAGATTAAAGAAGTTTCTCCTAATGAAGGCATTTTTCTCTCTTGTAATTTCCTCTTACTAATGACGAGCAGAGAATAGATTAGGCTCTTCATGCTTGTGATGAGACCAAGGTGAGGACTGGGCTTAGTAGTGAAAGCATTGTATTCTCAGCCAAGCCCTGGGTCTGTTTATCCATAGATTGCAATAGTCCATTTCAGGGACACTCCTCTGAGGTCTACTTAATTCAACCTGCCATGAAGCAGTGCCTAGCTCTGTGCCTAGTCAGCAATTACTAATTGGTTGAAATCTAAATAAAAAAGAAGTTGTGATATGCCTTGATAATTGTCCATCTTCCCAAAGTAAACACACTCTACAACAGCCTGCAAAGCTTTGGCTGATCAGCCTACCTTTTCAAACTCATCTCGGGCTATTCAACTCTCTTTACTCCAGTCTCTTTTTTCCATTCCTCTAACATGCCAAGTTGATGACCTTCCTAGGGGGTTCACACATGTACTTCCTCTGTCTGCATCCTGCCATCCCCTTCCTGACAATGTCATTCCCTTGCTTTAGGTCTAAGCTTAAGAGTCATCTCCTCAGACAAGCTTTTCAGGATCCCTTCACCCATCAGATCAGATCAGTCGCTCATCGTGTCTGACTCTTTGCGACCCCATGAACCGCAGCACGCCAGGCCTCCCTGTCCATCACCAACTCCCGGAGTTCACTCAGACTCACGTCCATCGAGTCAGTGATGCCATCCAGCCATCTCATCATCTGTCGTCCCCTTCTCCTCCTGCCCCCAATCTCTCCCAGCATCAGAGTCTTTTCCAATGAGTCAACACTTCACATGAGGTGGCCAAAGTACTGGAGTTTCAGCTTTAGCATCATTCCTTCCAAAGAAAACCCAGGGCTGGTCTCCTTCAGAATGGACTGATTGGATCTCCTTGCAGTCTAAGGGACTCTCAAGAGTCTTCTACAACACCAGTTCAAAAGCATCAATTCTTCGGCGCTCAGTCTTCTTCACAGTCCAACACTCACATCCATACATGACCACAGGAAAAACCATAGCCTTGACTAGACGAACCTTTGTTCGCAAAGTAATGTCTTTGTTTTTGAATATGCTATCTAGGTTGGTCATAACTTTCCTTCCAAGGAGTAAGCGTCTTTTAATTTCATGGCTGCACACACCATCTGTAGTGATTTTGAAGCCCAGAAAAATAAAGTCTGACACTGTTTCCACTCTTTCCCCATCTATTGCCCATGAAGTGATGGGACCAGATGCCATGATCTTCATTTTCTGAATGTTGAGCTTTAAGCCAACTTTTTCACTCTCCACTTTCACTTTCATCAAGAGGCTTTTGAGTTCTTCTTCACTTTCTGCCATAAGGGTGGTGTCATCTGCATATCTGAGGTTATTGATATTTCTCCCGGCAATCTTGATTCCAACTTGTGTTTTTTCCAGTCCAGCATTTCTCATGATGTACTCTGCATATAAATTAAATAAACAGGGTGACAATATACAGCCTTGACGAACTCCTTTTCCTATCTGGAACCAGTCTGTTGTTCCATGTCCAGTTCCAACTGTTGCTTCCTGACCTGCATACAAATTTCTCAAGAGGCAGATCAGGTGGTCTGGTCCCATCTCTTTCAGAATTTTCCACAGTTTATTGTTATCCACACAGTCAAAGGCTTTCACATAGTCAATAAAGAAGAAATAGATGCTTTTCTGGAACTCTCTTGCTTTTTCCATGATCCAGCGGATGTTGGCAATTTGATCTCTGGTTCCTCTGCCTTTTCTAAAACCAGCTTGAACACTAGGAAGTTCACAGTTCACATATTGCTGAAGCCTGGCTTGGAGAATTTTGAGCATTAGTTTACTAGCGTGTGAGGTGAGTGCAATTATGCGGTAGTTTGAGCATTCTTTGGCATTGCCTTTCTTTGGGATTGGAATGAAAACGGACCTTTTCCAGTCCTGTGGCCACTGCTGAGTTTTCCAAATTTGCTGGCATATTGCGTGCAGCATTTTCACAGCATCATCTTTCAGGATTTGGAATAGCTCCACTGGAATTCCATCACCTCCACTAGCTTTGTTTGTAGTGATGCTTTCTAAGGCCCACTTGACTTCACATTCCAGGATGTCTGGCTCTAGGTCAGTGATCACACCATCATGATTATCTTGGTCATGAATATCTTTTTTGTACAGTTCTTCTATGTATTCTTGCCATCTCTTCTTAATATCTTCTGCTTCTGTTAGGTCCATACCATTTCTGTCCTTTATCGAGCTCATCTTTGCATGAAATGTTCCTTTGGTATCTCTGATTTTCTTGAAGAGATCCCTAGTCTTTCCCATTCTGTTGTTTTCCTCTATTTCTTTACATTGATCGCTGAAGAAGGCTTTCTTATCTCTTCTTGCTACTCTTTGCAACTCTGCATTCAGATGTTTATATCTTTCCTTTTCTCCTTTGCTTTTCGCTTCTATTCTTTTGACAGCTATTTGTAAGGCCTCCCCAGACATGCCTCCTGCTAAAAGTGGGTCCCCTCCTTTCCTCTCCCTTCCCTTCCTTCTCTCCTTCTCTTCACTTTGTGTGCTGTGCTCAGTTGTTTTAGTTGTGTCCAACTCTGCAACACCATGGACTGTACCCCACGAGGCTCCTCTGTCCATGGGATTT
This sequence comes from Bos indicus x Bos taurus, assembly GCF_003369695.1. NCBI lineage: Eukaryota > Metazoa > Chordata > Mammalia > Artiodactyla > Bovidae > Bos > Bos indicus x Bos taurus. Next base: position 37,785,647 of record NC_040082.1, read on the forward strand.
TCCTCACAATACTGGAGTGTGTTGCCTTGCCCTTTTCCAGGAGTACTTCCTAATCCAGGGATTCAAACCTGCATCTCCTGAATTACAGGTGGATTCTTTACCTGCTTAGCCATCAGGAAAGCCCCACTTCACTTCAACCCAAATTCTGATAAGTGAGACTCTTCCTGGTCCTACTTGAGTGAAGTGTCCACTTCTGACCTAGGAATGATGGAGGCACACTGTATAACATGGCCTTCAGGGAAACGTGCCTAGATGAAGGGCCAGTTAAGAGATTCACTGTGGCTGGACAGACAACCTAGTGGCTGTTTCAAAGACTGCTGACTATGTCCTCCTACCCACAACCAGGTATCTGATAATTTAAAAGATAGGAAAGAAGAAAAGATGGGATGGGTGAAAAATGCATGTGTGAGAAAGATGCATTCTTGCTTAGAAGTGAGGCAGTAGATTTCGGGTCCCCACAGGCTCATTCCTCCAGCTCCTGGCTTAAAACTCAGCATAGTGAATTTATTATCCAAGTACACATTATGTAATTAAAACAGTCCAAAGTTAAACATTTTCCACAGTGATTCTAATTGTACCTTTCTCATGATGCACAATTATACAGAAGGACCATAATTTAATTGTTGCTCCTTTGTTGATATATTGGTTTAATATGCTTTCTTTTATTATTTAGACATTTAAATGTATGTCTTTTGGTGTATGTGTCCATGCAGTGAGAGTAGTTAAATGATGTTAAATGATTAAACCACTGTGTCCCTACCCCTTATGTTTTCCATTTAATACCAAACAGTGCAGAGTAGAAAAAGCTGGCTTAAAGCTCAACATTCAGAAAACGAAGATTATGGCATCCGGTCCCATCACTTCATGGGAAATAGATGGAGAACCAGTAGAAACAGTGTCAGACTTTATTTTTTTGGGCTCCAAAATCACTGCAGATGGTGACTGCAGCCATGAAATTAAAAGACGCTTACTCCTTGGAAGGAAAGTTATGACCAACCTAGATAGCATATTCAAAAGCAGAGACATTACTTTGCCAACAAAGGTCCATCTAGTCAAGGCTATGGTTTTTCCTGTGGTCATGTATGGATGTGAGAGCTGGACTGTGAAGAAGGCTGAGCACCGAAGAATTGATGCTTTTGAACTGTGGTGTTGTAGAAGACTCTTGAGAGTCCCTTGGACTGCAAGGAGATCCAACTAGTCCATTCTAAAGGATATCAGCCCTGGGATTTCTTTGGAAGGAATGATGCTAAAGCTGAAACTCCAATACTTGGGCCACCTCATGTGAAGAGTTGACTCACTGGAAAAGACTCTGATGCTGGGAGGGATTGGGGGCAGGAGGAGAAGGGGACGACAGAGGATGAGATGGCTGGATGGCATCACTGACTCAATGGACGTGAGTTTGAGTGAACTCTGGGAGTTGGTGATGGACAGGGAGGCCTGGCGTGCTGCGATTCATGGGGTCGCAAAGAGTCAGACACGACTGAGCGACTGAACTGAACTGAATGGTGTCTCATGTTGTATCATTACAAAATGGGCCTGTATTGTCCTGGCTTATATTATCTCTCCTAAATGTGAAACACCTCCTATCTCCTTTCTTTTTTACTTCAGTGGAATCTTTGATATCATCAAAGAAGTATCAACAAGAATTTTTCAATGTTAACAGAAAGAGAAAAAAATGTCTGTACAATTTCTAGTACTTTCCTCATAAGAATCTGAAAAATTGGTGAAGTTGTCAAGAACTCAGCTGATAACAAATTAGGAAAATTCCCGAATATAGTGTTCTTCTTAATATTCACTCATGTAATAAATTCATTAAATATTTGTGTATACAATAATAGTTTACATGTAAGATTCAGGAACACCAAACCCTGTGATGGGTATGGAGAAGAGATTAGAGGAATTCTCAATGTGCTAACACTGTCTTTTCAGGCATCTTAGCTTCAAATTATTTTTTAGTAACAAGAGAATCAATACCATTTGAAGAATGACAATGGCCTATAACATTTAGTGAGCATATGTTAATTGCTAGGATTGTACTTAATTGCATTATATGCATCTTCACATCTGAACCTGACAACAAGCCTACAGAGGACTACTGTTGTCCCTGTTATAGATCTGGACAGTTCTGGAAGGAAACAGCCATATTCTTGGCCTAGCAAACACATCTTTACCATGGCCTCCCTGAGAATCTAAACCCCCAGGCTAAACACATATAGCTGATTGATAACAGGAACTATGGCCTATGGAATATGCCAGTTGTCCATTATCAAACACAAGAACACGTAATGTTGCCCTAAAGATAGAGGTCAGCTGTAATCTCCATTATGCAGCCAGTTGGTAAGGCCACTCAGTACTTTCTTTCTCCAGAAATCAGTTCTCAATCACAGAGCTCTTCCACTGTCAAAAGAAAATTGCCACAGACAAGTCAGAGGGGAACAAGAATATACACAGGGAACCCATTTAGGTGGTTGTTGCAAGAACCCACAGAACCATGGCTTCGTCCTTGATTCTGGTCTAGGAGAAGAGAGAGGGACAGATTAAAAAAAAAAAAAAAAACAGTATAAAATACTTATCTACAGAAAATGGAAAAGTGAGGGAAAGTGGGTCCATTCAATCACAATCTCACATTCAAGAGGCACTGAAAAAATTCACCATTGCCCAACCAGTATCATTTGGTCCCATTACTGAGCTGATGAGTGCTATTGATGGAGAAACAGATGGGTATGGATTTTTCATTTCCTGATCTGTCTGTAAAGTTGGTATATGGTCCCTCTTGATTACACAAGATTATTATGAATAAAAAATGAATTATCCCTAGGAAGGATTTATAAAAATGTCAAATTTAATGGAAATGTTTGCTTCCGATTCTAGCATTGCCTTAGTAGTTTAAGTCATGACATCAATTTCAAAAAGTTGTCAAGGGTAAACAGATAATATTATACTGAGTTTCACTTTGTAAACTATTTACTTCTCAATAAGGATTGATGTCTTGGGCCTGGCTCTTTGATTTATTAGTTAGTGACCTTGAAAATGTCAATAATATCAGGTCATGTACTATGTGCAAACATGCTTAGTAAGCACTTTGCACACCTTGCCACGTTGATTCCTCACAACAATTGGGTGTGTAGGTCTTGTGTTATTTAATAGATATGGAAGCTGTCGCCACTGAAATTAACTTACTTGACCTCACTTATGAACTAGAAAAGGTCACTGACAGAGCCATAATTTAAACCAGGTTCTCAACATCAAGTTCAGCTTTCCACGTTTCAATTTCTTCATCTTGACAAAGATATAATCCTGCAAGCCTTACCTGCTAGTTAGGAAGATCAAATTCAATAGCTTATGTAAAATATATCTGTAAACTGCAGTGCATTTTAGCATATATATGAGGTTTAAAACAGGTATAAGTTCTATGTACTTTATTCTACCAGCTGGCCATGAATTGGATGTTTGGAGTCTTTCTGCTGAGTCCCAAAGATGTGCTATTTTTCTTTAGCATCTTTGTGTACTTTTGTATTTGTCATTTATTTTTTAACCTGTATTTCCTCTACTGGGACTTGGCTGGGGTGATCTGCTTAGGATAACACAGGTTGGTCTGTTATTTCAGAGCTGTCATTGTTGAACTGACAGCTTTTTAGGATGTTCTAAGACAATGCAATTTGAGATTAAGGTCTGTGCTGGCAGCTAAGAATCGTAACTTTAAAATGTCTTAATAGATACAAAGTCCAGTTAAGGTCATATCCAATAAAAATTTGAGGGAATATCTTTTTCTCATTTTGACTGTGCTGAAAACAATTTAGAAAAATAGGAGATTACTTGGATAATCTGAGCTTCTCCGATGGCTCAGTGGGTAAAGAATACAACTGCAATGAAGGAAACACAGGAGACATGGGTTCAATCCCTGGGTCAGGAAGAGCCCCTGGAGAAGGAAATGGCAACCCACTCCAGTATTCTTGCCTGGAGAATTCCATAGACAGTCTGTGGTGGGCTACAGTCCTGGGGGTTGCAAAGAATCGGACACAACTGAGTGAGAAAGCACACACTTAAATAATCTAGGACCAAAGAACTCCATGCTCTTATTGAAAATACGCAAGGGAGAATGCCCTGCTGTGCTAAGTAGCTTCAGTCATGTCTGACTCTGTGCAATCAAGGGAAAATACATTGATTTAAAGGAAACAAATAATTTAAAAACTTAATAAGTAATGCCTTTCTTTATGGATTTAGATGTGCAAGTGACATCCCTGGGCATTTCAAATATGCTTTGATTGATTGAAAAAGTGTATGGAATGTTTAATCCCATCAAGTTTATAAAAACTCAGCAGCACATGTAGATACAACATATTTTATCCAAGTTTTCACTTGGATAAAATATGTCCCAGCATGTGGACCCCTAGGAGAAGACTTAGATGTTGATGGTAATTCTTACAGAGTAAGGTCATGCTGGACTTGAGAAAGACTCTATTTGTGGTAAGTTATATCACCATTCAGCAAGAACTTAAAATTAGCTGTACATGAACTTCTATATAAGGAAATATTGACACATTCTAGTTTATCCTGACTCCTGAGTTGTGATTAGTTAAGGGAGACCAAGTCCCCATCCAGGGACTTATATCCACATTTCTCTGGGCAAAATCTCTGCCTACATATGTTCTCTACTTCAAAGACCCTAACCAGTCACTTATGAAGTGCTCAGGTACTTTGAGAAGCCTACCAACAACTAAACTCAAGTGTTCATCAGAAATCAAAATCTCAAGTGAATAAAACCTCTTCCATCTAAACCTTCTAATTGGGAAACATACTCTAGCTGTGAGTTTTCTAGTCCATAAGGATCAACAAAATGGAATTTAAGCTAAGCACAGTAATGCCAAAGACATTGTGCCCTTTGCCAAGATTCTGCCCATATTGGCCAGTCAGTCACTATATTGGTCAATAAATCTAATCCCCAGCAAAGGGTTAGTGCCTAACAATAGTCTCTGCACTGTAAGCAGTATGAGGCAGGAAAGGACACAGACTGGACACAGACCCTGTCCTCAAGCTTCTTGAGATCTGAGTAAAGAGAGGAAACATATGCAAAAATGAAATTCAAGGCAGTATGCAATGAACAAACAAATAATAAATACATTCTCAATTTGAGCTACTCAGTTTACTCAATTCATATAAATAACTACTGTTTATTCAGCAGTTTTATGATCACCTTTGCCAAACAATTACTAAGTTCAACTGGAAGAGAGAGCTAACCTCTCACTAAGGCAATCAAGCTTGTATAGGCATGATCCTTTTTGAGTTGGATCATTAAGGATGGAAAGGATTTGGGTGGAGAAGAAGTAGCCTTCCAGGTGAGGGATTAGTGGAAGCAATGATAGTTTTGAGGCCTCACCCAAATTTAAAGGAACTTAGCCTGGAAAGATGATGAGTATTATTTGGAATTGCTAATTTTTCTCTAATAAGTTTGAATATTTAATTTTTCAAAACATTCGGCTCCATATCAACTTCTTAGTTTCCCTCATAGAATGAGTGTGACACCATCCTCCCTGGAGCCTGGTCCACACTTCATGCTGAGATTTAGGCATGGGTCCATCTCATTGATGAGTTGGGTCTGACAAAGGTCTCTGCCCGAGACCAAGGAATCTTTGGGAAGTTTTGAGTGAGGATTTCAGTGTCAGATAAGCTTAATTTTCAAATCTTAGTCCTGCCAAATCCTTGAGCAAGTTGCTTTACCTTGCTAAACTTCAGTTTTCTCATGAATGAAATTTCATTCATCTAACAAATATCTATTGAACAATTACTCTGTTTTAGACTCTGTTCTAGGTGTTGAAAATATAGCAGGAAACAAAACAGGCATATTTCTCTGCCTTCCTAGAAACAATGACAGAAATCTACCTTATAGGGTTTAGCTGAGATTAAGACAAGAAGCACACGCCAAGCACGTGACTAGCACTCCTAAATGTTAGTAGCTGTTATTGAGTCAGGCAGTTAGGCATAGTTCAGTAAAGAAGAATTAGGCATCAGAGGAGGAACACAGCAAATACATAAAATCAACTCTGAATATTCATTGAAAGGACTGATGCTGAAGCTCCAGTACTTTTTTGCCACCTGATGCAAAGAGTGAACTCGTTGGAAAAGACCCCGATGCTGGGAAAGATTGAGGGCAGAAGGAGAAGAGGGCAACAGAGGAGGAGATGGTTGGATGGCATCAATGACTCAATGGACATGACTCTGAGCAAACTCCAGGAGATGGTGAAAAACAAGGAAGCCTGGTATGCTGTGGTCCATGAAGTCACGAGTCCAACATGACTTAGCAACTGAACAGCAGCAGCAAATTGTTACTTGCATATAGATTCCACTATGTGTTAGGCTCATGGGGTTCTCAAGGCAAGAATACTGAAGTGGTTTGCCATTCCCTTCTCCAGTGGACCACATTCTGTCAGACCTCTCCAACATGACCCATCCATTTTGGGTGGCCCCACATGGCATGGCTTAGTTTCATTAAGTTAGACAAGGCTGTGGTCCATGTGATGAGATTGGCTAGTTTTCTGTGATTGTAGTTTCAGTCTGTCTGCCCTGTGATGCTCTCTCACAGCACCTACCGTCTTATTTGGGTTTCTCTTACCTTGGATGTGGGGTATCTCTTCACAGCCACCACTCCTGATCTTCGATGTAGGGTAGCTCCTTTCAGCCGCTCCTGCACCATGCAGCTGCCACTCCTGCCTCTTGAGAAACCTGTATGCAGGTTAGGAAGGAACAGTTAGAACTGGACATGGAACAACAGACTGGTTCCAAATAGGAAAATGAGTACATCAAGGCTGTATATCGCCACCCTGCTTATTTAACTTATATGCAGAGTACATCATGAGAAACGTTGGGCTGGAAGAAGCACAAGCTGGAATCAAGATTGCCGGGAGAAATATCAATAACCTCAGATATGCAGATGACACCACCCTTATGGCAGAAAGTGAAGAACTAAAGAGCCTCTTGATGAAAGTGAAAGAGGAGAGTGAAAAAGTTGGCTTAAAGCTCAACATTCAGAAAACTAAGATTATGGCATCTGGTCCCATCACTTCATGGCAAATAGATGGGGAAACAGTGGAAATAGTGGCTGACTTTATTTTGGGGGGCTCCAAAATCACTGGAGATGGTGATTGCAACCATGAAATTAAAAGATGCTTATTCCTTGGACGGAAAGTTATGACCAATCTAGACAGCATGTATAGAACAGTCTTATGGACTCTGTTGCAGAGGGAGAGGGTGGGAAGATTTGGGAGAATGGCATTGAAACCTGTATAATATCATGTATGAAGAGAGTCACCAGTCCAGGTTCGATGCACGATACTGGATGCTTGGGGCTAGTGCACTGGGATGACCCAGAGGGATGGTATGGGGAGGGAGGAGGGAGGAGGGTTCAGGATGGGGAACACATGTATACCTGTGGCAGATTCATTTTGATATTTGGCAAAACTAATATAATTTGTAAAGTTTAAAAATAAAATTAAAAAAAAAAAAGCAGAGACAATACTTTGTCAACAAAGATCTATCTAGTCAAGGCTATGGTTTTTCCAGTAGTCATGTATGGATGTGAGAGTTGGACTATAAAGAAAGCTGAGCACAGAAGAATTGATGCTTTTGAACTGTGGTGTTGGAGAAGACTCTTGAGAGTCCCTTGGACTGCAAGGAGATCCAACCAGTCCATTCTAATGGAGATCAGTCCTGGGTGTTCTTTGGAAGGACTGATGTTGAAGCTGAAACTCCAATACTTTGGCCATCTGATGCGAAGAGTTGACTCATTGGAAAAGACCCTAATGCTGGAAAAGATTGAGGGCAGGAGGATAAGGGCATGACAGAGGATGAGATGGTTGGATGGCATCATCGACTCAATGGACATGAGTTTGGGTAAACTCTGGGAGTTGGTGATGGACAGAGAAGCCTGGCGTGCTGTGGTTCATGGGATCACACAGTCGGACATGACTGAGCGACTGAAATGAAGTGTTAGTTGCTCAGTCATGTCCGACTCTTTGCAAACCCAAGGACTGTAGCCTGCCAGACTCCTCTGTCTGTGGGATTCTTCAGGCACAAATCCTGGAGTGGGTTGCCATTTCCTTCTCCAGATTCCCTATGGGTTTTCCACTACTGGGCAAAAACACGAATAGAGCTTAGGCTCAAGAATGGTTGAAATCAGAAGCAACTAACTCACCAGAAAACAGGAAAACACCAGCCTCTTTTTTTTTTTTTTAAATAACACTAGCCTCTTATTTGGAGGCCATGTGACAAAGTGGATGACAGAAAAAAGGGAAGTAAATCATTTTCTGTCTTCCTGAAATATGGTGGCTCTGTCACCTTAGGGGCTGTGGTGAGTGGTAGCACTGCCTGACAATGGCAGTAGCAAAGGCTTGTAGTACTGCTCAGGAGAAGCAAAGAGTAGGACTTAGAGCAACACTTGTGGTGCTCAAAAGATGTAAAGATGCAGATAGGACTTGCCCTAGAAGGAGGCTGGAGTGAGTGAAGATAACCCAGTGTTTTTTTTGTGATAATGGACCAAACATGTTCATCAGTCACTTCTGTGGATGTAGTGTCCATAAGAAGGGTGATATCTCTACAAAACTGGAAGTTCTGCAAAACAGGTAGAAGAAAGTGTGAACTATGCCTGTCTGGATTCCTCCATAACAGTGCTGAAGACTTGCTAATGTATGCCATCTCCATACACAATTGTGTGCTAAGTAGCATAAATGTTCAAACAGTGCTAATACACCAACTAACATGTTTACAAATAAATACGCTGAGAAGAGATCTTCATCAGAAAAATTGGGTGTTTTTATAGGGAAAACTACCAAATGTACTCATGTATGTGTCTTGAGCAACAGCATTAAAAAATGAACAATAAAAAGGATCACACAGAATACAGAGGCCAGTCCTTGCTCCTAAATGAATATCTAGCAAATAGCAAATACCCAAAATGAATGAGATCACTTGTGGATAAAAATCTATATGGCCAGTCTGTGATACACCATTAACTTTAATGGTTCTCATTTTTTATGTATAAATTCTACTTCAAGAAGAGAGAGCAATAAAATAACTTAGGCTGCCCCCCCTTTTTTTTGTACATGACAGCTATATATCTGCTTTCAATCTAATTTCTGGCCATGCAGGACCTGAGTGACAATAGTTTTACCTCATGATTCCAATTAGCTAGTTTGATTTCTTTTTATGGTGAATTGACTATTTATAAAGCAGATTATTTACAGTCGCCTTTAGCTTGTTTGTTATGATTAAATTCATTTGCTTATCAAATATTTATTGAATCTTTCTAGGCACCCAGCAAGCACGGCTATAGGCACTGAAGATATAGGAATGAGCAAGGCAGGTAAGTTTCCTGCTCCCATGGAGAGTCCATTTTGATATGAGACAGACCATACAGAAAACAAATAAATAATCAAGATGATTTCATAAAGTAGTAATGCTTTAAATAATAAAAATAAAGTAATGCACTAAACTGTGTTTGAGCTCCCCTGGTGGCTCAGCTGGAAAAAAGTCCACCTGCAGTGTGGGAGACCTGGGTTTGATCACTGGGTTAGGAAGATCCTCTGGAGGAAAGAACAGCTTTCTGCCCTGGAGAATTGCATGGACTGTATAGTCCATGGTGTCGCAAAGAGTTGGACATGACTGAGCAACTTTCACTTTTAATTTCAAACTGTGTTTGATAGCTGGTACTCATGTACGTATGGAGATGCGGGAAAAGGTCTCTGAAAAGGTGAGATTTTGAGATCTGAATGATGAGGAACCAGCTGAAAAGTTGTGGAAAGAACATTCTAGATGGAATGAACAGCAAGTGAAGAAAACTCTGGGTCAGAAATAAGCTTAGAGAGAAAAAATTGAAGACCAGTAAGCTGGAGCATAATGAAAAAAATGAGAGAGTAGTAATAACTAGAGAGAAAAGGGCCAGGACATGGTACCCATTCTAAACCCTGGAAGCAAAATTATGCTTTGTCTTGAGTGTACTGGGAAACTGTGGGATAGTACTAAGTAGTCTCTGAATTTACTTACTTTAATTTCTTTTCTTTTTTTAAAAAATTTTTGGCTGTGTTGGGTCTTCGTTGCTGCTGCTAAGTCACTTCAGTCGTGTCCAACTCTGTGTGACCCCATGGACTGCAGCCTACCAGGCTCCTCCGTCCATGGGATTTTCCAGGCAAGAGTACTGGAGTGGGTCGCCATTGCCTTCTCCTGAGTCTTGGTTGCTGGACAGCTTTTCTCTAGTTGTGGTGAGCAGGGGCTGCTCTCCAGTTGTGGTGCATGAGCTTCTCACTGCGGTGGCTTCTCTTTGTTGCAGAGCACAGGCTCTGGGGCACAAGGGCTTCAGTAGTTGGGGCTTACCACCTCAAGATCTTGGGCTCAGTAGCTGTGGTGCGGGCTTAAATGCCCGGAGGCCTGTGAGATCTTCTTGGACTGGAGTGGAACCAGGATCCCCCGCATTGCAAGGCAGATTCTTAATCCCTAGACCAAGAGGGAAACCCTTACTTTAATTCTTGAATAGATTATTTTGGCTTAGGTGTAGAGGATGTGTTGATCAATCAATCCCTGACTTAGTAATTACTTGGTTAAATAATAACCTGCAATTCAACTGCCAAATTCATTTGTTCAACAAACATTTGTTGAGCACTCCATGCTATGCCCTGGAAATACAGAGACAAATAATATAGCCATCAAGAATCTCACAGTCTAGCAAAAAGAGCATAAATTAAACAAATCATTGTTTACAGTTTTGACTTTACCCAAGTGAAGGTACAGATATTTCTTTTTTTTTTTTTTAATTTTATTTTTAAACTTTACATAATTGTATTAGTTTTGCCAAATATCAAAATGAATCCGCCACACGTATACATGTGTTCCCCATCCTGAACCCTCCTCCCTCCCCCGTCCCCATACCATCCCTCTGGGTCGTCCCAGTGCACTAGCCCCAAGCATCCAGTATTGTGCATCGAACCTGGACTGGCAACTCATTTCTTACATGATATTTTACATGTTTCAATGTCATTCTCCCAAATCTTCCCACCCTCTCCCTCTCCCACAGAGTCCATAAGACTGTTCTATACATCAGTGTCTCTTTTGCTGTCTCGTACACCGGGTTATTGTTACCATCTTTCTAAATTCCATATATATGCGTTAGTATACTGTATTGATGTTTTTCCTTCTGGCTTACTTCACTCTGTATAATAGGCTCCAGTTTCATCCACCTCATTAGAACTGATTCAAATGTATTCTTTTTAATGGCTGAGTAATACTCCATTGTGTATATGTACCACAACTTGCTTATCCATTCATCTGCTCATGGACATCTAGGTTGCTTCCATGTCCTGGCTATTATAAACAGTGCTGCGATGAACATTGGGGTACACGTGTCTCTTTCCCTTCTGGTTTCCTCAATGTGTATGCCCAGCAGTGGGATTGCTGGATCATAAGGCAGTTCTATTTCCAGTTTTTTAAGGAATCTCCACACTGTTCTCCATAGTGGCTGTACTAGTTTGCATTCCCACCAACAGTGTAAGAGGGTTCCCTTTTCTCCACACCCTCTCCAGCATTTATTATTTGTAGCCTTTTGGATCACAGCCATTCTGACTGGTGTGAAATGGTACCTTATAGTGGTTTTGATTTGCATTTCTCTGATAATGAGTGATGTTGAGCATCTTTTCATGTGTTTGTTAGCCATCTGTATGTCTTCTTTGGAGAAATGTCTATTTAGTTCTTTGGCCCATTCTTTGATTGGGTCATTTATTTTTCTGGAGTTGAGCTGTAGGAGTTGCTTGTATATTTTTGAGATTAGTTGTTTCTCAGTTGCTTCATTTGCTATTATTTTCTCCCATTCTGAAGGCTGTCTTTTCACCTTGCTAATAGTTTCTCATTATTAGTGTATAGGAATGCAAGGGATTTCTGTGTGTTGACTTTATATCCTGCAACTTTACTATAGTCATTGATTATTTCTAGTAATTTTCTGGTGGAGTCTTTAGGGTTTTCTTCCTTATTTGAATTTGACATGAACAGGGGGGTTGGAATCTATGACTCCCCACTGAAAAAGCTCTATTGTTTCCAGAGGTTCTACTAATAACAAAAGCCTTTATATTAGTTAGATTTTATTCAGTTTCAACAGGTGGAAAATCTAATCAAACTAAGTTAAGACAAAAAGAGCTGTATGGAGGATTTATTATTTCACGTAATGGAAAACTCCAAATCTAAAGAGTCATGGCTAAGCTCAATCTTACTAGCTCAATGAGTCAGATAATGAAAATCAGTGCAGTCAGACTCTAAAATAAAGGTGAAATTTTGGAAAGGAAGGTGCCACAAAAATCTCCAAAATACTGCCCCAATCCCTTGGTGATCCCTTGTTCATGAATCGAGGAAGCACCAAATTTCTCTGTGTAAAGCAACAGATAAAAGACTAAAAATTTTGAAAGTTTTAGTTGCTGCTCACCATAGGAAAGGCAGAGTTTGGATTTTAATTCCAATTCCAAATACATCCAATGACTCAAAGGAAAATATGCTTATAATGAGAGAAAGTGAAAGTGAAAATGAACGTCACTCTGTCTTGTCTGACTCTGTGACCCCATGGGATAGTCCATGGAATTCTCCAGGCCAGAATATTGGAGTTGGTAGCGTTCCCTCCTCCAAGGGATCTTCCCAACCCAAGGGATCAAACCCAGGTCTCCCACATTGAAGGTGGATTCTTTACCAGCTGAGCCACCAGGGAAGCATAATAAGAGAAATTATGTGAAACCCAAAGTAGAAATGGAGACTATAAAAACCCAATGGAAATTTTAGAATTATAAAATAAAATATCTGAAATGAAAAATTTGCTGTATACATAGCAGATAGATTGGCTGGCAAATGAATCAGTAAATAAAAAATAATTTATGTATTGCCATCTGACCCACACTGCAAGAAATACTAAAGAAAACTCTTTAGGCTAGAGTGACACCAGAAATATACTGTATGAAAATTTGTATCTATAAGAAGAATGAAAGAACACTAAAAATGATAAATATATGATTTTTTCTCTTAATTTATTTAAACAATATATGAAAAAATATAACATGTATTATGTAATTTGTTATAATATGCCTATATAGTATATAAAGTAACAACGGCAAAAGGCCAGAGTGTAATTGAAACTGTTCTATCACAACTTTCTTATATTTTGCTTGTGGTACAAATTAATTCTAAAAATTCTATGGTAAGTTAAGGATATTGTCACTCTAGAGTAGCCACTAAACTAATGCTAACAAGTTTAGCTAAAAAATTAATAAAGGCATTAAAATATCACATTAGAAAAGGACTATTAGACCCCTAAGAAAAGAAGAAATGAACAAAAACTCACAGAAAAATAGAAAACAAATGACAAAATGGTAGTTAAGTTCAACCATGCGTGCATGCATGCTAAATTGCTTCCCTTGTGTCCAACTCTTTGCAAGTCTGTGAACTGTAGCTGCCAGGCTCTTCTGCCCATGAGGATTCTCTAGGCAAGAATACCAGAGTGGGTTGCCATCCCTCCTCCAAATTCAACCATATTGATGGTTCAATTTTAATGGACTAAACTTCCCAATTAAAAGTCAATGATTGTCTTGTTGGATTTAATCAGACCTATATGTTTCCTACAAAACCCCATTTTAAGTTTAATGACATAGGAAAAACTAAAAGGATAGAAAAAGAAATGCCATATGAATAGTACATGCAAAAAAATGGAGTGCTATATTAACATAAAAAATGAACTTAAAATATTATCAGAAATAAAGAGGAACATTTAATAATGAGAAAAAGATTAATTCATCCAAAAATAAGACAATAATAAATGTATACATGCACATGCAGGCCTTTTATTGTGTTTCAATTTGCTGCTCTAGGCAGGTAAGCTTTTTTTTTTTTAAATACAAATTGAAGGTTAAAGGCAACCCTGTATTAAGCAGTTCTATCAGTACCATTTTTCTAATAGCACATGCTCACTTCAAATCTCTGTGTCACATTTGTTAATTCTCACTATATTTCTGTTTCATTATTATATATGTTATGGTGATCTGTGATGTTACTACTGTAAAAAGATTATGACTTACTGAAGGCTTAGATGATGGTTGTCATTTTTTTAACAATAAAGTATTTTTAAATTCAGGTGCATATTGATATATTTTTTAAGACCTAATCGTATTGCACATTTAATAGACTACAGTATAGTATATATGTAACTTTTATATGTGCTAGGAAACCAAAAAAATATATAGGGACTTAGTTATTGTGCTATTCACTTTATTGTTGTTGTCTGGAACCAAACCCACAATATCTCTGAGGTATGCCTTTATAATCCTAATAACAGAGCTTTAAATACGTGAAGGAAGTGAGTGAAGTTGTTCAGTCGTCTCTGACTCTTTGTGACCCCGTGGGCTGTAGCCTACCAGGTTCTTCTCTCTGTCCATGGGATTTTCCAGGCAAGAATACTAGAGTAGGTTGTCATTTCCTTCTCCAGGAGATCTTCCCGACGAAGGGATCGAACTCTGATTGCCCACATTCTAGGTGGATGCTTTACCATCTGAGCCACCAGGGAAGTCCAACTTACATAATTAAAGGAAGAAAGATAAATCCCCAATCATGGTTAGAGATTTAACACCCTGATCCAATTGACATTTGCAGACTTCACCCAACCTGTAGAATGCATATACTTTCTGAACCCATAGCTAAGCTAAAAATGTTTCAATAGATTTCAAAATAAAATCTTACAAAGTATTTCCTCTGAGTAAAATGCAATAAATTAGAAATTAAAAAAATAAGATATTCAGAAATCCCCAAACTTAAAAATAAAACAAAGCACACTTTAAATATTCTATTGGTTAAAGAAGAAATGGCAAAGAATATCAGAAAATATTTCCATCTGAAATAATAAATGTACAATATATCAAATAAAGTGAATGAGGTTAAAATAAAATAAGACATAATGATATGAAGCCCAGGATATGTTTTACAAAAAAGTACCAAATATCATTTCAGTAGCACTCTTGCAAAAAAAGATGTATAGCTTTAACCTGATTATAAGAAATTATCAGACAAACCCAGTTTGAGAAACACTCTCAATCATAATGGGCTTCCCAAGTGATGCAGTTAAAGAACCTGCCTGCCAATGTAGGAGATGCAAGAGACATAGGTTTGATCCTTGGGTCAGGAAGACCCCTGGAGGAGGGCATGGCAACTCATCCAGTATTCTTGCCTGGAGAATCCCATGGACAGAGCCTGGCGGGCTACAGTTCACAGAGTAGCAAAGAGCCTGACATGACTGAGCACTCACGCTCTCAATCATAACTGACTAGTATTCTTCAAAGTGTTAAAGCACAAAAGACAAGGAAAGACTGAAGAGCTGTCAAAAATTGTAGAAGAAGAAAGAGAAAGAACATAAAAACAAAAAAAAATTGGAAAAATTGGGGAAATTCAGATAACGTCAGTAGTTTAATTAATGGCATTGTGCCAACATTAATTTACTCGTTTTGATAGCTGTCCAATAGTTATGTAAAATGGTAATGATAGAAGAAGTTGGGAAGGGTATACATGAACTCTACATTCTTTTTAAAAATATTTTCTTAACTAAAATTATTCAAAGTAAATTTTTAAAAAATGTAGAATGCATCTAATGCAGTTTAATGTTTGTGTCATATAGCAATTTATAGCTTCAAATATTTGTATTAGAAAACAAAAAGTGTTTAAAATCAATGATTGAAATTTTTACCTAATGAAATCAGAAGAAACAAATTCAATTCAAAGTAAATAAAAACAAGGAAAACTTAAATATAAAGACAGAAATTAATAGAATGGAAAATAATATAGAAAACCAATAGAGCAAGCCAACTTTCTAAATTTCTACTTTTTATATACATATTAAAACAAAGGAAGTAAAATGATAATAAAAATACATATATTTATTTACTTTTGCTAGAAACCTAAAAGTATTTAAGGACTTTTTTTTTTTCTTTTTTTACAACTAGAAGCTTTGTGGACTACCAAGTAACATTAATTTCTGTTTCAAAGCCCCTTTAAGGAAGGTATATTGTTAAACAGTTCAGGGATTCCTGTACTATTGCTTAGTATCAAGGTAGCATTCGTTGTGGTTCCTAGGGGTTGGAGGAACCATTTACTTCTGATTCATAGCTTACAGTAAAGATACTGACCTTTGGTCTGCCAGATTTAGACAGTTGAAAATCTCCTATTAGAACCTCCTTTTTTCAGTTTGCCAGCAAGACCCTAAACTGAAGCTCAAATTCACCAGTTTCAAAACACCTTTCAGAAGCAGTCACAGTGGTTTGCCTACTGCATTAGATTTTAGCCTTTACTTAGACCAGAGATCAACAAACATTTTTTTGTAAAGGATAAGATAGTGTATATTTTAGGCCCTGTTTACAGTCATAACATCTCCATCAGGATGACTCACCCCTGACATTTTAGTACAAAAGCATCAGTGAACAATAAGTCAATGAGTGGGAAAGCTGTGTTTCAATAAAAGCTTCAGTTATAAAGATTGAAATTTGAGTTTCATTTAATTTTCATGTGAAACTTCTTTTTGCAATTATTTAAAACCATAGAAAACATTCTTAGCTTAGGGGCATTACAAAAGAGAAACAGCCCAGACTTGTCTCACTGCTGAAGTTTCCCACTGTCTGACTGAGATATTTGCCTGATAAATTTTTGCTTCTTTGTTAGTGTTCACTAGTATATGTTTGTGTGTGTGTGTGTGTGTGTGCGCATATAGCAGAAAGCTGTAATCAGATATCTGGCCAATCATATTAACAAAAATAGAAGTAAATACAGAAAAACTTACATTTAGAAATACAGTATCCTTAATATTCCTACATTTTTCCACACTACTTGTAGATTATAAATTCTCATGGATTTAGAGCCATTTATTCACCAGATTTAGAATTAAAAAGAGAATCTGTAGACTTTATTTCAGAAAATGTCAATTACATAGGCATTTATTTGTGTTTAGTATGAGACTGTAAGTTGAAAATTATTCATTTTATTTCAACATACTGGAATGGAGTAGAAATGAGCATATAAATAGTAACCAAAAGACATACATTTCAGTATAACATTTAAAAGCTGATAATAAAGAAAAGACAAGGTAGTCAAAATGTTCAATATTAAAGGTATTTCCTAGAGCCATCTTAATAACTTTTATAGTAGACTTACATTCATGGTAGATTTTTAAGTACTTCCTTTAACATGAGACAAAATTTAAGAGCCAAAATAAGAAATGTGAACTCAAGCCTATCAATAACTTTGGTTTCTGTGGGAAAGCCACGGTTGTATAATGAGAGTAATAAATGGTGGAACAAAAGAACAGGGTAGTAAATTATAGTACAGAATGTCAATGTTTAATAAGTAGAATGCAGAGGTTGTATTGATTTCTAAAAACAAAGTATGCAAATTAAAAAAAATATGTCTTGTTTCTATTATCTAAGAGCACAGTAATGCTTATGAGTGTGAAAACATTGGTGAACAAGGATGCATTAATATTTTACATTTACGGTCAATTGATTTTTGGCACATGTGCCAAAACCAGTCAGCGTTGCAAGAATATTTTCTTTTTAACAAATTTTGCTTCAATAAAGGCATATCTACAAGTAAAAAGATAAAGCTAGACCCACACCTTACTTCATATAGAAATATTAACTCAAAATGGATCAAAACTCAGAAATGTATGGGCTAAACCTATTAAACTCTTAGAAGAAAAAATGAGTAGGTCTTCATGTACTTTATTTTGGCAAGGGATTCTTAGCTATGACACCGGAAGTACAAGCACAAAAGAAAAAAATAGATGAATTGGACTTTATAAAAAGTTCTATTTAAGCGTCTGCCTGCAATGCGGGAGACCTAGGTTCAATCCCTGTGTTGGGAAGATACCCTGGAGAAGGAAATGGCAACCCACTCCAGTATTCTTGCCTGAAGAATCCCATGGACGGAGGAGCCTGGTGGGCTACAGTCCACAGGGTCGCAAAGAGTCGAACACGACTGAGCAACTTCACTTTCATATATATATATACATATAGGTCAAATATACAAATAACTCTTGCAACTCAACAACAGAAAAATAACACATTTTTTAAATGGAAAAGTAATTGAATAGACATTTTATCAAAGAAGATATACAAATGGCCAAGAAGCACATGAAATGTTGTTGCTCAATGTCATTAGTCATTAAGGAAATGAAATAAAATCATGAAGAAATACCACTTCACACCCACTAGGCTATATTTTGTTTTTAAAAATACAATGGAAAATAAATTTGGTGAAGATGTGGAGATGAAAGAGCCTTCATACATTGCTGCTGGGATTGTAAAATGGTGCAGTCACTGTAAAAAAGAGCTTGGTGTCTCATCAAAATATTAAACATAGAATTATCATCTGACCAGCAATTCTGTTCCTAGGAATACACCAAAAATCATTGAAAAATTTGTACACAAGTGCTTCTAATAGTACTGTTCACAGCAATCTCAATGTATAAACAGACAAATGGGTTAACAAATTATGGTGTATACATATATTGGAATATTTTGCAGCCATAAAAGGAAATAAAATACTGATGCATGCCACAGTGAAAGAATGCAGACACAAAAGGTCACTTATATGCTATATGCTAAATAGGTATATTCATAGACATAGATACTCTGAATCAACCAGGCAAGAATATTGGGGTGGATAGCCATTCCCTTCTCCAGGGGATCTTCCTGACCCAGGGATCAAATCTGGCTCTCCTGTATTACAGGCAGATTCTTTGCCATCTGAGCCAACAAGGAAGCCTTTAGCAACTAAACAACCACAAAATTCATAGAGACAGAAAGCCAATCAGGATTTGAGAGGAGAGGTAGAAATAAATACAACTGAGTGACAGCTTAATGAGTATGAGTTTCCTCTTGTGGTGATGGAAAGTTTTCAGAAGTTAATAGAGGTGATAGTTACATAACGTGAATGTCCTAAATTTTACTGAATTATGTGCCTTAAAATGGTTACTTTTACATTATATGAATTTTGCCTGAATTAAAAAAAAAGGTGATATACTATACAGAGATTTAGATCCTTATGCTGACAAAGTTATAGCACACCTTTCCTCTTTTTTCTTTATATCCTACAAAAAAAGTACAGAGAAAAGAGAATAAGAATGCATTGTGCCTAATTTTAATATACTGCCCATTTTCATGTATTAACTAAATCTACCAAAAAATCCAAAAATATCATTACTTCCGTCCTCCTAGTGAAAATGAAAACTGGAATCAAAGGCATTTTTAGGGTAGCTAATTAAATTTTTTGGTTCTCTCTTTTTCCTAACTATGAAAAAGATACATAGTTTCAAATCCAATTCCCTCATCTCACTATATTTCCAGAGGGCTTTTATTGTTTTTGTTTATGAATCCACACCTCCAGTTTTGAAACCCTGAGGTCTTTTCAAACTAAAGTTTTCTGAATCCCAAGATGCTTTAACTTTTTTTCAAAAATAAATACATAAAATAAACATAATTTGGCCCTGAATCTGAATCACATAAAAACACTCAGAATCATCAAAACTCAAATAATGATCATAGTTGAAAGCTGGTAAGAATGATTACAAAAGAATGGGTCTAAATTTCCAAAAGTACAGCACTGATAGTCAATGCATTTATTATGTCCTGAGTTCCAAAATAATGTTGAATTCTCTGCTTACTATAATGTGTGATTCCTTCAATGCTTCAGTAAGACTGCAGCCCATGAAAGATAGCCTCAATCTACTGAATCTGTAAAGGTCACCAGAATCTATTAAAAAAGAACTTTGGCTCAAAATCCTAAACACAAAATCAAATAGTGTACTATCAGAAGATGGTGGTTCACATGAAAAGTGAAAGTGAAAGTTGCTTAGTCCTGTCTGACTCTTTACGACCCCATGTAGTCCCTGGAATTCTCCAGGCCAGAATACTGGAGTGGGTAGCCTTTCCCTTCTCCAGGGGAGTCTTCCCAACCCAGGGATCGAACCCAGGTGTCCCACATTGTGGGTGGATTCTTTACCAGCTGAGCCACAAGGGAGGCCCCGCAAAGCTGAAGGTAATACAGTGGTGCTCAAAGAACCATGTGCTGTGAGGTCTATCACAAAGCACCCTAGCCTAATCTGAATGACTAAGGGTCTTCCCTGGGGAAGTTAATGTTTGAGGAGAGAACTGAAGGACAAAGTGAAGTTGTTGAGCAAAGAACAGTAGAAGAGACTTCCTATCCAAAAAAATATATCCCCTGTATATAGGCAATGACCATGAAAATCAATATCACTGAAAATAAAGAAAAAAGGCCATGTGGCTGAAGCTCACCTAGAAAGAGCAATCTCATCCCTTTTTCTAGATAAATAAGCAAGGGCTATTTTATGCGTATCTTGTTTAAGGATTTGGAATTTTACTCTAAAATTATTAGAGATACACTTGAAGCTTTTAAATGAGAGAGAGACCTATTTAGATTTGTACTGTTGGGATATCTCTGACATTGTATGGAGAACACGAGGGTAAATGCAAAGAAACTAGTTGAACAGGACAGAAGTAATAATAACCAATGAGGTGGTCAACAGCCTGGAGAGAGATAATCAGATTTCAGAGTTGCTCAGGAAGCAAAATTAAGAAGTCACATGTAATTGAATTATGGCTGAGATGTTTTTTAAAAACTTTTGGTTAGCAGCTTCTTGTAATGGCAGATGCTACCAGATGACTCCCCTGCAGAAGACAATTATAAAACCTGGACATAATAAAAAATAATGGCTTGCTTGAGGCACTGGAGATCTAATAGAAGAAAGCACATTGGAGGCAGTGCTCTTTTTGGGCACAGGAGGAGTGGAGCTGGACAAAGTTCTGTTCTCACAGCTTTCAGTCTTGGACTAAGGGCAGTTGCTATGGCTCATATGCACTTTTTTCTGACAAGGGGAACTATAGCTATGGAGATATTGATGAATTGAAGGATCTTGGAAAGACAGAAGAGGGGATCTTCAAATTCTTTCTACCCATGTCTCTGGTTGATCCCTGAACACATTTATGGCCAGACTAGAACAGCTTAACCAAAGACAAAAAATCTGGAAATGACAGAAGCAAGTTAATTTGAAAGTTTTAGTTTAGTTTAGTTCAGTCGCTCAGTCATGTTCGACTCTTTGCGACCCCATGGATTGCAGCATGCCAGGCCTCCCTGTCCATCACCAACTCCCTGAGTTCACTCAGACTCACGTCCATCGAGTCAGTGATACCATCCAGCCATCTCATCCTCTGTCGTCCCCTTCTCCTCCTGCCCCCAATCCCTCCCAGCATCAGAGTCTTTTCCAATGAGTCAACTCTTCGCATGAGGTGGCCAAAGTACTGGAGTTTCAGCCTTAGCATCATTCCTTCCAAAGAAATCCCAGGGCTGATCTCCTTCAGAATGGACTGGTTGGACCCTGGAAATTATCTAATATGAATCAGAGAGAAAAATAAAAATAAGAAAATAAGAGAAAGAAAAATAAAATTAAATAGAGGTCTGAAGACCTGTTGTAACAAATGGTTCAACATATTGGATAATTGAAATCCCAAAAGGGAAAGGAATAAAAAATTATGGCAGTAAAAATATTTAATAAATAAGGGCCTCAAATTCCCTATATTTGATTGAAAAAATCTGCAGATACAAGATGCTTAATAAACACAAAGCAGGATAAACATGAAGAAGCTCATACTGGCAAATGATTATAAGCCACAATCAGCCTACTATAAAGTAAAGATGAAAAGCACATCTTGAAAGCAGCAAGGGAAGAATGACACATTACCTACAGGAGAAGATTGATTAAATTAATATCTAATTTCCTACCAGAAACGATGGAGGCCAGAGGAGAGTGAGACAACATATTTAAAGTGCTGAAAGAAATAGAAAAACCAAGCCAGAGTCTATAGATTTTTTAATCCTAAATTAGAAAATTCAGAAAAAAATAATCTTCAAGAATAAAGACCAATTCAACCTGAGGAAAGCTAAGAGAAATCTTACCATAAATGTCTTTAAGGAAAATATCCAAACTTAAAAAAAAAAATGATATCAGATGTAAGTTCAGATCCTGAGATAACACTTAAGCTCAATGTAAATGGTATGTATCTGAATAAATTCAGAAACCTATTTTATTCTTCATTTTATCTCCATTTTTATTTTTTATTATTCTCCATTTTTATTTTTTCTCCATTATTATTATTTATTTTTTTTTTAATTCTTTAATTTTGTGTAAGTTATATGACTGTTGAAAGCAAAATTAATGGGATGGCTTGTGGGATTTATAACACATATAGATAAATATATGTAACAACAAGAACTTAAAGGGTTAGGTGTACCAGTTCAGTCGCTCAGTCGTGTCCAACTCTTTGCGACCCCATGAACTGCAGCACACTAGGCCTCCCTGTCCATCACCAACTCCTACAGTTTACATAAACTCATGTCCATTGAGTCGATGATACCATCCAACCATCTCATCCTCTGTCGTCCCCTTCTCCTCCTGCCCTCAATCTTTCCCAGCATCAGGGTATTTTCAAATGAGTCAGCTTTTCGCATCAGGTAGCCAAAATATTGGAGTTTCAGCTTCAACATCAGTCCTTCCAATGAACACCCAGGACTGATCTCCTTTAGGATGGACTAGTTGGATCTTTCTGAAGTCCAAGGGGCTCTCAAGAGTCTTCTCCAACACCACAGTTCAAAAGCATCAATTCTTCGGTGCTCAGCTTTCTTCACAGTCCAACTCTCACATCCATACATGACCACTGGAAAAACCATAGCCTTGACTAGACGGACCTTTGTTGGCAAAGTAGTGTCTCTGCTTTTGAATATGCTATCTAGGTTGGTCATAACTTTCCTTGCAAGGAGTAAGTGTCTTTTAATTTCATGGCTGCAGTCACCAACTGCAGTGATTTTGGAGCCTAAAAAAATAAAGTCTGACACTGTTTCCACTGTTTCCCCATCTATTTCCCATGAAGTGATGGGACCAGATGCCATGATCTTAGTTTTCACATGTTGAGCTTTAAGCCAACTTTTTCACTCTCCTCTTTGACTTTCATCAAGAGGCTCTTTAGTTCTTCTTCACTTTCTGCCATAAGGGTGGTGTTATCTGCATATCTGAGGTTATTGATATTTCTCCCACAATCTTGATTCCAGCTTGTGCTTCTTCCAGCCCAGCGTTTCTCATTATATACTCTGCATATAAGTTAAACAAGCAGGGTGATGATATACAGCCTTGATGTACTCCTTTTCCTATTTGGAACCAGTCTGTTGTTCCATGTCCAGCTCTAACTATTGCTTCCTGACCTGCATACAGGTTTCTCAAGAGGCAGGTCAGGTGGTCTGGTATTCCCAGTCCCTTCAGAATTTTCCAAAGTTCATTGTTATCCACACAATCAAAGGCTTTGGCATAGACAATAAAGCAGAAATAGATGCTTTTCTGGAACTCTCTTGCTTTTCCATGATCCAGCAGATGCTAGCAATTTGATCTCTGGTTCCTCTGCCTTTCCTAAAACCAGCTTGAACATCTGGAAGTTCATGGTTCACATATTGCTGAAGCCTGGCTTGGAAAATTTTGAGCATTACTTTACTAGCGTGTGAGACGAGTGCAACTGTGCAGTAGTTTGAGCATTCTTTGGCATTGCCTTTCTTTGGGATTGGAATGAAAACTGACCTTTTCCAGTCCTGTGGCCACTGCTGAGTTTTCCAAATTTGCTGGCATATTGAGTGCAGCACTTTCACAGCATCATCTTTCAGGATTTGAAATAGCTCACCTGGAATTCCACCACCTCCACTAGCTTTGTTCATAGTGATGCTTCCTAAGGCCCACTTGACTTTGCATTCCAGGATGTCCGGCTCTAGGTGAATGATCACACCATCATGATTATCTAGGTTGTGAAGATCTTTTTTGTACAGTTCTTCTGTGTATTCTTGCCATCTCTTCTTAATATCTTCTGCTTCTGTTAGGTCCATACCATTTCTGTCCTTTATTGAGCCCCTCTTTGCATGAAATGTTCCCTTGGTATCTCTAATTTTCTTGAAGAGATCTCTAATCTTCCCCATGCTCTTGTTTTCCTCTATCTTTGCATTGATCACTGAGGAAGGCTTTCTTATCTCTCCTTGCTATTCTTTGAAACTCTACATTTAAATGGGTATATCTTTCCTTTCTCCGTTGCTTTCTGCTTCTCTTCTTTTCTCAGTTATTTGTGAGGCCTCCTCAGACAGCCATTTTGCTTTTTTGCATTTCTTTTCCATGGGGATAGTCTTGATCCCTGTCTCCTGTACAGTGTCAAGAGCCTCTGTCCATAGTTTATCAGGCACTCTGTCTATCAGATGTAGTCCCTTGAATCTATTTGTCACTTCCACTGTATAATTTTAAGGGATTTGATTTAGATCATACCTGAATGGTTTAGTGGTTTTCCCTACTTTCTTCAATTTAAGTCTGAATTTGGCCATAAGGAGTTCATGATCTGAGCCACAGTCAGCTCCCAGTCTTGTTTTTGCTGACTGTATAGAGCTTCTCCATCTTTGCCTGCAAAGAATATAGTCAGTCTGATTTCAGTGTTGGCCATCTGGTGATGTTTATGTGTAGAATTGTCTCTTGAATTGTTGAAAGAGGGTGTTTTTTATGACCAGTGCGTTCTCTTGGAAAAACTCTATGAGCCTTTGCCCTTCTTCATTCTGTACTCTAAGGCCAAATTTGACTGTTACTCCAGGTGTTTCTTAACTTCCTACTTTTGCATTCCAGTAGTCTCCTATAATGAAAAGGACATCTTTTTTTGGTATTAGTTCTAAAAGGTCTTTTAGGTCTTCATAGAACTGTTCAACTTCAGCTTCTTCAGCATTACTGTTTGGGGCATAGACTTGGATTACCATGATATTGAATGGTTTGCCTTGGAAACAAACAGAGATCATTCTGTCATTTTTGAGATTGCATCCAAGTCCTGCATTTCAGACTCTGTTGTTGACCATGATGGCTACTCCATTTCTTCTGAGGTATTCCTGCCCACAGTAGTAGATATAATGGTCATCTGAGTTAAATTCACCCATTCCAGTCCATTTTAGTTCGCTGATTCCTAGAATGTTGAAGTTCACTCTTGCCATCTCCTGTTTGACCACTTCCAATTTGCCTTGATTCATGGACTTAACATTCCAGGTTCCTATGCAGCATTTCTCTTTACAGCATCGGACTTTGCTTCTATCACCAGTCCCATCCACAGCTGGGTGTTGTTTTTGCTTTGGCTCCATCCCTTCATTCTTTCTCGAGTTATTTCTCCACTAATCTCCAGTAGCAATCAGTGTCCTATCCTTTTGCCTTTTCATACTGTTCATGGGGTTAGCAATGCATTTTATTGCAGAGTTCTTACCTTTTGTGTGAAGAGGCATTACATTATCTCTAAGTGACCATAAAAAATAAGTCCCTTAAAACAACTTCAAAAACATGCAGTGAAGTATAAAAAACGTGTTCAGAGAGGCTGCAGGATGCTGAAGAATTCTTTAGGAAATTTTAGGACTGAAGTAACACATGAGAATGGGATTAGACGACCTCTAAAATACCTCTAATGGTCTACTGTAGCATCACTGAGGTGTACAATTAAATCGCCTTTCAAGAAAATACTTGGCTTTGCGTTGCAAGGAGTGAAATAAGCCAACAACTTCTATCTATGAACATCTTCAGAACCTGCTTCAGCTTTCAAACTGAAGTCGTGCTCTTCCTGGACAGATGTAGCCAAAGACTGAGCATGGTATGGTCCTGAACATTTCTGTCCAATATAGGACTCATCTAATGGAACATGTTTTTCCAGAGATACTCCATTGGGTTGACTAAGACTTTTGTTATATCTAACACCATGCCTGTAAACCTTCTGTCTTCAACACTGTTTTCTCTCCTTTTATGTAATAAGCCTCTTGTAATCCTAATTACATCTCAGCATCTACTCTCTGAGGACCTAATTAATACAGCTCCCATTTCAAAGCTGGGGCCATGCCTACCTTCTTTCATAGCTTTCCAGAAAACTTTGAATTTTCTGAAGCAGGGTGATGACAGAGAATAAAGCATTACTTTTGCATGAAGATTATGAGGAAAAATATTTTGCCATGTTCTCATACCCATCTCCTCCCCCAAGAAATTCAACCGTGGTGTAGAGACATAGAATATCTACATGCTGTAAGTGCCGATGTAAAGATCACATTTTTTATCCTGGCTTTCCCTGCTCCATAGAGAGGTAACATCAGTATTCAAACAAATATAATAAACATTCGCAACAAATATTTGCTGAAATAGATAAAGGGGCACTTGGAATAAATTTAAGCTATTTATACTTACTGTTGCAACACCTCATTCAAGGTAGAGAGGAGAATTCTATGGTATTTTTTTAATTCTTGGACTAAAGGAAGTATGCAGCTATTATGCAAGAGTAAGAGTAATATGAATGAAATTGTAAGAATGAAGCAAAGCTCTTAGATGTTACTGGTCTAGAGATAACACTGGACTCAAGAAGTGGCTTTTCCCCCCTATTTTAATAAAAGAGAAGGTTAACTTTGAGACTAGAAACAGATAAGTAGCAATTTTGCATCCATTCAAAAGAATAATCTTGATCTCCAAAAAGTGTTAATGATCCATTTAACACTTTCTTGATTAGAAGGTTGAAAGTTAGAGGAGGATAGGAAGTTGCTTCATATAAAACAAAGAGCCCAGGCCTGGACTTGTAACCTGACTGTGGTCATGGGCTCTGAACTTGATGTTTTCATCTGTAAAATGGACAGAACAGCACCTAAGTGGGATAATTATGCACATAAAATAAAAGGTAAAAAAAACTATCACAATTTCTAGCTTCCAAAAGACTCTCAGATGATTACATTATCAATTATATGATAATGATATATAATTATATTAACAAAATGATTATCTGTAGCCCCTCTGCTATTCCTAACCAGGACATCAGAGATGAACAAGAAAGCAGGAGTGATTTGTAGTACCTAAAGGAGATCAGTCCTGGGTGTTCTTTGGAAGGAATGATGCTAAAGCTGAAACTTCAGTACTTTGGCCACCTCATGCGAAGAGTTGACTCATTGGAAAAGACTCTGATGCTGTGAAGGATTGGGGGCAGGCGAAGAAGGGGATGACAGAGGATGAGATGGCTGGATGGCATCACTGACTTGATGGACGTGAGTTTGTGTGAACTCCAGGAGTTGGTGATGGACAGGGAAGCCTGGTGTGCTGCAATTCATGGAGTTGCAAAGAGTCAAACATGACTGAGTGACTGAACTGAACTGAACTGAACTGAACCAAACTGATTTGGACTGAATGGCCTGAAGCTGTAATGGCAGCAGATAGTGATTTTCCTATAAGGAGAAAGGACCTTGAAGGTGGTATTTCATCTTTAAAGCAAAGGCAAAGAAAGAATAAGTAAAAATGAGCAAGAGCACAGGAATGCTGGAATAAAACAGATTTTGCTTAGAAATCTGAAAATCACTCAGAGTCTGGAATAACCACATATTCTTTGAAGTTTTCAGGGACTGTCCATTGATTGATCCATCCATCCTTTTTTGTTCAATACTTATTTTTAAGTCTAAATGAACAGCTTAGTTGTAGAACTTGGATGAGAAAACCTGAAAAGTGCCAATTTCCCTTGAGTAGCTCAAGTCTTATGATATACGGTGACCAGGAGCCCAGAACACCAGGCAGTTAAGAATATAGATGCCAGTGTCAGATGAAGCGGGCTCGAGTTCTGGCTCCAGCACCATGACGTTGGTCAAGTTGTTTAACCTCTCTGTACCTCATTTTCCTCATAATAACAGTACCTAATTCAGAGCAGAGAGGATTAAATGGGGTATTCTTCTGAAGTGCTTAGATCCTAATTCCACAGTTAGTGCTAATTGTTATCTGCTATTGTTATTATCTCATTGACTGTTACCCCCATTAAAGTAACTACTGCCTTGCCAGAGAAGAAAAATGCTAAGTGCATAAGAATTGTTATTGAAAACACTGCCATAGTTTCCCTTCCACCCACAATAACTTTGATCTTGCTTCCTTGGTGGTGTTCAGAGACAAAGTGAAAGAGTAAAAGACAAAAAGCAGAACAAGAGGAAAGAAGAGAAATAATAAATTAACCTTTTATCAAGAGCACATTTGCTGCTGAACCAGAGTAAGGGTGTATGTACATTATTAGCTTTTCTTTAATCCTTGCAATTGTATGTGTTCAATTAAAATATCTACTTTCTAATTAGGAAATAAAGCCTCAGAAAATGTCATGAAAACACCCAAGGCCACACAATGGTGTGCAGAGTGGTTTTTTACCACCCTATGGCTTGTCATCAAAGCTTAAGGGAAAAAGGACAAAACAGAACACATTGTATAACACTTTAGAAAGAGCTTCCCATGTTTAACTTTATTTCAACTTCACA
Organism: Bos indicus x Bos taurus; assembly: GCF_003369695.1. Classification (NCBI taxonomy): domain Eukaryota; kingdom Metazoa; phylum Chordata; class Mammalia; order Artiodactyla; family Bovidae; genus Bos; species Bos indicus x Bos taurus. The sequence goes on from NC_040082.1 coordinate 37,814,063, forward strand.
GAATTTTTATGAGATAAGATAATGTGGCAGGTTGGATTTGACAGATGAGGGACATGGAGTCTCAGAAAGGTTATGTGACACGCCCAAGGTCACACAACAAAGTAGAGAACATGGACCCACAAGGCAGACATTGGGTGTCCCACCTCCCTTCTTTCCCTTGTTCCATTCTCAAGCGAATTCTGGAATGATGTCTGCTGCTATAGCAAAGAAGAAGAGTATATTCATATTATCAGAAAAGGTACTTGACTATTTCTCTTCCATTGCTGCTGCTGCAGAGTCACTTCAGTCGTGTCCGACTCTGTGCGACCCCATAGACAGCAGCCCACCAGGCTCCCCCGTCCCTGGGATTCTCCAGGCAAGAACACTGGAGTGGGTTGCCATTTCTTTCTCCAATGCATGAAAGTGAAAAGTGAAAGTGAAGTCGCTCTGTCGTGCCCAACTCTTAGCAACCCCATGGACTGCAGCCTTCCAGGCTCCGCCTGGGATTTTCCAGGCAAGAGTACTAGAGTGGGGTGCCATTGCCTTCTCCTTCTCTTCCATTAGGCAACTTCAATTATCATAAGAAATTATAAGCTCCATGAGGGCGAGAAAAAAAGTATGTCTTTTACACAACTGAGTGTAACCCCAATAATTACCACAATGTTGGCATGGAGTGAGCAGTTGATACAGATTTATTGAATAAATAAAAGAATTAATTAGATGCAGAGAAAGTACGAAGCCCTCAATACCTTATAAGAATGAATTTATAGCCTTGGCAGAGGAAGACTCATCTATGAGAATTGCTAATTATCCTTAAGTTCTGGCTACGTGTATTAATGTTTCATGTATAAGTTTCAGGTATATTTCACTTTCTTTGTATGTCCAATGGACAATGGGCTTCCCTGGTGGCTCAATTGGTAAAGAATCCACCTGCAGGGCAGGAGATCTGGGTTCAATCTCTGGGTCAGGAAGAACCCCTGGAGAAGGGAATGGCAACCCACTCCAGTATTCTTGCCTGAAGAATCCCATGGGCAGAGGAACCTGGTGGACTACAGTCCATGGGGTCGCAAGCATTGGACACGACTTAACGACTAAACCACTTACCACCATGGACAGTATTTTTCACCACTAGAATTGTAAATCTTTAGATCTGCAGTAGCCCCTTAACTTCTCCCATTTCTTTGCAGGAAGAAGTAAAGCATCTCCTGAAGCATGTGACCCTTTGGCCTTCTGAGTAACCCCAGTCCTGAAGGATGTGGCCTGCAGCCCAGGTGCCACAGTTTCCAAGTCCTGTGGACGTCTTTGTCCACCTGCCAGGTAAGATGACTGTAAAAGTGGATTTGCTTTTCAGAGTTTAATTACACAAAGAGTTAAGTTATTATTCTTCTTCAACAGTCAGCTTAAAATCAAATGAGTGTGACTCCTAAGGCTAGAATAACAGCATGACATAACCAATAAAACTGAATAAATAGTGGGAAAATGCATTTTTCTTATCAGAAGAAGAATGTTTGAAAGAGTGCAAACCCACAGCAGACTTGTTCCGTTAGCTTGCCAGATGGGGACCCGAGGTCCCCGGGGTAGAGGCTGAGCCGTGGGGTGCCCCTCACACTAATGAGGTTTGCCCTAGAATCCGAGGAGACAGATGGATCTGCAGGTTGGAAGCCCTCAGCAATCTCCCTGGGAGTTGGCGCCATTTCATTGGGCCAATTCCCACCTCTGGCCAACCCCCTTTCTCTGCCCTCCCTGCCTCTTCCACCTCCTCTCCTACTTGTTTTGGTAGCTTGTGTAATACTCTATGCCCCAGTAAACATTCTCCCCTGCACACTTCCTTCTGCGTCTTGTTGACTGACTCCTTTTCTGGAATCACATCATTCTCTCTCTCCCTCCTGCCTTTCCCCCACCCTTGTGTCCCACTATTTTGGTCTATGACAGCTCCATCTTAATCCCTTCTGACCCCATTAAATTTCTGTTTATTCACAAGTGTTCCAGAAAGAGGTCATGCATGAAGTAATGGAAAGGAAAGGAAGATACTATTCAAAATTCTCATTTATATGTCTGATATTCAATTTAAGGACTTTTTCAATCTTAGTTGACTTACAATCTTCTGTTAATTTCTACTGTGTAGCAAAATGATTCAGTTATACATATATATATATATGCATTTTTATTTTTAAAATATTTCCTTATTTTTATTTATTTGGCTGCTCCATATCTTAATTGAGCATGCAGGATCTTCGATATTTATCACAGCATTTGGGAGCTTTACTTCAGAGTCTTTAGTTGCAGCATGTAACCTCTTAGTTGAGGCATGTGGGATCTAGTTCCCTAACTGGGGATTGAATGAGGCCCCCTGCTTTGGGAACATGGACCTCCCACTGGACCACCAGGGAAGTCCCTGTACAGTCCTTTTAAATCCCCTTTCCCTTATGGTTTATTACAGGATATTCAATATAATTCCCTGTGTTATACAGTAAGCTCTCATTTATATTAAGGTTTTTTCTGTTGGGGAAAAAAAATGGGAGAAAATGCATTGGTCATTTGAGGATAGTAGGGGTCTTCATGCCCACCACTAGCCTTTAAAATTTCAGATCTCAACTGATGTGGATGATCTAATCTCACACAGTGAGAAATGAGATTTTCATGACTCATGGCAGACTCACCAAGGAGAGGATAGTTCCCAGTCACCACACTTCATGCCCAAAGCATGTGATACCCTTGCTTCAGAACTCTGTAATTGCCTTTGTATGTGGAAATGCCTGGAATACAACTAATTCCATTAGTGCAATGTGAACATCATAGCCATGTAGGGACTATTTCATCTCCCTCCAAACTCCACCAGTAGCAGCCCAAGTGCTCTTGCCAAAATAAAGTATACCTTTTAAAAATACGTATAAATACATATGGAATGTATATATACATTTTTTTTTCAGTAGAATAGTATTTAGTCTTAAAGGAAAAGAAAATTCTGTCACATGCTGTATCATGGATAAACCTTGACAATATTATGCTAAATGAGATAAACTAGTCATAAAAAAAGACAAATACTGTAGGATTCCTCTTTTATATGAGGTATCTAAACAGTCAAAATTATAAAAACAGAAAGTAGAATGATGGTTGACAGGGACAGGAGAAAACAGAAGGTTGACATCAGATGTATATGGTTTCAATTTTGCAAGATGAAAATAATTCTGCAGATTTCACAACAGTGTGAATAAATATGAATGTGCACTTTTAACCATAATTTATAATGTTAAAAAAAAAAGCAAATAGGATTGCAAAACTTCAAACAGAAAAAGAAAACAGGAGAAGAATAAACTCAGAATTTAGGGTAATGGTTACCTTGAATTGGGAAGGACGGGGTATGGGACAGGGGTTAGAGGAAAGAGATAAAGACTATTGTCAAAGCCTCCTAACTTTCATATGGGTAGTGGAAATAATTTGGGAATTATTCCAAATCATTGGAAGTAACTAAATAATCAATAAAAGAGGACCATACATGGATCAATGAGGGAAGTAGGGTAATGAACCAAAAATTACTGAGACCAATTTTGTACCAAAAAAAAAAAAAAGAATAAAATTTAGTTACATCAGTTTCCAGTGTAAAACACTTTATAACTTTTATTTCTTAAAGAAAAAATTCTTAAAACAGCTTTTAAGGCCCGTATAATATCTCCCAGCATCTTTCTCCCTCATTTGGCTCATTATGTACCCTTTTCTCCTAAACGCTATTCAGGCTAAACATGTTTCAGTTCTCAATGTGCTCTGTGTCATCTTGCCTCCAGGATTTCCAATGTGCCACGCCATCACCTAGAGCACTGTTCCCCTTGCTCATTTTCTGGCTCACTTCCACTTCTTGATATCTTGGTAGAATATTCATTCTGTCCTCAGGGAGGCCTTCTTTGAAGTTACTCTCCTACATCCCCATCAGATACCGACTGCAGTGATTGCCATTGCCTGTAGACTAACTCTCCTCTCTTCCCTCTTGGCAGCAAGGACGTGCCTGTCTTATTTACCAGATTTATCTTTAGCCCCTTGCACAATATTGGTAACTTTACAAATATTAAACCATGCACAAAAAAAATCAGTGGGCCTTAGAGTAAAATCCTAATCACCTTCCTCATAAAGACCTTCACTTTACTGAATGACCCTGGGCATGATGAATATCCAGAAACAGCAAATCTACTAGTTTTTTTTATTGTTCCTCTAATGCAACAGGCATATTCCCACCATCAAGTCTATTCCACCTGTTCCCTCTGCCTGAAGTGCTTGCCTTTCTCCCCACCCCCACCACTAGTTTTCTGTTTAGCTAACCACTCACTTGAATCAAGCTTTTGCTCAAGTATCACCTTTAATGAGGTTTTATATGTTTTTAATTTAATACTGAACTTCTCTCTGCAAGTGGCCCTTCAAATCATCCCCTATCTTATCTTGCTTGAGTACTTACCTTCTACAATACCATATGATTTCATTATGTTTAGTATATATTGTCACTTTCTGTTTTTCTCTAACTTACTTCACTTAGTATGATACCTCTAAGTTCATCTATGTTGCTGCAAATGGCACTATTTCATTCTTTTTATGGCTGAGTAGTATTCTATTGTGTATATATACATATACATATGTGTGTGTGTGTGTGTGTGTATATCTATATCTATATCTCACATCTTCCTCATTCATCCCTCTGTTGATGGACATTTAGGTTGTATCCATGTCTTGGCTATTGGAAAGAGTGCTGCTATGAATATTGGGATGCATGCGTGTTTTAGAAGTGTGGTTTTCTCCAGATATAAGCCCAGGAGTGGGATTGCTGAATCATATGGCATTTTTCTTTCCTATTAAGGCTATATATTAATAGTATTTATTTTTATGTGTATACCACTTTCTGTTTATCCTTTTACCCACTGATGAACATTTAGGTTGTTTTCGTATCTTGCTATTATGAATAAAAGGCATAGATTTTTGTCTGTTTAGTTCACTGATGAGTCAGAAGTATCTAAAACAGGGCCTGTTACATAGTAGATGCTCAATAAAAGTTTATTAGCTAAATGAAGTATAGGGAGCAAAACAGAAGCTATTTGATATTCCTAGAACTTTCTAGATGACTTTTTCATTCTTTAGACACTACAGTCTATCACTGTCTTGTCTTTGAGGCATCCCTATGGCGTTTTCTTTAAAAATAACTGAAGACCATGAGTAAATAGGGTAGTCAAGGAACCATGGGGCCTGAATATCCAGACATTTCTTACCCACAGATCTATTCTAGCATCTGGGTCTTTGGAGTGTGTCTTGTCCCTCTAAAATTATTGGTAAAATGTCATTGCCCTAGCTAGGGTGAATATATATATTCTGAGATGTATAAGGAAATAATTAGAGGAGTCCTTGGCTTCCAAAAAGGAAAATACCTAGTGCAGATATGTTCTAAGAGGAGGAAAAAAGGGTTGGGTGTGTACAAAGGGTGTATAATAGCATGGTACTCTCTCCACCTTAGGAAAGACTATGTGAATTTCATTGATTCCTCCAAACACCTCCAACCCCACAATGGTTACAGACTGGTACTCTACTATTTCCCTTGGAAAATCAGAAAATAATTTTTTCTACCTAGTGAGGACACTCTTGTTGGCCTACCAACAAGGTAGAGACCTATCTCTAAGTCAGACCTCACCCCAACATGCCATTTTTCCCTTTAAAAAGAAAATCCCCCAAATATTTTGATGGTTCCAAGATCTCGGTGCCAGATTTGACAGTGATTACAAAAGTTTGCATGACTTAACTTACTTAATTTCATCATGGAGTTTATGGCTATGGAATTCTGGAATCAAATTAAGGTTTTCATCTGTCAATTATAAAGAAACGAGATTGATAGAACAAAGTCTGGCAGCCTGATTGAAAGGGCCTGGTGATGGCTCTTCCTAAATCTTCATTTATAGATAAACTCCAGACCCTTGACATTTGGAAGAGTAGGTTCACAGATATTAAAAAAATCCCCAATTTGCACATATTTCCATAGCATATAAATTCTTTGAAAAAAGAAGTAAAGTTTGAAAAATGTGAGTGTTCTCTTCACATTCTTACTTCAATATATCAGAAAATATTGCTCCTGGATTCACAGTTCCCTGGAGGATCATATGTTTCTTATGCTCAACCTCTAGAGAGACATTCCATGAGAGTTACTGCATATTCTTGGCTGAAGAACAACTCACTCTTAAAATGCCTCCCTGATACACACCATCCTTATAGTACACAGAAGTGGGTGCTTCCATAAAAGTTAATACATCGTGGGACTTTGGGATTTCTTCAAATTAATCAAAACCTTGATCATTAAGTTTATAAAGGTCAAGGGTTTATGACACAGCACGATGCAATAAATAAAGTATTTAAACACAAAGGCTTTGGACTTATTTGGATGTTCAATCTCAGCTCAACCACTTAATAATTATGATATTGGGGAAGTCCCCACCTGGTTCTTCATTTATAAAATACAAAAATAACTGATGCCTCTCTGGGCTCTAAACAGATCCAGGAAGAACAGAAGTGGAACACTCAGCCTGTAAGTGGAGAGTCAAGCACATAATACAAATGTGGTAGTGAATCAGCTCTATCCTACCACATTTGTCTCCTGCGCCACCCCCCGCCCCCTCCTCCGCCACTCCGGTTCATTCTCCACTTAGCAGCAAGAGTGATCTTTCCAAAGCTTAATTCAGATTCTGTTACATGATGATATAAAAGCCTTCCAATGACCTTCCACTGTGGTCAGAAGAAAATCCAATGAAGGGGTGAATCCTGGACCTCTTCTAAAGCCATACCCTGCCTCAGTCATTTTGCTCCAGCTACACAGAGCTTCCTTCTGTTTCTCAAATTCACAGGCCTCATTTCCATATGAAGGCCTTTGTACTAACTGCTTTCTTCTTCCTGGAAAATGCCCATTTCTGCATCATTGCTTGGCTAACTCTTCTTTATCTGAGTTTGCATGTCACCACCTTAGAGAAGCCTTCTGTAACTACTCAATACTCCCTTCACCCTGCATACCATTATTTGATTTACTAACTCAGTAGTTCTCATCATGATACATAATTATCTTGCTAATTTGTTTTCTTATCTGTTATCCTTCTTTCCCAACTAATATATAACTGAGCTCACTTTCTGCTAGGTTCTCTGAATTCCCACTTTCTTGACATAGAGTATGCATTCAGTAAATGCTGGTTGACTGGATGAATGGATGAGGATAATATCATTTAGTTGTATTGTATGTGGTGACAGTATGGTAGGAAAATTATATACAAATTTACGTGAGAAAATATTTTAAAAGATTAATGTAGTCTCCTAAGGCTGCTCAGAAACAATGGGACATGAGCTGACCATGAAAGGATAAGTGAAATTCAGATAGAGGGAGGAACTTTTAGAAAGTTGTTTCACCTCCAAGTATCTGAGACTTTATTCTTGTCCTTTGGGGGCGGAGACAAGCCTGCCCCTCATTTATGGGGATGTTCTGGAGCCAGAGATAATGCATAAAAGCTGCTGAGTGCTAATTAGTTCTATCTGTCAGGGCACAGGAAGCCAGCAGGTCTGAGTGGCTGATTGCAAGGTCTGTAGCTGAAAATACTTCTTGCCAAATGCCTGGAGGGGCTGATAAGGGAAAAGACTATATTCTGTAAATTAACATATTCTAAGCAGGTCACAAGGCCTTAGTTATAGAAAACAGTGGTGAGGATGGAAAGAAAGGCGAAACCACCCCTTTTTTAATGAAGCTGTGAGTTCTTTGACAAGGATCCTTGCCTTGGAGTCAGAAGTGGTGGCAGCTGAGTTTAAATTCTAGGAGTAACTACTGGCAAAATTAGGAAAGAAATGTACTTTCTTCATTGTGCTCACTTCCTAAGAAGAACTAATTCTCTTCTAACATCCTCAAAGAATCAGTTCTCCTCATTTTGCCCTTTCCTATTTGAGCCATGATTTTCACACTTACTCTTCTTCCTTTTAGAAGCAGAGTGTTTTCAATTCTGCTACCCTAGCTGACATACCTTTTCTGGATGATTTTGCAAGCTCCAGGTTTCCTTGGACTTCATGGTCTAGGAGAAAGAGCAGTGGACATGCGAAAAGCTAGAATTCTGGTTCTGGTTTCTGTTGTGTAGGTGTATTAATCATAACTTCTTAGGTTGAAAGTTACAAAAACAGAGATCAAAACTTAAGAAAGAAATCATTGGCTTACATAATTGAAGACTTCAGGATTTGCTAGATCCAAGCATTTATCAACAACAGCATCTTCTGTCAACCCCCCTTCTTTCAACCTTTCAACCTAATCCAAACTCTAACCATTTTTATTTAGACTTGTTCTTAAGCTTTTTGCCTGGACTAACTATCCAAAAGGGAAGAAGGATCTCTTCATTTCTCCCTGGTCCATGCATTAAAACTCAAGGAACCAGAGGAAAGCGATCATCTGAGAAGTCAGGCTGGTAGTGTGCTCGAATTTATGTGTTGGCAGGATGGCAGAGTAGAGCAGCTGCTCATGAGCCCATGATTGACATTTCTAAGACCACTGAGAGGGGAAAGGAAATATTCACAAAGGAAAGGCTGCTTACCAGAAAGACAACCACTGTGCCTACTAGTTTTTTCATCTGTAAATTAATCGTGTTCATAAGATTATGGATGTGGATATACTTTGAAAACCAAAAATCTTAGTACAAATGAAAGCTAATATTGTTTCATAAACCTTTTCTCTGTGTCCTGATTCTAGAACCCTTGCTATGCAAGGTGTCAATTGGCTTGTAAAGTTGGTGGAAAGATTAATTGGAACAATGAGTACAAGAACTTTTCACAGAATAATGGGCAGGAAGTCTGCCCAATGTTAGTATTTCTCCCTTATGCCAGGTAATATACAATTTGCCAAAAGTTTTACCTGAAGAGAAGAATCTAACGGTTAGAATCACTCATTATTTCTGCCAAGTAGCAAAGATATGTGGGGATGGGAGAAGAAAATTGCCAGTATTCTTAACATTTCTTTTCTCTGTGTATTTCTTCTGCCTCTCTCACTCCACCTACACAAATGTGGGGGGCATGGGGAGAGGGGTGGGGAGAACAGTGCAGAGTTGAAATCATGCATAAGTAAGAATATATGAATATGCCATTACCATTTGAATTTGTTACCACTTGAAGTGTCTGGTACATGTTAATCTGAATTGTATGGGCAAGGCTGATGATTTTAACACAACAATGGGGACGATAATAGGTGTCAGTTTTATGGCACAAGCATTTGAGTGGAGGCTTTCTTGCTGTGAGCTGCAACCCCGATTCAGAGTGTCTTGCTCTGTTCAGGGCCTCGTCACCATGGAAGAGGACGATTGACTGATGCGCTGGTTCCTGAGATCATGGGCATCTGGTATGGGTCTTTCACCTGCAGGTGACATATTCAGTGAAAAATGGGTTCTTTGTCAGTAGCTTCTAGAATGATATGAATGGCCTCTCAGCCTTCTAAAGTTTCAGTTCGTGGCGGTATTGAGATATGGTCGGTCGAGAGAATGCTAGGCTAAAAACTGAGTGACCTGTGCTGTCCTCTTGACTCTCTTGCTAACATCCTTTGTGACTTTTGCGAAGCCACTTCCCTCTTTTGAACATGACTCCTTGGTGATCTTGAAGGTGATATTTGCCAGCTTTATGTACCCAAGTGCTTGCAGGAATCAGCCCTTAAATAGAACCAAGGCAAATTTATGGGTGCTGTTTCTTCTCATCTAGTTCCCCTGACTTTCATTCTGGGCTGTTTGTCACTATAGTTTCAGAAAAGAACAATCAACCCTGGTTCATGGACCACTTTATTTCAACACATACATTAGCACCAAATACCTTTTCCTTTGAGGGGTCACCCACCACTTTATTGATGTATCAAAACTGCCTGAGTGGGAAAAATTTTGGATATGACCATAAGCCGTGCCATGCTAATTCCACAAGAGGTGATCGATTTAGAGCTAGGAAACAGAGAAAAAGCCCTAAAAATTATCACCATTACTCTCATGAAAATGTAAGCCTCTCTTTCCAGGATTTTTCCCTGACCAATCCTTTTTCCATCCCCTTTAGATCTACATAATGATTCAAGCTTAATTTCTACCTGCAGATGAAACTGACTTGTTGGAATATCACTAATCTTGATTCTGAAGGGTTTGTTTTGTCTTTCTGTCCACATGCATAAAATAACACAGATCTGCTCCCACACTAGACTACAAATTCTGGGAGAGAAGGGATTATAATTCACTTATTCATTGCCAAAACCCCAGCCCCCGACATGCTATATGAAACAGAAAATCAATCAGTGGGTAAGTGAATTAATAAGTGACTGAATGACTCTGAAGGGTGTTCTGATGATGAAATTTATATAGGAAGCATTTCTGGAATTTCATTCATATTTGGTGTGCATTCCCATTGGTTTTTCAAATGCCATCTATTAAGAAATTTTACATTGGTTGCTACTTCATTGTTTTGTACCTCTCTATAGAAACAACTCCTGTTCTACATTTTTCAAAATTCAACTTCTTGGACACCACTGGATTGTTAGCTCCTAACATGCAGGGACATGAACAGACAATTCTCCATATTCAACACAAATTTGAATGTAAAGGAGAGTTTTGAGCTACTTGTGGTAGATAGATGGAGAGGAATTCAATGGAAAGAATATACAACACACAGATCTAGCCTGGTTAGGGAGTAGGACATAGCTGAGAATCATCCACAGCATAATTCAGTAGTAAGAAAGCTACAGAAACAAAAGGAATATAATATCAACGTGTTTTATAAAACATGCTGAGAGTTACATGGTATAATCTTTACCATGTTGCAGTTAAAGAATCTAAAGATCAGAAAAGTTAGGTGATTTATCTGTGATCATCCAAGTAATCTGGGATCCTTTTTCCAAATTCAAAGACAGTCTGGGATGCAGGCTACTGAAGTGAAAGTTAAATGATCATAGGCCAGAAAAGGTCATAAAATGTAAATAAATGGACAGCCATGATGGTCTGAGAATTCTCAGAGAGCTTTGATCACACCCTCTCTCAATCCTGGCTCTTACCCACGGAGGTCAGACTGAAGAAAGTCAGCTCCTGCAAATGTCCCTTCAAGGTCTTGAGTATTCTAGTCACATTTCTTTAGATCATCAGCTCTTTGCATCTGAGACTAATAAATACCTTTGAATGAATGACTGTACTTAATTCTGTTCTCTGAATGCTTTTAAGAAGAATTCTTATGAAACAGAATTGGTCCAGATTGGTACTTCTTAATCTCTAATGGATTAAATTTATCTTTAGAATAAAAAAAAACTCCTGGCAGTAATTGTAATAAAGTAGGTAGGGTAGATGGGTGCCTGGAGTACTTGTTTTTAATAAGATGCCCAGGAAATTCTGTGAAGTGATTCACAGACCGCACTTAGGAAAATACAGAGGACTAGGAGCAAAAGAAAAGGAAGCACCCAAAGAGAATCCACAGCAGCAGCTGTGTATTTCTTAACTGACACACGCTCAGTGTAGGTGCTCAACAAAGACTCATTAGATCAGTAGGTGGCTGGATACATGGATAGATGAGTAAACGGATGGATGGATAAATGGACGGGTGGGTGCATGCATGGATAGAATGAAATAATGGATAGATGTTTGGACATATAGATGGAGGAAATTGCTTTCCTTTTCCTTGTAGGTGGACTAAATACTGACCTCGCCAATGTCACTGTAACAACTTTCCACAGATAAGATGAAATTCATTGTCCATGTGAAACTATTATGCAGTAAGTAGATATTTGCTCTTCCAGACTGATTTGTATTATTGTTGTTACACGTTGAGTAGAACTAATATTACTTATGTTGTTATTTTTGAGGTGGTAATGGGGTAATACAAAATATCAGGGAGTCATTTTGCTTGACCTGAATATTTAGTGCCTGGCTTCTAGGCAATGCATTTTATTTCTATTATTCATAAACCACATAACCACTATACAACTGTTGCCCTTTGTGGATAGGATTACCTAAAAAGAAATTTATTATGTAAGATTGCTAATTATGAAGCTAAAGCATGCCCATTAAAGGCATTTACCTTGTAATTTTGTGATGAGGGACTGTGTGAAACAAAGCATGGAATATGATTATTGTGGCTGAGGATACAAGGATATAAAGCTGCTCATTTATTTTAGAACTGGGAATTAATTTCGCATGATATGTTAACATAAGAAACAGGACTGCTGCAGAGCAAAGCTCTTTCCACCCCCTCATCTGAATCTGAGGTCTTTGTCTAATTTCCTAGCTGCCTTTTCCCACCTCCTTCCTCCTCTCCCCTGTCTTAGACCTCCAAATTCAAATGCTCTGGACTTCTGTTTTTCAGTAGATTCACCTATTCAAAAAAACAGTTTGTTGGACGAGTTCAGTGCATGGTCTCTGGAGAAAGAATGCCTGACTTTATATCCTGATTCTGACATATACTAACTAGCTTTAAACCACTCAGGAATTCAGTTTTCTTATCTGTAAAATAACAGTGCAAAATGATAGTAATTAACTCACAAGAGTGTTAGGAGGATTATTTGAGTTATCTATGCATTAAGTATTTAAATCTTAATAGTACGTTTTCAATAAATGTTATTGCAAATTTTTTATCATGAAGGCAATTAATAACATTATAGAAATTACAAAAAATTTTAAGAACCATACAATCATAATCCTAACATTCTAACCCACATCTGGTATTTTTCATTCTAATGTGCTAACTTTTGAAAGTGGAATTTTGTCTTCTGGATACTCTTCATGGTTTGAAGAAACCACAAATATGACCAAAGAGCTTTTAATACTTTTCTCCTACAGAAGAATTTTCGTACACAAATAACTAAAAAGGCCAAGAATTTACTTCCCATTGTGAAGAGATCTCTATATCTAAATGATATTTATTAAAATTTAAGAATATTGCCAGTGAAGAGCACTTTAGTAAGCAAATAGTTAATCTTTGAGTCTGGGTTTGTTTATCAGATTGATTCAATATACTGTAAAGTTTCATCTGGTCCGTAGGACACTTTAGATAAATTCATTGTATAAGCATCACTGGTTTGAGCCCTGAGGTCAACCAAACCTGAGTTCAAGTCCTGAATCTGGATTCATGATCTTGAGCAAATGACTGTGCTTCTCAGATGCTTCACCTGGAACAATGAGGTTAATAACCCTACATGGTGTTGTCAGAATTGGAGTAATGATAAGAAACAATCCCTGTTCTAGCCATCACAGTGCACAGTGATGAACTAACCCTGACCAAAAGGTGGTGCAAAGAAATGGACTTTCCTGGAGGTAAAAAAGCTGGAGGCAGAGTTATTCTTTAGGGATTCTGGTTTTCTCTCCTTATGCCTTCCAGGCTTACCACAATCAAGTGTTGCAATGATGCTAGACAACAAGGAGTACTATATATTTGTAAATTTGCCTTAAATCAGAAGTGCTAATTGATGGAATCCTAAGTATAAAAGGTCAGTGATGTGGCAAGACTGGAGCTTTCCACTCCAGCAAGATCCCTTAGGCATGGACAGTGTTAAGGTCAACTATGTCTCCATTGGAGACCTTCTGGGTGGTATTCATCTACTTGGGCTCCTATAACAAAGTACCACAGACTAAGAAGCTTAAACAACAGAAATATATGTCTCAGAGATGTGGAAGCTGGTTAGCCCAAGAGCAAGGTATTAGCCAGTTGTTTCTGATGAAAAGCCACTTCCTGGCCTGACCTTTCATAGGTGTGAGGCTGCAGAGTGAGGGGAGGGTGGTAGAAGGGAAGAGGGAGGAGAGAGTAAAGTCTCTGATGTTTCTTCTTTTAAAGACACTAATCCCTCTGGATCAAGGAGCCACCTTTATTACTCCATTTACCTTAATTACGTCCTTCTTAGTACTATCTCCAAATAGTCACATGGCGGCGGGGTTAGGACTTTGACTATGAATTTGGAGAGGACACAATTCAGTCCACAGCAGGGCCAAGAGAAGTAATGTTAAGTTATGTTACATCTGCTCTTCTTACATTATGAGAGTTGTATCAGGGTCAGCTCAATCAGTGTGTGTGTGCAAGTGTGTGTGTGTGTCCTCTTCCTACCAAATTACAAGCCCTGAGACTTGCTGCAGGTGCCCATTATTGGAAATCTCAAAGTATAAGATGCCTCTCACTAAACCAATATCCTGATTACTATAGTTTTCCAGAGGCCTGTTTAACAGAAAAGAAGCAGGAAGTGTGGCTTCCTCCTCCTGAGTAGGGCACATGAGAATTATCTTGGTGCTTAAAATGAAAAAGGGGCTATCGCTTCTCTTTCCATTAGTTTGTTTCAGATTTCCAATCACAATTATCATGATTCCTTGCAAGAGTTTACGAAGTAGTTTTCCTGCTTCTGTCTCCTTGACTTATCTTTTCAAGCTCACTCCTTGCTAATGTATGATACCAGGCTTGGCTTCCTGGAGAGAGGTGATCAAGGAGCACAGGCCCCTTGCTGAGACACACATTAGCACAATTTCTAAATATGCTCTTTAGACTCATTTGATCTATGATATGTGTTATCATTTGATAAATATTGAGCTAGCTGAGGTTCTGTCTATATGTATGAGAAACATCTGTTGTCATGCTCCTTTAAGCAAGACAAAATAGATATTCTGATAATTGCTTCCAAGTATTTTGTTTTTTTTCAAAATAAAGTTGTGATTCAAGAAACTTAAATGAGATAATTATAAAGTGTGCATTGAGAAAGAATTTATTCCTCCTTAAAAGTATTAATTAGGCCCTTCTTAATCTCTATTGCAGATCTTCTGATGAACTTGTTTTTCTTCCAACTGCCTCTTTTGATTATGCATAAATAGGATGTAATTACATATGGAGGGAAGGTTATTATACACAAATATATTCAGAAATTATGAGGATAAAATTCACAATAGGCTTTTGTAGTCCAATCACAACTTAGGGCCAAAATAAGCAATTTGTTCTCTTTGAGTATCTACCTTCTCTATTGCTTTTTTCTTATTAGCACCATGGAGCATGTTAGAAAATAGAAAGAAAATAATTAGTCATTTTGACCTGTAGCTAGAAGGAAATTTGTTTTCTTTACGTATTTCCGTAACAGATGAGTTCACTGTTAGTGATGCTACTGAAAGGGAAAGTGTTAGTTGCTCAATTATGTCCAACTCTTTGTGACCCCATGGACTATATCCTGCCAGACTCCTCTGTCCTTGGGTTACTTCAGGCAAGGATACTAGAGTAGGTTGCCATTCCCCTCTCCAGGGAATCTTCCTCACCCAGGGATTGAACTCAGGTCTCCCCCATTGCAGGCAGATTCTTTACCATCTGAGCCACCAGTACTATTATTATCTCTTTTTCTTTGCTTTGCCATCTTTTCTGTCAATTTCTCAACTCAAAATTTAAGATGGGGATCTCTAAACCTAAATTCTCTTTTTCAGAGAGGAATGAGAAGAATGTAAAAGGGAACAGTTGAAAATATGATCAGTTTTAGTGATGCTTGTCCATATCATAAATATTTTGTTTCTCCAGAATGCTCACAGTGGGAAGGCTTTCTGAAAATAATTTTAAGAATAGTCTGCAATGGATTGCATTTCCTTATGCTTACAGGCTGTTGTAGTCTCCAGCTTGAAATTGTATGTGCATATGTGTATGTGGGATAAACAGCTAATTACCTGTCAGTTACCATAGCGATGTTTATAGGAAGAATAAGAAGCTCTGTTAGCTCTGTTACCCATCTTAATAGTGGAAAACCCACATAATCTCTTCCTTTCAATCCTCACTGGAGATTCTGGCAGAAATTTTGGGATGCTCTCTAGTAAATGCTTCTGTGACATTTGAGCCTCTTTCTTTTGAATGGAGACTGTGTTTATTTGAGTGAGAAGTGGAAAGAATTAGCTTGGAAGAAGCTCTGGGATGCTAACACAGTTGACTCATGACTTAGTTCTGTTAGCAGTAGTTGATACAACACTGGCTCAGTATGAGGCCTTCTTCCAATAGTTTTACCTACCCCTGTGAATTCTCAAAAAAAAAAAAATCCTCTATAGATAAATATACTATTCTTTCAACAAATATTTTTGAACACCTACTTGGCTCAGCACTGTACTAATCTTAAGGGAAGCCATAGTGAGGTGAATATAAGTCCCTAATTTGGGAGAGACATCTATTTATTCAACAAATATTTCTTGACTACTTCTCATGTGCTTACTGTGTTATCTGGAAATGATAAAAGAGTGGTGCAAACCCAGATTTGGAGGAGACATCAGTAGTCAGGAAAAACATCCAGGAGGAAGTTAGCCAGGAAGGGTGGGGAGGATGCGAAGATGTGATGGGAAGGTATTTCAGAAGAGGGATAATCTTATGAACAAGATCAAAAGCAAGTAAATATGGTACATTTAGAGGAAAGAGATTAGTATGTCTAGACAACAGAATTCAAGAGAGGTGAGGGCAATGCTATAGAGATATAAGTAAGGATCAAATCGTAAAAGGCCATAAGTAAATTGTGGTGGATTCTATTTTCAAAAGATAATTACAACAATATCTCTGACTCCACATGGTCTTCTAAAATTTAAACTTCCCACATTTCGGCCTTCAAACATTTCTTCCTTCTTTTCTTCCCTAGAACCTAGGTGGACATTTTAATCTCTGAGACAAATTATATAATGCTATTACTTCTGTTTTATTCTCTGGAGACATTTGCTCTTGAAACTCAATCATGATGCAGTGAGGATACCCTAAGTAGTCCATGCAAAAAGAACACAAAGAGAAGCCACATAAAAGTATTTGGGGGTAATAGCTGGCTGTTGTCCAACCAACAGGTAATATTAGCCACCAGACATGTGAGTGAATTCTCTTCTAGATGATACCAGAACCCAGCTGTCAGGTTATTCCCAATCTGCTAGTATTCCAAATGAGCTCCCATACCTAGTAGAGCAGAAAAGAGATAAGCTGTCTCCACTGTGATGTATCTGAAATTCTAACCTTGTGTGGTTTGTTTTGCAGCAATAGCAACTAGAACATTTCCTAAGGAGTTTGTCCCTTTTTTCTGAGCCAGTGGGGAGCCACTGAAGTTTTAAGCAGCCAACTAGCAGGATCAGATTAGCATAGTAGAAGGTTCGTTCTGTCACTGTTGAGTGAGGAGAGTTAATGAGAGTCAACTCTGGAGGCAGGGAGACTGGCTGGGAAGAGATTGCCCCCAGTGAAGCAATGTGTGAAAATGACCTGGACTTGGGTGATATTAAGAGAAATGAAGAGAGTAATTCAAGAGTTATAAGGAAGCTTGGATCTACAGGGCGTGGCACTAGATTGAATGCAGTGACTGGAGGAGAGAAACATAGGAAACAAAGATTATGTTGGGTTACTGTCTTGATAACAGTGTGGCTGATATGCCTTTCACTCTGACAGCAAGCACTGGACGAAGAGCACACTTTGGAGAGTCAGGAATGGGAGATGATTAATTCTTTGGGTGCCCGATGGATCCGTCACATTCTATAACAACAATTAAAATGTTCAGATGGGACTAGGCTATGTGTGACATTCTCAGATGTCCTATTCTGCTCTCCTTAGGCAAAAAGCTTAAAAAGTACAATATCCTCTCTCAAAATTTCTGAAAAATGATTAGAGGTGATGAATTGGCAAGTTCATGTGCAAAACCAGTCTATTTTCAAGGCCCTGCACTAAGAACTATGGAGGCTGCAGTGATGAGTTAGATAGACTTTCAAAAATCTAGTAGGAAGGTAAAGTTGCAAGGATTATAACATAAGAAATAATGCCTCACTTATAAAGGGCATGAACACAATTTTAAAAAGATATCAGCCCCAGTGGATTATCAAAGGCCTTGGGGAAGAGAAGACATGTCAGTAGAAAACCACTATTAGATACAAAGAAAAGAAAGGAGGAGATGCTACATCATAGATGAAGTTGGAGATGAGATCTGATATCAGACTTCCTAGTTTTAAGTAGCAGGTCTTCAATTCAGTAGCTTGGAAAAGTTTTAAACATTTTTTACAATCTGTAGACTGCCGATTGTCATGATAGTATCTGCCTCCTAGATTTTTTGAAAAAACTAAACAATAAACCATGTATATAAAATATTTAGCTCACTGCCTGAAACATTGTAAGCATTTAAAGAAAGATAACTGCCATAATCATCAAGGGCATCTTCATCACTATCATTTATCATCACTTTTTATTACTTAGAATGAATGTTAGTGGTAAACAATGAGATTACATAGTTCACCAAAACTTTTCTCTTCTTTATAAAAGGATAACAACAATATATTTTTGAACAAATACTTTACTAGGTGGTTCTGCTTCTACCTAGAATGAAGAAGTCTGGAAAAAAGGTTACTCCCACCAAAATAATTGAAAAAAAAACTGGATAAACTAGAAAATCATGACCCTTCGTTTTTCTTTTTTTCATCTCAGAGAGTTGAAGTAGCAGAAAAACCAAGTAGCCTGAAATTCTAGGGAAAACATTCCAGCTCAACCCCTAGGAGAAATGGGATTCATGAATTAACTCTTCTCTGACAGAGTACAATAAAAAGGGCCACCATAAAAACAGGCAGAAAGATACTAGTTAGTTTTTTTAAAATTTCTGAAGCTCAGATATGGACTAATGTGCTAATGTAGAATTGATGGCCACAAATGAAAAGGGAGTTTGAACACACTTATGGGCTTTTTTCAATGGACCTCTACCAAGCACTCACAAGAAAGACAAGGGTCAAGTTGGGTAGCCATAGACAGCCTCTCATTGAAAGTAAGTGTGGATTAAAAAAATTGGTCCTGATCCCCTAACTGGCTCTTCACTCAAGTCTTAAGCATCTAGGAGAAGAACAACAAATTCTGTGAACTCCCAAATCAGAGTAAAGAGCCAGTATTCAGTTCATTTCAGTCACCCAGTTTTATCCAACTCTTTGCAACCCCATGGACTGCAGCATGCCAGGCCTCCCTGTCCATCACCAACTCCTGGAGCATACTCAACCTCATGTCCATTGAGCCGGTGATGCCATCCAACTCATCCTCTGTCATCCGCTTCTCCTCCTGCCTTCAATCTTTCCCAGCATCAGGGTCTTGTCTAATGAGTCAGATCTTTGCATCAGGTAGCCAAAGTATTGGAGTTTCAGCTTCAGCATCAGTCCTTCCAATAAATATTCAGGACTTATTTCCTTTAGGATGGACTGGTTGGATCTCCTTGCTGTCCAAGGAACTCTCAAGAGTCTTCTCCAACACCACAGTTCAAAAGCATCAATACTTCGGAGCCAGTATTACTAGGGAACAAATGGAAAATAGCATTCTACACATGATAAAGAACTCAGAAATTATCCCAAGGGCATAATTCCATACTATAATGCTATTAGAGGTCTCATACTACTGGGAAGCAGAAGGTAACTCTGCCACAGTAGAGATATAGTAGAGAGCTACTGGCTGCTGGCAATTGGGTAGAGGAAGAGAAACCAATCCTAAGGCCTAGTCACTAAGGTCTATCTAAGACTGAAGCCATAATAGGACCACAGGAGATGCTCTGATACTAACCGCCAGTCTGGCAAGAACCAAGTAAAGCAACAGATTCTACCAGTAAGGATGGTAAGAGCATGGAAAAGCCTCTTCTGGTGGCCTTGGCATACAGGATGCTGAAGCAAAAAATTTGAGAAAAAGTCTTCTGGCAATCTCAACTTTATCCTAATCTTAAGGCATCCTCAGGGAATTAAAAATCTACAGTATAATGAAGGGAACTGTAGCTACAACAAACCCCAAATGAACTCAGCTCCTGATGAGATTGATTCTGTATTCCATACTTACAGCCTGAGAAGGGACATGTGTATTTCCAAGTGTAAAAGTTACTTAGCTCATCTGTTCCACACAAGATGCCTGGCTTGCAGTCAAAAAATGTGAGACACAGAAGAAAGCAAAACAAAAGCAACTGATTGCCAAAGGCAACACAAAAGAAGACTCAGAGATGGCCCAACTGTTGGGATTATCAGATACAGACTTTAAAACAAATATGATTGATATGTTAAAGGATATAATAGGATAGATGGACATTTGCAGGAAGAGATAGTAGTTTTAACAGAGAAATAGAAAAAGATTAAGTTAAAATGCTAGAAATAAAAAATAGGGTGTGATAAGCAAAATAATGGTCTCTTCCAAAGATGTCCATATTCTAGCCCCCCAAAATATGTGACTATGTTAATTTACATGGCAAACAGAACTTTGCAAATGTGATTAAGAATCTTGAGATGGATATATCATCTTAGATTCTTCAAGTGGGCCCAGTGTGATTACAAGGGTCCTTCTAGGAGGAAGGCAGGTGAGTCACTGTCAGAGGAGATGTGACGACAGAAGCAGAAGTCAGAAAGAGAGGAGGGGGAGAGAACATGCTGTGCTGCTCTCTTTGAAAATGGAAGAGGCGGGTTATGAGCTAAGGAATGCAAAGAACCTCTAGAAGTTGGAAAAAGCAAGGAAATAGGTTCTCCTTGGAGCCTCCAGAAGAAATGCAGTCCTGGTGGCCCATTTTAGAACTGGGCCACCATTCTGAACTCTAGACTCTAATATAATAAATGTGTGTGGTTTTAAGGCACTAAGTTTGTAGAAATTTGTTCAGCTGCCATAGAAATCCAGTATACAGGGCATTGGAAGTAAGGGATTTATACAACAAGCTTAAAAAATAGATTCAACCTACTCAAAGAAATAATTGGTAAAATTTTATGTCAGTAGAAATTACCCAAACTGAAACTTGAAGAGAAAAAAAATATAGAGAGAAAAAAAATAGAATAGATCTCTAAGAATCACATGACAATATAAAAATATTTAGCCTACATGAAACTAGAATTTCAGAACAAGAATGAGAGACTAGAGAGAAGAAATGTTTGAAGAGATAATGGCCAAGAATGTTCCAAAAATGCTGAAAGATGTCAAACCACAGATCCAAGAAGTACAGAAAACTCTAAGGAAAAAAATAAAGAATCATAATCATTCAAACTGCTGAAAACCAAATATAAGACACTGAAACCAGATAGGAAAAAAAAAAGTACATGAACCTCAGAGGAATAAAGATAATAGAATCACATCTTTAAATTGCTAAAAAGAATAATGAAACAAAACAGAATTTGTGAGAATATCATTCAAAAATTTTAAAAGAAGTGAAGGTGTTTTCAAGCAAATGAAAGCTAAGAAAATTTATTGTCCAGATGCATATTACAAGAAGTCTTAAAGTTCTTCAAGAACAAGGACAGAATGCCATAAAGAAACTTGGATCTACACGTAAAAAATAAGATCTAGAAATAGTAAAAATGAAGGTGAATATAAAATACTTTTTTCCTTATTTTGAATTACTCTAAAAGATAATTGCCTGTTTGAAGCAAAAATATAAAAAATATATATTTTATTTTATTTTATGACATGTAAAGTAAAAATAAAATGAAAACACAAAGGATTGGATATTGAAACAGGAAGTAGTCTTCTGTAATCTATGTGTGAAGTCATATAATACTATTTGAATGCATACCATTTAAAGATGCATTTTGTAAGTCCTAAGACAGCCAATAAAAATATCAGAAATAGTGGTATAACTAACAAGTCAGTAGTGGAGATAAAGTAAAATAATAAAAAAATTTTAATTCAAAAACCACCAGAAAAGATAGAAGGAACAAATAGAAAGCAACAAGGAAGATGATAGATTTAAATCTAATAATATCAATAATTACCAGTTCTACTACAGCAGTTGAAAAAATATTGTTATTGGTTAAAAAAAACACCCAATTATGTGTCATTTGCAAGAACTGTAAATACTTATGATTAAAAATAAAAGGATGGAAAAATATACCATGAAAACACTAATCAAAACAAATATGACATGACTATCTTGATATCAGAAAAGGAGACTTTAACACAAAAATAGACCAGAAAAGAGAAGGCATGAAGCAGACATAATTACATACAGAAGTCAATTCATCAAGAAGTCAGAACCATCTGACATGTTATATACCTAACAACAGAGCTTCAAAACAATGAAACAAAAACTGATAAAGCTGAAAGGAGAAATGGGCAAGCCATAAGTGTAGTTGGAGGCTTCAATGCTCCTTTCTCAGTAATTGGTAGACTAAGTAGAAAAATAAATGAAGATATACAAGTCCTGAAAACACTATGAACCAATATGACTGCTATGACATTTATGGAACACGCTACCTAATACGCATACACAGACTTTTTAAGGGCACATAGACTATATGCTGGACCATAAAACAAATCTCAGCAAATGTTTAAAAATTAAAATCATACAAAGTATGTCCTCTGACAATAATGAAGTTAAATGGAAATCCACACATTCTAATAACCAAGGACTGCATCTTCAATTACAATTCATCATCTGGCAATAGCAGAGAAACTGGCTCAAGTATATAAATTAATATTATGCTTAACCTAAGTCTTCAAAATTTCAGCGCTAGATGCTTTTTCTTTTTAGAGAATAAAATAGAAAATCTGCACTATTTCCCATCATTGTTGAAAAATGAATAGGAGAGTAGCATTCCAGAATCATGTGAGAGGAAAAGGGTAGGGTAGGGCAACTTATTATTACCTGTAAATTTGATCACTTGATTCAAAAATATGACAATATTTATATATTTGTATCTATGTATAAATAAATATATTTTATTTTTTTTTAATTTTATTTTATTTTTAAACTTTACAATATTGTATTAGTTTTGCCAAATATCGAAATGAATCTGCCACAGGTATACCCGCATTCCCCATCGTGAACCCTCCTCCCTCCTCCCTCCCCTACCCTCCCTCTGGGTCGTCCCAGTGCACCAGCCCCAAGCATCCAGTACCGTGCATCGAACCTGGACTGGCGACTCGTTTCATACATGATATTATACATGTTTCAATGCTATTCTCCCAAATCTCCCCACCCTCTCCCTCTCCCACAGAGTCCATAAGACTGATCTATACATTGGTGTCTCTTTTGCTGTCTCGTACACAGGGTTATTGTTACCATCTTTCTAAATTCCATATATATGTGTTAGTATACTGTATTGGTGTTTTTCTTTCTGGCTTACTTCACTCTGTATAATAGGTTCCAGTTTCATCCATCTCATTAGAACTGATTCAAATGTATTCTTTTTAATGGCTTAGTAATACTCCATTGTGTATATGTACCACAACTTGCTTATCCATTCATCTGCTGATGGGCATCTAGGTTGCTTCCATGTCCTGGCTATTATAAACAGTGCTGCGATGAACATTGGGGTACACGTGTCTCTTTCCCTTCTGGTTTCCTCAGTGTGTATGCCCAGCAGTGGGATTGCTGGATCATAAGGCAGTTCTATTTCCAGTTTTTTAAGGAATCTCCACACTGTTCTCCATAGTGGCTGTACTAGTTTGCATTCCCACCAACAGTGTAAGAGAGTTCCCTTTTCTCCACACCCTCTCCAGCATTTATTGCTTGTAGACTTTTGGATCACAGCCATTCTGACTGGCGTGAAATGGTACCTCATAGTGGTTTTGATTTGCATTTCTCTGATAATGAGTGATGTTGAGCATCTTTTCATGTGTTTGTTATCCATCTGTATGTCTTCTTTGGAGAAATGTCTATTTAGTTCTTTGGCCCATTTTTTGATTGGGTCATTTATTTTTCTGGAGTTGAGCTGTAGGAGTTGCTTGTATATTTTTGAGATTAGTTGTTTGTCCATTGCTTCATTTGCTATTATTTTCTCCCATTCTGAAGGCTGCCTTTTCACCTTGCTAATAGTTTCCTTTGTTGTGCAGAAGCTTTTAAGTTTAATTAGGTCCCATTTGTTTTTTTTTTTTATAGAATTATATATTTTATAAGTATCCATATCTATAAATATTTTTAATAGTGTACACCTTTTGATTTTCATTTTGAGACTTTAAGAGCTTTTTAAGAATTAAGGATATTCTTTGTCATTTGCTGCAAATGTTTCTTCCAGTTAATCCTTTTAGTTTTATTTCTTCTTACATACTGATTTTTGAATTTGTGTGTAATTTTTTCTAGGCTCTAGGACTTTTCCCCATTACTTTTGGGATTAAAAAACCTTCCAGTCATATCAATAACATTTACCTATATTTTCTTCTAGTTTTCTGACTGTATTTTTTAATATTCCTTAATTTATTGAACATCTGATAAGAGTGGGAAAATTCAACATTAAATTTGAGTAGTTCATCAGTTTGCATGACACCTCTTATTTAATCATATTTTTTTCTCCACTGAATTGTCACACTTTATTCAGCATATATAAGCTCCCAGATATTCTAGAGTCACTTTCTGAACTGTGTTCTGTTCCATTCATCTTTTTATGCTTGGACCAGAAAGAAGCAATTTACAAATCCACTTTAATACCTTGTAAGGCAGATACTCTCTTATTTTTCAAATCATTTTAGCTTTTTAAATATACATTTACTCAAATGCTAAAGTAAGATTCTATTTTTTTAATTGCTCTCTTCCTAATCCTTCTGGAAACTTCATTATACCTGTTAATTAATCTGGGAACACACTATGTCTCTCAGTTTTTTCAAGTCTGCTTTTATGTCTCCTGGTGCAAATGTAATAATTCACTTTGCACATTTTTCTTGCTAAAACAATTCTCAGGTATCTTCCATGTTTGCTATTATAAGTGGGATCCTTTTTTTTTTTTTTTTTGGGTGGGGAAACTATTTTTATTTTTTATTTTTTAAAATTTTTTTTATTTTTTATTTTTTGCCTTTATTTCCAATATTCTGGGCGGTGGGTCATAGAGGAATCTGCTGTGATGTATGTCAGAGAGTGTTTTGCCTATGTTCTCCTCTAGGAGTTTTATAGTTTCTGGTCTTACGTTGAGATCTTTAATCCATTTTGAGTTTATTTTTGTGTAAGGTGTTAGAAAGTGTTCTAGTTTCATTCTTTTACAAGTGGTTGACCAGTTTTCCCAGCACCACTTGTTAAAGAGATTGTCTTTAATCCATTGTATATTCTTGCCTCCTTTGTCAAAGATAAGGTGTCCATAGGTGCGTGGATTTATCTCTGGGCTTTCTATTTTGTTCCATTGATCTCTGTTTCTGTCTTTGTGCCAGTACCATACTGTCTTGATAACTGTGGCTTTGTAGTAGATCCTGAAGTCAAGTAGGTTGATTCCTCCAGTTCCATTCTTCTTTCTCAAGATAGCTTTGGCTATTCGAGGTTTTTTGTGTTTCCATACAAATTGTGAAATTATTTGTTCTAGCTCTGTGAAGAATACCATTGGTAGCTTGATAGGGATTGCGTTGAATCTATAAATTGCTTTGGGTAGTATACTCATTTTCACTATATTGATTCTTCCAATCCATGAACATGGTATATTTCTCCATCTATTAGTGTCCTCTTTGATTTCTTTCACCGGTGTTTTATAGTTTTCTACATATAGGTCTTTAGTTTCTTTAGGTAGATATATTCCTAAGTATTTTATTCTTTCTGTTGCAATGGTGAATGGAATTGTTTCCTTAATTTCTCTTTCAGTTTTCTCATTATTAGTGTATAGGAATGCAAGGGATTTCTGTGTGTTGATTTTATATCCTGCAACTTTACTATAATCATTGATTAGTTCTAGTAATTTTCTGGTGGAGTCTTCAGGGTTTTCTATGTACAGAATCATGTCATCTGCAAACAGTGAGAGTTTTACTTCTTCTTTTCCAATTTGGATTCCTTTTATTTCTTTTTCTGCTCTGATTGCTGTGGCCAAAACTTCAAAAACTATGTTGAATAGTAATGGTGAAAGTGGGCACCCTTGTCTTGTTCCTGACTTTAGAGGAAATGCTTTCAATTTTTCACCATTGAGGATAATGTTTGCTGTGGGTTTGTCATATATAGCTTTTATTATGTTGAGGTATGTTCCTTCTATTCCTGCTTTCTGGAGAGTTCTTATCATAAATGGATGTTGAATTTTGTCAAAGGCTTTCTCTGCATCTATTGAGATAATCATATGGTTTTTGTTTTTCAATTTGTTAATGTGGTGTATAACATTGATTGATTTGCAGATATTGAAGAATCCTTGCATCCCTGGGATAAAGCCCACTTGGTCATGGTGTATGATCTTTTTAATGTATTGTTGGATTCTGATTGCTAGAATTTTGTTAAGGATTTTTGCATCTATGTTCATTAGTGATATTGGCCTGTAGTTTTCTTTTTTTGTGGGATCTTTGTCAGGTTTTGGTATTAGGGTGATGGTGGCCTCATAGAATGAGTTTGGAAGTTTACCTTCCTCTGCAATTTTCTGGAAGAGTTTGAGCAGGATAGGTGTTAGCTCTTCTCTAAATTTTTGGTAGAATTCAGCTGTGAAGCCGTCTGGACCTGGGCTTTTGTTTGCTGGAAGATTTTTGATTACAGTTACAATTTCCGTGTTTGTGATGGGTCTGTTAAGATTTTCTATTTCTTCCTGGTCCAGTTTTGGATAGTTGTACTTTGCTAAGAATTTGTCCATTTCTTCCACGTTGTCCATTTTATTGGCATATAATTATTGATAGTAGTCTCTTATGATCCTTTGTATTTCTGCGTTGTCTGTTGTGATCTCTCCCTTTTCATTTCTAATTTTATTGATTTGATTTTTCTCCCTTTGTTTCTTGATGAGTCTGGCTAATGGTTTGTCAATTTTATTTATCCTTTCAAAAAACCAGCTTTTGGCTTTGTTGATTTTTGCTATGGTCTCTTTTGTTTCTTTTGCATTTATTTCTGCCCTAATTTTTAAGATTTCTTTCCTTCTACTAACCCTGGGGTTCTTCATTTCTTCCTTTTCTAGTTGCTTTAGGTGTATGGTTAGGTTATTTATTTGACTTTTTTCTTGTTTCTTTAGGTATGCCTGCATTGCTATGAACTTTCCCCTTAGGACTGCTTTTAAAGTGTCCCACAGGTTTTGAGTTGTTGTGTTTTCATTTTCATTAGTTTCTATGCAAATTTTGATTTCTTTTTTGATTTCTTCTGTGATTTGTTGGTTATTCAGCAGCATGTTGTTCAGCCTCCGTATGTTGGAATTTTTAATAGTTTTTCTCCTGTAATTGAGATCTAATCTTACTGCATTGTGGTCAGAAAAGATGCTTGGAATGATTTCTATTTTTTTGAATTTACCAAGGCTAGCTTTATGGCCCAGGATGTGATCTATCCTGGAGAAGGTTCCATGTGCACTTGAGAAAAAGGTGAAATTCATTGTTTTGGGATGAAATGTCCTATAGATATCAATTAGGTCTAACTGGTCTATTGTATCATTTAACGTTTGTGTTTCCTTGTTAATTTTCTGTTTAGTTGATCTATCCATAGGTGTGAGTGGGGTATTAAATCTCCCACTATTATTGTGTTATTGTTAATTTCTCCTTTCATACTTGTTAGCATTTGTCTTACGTATTGCGGCACTCCCATGTTGGGTGCATATATATTTATAATTGTTATATCTTCTTCTTGGATTGATCCTTTGATCATTATGTAGTGACCATCTTTGTCTCTTTTCACAGCCTTTGTTTTAAAGTCTATTTTATCTGATATAAGTATTGCTTGTATTTAGATACTTTATGAAGTAGGGATAATCTCAATTGTTTAAGGTGGGAGGGGGGTTCAGGATGGGGAACACGTGTACACCCGTGGCAGATTCATGTTTATGTATGGCAAAACCAATATTGTAAAGTAATTAGCCTCCAGTTAAAATAAATAAATTTAAATTTAAAAAAATAGAACAAAAATAATAATCAATGACAAATACACAAGAGGTTAGAGACCAAGAACAAAAATTCATTGAATTTAGCAACATCAAGGACACCGGTAGTTTTGTTGAAAGTAGTTTCGATTGGGTATTGAGAGTGGAAAAAAAATTTTAATTGAGGGGGTTGTAAATATGTATTAGAGAAATTAAAACAGCCTTGTAATAAACTGTTTTGTGAAGACAAAAAAAATCTCAATTGTTTATAAGAGATGTATTATACAAATATCATATATTCACTATATGAAGTTTTTAAGAACCTGAGTTCTGAATGTAAATGGTCCTGTGTCCAAATTCCCAGTTCTGTTATTTGGAGCCAGGTAACCTCACTGGTGTGCATGATGGGGATAATAGCACCTTGCCATAGCTTTATTGTGTGTATTCTTAAATAGATACAGGAAAAAAACAAGTTAGCATAGCACCTGGTACAAAGTAGATCTATGTGTAGATGTATGCCCCTCCATTCTATTACCCATCATGTTTGACTGATTGTCTTTGCCTTCCCTATAACATCATCCTGTGACTGCCAAAATTTTTGCCCTCTTATCAACCAATAGGTGTTTTTTGAACACCTAACATATGCACAGATTTTCACTAGATATTGGAGGAAAATGGCAAAGATAGATTATTCCCTTGGTAAATACAAAAGTTCTTATATTAAATCATCTAGGGAAGACTGAAGATTTCCCTTATTTTTAACAACAGGGAACTTTTCAATAAAATTTTATCCTCCTCTTTGTGCTCTATTACATTTTTTCAGCAAGTATCCCACTCACTGAAAATAAAGATAATCATCCTTTCTATAGGAAATATGATGTTTAAGTATTTAATCTAAATAATTCAGAAAAGAAGGCAGGGACAGTGAGTAAGAATTCTTGCCAAGCAGTAAGAATTGTGAAAACTCTGAATAAGGATAAGGATAACTCAGGAAACAAAAGAGGAATGCAAAATAAAATCATGTGACTTGTTAAAAGCCCATTGATCACCCCAATCAGTTGCTTCATATTTACAGCTCCCGAGGGGCTTACCCAGAGAAGGCAATGGCACCCCACTCCAGTACTCTTGCCTGGAAAATCCCATGGACAGAGGAGCCTGGTGGGCTGCAGTCCATGGAGTCCCGAAGAGTAGGACACGACTGAGCGACTTCACTTTCACTTTTTCACTTTCATGCATTGGAGAAGGAAATGGCAACCCACTCCAGTGTTCTTGCCTGGAGAATCCCAGGGACGGGGAAGCCTGGTGGGCTGCTATCTGTGGGGTCGCAGAGAGTCAGACACGACTGAAGCGACTTAGCAGCAGCAGCAGCAGCAGGGCCTCACCCATGCCAAATGGGTGGGTTCATTACCTGACAGAAAGAATCAGAGAATGTTATTTTTCTTTTAAAATATCCGAGATTTTGACTCTCAGGTGCTTCTGTTTCTGCCACCCAGTTTGGCTATGGAAAATATGCCTGAATTCTGTGCAGCTGTTCCTGCAGCTTCTGGCCCCTGGGTGAGCCCTCTCAGTCACACTCACCAGCTCAGACTTTGTCTCTAATCTCATCACACGCACTAGAACACTGGTCTTGAGGGCCACCTATTCTTTGCCCAAGCCAGCTTTCCCACCAGGACTGCCTTTTTCCTTACCACATTACATTTACCATTCTTCAGGATGCATTATCTTTTGATTAGTAGAAAACACTTTTCAGAACCATTTTAATTTATTAGTGAATTTCTAATTGTCTGAAAGGAAAGTAGTTGTTTTCCTTCCAAAAATATCATTTGAAGCCAAAGAAGTCAACCAGTTTATTTCCCAATTCACTTCATTGCCACACAATTCACCTCAATGCCACACAGTTCTCATAGATGGACCATCTATCCATCTATCCCTAACCTCCAAGGAGCCATCAGATTCTCCCCAGGGCAAGGAAAACTGCTCCAAGATCTGCCTTCTTCAAGGAAAGTAGCCAGAAACTTTGAAATGAGAGCTTTTCTTGTAAACCAAATAAGTATTTTATAACAAGACCTGAGAGAAAGTCATGAAGCTTAAAAGCAGTAGTTTATTTTTTTTTTTACTTTTAATACAATTTTTAAAGATCACTTTCTATTTACAGTTATAATAAAATATTAGCTATACTCCTCATACGGTACAGCACTTCCTTGAACCCATCTTGCATCCAATAGTTCGTCCCTCCAGCTCACCAACTCCTGTACTACTCCTTTCCACCTCCCCGCTGGTAACCATGCGTTTGTTCTCTGTATCTGTGAGTCTGAAAAGCAGTAGGTTTTAAACATGTATAGAACCTGGGAATAGAATACATGGAATAGGATATGTGGAATTTTCTTGAAGCTGAGCCTCTAAATAAGTTCAGAACATGTTCTAGAAGATAGACTCCAAATGCGGATCAGCTAGTGAAACTGAGATGGACAGGCAGAATGTTAGACTAAATGTGATTCAAATTGAGTTAATATTTTTGAGGCCAGCTTGGCATGGATTCTGTACCAGGCACTATGCCCAGATAAAGACAGCATAAAAGCCATGCTGGAGAGCCTTGTGGAGCCTGAGTTGGACAATTCTAGTAATTAAGTAATTGAAACAGTAGATCCTCTATAAAAAAGAGACTGTATTGCAGATGGTAATAATATGAGCAAAGTAATTTGAGAAACTTTTAATTCAACAGAAGGAAATAGGTTTCTTTACTGTGAGGCTTTGGGATATGTTTTATATATCACCAGAACAAGTATAGAGTATGCAGAGTTTTCTCCACAAAATAACCAAGAAACTGTTTTGTCTTTGGAGCAGCTTTCAATACTAGGGAGTGGTCTGCAGAACCCTCCTTGGGAATTGCTAGTTGTCATTTCTTTTTCCATCTATAATATTTTGAAACAGATGACATTAGTGCCGACCCTAAGATTGCCACTCATGCCAGCAAAGGAGAAAGTACAGCATTATTCTAATCCTCCTTAACATCTTGGCTTCATTGTACAGTTGCTGCAAGGCTTTGATTAATGGAACCCTTATTGGAGACAACAGTACTTGGTTCTTTTTCAGGCAGGTAGCACGTTATTCCTAAAGGTGGGAGCATTAATCTTTCTTACTTGTTTATTTTCACCCTCCTTCTTTATAAATAGCTTCTTACACCATTGCTGGGATGTTTTTTATTTGAGTGAATTCGACCACAAGAGAAGACTCTTCAGTTGAGAGGGATCTACAGTAAGAAATATATACGACTCTCTCATTCATAAACATGTTCTTCTAACATACTTCTCCAGCTGTGACACTCAGTGTGAAAAAAAAAAAAAAAAACTATATCGAGTCTGTGTTTTAAAGAGATGAACTTAAGTAGCTAGAAAAGATAGAAAATTAATGCAGAAGAACTATTTTTTAGTCTGTTACCTGGCAAAGGCAAGAAAATGCAATATTATTTTGTTAAAGAGAAGGGGACAAGAAATAGAAGACCCAGGTCTGAGTTTGGGAACAAGGGCTTCTCTTGTGGGAAAACAGGCCTGGGAGTGTCCGACTGTAGAGAAGCAAGTGTTGCTGTACATCAGAGAAGGGAAAAGCAGAGGGGGCAGGGGTGAATTTAGAAACAATCTAGACCACTCACATAGAGAATGAAAAATCTAAGACTTTGTTGGGCATGTTTTGGGAGAATGCCTGGGATCACTCATATGATCAACAACAGACCAAGGGTTAGAAAGCTGTTCTTCCAGGGTGCTGTGCGTCGCTCTTTTGCCTTTACTACAACCATCTTAAATGATTTTCTATCCCATCTGACACTAGAGACTCAGGTTCTTTTCCAATCACTTTCACCCCCTGCTTTCTCATCTTGGTCAATGTCATCAGCATATATCTCGTCGCACACATCTTTAACCACAAACTCATTTTTTGTTTCTCTGTTCTCCTCAGTACTTCCATTCAATTCATCCTCAAATTCTTTTGGCTCGGTTTTCAAGATATACCCTTGAAAATATAGCTATCTCTACGGATGACACCATGCTATGTCTCTTTTCTGGACCATTTCTAATTGGTCTTCCTGTTTCCATGCTTGATCCTGACAATCTACACTCCATCCAGAATTCAGAGAGACAGAGTTTTAAATATAAACTATATCATTAAAAATAAATAAACAAACTCTATCATGTTATTCCACTACTTAAAACTACCCAGGGGCTTCTCATAGCTCTTAGAACACAGTACAGTTTTATTATTGTTCACAAAGCTTATGATCTGGTCCCCAACTTCATTTGTGGCATCATTTTGTACCTGGGGGCCACATTTACCTTCTCTCTTTGACTCAGAAAATTCAACCTCATTCCTGCTCAGGGCGTTCATCATCATTGTTTCCTCTACTCTGAGTGTTCTCTCCTTCCAGAACTCTGCATGCCTGTCTCCTTATCATTTCTAAAACCTCAGTTCAAAAGTCTCCTCTTTAAAGACCTTTTCCATGACCAAAAACCACTTCCCCCATGGAGCCATCCCTACCATATAATACTGCTTTCTTTTTTATAAACAGCTTACCACTATCCACAGTTCTTCTTCATTGTCTGCTTAATCCCTACATATCATTAGCAATTAAGCTCCATGAGATCAGAGACTTGTTCATCTTGTTCACCCTGGTACCATCAGATCTCAGAAGATTGTGTGTCATAAAATATCCTCAGTAAAGATGTGCTGATTGGATGAGCACCTAGAAAAGGACAAAATGAAAATCAATGATGTTTTTTGTTAAACACCATAAGTCTTAATAGGAAAAATGAGAAAAAAGCTTACAAAAGATTATTGGTCTTTGGGCTGATAGAGTAACATTATCTAGATTTGGCAATGGGACAAATAAGACCAGGAGTAAAGATGCTGATTAGTTATTCATCTAGTGTCTGAAAGAGATCTAACAGATGGTAAATGCTAATTAACATAAAGAACCATTTTAAGAAAAAATGGTATTTCTTAAGAGATGAATCTAGGAGTTAATGGTAAAAAAGGCTGAGATCTGAGTTGGAAGATCTTACTTTGCTAATATCAGTGGTCAAGTCTTCTAACAACTCAGACTCAGTTTGTTTGCATGCTGTGAAAGTATTTGACATAAACTATGAGGAGAACTATCATGAAAGATGTCTGCCTTAATCTTGCTGAAATTAAATAAGGGAGAAATATATCTTGACTTCAGAATGTGTTTATACATAGAAGTTCTGAATATATACCAATGCTGACATTTTAAAAAATTTATAATCAAGATAATTTGTCTTCCAGAATGCTTGATAAATTCACATCAAGTATCAGTTGAGTTCCTACCAGGTATAAACTATTTCAGTGTATATTAAAAATAACAATTTTCTTTAAAACAGGGAGTTGACCAGTAAAAGAGGGAAAGGGAGATATTTTAGGGTATTTAGCCTGGAAATACTTAGAGATGAAGAGTAAGAGAGAGGATGATGTACAAAGAGTTTTATTCAAATATTGGGGTTAATTATATAGAAGAATGACTAGACTAGCTCTGTGTTGCTGCAGAAAACAGAATGGGAGTTAAAAAGAGAAATGCCACACGTTTTAGAAACTGCATAATCACTAAGTACTTGTAATGTTGACAGCTGTCCCACATCAGATTAGATTGTTTTAGTGATCATGGCTTGATAACTTACTTGGTAAAGAATCCACCTGCAGGAGACCCCAATTTGATTCCTGGGTTGGGAAGATCCTCTTGAGAAGGGATAGGCTAACCACTCCAGCATTCGTGGGCTTCCCTGGTGGCTCAGCTGGTAAAGAATCCGCCTGCAGTGCAGGAGACCTGGGTTCGATCCCTGGGTTGGGAAGATCCCCTGGAGGAGGAAAAGGCTACCTACTCCAGTATTCTGGCCTAGATAATTCCATGGACTGTATAGTTCATGGGGTTGCAAAGAATCAGACACGACTGAGTGATTTGCACTTCACTTCACTTCAGTGATCAGGGAGAGCCCCTTCCCTGAAACTTTACAAAGAATGGCAAGAGACATACAGTGGTATGCTGGCAAATGTTAACTCAAACTCTCCACATAAGCTAAAAAGGAAAACATAGATCCCTGACTTGTTGAGTTTGCTGATTTCCATAGTGTGAATACTCCCAGTGTGCCTGACTTGAAACTAACACCATTAAAAGCAGAGTGGGAAGGAAATGAGCACATTTCATTCTCATAAGCCTGAGTAAGGCAGCTCCAG
Organism: Bos indicus x Bos taurus; assembly: GCF_003369695.1. NCBI lineage: Eukaryota > Metazoa > Chordata > Mammalia > Artiodactyla > Bovidae > Bos > Bos indicus x Bos taurus. Next base: position 37,847,908 of record NC_040082.1, read on the forward strand.
CACAGCACTGCCTGTAGTCAAAAGTCTTTCAGCCACCAGTTTGAGGAAACTGAACTATCAGAGAGAGAGAGAAATAAGGCTTTTGATTCTTGTACTGTAAAGTTGGAGGAGAAGACCATACCCTGCATTTCTGGGTTCATGGCTCAAACGTGTTAGGAATTTTGTTGCTGTCATTCATTCACTTATTTATTGATCTGTTCACATATATTTAGATTCTTGGGTAGCTCATACGGTAAAGAATCTGCCTACAATATAGAGACTTGGCTTTGATCCCTGGGTCAGGAAGATTCCTTGGCGAAGGGAATGGCTACCTACTCCAATATTCTTGCCTGGAGAATCCTATGGACAGAGGAGCCTGGCAGGCTACAGTCCATGGGGTTGCACAGATTCAGACATGACTGAACAACTAACACTTTCACTTTTTTTTCTTTTTGCATCTATTTATTGAATACCCACTCTGTGCCGGGCACTATTCTGTGTGCTGATGTACAGGTGGTAGAATAGACATAGTTCAGCCTTCATGAAGTTCTAGGTCTAGAGACAGTCAGTGTATAAAACTGTATGGACTGATAAGTGCAATGAAGAATAACAAGCCTACCTAAAGAGTAGGGAACTATAATGGGCTTAAGGAGGGACTATAACAGACTGGTTGGTCAGGGAGGTGATGATAGTTGGGCGGTAAGCTATATGAATAACCAGGGGAGAGCATTTCAGGTACAGTGAAAAGCAAATTCACAGGTGCTGATACTGAAGCACGCTTTCATATTTGAGTTGCAAGTTGCAAAGTGTTGCAAGTTGCAAAGTGTTAAAAAGTTCTGGTTGGTTGGAGGCAAGTGAGTGAGAGGAAAGTATGAAAGGAGTTTGGGAGGGAAAAGGACCAGGACATATATGACCCTGAAACCCGAGCAAGACTGATGCAAAACCACTGAAGGTTTTGAGCAGTGATGTGCTATGATCTGATTTCTATATTAAAATAACTTGTCTACCTGCTGAATAAAGTGTCATCTAATGGGGGCAAGACACTCTAAGAAGCAGGTAATAAGTTAGAGGGCTGTGGTTCTAATCCAAGTGAGAGATAGATGGAAGTGGCTTGAACTGAGGTAAAGCTACAAAGATCGAGAGAGGTGGTCAGGTTTGTGACTGACAGGACTTGATGATGGACTAGATGTGTGGTGTAAGAGTATAAGAGAAATAGATATGTGAGGATTGACTGTGATATTTTGGATCTAAGCAGAAAAATATTCATGCATGTGTGTGTGCAAAGATTCACAGAGATGCATATTATTATAGATCATCTCAAGGGTAAAGGGCTAAAGATAAACACATGGGAACTATCCATGAGTGAGAAGATGGCATTTAAAGCCATGGATAATAAATATAAATAGGGGAGAGAAGAGAATCTGGGGTTGAGCTCTATTCTAAAAGAGAAAGAAGATCCAGTTACAACAATGAGAAAGGAACAGCAAATAACAAGGAGAAAACAAATGTTTTCAAAGTCAACTGAAATCAATACATCAAGAGGTAAAAGTGAAATAGTGATTAAAGTGAATGCATGACAAGAGTGATTTCAGTGGTATACTGGGATCATAATTCTGCTTGCTGAGGGCTGAAATGAGATGGGAGGAGAAAGAGGAGACCAGGAGCACAGAGAGATACTTTGAAGAAGTTTCAGTAAAGGACAATAGAGAAATAGGCAGAAGTTGAAGAAGGATTTGTGAGTTAAGAGAGGGAATGTTTTTAGTTTTCTAAGTTGGGAAAAGTCACAGAAAGTTCATAAACTGATGGGAATAACATAGTAAAGAGAACTTTGATAATGACAAAGAGCAAGGTGTAAGTGAAAAAGCAAACTCCTTGAGTAGTGGTGCTAATATTTGGAACCCAGTGCACATCTAAGTGCTATGTACACATCTGTGTACAAAGGTCCATATAGTCAAAGCAGTGGTTTTTCTAGTAGTCATGTATGGATGTGAGAGTTGGACCATAAAGAAGGCTGAGCACTTCAGAATTTATACTTTCAAACTGTGGTGCTGGAGAAGACTCTTGAGAGTCCCTTGGACTGCAAGGAGATCAAAGCAGTCAGTCCTAAAGGAAATCAACTCTGAATATTCATTGGAAGGACTGATGCTGAAGCTGAAGCTCCAGTACTTCGGCCACCTGATGTGAAGAGCTGACTCGCTGGAAAAGAGCTGATGCTGGGCAAGACTGAAGGCAAAAGGAGAAGAGAGTGGCAAAGGATGAGACGGTTAGATAGCATCACCGACTCACTGGACATGAATTTGAGCAGACTCTGGGAGATAGTGAGACAGGGAAGCCTAGCATGCTGCAGTCTATGGGGTTGCAAAGAATCGAACACTGTTGTTCAGATTTAGTGACAGAACAGCAACACTACCACATCAGAGAGGGTTGATAGTAGATCAGAGAGAGATGACCATTGTAATAAAGGGAGAACAATATTTATAATATTACTAAGAAGCTGGAAGTTTGATAGCTTGGCTAGTGGAAACATAGGGTGTCCTCTTCTAATCGCTTTTATTTTCTCACTGAAATAAAAAGTGGTATCATCAAATGCAAGTGGATGGTGAGGGGAACATACTAGAAGCTTGAAGAGCAAGGGGAAGATTTGAAGTGGACCTCTTAGAGAATGAGAGCGTAGATTGGCCAGAAAAGTATATTAGAATTGCCAGGCAATGCCAAGGGACCACTTGAGGTTTGCAGCCATATTTCTGGATTTTGCCTTCATTCTCTGGCAGGCTTAACCTTGTTTGTGCCAAAGATGGATACCTGCCTCTCTTTGTTTTCAATCTAATGCCTTAGCAAGTCCAGTGGAAAGATAGAGCCTCTTTCCCAGGAGTTCCAATAAAAATATAAAGATGTCCCTGCCTGTTGGATTTCAGCCTTGCTCAGGTTTTATCTCATTGCTGTGTGTGGGAGGATGTTGTACTTGGACTGCAGCTGACCTGTGTGTCCCTCCCTTCCCCCACAAGGAGCTTTGGGTTGCTGTGGATTCAGCCCCAGCAAATGCAATGATGTGATGGGGAAGATTGGCTTTCCAAAGAAAATCATAAAATATATTACCATATGGAAAAGAAATAGCAACTGGACAAAAGAGCCAGTATCCACCACTGCATATTATTGGCATATCATTTAGTACAAAATTGGCAGGGGAGAGTCAAACATCATAAATGACCTCTAAGAACTTTTTCATTCTAATAATCTTTAATTCCCTAGCTTTGGAACTCCCAAATTGGGCACATTTGGCAGGGAACAAGAACAATCCCACAGTCATATTATTGATAATTTTCATCAATCCTTTGAAATATTTACCAGCTATGGGCTTCCCAGGTGGCTCAGTGGTAAAGAATCCACATGTCAATGCAGGAGACGCAGGAGATAAGAATTCAATCCCTGGGTTGGAAAGATACCCTTGAGGAATAAATGGCATCCCACTCTAGTCTTCTTGCCTGAAAAATTCCATGAACAGAGGAGCCTGGTGGGCTACAGTCTGTAGGACCACAGAGTCAAATACGACTGAGTGACTGAGAAACCAACACCCTGCATCCCCACCCCCCGCCCCCTGCAACACACATACAGCCTGCACATCTACTTAGTACATTTTCTACCTCTTTGTAACATGCAGATTCTCCCTGCAGCCCTCTGTCCTACACAAGCACTACTTTCTTCAGGATTTTCTTTTTACAGCTGTCTTATTGCATTGAATTTTCCTTATTGAGTTTCTCATATTTAAAAAGGTAAAATAAGATTCATTTAAAAAAATTTCTGTGCCATCACTCCACAAAAGTACAATATGATTTTTATTTAATTCTGACTGTATATGTGTTTAAAAAAATTCCTTCCTAACAATTTTGTTGTGGATTTCTATTCTCAGTATCTGCTCAATCACATGAGTTGCTATGGTAATATTATAAAATTATTCCAAATCACGAGGCCTTCTTGAAACCATGCGTGCTGGATTTGGAAATGACATTGCTGAAAACCTTGCATTTAAGATAAGAAAGTCCCAGATAAGCAGAGACTCTTAACTAGGTTTACTGTCCCAGTTTTTTTCCTTAACTTACTGTTAAGTTCTTGGCTTTGAGTGATAATGGACAGTGTAAAAAAAAAAAAAAAAAGAAATCTTTTGCTCACTAAAAAAAAATAATAATAATTTTGAAAAGAGCTACATCAATATTTAGAAAGAATACTGTTAACCAAATATAAAATAAGTTTTATTTCCTCTTCTGCCCTGAGCAAATAACTTGAATAGAAATATTAATACCTTTTTAGTCCTATTAGAATGTATTTACTTTTTATTATAGTAAGAAAACACTTAATATAAGATCTATCCTCTTAACAAAATTTTAATTGTTCTATATGGTACTGTTAACAGGCACAATGCTGCATAGTAGATCTCTAGAACCGATTCATCTGGTAAAGCTGAAACTTTATACCCACTGAATATCAACTCTCATTTCCCCTCCCCACTGCCCTTGGCAACCACCATTCTACTCTCTGTTTCTTTGAGTCTGACTATTTGAGATACCTTTCATAAGTAGAAATATGTAACACCTTTTCTACTGCAATTATTTCACTCAGCATAAGGTCGTCCAGGTTCATCCAGCATTAATCACAATAGCCAAGGAAAGCAGACAACTTGCTGTTGTTCAGTCAGTATCTGATTCCTCGTAACCCCATGGAATGAAGCTCACCAGGCTTCCCTGTCCCTCACCATCTCTCAGAGTTTGCCCAAGTTCATGTCTGTTGCATCAGTGATGCCATCCAGCCATCTCATCCTCTGACAATTTACATGTCAATTTAAATTGGACAATTTGCATGTCCACTAATGAATGAATAAAGAGAATGTGGTATGTACAGACAATGCGATATTATTAGCCTTGAGAAAGAAGGAAATCCTATCACGTGAAACAGCGTGAATGAACCTGGAGGACATTGTACTAGGTTTATTAGAATTTAAATAAGATGAGTTATCCATAATGTTTGAATGCAGTGTCTGCTACTGAATGATGATTTGTTCTCTCCCTCACTGTCCCTGAGCCTCACAGCATTGAGACTTCACAGGTCTGCTGCATACACTTAGCTCAGGTATGTGTTCCTGACACTTTTTTCCCATCTGCCACCCGAAAGCCAAGAAAAATGGTTGATTCTGGAGGACCCCTCTAAGCTAAGAGGCAGGACACAGTGGGAGGGGAATTCCTCCATAAAATTTTTTGCGAATGGCTGTTAGATTAGATTAGGAGCAGAGCCTGAAATAAGGGTTTTTACACAAGGGGATTTTAAGAGAGGGCTCTCAAGTGAAATCAGTTTGGGAGTGAGGAGACAGATAAGGGAAGACCCTATGCATACTCAGCCTGAGCCCACTGGGGGCTCCTCTATAGCAGAAATGGTAGAATCAAAATGTCCCACCCTGGGGCAAGATAGCAGGCTTTCATTCCTATCACTCAGTCATTAACTGAGAGCAGCAGGGTGGTTGGGGAATGGGGGGTGGTGTATCCTCCCAGGCATCTCTGAGCAGGGTGGCTTCCTCTTGTTATTGCTTAATCTCTTAGCCATGTCTGACTCTTTGTGACCCCATGGACTGCAGCATGCCTGGCTCCACTGTCCTCTACTATCTCTCAGAGTTTGCTCATATTTATGTCAGTTGAGTCAGTGATGCCATCAACCATCTCATTCTCTGTTGCTCCCTTCTCCTCATGCCTTCAATCTTTCCTTCAATCTACTAATGGTTCACAGTGGTCTTTTCCAATGAGTTGGCTTTTTGCATCAGGTGGCCAAAGTATTGGAGCTTCAGCTTTAGCTTTGGTCCTTCCAATGAATATTCAGGGTTGATTTCCTTTAGGACTGACTGGTTCGATCTTCTTGCTGTCCAAGGGACTTTTAAGAGTCTTCTCCTGCATCACAATTTAAAAGCATCAATTCTTCAGCTCTCAGCCTTCTTTGTAATCCAACTCTGACATCTGTACATGACTACTGGAAAAAACATAGCTTTGACTATATGGATCTTTGTTGGCAAAGTAATGTCTCTGCTTTTTAATGTGCTATCTAGGTTTGTCATAGTTTTCTTTCCAAGGAGCAAGCATCTTTTAATTTCATGGTTGCAATCACCATCTGCAGTGACTTTGGAGCCCAGGAAAATAAAATCTGCCACTTCTTCCACTTTTTCCCCTTCTATTTGCCATGAAATGATGGGAACAGATGCCATGATCTTAGTATTTTTAAATGTTTCAAGCCAGCTTTTTCACTCTCCTCTTTCAACCTTATCAGTAGGCTCTTTAGCTCCTCTTTGCTTTCAGCCATTAGAGTGGTATTATCTGCATATAGGAGGTGATTGATATGTATCCCAGATATCTTGATTCCAGCTTGTGATTCTTCCATTCTGGCATTTTTCATGATGTACTCTGTGTAGAAGTAAGCAATGTGACAGTATACAACCTTGACATACTCCTTTCCCAATTTGGAACCAGTCCATGGTTATGTGTATGGTTCTAACTCTAGCTTCTTTCCCACAAACAGATTTCTCAGGAACTTCCACTGATCCAGGGCAAATTGTCACAGAAGAGTATGCCACTGTGAACCATTAGTAGCCAATATACATAGCAGCTGAGCAAAAGGGATTGGTGCTCACCCTTTAACTTTTTTCTCTTTCACATTCTTTCTAAAGGATTTATTGCCTCTCCTAAGAACCACTCTTCACTTCCCCTACCACATACAGGTACAATTTTCTGTCTCCACAAGGAAAAAGAGACTGTCCTTAGGTATAAATTACTATTGAACAGAAGGTAATTGGAAAATAAAGGATGGCGATATTACAGTGCCCAAGGACCAATGTAACGATTTTTTTCTAGAAAGAATGCAATCTAAACTTTGATGGAAATCATCATTAGGACCACCATTTACTTGTGAGCAACACTGCATCAGAGACTGCTTATTTTATATATTATCATATATAAAATGTACAATTTTATATACAGTATTATATATAAACCAATATATCATCTGATGTTCATATTAAAACTATGGGGTGGATATTACTGTGTCACTTGTCCATGGCCACATAGCTATTAAGAGACAGAAAGAAAGAAAAGAAAAGAAAGAAAGTGAAGTCGCTCAGTCATGTCTGACTCTTGGCGACCCCATGGACTGTAGCCTACCAGGCTCTTCTGTTCATGGGATTCTCCAGGCAAGAATACTGGAGTGGGTTGCCATTTCCTTCTCCAGGGGATCTTCCCGAACCAGGGATCGAACCCAGGTCTCCCTCAGTGCAGGCAGACACTTTACCCTCTGAGCCACCAGGGAAGCCCTCAAGAGACAGAACCAGAGCCCAAACCCTAGTCTAGATGATGACACTGTAGTTGAAACTCCTTATTGGTGCCCTCTATGGCTCCCTGCTCCTTGAGGACAGGAGGGCATTTGCCCTGGCTGGCACTGAGGTAGACAGTCTTATGTCTGTGCACCGGAGAAGACAGAGAAAGAGCATAATATTAAAAAACAAAAGGACCACAACAAACAAACAACAAACAAATGCTGCCTTACCAAGACTAGAGATTGCATATAGTGGTGAAGAGTGTTGGCTTAGAGGATCATACCTAAAGAGTATCAGCTGGGACTACAATGCTTCTATTTAATGACCGTCTCATGCACCTTAGATTTGCAAAGCGCCTTGCTTCTTATTCCTGAACCCTAGCTCTGTAGAGAATATATTTTTAAGTAAAAAACAAAAAGGCTGCTCCAGGCTGTCCAACTTTGCCACAGGACATGGGGGAGAAGAGCTGCCTTTACTCAACCTTGTTTGTCAAGAAGCAAAGTTTTGAAGTTGACCTCAAGAGCCAGAGTAGACAGATAGAAGTATTTTCCATCCCGGGGAGGCTCTGCTCAAGTTCTGCATCAAACACCTCTCTGCTCTTTTTTTTCCTCTTAAGCAGGACAAGAGCCCTAATCAGTCTCCTTAGAAACTCCCCCTCACAGTCACCTCTCTTAAATCTTATCTCCAGGCCTTTCATAAAATGTGGAAATTACTTTCAACTTGAGGATTTAAAAGGAAAAAAAATTGACTAAAAGTTTTCTCCACTGAGGCAGCCAAGGCAATGAGCTCCCTTCCCTCACCCCATCCTTAAACTACAATTTCCGCCTGATGGCTGGCAAAAACTAGGGAAGAAAATCTTCATGGTTGAGTTTAGAGCCCCTGGTTCATGTTGCAGCATGCCAATATTTGAGAAATGAGTTTTAAATATGGAACATGAGGATGGAGGGATGAGAAAATACTTCTCTGAAAAAAGTCAAGGTTATTTATCAACCATTATCAAAAGCTCTAATAAACTATACATTGGTAAGTAGTTCCTGGGAACTGCTGCCTGCTGCTTTTCAGGAGTATGTAGCTAGGAAAGCTTTCTCTGCTTTATTTTTCCTCTGTTTTCTGGTCGTGAATTATTAATGTGACTGATACAGCAGGGAGATTTCCTGATATTCTTCCTGTCTGTGTGCCAGGGACATAACTTCTAAAATGAGCTTGCCTAGTAAAGCCTCATTTGATCATGTGTGCATTTACTGAGCACCTACTATCTGTCAGGCTGTAAGGGAATGCAGCCATAGGAATTAGTCCCTGCCTCAAGGAGCAAGAGACAGAGGATCAATTACCTTGTCCTGTGCTAACAAAGGAAGAAGGTGTTCAGTGAGCACAGAGTTGCAGCAAGGGCCTAAGCTTCTCACCTGGACTGACTGGAGACAGGTGATCAGGGATCTGGGCAAAGGCCTTGGAGGAGAGAAGGAACTTGAGATGGGCTTAAATATTTCAAGATGGCTTTAAGAACCTGAGAAACAGTCTTAGGGATGGGAGTGAAGGCAAAAGGTGCTGAAAACCATAGAGAGAAACTTCTGATTAGAATAATGTTGGATACAAGTTATTGAACACTTGATAAGTACCAGGTATTAGACATAGCTGTATGTACACATCGACTCATTTATTTGACATGCAAACTCTGTCAGCTAGGAACAGTTAGGTGGCAAGTAGTAGAAAACCCAGCTCCAACAGACTTCCTTACAGTAGAGAATTTATGGGCTTATGGAACTCAATAGTTTAAAGGTAACAACAGTTTAAAGGTATATCTTGAGAAAGTTGACTCACTTTTGCAAGTGAATGGGGAAGCCAGATATACCCTCCATGGAAAATAAATACCTTGTTTTTCCTGTCATCTTTAAACACTTTTCCTGGTTTAATGTCTTCTTTCACTCACTCACTGTCTGACCTTGAGGAAGTTACTTAACTTCTCTGTGCCTCAATTTCTTTACCTATAAAATGAAAATGATAATAATAGAACCTACCCTACAAGGTGTCCATGAGAAGTCCATGAATTAATTCACAGAGAGCACTTTGAAAAGTGTCTGGCATGATGTAAGTACAAGATAAATATTAGCAGTAATTAAATCTGTTAACTCAGAAAGCCTGGCTGCATCTCCCATCAGAGGCAGCTTTTGCTGACTCAAAGAAACAAATCAAGCCTCCCATCATATGACATTCTAAAACACCAGTGATCTCCGTTGACTGGCACATCTCTTCATGAGAATTATTCTAAATCTCAAGGACCCAGAAAAACTGTAAGAACTTGCAGGGCTGGATAATTACTGAAAAAAGATCCTATTATATTTACTCTAATTGTTTTGTCAAATATGTTCTCTTAAGTTTTGGTATTTTTGAACAGAAAACCAGCACTGCAGACCAAATCAATCACTTCCTGGATATGAGACAATTGTTCTAGATGTTTAGTTCGCTATACATCAGTTTCTTCCTGTGTAGTATATAGTTAAGGAGTTCAACTAGAAAATTTCAAGAAATTCTTTCCAATGGTAATGTCCTGTGGCTCGATTAATTGATTTTTATGTGTACTTGCTATGGGGACTAAGAGATCTGTGCAATCAGATATTTCAACAATTCAACAAATATTTACTGATTTCTTCCTATGTGTCAGTCACTATAATAGGTGGCAGGAATACATTAGTGAAGAACAAAAAAAGGCTGATGCCTGCCTTTATGGAGCTCACAGGCTAGTGATGAGGGGGAGTAAACTGGCTCCTTTAACACATTATGCAGGAGAGGTTGGAACCATCAAGACCTCTTGAGTCTTTGACTTGAACAGAAAGTTCATAGAAATGTTAGTATAATCAGAGAATGTCTGGTTCCACCACAATTTAGAAACAGAGGCCAGGGAAAAGAAAGCTTTTGGAGAGTTTTAAATAACAAAAAGATAAGGATCTATCAGAATTGAGGTGTTATAATGTGCTCCCTTTTAAAGTGGAACAAATCTACCTCGGTGAAAATTCTCTCTTTATTCTTCAGGACCAAGGCATTGCTCTAATTTATGTTTCAGTCCTCTGTCTTGTCTTATCTATTAGACTTGTCAGAGATATCTGGGAGAGTCTGCAGTCCATTATTATTTTAGAATGCTTGCAAATTTACCCTTGGCTGATATGTATAATCTATACAATTTTGGTATTTAGATGGCATGTTCAAGCTAATCATGAAGAAAGATCCATGCTATGATCTAGGCATCAAGATTTCTGGACAAGCCCAATGCTTCAGTGTTTGTCAGTATGCTCTAAAAATCGGGGCAAAATAGAAAATTAGCAAGAGACACTGAGAGATAAATATTTCTGAATTAGTAGCAAAGATTTCTGACTCCTTCTGAAAATGCTTTGACAACATTGCTTCACCTCATTCTTATGAGGTTTGGGTGGTTAGGGTCATGTGTTGAGACTGGACTGAAATAGGTATGTTGGAAAAATGTAACCGTTTCATTCACACGTGCATTTAACAAATGGCAACAGAGTATGAGCTAGAGACCATTCCCTGTACTATATCAAGGGGCATAACATAACACATGAAAGACAAGGTCCTTGCCCTCAAGGAGTTTACAATCCAGTGAGAAAATAGACAGTGAAAGAGGAAACAATAAACAAATCAGTTACATGTTGAGGTTTATGATTTACAAGATATTTACAGGCTTTTGTAATAGAAAGTAACAAAGAATACTTGCTTAGGTCACAAGGTCACTTATGAGTCAGTTCTGGATTGTGCTTTGCTTGCCTTCTTTAGACTTCTTTAATGTCCTAAAATAAATAAAGACTTAAATCTATCCCTTTGGCGATGGATTGTCCCTGCTAAAAGAGCATCCTAGATTCAGTAACAAAGATACTTGCCCAAGCCCATTAACAGCAGAGGGGAGATGAGAATCCAGGCCTCTGTTCTCGCACCTCTTGGTGTAATGGCAGAGGGTTGGCCTTTGCAATTAGAATCCAGAATATACCTCACCTTCTCTCATTTCACAGATTTTTTCTAGAAGTGAATTCCTGAGTTGTCTACCTTTTGATAAGTTTCTGTCCATTTCATGTGTTATCCTGCAAAAGGATTTAATTGGAAGGATTACCCTTATAAAACCCAACATGCTGGGCAGGCTAGGAAGCCTGTGTATGCCTTGGCTTCTGGTTATGAAAGTCTTGTCATCTATTTGCAGGGACATTAGCCCACTAAAATGACAGAACAAAATGCCTTTGCAAGGGGCATCCAGCATGACTTTAAGTGGTAGTTAGGAGGAAGGATTGGTCCCTAAGTGCATAGCAAAAAGGGCCTCAGTGAGGAGGAACAAGGAGAGGAAGGTGAGGGTAAGGAGGAAGAAGAGAAGAAGTGGAGAAGGAGAGAGGCGAAGAAAACAGAAAGAGGAAGCCTTTGAAGAAATGGTAGAATTAGGCACGATTAGTAACTTCTCTGAACCTTAATTGCCTCACCTGTAAAATAGCAGGGTTGAGTACTTGGTTGGTCTTGTAGATCCCTTTGAGTAACAATCTGAGTCATAAAGCTACAATGAAATTTTATTTGAAATATTGCAAGATATTCTTTTAGACTCTCTTTTTTTATAAATAAGGGGTTTATTTATTATTTTTATAAATAAAGGGTTTATTTATTATATATTTTTTTAATTTTTAATTTTGTATTGGGATATAGCCAATTAACAATGTTGTGATAGTTTCAGGTGAACAGGGAGGGGATTCAGCCATACATATACATCATATACATGTATCCATTCTCCCGCAACTCCCCACCCATCCAGGAAGCCACGTAACATTGAGCAGAGTTCCACGTGCGATACAGTAGGCCCTTGTTAGTTATCCATTTAAAATACATCAGTGGTACATGTCCATCCCAAACTCCCTAACTATCCCTTTCCCTTATCCTTCCCCCTGGCAACCATAAGCTCAATCTCTAAGTCTGTGAGTCTGTTTCTGTTTTGTAAGTAAGTTCATTTGTATCATTTATTTTTAGATTCCATATATAAGGGGTACAATATTCCTCCTTCTCTGTCTGACTTACTTCACTCAGTATGACACTCTCTAGGTCCATTTATGTTGTTGCAATTAAAAAAATATATTTATTTATTTTTGCCTTTGTTGGGACTTCATTGCTTTATGGGGGCTTTCTCTAAATGCAGCAAGCAGGAACTACTCGTTAGCTACAGTAGTTGTGGAATTCTCATTGTGGTGGCTTCTCTTGTTGGGGAACACAGGCTCTAGACATGCAGGCTCAGCAGCTGTGGCTCACGGGCTCTAGAGCCTGAGCTCAATAGTTGTGGTGCATGGGCTTAGTTGCTCTTAGTTGCTCCTTGGCATGTGGAATCTTTCCAGACCATGGATCGAACCCATGTCCTTTGCATATTGACAGGCAGATTCCTATCCAGTGCACCACCAGGGGAGTCCCCTGTCCTGCCTATTTCTGTATATTCTCTCACGTCAGTTGGTTTGATTGTTCAAAAAAGAGAAATTTGATCATGCCACTTACCCTGTTTAGAACCCCAGCATGATTTCCCATTGCTCTAGAGAAATAGTCAGAAACTTAATGTGACATAGAAAATTTCATAGGGTCTGGGCTCTGCCTTCCTCCTGAACCTTCTCAAGCACTTCTCCACCTTTTGTTTCTCATGTATAAACCACATTGTTCTCCTTTTACTTCCTCAAACAGGCTATTTCCAATTTCATCTCTTTCTAAATCCCTATAATTTCTCTTAAACCACACTGATTGCAGTTTGTCAATTTTTATTTGTTTGATTATTTGATTAATATTTTCCTCACCCCATGAAGAACAAATTTGGTTTTTGTGTTTGTGTTTTGTTCATCATTGTGTACCCATGGTAGATACTTAATAAGAATCTATCAAACCAGAAAGAAACTAATCTCTGACTCTAAGATTTACTATAAATCTACAGTAATCAGGACAGTGTAGTATTGACAAAGGGCTAGACAAATAGATCAATGAAACAGGCCAGAGAACCCAGAAACAGATCCACATAAATAGAATCAACTGATCTTTGACAAAGGAGCAAAGGCAATACGATGGAGCAAAGATAGTCTTGTTTTATGTTTTTATTACATTTTATGTTTTTATATTGTTTTTTATTATGATAAAATTCATATAATATTGATATATGAATTTTATCATAATAAAAAACAATATAAAAACATTTAACTATATTTAATAATTGTACAGTTCAGGGGCACTAAATATTCACATTGTTGCTCAACTTTCTCACCATCATCCATCTCCTGAATTTTTCACCTTCCTAAACTGAAACCCTATCCACGTTAAACACTAAGTCCCCATTACCCCTTCCTACCACCCCAGTCCCTGGACCCTGGCATCTACTCCATGTACTTTCTGACTCCATTTGACTGGTTTAGGTAGCTCATATAAGTGGGGTCAAACAGTAATTGTCTCTTCCTAATGTATATTGGTGGAGAAGGCAGTGGCACCCCACTCCAGTACTCTTGCCTGGAAAATCCCATGGATGGAGGAGCCTGGTAGGCTGCAGACCATGGGGTCGTGAAGAGTTGGACACGACTGAGCGACTTCACTTTCACTTTTCCCTTTCATGCATTGGAGAAGGAAATGGCAACCCACTCCAGTGTTCTTGCCTGGAGAATCCCAGGGACGGGGGAGCCTGGTGGCCTGCTGTCTCTGGGGTCACACAAAGTCGGACATGACTGAAGCGACTTAGCAGCAGCAGCAGCAATGTATATTGGAATGCATTTTTAAGGTTAATTTAATATATGTCCCTCAAACATACTGTACCTTCATTTTTCCCCCTGTGCTATATAGTAGGTCCTTGTTAGTTAGTTATTTGATTTTGGAACAAATGGATATCCACATGCATATAAATGAATCAACATAGATAGCACACCATTTGCAAAGATTACCTCAGAATATATAAACCTAAAGATAAAACCCAAAACTATAAAATTCCTAGAAGATAACTTAGGAGAAAATCTAGATGACCTTCAGTATGTCAAGGACTTTTAAAATACAATACCAAAGACACAGTCTGTGGAAGAAATAATTGAAAAGCTGAACTTCATAAAAATTGAAAACTTCTGCTTTGTAAAAGATAATGTCAAGAGATTGAGAAGACAAGACACAGAGTTGGAGAAAATATTTGTAAAATATACATCTAATAAAGTACTATTATCCAAAATATGCAAAGAACTTTTAAAACTTAACATTATGGGAACTAGTAACATGATTAGAAAATGGACCAAAGGCCTTAACAGACATCTCTCTGAAAAGATATACCATGGCATATAAGTAAGCATTTGAAAAGATGTTCCACATAATATGTCATCAGGGAAATGCGAATTAAAACAATGATGAGATATCACTATGCATCTATTTTAATAGCCAAAATCTGAAACACTGATGACACCAAATGCTGATAAGTGTGTAAAGATATAGGAACTCTCTGCTGATGGGAATGCATAGTGATATGGTCACTTTGCAAGACAAGTTGGTAATTTCTTTCAAAAATAAATATATTCTAGCCATATAATCCATCAGTCACACTCTTTGGTATTTACCAAATGAATTGAAAACATGTCTGCACAAAGACCTGTGCATAGATGCTTATATCTGCTTTATTTATAAGAACTAAAATGTCCTTCAATATGTGAGTAGATAAACTCTGGTACACGCAAACAATGAACTACCATGAATATTATTAAATAATTACTAGACCTTTTGATTTCTTTTGGAATTCCTCTATCTGATGAATAACTGTTTAACTCATGGCAATAGAAAAGACTGAGATTTTACACCTAAATGAAGAGTAGTCCTAGGTGCCAATAAGTGATTGAACAAAGAAAAAGAAAACAGAAGGGTAAAAGAAATAAAAATCAAACTTCAGCTACCTCAAAAATGTACCTAGAGGTGGTCTTGTTGTTCAATTGCTAAGTCATGTCCAACTCTTTGTGACCCCATGGACTGTAGGACACCAGGCTTCCCTGACCTTCACTATCTCCCAGAGCTTGCTCAAACTCATGCCCATTGAATCAGTGATGCCATCCAACTATCTCATCCACTGTTGCCTTTGTCTCCTCTTGCCCTCAATCTTTCCCAGTATCAGAGACTTTTAGTGAGTCAGCATTAGGTGGCCAAAGTACTAGAGCTTCAGCATCAGTCCTTGCAATGAATATTCAGGGTTGATTTCCTTTAGGACTGACTGGTTTGATCTCCTTTCTGTGCAGTGGACTTTCAAAGAGTCTTCTCCAGCACCACAATTTGAAAGTATCAATTCAGTGTTCAGCCTTCTTTACGGTCCAGCTCTTACATCCATACATGACTACTAGAAAAACCAGAGCTTTAACTATATGTGCTGTAGGCACTCATTCCGGGACACAAACTCAGAAGGACAATGCAGACAGTGGAGTGCAGTTTATTACACCGGCGGGCCCAAGGCAGAGTCTCCTCTTAGCCAAGGACCCCAACCAGTTTTTGTGAAAACCTTATATACCCTAAACATACGTGCCCAAACCCACCTCCCCAAATTCCCTGAAACTAGTCTGAACAAAGGAAAAAGAAAGATACAGTCAAAGTCAACCCGTGATTCATATGCCTTAAACCTAGGTAATTAACAGTGGACCGTTATCAATAGGCTTGTGGTCATTCCCCAATAAGCATAAGAGAATGTATGATTCTACTCAGTTACACAGATAATTAGGGTATTCTTTTAGGTGATGGAAAACCCCCAGGGCTCTTCCTTCTGGGGGCCTGGTTTCCCAGTTGGTATGTCGTTTCCAGAGATACGGGTCAGATAGCTCAAAGTCCACAGTTCAGCCCAAGATGGAGTCCTGCTTTCAAGATAGAGCCTGTTCCGTTTCCTCCTTCATATGGAACTTTGGCAAAGTGATATCTCTGCTCTTTAATACCCTGTCTAGGTTTGTCATTGCTTTTCTTCCAAGGAGCAAGCATCTTTTAATTTCAAGACTGCAGTCACCATCTGCAGTGATTTTGGAGCCCAAGGAAATAAAATCTACCACTGTTTCCACTTTTTCCCCATCTATTTGCCATGAAGTAATAGCACTGGATGCCATGATCTTAGTTTTTTGAATGTTGAGTTTTAAGCCAGCTTTTTCACTCTCCTCTTTCACCCTCATCAAGAGGCTCTTAAGTTCCTCTTCATTTTCTGCCATTAGAGTGGTATCATCTGCATATCTGAGAAGTGCTCTTAGACACATGTAAATTTAATTTGAAGCAATACTTCTTAGCCTCAATTTCTAGGCAAAATATCAGTGTCCAGCTTACACAAGCAAGCATTTTTTCTGAAAAGAATTTCAATATTTTTCCTTAGAGTCTCTAAAAGTTTGTTGAACTTTACTTTTAAAGGTTTTGTGGCATCTATACTTTATAATTGAAGGGTCAGCTATCCCAGATTTCTTTAGGGAGGCGATGAGACTGAAAACATTAGCTTTGAGTGGTCATCTCAAGCTATACTACTGTGAAGTTTACACAAAGGTAAATTAAGACCTAAAGTGAGAAAGTAACTAGCTGAAGTTTGTATAGCTAATTAATGGTAGACCCTGAAGCTAAACTTGGAGTTGTAACTACCTATTAAGTACCATTTTTGTTACACAAGACAAATGTGTCTCCCCAGGCAAACCTTCCAGCAAACCAGCATTTCTCACTGTACCACACATAAAGGTGATGATCATGAATAAGTTATAATATAGAAGAGTCATCAGTTCAGTTCAGTTACTCAGTCATCTCTAACTCTTTGTGACCCCATGAATTGCAGCGCGCCAGGCCTCCCTGTCCATCACCAACTCCCAGAGTTCACTCAAACTCACATCCATCAAATCAGTGATGCCATTCAGCCATCTCATCTGCTGTCATCCCCTTCTCCTACTGCCCCCAGTCCCCCATCATCAGAGTCTTTTCCAATGAATCAACTCTTTGCAAAGTATTGGAGTGGCCAAAAGTATTGGACCTTCAGCTTTAGCATCATCCCTTCCAAAGAACACCCAGGACTGATATCCTGTGGCGGATTCATTTTGATATTTGGCAAAACTAATACAATTATGTAAAGTTTAAAAATAAAGTAAAATTAAAAAAAAAAAAAAGAATGGACTGGTTGGATCTCCTTGCAGTCCAAGGGACTCTCAAGAGTCTTCTCCAACACTGCAGTTCAAAAGCATCAATTCTTCGGGGCTCAGCTTTCTTCACAGTCCAACTCTTACATCCATTCATGACCACTGGAAAAACCATAGCCTTGACTAGACGGACTTTGTTGGCAAAGTAATGTCTCTGCTTTTGAATATGCTATCTAGTTTGGTCATAACTTTCCTTCCAAGGAGTAAGCGTTTTTTAATTTCATGGCTACAATCACCATCTGCAGTGATTTTGGAGCCCAAAAATATAAACTCTGACACTGTTTCCACTGTTTCCCCATCCTTTTCCCATAAAGTGATGGGACCAGATGCCATGATCTTCGTTTTCTGAATGTTGAGCTTTCAGATCAAATCAGTCGCTCAGTCGTGTCCGACTCTCCGTGACCCCATGAATGGCAGCATGCCAGGCCTCCCTGTCCATCACCAACTCCCGGAGTTCACTCAGACTCATGTCCATCGAGTCAGTGATGCTATCCAGCCATCTCATCCTCTGTCGTCCCCTTCTCCTCTTGCCCCCAAACCTTTCCAGCATCAGAGTCTTTTCCAATGAATCAACTCTTCGCATGAGGTGGCCAAAGTACTGGAGTTTCAGCTTTAGCATCATTCCTTCCAAAGAAATCCCAGGGCTGATCTCCTTTAGAATGGACTGGTTGGATCTCCTTGCAGTCCAAGGGACTCTCAAGAGTCTTCTCCAACACCACAGTTCAAAAGCATCAATTCTTCAGCACTCAGCCTTCTTCACAGTCCAACTCTCACATCCATACATGACCACAGGAAAAACCATAGCCTTGACTAGATGAACCTTTGTTGGCAAAGTAACATCTCTGCTTTGAATATGCTATCTAGGTTCGTCATAACTTTCCTTCCAAGGAGTAAGCGTCTTTTAATTTCATGGCTGCAGTCACCATCTGCAGTGATTTTGGAGCCCAGAAAAATAAAGTCTGATACTGTTTCCATTGTTTCCCCATTTATTTCCTATGAAGTGATGGGACCGGATGCCATGATCTTCGTTTTTTGAATGTTGAGCTTTAAGCCAACTTTTTCACTCTCCTCTTTCACTTTCATCAGGAAGCTTTTTAGTTCCTCTTCACTTTCTGCCATAAGGGTGGTGTCATCTGCATATCTGAGGTTATTGATATTTCTCCCAGCAATCTTGATTCCAGCTTGTGCTTCTTCCAGCCCAATTTTTCTCATGATGTACTCTGCATAGAAGTTAAATAAGCAGGGTGACAATATACAGCCTTGACATACTCCTTTTCCTATTTGGAACCAGTCTGTTGTTCCATGTCCAGTTCTAATTGTTGCTTCCTGACCTGCATACAGGTTTCTCAAGAGGCAGGTCAGGTGGTCTGGTATTCCCATCTCTTTCAGAATTTTCCACAGTTTGTTGTGATCCACATAGTCAAAGGCTTTGGCATAGTCAATAAAGCAGAAATACATGTTTTTCTGGAACTCTCTTGCTTTTTCCATGATCCAGTGGAAGTTGGCAATTTGATCTCTGGTTCCTCTGCCTTTTCTAAAACCAGCTTGAACATCTGGAAGTTCACGGTTCACATATTGCTGAAGCCTGGCCTGGAGAATTTTGAGCATTACTTTACTAGTGTATGAGATGAGTGCAATTGTGCAGTAGTTTGAGCATTCTTTGGTATTGTCTTTCTTTGGATTGGAATGAAAACTGACCTTTTCCAGTCCTGTGGCCACTGCTGAGTTTTCCAAATTTGCTGGCATATTGAGTGCAGCACTTTCACAGCATCATTTTTCAGGATTTGAAAGAGCTCAACTGGAATTCCATCACCTCCACTAGCTTTGTTCATAGTGATGCTTTCTAAGACTCACTTGACTTCACAATCCAAGATGTCTGGCTCTAGATGAGTGATCACACCATTGGGATTATCTTGGTCATGAAGATCTTTTTATATAGTTCTTCTGTGTATTCTTGCCACCTCTTCTTAATATCTTGTGTTTCTGTTAGATCCATACCATATCTGTCCTTTATCGAGCCCATCTTTGCATGAAATGTTCCCTTAGTATCTCTAATTTTCTTGAAGACATCTCTAGCCTTTCCCATTCTGTTGTTTTCCTCTATTTCTTAGCATTGATCACCGAGGAAGGCTTTCTTATCTCTCCTTGCTATTCTTTGGAACTCTGCATTCAGATGTTTATATCTTTCCTTTTCTCCTTTGCATTTCACTTCTCTTCTTTTCACAGCTATTTGTAAGGCCTCCCCAGGCAGCCATTTTGCTTTTTTGCATTTCTTTTCCATGGGAATGTTCTTGATCCCTGTCTCCTGTACAATGTCATGAACCTCTGTCCATAGTTCATCAGGCACTCTATCTATCAGATCTAGTCCCTTAAATCTATTTCTCACTTCCACTTATAATCATAAGGGAATTGATTTAGGTCATACCTGAATGGTCTAGTGGTTTTCCCTACTTTCTTCAATTTAAGTCTGAATTTGGTAATAAGATGTTCATGATCTGAGCGACAGTCAGCTCCCGGTCTTGTTTTTACTGACTGTATAGAGCTTCTCCATCTTTGGCTGCAAAGAATATAATCAATCTGATTTTGGTGTTGACCATCTGGTGATGTCCATGTGTAGAGTCTTCTCTTGTGTTGTTGGAAGAGGGTGTTTGCTATGACCAGTGCATTTTCTTGGCAAAACTCTATGAGCCTTTGCCCTGCTTCTTTCCGTATTCCAAGGCCAATTTGCCTGTTACCCCAGGTGTTTCTTGACTTCCTACTTTTGCATTCCAGTCCCCTATAATGAAAAGGACATCTTTTTTGGGTGTTAGTTCTAAAAGGTCTTGTAGGTCTTCATAGAACCATTCAACTTCAGCTTCTTCAGCATTACTGGTTGGGGCATAGACTTGGATTACTGTGATATTGAATCGTTTGCCTTGGAAACGAACATAGATCATTCTGTTGTTTTTGAGATTGTATCCAAGTATAGCATTTCGGACTCTTTTGTTGACCATGATGGCTACTCCATTTCTTCTAAGGGATTCCTGCCCACAGTAGTAGATATAATGGTCATCTGATTTAAATTCACCGATTCCAGTCCATTTTAGTTTGCTGATTCCTAGAATGTTGACGTTCACTCTTGCCATCTCTTTTTGACCACTTCCAATTTGCCTTGATTCGTGGACCTAATATTCCAGGTTCCTATGCAATATTGCTCTTTACAGCATCGGACCTTGCTTCTATCACCAGTCCCATCCCCAATTGAATGTTGTTTTTGCTTTGGCTCCATCCCTTCATTCTTTCTGGGGTTATTTCTCCATTGATCTCCAGTAGCATATGGGCACCTACCAACCTGGGGAGTTCCTCTTTCAGCATCCTATCATTTTGCCTTTTCATACTGTTCATGGGGTTCTCGAGGCAAGAGTACTGAAGTGGTTTGCCATTCCCTTCTCCAGGGGACCACATTCTGTCAGACCTCTCCCCCATGACCCGCCCATCTTGAGTGGCCCCACAGGGCATGGCTTAGTTTCATTGAGTTAAACAAGGCTGTGGTCCATGTGATTAGATTGGCTAGTTTTCTGTGATTATGGTTTCAGTGTGTCTGCCCTCTGATGCCCTCTTGCAACACCTACCATTTTACTTGGGTTTCTCTTACCTTGGACATGGGGTATATCTTCACGGCTGCTCCAGCAAAGCGCAGCCACTGCTCCTTACCTTGGATGAGGATTATTTCCTCCTCGCTGCCCCTCCTGAACTTGAGCGTGGGTTGAACCTGAACTTGAGCAACTTGGGTTGCTCCTCTCAGCTGCCACCCCTGACCTCGGGCATGGGGTAGTTCATAGGGTGATTCAAACTGTGAGCTATGAAAGAAATAAAGAGGCATTGAAATGGTGAGAACATATAGTTCATTTCCTTGATAAATAAGTATTGAGCACCCAAACCTGTCAGGCACTGTGCTAGACATTGATGTAGCAATGGTTTGTAAGGCACTCACAGACCCTGACCTCTTGGGAATAACAGTAGAATGATGATTAATGATGTTAAACAAGAAAGTATAATTACAGTGAATGGCATAAAGAAGAAACATAATGTGTGAATGGAATCCTTACCAGAGTTCTAAGCTGATTTAAAGAGGGCAGATAAGGCCCACTGACAAAGTACTTTTTAAAATGAATTTTGAAGGATAAGTAGTAATCAGCTTCTGAAAGAGGGTAGGACAGTGGAATGAAGGACAGTGTTTTCAAGACATGAGGAGAAAAACCATGTAACTTGAGATCCAAAGGACCTCCAGTGTGGCTCAAGCATAATGTGAAATGGAATATTTCCTGCCATATCAACAAACAAGGGTATCACAGCCATCCTCAATTCTGGCCCTCCAAATGTGAATTTATGAGCCCAGAGGGAACCCAGGAAGAATAATGCCAGTGATCCAGTGGTTATCAGCCACTCCTCACAGTGAGCCACAAACTAAGGATGAGAAAAATCAAATTTCAGGATGCTGGCCCCAGATAGATGAGGTGCATATGAAAGGAATAATTTCAGTAAACCCAGACTCTTCCATCTTCACATACATAGAAAAACACTAAATTCCTTAACTTGAGATATCTGACTTTCCTTCCTTAACAATAGTCTTTTGAAGTTCACACTAACTACCCCTTGTTACAAGCTTCTGTATAACCTGACTCCCTTCCCACCCCAACCCCAAGAACAGTTCTCTTAGGGACACTTGAGATGCAGTTTCCTGAGCTTGAAGTCCCACAAAATAAAACATAACTCTCAACTTCTAGGCTGTGACTGTTTTTTAAGTCTACAGTAGTATGTGAGAGGAGAGGAGCTGAAATGAACCTGGAGAAGTAGGTGGAGTCCAGATGAGCCAAGGCCTTTGAAGCCGTGTTAGAAACATAGTTCATTACTGAGAAAACACTGAAATATTTGAAGCAGGGAAGTCACATGGGCACATCTCTACCCTTTGAATGAAAATGTGAGGCTCACCCCAGGCCCTGTGGCAATTTTCCAAGTGAGAGATGGTTTGTGGCTGCATGACAATGAAATGGCCAGATTTCAGAGATGTTTTAGGATCATAGTCAATGGGATTTTGTTTTAAATTGAATGTGGAGGTGTAAGTGAAAGGAGAAAATTAAGGGTAATATTTTGGTTTCCATCAAAGACTAGAGGAGGTGGCAGGTGGGAGTTAGGTGGATGATAAGCAAAGATCTGAAGACATGCTGCTATTGATTGCGTAGACTTTGAATTCACCTAGAAGATAGTAAAGACCAGAACTCCAGTCTCTACCATATAGATATTCTTGGATAACAGGAAGAAAAGTGATAGTGATTGACCCTGGTTATGCTCAGGATTTTGGCCACATGCGTCTGGTCAGCTGTTGCCAGGTGATGCTGAGCAGCTGGTGACATTTCCTGGTGAGTTTTGACAGCTCTCTAGGAGTTCCCTAATACCCTTCCAACTCAAACAGTCTCTTCTTAGACCCTACAGCCAAACAGAAGTGACACTGAATAAGGATACCACCGATTCATTTACCCATTCATTCAACATATGTGTGCTGATCTCCGCCATGTTCCTGGCCCTGCGCTGGATCTAAAATATATTTTTAGATATACGAGTTGTTTGGGTTTTAGTCTGTTTGAAGTCAGTAGCTCTTGGAGCTGATTCAATACATCTAGACTGTGAAAATTGACAGGAAAGATGATGGTTTGTGTCCATGTACCAATTATTAGCTGAATAATCATGTACATCAGTTTGCCTGGAAGGTCTTTACATCTCTATTTTTCTCTTTACTAAGTGTGGAGATGGTAAACTCAGTAAAAACTATCCACAGAATGGATGACAATTCATCAAAGATTTAATTCCAATTAAAACTAAATTAAGGAAAAGAGGCTTGTATCTTTGAGTGGATAGAATAGTCCCTACTGGTTAATTTACTGTGTTCCCTTAAATCCTTCTTGCCTGAGAAAAGCCATTCATCAGACCTATTCAAAGGTTATGTCATATCCCTTTTAGGCATGCGACAATGTGCATGGTGAATGCCTTTCATATAACAATTGGGTTATTTCAAGAAACCATCACAATAAATACTCACTGAGCATCTTCTCTGTGCAAACCAGTGTATGTATGGAAGATATTGGAAAGCATATTTCCCTATATCCCAGGATCTTTTTACTTCTTCAATAAAAGTAGAATTAGAAATAATTAACTCTAAAATAAGGCAGAATATAATATCCTGAGGTAGGTGTAGGAGAGAGTTCTTTCCTTCATGGGTGGAAGGAGATCTGATCTACTTTCTAGAAGAAAACAAAATATCTGATTGAAAAACTTTAGCCTGTATCTCCATTTTATTATGAATCTCTCCCTGGAGGAAAAAGAAGAAACTATCCATTGGTGATCTCAGAGAAATCTGTTTATATAGGGAGGAAAGGTCACTGCTTTTAAAAGGTAATATTGGATCAGTATAATTCTCTGGTTTTGTTATTATACTATAATTTTTAAAAGCATCCACATTAGGGGACATAGGCAGAAAGGTTCATGGAACCCTATTCTTCATTCTTTGCAACTTCTTCTGAATCTGTAGTTGCATGCATGCCTAGTCATTCAGTTGTGTCCAACTCTTTGTGACCCCATAGACTGTAGCCTGTCAGGTTACTTTGTTCATGGGATTCTTCAGGCAAGAATACTGGAGTGGGTAACAATTCCCTTCTCCAAAGGATCTTCTGACCCACAAATCAAACCTGGGTCTCCTGCATTGCAGGTGGATTCTATAACATCTGAGCCATCAATTTAAAATAAAAATTTATTTGTAAAAGGAAATAATAGTTTCTGTATTACCCTAAGGCTTTACTGTCTGATAGAATAGCTACTAATTACATGAAGCTACTAAACACTAGAGATGTCTTTTAAGTATAAAATACATACCAGATATAGTATGACCAAAAAAGAAGGTAAAACATCTCATGTTGAAATGATAATGCTTTGAATAATTATTGTATAATAATTAAATGAATAATTAATATCAAATAAATACATTTAAATTAATATATTAATGTTATAATATTAAATTGATTTTATACTTTAAAATTTTTTATGTGGCTAATAAAAGTTTTTAAACTGCATATGTGCCTCACATCATATCTCTATTACACAATATTGCTCTAAGTCACTTTTTTGTATAAGTTTGTGAAGGAAGCTGTGCTGTGCTTAGTTGCTCAGTCATGACTGACTCTTTGTGACCCTGTTAACTGCAGTCCACCAGGCTCCTCTGTCCTTGAGGATTCTCTAGGCAAGAATACTGAACTGGGTTGCCATGCCCTCCTCCAGGGGATCTTCCCGACCCAGGGATCAAACCCAGGTCTCTTGAATTGTGGGCAAATTCTTTACAGACTGAGCCACCAGGGAAGCCCTGGTAAAGGAAGCTATACTTTTGTAATTAGCTACCTATATGAATATTTTCTCAATAGACTCAATTTTTCCCACGTGGATTGTAGACTTGGGAAGGGTAGAGAAATGGGGAAGCCTTTAAGTCTAAGCCATGTTTAACAGTCCAGGAAGATTTGTCATTTGTGAGTTTTAGTCCTCATTTATTAATTACTGCTTTTGGCTTCTTGTGTCTGTTTCAATGGCTAGAACAGAAACAAGAAGACAAGGGTGATTAGGGTCCTTTGAACCTCCAGCATGAAGGGACAGAAGAACTACCAAGAGAATATAGAGGAAGAACGGATTATTTTTAGTCCAGGATATGTAAAATGACTGGAGAAGGAAATGGCAACCCACTCCAGTATTCTTGCCTGAAAAATCCCTTGGACAGAGGAGCCTGGTAGGCTACAGTCCACGGGGTCCCAAAGAGTTGGACATGACTGAGTGACTTCGCTTTCACTTTTCCCTTTTCATATAAAATGACTAATAACAAATGACATTTATATTGAGCTATAGAAATATTCTATGAAAAAGACACAATAGCAACAAAATCATGGCACCTAGAAATGTGAGGTGTTTGTGTGCATGCGTGCTTTGTTGCTCAGTTATCTCCGACTCTTTGGAACCCAATGGACTGCAGCCTTGCAGGCTCCTCTGTCCATGGGGATTCTCCAGGCAAGAATACTGAAGTGGGTTGCCATGCCCTCCTCCACGGGATCTTCCCAACCCAGGGATCAAACCCAGGTCTTCTGCATTGCAGGCAGATTCTTTATCATCTGAGTCACCAGGGAAGCCCGACAGAGGCTTGGGAAACAGCTTATAATCCCATTTGGCTGGATATTATAATATTTGCCTGGGCAGTGTGTGGTGTCCCCAGGATTTCTTAGGAGATATTATGGAGCAACTTGAATGAAGCCCATGACTGTTATTACTCCATAGGCAGCAAGGAGCCATAAAATAGTTTTAGAGCAGAGGAGTAAGATGACTGGGGCTCTGGTTTGAAATAAATGCCAGCAGTGTGAAGAAAGATTGACATAAAGAGAAACTAATGGCAGAGAAACCACAAGAGTTGTCCAATGGTCTATAAAACCTAGATATTAAAAGTGAGGAAAGCAAACTTATCTATAATTTTTCCATTTGACTTCTGTTAGTAATGATTGAAAATGTTCTCAAATCTAACCCTGTGTGAGGTATCTGGGTTACCTGTCCTCAT
The DNA here is from genome assembly GCF_003369695.1 of Bos indicus x Bos taurus. Taxonomy (NCBI): domain Eukaryota; kingdom Metazoa; phylum Chordata; class Mammalia; order Artiodactyla; family Bovidae; genus Bos; species Bos indicus x Bos taurus. The sequence goes on from NC_040082.1 coordinate 37,873,997, forward strand.
CAAGCATACAGTCCACTACCTAAAACAAGCATTGAAGAAATATTTAAAAGTGTGTCACTGAGTATTATGATGGTTAAGTGCAAAGTACTTCTAGCACATTTAATCTCAGAGTTCTAAATTGACCGTGGAAATTAAGAAGTGACATTTTGACTGAGCCAAGCAACATAATTCACCAGTGACTTGGGGAGGGAGGGGGGAAAGTGAATATGCTGAAGGAACAACAGGCGTGAGGAAGCTGAGATGAGAAAGAGCATGGTGTTTTTGCAGAACTTAAAGGAGTCCAGTAGGACTAGAATATGAGAGCAAGAAGGGAAAAGGAGCGTGGACAAGTGTGACATCATACCAAGCCTATGTCATAACAGAGACCGCAGTTCACATCCTTTTCAACGTGGGAAGTCCCTGAAGGATTTCACACAGGGCAGGAGACAATTAGGTATTAATTCAGAAGGTAAAATATCATGTAAGAAACGAGTTGCCAGTCCAGGTTTGATGCACGATACTGGATGCTTGGGGCTAGTGCACTAGGACGACCCAGAGGGATGGTATGGGGAGGGAGGAGGGAGGAGGGTTCAGGATGGGGAACACGTGTATACCTGTGGCGGATTCATTTTGATATTTGACAAAACTAATACAATTATGTAAAATTTAAAAATAAAATAAAATTAGAAAAAAAAAAGAAACAGGAAGGTAGGTGGCGCTCACCTAACCACAGGGCTGCAAGGACAGGAGGAGAGGTGTTCTACAATGTATAGGGAACACTCTGCCTAGAGGACAGGAAAAGTGGCTAAGCAGACTTTTAAAGACACCCATTTGCTGAATAAATGAATGAAAAAATGGATTGGGAAGAGGAATAGAAGGGTGGAAACTTCTTAAGAGGCTGGTATAATATGGTCAATAGGAAGATGATGGTTACTTGAATTTTACTTGTACCAGTGGAAGTAGAAATGCACAAACAGAGGAGTCTAGAATTATTTAGAAAGGAACTGGATGATTCTTGATGAATATTTGAATACAGGGAGGTGATGAGGAGAGAAGAGACAAGGAGAATATTCAAGTTGCTGGAACGGCAGATGACACGAAGAAAAGGAACAAGGAACAATGTATAGGGAAGGTCTTAAAGCACCATGCAAAACATACAGAGGTTCTTTTTCCCGTTGGGTTAGGTTTGTCAGGGATTTCTGAGATGACTGAGTCCAACCTGGGACTTCCTCAGTGGCTTCCCAGCTGGCTTAGTGGTAAAGAATCTGTCTGCAAATGCAGGAGATGGAGTTCGATCTCTGGATTGGGAATGTCCCCTGGAAGAGGAAATGGCAACCCACTCCAGTATTCTTGCCTGGGAAATTCCATGGACAAAGAATCCTGGCAGACTACAGTCCATGGGATCACAAAAGAGTTGGACGCAACTTAGCAACTAAACAGCAACAGCAAAAAAGTCCAATACATCATTTTATAAATGAGAAACATTTAAAGTGGAAGTGACATGAAAAAGGTGTTGTGGTTGTTTAATGGTACAGCTGAAATTAGACACAGACTTCTTGACTCCTGCACAGCCCAGCTCTTTGCTGTACATCCTTGCCTCTCAAAGACTGATTCACTGTCCTAAAAATATCACTGTCACTGAGGATCATGTGAAAAGTGCAGTTCTAAGGCCCACCCTGGATATCTGGATCTGAATCTGCATTTCAGTAAGATTCCTGTGTGATTTGTATGCACATTAGAGTTTGAGTCTTAACTTTTCTACATCAAAACTCCATTTTGTATGTAGAAGTCCAAAGCTAATCCACAGGCAATCATTTTTTATAGCTGGAAGACAAATGCATTTATTTTCCCTCTTCTTTTACATAACCCAGCACAGTAAATTTCCATTCTATGTTAAGTAAAAAGAGCCATTCCTAGTCATGCCAGGGCACTACTTTTATTCCTTTGTAAAAGAGAGGTAAAAAATCTCAGCCCGTTTTCCTGTGACAGAGGATGTAATTGAATGTAGCTATGAACTCCAAACACAATCAATCTATTTTTAACAACTTAAACTGTTCTTAAGGACAAAGATAACACAGATGATCTCTTAGATATTGCTTGCTTTGTAAATCATCCTTGACACTAATGTGATTAATTCTGGACAGACATCTTGTTCCTGGTTATTTGTAGGAGGAAGGAACATGCTCTTTGCTCTAAAAAGCTGTGAATCTCCCGAGAGTTCCTCTGTTGTGCACAATAATCTTTCAGAATATTTCAATGTTTTTCATATAAACTGGTCTGAGTGGCATTGAAATCAGACTTTGCAGACTTTCAGGTGATCTTTTGGTTCATTTCTTCCTTTGGGTTTTTTGTGTTTTTTTTTAATGTCCTTTTTAAAAACTCCAATTCAATAAAATTTTTTCTAGTGCTCCAGTCTCTTGCCTGAAAGTAGCTAGGCCCCTATCAACTTGTAACTGAGAGTTATATTTTCATGACATAGAAAAGTCTCCTGAAAGCAAAAGATCATATTATTTGTCTTGGTTCCACAGAACCTGACAAAACGTGCTTTTACTTTTTGAAGACTCTTGAAAACAAATGACAGGAGACCCAAACCAAACAGACTTAAGGAATAAAGAGAGTTCGTTAACTCACAAAACCAAAAAGTCCAGAATATGTTCTGACTTCATGAAAGGCTTGATTCAGTGGTTCAAACCCACTCAGTCACCAAGGCCCAGGGGACTTCTAGCAGCTTGAAGGCTTCAGCGGTTTCAGGCTCACCGTCTTCATATCACACCATCAGAGGGAGAAAGAGAGAACCTGTTTCAGACGCTTCCGTGGAAGACAGAGGAAGCTCAGTAGCTTCTTGTTTTAAATTATCTATGATGTGCTCAACCTTTAATCAACCTTGGAGTCAAGGGAGGTGGACTAAGTTGATTGGTTTAAACTGACCCAGGACCCTCTGAGTGTCAAGGGATGGTGGTGGGGCCCACTCATGCCACTTAGGTGGTTTAGTTGTTAAGTCGTACCAACTCTTGGGACCCCATAGACTATATCCTGCCAGGCTCCTCTATCCATGGATTCTCCAGACAAGAATACTGGGGTAGGTTGCCATTTCCTTCTCCAGGGGATCTTCCTAACCCACAGATAGAACTTGGGTCTCCTGCATTGCAGGCAGATTCTTTACTGACTGAGCCACCAGGGAAACCCCTGGGAATATGACCCAAAGAGGGTGTGTGTGCTGAATAAAAATTGTTAAGTTATGTCAAGGAGAAGGGCAGCAAACTAAAGATTTATATTTGTTGAAGAAATTATATTTTTTGACTAAATGAACCCTTGGGTTCATATTGATTTTAGATGCCTTACCACAGAACCAAATCTTCAAATGCTGTGTTGGGATGGTAGAGATTATTTCTTGGATAATTTCTGAGAAGGCAGAGTAATATCAATATCTTCTTGTCATTCAAAGAAAAATTATCCACAAATTTCTATTTTTCTTCAGATAAGTTTATCCTCTCCTGCTCTTTTCCCTTCTACATGTGTATCTTCATTTTCAAGAAAATTTTAACCCCTATTTTTCTGTTCTGTTCACAATGTGACAGAATCCTTCTCTGCACTAATTTTGCTGCTATTCTGAAATATGGAGTTTTTTCAAACCCTCAGTTCAAATCTAACCTCAATACCATTTAACTGTTAGTTCCTCTTTCTTCTCTTTCAAAGACCAAAGGTTAAAAGTCAAAGTATCATCTGCTTTGCTCCTCATTTGCCTTTAGATTTCCATCCCATAGCTAGACTCAATGTTTTCTAGAATGAGCTATGGGCTCCCAACCCAGCTGTGTATCTGGTCTGGCAGGACATCAGTTCCACATGGACTGAAAGCACAGTCCAAGAGCAATTGAGTAACCATGGCTTGTCAGATTAGATTTGCTGTCCCTTCTCTTTTTCACTGTCTTCCTTTTAGTCAGATGATGGTTAGAACCTGCTATTACTTAGTGTTCAAAAATAGCCTTTTTGTTTTGTATCTGGAAAATATATAATTTATACCATTTTGAAGAATGTGTATATTATAATTTGTATATGAAACTGATTCCTCTTAAATTATATAGCAGAGTTCTGACTTGTTCTTGTTCCCCTCCTCCTTATAATTAGCTGCTGTTCCAGTGACAGTTGTCAATCACTATAAATATATTCTTAATATGGATATTAATTTTCTAATTGTCAATATATGAAGTTTCATGCTCTGCTTCCTTCTTGGACCAATCCTAATGAACTATGAAAATCTGGTTTTAAAAATTACTGTAGCATAACTAATACCATGTTCTACACGACAGCACCAACAGATTTTAGAGATTCCTAAAGCTGTGGAATTGGTTATTTACTCCAAAGACAATTTAAAATATTTTGACAAAGAGTGGTATACACACCCTCCTAAGACAACCACACTAGTTTTTCTCTACTACTGGTTTTAGTTCAGTCGCTCAGTCGTGTCCGACTCTTTGAGACCGCATGAATCGCAGCATGCCAGGCCTCCCTGTCCATCACCAACTCCCTGAGTTCACTCAAACTCACGTCCATCGAGTCGGTGATGCCATCCAGCCATCCCATCCTCTGTTGTCCCCTTCTCCTCCTGCCCCCAATCCCTCCCAGCATCAGGGTCTTTTCCAATGAGTCAACTCTTCACATGAGGTGGCCAAAGTATGGGAGTTTTAGCTTTAGCATCATTCCTTCCAAAGAAATCCCAGGGATGATCTCCTTTAGAATGGACTGGTTCGATCTCCTTGCAGTCCAAGGGATTCTCAAGAGTCTTCTCCAATACCACAGTTCAAAAGCATCAATTCTTCAGAGCTCAGCCTTCTTCACAGTCCAGCTCTCACATCCATGCATGACCACTGGAAAAACCATAGCCTTGACTAGACAGACCTTTGTTAGCAAAGTAATGTCTCTGCTCTTCAATATGCTATCTAGGTTGATCATAACTTTTCTTCCAAGGAGTAAGCGTCTTTTAATTTCATGGCTGCAATCACCATCTGCAGTGATTTTGGAGCCCAAAAAAATAAAGTCTGACACTGTTTCCACTGTTTCCCCATCTATTTGCCATGAAGTGATGGGACCAGATGCCATGATCTTTGTTTTCTGAATGTTGAGCTTTAAGCCAACTTTTTCACTCTCCTCTTTCACTCTCATCAAGAGGCTTTTTAGTTTCTCTTCACTTTCTTCCATAAGCGTGGTGTCATCTGCACTACTGGTTTAGGCTCCATATATTGAAATATAACTTGCTATGCTGTTGAAGAGAATCATCAGTTACAAATATACTACAGAGCATGGTATGGTCCTAAGAGGGTAAATTAAGGAGATGAATTAGGTTCATATATCACTTCTAGGGCTTTGCTGGTGGCTCAGATGGTAGTGTCTGCTTGCAATGCAGGAGACCCAGGTTTGATCCCTGGGTCAGGAAGATCCCCTGGAGAAGGAAATGGCAACTCACTCCAGTACTCCTGCCTGGAAAACTCCATGGACGGAAGAGCCTGGTGGACTACAGTCCATGGGGTCGCAAAGAGTCAGACATGACTGAATGACTACTGTTTCTTTTTTCCCATGGCTTACTTGATATGAGCAGGTTATGTAGCATCTCTAACCTCACTTTCTCTCAGAAATAAATGAGCTAATGCAGAAGAGCACTTAGTACATTCCCGGGATAGTGTAGGCACTTGGTGAATGCTGACTAACCCATAAATCCTCAGAAACTCATCTCAAGCCCTCCTAGAGTTACCATAGTTCATCTGCATGAAGAGTAGGTGAAGAACATATGGAAAAATAATTGGTTCTTATAAAGTAAATGTTTTTTAAAAAAAATATCCTGAGAGTACAAAACTAGAATAACTTTTCTTTAACATATCTGCCTGAAAAATGTCTGATTTATATATCATATCTATACTGCAAACCTAGACTTGCCACATGTAAATGCTTTTAGAAAAAGAGCCACACCCATTCATTTGCTTATTATCTTTGACCGCAGCAGTAGTGAAGTAGTTGCATCAGAGGTTACCTGACATGCAAGTTCAGTTGAGTTCAGTCGTGTCTGACTCTTTGTGACCCCATGGACTGCAGCATACCAGGCTTCTCTGTCCATCACCAACTCGTGGAGCTTCCTCAAATTCATGTCCATTGAATAGGTGTTGCCATCCAGCTATTTCATCCTCTGTCATCCCCTTATCCTCCCACCTGCAATCTTTCCCAGCATCAGGGTCTTTTCAAATGAGTCTGTTCTTCGCATCAGGTGGCCAAATTATTGGAGCTTCAGCATCAGTCCTTCCAATGAATATTCAGGAATTATTTCCTTTAAGATGGACTGGTTGGATCTCCTTGCTTTTCAAGGAACTCTTGAGAGTCTTCTCCAACACCACAGTTCAAAAGCATCAGTTCTTCAGTGCTCAGCTTTCTTTATAGTACAACTCTCACATCCGTACATGACTACTGGTAAAACTGTAGCTTTGACTAAACGGACCTTTGTTGGTAAAGTAATGTCTCTGCTTTTCAATATACTGTCTAGGTTTGTCATAGCTTTTCTTCCAAGGAGCAAGCATCTTTTAATTCCATGGCTGCAGTGTCACCATCTGCAGTGATTTTGAAGCCCCCCAAAATAAAGTCTCTCACTGTTTCCATTGTTTCCCCATCTATTTGCCATGAAGTGATGGGACCAGATGCCATGATCTTGGTTTCCTGAATGTTGAGCTTTAAGCCAACTTTTTCACTCTCCTCTTTCACTTTCATCAAGAGGCTTTTTAGTTCTTCTTCACTTTCTGCCATAAGGGTGGTGTCATCTGCATATCTGAGGTTATTGATATTTCTCCCGGTAATCTTGACTCCAGGTTGTGCTTCTTCCAGCCCAGTGTTCCTCATGATGTACTCTGCATATAAGTTAAATAAGTAGGGTGACAATATACAGCCTTGACGTACTCCTTTCCCTATTTGGAACCAGTCTGTTGTTCCATGTCCAGTTCTAACTGTTGCTTCTTGACCTGCATACAGATTTCTCAGGAGGCAGGTTAGGTGGTCTGGTACTCCCATCTCTTTCAGAATTTTCCACAGTTTATTGTGATCCACACAGTCAAAGGCTTTGGCATAGTCAATAAAGTAGAAATAGATGTTTTTCTGGAACTCTCTTGCTTTTTCAATGATTCAGTGGATGTTGGCAATTTGATCTCTGGTTCCTCTACCTTTTCTAAATCAAGCTTGAACATCTGGAGGTTCACTGTTCACATATTGCTGAAGCCTGGCTTGGAGAATTTTGAGTATAACTTTGCTAGAATGTGAGATGAGTGCAATTGTGCAGTAGTTTGAGCATTCTTTGGCATTGCCTTTCTTTGGGATTGGAATGAAAACTGACCTTTTCCAGTCCTGTGGCCACTGCTGAGTTTTCCAAATTTTCTGGCATAGTGACTGCAACACTTACACAGTACCATCTTTTAGCATTTGAAATAGCTCAACTCGAATTCCATCACCTCCACTAGCTTTGTTCATAGTGATGCTTCCTAAGGCCCAATTGATTTTGCATTCCAGGATGTCCAGCTCTAGTTGAGTGATCACACCATCGTGATTATCTGGGTCATGAAGATCTTTTTTTGTAAGTTCTGTGTATTCTTGCCACCTCTTAATATCTTCTGCTTCTGTTAGGTCCATAACATTTCAGTCCTTTAATGTGTCCATCTTTGCATGATATATTCCCTTGGTATCTCTAATTTTCTTGAAGAGATCTCTAGTCTTTCCTATTCTGCTGTTTTCCTCTATTTCTTTGCATTGATCACTGAGGAAGGCTTTCTTATCTCTTCTTGCTATTCTTTGCAATTCTGTATTCAAAGGAATATATCTTTCCTTTTCTCCTTTGCCTTTCACATCTCTTCTTTGCTCAGCTGTTTGTATGGCCTCCTCAGACACCAATTTTGCCTTTTTGCAGTTCTCTTTCTTGGGGATGGTCTTGATCCCTGCCTCCTGTACAATGTCATGAACCTCTGTCCATAGTTCATCAGGCACTCTGTCTATCAGACCTAGGCCCTTAAATCTATTTCTTACTGCCACTATATAATCATAAGGGATTTGATTTAGGTCATACCTGAGTGGTCTAGTGGTTTTCCCTACTTTCTTCAATTTAAGTCTGAATTTGGCAATAAGGTGTTCATAATCTGAGCCATAGTTAGCTCCCAGTCTTGTTTTTGTTGACTGTATAGAGCTTCTCCATCTTTGGCTGCAAAGAATATAATCAATCTGATTTCGGTGTTGACCATCTGGTGATGTCCGTGTGTAGAGTCTTCTCTTGTTTGTTGGAAGTTGATATTTGCTATGACCAGTGCGTTCTCTTGGCAAAACTTGGTTAGCCTTTGCCTTGCTTTGTTTTGTTTTACCTGTTACTCCAGCAATCTCTTGACTTCCTACTTTTGCATTCCCGTCCTCTATAGTGAAAAGGACATGTTTTTTAGGTGTTAGTTCTAGAAGGTCCTGTAGGTCTTCATAGAACCATTCAACTTCAGTTTCTTCAGCATTTCTGGTTGGGGCATAGACTTGGATTCCTGTGATGTTGATTGGTTTTCCTTGGAAATGAACAGAGATCATTCTGTCATTTTTGAGATTGCATCCAAGTACTCCATTTCAGACTCTCTTGTTGACCGTGTTGGCTACTCCATTTCTTCTAAGGGATTCTTGCCCACAGTAGTAGATATAATGGTCATCTGAGTTAAATTCACCCATTCCAGTCCATTTTAGTTTGCTGATTCCTAAAATGTCAATGTGTGAGGTTAATGTCTACGGTGGGGTTAATGGCGACGTCCTCCAAGAGGACTTATGCCATACCCAAGTCTACTGCACCCAAAGCCCCTGCCCCTACAGCAGTCCACAGCTGACCCTTACCTCCATAGGAGACACTCAAACACAGTTCTGGAACAGTCTCTGGGGGGTCTCTGGGATCTGGTGCACACAAGGTTTGTTTGAGCCCTTTGAGCATCTTTTGCCGGTATGGGGTTTGATTCTAAATGTGATTTCACCCCTCCTACCTTCTTACTTGGGCTTTGCCTTTGCCCTTGAACATGGGGTATAATTTTTGGTTGAATCCAACATTCTCCTGTCAACGGTTGTTCAGCAGTGAGTTGTAATTTTAGAGTTCTTGTAGGAGAAGATGAGCACATGTCCTTCTACTCTGCCATCTTGGACTCCAAGATGGCATGCAAAGCCTAGAATATTTAGTGTCAATTCATTGGCAGAAAAAGTTTGCCAGCCCCTGGACTAGAATGTCACTTAAGATAACTAAAGGAAGACTTGAAGTATTTAGTGAATTGGTATACATTAACCGTTAAGAGTCGGACACGACTAAGCGACTGATCTGATCTGATCTGATCTGAAGATGCATTTTAGCAATCTTCTTCTAATACTATAAAAAACGTGTCAATATAATTCTTACAAGATAGAACCTAAAAGACAAAATATATTTATTTCATGGAGGCTTATGGCCACATATTATAGCATTGAGTCCCCCTGAAAGCAGAATTGGAGAGAAGAACTTTGTGCAGGTAGTTTATTTGGGAAGTAAACCCAAGATATAGCAGTGGGGGATTGAAATGATTGAAATAGGTATGAGAAAAGGGATGTATTATCCAGCTGATCATTGCTGTGGGAAACTGTGGCTTAATCCTTTAAAACAAACAAGCAAACAAACAAACTCTGAATCACCGAATAAATGCAACTGTACTGTTCACCTGAGGGATGGAAAAAGAGAGCATTCATCTACCAGCTTCAGTCCTTCATTGGAAAACTCCTCCATGAGGTGTTAATTCTCTTAAATGTCTGAATTTGCACATTCACCAATGCTAAATAATTCCCTCATGTATTCTTCAACTCAGCCACATAGAAAATGCAGGCTCAGAAAGTGATAAACACAGTGTAGCTGTGGTGAGGTGGGTGAGGTGCTATCAGACTACTCAGATGTGAAGTGAGTTGCCCAGCTGTGGCTCGCAACCAAGAGGATCTGAGATAGGGCGTGAGAGGTGTCCGCATGAGTACATGCTCAGTCACTAAGTCATATCCAACCCTTTGCTCCTCTGTCCATGGGATTTTCCAGGCAAGAATACTGGAGCGGGTTGCCATTTCCTTCTCCAGGTGAACTTTACTACCCAGGGATCGAACCCACATCTACATTGCTGGCAGATTCTGTACCACCATGCCACCTGGGAAGCCCATCCAATATAGTACATGATGTTTATTGAGTGCTTAGGCTGTGCATGTCACTGAATGATAAATGCTTTCTATACATTATCCCATTAACTTTGGTACCAATACAATGAGCTGAATAGATTTCCTTAACTAGTTTTTGTGGTTAAAGAAATTAATAAGGGAATTTAAATTAGAGACACTAGATAGATAATAATAACCATAATAGAAGTTAACATTTACTTCCTGATTTTTTTTTTGATATGCTAACCAATGCGACAGTCCCTTTACTTGAATTGATTCATTTAATTCACACAGTAGACTTTTGAGATAGGGGAACTTGTTTGTATCTTATGGATGAGAACACAGAGGTTTAGAGGGGTTAAGCAACTTTCCTAAAGACACACAGCTGGTAAATGGCACAGCTTAGTTGGGGCTCAAGCCCAGGTATCCCTAACTCAAGTTCCTGCTCTTACACATTCCCTTAAAGCTAGTTTCCAAAATTTTTATAATTTCCTCTTGGCCAAACACAAATCTCTCATTGCATACGTTTTGTGTTAGAACTTTAGTGAGCATTACTTATTGGTGCACTCTGACTAGACCAAATGCTCAGCCTAGATCTGTCAATGAAGTAAGCCAGAAAGAAAAACACCAATACAGTATACTAACACATATATATGGAATTTAGAAAGATGGTAACAATAACCCTGTATACAACACAGCAAAAGAGACACTGATGTATAGAACAGTCTTATGAACTCTGTGGGAGAGGGAGAGGGTGGGAAGATTTGGGAGAATGGCATTGAAACATGTATACTATCATGTATGAAATGAGTCGCCAGTCCAGGTTTGATGCAGGATACTGGATGCTTGGGGCTGGTGCACTGGGATGACCCAGAGGGATGGTATGGGGAGGGAGGAGGGAGGAGGGTTCAGGATGGGGAACACATGTACACCTGTGGCGGATTCATTTCGATATTTGGCAAAACCAATACAATATTGTAAAGTTTAAAAAGAAAATAAAATTTTTTAAAAAAAAGGTTGAAAACCCCAACATGTTTATCATTTAATCACTTATTATAATCACTTGTTATTGATTAGCTCACTGGAGAATAGTGTACATCCCAACTAAATTACAATCAACAAATATGCTAGAGTCTTAACCAAGTGCTTATGAGCTTTTAAATTTAATTCATTACTTAGCTTCTAGGCGATAGAAAAGTGATCAGAGACTATACATAGTATTTAAAAGCACGTCAATACATTTTCAAGTGATTTTCACAGCACAGTGTACTGTAGCTTTACACATGAATGACAGGCAAAAGGCAGTGTCCCAGAATGAAAAGATAAATTATGTCTTACTGCAACTTGTGGCAATGAGAATAGTCCTGAATCTAGAGTCAGAAGTCATGTTTTCTTGATCCAGCTCTGCTACACAGGTTGTTCAGTGCAAGTCCTTTAGCCCCTCAAAGTCAATTCCCTGATGTTCACAAGGAGGTACAGTATACCTGCCGGACTATAATAAGGCTTGGATGAGGTCACATACTAGAGAACACTCAGTCAACCCTAAATATGAGGATAAACGGAAAGGATAGCTACCAGGATAGGAGTGTGTTTCAGCTAGGGGTTGTAGTGGCAGTTGAGCTGATGTCGAATATGCCTTTTGCTGCCTGTGAATACAATCAACTGATTATTTTCTATCAAAAATGATGGACCTACAGTTATACATTCAAGAAAGTAATACATGAAAGAATAAAAATTTACAAACTGCCAGGGAATCTCTTCAGACCCCGGGTAATCATGATGACCACTTATATTTCAGTAGGATCTTTGTCAATAGTCTTGCTGCTTGTGAACATTAACATTTTAGGCCAAAGAAATAATTTATGTTTTAAACAAGACCTTTATTCAGTCAAATATGCAGGAAACTTTGGGATAACTTTTGAAGTTTTAATTTAAAAAAAGTGTTTCAGTTAAATTAATGAACAAAAATACACTATAATTACAAGAAAAGACAAAATATTTGTTGAACTGAGTAATAATGATAAATTGCTAACCTTTATTGGATGTTTGCCATGTACCAAACATTTAGCGAAACATTTTTATTCTTTCCTCTATTATTGAAGAATCTACCTTCTACCAGAAACAAAAATGCCACAGAATTGATTTCTCAGTTTTCCTCCATACCTATAAAGTTTTTCAAAGTCATGTGAATAATATTTTTCCTTCTATTGCTGAGTAAAGTGTTCTATTTAATAATTCTAGAACATGAGTGTGCTACATTTGAATTCAACTTCATCCATGACTGTGTAAGTGGAAATTGAGCTGAAACACACCTAGACATTTGTAATGACATGGATGAACCTGGAGGACATGATGTAAGAGGTAAGAGAGCCATAGAAGGACAAACCTCTTGGTTCCACTTAAGGGTGGTGGTTACCAGGGGTGGAAGGGAAGAGGACTGGGGAGTTGTTCAAATGGAATAAAGCCTCAGTTATATAAGATGAATTTTTCCCTAGAGACCTACAGCATAGTACCCATAGTCAACAATACTGTACAATGCACTTGAAGATTTGTTCAGAGAGTAGATCTCATGCTAGGTGTTCTTACCACAATAAAGAAGCAAGCGAACAAATCCATCTTGCTAGAGAACAGCAATGCCCCGACCTTGCAAGACCAGATGAGTGAGGTAAAAGTTCATCTCCCTCCCAACAAGTCCTCTGGGACACTAGACTTTCTTTCTTCCCTGCCTCTGAAGCTTCAAAAGAAAAGCTTCTTTCTACCAAAGCTCCGGGACAAAGAAGAAATGACCTGTCTGTTCTCCATCTCAGAGCAAGTCAGTGAGCTGCCAAGAGCCTGAAGGGAAGTGAGGTTGGTTGAAATAGACTTTCTGTGATGTTTTTGCAGGAAGGTACATGCTGACATTGCTCCTGATTCTTTTATCAAACTCCCGTTGCACCTCCCTCAGTTTGTGATTTAATTCCTCCTTTCCTCTCCAGGATCCTAGCAATGCCCCTGGTCTCCTTCATTCTATATCCTACTAGATTTGGAGTTGAGGTCTCTGGTGGTATGATCCTCCAGTAAAATAAGTATGCTAACTGCTGAAATGTTTCTAATTGTCCCACCTCAGTGTACACACGCACACACATACACAGGGGAAGATACACTTGAAAGCACATGGATATACTCTGGCAGATGTGTTGTTTTCTTTTTAATTGGGGTGAGAACACTTACTATGAGATCTACACTTTTAACAAAATTTTAAAAGCATAATACAATTTGTTAGTTCTATAGACAGTATCATACAATAGATCTGTAGAGGGTTGTCTTCTTCCCTAATGGAAACTTTATGCCTGCTGAATAATAAGCTCTCATTTCCCCTTTTCCTTTGTCCCTGGCATCTAATTCTATGTGTTTGACTAGTTTAGATACTTCTTAGAAGTGGAATCATACATTTTTTGTGAAATATTATTCAACCTTAAATAGGTATTTTTTGGCACAAAGCGTGGGGCTTTCTATTTTGTTGTTTTTTCAGTTCAGTTCAGTTCAATCTGTCAGTCGTGTCCAACTCTTCGTGACCCCATGAATCGCAGCACGCCAGGCCTCCCTGTCCATCACCAACTCCCGGAGTTCATTCAAACTCATGCCCATTGAGTTGGTGATGCCATCCAGCCATCCCATCCTCTGTTGTCCCCTTCTCCTCCTGCCTCCAATCCCTCCCAGCATCAGAGTCTTTTCCAATGAGTCAACTCTTTGCATGAGGTGGCCAAAGTATTGTAGTTTCAGCCTTAGCATCAGTCCTTCCAATGAACACCCAGGACTGGTCTCCTTTAGGATGGACTGGTTGGATCTCCTTGCAATCCAAGGGACTCTCAAGAGTCTTCTCCAGCACCACAGTTCAAAAGCATCAATTCTTCGGCACTCAGCTTTCTTCACTTTGAATTAATTTTCCAAAATTTACAAAATTGAATATTTTGCCCAAAACTATGATTTCTGCCTTCTCTTAAAGTATTGATAGCTTCACAAAACTGGGTCACATTCCAATCTGGGAACAGCCCATGAGAGCTAGAAGGGTCTGCTTTTATAGATTGGCTACATTGCTTTCATATACCATTGTCAACTCATTACCCACTTTCTGTTACATTTCCTGGCTGGCTACTATAACATGAGGTGGTGCTAGTGGTAAAGAACCTGCCTGCCATGCAGGAGGCTTGAGATGCAGATTTGATACTTGAAGGTCCCCTGGAAGAGGAAATGGCAACCCACTCCACTATTCTTGCCTGGAGAATCCCATGGACAGAGGAGCCTGGTGGGCTGCAGTCCATGAGGTCACAAAAAGTCAGACATGACTGAAGCAACTTAGCATGCGTGCGCGCACACACACACACACACACACACACACACACAAGAGGTGTGCTCTGAATTCTGAACACTATAATATGAAATTTTAATCTTTGTTGATAAGCTTGAAACTATATGCCCTTTTGGCTGAGTGATCACTCTCCAAGAAAAAAGCAAAGCAAATTACATGCTTGCACGTCCCTTGCCAGGGACAAACACTTCCTTGTATCATCCAGACTGACTTAAGTCCCTTTTGATAAAATAGGAGGAACTAGAATGTGCTAGAATATAAGTTCCATAAGGATGAAGATTTCCATTTGTTTTCTTCACTACTGTATTTTCAGGGCCTGAAACTGTTGACACATAGAAAGTACTCAATAAACACCATTGAATGACTAGATGAACCAAATGCGTAAGCTATCTGGATGTCTTCCAACTTCTTGAGATAGCAAGAGTATTCTACTCATTTTGGTATTGTGACCCTATTCCTTGGCTGAAGGATAAAACTAAAGATCTGAACTGTTTTATTTCTGTGACAGAGATATAATGGTTAAAGCAATATGGAATTAAACTGCTTACATTCAAACTCTAACATTCTATCAACATTTGTATAACCTTGGATACATTACTTATCTTTTTTTGTACCTCAGTATCTCTATAAAATGGCATTTGCCTCGTAAAAGTGAGTGAACTTGCTCAGTCGTGTCCAAATCTTTGCGACCCCAATGACTATAGCCTGCCAGTCTCCTTCGTCCATGGAATTTTCCAAGCAAGAATACTGGAGTGGGTTGCCATTTCCTTCTCCATGAGATCTTCCCGACCCAGGGATAGAACCTGGGTCTCCCACACTGCAGGCAGACTCTTTACCATCTGAGTCACCAGGGAAGCCCTCATTTACTTCATAGAGTCATGAAATTTAATAAGATAATTTACATAAAGCATTTAGCAGAATATTTAGCACAAAGCCCATGCTTGATAAATGCTAGATGTTAATGTTGTTACTGGAAGCTCCATTTTAGAATAGAGGCTAATAAATCAGTCTATCTGGAGCAGAGAATTCACCTACGACAGTTGTGGAAGGTAAGAGCAAAGCTAAGCCGAGGGCTCAGTGCTAAGGAATCTGGGCAGTGAGAGCAATACAGGGTGCATAAGCAAGGAAATGGTTTAATATTCTCCACAATATGCATGAGAAAATTAATCTGAAAATATCAGGGGATGGTCTGGATTAAAGGAAAGGCAGCTACTCCCTATGGTCTCTATATGGACTGACACAGACCCTAGGCTTTCTTTTGCTTCTTTTCTTATCACATATGTAGAAATTATTCTTAGTTCCTTCAATCTGAGAAGTTTGATTTTTTTTTAATTTTATTTTATTTTTAAACTTTACAATATTGTATTAGTTTTGCCAAATATCGAAATGGATCCACCACAGGTATACATGTGTTCCCCATCCTGAACCCTCCTCCCTCCCCATACCATCCCTCTGGGTCGTCCCCAGCATCAGCCCCAAGCATCCAGTATCGTGCATCGAACCTGGACTGGCAACTCGTTTCATACATGATATTATACATGTTTCAATGCCATTCTCCCAAATCTTCCCACCCTCTCCCTCTCCAACAGAGTCCATAAGACTGTTCTGTACATCAGTGTCTCTTTTGCTGTCTCGTTTGATAGAGTTCTAAAACACTGATTAGTCTCTGGATTTGTAAATTAGGCAAAGCCAGGACCTTAGGCTCCCCACCTCCGAGGAAGAACACTGCATCAGCACTTCCAGAACAATGTGCCAATCAAGGAAGGAAATGTCATCACCCCGGTTGCTCTCCATGGTACTTATGCCTTTCAAAATATTGATAGCAGGCCCTTGTGAACAAGAGGTCATCTGGAAAGCTATCTTGGGAGCTCTTCAAAGCCAGCCGTCTCCATGAATTTCCTTATGATCCAGTGAGAGGAGGAAGCAAAGAAAGACGTGTTGTTTGGGGTTGTTACAAGCTCTGTTCCACCTGAACTCTCTCGATCTAGGGGTGGAAAATTCAGCTAGTCTCCAGTTTAGAGCTATTTTTCTAGGACTAATAAATGGTATTTCCTAAATTGTTAAGATTATTAAACAAGGGGCATCATAGAGGTCTTCCCAGCCAGATGCCCAGAGAAGGAAATTACTAAATAGCATCCTGAGAGAGGAAGATGGCTTTATGAAGAAAAAAAAAATAAAAAGATTTGATTCTATTTCCATTCAGATTATTAGCCTCTTACTCATGTATATATTTATTCACCTTTTCAACAAATATATACTGAGTATCTATTCTTGGTGCTGCTGCTGCTGCTGCTAAGTTGCTTCAGTCGTGTCCAAATAGTATTGAATAACACAATGTACCTGTCAACATGGGACAGATATATATATGCATGTATCACATGCAAGTTCATGTCTAATGCCTTTAAAACCTATACAGAATAATAATCAGCAGTTTTAATTTCAGGATCACACAAACCTGGGATAGAATCCCATACTATTTATATGGTCTTAGGGAAAATACTTGGTCTCTCTAAGCAGCAGCTACTTCATCAGTAAAATGAAGAAAATAGTAGAATCTATTTCATATCTTGTTTTAAAGACTAAATGAAATAAAGCATGTAAAGAGGTTATCATCATGCCAGGGACATAGTAAGTGTTCAATAGAAGATATTGAATTATAACAAACATAATGTCTCTTGTAAAGACACAGTATTTATTCCTCCTCAACTTTTCACTAATAGCTCACTCTAGTAACAGGTTTCATTCTACTTCCATGTAGTTATTCCTACACAATTATTGGTATGCCTTTTAAACTTATCTGGTTGTGAACAAAAAAAAAAAAACAATGAAAGAAAGAGCACTCGTCTTTTGGAATCATTAAAAAAGCAGTAGATCCAGTTTATAAACTTGGCTTCATCAGTGTCATCAAACAGCTGTCAAAGTGTGAGTTACAGTATTAAAATGATTGATTGTTTTAAGAGTTATTCAATTTTTATTTTGGATATGAATTGATAGTAAACAGAAAGCACATAACATTTAATAAGGTAGGCGCTAGCAGTCATTAGAAAGGCAAAATAAAATGATCTCTTCTTAAATAATATTTGCAGTTCTCAAAATTATATCTCAGTGAAAATGATATTCATTTCAGTTCAGTTCAGTAGCTCAGCTGTGTCTGACTCTTTGCGACACCATGAATTGCAGCACGCCAGGCCTCCCTGTCCATCATCAACTCCCGGAGTTCACTCAGACTCACGTCCATCAAGTTGGTGATGCCATCCAGCCATCTCATCCCCTGTCGTCCCGTTTTCCTCCTGCCCCCAATCCTTCCCAGCATCAGAGTCTTTTCCAATGAGTCAACTCTTCGCATGAGGTGGCCAAAGTACTGGAGTTTCAGCTTTAGCATCATTCCTTCCAAAGAAATCCCAGGGCTGATCTCCTTCAGAATGGACTGGTAGGATCTCCTTGCAGTCCAAGGGACTCTCAAGAGTCTTCTCCAACACCACAGTTCAAAAACATCAGTTCTTCTGCACTCAACTTTCTTCACAGTCCAACTCTCACATCCATACATGACCACAGGAAAAACCATAGCCTTGACTAGATGGACATTTGTTGGCAAAGTAATGTCTCTGCTTTTCAACATGCTATCTAGGTCATAACTTTTCTTCCAAGGAGTAAACGTCTTTTAATTTCATGGCTGCAATAACAATCTGCAGTGATTTTGGAGCCCAGAAAAATAAAGTCTGACACTGTTTCCACTGTTTCCCCATCTATTTCCCATGAAGTGATGGGACCAGATGCCATGATCTTCGTTTTCTGAATGTTGAGCTTTAAACCAACTTTTTCACTCTCCTCTTTCACTTTCATCAAGAGGCTTTTGAGTTCCTCTTCACTTTCTGCCATAAGGCTGGTGTCACCTGCATATCTGAGATGATTGATATTTTTCCCTGTGATCTTAATTCCAGCTTGTGCTTCTTCCAACCCAGCGTTTCTCATGATGTACTCTGCATAGAAGTTAAATAAGCACAGTGACAATATACAGCCTCGACGAACTCCTTTCCCTATTTGGAACCAGTCTGTTATTCCATGTCCAGTTCTAACTGTTGCTTTCTGACTTGCATATAGGTTTCTCAGGAGGCAGGTTAGGTGGTCTGGTATTCCCATCTCTTTCAGGATTTTCCACAGTTTATTGTGATCCACACAGTCAAAGGCTTTGGCATAGTCAATAAAGCAGAAATAGATGTTTTTCTGGAACTCTCTTGCTTTTTCGATGATCCAGCGGATGTTGGCAATTTGATCTCTGGTTCCTCTGCCTTTTCTAAAACCAGCTTGAACATCTAGAAGTTCACGGTTCATGTATTCTTCCTCAAAAGCTGAACAGTCTAGAAGCCCTAGAATAAAAGAGTAATTTAAGGTAATCCTTACCATAACAATCTCTAAATTCTCCTTGTATATTCATTCAAAATTAAAGATTCATACATAAGTTTTTTATTATTTATGAATCTTTTTTGCTGAAGCTCTTCTACCCATTTACTACCAACTATGCACTGGGGAAAAACTAGTTTTAGAAATAACTAAAAATTAGCCACCTATAAAAATAATTTTCGAGGCCAAAGAAGTTATATGTATTATGTTTCTCCCTTGTCTACCTGGAATTTCAGTTAATTCCTTCAATTACTATTTGAAACTCAAATTCTCATGAGGAAGGTAAACATTTAAGCTGTTATCAAGTGTTTATATCTTGACATGAATAAATTTATTAGCATGTTAATGTGTAATTATATGCTCATTGACCAAGATTCAAACAGTACTGAGGACTGGAAAGAATGCAGAATCTCTTATTCTTATTCCATGCAAAAAGTGAACAACTGTCAAAATTCCACATACATGCTTACATCTACATATATATATATATATATATATATATATATATATATATATATTTTGTAAATGGGGGCACAGTATACATACTGTTTTCAAATGTGTTTTTTAAGCCAGCAACAAATTTTGATGACCCTTCTGTGGTTTTGTGTGTAGGGCCACTATTTTAATTGCTGCGTGGTGCTTATGTTTTATGTAATGATTCTTCTTAATAGTGAACATCTAGGTTATTTCCAGTTATTTGCTATTGCAAAAAAAATGATGAAATTAATGTTCTTGCATACATATATATGTCTTTAGTATATTGCTAAATACAGCTTTAGGATAAATTCATATATTCCAGAAATAAAATTATAATAATAATACTTAATGTATTTAAAATGTGATAAATTATGCCAAATTGCCTTCCAAAAACATTTCATCAATCCAGAATTCCACTGTGTATTTTAGGAATTATGCAAGTAACAGAAAATCCTATTAAAAGTAACAAATAGATGGAGGTTTATTTTTCTCACAGACTGGTAAGTGTGGAGGCAGACAGCTACTGGCATTTGTTCAGTTATATTATAGCTGCACATCTGTGACTGCCTTGGCCTTTCCTTTATGACGAAAAGAGGACAGCCATTGCTCCAAGTATCATGTTTACATTCAAAACATAATAAAGCTAAGACAAGAAGGTATCTCTTACAAATTTACTTTCTTATCAGCAAACTTACACTTGAGAGTTTTTCATATATTTATTGATAAAACTCTGTTATATGACCCCCACAGTTGCAAAGAAGTCTAAGAAATGACTGTTTACATTTTTGGTCTCTAACGTTAAGGTAGACAAGGAAGAGAGTGGCAGAAAATGGGTATGGGTTAGCAAAATATCAGTGTTTATTAAACCCACAGAAGTGTTTGAGAATTCCCATTTTATTACATCCTTGCCAATACTAGAAAACTCATGCTTTTTACCCACCTATTGGGTTACTGAAAAATATATCTGATTTTAAAAATTTTCGTTTACCTAACAATCTATGAGGTTGGTCATGTTTTTATTTTTTAAATATTTGGCCATTTATAATTCTCTTCTATGAATTTTCAGTTTATATCGATTGTTCATGAATTGCTCATCTTACAACAATACATTCCAGGAGTAGGTAGATTACAGTGTAAATAAACTGTTAGTTTCATAGGTTTACTAAGTATTAGCTGACAAAATAAATTATTCTCTATGTAGAACAAAAATTTAATTTGATATCTAGTATAACAATATCTGGTGTTGCTCATTTTAATTTTTTAAATTTGCTTTATTTATTACCTTGGTTTTAAAAGCTAAAAATCCCTATATTCATCTTTGGGAAAATTCAATGGGCCTATTAAGAGATCTACTGACCTAATCTGCCTTACCTTTTATCTCATATCTCATAACAGAAAAGAACTTCCTCCAAATTACCTAAGGACTTTGGGTGGGAAATTTCTATGTAGCTACAACGGTTGTCTACTAACTGTAACTACAGTTAGTTCAACAGTGTGCAAAACTTTGGGTGCAGACTCTGGAATTAGACTTCCTGAGTAGAAACTCCACTTCTAATACTTATTATCTATGTGATTTTAGGTAAAACTGTTATCTTCTCTTTGTCTCAGGTTCTTTTTATACTAACTGGGGATCAGATCAGATCAGATCAGTCGCTCAGTCGTGTCCAACTCTTTGCGACCCCATGAATCGCAGCACACCAGGCCTCCCTGTCCATCACCAATTCCCGGAGTTCACTGAGACTCACGTCCATCGAGTCAGTGATGCCATCCAGCCATAGTAACAGTATATATTACATAGGGCTATTATGCATGTTTAATAACATTTAATGTATATAAATGTCTCTATGCCTGTTCTGTAGTAAGCAAGCATTAAGAAATTTAGCATTAACTACATGTTTCCTACTAAGCACCATAGATAACCATTAGCAAATTATTAGACACATGCCTCTACATGCCATCCCTCTATGTACATAAAAAATACATATGTCTCAATTATAATATAATTTTTGTAATCTTTGAAACTAGGCTATAGATCTAGGAAGTAAGGATCTTCTCTGTTGCTTACCATAATAATTATATCAGTTATCTGTTGCTCAAAAAAAAAAAAAAAAACTATAAATGGGTGAAAAGGAAAAGAGGATGTTCTTTGGTCTGTTCTTTTGATGCATTATTTTTAAAAGTCTTATTTATTTTTGATCTTATGAATTTTCTGTAAATAGACTAAGTATGGATTTACAGATGAGGAAACTAAGACATAGAGAAGTTAACCTATTACCTCTCCATTCACTTAATAGAAAACTCCCCTTCATAGAATTCTGTTCTATACAGGTCAGCATCACATTAAAAGATTCTTAGTTGTTTAGAAGTGACAAAAAAATGTACTGGAGAGATTAGAGGGAGTAAGCAGATGGGTTGTGAAGGAAATAGTCTGCCTGTTTCATGATTTGACTTGAGCCCACTCTGCCTTTTAGCGTAAAGGATTACTGATTGGGAAAAAACTAGACATCGGCTATAACACAGAGCCTAGGCTTTTGCAGACAGATTAATGAGTCAGTGTAACCCAGCCAAATTTATAAAGTAATTAGTTCAATACAAGTGATCAGCAAAGACTTATCTGCAAGTGTCCTGGCTCTTAAGGGATAGTGCACAAAACAGCAGATATTGTAAACAAAATTACAAATAAAATGTTTAGATTATTTTCAGGTAAGTCAGAGGAGTATGTTTGGAATTAGAAACCTCAGTAACACAGGGATGTAGGTATGAGAAGAACTGCTTTGCTTTACAAAATTCATCTTCACTAGATTATATCCTTTCTCTTCACCTGCTATTCATGTCCTCACCCCATCCCACCACCATCATAATTTAACTTCCTTGCCAGTCTATTTGCTCTCAGAGTCTGCTACCACCTAACTTACAAAACTAGAGAAGTATGCAAGCAAAGGGTTTCTCCTCAGACACACAAAAAAGACAAAACAATATATTAGAAATCTGGGTTATAAAAACTCCTGGAATCAGCCTCAAAGATCTGAAGGCTTAATGTTTGTAAGGGAGTCAGAAAGATTGGACATTTGTTGATTAAAAGTTCATTGTCCTAGATAAGAATTGGCTTTATTTAGAACAAGCTAGCCCGCATGAACTTAGATATTGAGACCAGTCAGGATGGAGGAAGGGGTTGGAGAGATTTTAGCAACTTATAAATGCTAATGACACATATTGTGACCAAAGGATCTTTGCTGTGGAGTTGAGTGAATATGCTACTGAAAGAAGAAAAAAGAGCACTGGTTTCAATTATTAAAACGATTTGTTGTCAATAACAGAAACAGTGTTTAAGATATGGTCCTCCGTATCATACAGGCTGTGGTCCTAGTGTGATTAGATTGACTAGACTGGTTCCAAATAGGAAAAGGAGTACGTCAAGGCTGTATATTGTCACCCTGTTTATTTACCTTGTATGCAGAGTACATCATGAGAAATGCTGGACTGGAAGAAAAACAAACTGGAATCAAGATTGCCAGGAGAAATATCAATAACCTCAGATATGCAGATGACACCACCCTTATGGCAGAAAGTGAAGAGGAACTCAAAAGCCTCTTGATGAAAGTGAAAGTGGAGAGTGAAAAAGTTGGCTTAAAGCTCAACATTCAGAAAACGAAGATCATGGCATCTGGTCCCATCACTTCATGGCAAATAGATGGGGAAACAGTGGAAACAGTGTCAGACTTTATTTTTGGGGGGCTCCAAAATCACTGCAGATGGTGATTGCAGCCATGAAATTAAAAGACTCTTACTTCTTGGAAGGAAAGGTATGACCAACCTCGACAGCATATTCAAAAGCAGAGACATTACTTTGCCAACAAAGGTATGTCTAGTCAAGGCTATGGTTTTTCCAGTGGTCATGTATGGATGGAGAAGGCAATGGCACCCCACTCCAGTACTTTGCCTGGAAAATCCCATGGACGGAGGAGCCTGGTAGGCTGCAGTCCATGGGGTCGCTAAGAGTCGGATATGACTGAGCAACTTCACTTTCACTTTTCACTTTCATGCATTGGAGAAGGAAATGGCAACCCATTCCAGTGTTCTTGCCTGGAGAATCCCAGGGATGGGGGAGCCTGGTGGATGCCGTCTATGGGGTCACACAGAGTCGGACACGACTGAAGTGACTTAGCAGCAGCAGTAGCATGTATGGATGTGAGAGTTGGACTGTGAAGAAGGCTGAGCACCAAAGAATTGATGCTTTTGAACTGTGGTGTTGGAGAAGACTCTTGAGAATCCCTTGGACTGCAAGGAGATCCAACCAGTCCATTCTGAAGGAGATCAGCCCTGGGTGTTCTTTGGAAGGAATGATGCTAAAGCTGAAACTCCAGTACTTTGGCCACCTCATGCGAAGAGTTGACTCATTGGAAAAGACTCTGATGCTGGGAGGGATTGAGGGTAAGAGGAGAAGGGGACGACAGGGGATGAGATGGCTGGATGGTATCACTGACTCGATGGACGTGAGTCTGAGTGAACTCCGGGAGTTGGTGATGGACAGGGAGGCATGGCGAGCTGCGATTCATGGGTTCGAAAAGAGTCGGACATGACTGAGCATCTGATCTGATCATACAGGCAGGTTGAAATAAAAATTATGTGCTAAGCTAAAGAGGAGAATTAATGATCAAAATGCTTGGTCCTGTCAGAGAGACAACATTGGTATTTCTAAAAGGCAGGAGTAAGGGGGTAGAGTTCATAGAGTCTCCTATTCTAATTTTTGGGGGGAGCACAGTCACATTAAACATATAGACATTCCAATGCCACAGGGACCCAACTGTTCTAATTATTATGCAGTATATTAATTTAAGGGAAACCACATTGGGAAAATATATATATAATTTATTTTCAGTCCGTGGAAGTGTCTAGTATCTCTTGGGAATGAAATTACTCAGGAAAACAAGTGAAACTGAATATGATAGCTCTATGATATGTTTAATTTCTGCCTATAATTTAATTGAGTTGACTGATAGCCAAGCTTATTCAGTTACATGGGAACACAACAGCTTCAATGTCCAATTGGCCAATTTTCCCACATCACTCTTGTTCAAAATAGGATCCTATTTGGGGTCTCTAAGTCTCCCTTTCACAACTCACCAAACTCATTTGGTGCTATATTTTGTGGATGCAATTAACTAGCATTAGAAAACCCTGATTAAAGCATTATGATTAATTCAAGCATATTCATTTCCACTTCATCAGTCCTGTTCATCTGAATCTGCTCAGTGCCTCGTTTTAGACACTGCTCCTTTATTGAAATTAAAAAAATGAAAATATCTTCTCTGTACCAATAGCAGAGAGGGGGGAAATGGGTGCCATGGGGTTGTGTTTTGATCTATTTGCAGGTTCTTCCAGAGCTGGGAGCCTATAAATTTATTATGCTAAGAACATTTTTAGACTTGAGTCTTAGATCAGATGTAAATTTCAAAGGAAGTTTAAGCAGCACGTTTCTCCCTCATTGAAGTATCAAGTATCAAAATGGTATTTGATGTCCAAGAAACTTTTAAAGTTTTCCATTTCGTTTGAGCAAAAAGGGCATAATTTTCTACCATCAAAAAAAATTTTAAGTCCCAATTTCTATATTTTTCTCAGAAGTTCTTTTTCCTCCACTTAGACTATTTTCTCCCTTAGCTTTTCCTCTGTTTCTTAATGGTTTGTCTATCCCCAGGATCCTTAGATTTCTTTACAAAGTTACTCTGTACTTGCACATTGCCATCTATCATCTGTGAGGAAGAGAAACTGGTTCACAGCATAAAGCACCAAGGATTTAGCTGAAAATGGATCTGGTGAAATGACTTTTTGAGAGAAAGAATCCAGAGAGTGAACTCAGTTCAGTTCAGTTGCTCAGTTGTGTCCGACTCTTTGCGACCCCATGAATCGCAGCATGCCAGGCCTCCCTGTCCATCACCAACTCCCAGAGTTCACTCAGACTCACGTCCATTGAGTCAGTAATGCCATCCAGCCATCTCATCCTCTGTCATCCCCTTCTCCTCCTGCCCCCACCCCCTCTCAGCATCAGAGTCTTTTCTAATGAACTCATCCACTAATAAATGCATGGAGTAGGGAGATTCCAGCCCTGTTCCCAGGTATTTTAACCTCTTACTGATTTTCCCACTCCACAGTGCAAGATGAGCCACATTTAGGTTGGCACATGTTTCATTCTCTGCCAACCTAAGTGTGAGGAAATTTCACCAGAGAAGTGGCAAAGTTGAAACTGTTCCAATCATGACCACATGCCCTGGTGTGTGTTACTAACCATCTACAACATTTTGGTAAATAATATACAGAATATTGCATCATATCACTGTGTTAAGTCCTACTAGTCCCATAAATGGAAACAAACCAGGAAAGGAAGCAGGTTGACACAATCAAAAACATAAAACTCATTAGTATAAGCCATCTGAAAGTGATTTCAAGACAGGAAGTTTAGAGATATGCTTCAACAAAAGGCATGAGCAGAATGTGGTATGTGTAGACATAGGGGAGGGGATGTCTCAAAAGACTTTAATAATTTCAAGGTCTGTTCTTTAAAAAAAAATTCTTAGTTTCCATAATTAATTCATCCAATTTTTTCATGGAGAAGTATATTATTTTAAATATAGCAGTGTGTGCATGTCAATCCAAGACTCCTAGTCTGTCCCTCGCCTGCACCCTTCCCCTGCATAACCATAAATTCACTCTCTAAACCCGTGAGTCCGTTCCTGTTTTGTAAATAAGTTCATTTGTATCATTGTTTTAGATTCTGCATATAGCAGTATCATTTCATGAGATCTGTCTTTCTCTGTCTGACATACTTTACTTAGTATGATAATCTCCAGGTTCATCCATGTTGCTGCAAATGGCATTGTTTCATTATTTTTTAAGGGCTGAGTAGTATTCCATTGTATATATGTACCACTTCTTCTTTATCCACTCATCTGTTGATGGACATTTAGGTCGCTTCCATGTCTTGGCTATTGTAAACAGTGTTACAATGAACATTGGGGTGCGTTTGTCTTTACGAAACCCATTTTTCTCCAGATATATGCTCAGGAGTGGGATTGCTGGATCATATGATAGCTCTATTTTTAGTTTGTTAAGGATCCTCCTTACTGTTTTCTATCACGGCTATATCAGTTTACATTCCCACCAACAGTGTAGAAGGGTTCTCTTTTCTCCACATTCTCTCCAGCATTCATTGTTTGTAGATTTTTTGATGATGGCCATTGTGACTGGCGTGGTGATATCTCATTAAAGTTTTGATTTATGTTGCTCTAATAATTGGTGATGTTGAACATCTTTTCATGTGTTTGTTGGCCATCTGTATGTCTTCTTTGGAGAAATGTTTATTCAGGTCTTCTGCCCATTTTTTTTGATTGCATTCTCTCTCTCTCTCTTTTTTTATGTTGATCTGCAAGAGCTGTTTGTAAATTTTGGAGATTAATCCCTTGTTGGTTGTACTGTGTGCAAATATATTCTCCCATTCTGTAGATTGGCTTTTTTTTTTTCATTTTCTTTTTGCTATGCAAAAATTTTTGAGTTTAATGAGTTCTCATTTGTTTATTTTTGTTTTTATTTCTGTTACTCTGGGAGGTGGATCCAAAAAGATATTGCTGTGATCTGTTACATTTCTATACACTAACAATGAAAGATCAGAAAGAAAAGTTAAGGAAAAATCCCATTTACCACTACACCAAAAAGAATAAAATACCTAGGAATATACCTGCCTAAGGAGACAAAAGACCTGTACTCCAAAAACTATAAGATGCTGATGAGAGAAACTGAATATGACACAGATAGAAAGATATATCATGTTCTTGGATTGGAAGAATCAGTATTGTAAAAATGACTGTACTACAGAAGACAATCTACATTTTCAGTGCAACTCCTTTCAAATTACCCATGGCATTTTTTTTTCCCACAGAACTAGAACAGAAAAAAGATCTTAAAATGTGTATGGAAACCCAAAGGACCCCAATAGCTAAAGCAACTTTGAGAAAGGAAAACAGAGCTGGAGAAATCATGCTTTCTGACTTCAGACTATATATACTAAGCTTCAGTCATCAAAACAGTATGGTACTGGCACAAAAGCAGAAATATAAATCAATGGAATAGGATAGAAAGCTCAGAAAAAATCCATACACCTATGGCCAGTTACTCTGTGCCAAAGGTGAGAAGACTATAAAATGGAGAAAAGACAATCTCTTCAGTAAATGATACTGGGAAAACTGGAAACTATATGTTGAAACTGAAATTAGAACATTCTTTAATACATATGCAAAAATAAACTCAAAATAGATTAAAGACCTAAATGTAAGATCAGATACTATAAAACTATTAGAGAAAAATGCACGCACTTCTATTTTTTATGCCACTGAACAATTTCAGTAGATGAAATAAATGGTAAGGCAGTCAAACAGGCCTGTTGAATCTCTCAATAAAAGGCTGTACTGTCCCAAATCACCTATACCATAGAATCTTGAAGAAAAGCAAACATTTTTTTAGTTAAGACACAGTGTTATCAAAGAGGGAGTATTATTATATAATTGTATTACTATGAACTAGCTAGAATGTATTCATAAGGTTCAGTTCAGTCGCTCAGTTGTGTCTGACTCTTTGTGACCCCATTGACTGTAGCACTCCAGACCTCCCTGTCCATTGCCAACTCCAGGAGTTTACTCAAACTCATGTCCATTGGGTCAGTGATGCCATCCAACCATCTCATCCTCTGTCATCCCCTTCTCCTTCTGCCTTCAATCTTTCCCAGAATCAGGGTCTTTTCTAATGAGTCAGTTCTTCTTATCAGGTGGCCAAAGTATTAGAGTTTTAGCTTCAGCATCAGTCTTTCCCGTGAATAGTCATAAGGTTAGTCAATTATAATATAGTCTCATGTAGGAGTGAGACTGTGGAAAAGAGAACACAGGGCTAGAAGGGAGACAACTCAGACATAAGTTCAGACTTTACCTCTTAACTTTCCAAGTGTCCTCAAAGTAATATAATTATTTTGAATCTTAACATTCCCACCTGGGAAATGGGCATGCATAAGATAGACTTTAAATCCCAATAAAAGTCACAGTGGAGATCTAAGTGAGACAGTAGCTGTGGATGAGCTTTATAAAAGTGAAGCACAGTCTCATCTTATGTGATGGCTAGGTTCTAAGATTAATACATTAAATGAAATTCAGTTATACTAAAAAAAGTAATTTTTTTTGTTAGTCTGAAATTCTGCTTTAATTGGGTGTCCTGTATTTTATCAATCAACTCTAATTCATAGTCATTCTCACATACCATAAGAAAGCCAATGCTATCATTTCTCTGGCCATTACAGCTGGCTTTCCTTCAGTCTTGGAACAGATCTTGTTTTCTTCACTCAAGAGCCACATGGAGAAAATTGGCTTAAGAGCCAGATTGTATGAAAAATGTGCACCTTTGATTAGCAGGCTCACATTTAGTGACTTGAGTGTTCACTATACACCAAGGCATGTGGGATCTGAGAGAAAGATGTGCAGAAAGCAAGACTTCTTTTAGCTCCTGCTCCCTTAGGGCATACTCTTGGTAAATAAAGGGAATAATGAAATTTATGTTTTCTTTTATTTTGGCAAATCAGTATGCATTAATAGAACAATGTGCAGCACAAGAATTATATAAAGTGCCATAAAATATCCACGAACATTATTATGATAACTACTAATCAGAAACTGCATATATGTAACCTCCCAAGGAAGAGGAACTTGATTTTCAGCTTCTGACCCATCTTAGTGATCTTTGATCAGACATATTTTAGTGATCTTTGGTCAGTCTTCAAAGCCTCTCAATACCACATCCAGTAGTTTTCATTCCCCCCACCCAAAAAATTAAAACAACCAGTGGGAGCCTTCTTAGCTCTGTGCTTCCTGTAAGAGTTTTATGATGTAGAGAATGCTCTAAGATGAGCATGAGGATCTTCACACAATCTCATTATCACAAATTAGAAACTTGGAAAACAACACTGGGCATGTGCATGCATCACCTTGACAGCCTGCCATCAAAAATGAACCCTCGAAGCAGAATTTTAATGTGGATACCATGGAGATAGGAAATGGCTCCTCTTTGGTACCCAGATAACAGATCATCACATAATATATTACAACCCACAAATAAGATAGAACAAAATATCTTCATAATAATGGTCGTTGCTGTTGTCTCTTTTTTAAAAAAATAAATCCCCTGTCTTTTGAAACCAAATTACTGCAATTAGTGACTCATCCAAGCATGGATAAAGTGGTATTAAAGATAATAGTGTAACCGTCAAAAAAGGTAAGATCCTCAATTTGTTAGGATTTTTTAAATCTGTTACTTTATTTGAAATTAAAAATATTCATTATACAGTTTTTTTAAAAACCTTAATCATACAACTTTTGAAAACAGTTCATATGTAGCTTTGTCAGATTTCTTTTTGATTCCAGTTCTCTTAGCACATTCAATCTACAGTCAAAATATCCACAACAGTTGCAGTGGTTTCCATGTGAGGAAATTCCCAACAATTGAGAAGCTGCCATGATCTGGAGTGCCTCGTTATAACTTTCATCCTCTAGTTAGATTCCTGTGTCAGCCCTGCCCCATGAGTCAGGTGGTCAGTGCTTGGAGCTGTGCCCAGTGTGTTGTGAACCAGGGAATCACTTCCAGTAACTTCAGAGCACCTGAGTTGTGGCTATGTGATTCTTGAAATTGAACTGTAAAGTGATTTGCACCCTAGTTATTGGAATTTTTCTGGAAACTAAATACACACAGTGAATTTCTAAATTTTCTTCAAAGAGTTCTCCCTTTCTCCTTCTTCATTAAACCAAGAATGTATGTACACTACCTAAGCGATTGCAACCATAGGAATGGACAGTGATTTGGTGGAGTCAGACATTAGAGAGAGCTACCTCAGACCATCGGTATGAATAAATTTCCCTTGTGCAGACATAGGACTGGCAATGTGGTGGAAGAGGTAAGGAAGCAGAGTGGTGCCCATCTGGTTCTTTCCCCTTGTGTGTGTATTAGCCGCTCAGTCATGTCTGACTCTTTGCGACCCCATGGACTGTAGCTCGCCAGGCTCCTCTGCCCATGGGATTCTCCAGGCAAAAATACTGAAGTGGGTAGCCATTCCCTTTTCCATGGGATCTTCCCAACCCAGGAATCAAACCTGTATCTTCTGCATTGCAGGGATATTCTTTACCATCTGAGCCACCAAGGGAAGCCCTCATCATTGTTCAAATACTCAGCTCTCAGAAAATGCTGAGGGTTTATATGGCTTTAATATCTTACATCTGCTTTATAAAGCATTCTCTCTCCCTCTCTTTCTCTTTCCCCCTTTCTCCCTCCCTCTCTCTCAAAGTATATGATAAACAAATCAGGGATTGAACTAGAAATAGGAATAACTATATTGTCTTGAGTTCACCTCTTTGCTTCTCTGAGCCTTCTACATACATATAGTTTGGGGGAGGAAGAGATGTGTTGAACTGTTTCCAAAATTTTCTTTCATTTCTAATATTCTCCAAAGAACATTGTTAAAGTTGGCTGAAATTATAAGCTCTACTCTCTGAAATGTTTGAGACTAGATGGTGTCAGGGCTAGGTTTGAGCAAACATTTTAGTAGACACAAATGTGGGTACGAATCAAAACAGTACTTTTGTTCTTTCAGCTCAGCCAGTGTGATGAGAATGCTGCTAAAGAATCATAAGATTCAGGGAGTTCCTGCCAGCACCTTCTTTACTCACAGGCCAAACTTGATGCCACATCTTACACTGAAGCAGTCAATGTAGTTTCCTCTCTCAGCAGAATAACCACCAAAGGATGTGTGTGTGTGTGTGTGTGTGTGTGTGTGTGCACGCGCGCACACATGCACGAGCGTGTGTGACAAGGGGCAGGAGAAGGAGGTGGAGAGAGAAAAGGGGGTGGCTGGCAGGGATAGGGAGAGAAAAAGAGAGAGACAGAATTAAGATGTATCATTTTTGCTAATTTATCTATTGAGGTGTGAATCTTAATGAATGAAAAGTCTCAAATGAGTTGTGGTCTCTGTGGCCAGTTTGCTTCTTCTTCTCAAACTTGCTTCACACTGCAGCAACCTTTTCAAGCTCAATAAAAACATGTATAGCTTGTGCCTTGGAATTGTTGATTATAAGTGTGCAGCTTTGAGAAACTCTTGAGGAAAAAAAAATGGTTACATAAACCAATTCTCTAAGTCTCTCTTGCTTGTTAAACTGAATAGATATTTTACTCAGTCTAATTCCTTTCTCTTTATATAGTGATCCATTTCCTTTCTTCTCACGAAGAAAAACAAATTCAATCTCTAAATTTGTTTACACTGATCAGCTCCTTCTGCTGGCTAAGGTAGAATAAAATGAAGCCGAAGGTAAGGCCTTCGATTACAAATTATTCTAAAAAGACTTGTAGAATACATTTTTTATCCATTTTAAAGAAACATGTTGTACATACTGAAACAATCAAAAGAGAAATTAGAGCAGTAAAGTCCATTGATGATTTCAGAAAGCCTAGAAGCTGTAATCAAATTCCCTGCTTTCCTCATACAGCCTGTTTATAGCCCAGCTTCATTTGCTCATGTCCAGTCATCTTTCCTGGCCAATCACATGTGTACTTAACTGCCTATATATCATATTAGAAATGTCTTCAACAATTATTATATTTCATCATGAATCACTTTGCAAATTAATTATGTGCAAAGTTGCTTCAGTCATGTCCAGCTCTTTGCAACCCTATGGACCATAACCAACTCTTTTGTCCATGAAATTCTCCATGCCCACCTCCAGGGAACTTCCTGACCCAAGGATTGAACCCACATCTCTTACATCTCCTGCATTGGCAGGTGGTTTTTTTTTTGTTTTTTGTTTTTTTAACCACTAGCACCATGTAACTTCAGACATTATAACCATAAGGACACTTAAGATACCTTCATGAAATGACAAAATCATGATAGTATTCATATTCTTGTTTTAAACAATAGTTAAGGAAAGAACTACATAACCTTAAGTTCCCCAGGAATCTGATGAAGTATGTTAGATATTATATACACTGAAGCATGTTATTTAATTGTTTGGGATGAGTGCACCTTTTCAAGACTGGCTACTACCATTTCAACCCCAAACTTCTACCAAAAGAGACATTGTCAAATTTTGTCCAATATAGTGAACATCACATTTCAAAATGATTTTCAAACAAAAGACTCAGGTGATCTTTATTTTCTAATTTGAAGTTACTTTTAGTTGAATGGTTTTTAGTGAAGGTCTCTCTGGTAAGATCTAATACTGTATGAATTTTTAAAGTTTTTGTTGTTGTTGTTTATGGTAAAAATAGTATATGTACCCAAAATAAATTTATAATATGTGCAAATAATTTACAGTGACAATAATTAAAACTCCATATACCCACCATCTGTTTAGGGGTTAAAAACTATCATTAATAGTTGCATATAAGCCCTATCTCATCATCCTCTCATACAACCACCTGAGTTAATCATTGTCTGAATTTCATGTCTACTGTTTCCTTGCTTTATGTTTTAAAATTTTGCCCTACATACATCATCTGGTAGCTCAGATGTTAAAGAATCTGCCTGCAATGCAGGAAACCCAGGTTCAATCCCTTGGTTGGGAAGATCCCATGGAGAAGGGAATGGCGACTCACTCCAATATTCTTGCCTGGAGAATTCCATGGACAGAGGAGCCTGGCAGACTATAGTCCATGGAGTTACAAAGAGTTGGACACAACTGAGTAGCTTTCACAAGCAAAAAATACCTCACCGAGCATTAGATCATTTAAGTTTTCAGGTTTTTGAACTTGACGTATTAATATACAGAATAAAACTGTAGGAATTCTTTCATCACTTGATTTTTTTTTTTCTCCCGATACTGCATTCTTCAGATTTATCCATGATGATGGTATAGGTTTAGTTTGCTTATTTTCAATTCTGTCTAGAAATCCTTTAATTGACACCATGTTATTTCTTCATTTTCCTTTCAGTGGATGTTTAGGCAGTTCCACTTTTTTCCCCTCACTCTTGCAATGAACATACTTGGATATAATTCATGAAAACATGTGCAAGATTTCTTAAAAAAAAATCACTGGTTTGAAAGGAATATGCATTTCAGCTTCACAAAATATTACCAACTTATGTCTAAAGTAGTTGCACAAATTTATATTACTGATGATGCCATCAGATTATAAGCGACCCTATTCTACATCCTTGCCAATTCTTGTTATTGTCAAAATTTTTGATCTTTGTCTATCTTATGGATATAAAGCAGAAACCTATTGTCACTTGTATTTTGAAGATTACTAACAATGTTGAATATATTTTAATAAATTTTTAGCCTTTTTTTTTCTTTTCCAAAGTCTGTTGAAGCCCTTTATCCATTTTGATTGGATTGCATTTTCTGTTGTTGATTTTTAACATTTCATCATGTATTCAGGAAAAAACTACTTTATAAATATATTCTTACAATGCCTAAGTTTGTATTTTGACATTTCTTATCATAACTTTGATGAATATGTTTTATTCTTAATGAGGTTATATTTTTCAATCTTTTATAATTTGCATTTTTTTAAGTCCTTATCCTTACTTAGTCCTAGGTTATGGATATTCTTCTGTGTTTTATCCTATAAGCTTTCAAGTATGCTTTCAAAATAGAATTTTCTTCCTGTATGATGTGATTGAGGGTTCAGCTTTTCCCTCAAGGATAACAAATTGTTCCAGCATAGTTTTTTTAGTCATAGTCAAATTTTCTTACGTGCAATATTATTTCTGGACTTTCGTTGTGTTCATTTGGTCAATTTCTCATTCTCTGCTACAAGATCATACATTAATGTTTACAGCTTGATTACAAGTCTTCATTTCTGCCAGTATAGTTGTCCCACATATTCTTCGGAAATCTCTTAGCCAACATCTGACCTTTTGTTCTTACACTTATATCTCAAAATCAACTTGTCAAGTTCCACAAAACATGCTGTTGGCATTTTGATTAGAATTGCATTGGATCTAAAAATCAATTTAGTAGGTATTGATGTCTATATGATATTTAGCTTCTAATTCATGGACATGGCATAAAACTCCATTTACTTATATCTTGCTTAACATCTGAAGTTTAAATTATTTTCTCCACAGTGGACTTACTCATCTTTTTAGATTTATAACTTAAACTTGTTGTATCCGGGTAGTATCTAGTAGTAGATATGTTTTTAGATTATATTTTTGTGTTGGTTAAAGATATAAAGAAATTTATTTGGAATTTATATGTTGTTTTTTTTAATTCAGCAAATGTCTAATTCTTTTATTAGTTCTAATAGTATATCTGTACATTATTTTGAGTTTTTTATGTAGACATCTTATCATCTACATGTAATGATAGAATGCTTTCTTCCTTTCCAGTTGTTTAGTCACCAAGTCATGTCCAACTCGTTGTGACACCATGGACAGCACCACACCAGACTTCCCTGTCCTTCATATCTTCCAGAGTTTCCTCCAACTCAAGTCCTTTGAATTGGTGATGCCATTCAACCATCTCATCCTCTGTCACCCTCTTCTCCTCCTGCCCTCAATCTTTCCCAGAATCAGGATCTTTTCTATGAATCGACTCTTCACATCAGGTGGCCAGAGTATTGGAACTTCATCTTCAGCATCAGTCCTTCCAGTCAATATTCAGGCTTGATTTTCTTTAGGATTGACAGGTTTGATCTCTTTGCAGTCCAAGAAACGCTTAAGAGTTTGCTCCAGCACCACAATTCAAAAGCATCAATTCTTCAGAGTTCAGCCTTCTTTATGGTCTAGCTCTCACATCTTTATATGACTTATATGACCATTGAAAAACCATAGTTTGACTATATGAATCTTTGGTGGCAAAGTGATGTCTCTGCTGTTGAATATGCTCTCTGGGTTTCTCATAGCTTTTCTTCCAAGGAGCAAGTGTCTTTTAATTTCATGGCTGCAGTCACTGTCCACAGTGACTTTGGAGCCCAAGAAAATAAAATCTGCCCCTGTTTCCACTTTTTCCCCATTTATTTGCCATGAATGATGGGAGCAGATGCCATGATCTTAGTATTTTGAATGCTGAGTTTTAAGCCACTTTTTCACTCAACTCTTTCACCCTGTTCAAGAGGCTCTTTAGTTCCTCTTTGCTTTCAGCCATAGAGTGGTATCATCTACATATCTGAGGTTATTGATATTTCTCCTGACAATCTTGATTCCTGCTTGTGATTCACCCAGCTAGGCATTTTGCATGATGTATTTTGCATAGAAGTTAAATAAGCAGGATGACAATATACAGCCTTGACGTACTCCTTTCCCAATTTTGAACCAGTCCATTGTTCTATGTCTGGTTCTTACTCTTGTTTTTTGACCTGCATACAGGTTTCTCAGGAGATGAGTAAGGTGGTCTGGTTTTCCCATCTATTGAAGAATTTTCCACTCTTTGTTGTAATCCACACAGTCAAAGGCTTTAGCGTAGTCAATGAAACAGAGGTAGATTTTTTTTGAAGCTTCGCTTGAAGGACTTTTGAGAATTACCTTGCTAGCATGTGAAATGAATACAATTGTATGATAGTTTGAACATTCTTTGGCATTACCTTTCTTTGGGATTGGAATGAAAACTGACCTTTTCCAGTCCTGTGACCACTGCTGAGTTTTCCAAATTTGCTGGCATATTGAGTGCAGCACTTTCACAACATCATCTTTTAGGATTTGAAATAGCTCAGCTGGAATTCCATCACCTCCACTAGGTTTGTTTGTAGTAATGCTTACTAAGGCTCACTTGATTTCATACTCAGGGATGTCTGGCTCTAGATGAATGACCAAACCATAGTGCTTATCTGGGTCATTAAGACCTTTTTTTTTTTTTACAGTTCTTCTATGTATTCTTGCCATCTGTTCTTAATCTCTTCTGCTTTTGTTAGGTCCTTGCCATTTCTGTCCTTTATTGTGCCCATCTTTGCATGAAATTGGTATCTCCATTTTTGTGTGTGTGTGTTTTTTTTGTTTTTGTTTTTTTTTGAGAGATCGCTAGTCTTTTCCATTCTATATTTGC
Organism: Bos indicus x Bos taurus; assembly: GCF_003369695.1. NCBI lineage: Eukaryota > Metazoa > Chordata > Mammalia > Artiodactyla > Bovidae > Bos > Bos indicus x Bos taurus. The sequence continues at coordinate 37,910,456 of NC_040082.1, forward strand.
CTCTATTTCTTGGCATTGTTCACTAAAGAAGGCTTTCTTATATGTCCTTGCTATTCTCTGGAACTCTGCATTCATTTGGGTATATCTTTCCCTTTCTCCTTTGCCTTATGCTTCTCTTCTTTTCTCAGATATTTGTAAGGCCTCCTCAGACAACCATTTTGCCTTGTTGCATTTCTTTTTCTTTAGGGTGGTTTCAGTCACTGCCTACTGTAGAATGTTATGAACCTCCATCCATAGTTTTTCAAGCACTCTATCTACCAGATCTAATCCCTTGAATCTATTCATCACCTAAACTGTATAATCTATAAGGGAATTAATTTAGGTCATACCTAAATGGTCTAGTGATTTTTCCTACTTTCTTCATTTTAACCTGAATTTTGCAATAGGAGCTGGTGATCTGAGCCATAGCCAGCTCCAGGTCATCTTTTGGTGACATTTATACTTTATTTTTTTTCCCTACTTCTACTGCTTACCACTAATGGTATTGTTCTATGCTGGATTTCATTTATTAATATTTGTTTCAGGACTTTTGATATTCCTCAGCAAAATCAGACTGTAAGTATTCTTTCTTTTCTTCGTCAGCTTTCAGTATCAAGATTATACTAGACTTATATAAATGAAACTGGAATTATCATCCTCCTTTTCCATTGTCTGGAGTTATTTATATGAGATTGGGATCATATGTTTATCTGATAATTATTAGAGCTTGTCTATAGAAGTTTGTGAATTTTGCTAATTTTTGAAAACAGCCAAACTTTAGTTTTGTAGATTCTCTCTATTGTGTGTTTCTATTTCACTAGATTCTATGCTACCTTTAATATTGATGTTAATATCAAATTTCTATTTATTCTTTATTCTTTAGTATTTTTATAAGATTTTTTTTATTTTATTTTATTTTTAAACTTTACATAATTGTATTAGTTTTGCCAAATATCAAAATGAATCCATCACAGGTATACATGTGCTCCCCATCCTGAACCCTCCTCCCTCCTCCCTCCCCATACCATCCCTCTGGGTCGTCCCAGTGCATTAGCCCCAAGCATCCAGTATCGTGCATTGAACCTGGACTGGCATCTCGTTTCATACATGATATTTTTACCTGTTTCAATGCCATTCTCCCAAAACTTCCCACCCTCTCCCTCTCCCACAGAGTCCATAAGACTGTTCCATACATCAGCGTCACTTTTGCTGTCTCGTACACAGGGTTATTGTTACCATCTTTCTAAAATCCATATATATGCGTTAGTATACTGTATTGATGTTTTTCCTTCTGGCTTACTTCACTCTGTATAATAGGCTCCAGTTTCATCCACCTCATTAGAACTGATTCAAATGTATTCTTTTTAATGGCTGAGTAATAATACTCCATTGTGTATATGTACCACAGCTTTCTTATCCATTCATCTGCTGATGGGCATCTAGGTTGCTTCCATGTCCTGGCTATTATAAACAGTGCTGCGATGAACATTGGGGTACACGTGTCTCTTTCCCTTCTGGTTTCTTCAGTGTGTATGCCCAGCAGTGGGATTGCTGGATCATAAGGCAGTTCTATTTCCAGTTTTTTAAGGAATCTCCACACTGTTCTCCATAGTGGCTGTACTAGTTTGCATTCCCACCAACAGTGTAAGAGGGTTCCCTTTCCTCCACACCCTCTCCAACATTTATTGCTTGTAGACTTTTGGATCGCAGCCATTCTGACTGGTGTGAAATGGTACCTCATAGTGGTCTTAATTTGCATTTCTCTGATAATGAGTGATGTTGAGCATCTTTTCATGTGTTTGTTAGCCATCTGTATGTCTTCTTTGGAGAAATGTCTATTTAGTTCTTTGGCCCATTTTTTGATTGGGTCATAGATTTTTAACTTATTTGGTTATCCTTCTTTTCAGAAGTTGCCATTTAAAAATCTATGTTCTACAGGTTTTAATATGTAGTAATTTCATTATAGTCAAATTATGAATCTATTTTCCTTTAAGGCTTCTTAGGTGACACATCCATTGTTGGGAAGTATGTATTTTGTTTTTGGTTTCCAGTCCTAAGGAATTATTCTTGTTTTATTTTTATTACCTGATTTCTTAATAAATTGACTTTTTTTTTAAGAATGTGATCTGAATGCTTTCAGATTTGAAGTTTATCAAGAGTTAATTTATGTAGTAGTATACACTCATTTTAGATGTTCAATGTTTGCTCAAAAAGAACACATATTTTCAATTTTTTGGCATAATTATCTAATTTTTTGGCAAAAACTTATTATTTTTCTCTTAAATCATCGTTGTCCTTTCTGGCTCTCTGTCTACTTGCTCTACCAGTGACTAAGAGTGAAGTGTATGGAGTTCTAACTGTAGTTGGGATTGCTATCCTTTTTCACTATTAAGTTCATTGTGACATCTTCAGCACTGATACTGTTTTTATTAAAAGCATTAATTACTTGAGATTATTCTGAATTTCCCTCCCTGTCTTGCGTAATTTCAATTGTAAGCATATGCTTCAAACATCTTATCTTATTCAATAATTTGTGTTTCTTGCTGCAAGTGAAATCGTCTTCATTTTTAGACAAAGAAAGAGGAAAATAAAACTTTCAGTACCCAGAATCATGTGTGTTCTTTTGTTCCATGTGAATTGAAATTCAGTACAGCCAATTGTTTGTGAATTAAACCCTTGAATATATGTACAGGAAGTTGAATTGGTTTGTGGAAGGCTGTGCTTTTCCTATTTGTAGTTAGTACTGAAGAAAAAAAAAAAAACAAAGCAACCCAAATTTCTAAGATGGCAAAGGAAGTTTTATAAAACAGCAGTCTTTGCTCATCTGTTATAGTCAGTTAGAGATATTGGTGTGCAGTTTTATGACTGAAATTATGAACTCCTTCATTCCTTCATTTTAACGTAGTACAAATAGCACAACGTTTTCAAAAGCCCAAAAGTTTAAAATCCTCTAGCACTCACGTAAGTAAATGTTATGTTCCTTGGGCTTGAATGGAACTTATGCTTATAAAGTATAATATTGGTCATTGGAGGAGATAGAAATGTTGATGATCTACTGGTCCATATCTGTGGCAAATCCCTTTAGGAGAGAAAAAGATTCTGTTCCCTCTAAAAATTCTTCCAGTAAAAGTGTAGTGTAGGAAGACATTCCAGGCTTATTCCTCCACTTCCTGTGTTATGCAAGCTGCCACCAAGTATCTGGTTTGAGATGAGATATTCAGTGCTGAGAAAGAAAATTTTCTTTTAAACATCATTTGACAAAATATTTTTGTCAATTATTATGATGTAATTGATAACCTCTCCTAGATAGTAGCTAAGATTCCTGATAGAATAGCTGAACAATTATCCAGTAGCTTTTAATGAGAGGAATAACTACCAAGGGAAGTGAGAGTTGGACCATAAAGAAGGCTGAGCACTGAAGAACTGATGCTTTCAAACTGTGGTCTGGGAGAAGACTCTTGAGAGTCCCTTGGACAGCAAAGAGATCAAACCAGTCAATCCTAAAGGAAATCAACCCTGAATATTCATTGGAAGGGCCAATGCTGAAGCTGAAGATCCAATACTTCGGCCACCTGATACGAAGAGTTAATTCATTGGAAAAGACCTTGACGCTGGGAAAGATGGAAGGCAGGAGGAGAAGGGGGTGACAGAGGTTGAGATGGTTGGATGGCATCATCAACTCAGTGGACATGAGTTTGAGCAAACCTGGGAGATAGTGAAGGACAGGGAGGTCTGACATGCTTCAGTCTGTGGAATCCCAAAGAGTCGGACACGACTGAGTGACTGAACAAGACCAAAGGGAAAAGAAGCTATCCCGCCCCTCTGTATTGCCTAGCAGCCTCAGGCCAGACCTGCAAAGATAGAGCAGTGTCCTACATTCATCTCCGTGACTGTCTCCCAATCATATTTAGCTGGACATTCCTTTACATTATTTTCTACTTGTGGCAATAAGAAAGAAATCTTTGAGTTAGCTTCTCTGGAATCTTTTTTCTTGAGACTAGATAGACATAAGTCTTTTTCATAATCAGTTTATCTGAGAAATTAACAGAGTTTCTCAAGAGAGAGACACTACATATATCTGGAAAAATATAAGACTTTCAAGGATAGGAAACTAACAAGCTAGATTTTAAGGATGAGTAGAATTTTGACAAGTAAATTAATTTTATAATTTTTGCATCATATTTTCTCACCTAATCCCTCCATTTAAAGTAAAAAAGAAGGATACTTTAACACAGTGTCTGAAATTCCTGTTAGTGTAAATACTAGTTGAGGGTCTACATTTATGGGCAGAAATGCAATTTTTTAAATCATTCAAATAATCCTGATAAGCCAAATAAATATTTATTATTTTAAAGCATATAATTTACATGTTTAAATGCAGATGTTAATACTTTAATTGCAGATAGTTTGTAATTACCAACAGGCTCAATCAAGATATTAATTTCAAAGACAAGTTTCCCCATAATCCTGTATTAAATATTTACTTCTTCCTTATATTGAAGCTCCAAGTCCCATTCTTTCAATAATATACTGAAGTATTACGTGTGTTTAAACACTAGTATTTATTAGAAACAGCGTCATTTGAAGGTTAAACTTTAGATACAGAATAGGTGCTTTTACATATATAAGAAACTTCATAAGCCAGAAGATTAATGGGGACTGTCTTTTACAGTGTGCTTCATATGAAAAGGATGCTAAATCAGATCACTAAATACACATTTGGTAGCCTGGAAAATTTCATGGACAGAGGAGCCTGGCCGACTATAGTCCATGGGGTTGCAAAGAGTCAGACATGACTGAGCACACAAGCATGTTTCTTTTACTGTAAATAAAAAATCTGATAATACAGAAAAACATGTGGAAAAGCTGATATATTTGGTGCAAAAATATGCAAAACAACTCATCATTTCAAAGTGGTTTTCTCCCCACCTCCTCAGTGAAAAACTTAAAGCTTTAAAACAAATACAGCTGTGTGCATGCTCATTTGTGTCCAGTTCTTTGCAACCCGAAGGACTGCAGCCCCGCAGGCTTCTCTCTCCATGGGATTCTCCAGAAAAATATACTGGAGTTGTTTGCCATTTTCTTCTCCAGGGCGTCTTCGTGACTGGAAAGATCAAAGCCATGTCTCCTGCATCTCCTGCATCCGCAGGTGAGTTCTTTACCACAGAACCACCTGGGAAGCCCTAGAAAAATACAATAACATACATCCACTTTTTTTTTTTTTTTAACAAAAATTCCTAATGTTGGCAAGTTCTTTATGGCTGTGATTTGACAAGACAAATAGGAGAGGGGTTTAGTCACCAACTACGTGAGCTGACCCCAGCCATTAAACTGCAAACCACAAGGCTGTTTTACCAAAGTTGACTTTTAATTCAGGGGCCATTATTTTGAAAGAATTTTCTTGGCATCAAATGCATATCTGAACATTTAAATCCAAATATGCCAAAAGATGCGTCTAAAGCAAGAGCATTAACAAACCAATTTCATGTCGGTTAGGAATGCTTTTTCTGTCATGTTTTAAATAAATTTTTATTTTTTGATAGTTGTAGATTTACAGAAAAATTGCAAAGATAATACAGAGAGGGTCCATATGCTCCACCCCCAGTTGCCCTATTATAAAATCCTACATTAGTTCAGTATATTCATCACAATTGATGAATAAGTATTGATACACTATTATTAACTGAAGTCAATATCTCATTCATATTTCCTTAGTTTTTACCTAATTTTCTGTTGCAAAATTCCATCAAGGATATTACATTACATTTAGTCATCCTGTCGCCTTAGACTCCTATCGACTTTGACATTTTCCTTCTTATTGATGACCTTGATAATTTTGAGGAAGAGTCGTCAGGTATTTTGTAGAGTGTCTTTTAGTTAGCATTTGTCTGATGCTCCTTTTCTCATGAATAGACAGGGATTATGAGATTTAGGGTGGGAGATCACAGAGGTGAAGGGCCATGCTTACTATATCACATCAGAGTACATACTACCAACATTATCATTGTTGATACTGATCTTGATCACCTAACCAAAGTAATGTTCCTCATTTTTCTCTTCCTTACTATTTAATTGTTCAGTTTATGTATACATGTAAAGTAGTTTCAAAATCGGAAACCATGCTTCCATGGGAAACAACCTTATCAGCTAGTATATGTTGCTAATGTGCTGTTTCTTTTGCCCTGTAGACCCTACCCAACTCCAAAGTTAGTTAGGTCAAGGCCATTTCCCCCCACCCCAGGAATACGGTTGTTTCATACCTTTGTAACACAGTTAAATTATTTGGTCATAGTCTGTATTCCATCTTTAGATTTCCCTCAATCTTGTAATATTTTTTAAATTTTGTACATTAAGGCTTACTCTTTTATGTACTTAAATTTATAGTGTTATGCATCCATGACCACAATATTATAAAGAAGATATATGGCAAAACCAATACAATATTGTAAAGTTAAAAAATAAAATTAAAAAAAATATATCTCCTGTATTTCACCTATTGAACATCCCCTAACTGATTTTTTTCCCCCAAATTGTTGTTTTGGCCAACAACCTTCTAGTTAAAAAAGTAAATTTATGTGTGAGAAGCGTTTATCAAACCAATATAATTTGCAGAAGAGCTGGAAAACATGAGCCCCTCTCTTTGAGCAGTTAGGATCTGAGTAGGAGAAATCCAAGGACCCTGGACATTTAGAACAGAAGAAGGGAAAAAGAAAAACATGGGAGCACCCACAGTAAATATCATTCATTTTATAATTCGTTGTTTAAAATCTATAGTATATCAGTGCTTCAATATGTAAGAGCCAAGTTTATTCAGCCACTAAATGTTTATTGAATACCTACCATGAGCAAGATACCATTAGGCACAGAGGATCTAGTCATATGTAATACATAATACCCTCAGCTTTACAAAATATTTCATCTCATAGCTCTTCATTCCCAGATTTCCATTACTTCTAGAGATTCTCAAGAAATGGTAGAAAGAGTTTCAAAATATGTAAGTTCATATAGTAACTCTAACATTTGCTAACTTACTGAATGTATGACTTGTTAGTCAAATAACTTACCAAATATTTTTGGGTTTTCTCATCTATTACATGAGTTAAGAACATTCACCTCAGAGTTATTGGAGGGACTCCAAGAGTCCTGAAGAGTGCCGGGCATTGTCATGTCTCTCCTATATGTGATATTCTAGTCCCACTATTTCACAGTGGGTCACACCCAGCAGTACCTTCTTTGTTCTCCATCAGAGTTGATCATAGGCTTGTAAAAAGGGTGATGAGATACCTTTGTGAGAAGCAAACCCCTCTCTAAGCAATCATCTAAGTTAAAAAGCCCCTAGCCCCAGTCCAGATCTACTGCACCAGAATTTCCAGTGTGGGGGACCAGGGTTGGAGGACCTGATGGCCTAGTAACAACCATACAAGGTAATCCTGATCATGGCAGCATCTTCCTAGGTTTCATTCATTGTTGAGAAGGAACTATGCCCAAGATTCCACAGAAGGAAATGGTAAAAGAGTATGGTGCATTGATATTGACAATTAAAATGTAAAGCTGATGGCGGTGGTGGTAATGTTCATCAAGTACTCCATTGTGTGCCTGACTCTGAGTTGAGCTCTCTATGAGCATTATCTACCTGTATACTCACAACATCTCCATACTGTTCTTTTTCTCTTTTTTCAGATAAGTAAATGAATCTTAGACAAATTAATTAATTCATCCAAATAATAGTGACAACATGTATTCCCTGACTGCAGAGCCGCTTGTCTCAACCAGACACACACACAAAAAATTATGGACAAAGTATTGACAATTGGAGACTTGGTACCAGGCCAAGATTTTATCTTGTCCTTGTGCTCTACATAGACTATAAAATTCAAGTATTTGATAAAAGAGTGATTCTAGGTCATTCATTTCACATGCTTCATTTTCCCTGTGTATAAAATAAATGGAAGCTGTAACATTCTGTGTTTCCCACACTTGCCTACTCTCCCCACATTTTTTGTTTCAGCCATAATTTTTTAATTAGTTTTCTGTTAGAGAAAAAAAAAAGAGTCTGTAATTTTCACTTTGATGTCTACAATACCATCTTTCTGATTAAAGTATTTAGATATTCCTTCAACAGGAAAAAGAATTCTGACTCTCATGATACACAAAGTTCTGAAGTTACACAGAACTAGACCAAAGAGGATTTTTAAATCAATCTACTTTGCCTCCCTTTCTGCCCAAATTCTATAATAACCACACTTTAAGTAAATAGTCAGTATGACTGTGAAGTGCATGTATCACAGAGTTGTCTCTTCAACCAAAGCTAACACTTACTGAGGAGAGACTATTTATCAAGCAGTGGAGATTTAAAAAAAAATAAAAGTAGGCCATTCTTACTATCTTCAAACTGTTTATCCTCTGGGACCAATAGGTAGCTATGTCAGCTATAACAGTAGACAGACCCTGCTCTGGGAGATATACAACTCTGGGTGTCTAGAAAGATATCACAGCAGAGCTGCATTGATGTTGGGCTCAAAATAGAGAGAGAATTTGATAGATGGAGATATACTGCATGGGAGGACAGTACACAGAGTAGCATGAACCAATGAGGAAGTTAGGAATTAGAGGACATAACATAGAGTGTAAACTCAGCATGGCTGGACACCAGTAAGTGTGCGCAGAGAGTGGAAGAGAAGGTAGGAAAGGCAACTGGAGCTAACTGAGAGTTTGTTCTGAATGTGACACAGGGGAATAACTTTGTTGTAGCTGTTGTTTTTAGGAAAGAAGTAACACATTCCAGCAGTTTTTCCAGTAGTCATGTATGGATGTGAGAGTTGGGCAATAAAGAAGGCTGAGCACCGAAAAATTGATGCTTTAGAATTGTGATGCTGGAGAAGACTCTTAAGTGTTCCTTGTACTATAAAGAGATGAAACCAGTCAATCCTAAAGGAAATCAACCCTGAATATTCATTGGAAGGACTGATGCTAAAGCTGAAGTTCCAATAGTTGGCCACTGACGAGAAGAGCCCACTCATTGGAAAAGACCCTGGTGCTGGGAAAGATTGAGGGCAAAAGAAGAAAGGGCAGCAGCGGATGAGATGGTTGGATGGCATCACCAACTCAATGGACATGAATTTGAGCAAACTCTGGGAGATAGTAAAGGGCAGGGGAGCCTGGCGTGCTGCAGTCCATGAGGTCGCAAAGAGTCAGACACGACTTAGCAACTGAACAACAAAACACATTCCTAACTGTGGTTGAGAGAACCTAAGTATGACAAGCCATGTATACAGAAGAGAACTTGGACTGGGGACTGATTGAAAGTGAAGGACATTAGTGAAGAGGTTGTTAATAAAGCCCTGTGAAAGGAAGTAGAAATTGGGAGAGAAGGAAAGACACAGGGGATGGCAAGGGAGGGTGCAGGGACGAGAGCTACCCAGCTGGTACCCAGCTACCCATGGATGGGCTGCCCAGCTCACTTCCTCTGCAGAAGACAAGTGCCAGTTCTGAGAGCTCCTCAAAGAAGACAGAATGTGAGCCTGAGTTTGTGCTCAATCACTTCTTTAAGCCTGCCTCTTCACTTTCCCCAGTAACCACTGAATAAACAAACACATCTTTAGCAGAAAGAGGATGAGATTTCAATTCTGCAAATTTGGATTTGTATTTCAGCTCACCCATTTGAGCTATGTGAACTTAGGGTGTGGGGGTGGGGGCTCATATAACCTCTCTGAGACTCACTTTCCTATTTTAGTGGGTTTGGGGGAGAAAGAAGATTTATGGTGTATGATACGTAGTAGTGAGTGCTAAGTCGATTCAGTCATGTCCGACTCTTTGCAACCCTGTGGACTGTAGCCCACCAGGGATCCTCTGTCCATGGGCTTCTCCAGGGAGTGGGTTCTTTGATGCTCCATGGGATCTTCCCAACCCAGGGATTGAACCCACATCTCTCACTGCTTCTGCATCAGCAGGCAAGTTCTTTACCACTAGCACCACCTGGGAAGCACATGACATGTAGCAGGTGTTCAGCAAAGGGCAATTCTTGTGACTGTTTCTATCGCAGGTGTTCCCTTGGAATGAAAAGGTAATAGAAACCATTGAGGGTCTGTCAAGAAGCTCATTCATAGCACTGATACAATTCCATCCTTGTCTCCTTTTACTCTCAACTGAACAGAACTGAAAAGCATTTTTTTTTCTCTTCTTGCTTACATATATTTACACCATATTTGCCAAATGTCCTGTTGGTGAGAAATCAATTTTTCATAGCTTACTTGTATTCTTTTCCAAATGACAGAAGACTTTCATAGACACTGGGATAAGCGTCAAAATAAAATGAAACATGTTCTGCCTCTTCCAAGGCTTGATTCACCATAACAACCAATACTTTCTCTTACATGTTCAGCAGACTCCTTCTAATCTCCATTTGCCATTATAGTTCTTGAAACAAACGATAAAATAGCACCATATGTTTTTAACAATTTTAAACAAAATTTAGCTCCTGAGCCACTGCCTGCTTCCTCCTTCAAGAAACAAAAACATGGCTCAAATATCAGAACAGTTTGTAACATTTATTGAATACTTGCTTTATGGTCTGAATTTTGCTTACCTTGTATGATTATCTTATTTAATCATCAAGAAAATCTAAATAATAAGCATAGAACAAATGTTAGTGGTTAGTAATATTACTATTGCTACTTTTGGTGAGCTTTTAAGTGAAAGTTGCTCAGTCGTGTCCGACTCTTTGTGACCCCACAGACTATACAGCCCATGGAATTCTCCAGACAAGAATACTGGAGTGGGTAGCCATTCCCTTCTCCAGGGGATCTTCCCAACCCAGGGATCGAACCCAGGTCTCCCGCATTGTGGGAGAATTCTTTACCAGCTAAGCCAGAAGCCTTGGTGACCTTTTAACTATAGACAATTGCTTATGTTATAGTGTTTTTGTTTCCCCAAACCTCGATTTTTCCAATTTTTTCTTCAGCATTGAGTTTTCTCTTTGCTCCACCCTTAATGAAGAGGGCATAAGCCAACACTTTTCCATCTGTTATGGTCTGAATTACACACCCCCCCCCCACCCTTAAGTACCTCAGAATGTGACTATATAGAGAGACAGAGCCTCTAAAGAGGTAATGAAGGTGAAATGAGGTCATATGGTTAGTCCCTAATCCAACATGACTGATGTCCTTATAAGAAAAGGAAGAGGCACAGGGATGCATTTGCACAAAGGAAAGGCCGTATGAGGACTCAATCAGAAAGGGCTATCTGCAAGCTAAGGAGAGAGGCCCCAGGCATAATCAAGCCTTCCAGGCCCTTGATCTTGGACTTCCAGCTTCCAGAATTATGAGCAAATAAATTTCTGTTGTTTAATAGGTCACCCCATCTGTGGTACTTTTTTATGGCAGCCCTAGCAAATGAATACACCATCTCACCACAGAATTTTTCAATTGTACCTGTACTTCTGAAAAATCTTTAACTATAAGTACCCTGCTTATGAAGTAATTTTAAATAAGTTTGTGTCAGTTTTCTGTTTATCTTCCGTTTCAAAGTATTTTCTAATTTATATCATGACTTGTTCTTTGACCAGTGACCTATTAAATATGCTGCTTATGTTACTGAACATTTGGGAGTAGCTTAGTAATATTTCTGTTCTTGATTTCTAGTTTCACTCTATCGTGGTGAGAGAACATACACTGTATAATATCAGCCTTTTGCAATGTATTGCTTTTGGCACAGACAGGAGTCTATTTTGGTAAATATTCTAATCCTTTAAAAAGGAATTTGTATTCTGTACTTGTTGGCTATGTCTTACAAGCATTAATTCTATATCTGAAGCTGAAGCTGAAACTCCAATACTTTGCCCACCTGAGGCGAAGAACTGACTCACTGAAAAAGACTGTAATGCTGGGAAAGATTGAAGACAGGAAGAGAAGGGGATGACAGAGGATGTAATGGTTGGATGGCATCACCAACTCAATGGACGTGAGTTTGAGCAAGCTTCAGGAGTGGTGATGGACAGGGAAGTCTGGCATGCTGCAGTCCACGGGGTCACAAAAAGTCAAACACGACTGAGCAACTGAACTGAACTGAATTCTATATCTTAATTTTTTTATCTTTTTTTTTTTATCATTTACTAGTAGAAGTATGTTAAAATTTCCAACTGAGATTTTGGTATTCACCTATTTCTCCTCTTACTCTGTCTGTTTTTACTTTACATATTTTAAAGCTATGTTATTAAGTGAATGCCTCCCTGGTGGCTAAGACAGTAAAGAATCTACCTGCAATGTGGGAGACCAGGTTTGAACCCTAGGCTGGGAAGATCCCCTGGAGGTGGGCATGGCAACCCACTCCAGTATTCTTGCCTGGAATATCCCCATGGACAGAGGAGCCTGGCAGGCTACAATCCATGGAGCAGCAAAGAGTTGGACATGATTTAGCGACTAAGGACAGCACATTAAGTGCATAGGAAGTTTGAAAATTTATGTCTCACTGTTTAACTTTTCTATTACTATGAAATATCCTTTTCTATGTTTAATAATACTTTAGTATTAAAGCTTTATTTTTCTGACAACCCACTCCAGTACTCTTGCTTGGAGAATCCCATGGATGGAGGAGCCTGGTAGGTTGCAGTCCATGGGGTCGCTAAGAGTCAGACACGACTGAGTGACTTCACTTTCACTTTTCACTTTCATGCATTGGAGAAGGAAAAGGCAACCCACTCCAGTGTTCTTGCCTGGAGAATCCCAGGGACGGGGGAGCCTGGTGGGCTGCCGTCTACGGGGTCGCACAGAGTCGGACACGACTGAAGCGACTTAGCAGCAATATAGCCATACATAATTTCTTTTAGCAAGTCTGACAATCTTGTCTTTTACTTAGAATACTAAGTTCATTTACATATAATGTAATTATTGCCATAATTAGGTTTAAGTCTGCCATCTTGGCATTCATTTTCTTTCTGTTCTGTTTGTTCTTAGTTCTTATTCCTTCTAGCCCACTTTTTTATTGTTTAATATTATTTTAGTGTTTTATATTATTTTATCTCTTCCATAAGGTTTTGGTTATTGGTGGTTTACCTTAATATTTTAGTGGTTACCCTAGACCTTAGAATATATATCCTGAATTTAAATATGCTACCTTATATTATTAGTACTTCTCAAACATTGCAAGAACTTTACAACAGTTTAAATTTTTTACCCCTTTCTACATTCTGAACTATTGTTTTATGCATTTTACTTCTGTGTGTTGCATATAAACTCAACAACACAATTGTTGTTGCTTAAACAGTTGATATATATATATATATATAAATTTAATTTTTTCTAATTTTCTTAATTCTTTTATACAGTTTTGTACTTCCTCTAGGATAGTTTTCTTAATCCTGAAGAATTTCCTTCAGTATTTCTTGTAATGTCATGGGCTGGTGAAAAATTCTCTTAGATTTTTTTTTTTTTAATATCTATTATTTTTGCATTTATTTTTGAAAGATTTTCTTTATCTTCCTCTTTTTTAAAATTAATTTCTGTAAATAGTTTATTTACAACGTTATGTTAGTTTTTGTTATACAGCAAAATAAATCAATTAGAAGTGTTAGCTGCTCAGTACCCCATGGATTGTGTAGCCTGCCAGGCTCCTTGTCCAAGGAATTCTCCAGGCCAGAATACTGGAGTGGGTAGCCATTCCCTTCTCCAGGGAATCTTCCTGACCCAGGGCTTAACCCAGGTTTCCTGAACTGGAGGCAGATTCTTTATCATCTGAGCCTCCAAGGAAGCCTAAATTGATGCACATACACGTATCTATTTGATTTTCAAATTATTTTCCTATATAGATTACTATAGAGTATTGAGTATTCCCTGTTCTACAACAGTAGGTCCTTGGTAATTATATATTTTATTATCAGTTCAGTTCAGTTCAGTTGCTCAGTCATGTCCGACTCTTTGCGACCCCATGAACTGCAGCACACCAGGCCTCCCTGTCCATCACCAACTGCTGCTGTAGTCTACCCAAACCCATGTCCATTGAGTTGGTGATGCCATCCAACCATCTCATTCTCTGTTGTCCCCTTCTCCTCCTGCCTCCAATCTTTCCCAGCATCAGGGTCTTTTCTATGAGTCAGCTCTTCGCATCAGGTGGCTAAAATATTGGAGCTTTAGCTTCAACATCAGTCCTTCCAATGAACACCCAGGACTGATTTCCTTTAGGATGGACTGGTTGGATCTTGCAGTCCAAGGGACTCTCAAGAGTCTTCTCCAACACCACAGTTCAAAAGCATCAGTTCTTCGGCACTCAACTTTCTTTATAGTCCAACTCTTACATCCACACATGGCTACTGGAAAACCCATAGCCTTGACTAGACGGACCTTTGTTAGCAAAGTAATGTCTCTGCTTTTCAATATGCTGTCTAGGTTGGTCCTAACTTTCCTTCCAAGGAGTAAGCGTCTTTTAATTTCATGGCTGCAATCACCATCTGCAGTGATTTTGGAGCCCCCAAAAATAAAGTCAGCCACTGTTTCCATTGTTTCTCCATCTATTTGCCATGAAGTGATGGGACCAGATGCCATGATTTTAGTTTTATGAATGTTGAGCTTTAAGCCAACTTTTTCACTCTCTTCTTTCACTTTCATCAAGAAGCTCTTTAGATCCTCTTCACTTTCCGCCATAAGGGTGGTATCATCTGCATATCTGAGGTTATTGATATTTCTCCCAGTAATCTTGATTCTAGCTTGTGCATCCTCCAGCCCAACATTTCTCATGATGTACTCTGCGTATAAGTTAAATAAGCAGGGTGACAATATACAGCCTTGACATACTCCTTTTCCTATTTTATACATAAGTGTGTATATGTCAATCCCAGTTTTCCAATTTATCCCTCCTCTACCCATTCCCCCTTGGTAATCATAAGTTTGTTTTCTACATCTTTGATTTTATTTCTGATTTGTAAATAAGTTTATTTTTTACCATTTTTTTTTAGATTCCATGTATAAGTGATATCATATTTGATTTTCTGTGTATGACTCACTTCACTCAGTATGACAATCTCTATGTCCATCCATGTTACTGCAAATGATATTATTTTGTTATTTTTTGTGACTGAGTAATAGTCCATTGTACACACACACACACACCCCACATTTTCTTTATCCATTCCTCTATCGATGGGCATTTAGGTTGCTTCCATGTCCTGGCTATTGTAAATAGTGCTGCTGAAAGATTTTTTTGATGTATAAAGCTTCTTTATACCTTTATGGAGTATGAAGTTAATCCATGTTTATGGCTTTTAAGTACTCATACAACTCAAGAACCTAAAATAATAATTAATTTTAAAATGGGCAGAGGAAATGAATAGACCTTTTGTTTTGTTTTGTTTTACAAAACAGACGTACAAATGGCTAACCAGTATATAAAAAAACAGTCAACTTCTCCAATAGGCAAAGAAATGCAAATGAAAACCACAATGAGGTATCACCTTATACCTGTCACAATGGCTATCCTCAAAAAGATAACAGATAGCAAGTGCTGGTGAAGATGGGAAGAAAAAAGAATCTGGTGCACTCTTGTTGAGAATGAAAATTGGTACAGCCAGTATGGAAAATAGAATAGAGGTTCCTCAAAATTTTTTTAAGAAATTAAAAATATTACATGATCCAAAAATCCTACATTTAGGTATATAGCCATAAAAAAAAAAAAAAAGAATAGTATCTTGCACTCTTGTGTTCGTTGCTTCATTATGCACAATAGGCAAAATGTGGAATTAACTTGTGTCCACAAATGGAGAATGGATAAAGAAAATGTTAGACACACACGTATACACCCCAAACTATTATTTCACATTAAAGAAGAAGAAATGTTACCATTTTCAACAACTTGGTTGAACTAGAGGACATTATGCTTCATCAGATAAGCCAAAAACAGTTATTGCATGATCTCTCTTATATGTGGAATCCCTAAACATCAAACTTATATCAGAATAGAATTGTGGGTTACTAGTGGCTTGGGTTAGGAGCAGGGGATGGGGAGTTGTGATCAAATGGTATAAACTTTCATTATATAAGAATGAAAGAATAATAAGAATAAACCTTCAGTTCAGTCAGTTCAGTCGCTCAGTCATGTCCAAACTCTATGCAACCCCATGTACTGTAGCACACCAGGCCTCCCTGTCCATCACCAACTCCCTGAGTTCACCCAAGCCCATGTCCATTGAGTCGGTGATGCCATCCAACCATCTCATCCTCTGTCGTCCCCTTCTCCTCCTGCCCTCAATCTTTCCCAGCATCAGGGTCCTTTCAAGTGAGTCAGTTCTTCACATCAGGTGGCCAAAGTATTGGAGTTTCAGCTTCAACATCAGTCCTTCTAATGAACACCCAGGACTGATCTCCTTTAGGATGGACTGATTGGATCTCCTTGCAGTCCAAGGGACCCTCAAGAGTCTTCTCCAACACCACAGTTCAAAAGCATAAATTCTTTGGTGCTCAGCTTGGAGACCTAATATAATACAGTTTTATATATAACCTAATAAATAAATTATTATTTTATTAATATACTATTATATATTATATAATATTATATAATGCAATAATAATTATATTAGGTCTCCAGGGTTATAATAAGAATCAGCCCTGCAGACATAAAGCATGATGACTACAGTTAACAATAATGTGTCAGTTCAGTTCAGTCGCTCAGTCATGTCCGACTCTTTGTGACCCCATGAATCACAGCATGCCAGGCTTCCCTGTCCATCAACAACTCCCGGAGTTCACCCAGACTCACGTCCATCGAGTCAGTGATGCCATCCAGCCATCTCATCCTCTGTTGTCCCCTTCTCCTCCTGCCCCCAATCCCTCCCAGCATCAGACTCTTTTCCAATGAGTCAACTCTTTGCATGAGGTGGCCAAAGTACTGGAGTTTCAGCTTTAGCATCATTCCTTCCAAAGAAATCCCAGGGCTGATCTCCTTCAGAATGGACTGGTTGGATCTCCTTGCAGTCCAAGGGACTCTCAAGAGTCTTCTCCAACACCACAGTTCAAAAGCATCCATTCTTCAGTGCTCAGCTTTCTTCACAGTCCAACTCTCACATCCATACATGACCACAGAAAAATCCATAGCCTTGACTAGACAGGCCTTTGTTGGCAAAGTAATGTCTCTGCTTTTGAATAATAATGTGTAGTATACTTGAAGTTTTCTGAAAGAGTAAATAAAGTGTTCTCACCACAAAAATATGTAACCTCTGATGTGATGATACGTATGTTAATTAACTTGGTTGTGGTAATCATTTCACTGTTATATACACATAAAAATATTATATTGTACTCTTGAAACACATATAATTGTTATTTTTTTAATTATACCTTAATAAAGCTAGGGGAAACATATCCTGTGGCAAAACTAGCCAGATAGGAAGTCTTCTTTTCACAATGCTACAGCAGTAAACATGACCATCAGAAACTCCACTGGTTTCTCTTTGTCCTGGAAGTGCCCCTCTGGCAGTAACAAGTCAGTCTGACAGCCTACTCCCAGACTTGGAAATGCCTCCAGGGAAAATGGAAAGGACTCTGATCTCAGCTTCCCTAGAAGAGGCTCTTTCCTCTAAGGAATTCTAATTATCTGTTTTTGCATCCATACTTTAAAGTCTTTTTAAAAATCATAATTCTAAATATTGATTCTATTATGTGTTGTTGCATAGAAGCAAAACCTTCTTGATATTGCAGTTAATTTCTTTTACCTAGTGGGAGTTTGAAAAAATGTTAGTAGCTCAGTTGTGTCTGACTCTTTGCAACCCCATGGACTATAGCCCACCAGGCTCCTCTGTCCATGGGATTCACTTGGCAAGAATATTGTTATGTATACCCCTTGGTTTTTTGTGGTTGTGGAGAAAAGGAAAGATATACCTATTTGAATGCAGAGATCTGAAAGGTTGTTGCTGAGCCATGAAAGACGCAGGGATTTTTGCCCTCTGGAGGAGAGGAATTCAATCCAGAACCAGTAAGGAGGCTTTATCGCTCTGAGCTTTTGTAGAATAAAGTTTTATTAAAATACAAAAGAGATAGAGAAAGCTTCTGACACAGACATCAGAAGGGGGCAGAAAGAGTGCTCCCTGCCAGTCTTTAGCCAGATGTTATATAGCTACTTGCAGGCTGCTAATTAGAGAAAGGAAATGTATCAAAACTCAGAGACTGGCACTAGGCCCCTCTCCCACAACATGCATTTTGAGATAACATTGGCACAAGATGAGTTGTCCCAGGCCATATAATGATTGACATGAATCTTGAAGAAAGACCTGTTTCCAAGCAAATACATACTTTCATTAAGATTTGCATGAGTAAAACATACTGGTTTGTCAAGTCAGTTCTGAGTCTTAGGTAGAACCAACTTGCAGAAAGACAGAGTCTAGGGTAAATACATAGTTCATTAACATACTTTAAGAAAAAGCATTTCCGTAATAAAAACGCATTGGTAGGCTCAAGGTTTGAGAAAAGTTCAGGTGGAACAGGTGTCCTCAGGGAAACACAGATTTTGAAAAAGGAATCCTCCTTTTAATTTTGTAAAGAGAAGGGGAAAACATCTTGTAGTTTTCTCTTGCAGCTTGAGAGAGAGATAAAAAACATCTTGACACTTGCAGCCTATTTCCTCCCTTTGAAGACTTCTAGCCTTCCTGCCTCTTGCCCTCTCAGTTCCAAAGAATAGCAAGGAGAGATAAGAAAACCTTCCTCAGTGAAGAAATAGAGGAAAACAACAGAATGGGAAAGACTAGAGATCTCTTCAAGAAAATTAGAGATATCAAAGGAACATTTCATGCAAAGATGGGCACAATAGAGGATAGAAATGGTATCAACTTAACAGAAGCAGAAGATGTTAAGAAGAGGTGGCAAGAATACACAGAAGAACTATACAAAAAAGATCTTCACAACTCAGATAACCATGATGGTGTGATCACTCACCTAGAGCCAGACATCCTGGAATGCAAAGTCAAGTGGGCCTTAGGAAGCATCACTATGAACAAAGCTAACGGAGGTGGTGGAATTCCAGTTGAGTTATTTCAAATCCTGAAAGATCATGCTGTGAAAGTGCTGCACTCAATATGCCAGCAAATTTGGAAAACTCAGCAGTGGCCACAGGACTGGAAAAGGTCAGTTTTCATTCCAATCCCAAAGAAAGGCAATGCCACAGAATGTTCAAACTACCGCACAATTGCACTCATCTCACATACTAGCAAAGTAATGCTCAAAATTCTCAAAGCCAAGCTTCAACAGTATGTGAACCATGAACTTCCAGATGTTCAAGCTGGATTTAGAAAAGGCAGAAGAACCAGAGACAGAATTGCCAACATCTGTTGGATCATCCACAAAGCAAGACAGTTACAGGAAAATACCTACTTCTGCTTTATTGACTATGCCAAAGCCTTTGACTGTGTGGATCACACAGACTATGGAAAGTTCTTAAAGAGATGTGAATACCAGACCACCTGACCTGCCTCATGAGAAATCTGTTTGCAGGTCAAGAAGCAACAGTTAGAACTGGACATGGAACAACAGACTGGTTTCAAATCAGGAAAGGAGTACATCAAGACTGTATAGTGTCACCCCAATTATTTAACTTATATGCAGAGTATATCATGCGAAATGCCTGGCTGGATGAAGCACAGGCTGGAATCAAGATTGCCGGGAGAAATATCAAACCTCAGACATGCAGATGACACCACCCTTATGGCAGAAAGCAAAGAACTAAAGAGCTTCTTGATGAAAGTGAAAGAGGAGAGTGAAAAAACTGGCTTAAAACTCAACATTCAGAAAACTAAGATTATGGCATCCGGTCCCATCACTTCATGCAAACAGATGGAGAAACAATGGAAATAGTGATAGACTTTATTTGAGGGGCTCCCAAATCACTGCAGATGGTGACTGCAGCCATGAAATTAAAAGACACTTGATCCTTAGAAGAAAGCTATGGCCAACCTCAACAGCATATTGATAAGCAGATTCATTACTTTGCCAACAAACATTCATATAGTCACAGTTATGGTTTTTCTACTAGTCATGTATGGATGCAGGAGTTGAACTATAAAGAAATCTGAGCACTGAAGAATTGATAATTTTTAACTGTGGTGTTGGGGAAGACTCTTGAGAGTCCCTTGGACTGCAAGGAGATCAAACCAGCAAACCAGACCATCCTAAAGGAAATCAGTCCTGAATATTCATTGGAAGGACTGACGCTGAAGCTGAAACTCCAGTACTTAGGCCACCTAATGTAAAGAACTGATTCAGTGGAAAAGACCCTGATGCTGGGCAAGATTGATGGCGGGAGAAGAAGAGGTCAACAGAGGATGAGATGGTTGGATGGCATCACTAACTCAATGGACATGAGTTTGAGTAAGCTCCAGGAGTTGGTGATGGACAGGGAAGCCTGGAGTGCTGCAGTCAATGGGGTCACAAATAGACAAACACGACTGAGCAACTGAACTGAACTAATACCCCTTGGTGGGGATGTTACAGGGGTTCGAGGGTGGGGCTGGGGATGGTGGGGGAGGAACCGCAAACCAAGACCTTGCCTTAAGCCTGCACTACTGTTTTTTGATTGTTCCTCCCTTGTCTCAGCATCCCCTATCTTCCCTGATATAGCAATTTTTTCAACCTGTCAGTTGGAACTCAGGGAATGTCTTAGAGACTGAATGAAGCCCATTTCGTACAAGAAAGAAATGGGGGACACAGGAAGGCTTTAAAAGAATGAAAACCAGTTAATTTCAGGGAGACTAAACATTATATTCAATAGTGTAAAGTTGGAAAATATTATATTGTGATTTGTACTAAGAAATATTTATTTGGTCTTTGTTTTCATTTCTGGCACAGAACTCAGGAAACCCTTGAAATTTCCTGTGGTGATAGAGCAATAAATGTGTCTTTTGTTATGTTAATGGAGCAACTTTAATGTTACACCTAAAGAGTGGGTTGGATGCTGAGAGAACCAACCTTGTGGTTAGAGTTTGGAACTTTCATTCCCACCCTCCTGACCTCCAGGGAAGGGAAATGGCTGGCAATTGAGTTCAATCACCAATAGCCAATGAGTTAATCAATCATGCCTACGTAATGAAGCCTCCATAAAAACCCAAATAAAGTGGGTTTGGAGAACTTCCAGGTTGGTGGTGTGCTCAGAGTAGGCATGGATGCTCCATGCCTTTTTCCATATCTTGCTTTAAACATCTCTTCCATCTGGCTGTTTTTGAGTTATATCCTTCTATAACAAACTAGTAATCTAGTAAGTAAAATGTTTTTTTTCTGAGTAATATGAGCTGTGCTAGCAAATTAATCCGTCCCAAAGAGGGAGTCATTTGAACTTCCGATCTGTGGCTGGTTGGTCAGAAGCTCAGATGATACAGTGGGCTTGTGACTGGCTTCTGAAGGGCTGGGAGCAGGGGGCATACTTGTAGGACCTGAAGATGTCTCCAAATAGTGTCAAAATAGAGTTAAATTATAGGACACTCAGCTGGTCTCTTGGAGCATTGCTTGGTGTATAGGGAAAACCCTCATATTTGGTGACAAAATTGTCAGAAATGAACCACTCCATGTCAACAGTAAGGGAGACACAGGAGGTGAAAGACTGAGTTTTTCTAACATAGATGCTGCTTTTATTAAGCATTTCGAAACTATGCAAGCTTGAATGAAAAAGAATCTGTTAGATGAAAGATGCTTGGTCATATAAAGCCACATGATCAATTAAGGTCTTAAATTTTATTCATCAAATAGTTTTAATCACCGAAGTGCCAATTTGCTCCATGGAAAATGGGTTGGAAAACTGAACATATATAAGTGGGTTAGGAGGCTACTGAAATGTTAATGTGAAAAATGACAATGACTTGGATTAAGATGGTGGCTGTGGAGGTAAATAATTTATTGCATTTGAAATATATGTTAAAGGTAGATTCAATAGGACTTGGCAATAGAATAAACAGGGAAATGAAAGAAAAAGTGGTATCCAAAGTTTGGCTTTAAAAATATAGAAGGTTTTATTCTATTTATATAGATTTTCTAAAGTAGTTCATATGCATTATCTGATTTGATCACCATAATAATGCAATTATTATTAAAAGATATAATATAAACAAGGGATCAGCATTATCCCTTTTACAGACAAAGGAAAGAAGGTTCAAAGGAGTCATGTGGGCTATCTGCTTTTAATCTAGTAATTAACCCACAGCTGAGACCAGAACCAAATTCTATAATACAGATCTTCCTCTGCTTACAATGAATGTTATATCCTGATAAATCCATTTAAGTTGAAAATAGAGTTATTTGAAGATGCACCTAACCAACAAAACATAACTTAGGTTAGCCTACCTTTATGAGCTCAGAACAAATATATTAGCCTCCAGTTGTTCAAAATCATCTCACACAAAGCCTCCTTTATAAAAAAAAGTTTTGGATGTATCATGTACTTTGTTGAATACTGTTCTGAAAGTGAAAACCAGGATGGTTGTGTGGGTACAGAATGGTTGTACCTGTATCATTTGTTTACTTTAATCTTGTGGCTGTCTGGAGGCTGTGGTTCATTACTGCTGCCCAGTATCACAAGAGTTCATTGTGCTACTTATCACTAGCCCAGGAAAAGATGAACATTAGGAATTCAAAGTATAGTTTCTGCTGAATGCGTATTGCTTTCACACTATCGTAAAGTCATAAAAGTAAGTGGACACTTTCTTTTTTTTTTTTTTTAGCAGCATTTTCAAAATATATATTTTTTTGTCTTCATTATAAGCTAAACTATTCTTTCAGTCCAGTAATTCCATATGGTCTTATTTACTTCTATACATAAGATACAATCTTTTAACATTTATGGCGGTGAATATTTCCCAGTTTTTGAGAGTTCCCCAAATAGGGTTTTATTTTGCCACAATAAAAGAAAGGATCGGTGTCAACTCATGAGAGTCAGACGAACAGTTTAAGTAGACCCTCCACGCAGTTCAGCTCCTGGTGCATAGAGAGACTGAACATCGTCCCCCAGCTCTCAGCTCTCAGACAGGAATTTGAGAGGGATAAAAGCAGGAACAATATTACTTAATAGTCTAGGGAGGGAGAAAACAGATGTCTAATAAAAGTAGTAGAAGCCAAGTCCTTTCATTCTAGGATGTATGAAAAAGAGATTCAATGGAGCACGGATACAGAAAAGGCGTCATTCCTAATAGGAAAAAGTGAACTGTGGACAGTCACTCAAGGCCAGAGAAGCAATCACTGAGAGCTACTGTTTCAATCCCACTGTCACCAGGAGGGCACATGCCAGAGAAGCAGGGACAAAGGCAGCTAGAGCCCCTGGCATTCTCAGGCCTCCTGGTGCTATGTTTCAACAGCCTTTAGGGGCTGGGGAGAGCCAGGGAGCACCACCGTCATGTGTGAAAAAGCTATTATGGCAACAACCTGGCTGTGGAAAATCAACTAGAGCTTGGGTGATACACCACTTGGAATCCAGCCTGTGTTGCTTCCTTTCTTATAAAGAACTTGAGACATGTGCAGGGACATCTTAAACACATGTAGGTGGCCCCTCTTTTAGAAAGGCAGTCATGTCCGACTCTTTGCGACCCCATGGGCTGTAGCCTACAATGCTCCTCCATCCATGGGATTTTCCAGGCAAGAGTACTGGAGTGGGTTGCCATTTCCTTCTCCAGAGGATCTTCCTGACCCAGGGATCGAACCTGGGTCTCCCACGTTGTAGGCAGACGCTTTACCATCTAAGCCACCAGGGAAGTCCTAAAGTCATAAAATTGTTAGTCAAACCATCATAAACTGGTGGTCACCTATACTGGTCCAAGGCTCTTTTTTGTAGTGAGTAGATTTCCTCCCTCAGTATGTGTTTAAGAAATACAAGAGGGGACTCAGAAAGATGTTTCTGCCATGTCCTCAATCACTACAAAAGTCCCAGCCAACTCTCCACCAAGTAAATCAAAGCCAGTAATCTTGAACCAATAATAATAATATCAATTGCATTTTATTGACACCTTCACAACCTTCCAAACCTTTAACATCATTTCATTTGTCCAGTGGTAAAGAATCTGCCAGAGGATGAGACAGTTGGATGGCATCACTGACTCGATGGACATGAGTTTGAGCAAGCTTTGGGGGCTGGTGATGGATAGGAAAGCTTGGCATGCTGCAGTACATGGGGCCGCAGAGAGTCGGAAACTATTGAGCGACTGAACTGAACTGAAAGAATCTACTGGCCAATGTGGGAGACTTGAGAGACATGGGTTGGATCCTTGGGTCAGGAAGATCCCCTGGAGGAGGAAATGGCAGCCCACTCTAGTATTCTTGCTTGGAAAATTCCATGGGTAGAAGAGCCTGGTGGGCTACAGTCCATGGGGTCACAAGGAGTCAGACACGACTGAGTGCGTACACACACACACACATGCACATACACATTTGTAATAAAGCTTTTGGAACAGATACTATTATCAATCCTTTTAGGGTTAAGGAAACTAAGGCCCAGAAAAAAAAATAATAATTTGCCTCAGCGGACAGAACTAGTAATTGGTCAAACCAAGATATACCAGAGCCTACGCTATGTTGCCTTTTATGAAATCGAGAAGAAAATTTAATAATAAAAACATGATTGCACAAAAATGAATTCAAACTCAAAAGATGGACATTGCAGTGCTGACTTTGTCACTGGCTATAGTCTTTCTTTTCCCTAAACCTGTCCATGCCTCATCCAGAGCCTCAATTCTACCTGAAAAATGAAAGACTTTTATTACATTATTTCTAAAGCTCCGAGTCATTTTCTTCTTGTTTGTAGGTAATTATATTTTCAAGAGTTAGTTTATACAGTTTGTGTTACTGCCTGCCAATCTTCTCACTGACTGTCCCCACCCAATTTTCTCTTCAGGCTTGAAAACCTCCCACCACTCCAGACACTTAGGGAGTTCTCAGCTGCCTTTCAGAATATTCAAGAAACATCAGCTCGGTTGATAGCTTGGCAATTAACTCATCCTGCTAACACACTCTCTCTGTGCTGCGTGCTAAATTGCAGAGGGTGTTTATCATATGTCAGGCTGACAGCCTCCTGCTGTTGGCTTTGATTTGCTAAATACCTGCAAAGATGAGGTGCCTGGAACACCTGGTCTGCAGAGCAGACTGTGCAGAGGACCTTCAGGCGGCATCTCAAGAGGATCTGGTGTGCCTTCCTAAGTCCCTCGCCTACCCACCCCTCTGCATTTCAGAGAAAAGTGAAGAGAAAGGGACATAACCTTGAATAAACTGAGACAGACCTTAGTCTGGACTGAAATGAACTGAACTTAACCAAGGGAGGTAGGAACCCACTCCCATCCCTTTGCCCTGGCTGAGGCTATCATGATAAACTAATGAACAATTACAGTGTTATTATTATGTACCAGGAACAATGCCAAATACATCACCTGCACAAACTTATTTCATCTTTACAGCACCCAGGAGTTTAAATAACAAGCCCCCGGTTATCCAGCAGGTGTTTGTTGTTGCTGTTTACTCACTAAATCATGTCCAACCCTGTGGCCTCATGAACTGCAGTACTCCAGGCTCCCCTGTCCTTCCACTACCTCCTGGAGCATGCTCAAATTCACCACTGAGTCAGTGATGCTGTCTAACAGTCTCATCCTCTCTCGCCCCCTTCTCCTTTTGCCTTCAATCTTTCCCAGCATCAGAGTTTTCCAATGAGCTGGCTCTTTGCATAAGGTGGCAAAAGTATTGGAGCTTCAGTATCAGTCCTTCCAATGAATATTCAGGATTGATTTCCTTTAGGATTAACTGGTTTGAGCTCCTTGCAGTCCAAGGAACTCTCAAGAGTCTTCTTCAGCATCATGATTCAAAAGTATCAATTCTTTGCTGCTCAGCCTTCTTTATGGCTCAACTCTTATATCTGTACATGTGAGTACATGTACATACATGCATGTGGGTAGTATAGCAGAATAGGATTTGCCTGGTTCAGATCTCACTTCAGTCAAAGAATTTACCATTAGGTCTCTTAATCCCTCCTTGTTCTCCACATCCCAGTCAGAGCTGTGCATTTTGGAAGGCAGTAACGAAACAGCAAGAAAAATGCTTTCTGCTATATTTTTCCTTTTCAGTTATCTAATCCCACTGCTCAGTTAAGGGGCAGTGGTCCCAATCCAAGCTGTGAAGATGCGATCTAGACACTGATAGAAAGAGACTTGATGAATGGCCAAACAGAGCATTCCTTTGAGACTCTTCTTTCCTCTATCTCATGCTGACTCTGGCTCCATTCAGTCTCAGCCTTTGAATTTGCAAGTTGAAAGGCAATGGTCAGTTGGTTCAGTTGGACATTGTACTTTATTGAAAATACTGAAATGCTAAAAACCAGGTACCACTGCTAATATTTAAAATGTGTTGAGGTCAGACATTCTTGAATGAGAATTTTGGTTTTTGTATGTACGATCTCTGCCATCTTAGGCAGTTGACTTAGCTCTGAGCCTTGGTGTCCTCATCTGTACTATGCAGGTGGTATCATATATACTCTCCTCAAAGGCTTGTATAAGGATTAAAATGTAAACTTTACAGTGGGGCAAGGAAGCATGGGACTGTGGAAATGCATGTGCTTTTGAATCTTTTCTCTGAGACTTCAAAACATTGAATAAGTCACCCAGTATCTGTGAGTTCATGTTCTTCTGGACTGTGTCTGTAGGACACAGTGTCCTACAAATGTCTATAAGAATAATAACACTGATTTGAGGGTTGTGTGAAGAACTAAGTGAGAGTGTATTTAAAATGCCAAGAGCAGCAACTGCCACAGACTACTCACTCAGTTAGCATGGTTCTTTCTGTTGACACATCCCTATTTTAATTTCTTAATTATTTTGCACTCAAATATAGACTATATGACTTTATATGTTTGTAGAGAAAAGAATATTAATTAGGTTGTTGACCGTAAACATCATTCAGGAATTCATGGGTTTTATATCTTTGGAGATCAATTAGCTTCTCCTAACTTTCATAGTTAGGAGTTATGGACTTAAGTCACACAAATGTATACAAGTCAGAAGCAGAAAAAAGTGGTGAGCAAAATGGTGTAGTGACATGATGTCAACCCACAGTCATGAAACAGCTCTTGAATGCCGGTGAGCACACATCATCACAGCCTGTTGATTCTGTGTGTGAACAGTAGTGCAATTTTCCCTTGAATCTGCTAAGCTCGAGTAAGGGACATGCCAAGGCCCCATTCATTTACTGGAAGTAAGTGGTTGCCTGTTGTGTCTGCTCTTTCCAAACTAGGGCTTTTGTATCAGGACCTCAAGGTCCCACAATTGACAAAACACTACTGTTTCTCAGTCTTTTATTCCTCTTCAATGTAAAGTCATTTTACTTGCTCTTCAATTAGGAGTGGGTAATGATAGCTCTTGGGCAGTATCAAAGGAAAAATGTCTCAACGCTGGGTTTATATAAAAGTGTAATTGTCATGGCCCTTGGGAGAAAGGGGCTGGAATTTGCTGGAACACAGGGCAGAACCTTTCTGCAGCCCTTGGGAGGAGTCTATTGTGAAGAGACACAGAAATAATTCTCTCCTCCAGGAGCTGACTGCACATATGAGGGAACTGGAAATGGGTAGATATCGTCTTAAAAACTAACTTTTAGGCCAAGAGAAGAATGTGATAATCTCAGACCCCTGCACAGAAAGCCTGGTAAGTCAGAGGCCAATAACCAAATCACAAACGCAATATCATACCGATAATTTGAACCACTGAAACGCTGTAGCCAAACAAAGGGATCTGTTGAAAAAGACAAGCTGATGAGCAGAAAAAAGTCCTGCATTTAGAGTCAGAGAAACCTTGATTAGGCTCCTGATTTTGTGACCTGGAATAAGTTATCCATCTTCTCTCCATGTGGGCTTATTTTTCTTTAAGAAGGGATAGTAATGTCCACCTCAGTAGAATTTTGTGAGGATTAAGTGATATAACATACACAATATTTGCTGACTGATTTCTGGCATGGAGCATGGACAAATGCATGGTCACACTTTTTCATTCTTGAGTCCCCAGGGGGAAAGGGGGATTCTTTTGGAATGTTGCAGGTTTTAAAGTTTGTCTGTCTTTCATGTTTAAAAGGAATGCTCGGACTTAGATATTAAATGATACCAAGGCCCTTTGTTGAACATTTACTACATGCTGGCCTGAAGCCATGTGATTGACATGCATTTATCATTAAGTGGTACCTTTCATCATCACCTCCTTTTTACAGAGTGAGAAACTAAGCTCTAGTTTTAAGTAACTGCCTCAGTGACCTAGTTAGAAAGGAGCAGAATCAGGATGGAATCCAGGTCTACCAGGAGCCAAAACACTCAACAACTGTACTTTTCAGCTACACTGAATTCTTGGCTGCTTGACCTCATTATCCCTATGCTTTTTTTTCCCCTCTCTTCCTGACCTCTTTTCAGTATCTTTTCTACAGTGAAGTCTTAATTCATTTGGGATTTGTAATCATTCTGATGTTGGGGCTACCAATGCACATTGCTCAGGAGCCACTTGCTTCATACGCAGCGTAAATGAGTGGTGTTCTGGGTATGCTTACACTACTTCAGGAAGCAAAAGGTCAAGCACAACCATAGACTTAGTGTTATTGTTCTTCTTTCCTCATTAAATCAAGTCACCTCAACTGGGCAAGCACCTATCCTTCCTAACTCATTTCCTATCTGTCTATGCTGTTGCTGTTGTTCAGTCACTAAGTTGTGTCTGCCTTTTTGCAGCCCCATGGACTGTAGCACACCAGGCTTCTCTGTCCTTCACTATCTCCCAGAGTTTGCTCAAACTCATGTCCATTGAATCAATGATGCCATCCAACCATCTCATTCTCTGTTACCTCTGATAAACAAGTTTACCTTGTTTATCTCTTTCACTTTCTACCAAAGACCCTGGGCCCCTAGAGGTTAGTATTAATAATAGCAGTACAGTAGTAGTAGTCAAAGCAGTAGCAATAGCCACAGTCAGAGTGGTTGTAGCAGCAGCATTGAATGCTCACTATGAACTGGACAGAATGCTATGCACTTTATTTGCACTACTGCAGTTAGGTTTTACAAATAACTCAAGTACAAACATTATTTCTATCTTCACTTATAGGTAAAGAAATAGCGATTATATAGTTCATTCAGGGTCTGCTAGTCAAGGAATGACACTGAAGTATTTGCACTTTATCAGTGTTCAATTAATATAAAATAGCAAGTCCAACTTAAAGGCATTGTCACATTAGATTCCCTAATACCACCCCACATCACCCCATATGAGTTTGGTGGATGACTGTTTTCTGAAATGCACAAAACCATGTAAGTGAGGAAGATAAAACTAGAAAGTATAGAAATGCAGAGAATAACTGTGAATGAGACTGTTAGACCTTTTGTAAAGAATTAGAACAGGGATCAGAAAACTATGACCTGTGGGCCAAATACACTCCAGCACTGGTCTTTGTAAATAAAGTTGTATTGAGATACAATCAAGTCCATCCATTTATATATTGTCTGTGGCTCTTTTCAGGCAACAATGGCACAGATGAGTAGTTGCAACAGTGACTTTATGGCCTGTAGAAGTGAAAACATCTACTATTTGTCTTTTGACAGAAAAAGTCTTCTGACCCCTGGCCTGGCTTAGAACATCACTGGTTCTAAAGATGTCCTGCAGTCCTCCAGATCACTTACCAGCCTCCCACTGCTCCTTAGAGGTAATTTCTACTCTAAATTTTAGATGAGCCTTTATCTGGCTTACTAAGAAAAAAGTTTTAACAGATATATATTCACCTGCAATATTTTATATTGTTTTGCTTGCTTTTGTTGAAGGAAACTTTTTTTTTAATTTTATTTTATTTTTAAATTTTACATAATTGTATTAGTTTTGCCAAATATCAAAATGAATCCGCCACAGGTATTGAAGTATACATAGAGAAGTACACAAACCATAAGTTTGCAGCATGCTGAATGTTTATAGAATAAAGGCAGCACTAGTAATAGTCAGTGGTGACAGGGTTCTTACCCCTGTTGATGTATAGAACATCACCAGGACCTCAGAACACACTCTCAGGCACCTCCCCAGTCCGTATCCCTTCCTGAAAGTGAGAACAATTATGACATCTATTACCATCCATTAGTTTTGCCTCTTTATTATGAAAATGAAACTATTGATGTATAAGCTTGTGTTTGGCTTCTTTGCTAATCTTTGCTAAATACTGTGTCTGTGAGATTCATCTGTTTTATTGCATAAAGCAGTAATTTGTCAATTTTCATTACTCTAGTATACTATTATATTATTATTCTACAGTATTCTCAGTATTTTAATTATTATTCAGTTGTATTTTTAATTTCCATTATTTTTTCTAGTCTCAAGATAAAAAATTTAAAGATTTTTAAGTTTCCTTTACTGTTAATTATTTCTTTAAATCTATCCCTTTACAAAAGTTATTTCTAAATGCATTGTGATCATATGATGTGTTCTGCTGCTGCTAAGTCGTGTCAGTCATGTCCGACTCTGTGCAACCCCATAGACGGCAGCCCACCAGGCTCCTCCATCCATGGGATTTTCCAGGCAAGAGTACTGAAGTGGGGTGCCATTGCCTTCTCCCATAATGTGTTCTAATAAGCTACATATCCTAAAATTTACCAATTTTGCTCTATGACCTAGTACAAGGTTTGTTTTGTGAACATTCCATAGGTGCTTATAAGAGTGTGTTCCATAATTGTTTAAGGCAGAGTTCTCTGTACATTATTCAGTTCAGTTCAGTTGCTCAGTCGTGTCCGACTCTTTGTGACCTCATGAATCACAGCACACCAGGCCTCCCTGTCCATCACCAACTCCCAGAATTCACTCAGACTCACGTCCATCAAGTCAGTGATGCCATCCTGACTTGCCATCTCATCCTCTGTCCGCTTCTCGTCCTCATCTCCTCCTGCCCCCAATCCCTCCCAGCATCAGTCTTTTCCAATGAGTCAACTCTTCACATGAGGTGGCCAAAGTACTGGAGTTTCAGCTTTAGCATCATTCCTTCCAAAGAAATCCCAGGGCTGATCTCCTTCAAAATGAACTAGTTGGATCTCCTTGCAGTCCAAGGGACTCTCAAGAGTCTTCTCCAACACCACAATTCAAAAGATCAATTCTTCGGCACTCAGCTTTCTTCACAGTCCAACTCTCACATCCATTCATGACCACTGGGAAAACTATAGCCTTGACTAGATGGACCTTTGTTGGCGAAGTAATGTCTCTGCTTTTGAATATGCTATCTAGGTTGGTCATAACTTTCCTTCCAAGAAGTAAGCGTCTTTTAATTTCATGGCTGCAGTCACCATCTGTAGTGATTTTGGAGCCCAGAAAAATAAAGTCTGACACTTTTTCCACTGTTTCTCCATCTATTTCCCATGAAATGACGGGACCAGATCCCATGATCTTCGTTTTCTGAATGTTGAGCTTTAAGCCAACTTTTTCACTCTCCTCTTTCACCTTCATCAAGAGGCTTTTTAGTTCCTCTTTACTTTCTGCCATAAGGCTGGTGTCACCTGCATATCTGAGGTGATTGATATTTCTCCCAGCAATCTTGATTCCAGCTTGTGCTTCTTCCAGCCCAGCATTTCTCATGATGTACTATATCGCGCTTATTATTTGTGTATTCAAATTTCTATATCCTACTAATTTTCCATCTGCTTGTCTTAAAATTGAGAAAGATATCTTGAAAATTTCCACCATGATAATGAATCTTTCAATGTGCCCATGTAGTTCCATCATAGGTTATATCTGTATGTATGTCTTTGTTGTTGTTCAGTCACTAAGTTGTGTCCAACTCTTTGCGACCCCATGAACTGCAGCATACCAGGCTTCCCTGCCCTTCACTGTCCTCTGGAATTTGCTCAAACTTATCTCCATAGAATTGGTGATATCATGCAACCAACTCTTCCTCTTTCACCCCCTTTTCCTCCTGCTATAACATTTTATTAGATACCTATAATTTTAGAATTATTATGTCTTCCTTATAATTAAACCTATCATTATATGATCATTTAATAAAGATTTACTTGATCACTATTCATGCTTTTTTTCTTAAAGTACAGTTTGCCTTATTACCCAGCTATATATTGCTTGGTATTTGCCTGATGTGCCTGTTTCCATCATTTTTCTTTCAATCTTCTCAAAATGTGTCTTTTAAATATCATAGAGTTGGATTTTAAAAAATTTAATCTGGTAGTCTCTGTCTCCCAGTTAACAGGCATAGTTCATTGTAATTGTTATTGTTGCAGAAAAGAGAGTGAAGTGCAAGAGGATAGTTCATGTCTGAGACCCTGGAATGGCTGCCTAGTGTGGGTTCTTGGCTTCACACAGGAATTAATTGAGGAGAGAGCTATAGTACAGTGAAAGAAGGTATATTCAGGGAGGAAACACTTCATAGACAGAGTGTGGGCCATCTTGGAAGACAAGAGAGACACCAGGGTATGGGGTTGTCAGTTTTTATAAGAGTGGGTAATTTTATAGGCTAATGAGTGGGAGGAGTATTCCAGTTATTTTGGAGAAAGGGTGGGATTTCCAGGAATCAGGCTGCTGCCCACTCTGACCTTTATGATTGGCCTTGAAACTGTCATAGCACCTGTAGGTGTGTCATTTAGCTTGCTAATACATTACAATGAGTGTATACTGAGGCTCAAGGCCTAGTGGAAGTTGACTTATCCATCCATCTTGAATTTTTTGGTTCTGATCATTTTATGCTGTGTCTTCAGGCTGTGTCACTCTTTTAAAGGTTGTGTCCTGCTTCTTTCTTGTCACATTCCAGTTCAGTCACTCAGTTATGTCCAACTCTTCGAAACCCCATGGACTGCAGCACACCATGCTTCCCTGTCTATCACCAACTCCCAGAGTTTACTCAAACTCATGTCCATCAAGTTGGTGATGCCATCCACCATCTCATCCTCTGTCATTCCCTTCTCCTCCCACCATCAATCTTTCCCAGCATCAGGGTCTTCTCCAATGAGTCAGTTCTTCACATCAGGTGACCAAAATATTGGAGTTTCAGCTTCAACCTCAGTCCTTCCAATGAATATTCAGGACTGATTTCCTTTAGGATGGACTAGTTGGATCTCCTTGCAGTCCAAGGGACTCTCAAGAATCTTCTCCAACACCACGGGTCAAAAACATCAATTCTTCAGGGCTCAGATTTCCTTATGGTCCAACTCTCACATCCATACATGACTACTGGAAAAACCATAGCTTTGACTAGACGAACCTTTGTCAGCAGAGTAATGTCTCTGCTTTTTAATATGCTGTCTAGGTTAGTCATAACTTTCCTTCCAAGGAGCAAGCGTCCTTTAATGTCATGGCTGCAGTCACCATCTGCACTGATTTTGGAGCCCCCCAAAAATAAAGTCAGCCACTATTTCCACTGTTTCCCCATCTATTTGCCATGAAGTGATGGGACCAGATGCCATGACCTTAGTTTTCTGAATCTTCAGTTTTAAGTCAACTTTCTCACTCTTCTCTTTCACTTTCATTAAGAGGCTCTTTAGTTCTTGTTCACTTTCTGCCATTAGGGTGGTGTCATCTGCATATCTGTGGTTATTGAGATTTCTCCCAGCAATCTTGATTCCAGCTTGTGATTCACCAACTCCAACATTTCTCATGATGTACTCTGCATATAAGTTAAATAAGCAGGGTGACAATATACCACCTTGATGTACTCCTTTCCCAATTTGGAACCAGTCTGTTGTTCCATGTCCAGTTCTAACTGTTGCTTCTTGACCTGCATACAGATTTCTTAGGAGGCAGGTCAGGTGGTCTGGTATTCACATTTCTTTAAGAATTTTCCAGTTTGTTGTGATCCACACAGTCAAAGGCTTTGGTGTAGTCAGTAAAGCAGAAGTAGATGGTTTTCTGGAGCTCTCTTGCTTTTTGGATGATCTAGCGGATGTTGGCAATTCAATCTCTGGTTCCATTGCCTTTTCTAAATCCAGCTTAAACATCTGGAAGTTCATGGTTCATGTATTGTTGTAGCCTGGCTTGGAGAATTTTGAGCATTACTTTGCTAGCATGTGAGATGAGTACAATTGTGTGGTAGTTTGAGCATTCTTTGGCATTGCCTTTCTTTGGGATTGGAATGAAAACTGACCTTTTCCAGTCCTGTGGCCACTGCTGAGTTTTCCAAATTTGCTGGCATATTGAGTGCAGCACTTTCACAGCATCATCTTTTAGGATTTGAAATAGCTCAACTGGAATTCCATCACCTCCACTAGCTTTGTTCATAGTGATGCTTCCTAAGGCCCACTTGACTTTGCATTCCAGGATGTCTGGCTCTAGGTGAGTGATCACACCATCGTGATTATCTGGGTCTTGAAGATCTTTTTTTGTATAGTTTTATGGATTCTTGCCACCTCTTCTTAATATCTTCTACTTCTGTTAGGTCCCTACCATTTCTATCCTTTATTTTGCCCATCTTTGCATGAAATATTCCTTTGGTATCTCTAATTTTCTTAAAGAGATCTCTAGTCTTTCCCATTCTATTGTTTTCCTCTATTTCTTTGCATTGATCACCGAGGAAGGCTTTTTTATTGCTACTTGCTATGCTTTGGAACTCTGCATTCAAATGGGTATATTTTTCCTTTTCTTCTTGACCTATTATTACTAATATATTTGCACTGTTTTCTAGCATTTACTTTATGTTCTTTTTTCCTCTTCATTTTTCTATAATTTTTATGCTAGTAATCTTCTTTTTGATTGACTAAGATTGTTTTCCAAGTATATCTCTCTTCTTCTTTTGGTAGTAATATATTCTTATTTCTACTCTTTTACCCTTAACATTTTACCATGACAACTTAACCTAGCGTTTAATCAGAACAGT
Organism: Bos indicus x Bos taurus; assembly: GCF_003369695.1. Classification (NCBI taxonomy): domain Eukaryota; kingdom Metazoa; phylum Chordata; class Mammalia; order Artiodactyla; family Bovidae; genus Bos; species Bos indicus x Bos taurus. Next base: position 37,945,222 of record NC_040082.1, read on the forward strand.
AAAACCCCTTCAAGCTACCAAAATCCACCCCCTTTAACAAGCCATTGCATTATAAATTATGATTTTTTTCTAGTATACAGTAATAATATTTTTGAGTCTAAAACTTCCAACTGTGTTCATTTTCAGAGCCCAATAGTAATAGGGACCCAGGAATTTATATTCCTTCCTTTTCTTTTTACTCTTAAAATTTTCTAAAGAGCTATTGGAACTTAAAGGCATACTTTGATAAAGTAAAAATAAATAACCGTCTTGTAAACAGCCTATGAGATTTCAGAGTATAAGTAAGACTCAAACAAGACCACATTAGGCTCATATTTGGAAAACAACAGAGATAACCGCAAATGATTAAACACAGCTTCCTGACTGACCTGTGTGATTTTGATGCTACCAGTGGCAGCTCTAGTCCTGATAATCCTCCCACCTCACAGATAATGCATTAAGATTCACAGTCACTGCTGCTTGATTCCAATAGACAACCAGCCCCGGCTTTCTTAATCTCTCCAGAGAATCATCCAGCACAAGCTTAAGTCCTATGAGAAGCCCTTCCTAGCCTCCTTCTCCCTTATGGAGATATTCCCATGATTTCTCTGGAAGGCATTTTCCTTTGCTGCAGTGAGGTAAATAAACCAAGCAATTTTTCTGGGTGTTCCTGGTGGCTTTTAGTCAGTGGGCTTCAACAACTTTGATCTCTAGTTTTAAAGATACCAAGTTACTTGCTAAGCAATGGTGAGATCACGTTGGTATTCCTTTTATTCCAACTTAACAGACTTTCTAGTGCTGCAGCCAGCGCAGCAGGTAGGGATCAAAAGTGGTCAATGGACAGTTTGGAAAAAAGAAACTAGAGACAGAATTAAAGTTTTAAAGATGGGACTGGGGGACTCAAGACCTCTAGGATCAAGAGCCCTGTTCCTCGGAGCCACATCACTTTTATTTAGTGTCTTGGCACACAGAGAGTATCTGCTGTGCTATGATAAAATCAGCCTCCTGTCTCCCTGGTCATGTTTCCCATTTTGTTGATTACTTTGGACTATCTTTGTTATTTTCTTGTACAAAGGGTATTACCCAGCTGGAGGCCATAAACCTGCATATGCTTTTGGAAAACATCTTGGTGTGTGCACAAGCAACATTCTGCATGTGCGCTGACCCGGATTCCAAGGTCCACACTATGTTTTTCCTTAGCTCAGTAGGGCATGACAACCCCAACTAATCAACCCAATGTACTTTTGTTTAGATTATACTAGATTGCTATATTTTGCTTTTATTTTTTTCCCATGGTGTTTTTCTCATGGCTTAGCCACAGCATCAGGCAGTTGATTATTAACACCTGCTTTCTAGAATAACATATATGGCAAAATCAAGTTGTTTTAATAAAACTGGGTTTTGGTGATAGATTTGACAAAGTATGTCTGTAATACATGTAGTATAATTTTTGAAAATCATACTTTAGGTATTACTAATGTAAGAGGCAAAGGGGCAGCATAGAATAAGCATCAGAAGAGCAAATTGTAGGGTAAACATCAAAATTATTCCTCCTAGGTGACTTAACTGTCCTGAATCATGTCGTCTCCATTTGTAATATCAGCTTATTAATAACCTACCCACAGATGTCCTAGTTTTACTGAGAAGAGAACATAGGCAGAGGACTTAAAGTTTATTTACAGAAATATATCAATATTGTCAGTGAAATCATGCAATAGCAGCAGTTTTCACTTTGCAGTAAAAATAATCTGATGATCTTTTAATAAAATACCATCACCCATATCAATTTCATCAGAATTCAGAGGGTGAGACCTGACCCAGAATAGCCAAAACAATGTTGAAAGAGAAGAACAAAGTCGGAGAACTGAACCCCAAAGTTTAAGTCTTATTTTAAAGCTACAGAAATCAGTATAGTGTGGTAATGGCAAAAATAATTTTTTAATTAATATTTTTGAAAATACTTCGGATGATTCCAATGTGCAGCCAACTTTGAGAACTAATGGGTTAGAGTAGAACTTTTCAAACCTTATGTTCGTATGAATGTTTGATTTTGTTGAAATGCAGACTCTGATCCAGGAGGTCTGTGGTGGGTCCTGAAATTTTACATTTTTAACAAGTTTCCAGGTGATGCTGGTGTTGCTTATCCATGGACCATCTGTGAGTTATGGAATAGAAATGCTAAAAAAATGTATTTAAATGACTAAAGCAAAATAAAAATGGCAAATACCTTCATAACTCAAGTTGATAGCAAAAACTCATATCTTGGCACCTGAGATAGTCACTACCAAAGAAACTGGCAAGAAAATTTTATTTGTGTACAAAAATGTGTTTTGGTTGTAATTTCTCCCTTGTCATCTCCTCACCTTCCCCTTGGATTAAGAGAGAAATAGGCTAGAAAAGTTAAGATCACAATGAGAAAGAAAACCAGAAAAGGCAAAAGAATGAACATCTTAATGAATTTGTTTTATTAGGAATTAAGAAGGGAACTAACTGCTGATGAAAGTTATTTCCACTTTGGCAAAATGAAAAGAATAATTAATATGTGTGCTTAACTGCTATTTGTGCAATGTTATTATAAATAATGTACTTTTAAAGAAATGAACCATTATATGTTAAAGCACTATGAAACTTTGAGTGTAAAATAAGTAGACGCTTCAGTAGGTGGGAAATTATATAAGAAGCTGGAAAGACTCTAAATATGAATGAATGTTCAGCATCCAGTGAGGATAAGTAAATCTGTATTTAGGAAGTTCCAGAGCTCTAACCAACACTGCCTCTCACCAATGAATTGGTTTGAATTGCAGGCCAGAAAAAAAACAAAAGATTATGCCCAACTATAATCTCCCAAAATAGATATTCTGCAGGTAAAATTTCAAACTTGAGTACCTACTTTATATAATGCTTCTCAGCTGGCGCAGTGGTAAAGAATCCACTTGCCAATGCAGGAGACAAAAGAGATGCATCATTGAGTCAGGAAGATCCTCTGAAGGAGAAAATGGCAACCCTCTCCAATATTCTTGCCTGGAGAATTCCATGGATAGAGAGAGGATCCTGGCAGCCTAAAGTCCAAGGGGTTGCAAACAGTTGGACACAACTGAGCAACTGAGCAAGCACTATGTATAATACCTTGTCAAAAGATACAAATAAGCCCTGATCCCTATCCTTAAGTAACCCATAAATCTGGAAAGGATGCTAAGTATCACTGCTGGACATGATTCTTTAAATTTCTCCTTTGAGCTGGAAGTTTGTCCTTGGGCTTACTGTTTATTTTCTAACTACCTCCGAGTTTTGCTGATTGTAGGAAGACCTCTTTTTTTTTTTTTTTTAATAAGATGGGTAACTTCTAAAGTTTATTTATTTTTTTTTAAATTTTATTTTATTTTTAAACTTTTAAGTATTGTATTAGTTTTGCCAAATATCGAAATGAATCCGCCACAGGTATACATGTGTTCCCCATCCTGAACCCTCCTCCCTCCTCCCTCCCCATACCATCCCTCTGGGTCATACCAGTGCACCAGCCCCAAGCATCCAGTATCGTGCATCGAACCTGGACTGGAAGACCTCTTTTGATCCCACTAAAGCAATACACTTTGAGGATAAAGGGAGTAAAAATATTAGAGTAGGAAACTCTTTTATTTGGCTCAATCTGCCCAGCATATAAACTATTTCAGTCAGAGCAAAACTCACTGTTGAGATGTTGGCAGACAAGCAAACATGAAGCTTTGCAATTTTCAAGAGATTGCCAACTGGGCTGCAGATTCACAATGAAAAAAGATTTAATATCCCAAGAAAGTAGTGGAATGAGGCAGAGAATGAACAGCAGTGGAGTTGAAGTTGTATTATACCTGAATATTCCCATGCTTCCACCTGAACAGTCAGTTCTCAAAGATGTTATTAGGAATTCCTGCATGAAGAAATCATCCTGACCTGATAGACTGTTGGGAGAGAATAAACAATTGTGAACTTTAGCAAGAAAGAGACTAGACCTCAGCAGCCAGGTCTTGATGAGCTCTTGCTAATTATAAATCTTTTAATAGGTGCCCTCTACTGATGTGAACATTCCTGTCATCATCTTCAGAAAAGCTGGAAAATCCTCATTGTCTTCTCTGGGGAATCTGATGTGCTTAAAATGCCAGGAGGCAACTAATATTTTCCTTTGAGGCAAAAGGTTTATTATAGACATACTCTGTTAGGTCATGGTTGCTGCTCTGAACATAGCCAAGTTACATAGTTTTCATGATTAAATTTTATATTCAGTTACTATTACTCTGCCCCACAGTCACAGACAAAACACTCTGTGCAAGTGATCACAAGGGTTCTAGACACAAGACAGTTGTTTCTATTTAAAGTCCATAGGTAAGACACGTCATTTTATCCCTACTAAAGATGCAGTACTTAGATGCAATCTCAAAATCGACAGAATGATCTCTGTTCATTTCCAAGGCAAACCATTCAATATCACAGTAAACCAAGTCTATGCCCCAACCAGTTAACGCTGAAGAAGCTGAAGTTGAACAGTTCTATGAAGACCTACCAGACCTTTTAGAACTAACACCCAAAAAAGATGTCCTTTTTATTACAGGGGACTGGAATGCAAAAGTAGGAAGTCAAGAAACACCTACAGTAACAGGCAAATTTGGCCTTGGAATACGGAATGAAGCAGGGCAAAGACTAATAGAGTTTTGTCAAGAAAATGCACTGGTCATAGCAAACACCCTCTTCTAATAACACAAGAGAAGACTCTATACATGGACATCACCAGATGGCCAACACAGAAATCAGATTGATTATATTCTTTGCAGCCAAAGATGGAGAATCTCTATAAAGTCAGCAAAAACAAGACAAGGAGCTGACTGTGACTCAGATCATGAACTCCTTATTGCCAAATTCAGACTTAAATTGAAGAAAGTAGGGAAATCCACTAGACCATTCAGGTATGACCTAAATCAAATACCTTATGATTATACAGTGGACGTGAGAAATAGATTTAAGGGACTAGATCTGATAGATAGAGTGCCTCATGAACTATGGACGGAGGTTTGTGACATTGTACAGGAGACAGGGATCAAGACCATCCCCGTGGAAAAGAAATGCAAAAAAGTAAAATGGCTGTCTGAGGAGGCCTTACCAATAGCTGTGAAAAGAAGAGAAGCAAAAAGCAAAGTAGAAAAGGAAAGATATAAACACAACTTTAAATGATACAATAGACCAGTTAGACCTAATTGATATCTATAGGACATTTCACCCCAAAACAATGAATTTCACCTTTTTCTCAGGTGCACACGAACCTTCTCCAGGATAGATCACATTCTGGGCCATAAATCAAGCCTTGGTAAATTCAAAAAAATTGATTCATTCCAAGCATCTTTTCTGACCACAATGCAGAAAGTTTAGATCTCAATTACAGGAGTTCAGTTCAGTCGCTCATTCGTGTCCAACTCTTTGCAACCCATGAATCGTAGCACACCAGGCCATCCTGTCCATCACAAACTCCCGGGGTTCACATAGAGTCAAGGCCATAGAGTCAGTGATGCCATCCAGCCATCTCACCCTCTGGTGTCCCCTTCCTCTCCTGCCCCCAATCCCTCCCAGCATAAGAGTCTTTTCCAATGAGTCAGCTCTTCGCATGAGGTGCCCAAAGTACTGGAGTTTCAGCTTTAGCAGCATTCCTTCAAAAGAAATCCCAGGGCTGATGTCCTTTAGAATGGACTGGTTGGATCTCCTTGCAGTCCAAGGGACTCTCAAGAGTGTTTTCCAACACCACAGCTCAAAAGCATGAATTCTTCAGTGCTCAGCTTTCTTCACAGTCTGACTCTCACATCCATATATGACCACAGGAAAAACCATAGCCTTGACTAGACGAACCTTTGTTGGCAAAGTAATGTCTCTGCTTTTGAATATGCTATCTAGGTTGGTCATAACTTTCCTTCCAAGGAGCAAGCGTCTGTTAATTTCATGGCTGCAGTCACCATCTGCTGTGATTTTGGAGCCCCCAAAAATAAAGTCTGACACTGTTTCCACTGTTTCTCCATCTATTTCCCATGAAGTGATGGGACCGGATGCCATGATCCTCGTTTTCTGAATGTTAAGCTTTAAACCAACTTTTTCACTCTCCACTTTCACTTTCAAAAAGACGCTTTTGAGTTCCTCTTCACTTTCTGCCATAAGGGTGGTTTCATCCGCATATCTGAGGTTACTGAGATTTATCCCAGCAATCTTGATTCCAGCTTGTGTTTCTTCCAGTCCAGCATTTCTCATGATGTACTCTGAATAGAAGTTAAATAAGCAGGGTGAAAATATACAGCCTCGACGAACTCCTTTTTCTATTTGGAACCAGTCTGTTGTTCCATGTCCAGTTCTAACTGTTGCTTCCTGACCTGCATACAAATTTCTCAAGAGGCAGATCAGGCGGTCTGGTATTGCCATCTCTTTCAGAATTTTCCACAGTTTACTGTGATCCACATAGTCAAAGGCTTTGGCATAGTCAATAAAGCAGAAATAGAGGTTTTTCTGGAACTCTCTTGCTTTTTCCATGATCCAGCAGATGTTGGCAATTTGATCTCTGGTTCCTCTGCCTTTTCTAAAACCAGCTTGAACATCAGGAATTTCACGGTTCACATATTGTTGAAGCCTGGCCTGGAGAATTTTGAGCATTACTTTACCAGCATGTGAGATGAGTGCAATTGTGCAGTAGTTTGAGCGTTCTTTGGCATTGCCTTTCTTTGGGATTGGAATGAAAACTGACCTTTTCCAGTCCTGTGGCCACTGCTGAGTTTTCCAAATTTGCTGACATATTGAGTGCAGCACTTTCACAGCATCATCTTTCAGGATTTGAAATAGCTCAACTGGAATTCCATCACCTCCACTAGCTTTGTTCATAGTGATGCTTTCTAAGGCCCATTGGACTTCACATTCCAGGATGTCTGGCTCTAGGTGAGTGATCACACCATCGTGATTATCTGGGTCGTGAAGATCTTTTTTGTACAGTTCTTCTGTATATTCTTGCCACCTCTTCTTAATATCTTCTGCTTCTATTAGGTCCATATCATCTCTGCCCGTTATCGAGCCCATCATTGCATGAAATGTTCCCTTGGTATCTCTAATTTTCTTGAAGAGATCCCTAGTCTTTCCCATTCTGTTGTTTCCTCTATTTCTTTGCATTGATCACTGAAGAAGGCTTTCTTATCTCTTCTTGCTGTTCTTTGGAACTCTGCATTCAGATGCTTACATCTTTCCTTTTCTCCTTTGCTTTTCACTTCTCTTCTTTTCACAGCTATTTGTAAGGTCTCCCCAGACAGCCATTTTGCTTTTCTGCATTTCTTTTCCATGGGAATGGTCTTGATCACTGTCTTCTGTACAGTGTCATGAACCTCATTGCGTAGTTCATCAGGCACTCTATCTATCAGATCTAGGCCCTTAAATCTATTTCTCACTTCCACTGTATAATCATAAGGGATTTGATTTAGGTCATATCTGAATGGTCTAGAGATTTTCCCTACTTTCTTTACTTTAAGTCTGATTTTGGTAATAAGGAGTTCATGGTCTGAGCCACAGTCAGCTCCCGGTCTTGTTTTTGCTGACTGTATAGAGCTTCTTCATCTTTGGCTGCAAAGAACATAATCAATCTGATTTCGGTGTTGACCATCTGGTTATGTCCATGTGTAGAATCTTCTCTTGTGCTGTTGAAAGAGGGTGTTTGCTATGACCAGTGCATTTTCCTGACAAAACTCTATTAGTCTTTGCCCTGATTAATTCCATATTCCAAGGCCAAATTTGCCTGTTACTCCAGGAGTTTCTTGACTTCCTACTTTTGCATTCCAGTCTCCTATAATGAAAAGGACATCTTTTTTGGGTGTTAGTTCTAAAAGGTCTTGGAGGTCTTCATAGAACCGTTCAACTTCAGCTTCTTCAGCGTTACTGGTTGGGGCATAGACTTGGATTACCATGATATTGAATGGTTTGCCTTGGAAACGAACAGAGATCATTCTGTCGTTTTTGAGATTGCATCCAAGTACTGCATTTCAGACTCTTATGTTGACCATGATGGCTACTCCATTTCTTCTGAGGGATTCCTGCCCACAGTAGTAGATATAATGGTCATCTTAGTTAAATTCACTCATTCCAGTCCATTTTAGTTCGCTGATTCCTAGAATGTCGACATCACTCTTGCCATCTCTTGTTTGACCACTTCCAATTTGCCTTGATTCATGGACCTGGCATTCCAGGTTCCTATGCAATATTGCTCTTTATAGCATTGGACCTTGCTTCTATCACCAGTCACATCCACAGCTGGGTATTGTTTTTGCTTTGGCTCCATCCCTTCATTCTTTCTGGGGTTATTTCTCCACTGATCTCCAGTAGCATATTGGGCACCTACTGACCTGGGGAGTTTCTCTTTCAGTATCCTATCATTTTGCCTTTTCATACTGTTCATGGGGTTACAGGAAAAAAATATTAAAAAGTCCAACATATGGAGGCTGAACAACACGCTGATGAATAACCAAAAAATCACAGAAGAAATCAAAAAAGAAATCAAAATATGCATAGAAACGAATGTAAATGAAAATAGAACAACCCAAAACCTATGCGACACTGTAAAAGCAGTGCTAAGGGGAACGTTCATAGCAATACAGGCATACCTCAAGAAACCAGAAAAAAGTAAAATAAATAACCTAACTCTACACCTAAAGCAACTAGAAAAGGAAGAAATTAAGAACTCCAGGGTTAGTAGAAGGAAAGAAAACTTAAAAATTAAGGCAGAAATAAATACAAAAGAAACAAAGGAGACCATAGCAAAAATCCACAAAGCCAAAAGATGGTTCTTTGAAAGTTTAAATAAAATTGACAAACCATTAGCCAGACTCATCAAGAAACAAAGGGAGAAAAATAAAATCAATAAAATTAGAAATGAAAACGGAGAGATCACAACAGACAACACAGAAATACAAAGGATCATAAGAGACTACTATCAGCAATTATATGCCAATAAAATGGACAACGTGGAAGAAATGGACAAATTTTTAGAAAAGTACAACTTTCCAAAACTGGACCAGGAAGAAATAGAAAATCTTAACAGACCCATCACAAGCACGGAAATTGAAACTGTAATCAGAAATCTTCCAGCAAACAAAAGCCCAGGTCCAGATAGCTTCACAGCTGAATTCTACCAAAAATTTAGAGAAGAGCTAACACCTATCCTGCTCAAACTCTTCCAGAAAATTGCAGAGGAAGGTAAACTTCCAAACTCATTCTATGAGGCCACCATCACCCTAATACCAAAACCTGACAAAGATCCCACAAAAAAAGAAAACTCCAGGCCAGTATCACTGATGAACATAGATGCAAAAATCCTTAACAAAATTCTAGCAATCAGAATCCAACAACACATTAAAAAGATCATACACCATGACCAAGTGGGCTTTATCCCAGGGATGCAAGGATTCTTCAATATCCACAAGTCAATCAATGTAATACACCACATCAACAAATTGAAAAATAAAAGACATATGATTATCTCAATAGATGCAGAGAAAGCCTTTGACAAAATTCAACATCCATTTATGATAAAAACTCTCCAGAAAGCAGGCATAGAAGGAAAATACCTCAACATAATGAAAGCTATATATGACAAGCCCACAGCAAACATTATCCTCAATGGTGAAAAATTGAAAACATTTCCCCTAAAGTCAGGAACAAGACAAGGATGCCCACTTTCACCATTACTATTCAACATAGTTTTGAAAGTTTTGGCCACAGCAATCAGAGAAGAAAAAGAAATAAAAGGAATCCAGATTGGAAAAGAAGTAAAACCCTCACTGTTTGCAGATGACATGATCCTCTACATAGAAAACCCTAAAGACTCCACCAGGAAATTACTAGAACTAATCAATGAATATAGTAAAGTTGCAGGATATAAAATCAACACACAGAAATCCCTTGCATTCCTATACACTAATAATGAGAAAATAGAAAGAGAAATTAAGGAAACAATCCCATTCACCATTGCAACGAAAAGAATAAAATACTTAGAAATATATCTACCTAAAGAAACTAAAGACCTATATATAGAAAACTATAAAACACTGGCAAAAGAAATCAAAAAGGACACTAAAAGATGGAGAAATACACCATGTTCATGATCAGAAGAATCAATATAGTGAAAATGAGTATACTACCCAAAGCAATCTGTAGATTCAATGTAATCCCTATCAAGCTACCAACGGTATTTTTCACAGAGCTATAACAAATAATTTCACAATTTGTATGGAAATACAAAAAAACCTCGAATAGCCAAAGCAATCTTGAGAAAGAAGAATGGAGCTGGAGGAATCAACCTGCCTGACTTCAGGCTCTACTACAAAGCCACAGTCATCAAGACAGTATGGTACTGGCACAAAGACAGAAATAGAGATCAATGGAACAAAATAGAAAGCCCAGAGATAAATCCATGCACCTATGGACACCTTATCTTTGACAAAGGAGGCAAGAATATACAATGGAGAAAAGACAATCTCTTTAACAAGTGGTGCTGGGAAAACTGGTCAACCACTTGTAAAAGAATGAAACTGGAACACTTTCTAACACCATACACAAAAATAAACTCAAAATGGATTAAAGATCTAAACATAAGGCCAGAAACTATAAAACTCTTAGAGGAGAACATAGGCAAAACACTCTCTGACATACATCACAGCAGGATCCTCTATGACCCACCTCCCAGAATATTGGAAATAAAAGCAAAAATAAACAAATGGGGCCTAATTAAACTTAAAAACTTCTGCACAATAAAAGAAACTATAAGCAAGATGAAAAGACAGCCTTCAGAACGGGAGAAAATAATAGCAAATGAAGCAACTGACAAACAACTAATCTCAAAAATATACAAGCAACTCCTGCAGCTCAATTCCAGAAAAATAAACGATCCAATCAAAAAATGGGCCAAAGAACTAAATAGACATTTCTACAAAGAAGACATACAGATGGCTAACAAACACATGAAAAGATGCTCCACATCACTCATTTATCAGAGAAATGTAAATCAAAACCACAAGAGGTACCATTTCATGCCAGTCAGAATGGCTGTGATCCAAAAATCTACAAGCAATAAATGCTGGAGAGGATGTGGAGAAACGGGAACGTTCTTACACTGTTGGTGGAAATGCAAACTAGTATAGCCACTATGGAGAACAGTGTGAAGATTCCTTAAAAAACTGGAAATAGAACTGCCATTTGACCCAGCAATCCCACTGCTGGGCATACACACTGAGGAAACCAGAATTGAAAGAGACATGTGTACCCCAATATTCATTGCAGCACTGTTTATAATAGCCAGGACATGAATGCAACATAGATGTCCATCAGCAGATGAATGGATAAGCAAGTTGTGGTACATATACACAGTGGAATATTACTCAGCCATTAAAAAGAATACATTTGAAGCAGTTCTAATGAGGTTGTTGAAACTGGAGCCGATTATACAGAGTGAAGTAAGCCAGAAAGAAAAACACCAGTACAGTATACCAGCGCATATATATGGAATTTAGAAAGATGGTAATGATAACCCTGTATGCGAGACAGCAAAAGAGACACAGATGTATAGAACAGTCTTTTGGACTCTGTGGGAGAGGCGGGAGGATGATATGGGAGAATGGCATTGAAACATGTATAATATCATATAAGAAACGAATCACCAGTCCAGGTTTGATGCAGGATACAGGATACTTGGGGCAGGTGCACTGGGATGACCCAGAGGGATATGGGGAGGAAGGTGGGAGTGGGGTTCAGGACTGGGAACACATGTACACCCGTAGCGGATTCATGTTGATGTATGGCAAAAGCAATACAATATTGTAAAATAATTAGCCTCTAATTAAAATAAATAAAAATTTAAAAATTTTTATATTATATTTTATTTAAAAAATTATAATCTATTATATTTAAGTTAATAAATGAAATATTTATTTATATTTGTATGCTGCTGCTGCTGCTAAGTCGCTTCAGTCATGTCCGACTCTGTGCGACCCCAGAGATTGCAGCCCACCAGGCTCCCCTGTCCCTGGAATTCTCCAGGCAAGAACACTGGAGTGGGTTGCCATTTCCTTCTCCAATGCATGAAAGTGAAAAATGAAAGTGAAGTCACTCAGTCGTGTCCGACTCCTAACGACCCCATGGACTGCAGCCCACCGGGCTCCTCCATCCATGGGGTTTTCTAGGTAGGAGTACTGGAGTGGGGTGCCATTGCCTTCTCCGTATATTTGTATAAATTAATACATAATAAATTAATATTTATGATAATTTAATTGTTTATATTATATATTATTATAAATAGTATATATAATATTATTTTATAGTGTGTTTTATTTAATAAATTTTATTTATTTATTTTCACTTTGCTTTTTAAAAAGATTTATTTATTTTTTATTGAAGGATAATTGCTTTACAGAATTTTGCTGTTTTCTCTCAAATCCCAACATGAATCAGCCATAGACAAACATATATCCCCTCTCTTTTGAAACTCCCTCCCTTTTCCCTCCCCATCCCACTCCTCTAGGTTGGTACAGAGCCCAAGTTTGAAATTCCTGAGCCATACAGCAAATTCGCATTGGCTATCTACTTTAGATATGGTAATGTAAGTTTCCATGTTACTCTTTCCACACATCTCACCCTCTCCTCCCCTTCCCCATGTCTACAAATCTATTCTCTATGTCTGTTTCTCAGTGCTGCTCTGTAAATAAATTCTTCAGTACCATGTTTCTAGATTCCATTTATATGTGTTAGAATAAGGTATTTATCTTCCTCTTTCTGACTCACTTCACTCTGTATAACAGGTTCTAGGTTCATCCACCTCATTAGAACTGACTCAAATGCATTCCTTTTTATGGCTTGAATGTGAAGTCAAGTGGGCCTTAGAAAGCATCACTACAAACAAAGCTAGTGGAGGTGATGGAATTCCAGTTGAGCTATTCCAAATCCTGAAAGATGATGCTGTGAAAGTGCTGCACTCAATATGCCAGCAAATTTGGAAAACTCAGCAGTGGCCACAGGACTGGAAAAGGTCAGTTTTCATTCCAATCCCAAAGAAAGGCAATGCCAAAGAATGCTCAAACTACCGCACAATTGCACTCATCTCACACGCTAGTAAAGTAATGCTCAAAATTCTCCAAGCCAGGCTTCAACAATATGTGAACCGTGAACTTTCTGATGTTCAAGGTGGTTTTAGAAAAGGCAGAGGAACCAGAGATCAAATTGCCAACATCCGCTGGATCATGGAAAAAGCAAGAAAGTTCCAGAAAAACATCTATTTCTGCTTTATTGACTATGCCAAAGCCTTTGACTGTGTGGATCACAATAAACTGTGGAAAATTCTGAAAGAGATGGGAATACCAGACCGCCTGATCTGCCTCTTGAGAAATTTGTATGCAGGTCAGGAAGCAACAGTTAGAACTGGACATGGAACAACAGACTGGTTCCAAATAGAAAAAGGAGTTCGTCAAGGCTGTATATTGTCACCCTGCTTATTTAACTTATATGCAGAGTACATCATGAGAAACGCTGGGCTGGAAGAAGCACAAGCTGGAATCAAGATTGCTGGGAGAAATCTCAATAACCTCAGATATGCAGATGACACCACCCTTATGGCAGAAAGTGAAGAGGAACTCAAAAGCGTCTTTTTGAAAGTGAAAGTGGAGATTGAAAAAGTTGGCTTAAAGCTCAACATTAAGAAAACGAAGATCATGGCATCTGGTCCCACCACTTCATGGGAAATAGATGGGGAAACAGTGGAAACAGTGTCAGACTTTATTTTTCTGGGCTCCAAAATCACTACAGGTGGTGATTGCAGCCATGAAATTAAAAGATGCTTACTCCTTGGAAGGAAAGTTATGACCAACCTACATAGCATATTCAAAAGCAGAGACATTATTTTGCCAACAAAGGTTCGTCTAGTCAAGGCTATGGTCTTTCCTGTGGTCATGTATGGATGTGAGAGTTGGACTGTGAAGAAGGCTGAGCGCTGAAGAATTGATGCCTTTGAACTGTGGTGTTGGAGAAGACTCTTGAGAGTCCCTTGGACTGCAAGGAGATCCAACCAGTCCATTTTGAAGGAGATCAGCCCTGGGATTTCTTTGGAAGGAGTGATGCTAAAGCTGAAACTCCAGTACTTTGGCCACCTCATGTGAAGAGTTGACTCATTGGAAAAGACTCTGATGCTGGGAGGGATTGGGGGCAAGAGGAGAAGGGGATGACAGAGGATGAGATGGCTGGATGGTATCACTGACTCGATGGACGTGAGTCTGAGTGAACTCTGGGAGTTGGTGATGGACAGGGAGGCTTGGCGTGCTGCAATTCATGGGGTTGCAAAGAGTCAGACATGACTGAGCGACTCATCTGATCTGATCTGAATATTACTTTGCCAACAAAGGTTCATCTAGTCAAGGCTATGGTTTTTCCTGTGGTCATGTATGGATATGAGAGTCAGACTGTGAAGAAAGCTGAGCACCGAAGAATTGATGCTTTTGAACTGTGGTGTTGGAGAAGACTCTTGAGAGTCTCTTGGTCTGCAAGGAGATCCAACCAGTCCATTCTGAAGGAGATCAGCCCTGGGATTTCTTTGGAAGGAATGCTGCTAAAGCTGAAACTCCAGTACTTTGGCCACCTCATGCGAAGAGTAGACTCATTGGAAAAGACTCTGATGCTGGGAGGGATTGTGGGCAGGAGGAGAAGAGGACACCAGAGGATGAGATGGCTGGATGGCATCACTGACTCGATGGATGTGAGTCTGAGTGAACTCCAGGAATTGGTGATGGACAGGGAGGCCTGGCGTGCTGCAATTCATGGGGTTGCAAAGAGTCGGTCACGACTGAGGGACTGAACTGAACTGAACTGAACTGAATATTCCATTGTGTATATGGACCACAAATTCTTTATCCATTCATCTGTTGATGGACATGTAGGTTGCTTCCATGTTCTAGCTCTTGTAAGTAATGCTGCAATGAACAATGGGATACATGTGTGTCTTTCAATCTTGGTTTCCTCAGGGTATATTCCTAGGAGTGGGATTGCTGGGTCATATGGTGGTTTTATTCCCAGATTTTTAAGGAATATCCATACTGTCTTCCATAGTGGCTTTTATATTTATATTTTATTTAATAAATTATAGTTATTTGTTTTCACTATGCTTATTTTTATAGTTTCCATTCGTTCATCACAGTTAATACTGGTTTTTCATTGGTGTCACTTTTTTTTCAGAGACTACTTTTTTTTCATAGCACTTCACAGCAAAAGTTGAAGGAAGGTATAGAGATTTCCCTATGTCCACTTCCACCGGACAGCTTCCCTATTATCAATTCCATGAGCAAGGCACATTCACCACAATTAATGAAACTACATTGACATATTATTAACATATTATATTATTGTTCATTCCCTAGTGGCTCAGTTGGTAAAGAATCTGCCTGCAATGCAGGAGACCTGGCTTCAATCCCCAGGTTGGGAAGATCCCCTAGAATAGAAAATGGCAACTGACTCCAGTTCTCTTTGCCTGGACAATTCCATGGACAGAGGAGCAAGGCAGGCTACAGTCCATGGGATCATAAAGAGTCGGACACGACTGTGTGACTAACTTTCACTTTCACTTTGACGTGGTAAAAGTATGTTTAGTCTTACAAGCAACTACCAAACTGTCTTCCATCATGACTGAATAATTTTGCATTCCCACCAACTGTTATTGAAAGTTCCTGTTGCTCTACTTTCTCACCAAGATTTGTTGTTGTCAGTGGTCCAGATTTTGACCATTCTAACTGGTGCATAATGGTATTCCATTATCTTAATTTCCACTTCCCTAATCACATATGATGAGAAGCATCTTTTCATTTGCTTATTTGCCATCTGTGTGGCTTTTCAGTGAGATTGTTCAGGACTTAAGTTCACTTTTAATTGGATTGTTTTCTTACTGTTGAGTTTTAAGTGTTCTTTGTGTATTTTGGATAACAGTATTTTATAGGATGTATCTTTTGAAAGACACACATGTTCTCCCAATCTGTTGCTTTCCTTCTGATTCTCTTGAATTTGTCTTTTGCAGAAAAGTTAATTTCAATGAAGTTTAGCTTATCAGTTACTTCTTTCATGGATAGTGCCTTTGGTATTGCATCTAAAAAGCCATCACAATACCCAAGGTCATCTGGGTTTTTCTCTATATTGCCATCTAGGTGTTTTATAATTTTTCACTTTACATTTACATCTATAATCCATGTTGGATTAATTCTTGTGAAGGGTATAAGTTCTGTGTCTAAACTTACTTTTTTTTTTTTACACATGCATGTCCAGTTGTCTCAGGACCATTAGTTGAGAAGACTATCTTTGCTCAGTTGCATTGCCTTTGCTCCTTTGTCAAAGGTCAGTTGCTTACATTTATAGGAGTCTATCTGAGCTCTCTGTTCTGTCCCACTAAACTATTTGCCTAGTCTTTCTCCATTATCACAGTGTCCTGACTACTATGACTATTTGACTACTATGTCTATACAGTAAGTCTTGCAGTCAGGCATGTGTCAGTCCTCCAACTTTTTCAACATTATATTGACTCTTTTAGATTCCTTGCCTCTCCACAAACTATAGAATAAGTTTATCTACAAAATAACTTCTGGAATTTTGCTTGAGATTGCATTGAATCTATAAATCAAGTTGGGCAGAACTGATCTCTTCAAGTATTAAGTCTTCCTATTCAGGAATATGGAATATCTCTCCATTTATTTAGGTCTTTAATTTCCTTTATCAGAGTTTTATAGCTTTTATTATATATATTTTATACATATTTTGTCAGATTTGTACCTAAGTATTTCATTTTGAGGTGGTGCTAATATAAATGGTATTGTGTTTCTAATTTCAAATTCCATTTATTCATTACTAGCATATCGAAAGGCAATTGACTTTTTATATTCATCTGTACCAGAAACATTGCTGTCATTGTTTATTAGTTTAAATTTTTTTATTCAATTCCTTCAGATTTTCTACATAGACAGTCATGTCATCTGCAAACAAAGACAGTTATCTTTTTCCTTTTAAATCTATATGTCTTTTGTTTCCTTTTCTTATCTGAGATTGGACTTTTAAGTATGATGCTGAAAATAAGTAAATGAGTGATGAGAGGGGACATCCTCTCCTTATTCCCAGTCTTAGAATGTTCTAGTTTCTCACTGTTAACTATGACATTAGTTGTCAGTTTTTTGTAGATTTTTAAAATTACGTTGAAGAATTTCTTCTCTTTTCTGAGTTTACTAAGAGATTTTATCATGTGTTGGTGTTGAATTTTGTCAGGTGCTTTTTCTCTATCTGTTGATATATGACCATGTAATTTTTATTCTGTAGCTTCTGGATGTGAGAATTACATTTATTGATTATAGAATGTTGATCCAGCCTTGCTGCTGTTGCTGCTAAGTCACTTCAGTCGTGTCCAACTCTGTGCGACCCCACAGATGGCAGCCCGCCAGGCTCCCCCGTCCCTGGGACTCTCCAGGCAAGAACACTGGAGTGGGTTGCCATTTCCTTCTCCAATGCATGAAAGTGAAAAGTCAAAGTGAAGTTGCTCAGTCATGTCCGACTCTTCGCGACCCCATGGACTGCAGCCCACCAGGCTCCTCCACCCATGGGATTTTCCAGGCAAGAGTACTGGAGTGGGGTGCCATTGCCTTCTCCGTGATCCAGCCTTAGATACCTGAAATTTCACACTTGGATGTAAAAAAAATTTTTGTATGCTGTTGGATTTGATTTGCTAATATTTCCATGACAGAGATCTTTCATAATTCTCTGCTTTGTAATGTCATTTTCTGGTTTGGTACTAGGTAATGCTGGCTTCATAGCAAAAGTTAGGAAGTAGTCCCTTTGCTTTTATCTTCTGTGAGAAATTATATAGAACTGGAGTACAATTGCAATTGTATTTCTTACAATTAATGCGAAGAATTAATTATTTCTTTAAATATTTGGCAGAGTTCACCCAGGGAAGTCATCTGGACCTGGTGCTTTGTTTTATAAAGTTGTTGATTATTGACTTAATTTCTTTAATAAATACAGGCTTATTCAGATTGTCTCTTTCTGTGTTGGTCTTGGTAAATTGTGCCTTTACAAGAATTGGTCCATTTCGTTGAGGATATCAAATTTGTGGGCATAGAATTATTCATGGTATTCTTTATTATCTTATGTAGATCCAGGTTTCTAACCTAAATTATTTTATTTCTGTCTAAAAAAACTGATTTTAACTTTTCTTATAAGCCAGGTATACTGGCAAATTTCTTCAATATTCATTTGTTTGAGAAAGTATATTTCTCCTTCACTTTTGAAGGTACAGAATGCTAGGACAGTGAGTTGTTTGTTTGTTTTTCTCAACACATTAAATTTTTCACTTCCCTCTCACTTGCATGGTTTCTTGCATTGTCATGGATTTGTGTGATACCTCCTCTTTCATCCTGATATTAGTAATTTGTTTTATATTTATTAGCCTGACTAGATACTTATTGATTTTACTGATTTTTCAAAATACAAGATTTGGTTATATTGATTTTCTCTGTTGATATCCTATTTTATATTTTATTGAATTATACTCTAATTCTTATTATTAATTTCTTCTGCTTATCTGGATTTAAATTGCTCTTTTTCTTCTAGTTTCTGGTAGTGGAAACTTAGATTAATGACTAATATTTTCTTTTTTTAATGTATATGCATTAAATGCTACATATTTCCCTTTAAGTGCTACTTGATCTGCATCCCATAAAATTAAATAAGTTGTGTTATTTTCCTTTAGTTCAAAATATTTTCAATTTATCTTAAGATTTCTTCTTTGACCATGCGTTATTTAGAAGTATGTTGTTTTATCTCCACGTATTTGGGGATTTTCCAGCTATCTCTGTGTTGTTGATCCCTGCTTTAATTCCATTGTGGTCTGAAAGCAGATATTGTATGATTTCTATTCTTTTTAATTTGTTGAGTTGTATTTTCTGGCCCAGAATGTGCTTTATTTTCTGAATGTACCATGTGATCTTGACATGAATATTTGCTCTGCTGTTGTTGAATCAAATATTCTATAGATTCATTATATCCAGTTGCTTGATGGTGTCAGTCTTTACCATTACGTAATACCCTTCTTTATTCCTGATAATTTTCCTGAAGTCTGCTTTCTTTAAAATTAATATAGATACTCTTTTTTTGATTAGCGTTAACATAGTTTTCTCTATCTACTTTTAATCTATACGTGTCTTTATATATTTAAGGTGGGTTTCTTATGAACAATATATGGTTCAGTATTGTCTTTTGACCCACTCTGACAATCTCTGTCTTTTAATTCATTTATTTAGACTACTGACATTCAAATTAATTTTTAACATAGGTGGATCAATATCTATCATATTTGTTACTATTTTCTATTAGTTGCCCATGTTCTTATTTTTGTCTTCACTTTTTCTGCCTTTTGTGGATTTAACTGAGCATTTCATATAATTACATTTTCTCTCTTATCAATTACAGTTCTTTTTTTTTTTTTTTTACTTTATTTAGCAGTTCTCCTAGAGTTTGCAAAATCCATTTAAAACTAATCCAAGTATACTTTTAAATAATACTATACCATTTCAAAGGTAGTTTAGGCTCATTATAACAACAGCTGTGCTGTGCTTAGTCACTCAGGCATGTCTGATTCTTTGTGACCCTATGGACTGTGGCCCACCAGACTCCTCTGTCCATGGGAATTCTCTAGGCAAGAATACTGGAGTGGTTTGCCATGCCGTTCTCCAGAGGATCTTCCAACTTGGGGAACAGACAGACTACAGTCCATGGTGTTGTAAAAGAATTAGACATGACTTAGTGACTAAAACAACAGCAAGGAATACAGTAAGGTATAGTGTATACATAATAAAATGCAGTGTTGCTATTATTATTTTGAACATGCCGTTTGAGCAGTTAAGAGTAAGAGAAATAAAAGTATTTATTTATATTCACTTATTCCTTCTTCAGTGCTCTTCTTTTCTTATGTAGATCCAGGTTTCTGACCTAAATTATTTTATTTCTCCCTAAGAAAACTGATTTTGACTTTTCATGTGAGGTAGCACATTAAATATTTCTCTTAGCACATTAAATATTTCACTTCCCTCTCTTCTTGCTTGCATGGTTTCTGGGAAGTTAGATGTAGCTGTTATCTTTATTTCTCTATAGGTCAGGTGTTCTTTTCTTCTGGCTTCTTTTAGAGTTATTATATTTGATTTCATGTAGTTTGAAAATAATATGCCTAGGTGTACTATTGACATTTATTCTTCTCAGTGTTCTCTGATCTTCCTTGATCTGTGATTTGGTATTGGGCATTAGTTTGGATGAAATTCTCAGTTGTTACCATTTCAAATATTTCTTCCATCCTTTCTCTCTTTCTTCTTCCTCTGGTCTTCCCAGTATCCCCATTATCCATATGTTACACATTTTGGAGTTTTCTCACAGTCCTTGCATATTCTGTTCCATTATTTTTCTGTTATTTTCTGTTTTTGTTCTCTCTGCTTTTCAGTTTTGGAGGTATCTATTGACAAATCCTCAAAGATTCTTTCCTCAGCTGTGACATGTTTATAAATGAGTCTAGTAAAGGCAGTCTTCATTTCTGTTAAAGTTTTTCTGTTCTTTAGCATTTCTGTTTCATCTTTAGGATTTCCATCTCCCTGCTTACATTGCCCATGTGTTCTTACATGCTGTCTATTTTGTCAATTAAAGCTCTTATTATAGGAATCAGAGTTGTTTAAATTTTCAGTCTGATAATTCCAACATCCCTGCTGTATCTGTTACTGATACTTGCTCTGTTTGCTTAAATTGTGTTGTTTTCCCTTTTAGTGCACCTTGTAATATTTCCTGATAGCCAGACATGAGGTACTGGGTAAAAGGAATTGCTGTAAATAGGCCTTTATTAATGTTGTCAGTCTTTCAGTGAGTCTGAACCTCTGGACTGGGATCATCACATGCGTTTTAGTTTTCCTCCCCTCTTAGTTGGAACAAGATGACTAGAGAGGGCTGGAGCTAGGTACTCCCTCCTTCCACAAGGTGATAGTGGGCAGGAACTGAGTTTTCCCCTTCTCTCACGTGAAAGGTTAAAACTGACTGGAGTTGGGTATTTCTATTCCTCTAAGTCAGGTAGGTTCTGATAATACTTCAGCAGGTTAGGTTCTGGCTGACTAGTTTCTCCTGAGGGTAGCCCTTGTTAAGAATAACAGAGTGCTCTGGTATAGCTAAAAATGGTTTCTTTTTTCTCCCACTGCTAGAATCATGAGGGGATTTACCCCCTGATATTTATTATGAGAATGTAATGGAGCTCCGGGATGTAAAATCCACATAAATGTGGAAACACACCCCAACCCCTCCCTCAGCCATGACTTGGTCACCTGGTGTTTTTAACTCTTAGAATTGGCCACACTGAACCTTCAGATGTTTGCCAATTACAGCTCAGGTTTTCCTACCTTGACACTGGTTGCCAAGGCAATTTCCACTCATGACTCTGCTCTGGTAAACTGTGACTCCTTATATTTGCCTGTCTGTCTCTCTAATCTTGACGGAAATAGTTTGTCCTCGGCCCTCACCTTTCTTATGGATCCAAGAAGAGTTGCTGACTTCTGTCTCTTCAGCATTTTACTTGTTAGGAGTGAGTGGGGACTTCTAAGACCCTTACAATCTGACCCAGAATCCAGAAATCCTGATAGTTTCTTTTTAAATAAGTACATTTATATTTTAAATAAATTTATTTGAATAAAAATATAAAGTAAACATTAGTACTGATAGTATATGGAAATAGTTCCAAATCCAAAAATTTATAATGAATGACTAATATCTGGAAAAAATGTTGCTTTATGCAACATGTATACATAGGCACACCTCATTTTATTATACTTCACTTTATTGCACTTCATAGATATTATGTGTTTGTTTGTCTGTTTGTTTAAAATTGAAGGTTTGTGGCAACCCTGCCTTGAGCAAGTCTATCAGTGCCATTTTTTGAACATTTGCTTACTTTGTGCCTCTGTGTCACATTTTTTGGCAATTTTTGCAATATTTCAAACTTTTTTACTTATATTTGTTATGGTGATCTGTAATCAGTAATTTTTAATGTTTCTGTTGCAAAAAGATTATGACTTGTGAAGGTTCGGAGGATGGTTAGCATGTTTTAGCAATGAAGTATTTTTTAATAAAGGTATGTACATTGTGGTTTTAGACATAATGCTACCATATATTTACTAGACTACAGTATAGTATAAACATAACTTTTGACTGGAAACCAAAAAACTTGTGTGACTTTATTGTGGTGATATTCAGATATTCACTTTATTGAGGTTGTCTGGAACTGAACTTGCAATATCTCAGAGGTATTAGATTCCTTCCTAACTACTCCACTACTCTGCCTCTGGACCAGCATCCCAATCCAGCTCCTGGGGAGAATGTTTAACTGATAGAAGCTGACTCTGCCTTGGGTGCCAATTTCCTGTGCTTCCTAAAGAACGACTAGAGGAGAGTGAATAATGGAGGCTGCTCCAGGGATCAGTACTGTGCTAATGAGCACGTGAAACGCTTTGGGAGGCTGATACACTTCACAGGCTAGAAGCAGAGAGCAGTGTCATTTGAGGATCCAGAAATAAGGAAGGCAGGCTTTTAAGTAAAGCATTACTGAGGATTTTTCTCAGAACTGCTCATCCCCCTGTGACACATACACTGTAGTGGATGCTGGAAGCCCTATTTGTATTCTGTGAACCCTTCTCCGTGGCTGTTTTTTTTTTTTTTTTTTTTTTCCTCTGTAGCAGGAGTTGAAAAGCAACACAAGCTGAGCCCAATTTAAAAATTTGTCCCATGGAAATTTAGAATTAAAACAAGAAATATTATTGAGTTCCCATCATCTCTTGACTTAGAAGGACACATAAACTAAGGAGCTGTGCTATGACCAATTTATTCTATCTGCAGTCCATAAGGTCATAAAGAGTTGGACACGACTGAGCGATTAACACTTCACTTAAATAACAACCATGTCATTACATCCCATGATGTTAAGGGTGAGGTATTGGGGCAGAGCTTGGATGGGTCTCCCACTTCCTGTCATTGTCCAAAGGTACTAACTGATATTCAGCTGGCACACAGACTGGTCTAGAGGGCCCATGGCATCTCCACTTACATGGTTAGTGCCATGGTATGGTTGGCGGGAAGCCTGGACTCAGCTGGAAATGTCTTCCTGTGACCGCTTTAGCATGGCAGTCTCCGATTATTCAAAGTAGTTTCAGAGATCTCAGGATTCCTCTAGAAAGTGTTCCAAGAGAGGAAGTGGAAGCCACTAGTCTCTCAAGGTCCCAGACTGGAAACTGGCACTGCATTCTCTTCTGTCCCAATTTTATTAGACAATTTAGTAAGTCCAGTTTAGATTCAAGGGGGAGGAGAATGGGACTTGATCTCTTAATGAAAATATTATTAAATTAAGTCATATGGACCCTGCTTGGACCCAAGCCCTGCCTAGGCTTTCTGAATGGCAGGGAGGGTTCTTTTTTATGTTAGCTTTGAGTAGGCAAATAACAAAACTGAAGCTGACATGGATATAACACTAGCTTTATTCAGAAGCCAAACTATAGAGTAGCAGAACTAAGTTTACAGATCAGCTTCTGGCCCTACTGGTGAGGGATTTACTTTTAAAGAGTAAAGCCAAAGGGAGGAGGAGTGAGGTCAATGATGGAGAGATATATGCTTTAATCTGCCTGGGAAAGGGCAGGGTTTTTTTTTTGAGATAGTGGAGTGCTACCCTCTTTTTATCTTCTTTGGTCCTTAATGTCTGGTCATGGCCACTGGTAGGTATATCATGTAATATGTTCATGTTGTAAAATTAGCCTATATGAGACTCAGGTCTGGTGGAGGTCAGATTCCTAGTGATCTTGATCCAGATGGTTCTCCCTGGGTTTTGTTGTTGTTTGTAACTTCCTTTATTATCTTTGAACCCTTTAACTTAAAGATTCATATGAACTCCTGCTAAAGGTGGGGGTTGGTAGGTTTTGAACAGGACACTACTGCTAAAGATGGGAGATGGAGGGTATTAAGCAAAGGACCTGGAGCAGCTCTGGCAACAACAAAATTACACAGGGATTTGCACCATCCTTAATTCTGCATGATGGTTTGCTGCACTTGAGTTCCCGAAGGATGTTGCCTGCCTCCACAGGAAATGGCCCATTTGGGGTAGGCCAGTTTGAACTACTTTTAGCTATTTGTAGTTGTCATATCAATGAATAAGTTACAAGGACAATGCTTTGTATATGATTGGCCCTCAGGAACTTTTTAAATTGAAAACTGAATGAAAAACTGGAGATTCAGTAGAAAATGGGTACAAAAGTTTAGTCTTTGCCACAATAAAGTCCAAGATTCACATGTTGACTTTACAACTTTCTAGTTTAGTGACCTCAGACAAGTTACTTTGCTTCTCTAAGCTTCAGCTTCCTTGTGTGCAAAGCAGTAAGTAACACTGCCTATCTAATTCATTGATGGTAAGGAGTCAAGTAATATCAGAAACATGAAACTCTTAGCACAGTGCCCAGCACATAGTAAGTACCCAATGAATGTTGCTATTAATCTTTTCATTAATTGTTGTTGTTAAGAGTTTCAAGTCAAAGCAATACAAGAGGAAGGTCATATACTCAAGGAATGTACGTTAGCTGGAAGACAGGATATTTCCTTTAGTAGAGAAATAACATTATAGCTAGCTAGCATTAAATTAAAATGAGAGAATGATCGAGAGTATAAGTTCTTATAGGTTATTAGAGAAGAAGAAAATATTAAACAGAAAAGATTCCAAAGCAGAGGTCAGGTGTAAGGCAGACTTTAAAGCAACAGTCCCCAACTCTTTTTGGCATCAGTGACCAGTTTCATGGAAGACAATTTTTCCATGGACCGGGGGCAGGGAGAGTGGTTTCAGGATGATTCAAGTGCATTACATTTATTGTGCACTTTATTTCTATTATTATTATATCAGTTCCACTTCAGATGATCAGGCATTTGATCCCTGAGGCTGGGGACCCCTGCTTTAAAAAAATACACTAGAATTGGGCAAAGGTAGAGATGGAGGGAAATAATTGTTGGCAGGTGGAATAGTAGGAACAAAGATAGTCCAGTAAAAGACGTGCTTTAAGTTTTCAAAAACACTGAAATCCAGCTGCAAATATTGTGGGAGGAAAGGTGTAAAGAAGATGGATACTCGATGGAGGGAGAACCTTTCATGCCAAATTAAAGAATTTGAGATTTATACTGGGAAGCTCCTTGGAAAGTTTGAAAATAGTGTTTAGTAACAATGTATTAATCTCCTAAGAGAATATGAAAAGAGATAAAATTTTTAATGGAGACTATTTTTAAAATTTGAGCTCTGGACATAATATAAAGATGAGCAATAATGGAGTAGCTCAATGGGATCTCAGGAAGTGAATGGATGGTGGGCCCATAAAAGATTTCATATGGGTCACATTGACAGGGCTGACAGCACTTTTGACTGATGAGATGTGAGGAAAGTGGAGGGGTAAATGATGTCACCTGGGTATCAGTTCTGAATAAGAAAAACAAGTGCCCCCTGACAGAGATGTCAGAGAGAGAAGGTGGCTAATTTGGAGCAAGAGGGGAGCTCAGGAGGAAAGAGAGAGAAGCCTTGGATGGAAGGACAGAGAAACTAAGAGGACAGAAGAAATTAATAAGGTAAAAGACATCATCGTCACTTAAACCTTCAAAGGAGAAAATATGTATTAGAGACCATGAATCATTCAGCCTAGAAACATGGGCATTAACACACTTGAGTGAGAGATTTTGAAATATTGGCTCATGTGGGAGAATTTATAATCCCTAATTCCAGAGACCTTCTGTTGTGCTTTTCAGAAACTTAATCAGAAGCTAGGCATTAAACTCACAAGTCGAGGTATAAAATAAAAGCTTTCCCCGCAGCCCTCCCCCCAGATTTATTCACACACAAGCACTGAGATCAGTTGCTATGAGAAGACACATAAATTCTGACACACAAATTCTTCTATTGCAGTTATATGTTACTAGGTCCTCCCAACATTCTGTGTGTGACTGTGTGTACATGTGTGAGTGATAAATATTCTCCAAGGGATTCATTTCATCCTTCATAGGCAAGTGTTCCAAGACATCGTGGGTCTCAGTGCGATTACCTTAATTCAGGGGTAGTACCTCCAGACACAAACCAGCGTATCAGGCTTTGTGCATCCAAATACGCTTGCCTGAGAGCAAGCAGAGAGCTACTTACTTCACTCAGCATCACTTACAATCTTATCAGTTAGGCAGGAAATCACACCATAACCTACAGAGAGTTGGAAAGGATTTCCTGGAGTCCAAGTCTACAGACGCAATCTGAGGGTCATTGTTTTTGATGACCACTGGTATCAGAGGCAACCATTAACATTTACTCCAAGGCCGAGATGGTTCCTAATTTGTCTTCCTGTCTCCAATTTATCTTATGCACCGTCTTTATGTCTTTGAGCTGCTATAACAAAACACAGTACCCTGACTGTCTTACAAGTAACAGAAATGTATTGCTCTCAGTTCAGGAGGCTGGGAAGTCCAAGACTAAGACACAGGCCTGGTGGCTTCCTGGTTCTGAGCCAGCACCTTCTGAGTCCTTAAATGATGAAAGGTACAAGAGATCTCTAGGTAAAGGGGGTATTAGTGGGCAGTCAGCTGTATGAGAATTAAGAGCCCCCTTAGACACCTCAAAGAAAGAGAAAACACAGAGCTTTCCTTATGGACTGCCTGAGCTCTCAGAAGAGGAAGCTGAAGGAAGAGCACCAGCAGTCAGGGGAAACTCTTCTCTGTTCTCTATTTCTGCCTGGCTCCTGCTGAGTCTGCAGAACCCCAGGGCAAATGTGCAGGCGAGTCACAGTTATTTGGAAGTAATTATGGCTTTGCATATATTTTTCATTGTTACTCTGAAGGCATATTTGTCAAGGGCGAAGAACAGAACATATTTCATGTAACTAGTTTGATTTATAACTCATACATATTTAAACATAGTATATGGGCTCCCATTTGTACACTTGCTCTGGCCCCACAGACATTCTGGGTCGCCTATCTGTCTTTCTCCAGCTTTATCTTCAGGCTTCTCCCTGGTTCTATGAGCCCCACATGTCTTTTCAACAATGGATTTTTGCAGTTGGGTCAAAGTTTGGTTCTGTATTTGAAGTTGTGGGCACTTCCCAGAAGGTTTGTCTGCATTTGAGCTAATACGTCCCTATGCCTTATTTCTCTTTCTTTTGTTCCCTGATGGTTTTGAAGGCGGGGGTGTGTGTGTGGTGGTTTAAATACAAAAAATAAAAAGAAGAAAAAGTAACCCCAAATTCAATTGACATGTTTGTACAGTCTTTTTCAATATTTCACTTTTGGCAGAACTGGTATTAGTCACATGGCTTTATATGTATCCTTTTCACTTAGAATAATTCATTCCCCATGACTAAAAATTCTTTTTTTTTTTTTTCTTTCTAAAAATTCTTAAGGGCAATGTTTTTAATGACAGAATCCCACTGTTGTGGATATGTCATAACTTACCTGACAAATCCTTAAGTTTTTTCATTGATATAAACAATGCTGAGATTCAGATTTTTTGACACAAATCTTTTTCCATATTTCTTATTTGTTTAAAAATAGATTCCTAAAAGAAGGAATGTAAATTTTTAAGTGAAAAAGTGGAAGTGTTAGTCATTCAATTGTATCCAACTCTTTGCAACCCCAAGGACTATAATAAATTTTCCCATGTCTACTTAGATTGGATCGTCTGGGAATACCAGACCACCTTACCTGCCTCCTGAGAAATATGTATGCAGGTCAAGAAGCAACAGTTAGAACTGGACATGAAACAACAGACTGGTTCCAAATCAGGAAAGGAGTATGTTAAGGTTATATACTGTCACCCTGCTTATTTAACTTATATGCAGAGTACATCATGTGAAATGCCAGGCTGGATGAAGCACTAGCTTGAACCAAGACTGTCAGGAGAAATATCAATAACCTCAGATATGCAGATGATATCACCCTTATGGTAGAAAGCAAAGAAGAACTAAAGAGCCTCTTGATGAAAGTAAAAGAGGAGAGTGAAAAAGTTGGCTTAAAGCTCAACATTCAGAAAATGAAGATCATAGGATCTTGTCCCATTGCTTCACGGCAAATAGATGGGGAAACAATGGAAACAGTGACAGACTTTATTTTGGGGGGCTCCAAAATCACTGCAGATGGTGACTGCAGCCATGAAATTAAAAGACGCTTGCTCCTTGGAAGAAAAGCTATGACCAGCCTAGACAGCATATTAAAAAACAGAGACATTACTTTGCCAACAAAGGTCCATCTAGTCAAGGCTATGGTTTTTCCTGTGGTCATGTACAGATGTGAGAGTTGGACTATAAAGAAAGCTGAGTGCCGAAGAATTGATGCTTTTAAACTGTGGTGTTGGAGAAGACTCTTGAGAGTTCCTTGGACTACAAGGAGATCCAACCAGTCCATCCTGAAGGAAATCAGTCCTGAATATTCATTGGAAGGACTGATGTTGAAGCTGAAACTCCGATACTTTAGCCACCTCATACGAAGAACTGACTCAGTGGAAAAGACCCTGACCCTGGGAAAGGTTGAAGGTGGGAGGAGAAGGGGACAACAGAGGATGAGATGGTGGGATGGCATCACTGATTCAATGGAAATGAATTTGAGTGAACTCCAGGAGTTGGTGATGGACCGGGAGGCCTAGCATGCTGCCTCCATGGTGACACAAAGAGTTGGACATGACTGAGTGACTGAACTGATATGTATTGAACAATGATGGTTGGATTATGTCTCTTCCATTATTATCAACATTACACATTTTTCTCACCAGTTCCTCTGTCCATGGAATTCTCCAGGCAAGAATACTGGAGTGGGTAGCCATTCCCTTCTTTAAGAGATCTTCTCAACCCAGGGATCAAATGTGGGTCTCCTGCATTGCAGGTGGATTCTTTACCATCTGAGCCCTCAGGGAAGCCTGTAGATTTTTAAGATGACTGGTAAACATGAACAGAATACCCTCAAGCAAAATTTGACCAGTTTGCCTTCCAGCTAGCAGAGTTTGAGAATGCCCAATCTCCACACACCTTCCCTCTCCACCTCTTTTTGATCAAATGCCCTTAAGGTCATTATTAGCTACACATTCTAACCCCAAGCAATAGCCTTCTAACACACACAAACACACACATGCACGCACACCACGACACCTCACTTCATCAGGGTAAAGGAGGTGCCATGATAAGGGTTAAGAACAAAATGGATGAAACAGAGGAGATAAATAGATTGTGAACTGAAATAAAAGTGGATTGGAATTCTCTCTTGGCCTTTCTCCCTTTTGGTCCTGTGAAAGTGTTTCGGCTCCTCCTTGAAGTCTAAATGACATCTTCTCTTAACTTGGAAGGCCAACAGGAAACAGATAATCCTGAAGGGAACACTTAGGTCAGACACTAATCTAGGTAAAGGATACGTCTGTGGGTCACACTTGTTTCAGGCCCGTTTAGCAAATACACATGATATAAAGAAGATGGAAGCAGATCCTGAAAAGTATTAGATTGACCAAAAAATTCATATGGGTTTTTTTCTGTTAGGCATTCCAAAAAACCTATATGAATATTTTTTGCTAACCCAATGTTAATAAAGAGTAATTGCTTGAATTAACTTCTTTATGGATGAGGGAGATTGGGTATCAAGATTAGTAGGGGCTGTGCTTGACAGATAGTCATGTGCCTGGTGATATCATATCTCACCATCAAAGACCTAGCACTATTTGATTTCAGATTTGTTTCTGACAGACGTTTGCTACAACATAAATTAGTCAGATGGTTATCTGGTTAACTGGTAGAAAATGGAATGAAATGATGCCTCCCACAGAAACCTCACCAACAACAAAGGGAAACCAACCAAATCTGTTGATACAGCTGGAAGCATCTCAGAGGCTGGGGTCGGAATGAACCAGGGGGTTTCCCAGAATGGCCTACTGTAGGAAAAGTCAGAGGTCAAGTATAGGTTGTATGGAAAATAGGAACAACCTGGTAAAATCAAATCTGCCTAACTTAGGTGGTTAGAAATGGGAGAGAATTTCCACGTGGATGAAAACAAAGAAAGAAGCTACAGGAATGCACAAAAGTGAAGAGAGGGTCCCCATGAAAATAACCACTGAGCTTCCCATTTTTATGGCGCATGGACAAACAGCACACCCTATAATGCAGCACTCTCCCTCCACCCCCAGGCCCCATTTATCACTAGGAATCCCATTGTTAAAGGCAGATGATTCAAAAACCCATCTGTGCATTTTGAGGGCACCCCCATTCATCTCTCTCATACTTGTATCTCAAACTTGTCATGGCTCTGATGAGGACCCAGATTTACTTCTCATATTAAAAAAATCTAAACAACATGGGGTCTTTGTTTCAGAATATTTGGAATCATACTGAACTGCAGTTTACAGTGAATATGAGAAAAATTATGTATATATAATTTTTTTTCTTTGAAAAAGAAAAACACTCTGGAAATGCATCTCCTCCCATTGTGTCTTTGGGTGAAAAGATTTCTGTGGTTTATATAAACCAGGAACAATCTCTACTTTTTTGAGAAGGTTTTAAGCTATCACCATCCTAGTGACTCACATGGTAAAGAATCTGCCTTCAATGCAGGTAGAACCTGCATCGAGACACAGGCTCGATCCCTGTGTCGGGAAGATCCCCGGAGAAGGGAATGGCAACCACTCCAGTATTCTTGCCTGGGGAATCCCATAGACAGAGGAACCTGTCAGGCTTCAGTCCATGGGGTCTCAAACAGTTGGACATGACTGAGCAACTAACACAATCCTTTCTCTAATTCAAATTCCCTTTTCTTTTCTTCATTATCTTGATACTACTCTTTAAAAGTCAAAACTTCTAGGAGAAAAAGCTCCAAATCATAAAATAGACCAATTGGAGGAACCTGATTACACTGAGTTAAAATAAATTAGCCACTAGCTCTGAAGTAAGTGTTAGAAGTCACCAGGGTCCCATATTTATTTGGTTTATGTTCTGAAGAAGATAGCTGGTGGGTGGGGCTGCCTGGCTTTAAGAAGGAAACAGAATTCTTTCTCTGAGAATCAGTAGATTTTCAGGCCCTGAACTCAGAAAATGTACATCTTGTCACACAAACAAACCAAAGACATGGAAAGTATATGTATGCCTTTAGCAGCTGTGAATGTTCTAGTACAAATTTCCAAGCTGAGGGGGAAAGGGTCAGTGCAAGTGGGAGAGGAAAGTCAGTTATGTTCCTTCAGTGCACATCAGATTTGGAGACTAATCTTAGAAAGTACATTTGCCTTTATTCTTCTTGACTGAAGGTAATGGGATGAAAATAGCTTCAGAATACATCATTTCTTTTCCAATTTCACATCACCACAAACCCTTTATTAAGGAGAGCTGACCTTCCACACTCTAGTGACTGTGTTTTGTTCTCTTAATTTTGCTAGCCAGTAGATAGCCAATCCAATGTCACTCACCAAACCTGGCCTAGGACAGTGAGTATTTAATTAACCCTGTGTTAGGTCCAAGATAGAGACAACCCATTAGAGGGTAAATGATTTTTCGGAAATGTAGACTCAATAGGATTTGTGTTTCCTATCTTTAATGGACTATTTTAAGTATAAGGAACAATGCAAAAGATGTGGGTGGTTGCATTTTTTTTTTTTTGCTTGTTTAAGTTACTTTGAAGGATCATCAACAAAGATAATGAAAGGAAAAGAATGGGGAATTTGGATTCAGGCAGACCTAGGTAAATAGGAAAAGGAGTACGTCAAGGCTGTATATTGTCACCCTGCTTATTTAACTTATATGCAGAGTACATCATGAGAAACACTGGGCTGGAGGAAGCACAAGCTGGAACCAAGATTGCCGGGAGAAATATCAATAACCTCAGATATGCAGATGACACCACCCTTATGGCAGAAAGTGAAGAGGAACTAAAGACCCTCTTGATGAAAGTGAAAGTGGAGAGTGAAAAAGTTGGCTTAAAGCTCAACATTCAGAAAACTAAGATCATAGCATCTGGTCCCATCACTTCATGGCAAATAGATGGGGAAACAGTGGAAACAGTGTCAGACTTTATTTTTCTGGGTTCCAAAATCACTGCAGATGGTGATTGCAGCCATGAAATTAAAAGATGCTTACTCCTTGGAAGGAAAGTTATGACCAACCTAGACAGCATATTAAAAAGCAGAGACATTACTTTGCCAACAAAGGTCTGTCTAGTCAAGGCTATGGTTTTTCCAGTGGTCATGTATGGATGTGAGAATTGGACTGTGAAGAAAGCTGAGTGCCGAAGAATTGATGCTTTTGAACTGTGGTGTTGTAGAAGACTCTTGAGAGTCCCTTTGGACAGCAAGGAGATCCAACCAGACAATCCTAAAGGAGATCAGTCCTGGGTGTTCATTGGTAGGACTGATTTTGAAGCTGAAACTCCAATACTTTAGCCGCCTGATGCGAAGAGTTGACTCATTTGAAAAGACCCTGATGCTGGGAGGGATTGGGGGCAGGAGGAGAAGGGGACGACAGAGGATGAGATGGTTGGATGGCATCACCGACTCAATGGACATGGGTTTGGGTGAACTCTGGGAGTTGGTGATGGACAGGGAGGCTTGGCGTGCTGCTGTTTATGGGGTCGCAAAGAGTCGGACACGACTGGGTGACTGAACTGAACTGAGACCTAGGTCAACTAGCAGTCAGTATGATCCTGGACAAGTTATTGAACAGTTTCCTGAACCTGATCTCACACATTAGAATCACTTGGGCTTCAGTGAAAGAATCTGTTAAACAAGCACCTGAGATGATGTTGATATGAAACCAGGGCTGGGAACCTCTCACTTAAGTTCTCCATACTCAACTTTCTCTTCTAGATAATGTGGTTCAATTACCTATCCCAAGTGTGAGATCTCAAGGAGATAGAGGACAGGAGACATCTATTTCATTGTCTTGCACTCAGTACATAGTGGTTATTCTCTTTGTAGGAATACTTTTGAGATAATTTCCTGCAAAAGATTTCACCTTGCTTTTAAGAGGCAACCTAATTATCACAATGAACTTCCCAAGTGGTGCTAGTGGTAAAGAACCCTCCTGCCAATGCAGGAGAAATAAGAGATATGGGTTTGATCCCTGGATCAGGAAGATCCCCTGGAGGAGAGCATGACAACCCACTCTAGTATTCTTGCCTGGAGAATCTTGTGGACAGAGGAGCCTGGTGGGCTACAGTCCATAGGGTTGCAAAGAGTTGGACACGACTGAAGTGATGTAGCACATACACAGGTACAAATTATCATAAATACCAACTATTGGTTTTTGACTACCCGAGTAGTTACAGCAGTATTGCTGCTAAAGGAATCCAACATATCACAAACAAAACATCTCCTATCAGAGCGGCATGAGGATAAAGTCAGAGAAATGTTCTTCTTTTACTGAAAGATGCAACTCTGTAAAATCAATAAAACATGGATTTGAAAGATAAGGATTACATGTTCTCTCCCCATTTCCTTTCCATCTGAACACAAATAGAGATGGGACAGCCACTCTGCAGCAGGAGATCATGCTAATTTTCTGGGTCATTCTCTCAAGGTGTCCTTAAAAGGAGAAATCATCTCTGTTCAAAGCAATTCTCTCCCATTAGATACATTGGCTCCCTAAATGTTTGACACCTTTTAATAGCTACTTTCTGTTACCTCAAAAAGCACTGCCTGGATAGAGGAGTTTTTCCATGAGCTTTGCCCAGTGTGAGAATCGCAGCATTGGAAAAAGACAACAAACTCCTACCAGGGCAATTTTTTTCAGAATGAATGTCCCATGATATCTGTATAGCATTTGTTTTTACTTTCAAATTCCTTCCATAGCCTGATCGATATAGCTCTCAGAATATTGGAGAGCTTGTAGGTAAAGCAAGTTTCATGGTTGCATTTTTAAAAAATGAGAAACTTGAGGCTCAGAGATATAGAAATGTTTCAAAGATGGTTGAGTGCCCCAAATGGAGCAAGAAACAGAGTCCTATTCTGTATTCTTTAGGACTCCAAGTCCAGATGGCACCAGTGGTAAAAAAAAAAAAAAAACTGCCTACCAATAAAAGAGATGTAAGAGACACACCTTCCATCCATTGACGAGGTCCAGCCCCGGCTGATCCAGGGTATTCAAAGGAGAGACGGCTTCGGCGACCTATTCAAATGTTAATTAGAGATACAAAGAGTAATAGAATGAGGATAGCTCAGTAGGAAAATTCAGTGGAGAAAAGAAGCTGAGTAGCTTGGTTTATGTGGAAGATCAATATAACCTGTGACACCAGGTTAGCTCTGACCGTGGAGGCCGCAGGCGCCCTCTCGAAGAGCGGAAGGTGCCCCACCTTAGACACCTTCTCGAGTGGGTCTTAGAAGCCCAGACAAATAAATGGTCGCAGAGGATTTCCCCGCTCCAGATGGAGACTCAGCTGGAAATTGAGGGGAAGAATGACATGGGGAGACCAAGCTTTGGTGAGCAAGGCCCATAGCTTTATTTTCAACAGGGGCTTTTATACCCTAAGTTACACATACAGGATAATAGGGGATGCAAAGTCAGCAGTCTTTGATCCTTATCAAAAACCAGGGTTTCTTTCCTGCAAATTTATCGTATACAAATGGTTTAGGTGATTTACATCATCTTCTGGCCAGAAGGCCTATTAACATTTTATGACTCTTGACAAAGACTTATTTTCTCTAAGAATAATTATTTTAAGGTTTGGCACCATCTTCTGAAGGTGTTAGATAAAATTGCATTCCTATAGGGTGGATGTGTAATGGGTTTACAACAAAGGAAAGAATTTATTACCTTAAGGGTCTAAAGTTGCTAACACTAAGGCCACTACTTATTTTTTCTACATACCAACTATATTAATTAATACATATTCAAGGATACAATACAGGGGATGTGAAAACTTGGCAACAAGCATTGGCTCATCAATGAAATCTTTTACTAGTTTTATTCTGACAGTTTCTAACTCTCTGAGAGGCTCTAAGCTATTTGAATATCTTAAGCTTCCCGTGCCTCTCAAGGCTGGGAGATTGTAAACAATCATATGCATAGCTGTAGGAGTCTGGGTAAACTTGTCAGGCAAGTTAGAGAGCCATCTGAGGGGTTTGGATTTAAACACTCCTAATTGCCTAGGAACTTTATTAATTGGAGCTGTAAGTTAACTCTTTGACAGAGAGAGTGAGA
Source organism: Bos indicus x Bos taurus (assembly GCF_003369695.1). Taxonomy (NCBI): domain Eukaryota; kingdom Metazoa; phylum Chordata; class Mammalia; order Artiodactyla; family Bovidae; genus Bos; species Bos indicus x Bos taurus. The sequence continues at coordinate 37,980,468 of NC_040082.1, forward strand.
TGGTGGTGGGGGACAGCCCCCAGTAAAGTCAGAGGTGAGAGCACAAAGCAATAAAGTGGGCAGACTCTGGTTTTTTGGGGGGTAGATGCTCGAGAATATCCAGGGGGACTCCTGAGGCTCTATCCCGCCTTTGCGTATGCCGAGCCTCCTTCCTCATGACCTTTGTCACGAGTGGAATGCCTCACCGGCTCCTGGAAATCCATGGGTTGAGAAGATCCTCTGGAGGAGGGAGTGGTGACCTACTCCTGTATCCTTGCCTGGAGAATCCCATGGACAGAGGAGCCTGGCCAGTTATAGTTCATGGGATGGCAAAGAGTTGGACATGACCGAAGTGACTTAGCATGCACCAAACCCAATGGGCTTAAGCAATGTCAGCTCTCAGAACCAGGAAGTCCTATGAACAGATACCATTTTATGCACAGATGACTGCAGGAATTCAAATCATACCATCAAGCATCAGTGGCATCAACTCCCTTTGGTCCTCTCCACACATATCCTGTGTGTCTGCGCGTGTGTCTATTTCTGTTTCTGTGTATGTGTTGCTCCCTGTCTGTGTTTATGTGTATGGATCTGTGTGATCTGTGTGTATATGTGCCTAACATAACTATTCTTGCTTGGTTTTTGTCTTTTCCTGCCTTTTTCTTTGAGTCTCTCTCTTCCCTGCCTCCTTCCCTCCCCTCCCCCACCCCATCTCTCCAGTTGTTTCTCCTCTTTCTTGGTTAGCAGCTCTGTTTTCTTCTTTTCAAATTTAATTCTCCAATCAGTTTGTTCCACATGGTAGCAGATGGTCCCTTCAAGTTTCAAGCCTCCATGTTTATAGAAACCTAGAGTTTAATGGAGATCTCTATCTGGCAAAAGTCAAAACAAGCCTCTAAAACAGACTCTGGTTGACATCCAGAGTCTGTCCCATGCTCTCCCATAGACTACTCTGCTTCTCTGGCTAATCTGAGTCATGTGTGGTCCTGTGCAGGGACCACAAGTCCCATCAGAATCACTTGGAGGGAGGAATAACAGTTCTTGAAAGGAAAAGCAGGGCACATCACAAAAGGGAGAAGTCTGCTGAACTGGCCAAAACAACAGATGATCTACACAGCCCTCATTTTAGTGCACCAGATATTATCTCCTCTCCATGGTGTTTTTAAGGATTCTTACTCCTTTAAAGTCAAGTCAAAAAAAAAAAAAAAAATCCCATGTTACTTGAGCTGATGCCACATAACATCACTGAGGGTAAAATCACGTGAACAGACTAAATTCCCACAAGTTTCTTACAAATAAACCTCATCCATGAGGACTTAAATGAGAAAATATGTTTCCTGTGCAAAAGAGTATAAGGGAAGGAATGTTTCCTTCCTTATAAGCAGCTTACACCCTCTGAGCCTCAGTTTCCCCATTTGTCAAATGCAATGACATAAGTCAGAGGGACTTCTGCAGACCCCAGAATCCACTCTGACTAGTTCAAACAGAATATAATTCTAAATAGAAACTTCTAAATAGCTTCTATCAACTTCTAAATAGAAGCTAATATGATTTCTGGAACCACATTGGGCTGCTCTTTAGCCAGCATCATGGGCAGTCAGGAGAAATGTCCAGTCACCGCAGGGGCTATTGTGTGGAGGCTCCACTGCATTGTCACCCACAACCTGGACCAAAGACAAGGGAGAGAGAGCAGAAGTTTCACCCCAGCTACTCCAGAAGAGGCTCCAGCACTGTGTTTGCAACATTAACCTGTTAACTATGTGCAGAGCTTCCACTTTGAATGGTTCATTTCTCACATACAAATCCAGAAACCGTAACACAAACCTGCTCCCAGATGTGAAAGGAAGGGCAGGGATGTGCTTTACATAAGACATGGATTCTCTGAGCACATGTAGGATACTGGATAGTCTACAAAGCATGGACTTTGGATCCAGACCAATCTAGCTCAAAAATGTATGGTTTTACTTATCTAAGGCATGGATTCTCTGAGCACATGTAGGATACTGGATAGTCTACAAAGCATGGACTTTGGATTCAGACCAACCTAGGCTCAAAAACGTATGGTTTTACTTATCTAAGGCATGGATTCTCTGAGCACATGTAGGATACTGGATAGTCTACAAAGCATGGACTTTGGATCCAGACCAATCTAGCTCAAAAATGTATGGTTTTACTTTAACCTAGTTAAATGCTCCATTTCTACCCCTTGTTAAATAGGAATCCCTGTAAGTAGAGATCAGGTATGCAAAGCACTTGGCATATAGCCCACAGCCCACACAAGGTAGCTCTTAGTGTTTTCTCTGTGAAGGTCAAAAACATTTGTGAGAATATATAAAAGACATGTGGAGAAGGAAATGGCAACCCACTCCAATATTCTTGCCTGGAGAATCGCAGGGACAGAGGAGCCTGGCAGGCTACAGTCCATAGGGTTGCAAAGAGTCAGACACGACTGAAGCAACTTAGCATATGTAATAGACATGTCTTTTTCTTCTCTCTTAAGATCATCCCCTTGGCCTGTCCTTCTGCACACAGCTTCACTGAATACATTTTCCTGCAAACATGTGTTGTTAAAGCCTTCCCAGGTGAAATGTTAATCATTGGCAGCCTTGATTTCTAATACCTCCCACCCAAGACTCTCCTCTGCCACCAACTGCTTAGCCACCTCCTACCACACCCAGGCTGGGCCCCCACAGGAGTGGGAGCTCTGTGCTTGCCCTGGCTCCAGAGTCATAAGGCACTCCAGGACAGACCGCTGGGATCTGTACTTCCTGGACACCAGGCCCGTCTCCATGGCATCATTCAGCTGAAAATAGACAAGAGGTTTATTTCAAGATCCATAGAGAAGAAACAGATAGATGGGGAGATGATTAAAATGAGGGACTGACAAGTCTTCCTGCAAATTCCAGAACCATCCACACTCCCCAACAGTCTTTAAGGCCATGGCAGCTGAAAGGTTGGCCCACATTCCTCCTGGCTCAGAGCAGTCAATTGCTAACCTCATACTTTGAACTGGAATTGGAATTCCATTTTTGCTGTTTTCTGTCCATTGCTTCCTATATCCTTTAGAAGACTGTAAGATTCTGGAAGGAAGGAGTCAAGATCTATTGTTTTTCTATATTCTCCCAGTCCCTAGGTCAAAAGTGTAGCTTTAAAAATAAACACACTTGTCGATCATGGCTTCCCTGGTGGCTCCGATGGTAAAGAATCTGCCTGCAATTTAGGAGACCTGGATTTGATTCCTGAGTCAGGAAGATCCTGTGCGGAGGGAATGACAACCCACTCCAGTCTTCTTGGCTGGAGAATTCCAGGGACAGTGGAGCCTGGCAGACTACAGTCCATGGGGTCACAGAGAGTCAGACATGACTGAGTGACTAACATTTTGACTTTTTGTCAGTTATCAAGCTACTACCTACATGGTAGGCAAGTGACTTAACATCCCTCCATTTTAGTATATCTGGAAGAGGGCAGTGCTGTGTAAATAAGATAGTTTTTAAACATCCAGCATAATATCTGTCACAGTAAGAGAGACAATCCCTGAAAATGTGGATTCTGAATGCAGACTCTCTGGGATTTTGTGTTGGCTCCAGCACTTATTGGTAGTTTTATGAACTTCACTGTAGAACATTTATACATTTTTAAAATGAGCCCATAATAGTCCATAATATATAGCGTTGCTGTGAGAGTTGAGTGAGACAAGCCATAAAAAACTGCTTAGTAAAGTGTCATACATGCAGAATAAACTTTAACACAATTCTCCATGGTCGTCTTCCTCATCAGAGGCTAAGCTCGGACAAACTGAAAGACAGCACACTATCTGAATCTTGCAGTCTTTCAGAAGCATTTTTTGGCTTGCTTTTAAACTTAGTGAACGATTTCCTTATCACCACTATTGTACCACTACGGGTATCACCATACCCACCTTCATCCTGGGAATATCATTTTCACTGGATTGCTTAAAAACAAGTGGTAGAAGTTCTTTCTGATAAATTAGTTATTTTGGAGCTTCAGAGCTTTTAAATATAGCAAGTGAGTACTATTATTCTCTCATTCAGTTCAGTTCAGTCGCTCAGTCATGTCCGACTCTTTGAGACCCCATGAATCACAGCACGCCAGGCCTCCCTGTCCATCACCAACTCCCGGACTTCACCCAGACTCACGGCCATCGAGTCAATGATGCCATGCAGCCATCTCATCCTCTGTCGTCCCCTTCTCCTCCTGCCCCCAATCCCACCCAGCAGCAGAGTCTTTTCCAATGAGTCAACTCTTCGCATGAGGTGGCCAAAGTACTGGAACGTCAGCTTTAGCATCATTCCTTCCAAAGAAATCCCAGGGCTGGGATTGGACTTCAGAATGGACTGTTTGGATCTCCTTGCAGTCCAAGGGACTCTCAAGAGTCTTCTCCAACACCACAGTTCAAAAGCATCAATTCTTTGGCACTCAGCCTTCTTCACAGTCCAACTCTCACATCCATACATGACCACAGGAAAAACCATAGCCTTGACTAGACAGACCTTTGTTGGCAAAGTAATGTCTCTGCTTTTGAATATGCTATCTAGGTTGGTCATAACTTTCCTTCTAAGGAGTAAGCATCTTTTAATTTCATGGCTGCAATCACAATCTGCAGTGATTTTGGAGCCCAGAAAAATAAAGTCTGATACTGTTTCCACTGTTTCCCCATCTACTTCCTATGAAGTGATGGGACTGGATGCCATGATCTTCGTTTTCTGAATGTTGAGCTTTAAGCCAACTTTTTCACTCTCCACTCTCACTTTCATCAAGAGGCTTTTTTAGTTCCTCTTCACTTTCTGCCATAAGGGTGATGTCATCTGCATATCTGAGGTTATTGATATTTCTCCTGGCAATCTTGATTCCCGCTTGTGTTTCTTCCAGTCCAGCATTTCTCATGATGTACTCTGAATAGAAGTTAAATAAGCAGGGTGACAATATACAGCCTTGATGTACTCCTTTTCCTATTTGGAACCAGTCTGTTGTTCCATGTCCAGTTCTAACTGTTGCTTCCTGACCTGCATACAGGTTTCTCAAGAGGCAGGTCAGGCAGTCTGGTATTCCCATCTCTTTCAGAATTTCCAACAGTTTATTGTGATCCACACAGTCAAAGGCTTCGGCATAGTCAATAAAGCAGAAATACATGTTTTTCTGGAACTCTATTGCTTTTTCCATGATCCAGCGGATGTTGGCAATTTGATCTCTGATTCCTCTGCCTTTTCTAAAACCACCTTGAACATCTGTAAGTTCACGGTTCACATATTGCTGAAGCCTGGCTTGGAGAATTTTGAGCATTACTTTACTAGCATGTGAGATGAGTGCAATTGTGCAGTAGTTTGAGCATTCTTTGGCATTGCCTTTCTTTGGTTGGAATGAAAACTGACCTTTTCCAGTCTTGTGGCCACTGCTGAGTTTTCCAAATTTGCTGGCATATTGAATGCAGCACTTTCACAGCATTATCTTTCAGGATTTGGAGTAGCTCAACTGGAATTCCATCACCTCCACTAGCTTTGTTCATAGTGATGCTTTCTAAGGCCCACTTGGCTTCACATTCCAGGATGTCTGGCTCTAGGTCTGTGATCACACCATCATGATTATCTGGGTCGTGAAGATCTTTTTTGTACAGTTCTTCTATGTATTCTTGCCATCTCTTCTTAATATCTTCTGCTTCTGTTAGGTCCATACCATTTCTGTCCTTTATCGAGCCCTTCTTTGCATGAGATGTCCCTTTGGTATCTCTAATTTTCTTGAAGAGATCTCTAGTCTTTCCCATTCTGTTGTTTTCCTCTATTTCTTTGCGTTGATCGCTAAGGAAGGCTTTCTTATCTCTTCTTGCTATTCTTTGGAACTCTGCATTCAGATACTTATATCTTTCCTTTGCTCCTTTGCTTTTTGCTTCTCTTCTTTTCACAACTATTTGTAAGGCCTCCCCAGACAGCCATTTTGCTTTTTTGCATTTCTTTTCCATGGGGATGGTCTTGATTCCTGTCTCCTGTACAATGGCACGAATCTCATTCCATAGTTCATCAGGCACTCTATCTATCAGACCTAGGCCCTTAAATCTATTTCTCACTTCCAGTGTATAATCATAAGGGATTTGATTTAGGTCATACCTGAATGGTCTAGTGGTTTTCCCTACTTTCTTCCATTTAAGTCTGAATTTGGTAATAAGGAGTTCATGATCTGAGCCACAGTCAGCTCCTGGTCTTGTTTTTGTTGACTGTATAGAGCTTCTCCATCTTTGGCTGCAAAGAACATAATCAATCTGATTTTGGTGTTGACCATCTGGTTATGTCCATGTGTAGAGTCTTCTCTTGTGTTGTTGGAAGAGGGTGTTTGTTATGATCAGTGCATTTTCTTGGCAAAACTCTGTTAGTCTTTGCCCTGCTTCATTCTGTATTCCAAGGCCAAATTTGCCTGTTACTCCAGGAGTTTCTTGACTTCCTACTTTTGTATTCCAGTCCCCTATAATGAAAAGGACATCTTTTTTGGGTGTTAGTTCTAAAAGGTCTTGTAGGTCTTCATAGAACCGTTCAACTTCACCTTCTTCAGCGTTAACTGGTTGGGGCATAGACTTGGATTACTGTGATATTGAGTGGTTTGCCTTGGAAACGAACAGAGATCATTCTGTTGTTTTTGAGATTGCATCCAAGTACTGCATTTCAGACTCTTTTCTTGACCATGATGGCTACTCCATTTCTTCTGAGGGATTCCTGCCCGCAGTAGTAGATATAATGGTCATCTGAGTTAAATTCACCCATTCCAGTCCATTTCAGTTCGCTGATTCCTAGAATGTTGACATTCACTCTTGCCATCTCTTGTTTGACCACTTCCAATTTGCCTTGATTCATGGACCTGACATTCCAAGTTCCTATGCAATATTGCTCTTTACAGCATCGGACCTTGCTTCTATCACCAGTCACATCCACAGCTGGGTATTGTTTTTGCTTTGGCTCCATCCCTTCATTCTTTTTGGAGTTATTTCTCCACTCATCTCCAGTAGCATATTGGGCACCTACTGACCTGGGGAGTTCCTCTTTCAGTATCCTATCATTTTGCCTTTTCATACTGTTCATGGGGTTCTCAAGGCAAGAATAATGAAGTGGTTTGCCATTCCCTTCTCCAGTGGACCACATTCTGTCAGATCTCTCCACCATTACCCGCCCATCTTGGGTTGCTCCAAGGGCATGGCTTAGTTTCATTGAATTAGACAAGGCTGTGCTCCTAGTGTGATTAGATTGACTAGTTTTCTGTGAGTATGGTTTCAGTGTGTCTGCCCTCTGATGCCCTGTTGCAACACCTACCGTCTCACTTGGGTTTCTCTTACCTTGGCCGTGGGGTATCTCTTCACGGCTGCTCCAGCAAAGCGCAGCCACTGCTCCTTACCTTGGACGAGGGTGTATCTCCTCACCGCCTCCCTTCCTGACCTTCAACGTGGGATAGCTCCTCTAGGCCCTCCTGTGCCCGCGCAGCCACGGCTCCTCGGATGTGGGGTTGCTCCTCCCAGCCACCTCCCCTGACCTTGGATGCGGGGTAACTCCTCTCGTCGTGGCCCCTGACCTCAGACACAGGGTAGCTCCTCTCAGCCGTTCCTGCGCTGTCGCAGCCTGGCACTCTCGGCCACTGCCCCTGACCTCGGACGTGGGGTAACTCCTCTTGGCCGCCGCCCTTCGGGCATGGGGTCCTCCCGGCTTCTGCCCCTGACCTCAGACTGGGGTAGCTCCTCTCGGCCGCGCTTAGTGCGCCAGTCGTCGCAGCCGCCTGCGCTTATTAGAGACTTCATATTCTCCCCTCCTACAGTGGCTGGAACACTTCATTCGGTGGCCAGAGCAGAGATGGTCTGTTCAGGCAACATGGCTCCCTCTGCTGGATGAGGGTGGGTTGGTCCTCTTTTGGCTCAGAGGAAGGGGCAGTGCAAATGTATGGGCTCTCCCAGCTTCCCACACTACAAATCCAGCCACAATCATGTAGGATAGTCTCTTCTAAACATTACTCTGGCAGATGAACGCCACATGAGGCTCCAACCCACAATCATCAATCCTCTTCTCAGAATTTGTATTATGCTCTGTGGAATTGTTTATTACTTGCTTATATTCCAACTTTGTATCATTCTGTTTAGTTTCCTCAACCGCCCCTGTGATCATTATCTTTGTCTATATTGGGGGTTCCACTTGCAAATGACTGTTATATAAATATGCTCCTAACAGAGGACCTTAAACTTCCCCTTCTCTTCCATCCTGTTTCTGTGCCTGCAAAAGAAAAACTAGGGGGACTTTTTCCAGATGAAGGCAGTGAAGCAGAGATGTTCTAAGAGAATATTTAATACAGGAAGTGTTAGTTGCTCAGTTGTGTCTGACTCTTTGCTACCCTATGGACTGTAGCCCTCCAGGCTCCTCTGTCCGTGGGATTCTCCAGGCAAGAATATTGGAGTGGGTAGCCATTTCCTTCTCCAGGGGATCTTCCCGACCCAGGGATCGAATCTGGGTCTCCTGCATTGCAGGCAGATTCTTTACCATCTGAGCCACCAGGAAAACAGGCATTAAGTGTCTGGTGTGATCCCTGAAGTCCCACAATTAGGTGAAGAAGACAGACAGACATGATGACATGAGAAGGCATATCCATGTCTGGGCCCTGAGGGGAAGGAGTTGCTGTGTTAATAGCACAGACAAAGCTCAGGAACCTCTCCATATATCTTCATTTTGCGTGTGTGCTAAGTCACTTCAGTCGTGTCCAACTCTTTGCAACTCTATGGACAATAGCCACTATTTTTGAAACTTCCCCCCCCCCCCCTGCATAGCATTCAGTGTCTTTCAGTTGGTGATCACATTCATCTCTTTGGAGGACTTCCGAAAAAAAAGGGGGGAGGTCAATTCATTCATCTGAATCTCTGATTTCCTTTTTGAAACTTTTAAGAATCTTCCACCTTAGTTCCTTCTTTGTTCATGCTTTCCTTGTTTAACTCAGCAGGTGGTAAGATGTTGCTGGGCTATGCTATGTTTTGGCCAGGAGAGGAGACTTTCATTGATATTCATGGTTGGTAGGAAGAAAAAACAAGTTCAGCTTCATAGAATGTTCTTTTCTCCAACTTTGAAGACACATCAACTCTTCTTGGTCACAGATTCATAGAACCAGATAGAAGTGGGCTGGATCTCTCAGGGAGTGAGCCTTTGGTAGCACTGAAATAAGAAAGCATTTGTAGCCTGAAAGCCAAGTCCAGGAGACCCCCTGACCAGTCAGCAATGCCCAGATCCAGTGGGAAGACATGGAGAACACACACTGGGGTTTCTTACATTTCGAATGCTGGGTATAAAAAGTGAAACTGAATCCAACGAGTGACTGCACCTGCAACAGCAAAAAAAAAAAAAAAAAATTGTAGAAGAAAGTAAGACAACTTCAAACTTCTAATTTAGGAATGAGCCAAATTATAGTCTCAATTCGGTCCTTGCTTTCTGATCTACCAAGTGGCAGGTGGGCAAACAGATTCAAAAGAGCTATTTTCTCTTCTCCTTGTAAACACAAGTGAGGGGAGTATATTTAATAGACTGAAACAATGTAAAATCTGGAAGCAATTTTTGAGATCATAATTACTAGCACGCATGTTTAAGTGATGAAATCAAATCCCAGATAGTGAAAGTGGCGTGCCCAGGGCCATCCATCCTTCAATGGATGACTAAGATTCAGACTGGGAACCTTGACTTATTATCCATGGCTCTTTGAAATATACAGAATTTCTGTCCTTGGGAGAATATTTCTATTGGTTCTCATAATTAGAGGAATCTTAAATATTGCCATCAAAAAATTACCAATTTTGTATTATGAGTCCCCAGTATTATAGGAATCTTAAATATTGCTCATCATCAGGCATGTATTTACCTGATAACACTGTTGGAGTTAATGATATATATTAGTTACTCAGTCTTGCCTGACTCTTTGCAACCCCATAGACTGTAGCCCACCAGGCTCCCCTGTCCATGGGATTTTCCAGGCAAGAAATACTGGAGTGAGTAGCCATTCCCTTCTCCAAGGGATCTTCTCAAGCCAGGGCTTGAACCCCGGTCTCCTGCATTGCAGGCAACTCCTTTACTGTCTGAGCTACCAGGGAAGCACTAAGTGCAATGAAAGTGCATGATGCTTGACCCTGTTAGAGTCAGAGAGGCGAGCAAATAGGACTGAATGTCCAGGGTAGAAATCAATAACACAGGAACCTCACATCCTGGCAGGGGATTGCTTGGGATCACAAGTCAGCTTCTAAAGCAAACACCACAAATAGTCAAAAATCTCCTTGCTACCTCCCTGAAATGGCACTGCATTGGAGATCCCAACACTAACTCTCAGCCTATCCAACTCAGACTGCATTTGCTCCAATTTTGAAACAGATTGCTCTTTCTTCAGTTGAGCACCAGATGAAGTGGCGAGTTGGCTTGCATTCAGGGGCAATGTTGTATGAAAAATATGTATCTTTAAACACCAAACACTCAACGGCAGAGTGAAATGCTGTCTCCATGGGAAGCACGAGAGAACTTACTAACAAGGGAGGAACAGTGTGTCTGCCTGTGTCTGGCTGCCTCCGCTCTTAGAGAAGCGACTGGCCAGCCACTTGCCTTATTTAAACCCTTCCCTCCCTCTTTGCTTCTCCCTTTCTTTGCTGAGCTCCTGCAGTTACGTTTGACAAAATTAAATGTATGTTGAGTCGTCACTGAACTTACCTGTGAGATTTAGCCAGGTCCATTATTCTAAGTCACTGGCTCAGAATAGTGAAGCTACATATATGCACACATGTACTTATTTTGATGAATCCTCTGCCAAGCAGCCTCAATGCTTCCATCTCAGCTGCATCTATTATTGCAGCAATTGTACGGCAAAAAAAAAAAAAAAAGTTTAAATGTGATGTAATTGGGAATGAAGAGAACTAGATGCTAAGCTTGGTCCTACAATTAACCAGCTGAGAAATGTTGTCAGGTTTGTCTAACCTCTGAATCTCAAATTCCTTATCTTTCCAGAGAGGGCTCTGAGTAGATACCCAAGGTGACTTTCAATTCTAAATTTATGTTAGAAGTTTATACAGCTGGTTACTGCAACCACTGGGACTTCAACCCAAAATAGAAGACAGGACTGCAATTAGTCATCTGATACCTCTCCCTTCCTGTTTTCCTACTGTTTTTCCTTTCCCTCCTTTCTCTCCCCAGCTCCTTTTTTTTTTTTTTTGCCATGTGGTATATAGGATCTTAGCTCCCTGACCAGGGATTGAACCCATGCCCCATGTATTGGAAGAAGCAAAGTCTTAACCACAGGACCACCAGGGAATTCCCCCGTTTCCTTTCCTAGTTAATTTCTGATCCCTTACTCTTACCTCCTCCTTAATTCTTTCCTTCCATTTTTCCTCCCTTCCTTCCTTTCTCCCTTCCAGACCATAATTCCATGCCCATTATGTGTTAGAGATGACAGAAGCCCTAGGGATGTAGAGATAAATTTGCGATTAGATTCTCTGGTACATTGAGAAGTCTTTTCCCTTCACTTGTCTTCAATACAGCTGAGCAAATCCAGTCTGATACTATTGTCAAAGAATAATTCAGTATGAAGTTTCTTTGGAAAATCACATCCTTTATCCAATTTGGATAGGCAAAAATACTTTTAGGTTCCAGCAGGGAGTCACACAAATCTTTCTAAATTACTGAAATGTTTCCTGAAGCTGTCTATGCTCCATTTGTTGACAAAGAAGGAAAAGGGACTAAAAGCATCTAGCAGAGTATTCATAGCCATGTGGAATCTTTCTTCCATCATGCTCCATCTGCCCCCAGTGTCGGGACAGGAAGGCAGTGTGGCTCACCAGAAAAAAACCCAGGCGTGGAATTGGACACACTAGTTCATGATGTAGCTCTACCACTTAGGAGCTGGGTCACCTTGGTTTGTGTAACTTCACCTCTCAGAATTACTGATTCATTTACGTTGTTAAATGTAAGTGATGATATCTACCTACAGAACTGTTGTGAGGAATGACAGCACTCAGGCCAAGAGTCCAGGAGATTGCTTCATGTGTCATAGGTGTGAAAGAGAATGTAACTCAGCAGAACTATGAGCATGACTCAAGGGAAAGGAACTCACATTCACAGAGCACCTGCCACGTGTCAAGGATTGTGTTGTTGAACTGGGTCAGGCTACAGTGAAAAATTAATCTCAATGTGTACCGTGGCCCAAACAAAATAGCAGTACATCTATCACTCATCTGACAGGGAAAGTAGATGTTCCCAGTGGGCTGCTGGCTGTCTTCCACATGGCGATGCTGAGACCCAGGTTCCTTTTGTCTCATGGCTCAGTCCCCCTCCTCATCGCATGTATTCAGCTGACAGAGAGGATATGTGTCACTTCTGTCCTCAGTCCATTATGGAGAACTACTCACCAGGCCACATCTGGCTCTAAGTAGGACCTAGGAAATGTAGTCACTGCTGGGGAGTCAGTACCCAGATATGACTATGTCCTAGGAAGGACAGCAGAAGTTTGGTGGACCAATGTCTTTGCTATTCTTACTGCAAGTGTTAAGACCACTTAAGTCTATAAGTTGGGCATCATCACGCCACTCTTTAGTGACAAGGAAATTTCAAGTCAATTATTAAGTGACCCCCAGGTCATTGGGATCTAAGTCCAGGTGTCATATTCCAAAGCTGGTCTTTCCTATCCCACCTCACTGCATCCTCTAATGAAGAGTTCACAAACTCCTGAGAGGTGGATTGGACTATCCCGCACAGCATGCCCCAAAGGATGTTACTTTATGCACAGAATGTGCACGCATAGCATTCCTTTATAAATCAGAACATCTGGCAACTCTGGATCCCCATTCTAGCAAGGCAACAATTGCCTGAAGATGGTTTCCAGCTTTTGATCCTTTAGATGGGTGTTTGGCCAAAAGTCTTCACTTTCGTCTCAGGTTCAAAGGATTTGTTAACAAAATAAGCCACTCATTATATACAAATAAATATTTATTAGAGGATTATCTAGCTTACTTTCAATGTGCTACCATTAAAAGAAAAGAGAAATAGAAACAGCAGAGGATGCATCACCAAATTGGATTTTCACCAACATCCAGACTCAAACAGTGCTGGGAAGTCCCGGGTCACAGCACATCTGGAGTCCCAGTTGGGAAAAGGTCCCAGGCAGCATTTCTGCTCCATGAGTGAGACTTCAAAAATTGCAGTTTGTGGTTCCCACTTATAATCCCAGGATGCAAACTGATATCGTCTTCAATCTGTGAGCAACTTGCAACTCTGGTTTCATGTAAATACTGTTTGTTTTATCTTGTAAAACTTGGAATGTTGTTAAGGCCTGGAGCTTGGTTGGCCAGATCCCCTCCAGAGATTCAACAATCTCAAGTTCACCCCATCCTATCTATGGTGCTACAAGTCTTGCACTTAGTAGGCAGTCACTCACAGTCAGGGCAGTGTCCAGGCAGGTTAGAAGTAAGGTCAGAAGCCTGTTTTGCTTTGTCACTGAAGCCTGAAAGTGAAAGTGTTAGTTGCTCAGTCATGCCCAACTCTTTGTGACCTCACTGACTGTAGCCTGCCAGGCTCCTTTGTCCTTGGGATTTTCCAGGCAAGAATACTGGAGTGGGTTGCCACTTCCTTCTCCAGGGGATCTTCCAGACCCAGGGATCAAACCTAGGTCTCCTGCACTGCAGGCAGACACCCTACCATCTGAGCTACCAGGGAAGCCCTTCTCTGAAGCCTAAACATGACTATTTAATTTTCCTAACAGATGAAGCATGTGCTTTTAGTTTCATTTACCACTATCACTGGCCTTTCCTTGTGCCTCAGACGGTAAAGAATTTGCTGCAATTCAGGAGATCCAGGTTTCATTCCTGGGTCAGGAAGATCCCCTGGAGAAGGGAATGGCTACCCACTCCAGTATTCTTGCCTGGAGAATTCCATGGACAGAGGAGCCTGGCAGGCTACAGTTCATGGGTTGCAAAGAATCAGACACAATTGTGAGACTAATACTTTTCCCCCTGTCCCTGTCTTCCCAATTCATCCCTGTCCAATTTCATCCATTAACATCATCTACGGAGGCTCTCTAGGCAGTTAAATCTGTCACCTTGGCCATAAAAGCTATCTTTACTATTTTATTTCTTGACAGAGAAAGTCAACAATTTGCTCTAAACACTTGTTACAGTCATGAGGAAATCAAAGAAATTAAATACATTTATTTTTTGAAGCTGTCAGAAAGAAACTAATATACTTTGTGCATCTTCAAATTTTGTGTGTCTCATCTCTATATTTCACCTAACTTTTATTATTCAGTCCTGATTCACAAACCCATCTTGATACATTTCCCTGCAGCCTGAGCCCATGGGTACAGAAGGGCTCTCTTACTCCTCCACAAAATAGGTCTTGTGTCTCTTTTCCTGGTTCCCTCTCTCTGTTCATTTATCTACATTCTTCATTTCACTCCCAGTAATAGCTTTGCTTCTATCAGTTCCATCCATCTAATCAATGCATCAGCTATTTGTCAACAGAGCTAGGGGAGTTTCAGTTCTGTGTTCTCCAGATTAGAGTTCAGTGAAGCAGTTGAAAAGGAAAGAACAACAGACTGAGAGGGGAGACGGACACCAATCAGAGAGTAGGAGAGTCCAGAATGAGCCCATAGTCCACTCTTTCTGTGGGTTTATCCCGTAACCGTGAAAATCAGCTCCAGCTTTGCAGTCTAAAGCATGACACCTCAGTGGACAGGACATTTCCTGTCCTCTTATGTTGAAATAAATGTAATTTTATTTCAAAGTCTTAACTCTGATTCATCAACCAGACAGGTTCTGCTTTGACATTATAGTGACTTGAAACATAGAGGGTATTGTTAGAATTCTCAATTTCTATATTGACTAAATATTTGGGTTTCACAAGAGCATACTTTCCTGAAATAGTTGCCTCACTATGTCCACTTTCTCTCATCAATTGGAGTCTTCATTCAACTTTCTCATTGGCCATTCTGCCCTTACTTCCTTAATCCTTCATCAACTCTTTAAGCAGCCCTTCTAAGTGAAAGATTAAGAAAACCATGTTCCCATTATTCTATCCAATAACTGTCCTGAAGTAGGGCCACACAATACTAGTTCAGCAAGATGCTCCTAAAAGGAAAGTTTCATCTCCTGTAAGATTTGCTAAAGCTACCTACTACGTCATCTTTTAACATATTCATGACACAAGTGAACAAATAAAAAACTTTGAAAGTGCCTCAGTTAGCAAAACAAAAAATCATTTAAGTATACCTCTGTATTTTCTGTACTTAATCTACCATAGAATCCCACCCCTTCCCTCCTTTATGATGAAACATTAAGTCATGTCTCCTGAAATAAATGTTTCATGGTGAATATTTTAGTAAATGTTTTCCCAGTATCATGATGAATTTTATTAGCTGAAAATGCTTATTTGCTTTTTTACTGCCTTTTTCAACCTTATTACACACATGTAAATTTCAGTTCTTCTCATTGTAGATGACTTTGCTCTTGACCATGTGGTTTGCTTTGGCTGGTGATAAATATAGATACAACATGAACAATGGCTTAAAATGGGCTTGTAAGGTTGAGCTTGTCCCCTTGAACTTCTGCAATAATCATGAGAAAAACATGCTCCAGCAACCCACCAGTCCCAGATAAAGGATGAGAGGCACATAAAGCCGAGCAGCCTTGGGCAACCCACCAACCTACAGCCTGAAGCAGGGCTTCTCCAGCTGACCAGTAGAGCATGATCAGGAAATCAATGCTTATTTTGTAGCCTCTGAGATTTTTGGGTTGCTTGTTATACAGCTATGGTTAATTAACATGTTAAGTTTTATTTCTAGAAAATATCCAGCTAGACGTGAAAAAAAAAAATTGCTCTCTGGCTTTAGTGACCTCATAGTAAGAGAGAATAGAAATAAACAACTAGTTATAATGCAAGACAAAGTAAAATGGAAGTGAAAGTGAAAGTGAAAGTGAAGGCGCTCAGTCGTGTCTGACTCTTAGCGACCCCATGGAGTGCAGCCTACCAGGCTCCCCAGTCGATGGGATTTTCCAGGCAAGAGTACTGGAGTGGGGTGCCATTGCCAGTAGTAAATTGTGGAAACACAAAAGTAAAACTGATGTCCTCCATAAGTTCTTAAGCAAGAAGGCAGAATTTTGACTTGTTAGAGGAGTAAAAGGACTACACTACAGGAAGAAAGATATTACAGGTCTTCTTTGTGGAATGGCATGCACACAGAGAAGTTTAAGTGTCTTCCCTTTCTGGGAATGGTATTGCTCTTTTGTGTGTATATATATTGGTTTGCATTTGTAACTGAGAAAAGTAGAAGGCTACCTAAGATCACGTAACTAATATATGGCAGAACTGGGCTCTATAACATAGGTCTTCTGACTCTAGTTCTAGACTCCTGTGCTATAGCTGTTTACATAGCCTGCTATAGAATGGAAAAGCAAAACTAGAAAGTTAGCTTTCTGTTGTGCCTGGCAGTAACCACTGGGGTCCAGAAGTAGGCAAATAAAGTGTGTATATTACTGGCGATTATCACCATCATAATCATAATCATAACAACAGTAAGAATTATAACCCCCACAATAAGAACAAAAGCTACAATAACCATCATACTTGCTGTGTATTACTAACTACCATGTGCTACTTGCTATTGTAAGTGCTGTTTATATGCTATCTTAATCTGTCCTTCATATGGGGAAGGGACTACCATTAACCCCATTAAACAAGATGAAATAACTATGTAACAGGTTAGATCACTTTCCCGTGGTCAAATTCTAAGTGGGAAGTGAGGACGTGAAACCATCCTTGTCTCTTCCAGATGCCTGGGCTCTAACCACTGTATTAAATTGTTAAACTTACAAAAAAAAAAAACAAATTATAATCTCCTCTGAGGGCTTTTAAAAAATACTGATGCCTATGTCATACCCACACTACATTAGAACCTCTGCTAACAGAGTCCATGGCACCAAATCATCTTAAAAGCCCTCCTCATTATTCGTTAGTACTGCTGGTATTAAGAGCCACAGAGAGAGCAAGCAGAAGGCACAGGCAGGCAGGCCAGCTGGATTCAAAGTGTTCACAAAGAGAAAGAAGGCAAAACACATCAACTAGACAGATACCAAATAGGGTAAAGCTGACCTGGTGGTGATGGTTGGTGGTTTAGTTGCTAAGTCATGTCCAACTCTTGAGACCCCATGGCCTGTAGCATGCCTGGCTCCTCTGTCCATGGGACTCTCCAGGCAAGAATACTGGATTTTTTCCAGGGGATTGCCATTTCCTTTTCCAGGGATCTTCTTGACCCAGGGATCAAACCCAAGTTTCCTGCATTGCAGGCGGTCTTATGCATTGCAAGCATATTCTTTACCGACTAAGCCACTAATTTATAAATCAACTGGAAAAACCTTGAAATTAACTTAATGATAAAGGCAGTGTTCTAAATGGAGAGAGATTTCTGTAATAGCCCACTGGGGCATAACTGACCCATATAATGGGCAATCTAAAGTACCAATAAGGTAGATTGCATTTGGGCTCTTCACAGTAAGAGGGAGAGAGAACAGAAGACAGATTGTACCATCTTTCCTGGTCTGATTCTTTTACAGTGGTTCTGTTTTGATTTGGGCACATTCTCACCTTACCTTCTATAATTTTCTTTTTGTGTGATATTTTTGTCTGGTTTTGGTATCAGGGTGATGGTGGCCTTGTAGAATGAGTTTGGGAGTGTTCCTCCCGCTTCAGTTGTTTGGAAGAGTTTGAGAAGGATAGGTATTAGCTCTGCTCTAAATGTTTGATTGAATTTGCCTGTGAAATCATCTGGTCATAGACTCTTCTTTGTTGGAAGATTTTTAATCACAGTTTCAATTTCATGACTTGTGATTGATCTATTCATATTGTCTATCTCTTCCTGGTTTACCTTACCTTCTGAATTATCCTGTGTGCCTATCACCAGGTGCCTCAGATCTTCACATTTCCCTTAGTTTCACATTGCCATGGACACACTCAGTTCCTCAAGGCAACTTGATCTATGATATGTCCATTTGCCAATGACATAGTTCCCCAAGCAACTACTGCTGTCTTGCACAACTCCTCACTGAGGCTGGATCCAGGCTCAGATCAGCTTAAGGCAACCCCTGAGAAGCACCCAGCCCTGCTGCTTGAGGGGACATATCAGTTCCCACTGGGGCCATCACCACATCAGAGTGGTAATGAGGCTGCACAACAGCCCCAACAGCTGCTGAGCTGGACTCAGTGCAGCCACTGGACGCACACGCTTCTCCTGCCTGCCCTTCATGTCTTCCTCTGTCAGTTTCATTTGCCAAATCAGACCTCCCATTTGCACATTTCCTCATCCACTAACAGTTTTTTGAAGACCTCACTGGCTACAGGCCCAGCAGCACATGATAGAAAATTCTCTCAGGTATGTACTCCATTTTATATAAGTTTAGCCCAAGTGAAAGATCACTTTTTTCCTCATCAGAGCCCTGTGAGTGATGCAAGGTAACTGCCACCTCTTCCTGTGGTCAGGTGATAAACTGAAGCTCAAAATAGAAAGAGTGTTAGGATTTTCAAATACTAGTCAGGGAGGAAATTGTGTCAGCTCACAACTTAGTTTTTATCAGGACTGGAATCATGTGTTCAGTCAACAAACACTTTCTGAACACCTACCGTGTGCTAAGTATTAGGATAACACCTGTGGCGGTGGTGGTTTAGTCGCTAAGTCGTATCCGACTGTTGCGACCCCATAGACTGTGGCCCACCGGGATCCTCTGTCCATGGGATTCTCCAGGCAAGAATACTGGAGTGGGTTGCCATTTCCTTCTCCAGGGGGTCTTCTCAACCCAGGGATCGAACCCAGGTCTCCCACATTGCAGGCAGATTCTTTACCAACTGAGCTACAAGGAAGCCCCAAGGATAGCACCTAGAAAGAGATAAATAGATAATGGTAAGTATTCTGAAGAGTTGATAACCTAGAACAGATATCCACAAACCAGGGCCAAATTTGGCCCAAAGCCTGTTTTGCCAAATCAAGTGTTATTGAAACACACCCAGGTCCATTAATTTGTATATCATCTCTGGCTGCTTTGTGCTACCTCAGTGGAGATAAGCAGATAATAGAAACCATGTGGGCCACAAAACTGAAAACATTTACTGAGTCTTTCCATAAAAATATTGCTGTCCCTCATCTAGTAGAAAGAGCTTCAGTGAAACCAAGTGTTGCAGGTGTTATTATAGAATTCTGTGAGGGGTATACAGTGTGGGCTCAAATGAAGCAGGGGGTGGTCTCATGAGAAAGATGATGTCTTGAAAGTTATCCAAGCAGAGAGGCAGGATACAGGGATGCAAGCTGAGGTGGCAGTATGAGTAAAATAATGAAGAGAAGAAATAGCAAGGCTCATTAGGCATTTATGGTGAGGGTGGCCCAGGGTGGAGGAGGAAGTCAGCAAAAAGTGGTGATCAGAGATTTGGAAAGAAGGGTTTTATATGCAAACCTAAAGCCACTCACTGTGGGCCAAAGAACCTTTGAGTTTTTGTGTGATACATGCAGGCTATGGTAAAATTGAAATTTTATATTTCTCTCCCTGGCTGAGCAACCCCCCAGGAGGATTTAGGATTCAGTAACTGTGGTGCCTGGAGAAGGCAATGGCACCCCACTCCAGTACTTTTGCCTGGAAAATCCCATGGACGGAGGAGCCTGGTGGGCTGCAGTCCATGGGGTCGCTAAGAGTCGGACACGACTGAGAGACTTCACTTTCACTTTTCACTTTCATGCATTGGAGAAGGAAATGGCAACCCACTCCAGTGTTCTTGCCTTGAGAATCCCAGGGACAGGGGAGCCTGGTGGGCTGCTGTCTATGGGGTCGCACAGAGTCGGACAAGACTGAAACGACTTAGCAGCAACCATGGTGCCATTATAGCATAAGATGAGGCATAGTTTCAGCTGAATAAATTGAATCTCTGTTAAATGAGATTTCAAACTGTTTCTTCCCCTTATAATAGTTCATGGCAGTAGCTAAGAAAGAGAAACACAAGGTATTTTGGGATCAGATGGTCAAGAAATCTGGCTTAATCTATGGGAGTTGAGCAGATTGTCCCCAGGAAGTGATACTGAAGCAAGATATCAGACCTGAGTGCACATTAGCCAGGGAGTCTCACATGAGACCTTTGTCTAAACATTTCAAAATCTGCAAAACCAACAAGTTATCCTCCAATGGTACTCCTCTTCCTGGGAAGATCACTGGGCTAAAATATCATTGGGTCCAGCTATAAAATGGAGAGGATAATGGTACCTATACCACAAGGATGCTCTAAGGACAAAATAAAGTAATATATAGAAGGTGCTTACCATAAGGTCAAACACATAGTAAGCTTGCAAGAAATGCTAGCTGTCAATCTTCATGTCTATTCTTTTCTTCCTATTCTATACGAATGGTGAGCCCGTCTTGTGTGTTTTGTACTCTTCACAGAGTCTAGACATAAAATAATTTTTGTCTGTAAATTGTTGTGAAATATTGATTGACAAGTATTTTTGTGAATCAGTGAATCTTAGAGTCAGAAGCAATGGAGCTCCACCTCCCCCTAAGTGTGGTAGTCCCTCTTGCCAAGTCCCTCACAGATGGTTTTCCAATACCCACTTTGATGAAGCCAGTGACTGTTTATGCCCCAGCTAGGCAGCTCTGATCACAGGAAAATTATTCTCCACGTGGAGCTGAAGTTAACTCTCCTGAAACAGTCATCCATTCCCTTACTTCTGTCTCTGGATCACAGAGGACATGGCTTCTGCCCCTTCTATGTGTTGTTGTTGTTCAGTCTCTAAGTCGTGTCCAGCTCTTTTCAACCCCATGGACTGCAGCACTCCAGGCTTCCCTGTCCTTCACCAAATCCCAGAGCTTGCTCAAACTCATGTCCTTTGAGTCGGTGGTGCCATCCAGGCATCTCAACCTCTGTTGTCCCCTTCTCTTCCTGCCTTCAGTCTTTCCCAGCCTCAGGGTCTTTTCCAATGACTTTGCTCTTCGCATCCAGTTGGCAAAGTACTGAAGCTTCAGCTTCAGCATCAGTCCCTCCAATGAATACTCAAGACTGATTTCCTTTAGAATCGACTGGTTTGATCTCCTTGCAGTCCAAAGGGCTCTCAAGTGTCTTCTCCAACACCACAATTCAAAAGCATCATTTCTTTGGTGCTCAGCCTTCTTTGTGGTTCAACTCTCACATCCATATATGACTACAGGAAAAACCATAGCCTCGACTATATGGACCTTTGTCAGCAAGTGATGTCTCTGCTTTTTAATACACTATCCCTTCCACATGATAAACCTTCAAATCTGACAGTAGCCTTCCCACCCAGACTACAGAATGGGATACTTTCATTGCACTGCAGACTTCTCTCTCTGACTTTTAGTAATTTTTAAAAGACAGAGTCCTTTACCACAAAGCTCACCTCTCATTCATTTCTGTGTCCAAGTACCTGGCACAGAGTCTCACACACAGTAGGCACTCAGCAAATGTTTGTAATAATGAATAAAAGAATCCCTAAATCAAATAATTTATTGTTTTTTTTAATTGAAATATATTTGATTTACAATGTTGTATTAATTTCAGGTGTACAACAAAGTGATTGAGTTTATTTATACACACATATATATATATATATATAAAACTTTTCAGAGTCTTTTTCATTATAGGTTATTGTATAATATTGAATATATTTCCCTGTGCTGTACAGTAGGTCCGTGTTGGTTATCTACTTTACATACAGTGGTGTGTTCTTTTACTCTCAAACTCCTAATTTATTCCCCTGTCCCCTTTCCCCTTTGGCAACCATAAATTAATTTTCTATGTCTGTGAATCTATGTCTGTTTTGTAAATAACTTCATTTGTATCATCTTTTTTAGATTCCACATATAAGTAATATCAAATGATATTTGTCTTTGCCTGATTTACTTCACTCAGTAGTCTCTTAGTTCATCCATGTTGCTGCAAATGGCATTATTTTATTCTCTTTTATGGCTGAGTAATATTCCATTGTATGTATACACTACATCTTCTTTATCCATGCATCTGTTGATGGGCATTTAGGTTGCTTCTGTGTCTTGGCTATTGTAAATAGTGCCACTAAGAACATTGGGGTACATGCACCTTTTTGAATTAGAGTTTTCATCTATTCTAGATATATGCCCAGGAATAGGATTACTGGATCATATGATAACTTTATTTTTAGACTTTTTTGAGGAATCTCCATATTGTACTCCATAATGGCTGTACCAATTTACATTTCCACCAATGTTTCCTAGGAGGGTCCCATTTTTAGACACCCTCTCTAGCATGTGTTATTTGTAGACATTTTGATGGTGGCCATTCTGACCACTATGAGATGATATCCTGCTGTAGTTTTGATTTGCATTTCTCTAATAATTAGCATGTTGAATATCTTTGCATATGCTTATTGGTCATCTTTATGTCTTCTTTAGAGACATATCTTCTGTCCATTTTTTTATTGTGTTATTTGTATTTTTACATTAAGCTTTATTTTTAATTGGAGAATAATTGCTTTATTATATTGTGTTGGTTTCTGTCATACATCAACATGAATCAGCCATGAGTATACATATGTCCCCTCCCTCTTGAACCTCCCTCCCACCTCCTACCCTATCTCACCCCTCTAGGCTGTCACAGAGCACCAGTTTTGAGCTCCCTGCATTTGCTCTATCTATAGAGCAAATTTCCACTGGCTATCAGTTTTACATACAGTAATGTATATGTTTCAATACCACTCTCTCAATTCATCCCACTCTCTCCTTCCCCCTCTGTGCCCACAGGTCTGCTTTCTGTGTATGCATCTCTATTGCTGCCTTGCAGATAGTTCATCAGCACCATCCTTCTAGATTCTATATATATACATTAATATTGAAATATTTGTTTGAATAAGCATTCAGCCAGTTTCAGTGCGAACTCTAATCTGTGTCAGAAAACATCACAGGGAACTTAGTAAAGATACAAATTTCTGAACCACACATTCAGAGATTCTGATTCTATCAATCTGAAGGTTTTCCCAGGCATTTGCATTCTTACCAAGCACCTTGAATGTATCTGAATCAGGTGGTGACCACACTTGGAAAAAAGCTACTTTAAGCCTCCAAACATCAAACCAAGAAACTTTTATTAAACTTGCTATTTAGAAGCAGCAAATGTATTTCAGTTATTTCTACCTAGAACAGCTTTTCATTTGTTCACGTGCATCATTTTTTTCTTCTTGAAGTATCTTTTTCTGGGTTACCCAGCCATAGCTCCCCTCCCATGCTGAGAGGTAAGTATGCTCCATCTACTACATTCTTTTCAGGCCTCCTAAGGAGATAATAAGGCATTGCAATTGATTGCAATTTATTAATCAGAGCAGGATGTTATGGAGTTTGGTAGGGATGGGGATGGGGAGGGAAGCACCATCTTGAAGTCTAGTATAAATGCAAGGTAAGTGCCAAGTGACAAGGGAATAAGACAGAAATAAACCCAAATCACAAGATGTTTTAAGCTCATCCCGTATTTTACACTGTGGTATCATGACATATAAAAAGGGGATATTAAAACCTAACTGGTGTACCAGCATATCCAGGTGAGGTTTATTCTATAAATATTTATTGATTGCCTATGAGGTGATGGGTACTAAGGTGCTAAGGATCACAAAAGAAGACAACATTCTTGCCTCATAGAGGCATAGATTAAAAAAAAATGTAATTACATACATTTATGTTACATTGTAAGTAAGTAGAACTGAATAATGTATTAGAAAGGAATGGAAGAGTGCAGGTGAGATCTCCTGTTATGTGGGAAGGTAAGAGAAGAACTCTCCAAGGAGGTGCTATTTAGGCACATACGTAAGCAATGCAGAAGAGCATGCCTTGTGAAGAGCTGGTGGGAGAAACTTCAGGAAGAGCAGGTGGCAATGCAAAAGACTGAGGAGGCCATCAGAGGATAAGGAATGGACGCTGTATGCTGAAGGAACAGCAGAAAAGTCTACATGACTGGAACAGAGTGAGTGAGTGTGGTGTGATAGATGCAAGTAAGATCACACAGACGGTAGCACACTGACAATTAGTCCATGATGGGATAGTTTTATTCTCATGGGATAGTAAGCCACCAAGGACCATATTGGTCATTTGGTCCAATCCATTCACTCAACAGGTAGAATGACAACCCTAGAGAGGTTAACTGGTAAAAAAAAGTGAAAGTGAAGTCACCTAGTTGTGTCTGACTCTTTGCGACCCCATGGACTGTAGCCCACCAGGCTCCTCCACCCATGGGATTCTCTAGGCAAGAATACTGGAGTGGGTTGCCATTTCTTTCTCTAGGAGATCTTCCCAACCCAGGGATTGAACCCAGGTCTCTGGCAATGTAGGCAGATGCTTTACCATCTGAGCCATCAGGGAAGCAACTAACTGGTAAAAGCCAGCTGGTAAAGAATCTTCCTGCAATGCAGGAGACCCTGGTTCAATTCCTTGGATGGGAAGATCTGCTGGAGAAGGGACAGGCTACCCATTGCAGTATTTTGGGGCTTCCCTGGTGGCTCAGCCAGTAGAGAATCCGCCTGCAGTGCAGGAGACCTGAGTTTGATCCCTGGGTTGGGAAGACCCCTTGGAGAAGGGAAAGGCTACCCACTTCAGTATTCTGGCCTGTAGAATTCCATGGACTGTATAGTCCTTGGGATCACAAAGAGTCAGACATGACTGAGCAACTTTCACTTTCAGAGAGGTTAACAGATTTCTCTTATGTAGGAGCCTAAGAAAAAACAGTGCTTATGTTTTATAATATGTCATAGAGTTTTTATTGTCATCTTTCATGATTTTCTTCTTCATCTTCCATTTTTATTTTTCTTCCTTTCACTTCCTTTCCCTTTCTGCTAACTCCTCCTCTGAGTTCCCTTATTTCTCTTCCCTCTTTTCCTCCTTTTTTCTATCCTCTCCTCCTTTCTTCATCCTGTCTCTCTTCTTCCTCATGACATCAGTCTGTTCTAAGTCCCTGGCCTGTGGTCAGTGTTAGGTCAAGGCAACAGTATTTATCCCTATAAGAAAGCAGTTCTAACCAACAGTCCTATGCTACTTAATAACATCAGATGATTTCAAATCCTGAAATCTGCAAACCTCAAAGTATCACTCCCCTAGTTCTCCTTCCCGTTCTTTAAAAGCTACTTGTTATTTTGACTTAAAAAATCCCTTTTCCTAGTGTCTGATGTACAAGCCACTTCCATGATTACAGAGGTTGTGTATCTCCACCCAGTACAAGATATTTGATACAGAAGGTCCAAAACAAGACTCAAGTGTGGCTAAATTCAAACAGAGAATCTAATATAATGGGCCAGGTGTTAAGTGTAACTAACTGCCATTAGGTATAGAGAACTGTAAAGACTTTAGACAAACCACAGGAAACCACTGCTCCAGTTAGAGAGGTCTGTTTGTTCATATCTGGTCCATTTCTGGAAGCAGAAGTCTAATTCAGCCTAGAATCTTATGAGAGATGATAGGCAATGATGGTACTCTGAGCTATGATATCAGTGACCCAAATAGACCTCTTTTTTTCTAAACTGTGTAGAAGTAGTGCAGTGTGAGTTCATCACATCCTCTCCCCAGCATACCTTCCCACGTGGGTCCTACTACAAACCCCTGACCATTGTATTTGGTTGAAAAAAAGCTCATTCAGATTTTCCCATAAGATAGAACAGAAGAAACTGAATGAACTTTTTGCCAACCCAGTATTTCAATTTCATATTTCTAACCACATAGCTGGAAAATACAGAGCTGGCATCTGTAGAAATTGATTTTTCTTTTTCTGCAGAAAGAGTCCTGTGCTGTCACAACAAAGCATATTCTTTCCCTTGGAAACAAAGTAAAAGGTATTACTGGGAGTCCTTTTATCCTGCCAAGTAGCCAACATCAGTCTTCCATATAGCTTTGCAACTCTTCCAACTCTATCTGCTGCTGCTAAAAAAGAATAGCTACACATACATTACTAAATCTTGAAAAAAGTAGCAAGTCAAAATTGATTCCCACACCTAGTCTTCCTGGGACGCAGTTTCCTCATCTATAAAAAGAGGGAGTCAATGGAAAATAGAATGAGTCTCAGACTTTTCCCTCATCTCTCTCCTTACCAATAATCAAAGAAGATATTCCCTGTGTCTTTTGATCTTAATATTATTAAAATTATATACTTTTTATTAAATTTCAGAGTAAGAAAGGATTAAAATTTGGTTATACATTGCTGTGAGATGCTAGACAGTACCTCGTGATGGTTTTGGGATTCAGCCTTTGAACTTGATTATATTTATAGGTAGTATTTAAATATGTAAGAGAATTTGCTTATGAAATGTATATGTTTAGATAAGGAACCAAAAAATGTCAGAGAAAAGGTTTGGCAAATCCCCATCCAAAATGAAATGATGAAACTGAGCAGAATTGTTAAAACAACCATTGTAGGGCTCTCTAAATTTATCAAAGGCATATGATAAATTGTGAAGTGTTTACTCAAGAAGAACTACTAAACATCTATAAGGAGAGTAAGAGTCTGTGACATTTAGGCTGCATCCATTCCCAGCTACCTGGCATTGTAGCTCTATCATGACTGAGGCAGACTGTGAGAACACACAACTCTGCAACCCATAGAGGGCTGGCTTGATTTGGAGTGGAGAAAAGTCACATGCCCATGGGCTTTGTTAAAAATAACAGAGGTTTCAGTATCAGTCTAGGAAGAGGAACAACACCTCTGCCTAAGGCCATGGTACTAACTGAGCCAAGAAACAGATTAGTCAGAAATGGGATAGGGAAATGCATGGAATAAGGCAGGTTTTGATAATAACCCCGACATTTCTGGTGGTCAAGAAGGCAATGTGTCTGTTCAAGAGAGACAAGAGGGGGCCTTAGCTATCTATTCATGGCTGAATGTGAGGTCTTCATGAGCAGAAAGTAAAGGCTGGAGCATGTTTGATAACTGCCTGAGCTTTGAATACTTTCTGCAATTTACAGAACTATCGGCAAAAGGTTAAAATTTCAAGGTGTTTAGGCACAGCTTCTGACCAGTATCCTTGTTGTTGCTGTTCACTTGCTAAGTCCTGTCCGACTCTTTGCAACCTCATGGCCTGCAGCATGCCAGGCTCCCCTGTCCTTCACTATCTCCCGTAGTTTGCTCAAATTCGTCTCCACTGAGTCATCGATGATATCTCTCAACCATTAAGGTCTGCTCACATGGAGGCAAACCCAGGAACACCAGGTTTAAAATTGGTTTTTAAAGAAGGATTTTTTAAAAAACCTGAGTGGAGACATGGGTAGTCACACAATGCAGGGTAGGTAGATCCTACAGAATTAGTCACCAAGTCACTCAACAGATAAACAGTTAAAGCCATAGCATCTCCTGGGAATGATGAAATCAGAATCCAGTGAACTATAATATATTATCTAAAATGCTCAGTTAAATAAACTATGAAAAATGCAACATAATAGGAGAGTTTGGGCAATAAACAGAAAAAAAAGCATCAATGAAAAATATCTTTGAAGTAATCCAGATGTTTAGCAAACAAAAAACTACAAAGCAGCTACTGTAATAAGTTTATTCTAATGAAAAAAGGAGATGACATTTAGAGAATTAAAGGGAAAAAGGTAACAACAACGAATCATCAAATAGAGTGCTAGTAAAGAGATTAAAAAAATTAAAAAATTGAAATTCTGAGTTAGATGTACAATACAGTAACTGAAATTTAAATAATACAGCTATGCTAAGTCACTTCAGTCGTGTCCGACTCTGTGTGACCCCATAGACGGCAGCCCACCAGGCTCCCCCATCCCCGGGATTCTCCAGGCAAGAACACTGGAGTGGGTTGCCATTTCCTTCTCCAATGCACGAAAGTGAAAAGTGAAAGTGAAGTCCCTCAGTTGTGTCTGACTCTTAGCGACCCCATGGACTGCAGCCCACCAGGCTCCTCCATCCATGGGATTTTCCAGGCAAGAGTACTGGAGTGGAATACCATTGTCTTCTCCCAATAATACAGCAGAGAGGTGCAATAGATGCTTTGAACTGGCAGAAGAATCGGCAAACTTGAGAACTGAGCAGTAAACACTATACAATCTGAAAAACAATGAAACACTGAAAAACAAAAATGATTAGTACCTCAGAGACCTGTGGAACAATATCAAAAGTGGCAACATGTGCATAGTGGAAATTCCAGCAGAAGAGAAGAGAGCGGGAACAAAGATAGGAAGAAACACAAAAATATATTTAAGGAAATAATAGCTGCAAACTTCCAAAAGTTACGAAAAAAATGAATCTGTACATTCAAGAAATACACCAAATTCCAAGTATGATAAAGACTAACAGATTAAAATGTAGACTTCTTATACTATAAATATTGTCAACTAAAAAAAAAAGACGTACAACTTGAGAGTTGTGAGTTAAGTTTTATTTGGGGCAAAATGAGGACTGCAGCCCGGGAAGCAGCATCTCAGATAGCTCTGAGAGACTGCTCCAAAGCAGCGATGAGGGAAAGTCATTATATAAGTTTTGGTGAAGGGTGAGTTCAATACCATGAAGCACTCATTTTATAAAAGGTTTTTTGATAGTCATGAGGGTCTGATGTCACCATGAAGGGATTTAGTGCTTCTCTAGATAAGAGGAGATATAAGGATTGAGAGCATAAAATCTGCTCCTAAAAACATCCATCTATCTAAAGACCTGTCCCACCAGATTCTCTGGAGCACAGAGTGCCTCAGTCCACCCTGAACTCCCTCAGGGGTTGTTGAAGGTCAACAGTTATAGCAGCATGGGCTTCAGTCTCCGTGGAGGCAGACGGTAAATGGCTCTGTTGTTCAGTAGTTGGCAATGCTCTGGTAAGTGCCAATTTGTAGTTGACACTATTAAAATCTAAAAACAGATTATCTTGAGCCGCAATAAGAATCATAGATTATTTCTGATCAGAAACAATAGAAGACATGAAACAATGGGATAACATATTTAACATGCTGTAAAAAGAAGTTGACAAATAATTCTATATCCATCAAAATTATCCTTTAAGAAAGTGAATGTGAAATACTTTCCTAGGTAAGCAAATATGGGAAATAGTCATTCCTAGCAGAAATGGCTTAAAAATAGTCCCAAGGGAAATCCTTCAGGTTAAAAGAAAATGACACTAATGGTAATTTGAATCGACACAAAGAAACAAAGAGCATTATCCATTGTCACGTCTTCTGCAGAAATTATTCGGGTCTCTCACGTGTTGACTTCATTCACCTTTTGGACTTAAACATCATCAATTTAATTAATTTTCGTTAGAAATATAAGCAGAATAAATTCCCTACTACCCAGAAGTTCAATGACTTAGCAGTGGGAAAATTTTATTGTAATTTCTTTGAGTGGAGGGCCAAGAGTGAAATTTTTCTGAACAAAAAAATTGCTCTCAGCAAATATTGAGTACTGAATGGATTTGAAAAGTAACTGTTGCTGCATACTTCATAATATTTATGACTAAATTCAACCTGAAACCACAAGAGAAAATAGCATATATATATATATATATATATCAGATAAGATCAGTCTCTCAGTAGTGTCCGACTCTTTGCAACCCCATGAATCGCAGCATGCCAGGCCTTCCTGTCCATCAACAACTCCCGGAGTTCACCCAGACTCACGTCCATCGAGTCAGTGATACCATCCAGCCATCTCATCCTCTGTCGTCCCCTTCTCCTCCTGCCCCCAATCCCTCCCAGCATCAGACTCTTTTCCAATGAGTCAACTCTTCGCATGAGGTGGCCAAAGTACTGGAGTTTCAGCTTTAGCATCATCCCTTCCAAAGAAATCCCAGGGCTGATCTCTTTCAGAATGGACTGGTTGGATCTCCTTGCAGTCCAAGGGACTCTCAAGAGTCTTCTCCAACACCACAGTTCAAAAGCATCAATTCTTCGGCGCTCAGCCTTCTTCACAGTCTAACTCTCACATCCATACATGACCACAGGAAAAACCATAGCCTTGACTAGACAGACCTTTGTTGGCAAAGTAATGTCTCTGCTTTTGAATATGCTATCTAGTTTGGTCATAACTTTCCTTCCAAGGAGTAAGCATCTTTTTAATTTCATGGCTGCAGTCACCATCTGCAGTGATTTTGGAGCCCCCAAAAATAAAGTCTGACACTGTTTCCACTGTTTCCCCATCTATTTCCCATGAAGTGGAAATCGGATGCCGTGATCTTCGTTTTCTGAATGTTGAGCTTTAAGCCAACTTTTTCACTCTCCACTTTCACTTTCATCAAGAGGCTTTTTAGTTCCTCTTCACTTTCTGCCATAAGGGTGGTGTCATCTGCATATCTGAGGTTATTGATATTTCTCCCTGCAATCTTGATTCCAGCTTGTGTTTCTTCCAGTCCAGCATTTCTCATGATGTACTCTGCATATAAGTTAAATAAGCAGGGTGACAATATACAGCCTTGACGAACTCCTTTTCCTATTTGGAACCAGTCTGTTGTTCCATGTCCAGTTCTAACTGTTGCTTCCTGAGTGCATACAAATTTCTCAAGAGGCAGATCAGGAGGTCTGGTATTCCCATCTCTTTCAGAATTTTCCACAGTTTATTGTGATCCACACAGTCAAAGGCTTTGGCATAGTCAATAAAGCAGAAATCCATGTTTTTCTGGAACTCTCTTGCTTTTTCCATGATCCAGCGGATGTTGGCAATTTGATCTCTGATTCCTCTGCCTTTTCTAAAACCAGCTTGAACATCAGGAAGTTCACAGTTCACATATTGCTGAAGCCTGGCTTGGAGAATTTTGAGCATTACTTTACTAGCATGTGAGATGAGTGCAATTGTGCGGTAGTTTGAGCATTCTTTGGCATTGCCTTTCTTTGAGATTGGAATGAAAACTGACCATTTCCAGTCCTGTGGCCACTGCTGAGTTTTCCAAATTTGCTGGCATATTGAGTGCAGCACTTTCACAGCATCATCTTTCAGGATTTGGAATAGCTCAACTGGAATTCCATCACCTCCACTAGCTTTGTTCGTAGTGATGCTTTCTAAGGCCCACTTGGCTTCACATTCCAAGGTGTCTGGCTCTAGGTCAGTGATCACACCATATAACATATCTTAAAACATATATATATGTTTATATATATAACATATATTAAAACATATATTAAACTTTATTAAAATCAAAAACTTCTATCCATCAAAGGACCCTATCAACAAAGTGAAATGTAATCTACAGCATGGGAGAAAATATTTGTAAACCCTATATCTGATAAGGGTCTAGCACCCAGAATCTTTGGAGAACTCCTACAACCCAAAAACAGAATAGCAAACTATACAATTTTAAAATGGGCAAAGGAATTGAGCAGACATTTCTCCAGAGAAGACTTATAAATTGCCAGCAAGTATATGGACTTCCTTAGTGGCTCCATAGGTAAAGAATCTGCCTAACAATGTGGGAGACCTGGGTTTGATCCCTGGGTTGGGAAGATCCCCTGGAAGAAGAAATGGCAACCCACTCCAGTATTTTTGCCTGGAGAACCTCATGGACAGAGGAGCTTGGAGGGCTATAGTCCATGGGGGTCACAAAGGGTCAGACATGACTGAACAACTAAGCACAGTAAGTATATAGAGGGCTTCCCAGCTGGTTCAGTGATAAACAGTCCACCTGCCAAGTAGGAGAAGTGGTTTTGATCCATGGGTCAGAAAGATCCCCTAGAGAAGGCAATGGCAACCCATTCCAGTATTCTAGCCTGAATAGAGGAGCCTGGAGGGCTACACAGAGAGTTGACAGAACTTAGCAACTAAACAATAACAACAGCATAGTACATGGAATGATAATTGTTTATCATTAGGGACATGCACATCAAAATCACAGTGAAGAATAACTTAATTGCCTCACACCCATTAGGATGAGCTATTATCAAAAGACCAAAAGCCAGAAGATGGCAAGTGTTGGTGAGAATGTGGAGGAAGTAGAACCTTTGTGCATCTCTGATGGGAGTGTGACATGGTAGAACTATGTCACAAAATTTGTCAGAAAGACAAGCATAAATTACCATATGACTCAGCAATTCCTCTTCTAAGTTTATATCCCACGCTCAATTGAAAGCTAGTACTCAAACAAATATGTATATATACATATTTATAGCAGTGTTATTCACAATGGCCAAAGGCAGAAACATCTGAAATGTACATCAGCAACATTGTAGATATATATACCATAAAAGATAAATTATGATATATACATTTACAAAGATCCCTGGGTCAGGAAGATCCCCTAGAGGAAGAAATGGCAACCACTCCAGGATTCTTGCCTGGGAATTCCATGGACAGAGGAGCCTGGAGGGCTACAGTTCATGAGGTCCCAAAGAGTCAAACACAACCGAGCAACTAATACACACACAGCACAAAGTACTTAGCAGTACTCACTGTGAATGAACCTTGAAAACATTATGCTAAGTGAAATATGCCAAAGGAGGTCAGATATCCTGTGACTCCACTTAAATAAAACATTCAGAATAGGAAAGTCTACACAGTCCAAAAGTAGTCTGGTAGTTGCCAGGGGCTGAGATAGGGGGGAAATGGAATGCAAGTTCTTAAAGGGTACACTTTCCTTCAATAATGATGAAATGTTGGAACTAGATAGAGATAATGGTTGCAAAACATTGTGAATGCACTAAAAGCCATGTTGAAAGGGTTAATTTTATGTTATTTGAATTTTACCTCAATTCTAAAAAAATTACATGCTCATAAATTGATAGTACTTTTAGTAGGACCTATTTATGCAGAAAGAAATTTTCAAAGATGAAGTATATCGACTTTAGTCACAGATCAGTATTTCCATATAAGTATTTACAATCAATTTTGATCACAGTGAGTCAATTCCTAGGCAGGTTGATAAGAAGTCCAGGGTTCCCAAGGAAGAGAAAGGGGTCTGGGGCTCTCAAGGAGAAAAGGAAAAACTTTTTTTTCTATATGTCTTAGTCAATATAACAATGTATCTTGCTCAAAGACATGTTTCTTCTTAACAAGAACCTTCTGACTAATCTTGTTATCTTAAAATGTATATTATGGGAGTGGGTCTGGTAAAATCTTTCTATTGTTAGTTCTAATCATGTCATCTTAAAATATAAATTGTGGGAGTGGGTCTAGTAAGATCTTTACAAACTTGAGACATTCTTTTGATTTATTGTAATAACCAATTGAAAAACTCCCTTTTCTAAGACTAGCCAGTGGGGCACACTCCATCCCCCTTCTGATGTCTGTGTCAGAAGCTTTCTCTGTCCCTTTTTCACTTTACTAAAACTCTGCTACGCAAAAGCTCTTGAGTGATCAAGCCTGGTCCCTGGTCCCAAAGCTAAATCTTCTTCAGATACCACAAGTCTGACATCATTCACTGTAAGCTATCAATAGGAAATACTAATTTTTACCCCGATTAAAAGAGATGTTCCCCCTCCATTCCATTCTTTTCATTAGTAGACCTGTACTGCAAAAGAAAAGAGTTAACTAATATTACAGTTGTATTTTGTTAACAAAAACATTGTAAAAATTTGTTTTCCTCCTTGTTGTGTTAGCATATCGGTTTTCTATTTCTGCAAAACAAACTACCACAAAATTAGAAGCTTAAAACAGCACCCATTTATTGTCCCAAAGTTCTGCAGGTCAGAAGTGTCAGTATGGCATCACTGAGTTCTGCTCAGAGTCTCACAAGGCTGAAATCTAAGTGTCAGCTGGGCTACGTTATCATTTGGAGTTAAGTTCCTATTCCAGTCTCATTCAGATTGTTGGCAGAATTCAGTTTCTTGGGTGTAGGACTGAAGTCTTTGTTTCCTTATTAACTGTCTGGCTAGAGGTCCCTCTCAGATCCTAGAGGCTGCCTTCTGGTCCTAACCACAACTTGGCAACTTCTTCAAAGCTATTAAAAGAATCTCTGTCTGTTATGACTAAGTCTTATATGACATACCATAACCACAGAAATGACCATCCCAGTATTTTTGTCACATAATGAAACCAGTTATGGCCCTACACCCTCGTCAAGGAGAAGGCAGTGTGTGCTTGGTATAAACCAAGAGGCAGGAATCTTCAGGGCTGTCTTAAAATTCAACCTGCTTCCTACATGATATCCTCAGCATTGCCTGTTGATCTGCAAAATCTAAAATATTTACTATCTACTGGCACAAAGACAGAAATACTGGCACAAAGACAGAAATATTGATCAATGGAATAAAATAGAAAGCCCAGAGATAAATCCACGCACATATGGACACCTTATCTTCGACAAAGGAGGCAAGAATATACAATGGATTAAAGACAATCTCTTTAACAAGTGGTGCTGGGAAATCTGGTCAACCACTTGTAAAAGAATGAAACTGGACCACTTTCTAACACCATACACAAAAATAAACTCAAAATGGATTAAAGATCTAAACGTAAGACCAGAAACTATAAAACTCCTAGAGGAGAACATAGGCAAAACACTCTCCGACATACATCACAGCAGGATCCTCTATGACCCACCTCCCAGAATATTGGAAATAAAAACAAAAATAAACAAATGGGACCTAATTAACCTTAAAAGCTTCTGCACATCAAAGGAAACTATTAGCAAGGTGAAAAGACAGCCTTCAGAATGGGAGAAAATAATAGCAAATGAAGCAACCGACAAACAACTAATCTCAAAAATATACAAGCAACTCCTACAGCTCAACTCCAGAAAAATAAACGACCCAATCAAAAAATGGGCCAAAGAACTAAATAGACATTTCTCCAAAAAAGACATACAGATGGCTAACAAACACATGAAAAGATGCTCAACATCACTCATTATCAGAGAAATGCAAATCAAAACCACTATGAGGTACCATTTCACACCAGTCAGAATGGCTGCGATCCAAAAGTCTACAAATAATAAATGCTGGAGAGGGTGTGGAGAAAAGGGAACCCTCTTACACTGTTGGTGGGAATGCAAACTAGTACAGCCACTATGGAGAACAGTGTGGAGATTCCTTAAAAAACTGGAAATAGAACTGCCTTATGATCCAGCAACTCCACTGCTGGGCATACACACTGAGGAAACCAGAAGGGAAAGAGACACGTGTACCCCAATGTTCATCGCAGCACTGTTTATAATAGCCAAGACATGGAAGCAACCTAGATGTCCATCAGCAGATGAATGGATAAGAAAGCTGTGGTACATATACACAATGGAGTATTACTCAGCCATTAAAAAGAATACATTTGAATCAGTTCTAATGAGGTGGATGAAACTGGAGCCTATTATACAGAGTGAAGTAAGCCAGAAGGAAAAACATAAATACAGTATTCTAACGCATATATATGGAATTTAGAAAGATGGTAACAATAACCCTGTGTACGAGACAGCAAAAGAGACACTGATGTATAGAACAGTCTTATGGACTCTGTGGGAGAGGGAGAGGGTGGGAAGATTTGGGAGAATGACATTGTAACATGTAAAATATCATGTAAGAAACGAGTTGCCAGTCCAGGTTCGATGCACGATGCTGGATGCTTGGGGCTGGTGCACTGGGACGACCCAGAGGGATGGTATGGGGAGGGAGGAGGGAGGAGGGTTCAGGATGGGGAACACATGTATACCTGTGGTGGATTCATTTTGATATTTGTCAAAACTAATACAATTATGTAAAGTTTAAAAATAAAATAAAATTTAAAAAAAAAAAAAAAAAAAAAAAAAAAAAATAAAATATTTACTATCTAGCCCTTCACAGGAAAAAAAAAAAAAACTTGCCTACCCCTGATCCAGCTGCTTTCTTTTATGCATGATTTCAGCTGCATATGCCTACCCTGATTCTTTTAAACTGAAAGCATGTGCACAGGAAGAGGTGTATGTATACCCCAGACAAAAAGTTGGACCATTTCTGTGAATTCAAACAAGAATAAAAACTACCTCAGGTCTATACCTGCTCATCTAGTGTCTAGCTGTTCTCAGTTTTCTCCAGTATGAGCTCTGTGCCCACACTCCGCATCAGCATTTAAGATAGAAGAGTGAGGGCAGTGCCTAGATGTTTCTGAGCATCTCAGCTTCCTTTTTTTCAGCATCCTAAAAATCCATTTCTCCTCAGCTCCTTGCTTTTCTCACCAAATGTATTGACTGTAACATTCTCCCAACAATTTTAAATGCCTTCTGTTTCAAACACAAAATTTCTTTTGAAGTTGAGGTTGATTTCTGAACTGTGTTCTTTTCCATTATTTTTCTGTCCAACTCTGAATTGGTACCATTCTGCTTCAACTATGGTAGCTGGGTTTTCCATTTTCCTGACAGGGTTAATTTCCTCTTGATATGCTTCTTTTTATGAATCCTTCTCATGTGGCTTATTTATTGTGGTTTTGTTGTTGTTGTTGTTGTCATTTTAACCACTTAAGTGAATGTATTTATCTCCACATACTGGGTCAGGAAACTGAAGAGCAATGAGATGCAATGTCCTTCCCCAGGTGTGTGTTAAAGCAAAAGTTAAATCTCAGAGGTATCATCCCTTTCTTTGGAGTTTTGCATTTATTTTGTATTTTTGTTTGTGTGTCAGTTTTTTCTATTCCATTTGTTGTTTGCGCTTTCCCAGTATTTTGTAAAACCCTGCTTGAACTGTTTGAATGTCAGTTGTGATAAGTGTACCCCAGGGCATTAGCTTGAGACAGCATCTAACACAAAGGATTCACGGTTGGATTATCACATCTCTGGGGGCTCTGTATGATGGTAGCAGTTGCAGAAGGCAAAAGTTAGAGCATCTCAGAGAAGGGGTAACATTTAGAAGGCAGAGCCATGGGTCACTTTATCAAACTTTTTACTTGAAAATAATTTCCAGCTTACAGAGAAGTTTCCTGAATAGCGAAGAGCATACTCTTTACTCAGATTCACCTCGTGTTATCATTCTGTTCCATTTGCCTTCTTTCTGTCCCTACATACAATGACTCTTTTTCCTGAATATTGGAAAGTAAATTGCATACATAATTGCACTTTATCCCTAAATACTTCAGTGTGTATTTCCTAAGATGGAAATTCTTTTCTACAACCACAGCATGGTTCTCAACTTCAGTGAACTGAACATTAATATAGAAATTCTATCTAATCTGGTGACTGCGTTTCTTGTAAATTTAGTCAATAATGTCTTATATTGCATTGTTTTTCCTCCAGTACAGAATCCCATCTAAGATCACATATTGTGCTGCTCAGTTGCTTCAGTCATGTCCAACTCTTTGTGATCCCATGGACTCTAGCCCTAGGCTTTTCTGTCCATGGGATTTTCCTGGCAAGAATACTGGAGTGGGTTGTCATTTCCTTCTCCAGTGGTTCTTCCTGACTGCAAACCCTTGTCTCCTGTGTCTCCTGCATTGCAGGCAGATTCTTTACTACTGAGCCGCTGGGAAGCCCTTAGGGAAGCCCTAAGATCACATATTATCTTATCATGTCTGGAATATCCTATAATTTGCAAAAGTTCCCTAGACTTCTACTTTTATCACATTACCAGTTTTGAATTATAAAGTGTTTTTCCCCTTTGGGGGAAAGATGGGGACATTTCCTTTAGGGAACTCAGTGAGCAGGCAGAGGGACCTCTCTCGTCAGAGAGGTAATGGACCGCCTTTCCCAGGATGTGGGAGCAACAGAGACCTTAGTGCCCCAGTTCCTGCATTGAGGAACAAGATGCCCAAAAAAGAAAACCAAAAAAAAAAAAAAAAAAAAGGGTGAGTTATTTGCTAGGGTGGATTTGTCTAAGGAGAAAAGGGAAAAGATAGCAAGTTGCCTTGAAACCAACTAGGTCAGTGTCAGCTGTCCGGTGACGGTGTCCAAGACGTCCTTCTTCCATCCCTCCTGGAGAGTCTGTGTCTCCCATAAGGACTCACCAGCAGGTGGCAAGGGTGCCAGGTCCCACAGGCTGTTGTCACCACTACCATCTGCTCTGTATTATGGGATGTGCCTTCCTCACTGAGCCCTAAAGTCTCCTTCCATCCATGTAGAACCTTCTCTGAAGAGGATAACCTGTTTTTCCTGTCCCCCGAAAATGTTCTTTACAGATCTGCTTGTTCAAATCGGAGAGTGATGTCCTCTGTGTCTGCTGCATTTGGGTCCCAGTAGCTCATGCTCTGATAAAGGGAGCACTTGCTTTGCCTCCAGAAGAGCCCGTTCTGGAGGGAAGTGGACAGTGGGATCGCACATCCATTGCCATCCAGCGTTTCTTCATTTTCATCACTGAGAGACTCTATCCTTAAAATATTTTTTTCTTAAATTTATCATTTAAAAGTTTCACAACAAAGACATTATAAAAGTCTCTAAGAGCCTGTGAGGGTGAGAAATACATTAAAGTCCCAATTCCAGTGCTGGCTCAAGCAGCCCTTCACCCTACACCCTGGCTCTCCTGAACTCTACATGGCAGTGGGGTGGATAGAGCCACAGAGGCCTGTTATGGCCAGAAATCCTCCATGAAGAGTAAAAGACAAGCGTCTCACATATCACTCTGTACGAATGCAGTCTGGGGAGGCTGGGCCCTGAGTCTGGAAGAGTTGGGGGAAATCTGTGTTTCTCAGTTAAAAAGCTGACTCCTTAACTCAGACCCCTTTCCATTCCTGATGAAGACTAGGAGACGGACACTCCCTGCTCCACTACACCCTGCTGTTCTGCCTTAGTGAGGTGGAGAGCAGCCATGGCTTCCCATTCCCCACTTGCACGCACTCCAGGAGCTGGATTTCCCGGGATGTGTGTGTGTATATATATATATGTGTGTGTGTATGTGTGTATATATATGGATGTATGTGTAGCTGTAGGGATGACTGCAGTGGGATTCATTTCCCTCTTTACACAAATGAAGATGTTTATCATTTATGTAGCCTCACTTCCTGTCTAAAGGGCAGAGAGGCTGCAAATGGCTCAGTAGGTGGACCATGACTGTCCACCTTGTGGTGACCTTGGCTATCGACTGTTGGATACAGTAGACCTAAGGGGAGCTGGGGGTGGGGTGGTGGCATAAAGTAGTGTCCTTTCTGTGTTCTTTCCCCAAATGGGAGAACAGCAGAGGGGAGATAGGGAAGGTTTCAGAGGAAGTTTCCATGATTCATCAGCCTGGACATCTTTTCACACATTCTAGGGCCTTTGAGGTCTGTCTCTAGCCCTTGGATGAGAACTTGATTCAAAAGCAGGAACACAGAAATGGACCCCAGACCTAGGTCAAGTTTCCCTACCTTCCCCAGCTGATAAGATAGCCCAGCTATTAAGTGATTCAGGGATGGGAACATTTTCCTGAAGGTACTAGAACTTGACTAGAACTTGAAGAACTACGAACTTGACCATGACATGATTCCCCTGGATGGAAGGAAGGCCCTGCCCTTTAATATCTGCCCGGTGCTTGGCTGCATATCCTCTTTGCAGGCCAAGGGATTGCCCAGTCATAAGTGGTGGGAACACCCTCAGTGCAGTTACATGCTGGGCCAGGGAAAGCAAGACAGAGTGAAAAGAAGTGTGGGAGACTGAGTGAGAAAAGAAGAAATAGATTGAAGAAGAGAAAGGATCCACCAACTGGCTGGAAGGAATGGAATGTCTCTGTTTTCCTTAACTGAGACTCCTGCCTTGTGATCAGCATGAGCTTGGTGCAGCCTGACAGGATCCTTCAGGAAGGAACACATTCACCTCATGCTCCACAGGAGGGTCTTCAGGCTTCTCAGGGTGAAGGGTTACTCCTACTCAGCGCACTCAAGTCAGTGTGGACAAAGACACTAAATGCTTCTCATGTGCACCCATGTACCCTGGGACAAAGGCACTGGGTAGTTTAGGGTAATGACTGCTGCAAAAGAAGTCTTCAAAGGTGGACGACACCAAAGGGACAGAAGTTTTGTGGGATGTTCCCATAGATAACATGGGAGAAGAAATCCCAGGGCCTCCTGACACCAGACCATTGTTGGTCTTCATACCCTAAGAGTTGAACGAGGCAGGGGCATCCTGACTCTTCCCCAACCCCTTCACCTTGTGCTACCTAATGAATCATAGGCCTAGACACAAATGGTCCTCCTATGTAAGTCTTTGCTTATTTCTCCTCCTCAAAGCCCCTTTGCAGCTAAACTTAAGTAACCAAGGGGCTGGTCTGCTGAGTGTGAGAACTTCCCTTACTCTGCTGTCTTGTATTCCACATGGACCTACGCATCTTGCCCATGAGACTGTCAGCATCCTGAAGTAAGGATCTCATCTCTCTTATTATTCGTTCAGTCACCTGCACCAGGAGCACCCTGGTACAGAGTAAATGCTCAAAGTTGAGAACCTTTGCCTGATGGTCTGCTTCTTTCTACCCATCCAAGCGTGGGTCAAATGAGGACATCTGGGGCTGTAATCTCTACTGGCAGGTGTGCCTGTTGCAGTGCAAATGAAACAACCAGAGGACAGTCCTCTGGCTGGGGTTTTGATGTGACGCCGATAGCCAACTCTCATGTTTCAGGTTCCTTTTTATCTAAACAGTGGTGTTCCTTGGAGGGCAGGGTACCTGTATCCTGAAGTAACACCTGGATCTCCCTGAATTTCAATTTTATGACTGCTTTGCAGAGATGTCATGGGTAGGAACAGGATCCCTAATTTTGAAGGGTTGTGATGCATAGCCTCTCTAGCTCTCTGAGGCTGAAATCCCCTGGCTCTCTGCGTCTCCTGCAAGAGCTGTAACCTTATTATGCAGTGATGACTGTCCTTGTGGGGGAGCACGGGGGATCAGAGCCCCCTTATATTACACACACAGTCACTCAGAAGGAGTCTTATCTGTGGCTTTCACTTTTCATTTAGCTTCTTCTGCTCAGGTCAAAGAGATTAAAATTAAGGACTTAAGAGTGGAATCAAATTATTAACAGCTTTTTGTTTGTTTTTATGTTTCCCCTGACCTCTTCTGATGACAGTTGAAGGTCATAGAAAAATAAGCTCAGGCTATGGAACCTGGTTTGTCATTATTCTCTGTGTGACCTTTGGCAAGGTCATGTCTCACAGTCACTGTTTTTTCAGCCACAAGATGGGAATATCAACTCACCCAATGTGGTGCTTTAGTCACTAAGTCATGTCTGACTCTAGAGACCCCATGGACAGTAGCCTACTAGGCTGCTCTGTCCATGGGGATTCTCCTGGAAAGAATACTGGAGTGGGTTGCCATGCCCTCCTCCAGGGGATCTTCCTGATCCAGGAATGGAACCCAGGTCTCCTGCATTGCAGGCAGATTCTTTACTGACTAAGCTATGAGGGAAGCCCAACTCACCCAATAGGTTGTTTTAAATGGAAGGGAAACCCAGTTACCAGTGGTTCTCTTGTTTTGGGGAGCCTTTGTTTCAGTGGGCTGTCTCTGTGATCACCCAGCAACCACTCAGACGCACATCTTCCCACCTCCTCCAGTTTCTCTAGAGGATTCACTCACACAAGTGTCTTCTTCACTAGCAAGATTGATTTTGCTGAAGCTTTTGTAAGATTGAGGAGGATGTTTTTATTACATACGTGATTTTTTTCCACTTTCATTACTTGTTTTTTTCTCCCCTAAAGAGCATCAGCTGAGCTGCCACAGGTAAGACAAGAGCAAGGATGCCCATCAACCCTTTGTCCACAAAGGTGGACCAGTCCACCTGGTCGCTCTCATTCCCTCTTGGGGGACTTGAGTTCTTTACCTTGACATTGTTAGGCACAGTAGTTTTCTACCCTCTTAAGCCTTGAGATCAAATCCCTGAGGCTCTGAAACCCTAAGGGACTTACAAAACAAATTTCAAACAATAGGCTAGAGTCTTTAATGAGAGAGTGGTGTCCTTGTTGTAAAGAAAATTTTAAAATCCCCCTGGGGGCAGACCGCTTAGATTAAATTCTGGTTCTGCAGTTTCCTACCTTGTTGGGGCAAGTTGTTTCCTCTTGGTAAATTGTAATTTCCCTGTCTCTAAAATAGGAATAAGAGATTTTACATTATACGGTTGTTGTTATGATTAAATGAGATGATCCCTAAAAGGGGCTTAGCACAAGATCAGGCTCATAAACCCACAAATGTTAAGAAACAGATGTGTAAAATGCCGAATACACAGCGGACTTTCAGTAAGGAGAAGCTATTGTTATTTCATAGGCTTTTAGGTGAGTCAGATGATGTCATGTTGTCACGCACATTAAAAGGGTAGAGATTTAAGGCCCTACTGGGGAAATATTTTGAATTGAATATGTGGTTGGGCAGAGAGCATTTCTCTACTCATTGACTCAGAACTGTCTGTGAAAAGGAACCATCCTGGATGGCTTTTGGAAATGTAAGTTTTCGTATGTGTCCAAGAACCTTTTAAATTTAGGAGGATTTATCTTTAGGAGCTTTATCTTCCCCATATCATTTCCAGATCAAGGTGCCATTGTCCTTTTTTTCTTATTAGGTAGTATCTGGGTTCATTGGGTGGTCTTTCACTTTAGTCAGAGATCTGGCCAATAGGATTCAGTTCCACAGGTAATTATTAAACTTTAATCTCATATGGCTTTTGATGACCTGCTTCATTATAGACAAGGTGAAGTGCCACCCAGATTTCCCTTCATGGCAAGACATGTTGCCCCAGTTGTCAGCAGGCAGCCTCAGCGGATAGCCGCTCTGGGCCTTATTTCAGCGCAAAGAGGACACAAAAGGCAGGCCCTTCTGAGGGAGCCTCATGTACAGTGACTGATCAAGGCAGGGGCTGGAGGATGCAGAGGCCCTGTTGTGCTGGTACTTCGGGGAACAACTCTGTAGGGCTGGGTTGACTGAGGCTTTGTAGGGTCTGCAACTCAGTTGGACTTCTCCATCTGCCCAAGTCTTCCACCTTCCTTCCACATGCATTGATCCCTGACAAATATTCTGCAAGTTCAGTTCAGTTCAATTCAGTCGCTCAGTCATGTCCAACTCTTTGCAACCGCACAGACTGCAGCACGCC
Organism: Bos indicus x Bos taurus; assembly: GCF_003369695.1. Classification (NCBI taxonomy): domain Eukaryota; kingdom Metazoa; phylum Chordata; class Mammalia; order Artiodactyla; family Bovidae; genus Bos; species Bos indicus x Bos taurus. Next base: position 38,023,328 of record NC_040082.1, read on the forward strand.
AGGCTTCCCTGTCCTTCACCAACTCTCAGAGTTTGCTCAAATTCATGTCCATCGAGTTGGTGATGCCATCCATCCATCTCATCCTCTGTCGTCCCCTTCTCCTCCCACCTTCAATCTTTCCCAGCATCAAGGTCCTTTCCAATGAGTCAGTTCTTCGCATCAGGTGGCCAAAGTATTGGTGCTTCAGCTTCAGCATCAGTCCTTCCAATGAATATTTAGGGCTGATTTCCTTTAGGATTGACTGGTTGGATCTCTTTGCAGTCCAAGGAACTCTCAAGAGTCTTCAATACCACAGTTCAAAAACATCAATTCTTCAGCGCTCAGCTTTCTTCACAGTCCAACTCTCAAATCCATACATGACCACTGGAAAAACCATAACCTTGACTAGATGGACCTTAGTTGGCAAAGTAATGTCTCTGCCTTTTAATATGCTGTCTAGGTTGGTTATAATTTTTCTTCCAAGGAGCAAGTAAACCTGCAAACCGAACTTCATCTCTTTGTCTGCTTCTGGAGAACCCAAACTGTGACATATCATTTTGGGACCTACCTCTTTGAGGTCTTAAGGAATGTCTGGGACCAAGCTAAACACTTTGGGGTTTATAAGTGAAGTGGGTATGTTCTCATACTCAAGGAACACCATAAAGAGACAGAAAACACACACACATGCACCCCCCTAAAATAGCTAAATAATAATGCAACATTGTTTACATGACAGTATGTGAATTTGTGTGATTACATGACAAGATGAGAGACAGAAAAACTATTTACATCCAAAATCACTGCAGATGGTGACTGCAGCCATGAAATTAAAAGACGCTTACTCCTTGGAAGGAAAGTTATGACCAAACTAGATAGCATATTCAAAAGCAGAGACATTACTTTGCCAACAAAGGTCCATCTAGTCGAGGCTATGGTTTTTCCAGTGGTCATGTATGGATGTGAGAGTTGGACTGTGAAGAAAGCTGAGCATCGAAGAATTGATGCTTTTGAACTGTGGTGTTGGAGAAGACTCTTGAGAGTCCCTTGGACTGCAAGGAGATCCAACCAGTCCATCCTAAAGGAGATCAGTCCTGGGTGTTCATTGGAAGGAGTGATGCTAAAGCTGAAACCCCAGTACTTTGGCCACCTCATGCGAAGAGTTGACTCATTGGAAAAGAGTCTGATGCTGGGAGGGATTGGGGGCAGGAGGAGAAGGGGACGACAGAGGATGAGATGGCTGGATGGCATCACCGACTCGATGGACGTGCGTTTGAGTCAACTCTGGGAGTTGGTAATGGACAGGGAGGCCTGGCGTGCTGCAATTCATGGGGTCACAAAGAGCTGGACACAACTGAGCGACTGAACTGAACTGACTAAACAGTAAGACTGGGTAAGTTCAGGGATTTTTCAGGCTTGTGTGGGCTCTTAAGGTTGAGGGGAATTGGAATAAGCATTCTAATGTATAATTTTAAAAATGTTTTCCCTTTTAGGAGGAAATAGGCAGATTGGCCTTCTCAATTCATGATAAACAAACAGATTAAATTCAGCTATTAATCCCAAGAGTCCTTGCAGTTCTTTCAGAAATTGCAAAATCAGGGCCTGGCAATCACTGGGACCACAGCAGGATGGAGGAGCCATGCATGTTTTAATACCACTGACCTGGCAGCTTAAAGGGTCATCATGATATATTGGGCATAGAACGTGTTAGGCAGCCTTAAGGAGATTCTGGAAGGTGGTAGATAAGAAGGTTTGCCAAAGACAAAGTCTGTGCTCAGTTATGGTGCTCCAAACTTGCCTCCCAGACAACTTTGCATTCCATTTTAAGTGTCAGATGGCAGGGCCTCTCAGCGCAAACCCTGGTTTCCCTTAATACATGCACGACTGGGGAGTCTACCAGGCATTTGTGTGGTGGGCAAATATATGAGCTGAGCACAGGCAGAAAAGTGTATCTTCCATGCTGCCTTGCTCATTCATTCATTAACTCATACAGAATTACTTATTGAAAGCTTATTATTTGCCAGGAACTACATTGAGCACTGCTCTCAGAGCTTAACAAGGGTTCATGGGAACAAGAGGCTATAAAAAACAATATCAATACAAATAGGGCAAAATGGGGGGAAGTCTCTTCAAGATAGGCTGGTGGGAAGAGCTTTTCAAAAGAGAAGACAAATAAATGGAAATCATAGAACCAAACGAAGTCGACCAGGTGGAAAGGTGGCAGGTGGGATGAGAGGATGTAATTTTAGACTAGGAGACTGGAGCATGTGGAGGGAGCCTGGGACAGAAGGTAGCATGGCTTATTTGCAGAAATGCAAAGAAGCCAGCTGTCTGGATCAAAGGAGGGAACAGGTAACTCAGGTGAGGAAGAAAAAGAGGCAGGGCATGTACAGAAGTTTGAATCTTGACCCAAGAGCAAAAAGAAGCTATTTCAACTTGAATCATGATCTGATTAAATTTAAAAGCACATGCCTCCTGCAGTATGAAGAAAAGTTGCTCCCAGATAACTTAACCAAAGCCCATGGATGGCTAGTAATGATGAAGACTTTTTTTTGTCTTTGTCTTTGCTCCCTTTGTCTAATCTTTCTCTCTCTTTGCGGTGGGCTCCAGCATCTGCCTGCAAAGCAGGAGACCCAGATTCTATCCCTGGAAGATCCCCTGGAGAAGGAAATGGCAACCCACTCCACTATTCTTGCCTGAAGAATCCTATGGACAGAGGACCCTGGCGAGCTACAGTCCACTGGGTTGCAAAGAGTCAAGCTTGACTGAATGACTAACGTTTTCACCAGCCCGAGAACTGCACTGCAGAGTCTGCTGCTGTGTATACACACCACTGAAACCTACGATGCTCTAAGCTATGTTTTGGGGAAAGCACGTCAGATGTGAAGGAGTACATCCAGAAAGAACATGGTGCTGGTGCCAGACACGTGACAGGTTGAATTCTGACAACCTGTTTCACCTCCCTGGGTCTCATTTTTTGTTCATCTTTAAAGAAAACGAAGCAATCTAATGCCACTCTCTTCTTATAAGAATGGCAAGGAGACATGAGATAAGAGATGACTTAGAAGCATAGTATTTTTTTTAAAAATAGAAATATTTTCTTTGCAAAGTATTAGCATTAAATAAGCAGGAAGATTAGATTGAGTGCATTAGTGAGCAGCCAGAAGCACAGAATTTAAAACAAAAGACATGGTTTTTCTATTTTCAAGCACATATGGTTACAGCAAGTAGAGAAAATTTTATTCTCAGGGGTATGCTACAGAATTTGTTACAGAGCAAAGCACATACCTTGGAAGAATGCCATGAGAGGCTGTCTTTGGGTCATTGAGTGGCTGTGGGGAATGCATGTCAGCTTATAGGGAGCCTTCAGAGAACGGCAGAGCAAGCTGCTAGTGACAGGAAAGGAAGTTTATTCCTAAGAGGGAAAGAGGAGAGGGTGGGGGGAGAAGAGGGGAGAAGGGAGGGCAGAGGCGGCAGAAAGCTTTGCAGGACACAGTGTGTGCTCTCCCCTTTGACCCTCTGGTAAGGTGATCTAACTCACAAAATGGGAGGAGCTTTATTTCCCCGGAAAGAGGCCAATGCCCACAGTGGCTGCAAGCAAGCTCCTGAGAACTCCTAGAAATTTTGGTGACACTTCAGCCTTCCCTGAGCCATGGAACCAGCATTCAAACAAGGGCTGGCTGTTCTCCAAGAGGCGAGGGAGCTTCTACCATCACCTTGGTCATAAGAGAAAGCAAACAAAGGTTGTGACAGGGGATGTTTAGATGAACCAGCATCCTGGATATGAGCACATTTTGGAAACATGCCAACTTACAGTAGACCACGTTTTTTTTTTAATTGCAGTAAAAGTCACAGAATATAAAACATGCTATTTTAACTGTACAGTTCAGTGGCACTAAGTGCATTCACTTTGTTGTGAAATTCTCATTATAATCCATCTCCTGAATTTTCACCTTCCCAAACTGACACTCTGTCCACATTAAACACTAACTCCTCATCCCCACTGATATCTCCCAGTGTACATTCTAACTCTATGAATTTGACTATTCTAGGTACCTTGTACAAATGAAATCAGACAAATATTTTTTGATATACCAGTTTTCTTATGCAGACTACACTTAAGGTCATTTTATCAACATCATTTTTTTTCTTTTTTGTCAAACTCTTTCTTCTCAGAGCAGGGAAATTTGCTTTCAGCCCAGTTCCTTCTCCAACCCATGTAATTCCATTATATATGAAACTAGAAATGCTTCGTTGTTCATTCACCAAGTTGTGTCTGACTCTTCATGACCTCATGAACATGAGTGTGCCAGGCTTCCTTGTCTGTCACTGTCTCTCAGAGTTTGCTCAAACTCATGCCCATTGAGTCAGTGATGCCATCCAACCATCTCATCCTCTATCACCCCCTTCTCTTCCTGCCCTCAATCTTTCCCAGCATAAGAGTTTTTTCCGATGAGTCAGCTCTTCACATCAGGTGGCCAGAGTATTGGAGCTTCAGCTTCAGCATCAGCCCTTCCAATGAATATTCAGGGTTGATTTTCTTTAGAATTGACTGGTTTGATCTTCTTGCTGTCCAAGGAAATCTCAAGAGTCTTCCTTAGCACTGCAATTGGAAAGCATCAATTCTTCAGCTCCCAACCTTCTTTATGGTCCATCTCTCACATCCATACATAACTACTAGAAAAATCATAGCTTTGACTGTATGGATCTTTGTGGGCAAAGTGATGTCTCTGCTTATATTCATTCTTTAAGAGGTTCTCAAAATAAAAGGCAGTACAGTCTTATCTAGGGAGTGGCCAGCAATCAATTCACTATCATAAATGGAGGGAAGGATAGGGATTCACATTTCCTGCTGAGCAAGAGGGCTCTCAAAGAAGGAAGATATTTCCGTATGATTTTTTCAGATTTGCTTGTCAGTGTGGCATTTAAAAATTGTAAATTAGTTAAGGATACTGACTCTAGAAACTGACTTCACAAGTTCAGATCCTATTTCTCCCACTTGCTACTGTGTGACCTTTTACCAATCTGTTAACCTTCCTGAGCTTTAGCTTGAACATCCAGGAAACGAGCATGCCTACCTTGTAGAGTTATTGCAAAGATTAGATGTATATGAGTCCTTAGCATAGTGTCTGGCACCACACAAATACTTAGTGAATGTTATCTGCCTGTATTTCTATAATTATTATTATCTTTAATATTTGGGCCCTGTGTCACTGCTACCCAGGGCTATAATTAGATTTTTTTTTTTTAATTTTAAGAACACAGTTTCTTACTAATTTGGTTGGTATAAGCCAAGCCAAACTTTAAAGAACATGAGTTCAAAGTTATGTATCTGACATTTTTCATTCTGATACTTATTTTTATTGGTTCTTCCCTGTCAGAATAGTGCCATCAAAACGTATCTGTACTTCTGTCACCCTCCACTAAGGCAAAAGGAGCAAGTTCATTCAAGTGAATTTTTGAATGGTTGATAATAACACACATACAGAATGACAGACGTCGTGTTCATTCTTAATTCAAAGGCACAGGTTACTGTGGACAAGAGACATAAGTATGCATGCCATAGCAAGATAGACATGAAGCGAATTCACCTCTTGGCTCTAGTTCTGCTTGTACTTAGTTGTATGATCTTGAGAAGGTCACCCAGCCTCTCACATAACCTCTGTCTTTCTTTGCTCACTAGTAAAATAACAGTAAGTAACATTGTCTGGGGCCATTTGTGTTTTAAAATGTGTGCAATTCATATTTCATTTTGAAAAAGTGTAGAGGATTTTCTAGATTTGGATCTGCAATTGAAATGTATGGGGAAAAATAACAGAGCTAAAAGCCAGTGTTCTGAGTCCAACGCTTCCCCTACATTTTTAGTGTGACTAAATTCTTGACTTTATCCTGTTTTAATTATTATTATTTATTTATTGAAGGATAATTGCTTTACAGAATTGTGTTGTTTTCTGTCAAACCTCAGCATGAATCAGCCATAGGTATACATATGTCCCCTCCCTTATGACCCTCCCTCCCGTCTTCCTCCCCATCCCACCCCTCTAGGTTGATACAGAGCTGCTGTTTGTTTCCCAAGCCATACAGCAAATTCCCATTGGCTATCTATTTTACATATGATAATGGAACTTTCCATGTTATTCTTTTTTAGTTTTTATTTTTTAATTGAAATATTGTTGATTTACAGCGTTTCACATTACAGCAAAGTGATTTAGTTTATATATATATATATATATTGTTTTTCAGATTTTTTCCATTGTAGGTTATTACAAGATATTGAATATAGGTCCTTGTGCTATACAGTAGGTCCTTACTGTTTATCTATTTTATATATAGTAGTCTCTATCTGTTAATCTCAAATTCCAATTTATTCCTTTCCCCTTTGGTAACCATAAGCTTGTTTTCTGTGAGTCTATTTCTGTTTTGTAAATGATTTCATTTGTATCTTTTTTGGATTCCACATATAAGTGATATCAGAAGATATTTGTCTTTTTCTGACTTATTTCACTTAGTATGATCATCTCAATGTTGCTGCAGATGGTATTGTTTCATTTTTTTTTATTACTGAGTAGTATTCTATTGCATATATGTACCGCATCTTTATCCATTCATCTGTCAATGAACATTTAGGTTGCTTGCATGTCTTGACTTTTGTAAATATTGTTGCTATTAACATTGGGGTGCATGTATTTTTAAAGTTAGAGTTTTCTCTTTGACTTTATTCTCGACAGAACTGTTTCTTCATTATTCATAACATAAAATGGTTAAATTAGCTCTGTCTCTCCAAAGCATTTCATGTTGTATGCTACATCGCTTCAGTTGTGTCCGACTCTGCAATCCTAAGGACTTCAGCCTGCCAGGCTCCTCTGTCCATGGAGTGGGTTGCTGTACCCTCCTCCAAGGGATCTTCCCAACCCAGGGATCAAATCCGAGTCTCTTAAGTCTAACCTGCATCGCCAGGCAGGTTCTTTACCACTAACTAGCACCACCTGGGAAGCCCTAAAAAGACATTTCCTAGGTTTGCCAAACAAAGGGTTCTACGAACAAGTCCCTTTACTGTAGAAACCCCAGGGAGTTAAAATGCTGATGTACTCCATAACAATTCTTTGCAGAGTTCCTGAAGCTTATTTGACAAAAAAAAAAAAAAAAGAGCCATTTCTTTTTCCCACAGTGGCTCTTGTTTCATGGAACACCTGTTGAAAAACATAGAGCTAGTCAACCAGCCAAGTTCTTTCTGACTTCAATAGCCCTAAGTTCTGTGACTCTGGGGTAAGGGAGCAGTGAAAGTGAGGAAGACACAGATTTCAAACCATGGAATCAATGCAGCATTATTCAATGTCCACAGGAGAGCAGTAATCCTCTCAAAGAATTAAAACTGCCTTCCCCTGAGATGGAATCCACAGGTCCATAGGAGCTTAGGTTCTGAAGACACTATCCCTTCTGTTTTATTAAGGCTTAGAGGTAGAAAGATGGAAAAAAACCTATATGGCATTGTACAATATTATAAGCCTCTGTTTAGTGGCATCTGCTATAATTCAGGTAAAAGCAATCTAGAAAATGGAAACTTTAAAGAGGGTTCTTCAGGAGAACTGGACAAGACTATTGAGTGCACGTCTCCTGTCTAATGCTGATAATAATCTGTGAAGATCTCTCTTGCTCTCTGAGATGAGTTTCTCTAACTTTCAAAGATGCTTATTCCACAATGGCTTGAAAGGGTAGAAAAAATGTTGTTGACCACTGAAACTGTTTGGCTTGAAATAAAAGATTCTGAAACTCAAGGTGAGGGAAAACTGCCTCTAACAGGTCTTCTTCAACAATAAAAATTAGAACTGTCTAAAATCACAATAATGTTTCATAGTAAGTATTTTATAAACAAATTAACAGTCAAGTTTTATCTTCATTAAAAATTTGGTGATGAAGGTATTAAAAGCTTGTCCTTTAAAAACATTAATGAATGAAATTGAATTACAAGTAGCAGGAGTAAAAAGACCTTAGAAGATTGTCTTGTTTGCTCTCTCCCCTTATATAAAAGGAGAAATCAGCCCAGAGAGGGAAAATAACTTGCACTGCTGCTGCTTGCTGCTGCCAAGTCGCTTTAGTCGTGTCCAACTCTGTGCAACCCACCAGGCTGCCCCGTCCCTGGAATTCTCCAGGCAAGAACACTGGAGTAGGTTGCCATTTCCTTCTCCAATGCATGAAAGTGAAAAGTGAAAGTGAAGTCACTCAGTTGTGCCCGACTCTTAGCGACCCCATGCACTGCAGCCTACCAGGCTCCTCCGTCCATGGGATTTTCCAGGCAAGAGTACTGGAATGGGATGCCACTGCCTTCTCCGAATTTGCACAAGGTCACGTAAATAAATTAATATTGGAATCCAGGTTAAAAATCTTGAGTCTCCATTCTCTCTTTAGGCTGACCTAAATTTGCCAGGCATGGATCTGGGTATTTTATCTTAAAAAATAAGACACGCTTTTGTTTTAGAATCCTCACTCTACTATGGAAATGTGGACATTTAAATCTTTGAGGAGTTTACTAGTATCCCTTTAAGAATAATATCATGTACAATTACCTCTAATAAGCACAGTAGCAGTACTGCTTTAATGAAATGCCACCTAGTGGAGTTTTGGAGTTAAGACAGTTCTTCCATGCATCCTTCTCCAAGGGAAGTACCTTTCTTAGACTCATATTTTAATCAATATCATTATCTCCCTGAGTGCTACGTGATTAAAAATAACACTGAAAATTGTCCCACTTCCAGAGCACAGCAGGGATGATGAGACTGCACAAAAGTAAGTTGGTTCACGAGAAAGACAGTACCTGAGGTCAAACTGAAACCGTGAAGCTAAGTGGCGTTATATCTCCAACCCCTGTTGGACTACAACAGAAAACAGAAGAAGAATCAGAAGAAGTTTGTTAGGCTATCACCTCTCCATGGCATGAGGCATCCAAGTCTGCATGGAAGGTAGAGGTTGGCAAGTGGGGGGACTGTCTATTATGAACAGTGTACCAGAAAAACTTTCCTAAAATCAAAAAACCTTGGGATGAGGAAGCACATAAAATGCTGTCTCTTCTAGCTCACTGACTTTTGAGGTTCTCATATATCCACCCAGACTGTAATGTGTGTGCAGCCCATCGTGCAAGAATGAATGGTGGATCTGAAAAGTTCCCCATGATAAACTAATAACAGTGCGTGGATACCAGGCAGGCCAATTTCCACTCATAGAAAGAACTGTCGAAAGCTAAAGTGTCCAACCTGAAATGAAAAGACTATCACTGCAAGGATGGATAAGCATACATCAGGACTATTCTGTTGGTTGTGGAGTTTAAAGAGGCTTAATATTAACCCTACAGAGACCTAATACTTAAAAGGAATTGGGGTGAACTATTCTGAATGGTGGAAGACTTGGGAATTTGTCTCAGATTAGTTCTCTGGTTAATAGACTCTGAAAAGGAGATTTTGTGGCAGGATATTGATTGAGAAGTGACCTCAGGACCACCTTCAGGGGAATGAAGGCAGCAGGCCTGGGCCAAGGGAGGTATTGAACAGTAATGCACAAGCAGGAAAGGCCCCCTCAGATCTTCTGGGGATATCTGCAATTGGATGGCCTTTCAGAATTGTCCTGTTTTGTGGTAAGGGCTTTTATATAACAGCTAATTAGCCCCGGCTTTGGACTGCCCCAGGGGAATCGGTGTGACCTTGGACTAACAGCCCTCTTTTTATATATACATGTAAATTTATTTATTTTTAATTGAAGAATAATTACTTTACAGTATTGTGTTGGTTTCTGCCATATATCAAGAGGAGTCAGTCACAGGTATACATAGGTTCCCTCCTTCTTAAACTTCTCTCCCACCTCACACCCCTTCCCACCCCTCTAGGATGTTGCAGAGCTCCGGTTTGAGTTCTCTGAGTCATATAGCAAATTCCCATTGGCTATCTATTTTATATATGGTAGCATATGTTTCCATGTTACTCTCTCCATTCGTCTCACCCTCTCCTTCCTCCCCTGCACCCTTGTCCATAAGCCTGTTTCCCATGTCTGTGTCTCCATTGCTCTCCTGCAAATAGGTTCATCAGCACCATCTTTCTAGATTTCATATACACACACACAGATATATATATATATATATACACACACACACACACAGATATATATATATATATACACACACACACACACAGATATAGATATATATACACATACACACATGTGTGTTAATATACAATGTTTGTTTTTCTCTTTCTGACTTACTTCATTTTGTGTAATAGGCTCTAGGTTCATCTACCTCATTAGAACTGACTCAGATATGCTCTATTTTATGACTAATATTCCATTGTATATATGTACCAGTTTCTTTATCCATTTATCTATCAATGCGCATTTAGGTTACTTCTATGTCCTAGCTATTCTAAATAGTGCTGCAGTGAACATTGGGGTACCTTTGCACCTTTTTCAATTTTGGTTTCCTCAGGGTATATGCCTAGTAGTGGGATTGTGAGGTCATATGGTAGTTTTTCAGAATTTTCCACAGTTTATTGTGATCCACACAGTCAAAGGCTTTGGCATAGTCAGTAAAGCAGAAATAGATGTTTTTATGGAACTCTCTTGCTTTTTTGATGATCCAGCAGACGTTGGCAATTTGATCTCTGGTTCCTCTGCCTTTTCTAAAACCAGCTTGAACATCAGGAAGTTCACGGTTCATGTATTGCTGAAGCCTGGCTTGGAGAATTTTGAGCATTACTTTACTAGCGTGTGAGATGAGTGCAATTGTGCAGTAATTTGAGCATTCTTTGGCATTGCCTTTCTGTGGAAAATTCTGAAAGAGATGGGAATACCAGACCACCTGACCTGCCTCTTGAGAAACCTCTATGCAGGTCAGGAAGCAACAGTTAGAACTGGACATGGAACAACAGACTGGTTCCAAATAGGAAAAGGAGTTTGTCAAGGCTGTGTTTGTCACCCTGCTTATTTAACTTACATGTAGAGTACATCATGAGAAACGCTGGGCTGGAAGAAGCACAAGCTGGAATCAAGATTGCCGGGAGAAATCTCAATAACCTCAGATATGCAGATGACACCACCCTTATGGCAGAAAGTGAAGAGGAACTAAAAAGCCTTTTGATGAAAGTGAAAGGGGAGAGTGAAAAAGTTGGCTTAATCTGGTCCCATCACTTCGTGGGAAATAGATGGGGAAGCAGTGGAAACAGTGTCAGACTTTATTTTTTTGGGCTCCAAAATCACTGCAGATTGTGATTGCAGCCATGAAATTAAAAGAGGCTTACTCCTTGGAAGAACAGTTATGACCAACCTAGATGGCATATTCAAAAGTAAAGACATTACTTTGCCAACAAAGTTCCATCTAGTCAAGGCTATGGTTTTTCCAGTGGTCATGTATGGATGTGACAGTTGGACTGTGAAGAAAGCTGAGCACGAAAGAATTGATGCTTTTGAACTGTGGTGTTGGAGAAGACTCTTGAGAGTCCCTTGGACTGCAAGGAGATCCAACCAGTCCATTCTGAAGGAGATCAGCCCTGGGATTTCTTTGGAAGGAATGATGCTAAAGCTGAAACTCCAGGACTTTGGCCACCTCATGCGAAGAGTTGACTCATTGGAAAAGACCCTGATGCTGGGAGGATTGGGGGCAGGAGGAGAAGGGGACGACAGAGGATTTGATGGCTGGATGGCATCACTGACTCGATGGACGTGATTTTGGGTGAACTCAGGGAGTTGGTGATGGACAGGGAGGCCTGGCATGCTGCGATTCATGGGGTGGCAAAGAGTCGGACACGACTAACTGCACTGAACTGAACTGAACTGATGGTAGTTTTAGTCCTAGTTTTTTGAGGACTCTCCGTACTACCTTCTGTAGTCAACAGCCCTCTTTTTGAGAACAATTCCCAGAGAGGAACAACTGACAGCAGTCAGCAGTTAGTATTGGGTGACTTAGCTCTGAGGAGGCTGTGGACAGCATGTGATAGCATGCACTACAGCCAGCTCCCCCCATCTCCCTAGAACCTAACCAGGAAGTTGTTCTTGTCATCCTCCAGGGTTAAATAACCTTTAACCTGGAAGTTTTTGTAGGAGAGTATTCCTCAAGTCTTTTTGTTTTCTGTCTACATGCTTTAGCATATACCTCACAAAAGTTTGCATTAGAAACCTGATTTGTTCTTTTCTGATATTTGTCACGAAAATTTGGCCTCATTTTGAGTTTTAACCTCTCTAAAATCTGTCTTACTTCTTAGTCTCTAAAATCCATGTAATAATAGTATTGCCTCTTATGAGTTGTTATGTGATTAAATAAAATAATAACTGTGAATTAGCATGGTATCTAATTTAAAGTAAACAATGTGCTATCATTATTACCAAAAGAGAGAAAGACTCATGTATATCACAGAAACACAGAAACACATTCTCTCTTTCCCTCTCTCTCAGCCCTTTAACCTCCAGTGTCCTTGTCTGGACCAGTGGCTCTCAAAGGTCCTCAAAACCCATTTTGGAGGTTCATGAGATCAACCTTTTATAATAATACTGGCATTAACTGACTTTTCACTTTTATTCTTTCTTAAATGTAAAATGGAGTTTTCCAGAAGCCTCATGATTTGCATTATTAATGTGCTGATGTTAACAGCTTATTATTGCTATTTTTAAATAAACTCACAACAATTTAACTTCTTTATACAATTTCTAATGTGATAACTATTGGTATATATAACCCATATGAACAATAATTTTTACAAATGTGAAGAAATCCTGAGACTAAAATACCTGAGAACCACTGTCCTGGAGAAACTTTGTCTCTTCCTTTTAAATCTATCTGCCTGCTCACACACTTACCAAAAGCCTGCCTGGTGGCCTGCCTGACTAGTACTTCAAGGCTGATCTCCCTGTTTTTAACTGAGATCTGTTCAGGATATAGGGGCTGCCTAGGTGGCTCAGTGGTAAAGAATCCACCTACCAATGCGGGAGACATGGGTTTGATCCCTGAGTCAGGAAGATCCCCTGGAGAAGGAAATGGCAACCCATTTGAGTGTTCTTGCCTGGGAAATGCCATGGATGGAGGAGCCTGGCGTGCTATAGTCCCTGGAATTGTAAAGAGTTGGACATGACTTAGTGACTAAGCAACAACAATAATTCAGAATACAATCTGGGAGATGGGGACATGTGATAGGATCAGAGAGTAAGTGCATGACATGCTTTGCCATTTGTTGTTCAGTCATTAAGTCATATCTCTTTGCAACCCTATGGACTGTAGCATGCCAGGCTTCCCTGTCCTTCACTATCTCCCAGTTTTTTCAAACTCATGTCCATTGAGTCGGTGATGCCATCCAGCCATCTCATCCTCTGTGACCTCCTTTCCCTCCCGCCCTCAGTCTTACCCAACATTAGGGTCTTTTCCAATGATCCAGCTCTTTGCATCAGATGGCCAAAGTATTAGAGCTTCAGCTTCAACATCAGTCCTTCCTATGAATATTTAGGGTTGATTTCCTTTAGGATTGACTAGTTTTATATTCTTGCTGTCCAAGGTGCTTTCCCCACCAGGCTCCTCCATCCATGGAATTTCCCAGGCAAGAACACTCAAATGGGTTGCCATTTCCTTCTCCAGGGGATCTTCCTGACGCAGGGATCAAACCCATGTCTCCTGCATTGGTAGGTGGATTCTTTACCACTGAGCCACCTAGGAAGCCCCTATATCCTGAATAGATTTCAGTTAAAACCTCAAACGGGGGACAGAGGTGACAGAGAACTAGACGCTATAGTTAAAAACTGCACAGAAGATGCTGAATGGACGCAAAAGAATCACAAATTGACTGATGTCCTGCTGCTCAGTTGCTGACTATATATTAGGAGGACAGCAGAACAATGTGGATTCCATCATTAAATAAATTATCGTGTGAGGCTTTCTCTAATGATTACCATAGAGATGACTCATACAAGTCAATTTGACGATGCAACGGAAAATTTCAGCAAGGCAGTTTCAAACTGTCAGAACTTAGGGAAAGAGTAACTCTGACAATATTTGCACACACTTTAGTTTCTTATCTTCCCTCCAGCCCGGTGAGCTCTCAGGATAAGGAGGGGACACAAATAGTGGCCACAGGGACGCTGTGTAACTAAAGGGGGAATTTCACGGGGAACGGAAAGCAAAAACTGGTAAGAAAGGTCCTCCTCATCCTATGCGATTGTCCTGCAGCAGCTCTGGGCTTCTCTGTTTCCCTCCCACAAGCCCCAGGAGGTAGAGATGGCCACCCACACTCTACAGATAAGAAACCTGTGGATGAAAGCGGCTTAAATGACTTGCCTGAGGCCACAGCTCAATTAGATGACAGAACTGGGTTACTCTCCCACGTCTTTCTGCCACAAAACAGAACACTTTGCTTTTTGTGTGCCAGACAGGTTCAGTTTTTAATTGATTTGAATGTTTATTTACTGCCTAAATAGGTACATAGTTAGAATCAGTGGGGTCTTCAAAGACGTAAATCTACACATACCTGGGCCCTGGAACCACGGGACTGGCTTAGAACAGTCAACCTGCAGAAGCCATGGCGAAGTCATGGAGTCCTGCAGAGGCACAGAGGTCGATGGAAAGAAAGGCCATTTCTGCAGCATTGCTGCTGGTCGTTCACACGACATTCCAGAAGCAATCTCTTTTTCCATCCCACAGGCAGAGAAGGTATAATGATAGTCCCTACTTTATAGTCAAGCAAACAGAGGCCTGAAGGGATGGAAACTCTTTGTCCAAAGTTTGCAACTTGTAAATTTTAGTGCTTGTATTCAAATCCAAGTCTGCGAGAATCATAGAGCTCCAGACTGCTCTCAGCCCCACTGCTCGTGGGCAGATCTAATCATTGGGGATTGGGAAGGACCTTGTATAAGAGGATATTCAGCAGTCTCTGATGTCCTTGCCCACCCCTCACTTAGAATTATCTCTTCCCTCTAAGCAGTGTAGTCTAATGGCCAGGATGTGGGTATCTTGGATGGGATAAGAGACTTTCCAAACTGGTATTAACCATTTGCTTGCAGAGGGGCACTCTGGATGGGGGACTTGGGGTTTGAAAGAGTTTTATCATCTACAGGATAGCACTTTTATGTTTTTGTTAGCATACTGTGTACAAGTGTTACTTTTTCAATTAAAAGAAAAGCTATTTACAGAGAGAGGGGGTGATAAGTGAAGGAAGGAAAAGAGGAAAGCCTTTTGAGATGGAATTAAAGGATGCATAGGATTTTGAAAGAAAAGGGGATACGATATTCTAGGAGGCAGAAATGTGAACCAAGTCCATGAGATGATGAGAGGGGCTGAATCATGTCCCGAAATTCATATACCGAAGCTCTAATCTCCTGTACCTCAGAATGTGACTATATCGGAGATAGGGCCTTTAAAGAGATGATCAAGTTACATGAGGCCACTCAGGTGGGGTTCTGATCTGATGTGAGTGGTGTCCTTATAAGAAGAGGGAGAGACGCCAGGGATTCCTGTGTGCTGAGAAAAGGTCGCCCGAGGACACAGTGAGAGGGCAGCCGTCTGCAAGCTAAGGAGAAAGGTCTCAGGAGAAGCCAAACCTGCCCTCACCTTCGTCTTGGACAGCCAGCATCTGAAGCTCTAGAACTGTGAGGAATAAATTTCTGTTGTTTAAGCCACCCAGGCTGTGGTGTTTTGCTACAGCAGCCTGAGTAAACTAATACAGATAGCAAAGTGCAAAGTGCAAAGTGAGAGCGTCTGAAGTGGCCATGGTAATGGAAGACCAGGAAGGATTATGGAGAGATAAAGTAGCAAAGACAGGACAGATCATGGAGAGCCTCATGTGTCATTAAAGAAGGTCAGATTTTCAGACCAGCAGTGAAGAGTAAGAAATAAGGGGGAAAAAAGAGATTTCTCATCTACAGTGCCTCACCTCTCAGAAATATTTGTAGCAGAAGAAAATCTGCTGGGTTTTTTTTTAAATAATACTTTCTTCCCCTGAGCAAATTAATGATTTTCCGTACTCTAAGTTGTGCCTTTGTGTCCAGTTATTTTTGTTTCTCTCTTGATGCTGTCTTCTGCCTTATTTCTGTATTCCAATTTTATTCTAAGTTTCAAGTTTCTGAGGATTATGCAACAGCAAAAGCATACTGACCTGCAGTTTTGCTAACCAGAAGAATATCCAAGGGAGGAGAGCTGCCTGAATGTCTTGTCTAGTCCTCTTCGTTCACACATAAGTGAGGTCCAGAGAGGGAAGGGACACTCACAAGGTCACAAGGCACCTCTGCAATCCGGTGCCCTTCTCATCTATTCATTGCATTTGGTTCATCACCTGTTTGCTTGCTCAGTTCATTCCAGGGACCATTTTTGCTGAGGTTAGAATCTGCAAGTTTACAGAAAGTATCACTCCCCTGCATGCAGGCAGCAGGATAGCATGCACACAGACCGACCTGAGGTCACACATCCAAGCCCGGCCAGAACTGACCCCATGCTCCTCGTCTCTCCTTGCACCTCCGTTCTCTGCACCCTGCAGGTCATTCAGCAGGAAATTCTAGACGGGAAGACAGAAACAGTGTCCTATTGCTGTACCCATTTCCATACCCAAACTGGCCACCTTTCATCCCAGAGTCTGTCTGTAAGAACATGTAAAGGTCCCTTCTGTTCTCCTCCCAGAAGCTCTTTCTCCCTGGCAGTAGACTACAGTCAAGGTCTGGTGAGAGTTGGATCAGACTTTAGCAAATAACTTATACTTTAGTCTCCAGCAAATGGTCTTTTGGTTCTGCTTAAATTTCAAATGACAAGCTACTAATGGAAGAAAAAAAATTCTCCATTCTCAGTCAGCTGTTTTAAAGTTGTATTTTTAATGTAACCATTAAAATTCAGGAACCCAGGGGGTTCAGTCACAGAGGGACTTTGTGTTAAAAAATATGAATATAATCAATATCCAGAAGCAATGAGAAATGGACTTCCCTGGTGCTCCAGGGGTTAAGACTCTGCCACACTACAGGGGATGTGGGTTCAATCCCTGGTTGGGGAACAAAGATTCCACATGCCACAAACTGACAAAAAAAGTAATGAGAAAGGAATTCTATTCTCCACTCAACAGCATTAAAAGTGACCCAAATAATGTGTCCATACCTAGACACATTGGAGAAAGCAATGGCAACCCACTCCAGTACTCTTGCCTGGAAAATCCCATGGACGGAGGAGCCTGGTGGGCTGCAGTCCATGGGGTCACTAAGAGTCAGACACAACTGAGCGACTTCACTTTCACTTTTCACTTTCATACATTGTAGAAGGAAATGGCAACCCACTCCGGTGTTCTTGCCTGAAGAATCCCAGGGACGGGGGAGCCTGATGGGCTGCCGTCTATGGGGTCGCACAGAGTCGGACACAACTGAAGCGACAGCAGTAGCAGCAGCAGCAGCAACAGCAGCAGCTAGACACATTATCCATCCAGACCTAGGAAATGTCTTTCATCTCCCATCTTTTTCCCTCAGTGTGCAGCTGTTGTTGCATCACCATCCAACCCCTGAAACACTTCTCCTCTGTTAGCACTATTACAGCTTTCCTTTTCTTCTGTCTTCCATTGCCCTTTCTCCCCAAGATGTGTGTTTTATAGACTGACTTAGCACCTCTCTCAGCAAGAGGGAATCATTTGTTTTATAAGAGGGAAAGATTGATGGCAATTTGGGGCTTCTCTTTTGTAGATTTTGTAAGCCTATGTTAGTATCTCCTAATACCTATTTACTGGTCCTGTCAAAGTGGCTTGACCTTGGAGCCACTCCTCCACATGACAGTGCTTTACTCTGACCCAAGGGTTATAAGACTGTGTGTGTGTGTTAGTTGCTCAGTCATGCCCGACTCTTAGCAATCCCTTGGACTGCAGTCCACCAGGCTTCCCTATCCACAGGATTTTCTAGGCAAGGATACTAGAGTGGTTTGCCATTTCCTTCTCTGGGGGATCTTCCCAACCCAGGGATCAAACCCAGGTCTCCTGCACTGCAAGCAGACTCTTTACTGACTGAGCTACCAGGGAAGGCCATACATGACTACTGGAAAAACCACAGCTTTAAAAACAGTATAAGCCTGTACCCACTCTCCTTTCTATTCTCCAGAAAATCATGCCTGTTAGGGGGTCATTTCTTTTCTGAGCCTTCATATGCAACGTATGATGTGAAAATACTATGTATTGATAGAAAGGGTTGATTAAAAGAGCAGACGTTGCCACTGTTGTTATCAAGTATTAAACAATCCAATATAAATTAAGCCAGTCATTGTTCTAGGCATTGGGGATTAAGTGCCAAACAAAACCCTACCATCTAGGAGTATACCTTCTGATTGGGAGACACTGAATATTAATTAGTAAACAAATATGTAAGATATTACATAGTAATAAAATTCTGAGCAAACAAAAATAAACCATGAGATAAAGAGTTACTAGGACATGGGGGTCGAGTCACTTTCGCTGCAGCTCAAGGTGGCCTAGGGAGAATGTAATATTAGATGCATGTATCTACTCTTTTTCAAATTCTTTCCTTATTTAGGTTATT
Source organism: Bos indicus x Bos taurus (assembly GCF_003369695.1). NCBI lineage: Eukaryota > Metazoa > Chordata > Mammalia > Artiodactyla > Bovidae > Bos > Bos indicus x Bos taurus. Next base: position 38,041,811 of record NC_040082.1, read on the forward strand.
ACAAAGTATTGAGCACTGTTCCCTGTACTATACAGTAGATTACTGTTGGTTATCTAGTTTAAATACAGCAGTGTGTACCTGTCAGTCCCAAACTCCAAATTTAGCCCTCCCGCCAACTCTTCCCTGGTAAACATTAAGTTCGTTCTCTAAGTCTGTGAGTCTGTTGTTTTATAAATAAGTTGGTTGGTATCACATCTTTTAGATTCCATATGTAAGTGGTATCATATGATATTTGTCTTTCTCTAACTGACTTCAGTCACTATGACAATGTTTAGGTCCATCCGTGTTGCTGCAAATGGCATTATTTCATTCTTTTTTATGGCTTAGTAATATTCCTGTGTGTGTGTGTGTGTGTGTGTGTGTGTGTGTGTGTGTGTACACCACATCTTATTTTCAAGGAAGAGCCAGTTTTACTTATGCTGCTCTCTTGAAAACACAGATGACTAAGAGAGGGCTTGAAAATTCTTTCCAATACACAATGGTTCTGCTTTGGGACTTGCCCATGTTTCAGTCTCATTTGAAGGACATTTCTGCCCAGTTGCAAATTCAAGATGGTGAAGGAATGAGAAATCCTAAAAGTTCTCTGGACACACAGGAACTTCCTTGCTGTTTCCTCATCAATACCCACACACCTGCAGAAGAGGAAGGTCTGACTTTCTAGAGAACTGTATCTATTTTCCAAAGCAGCCATCTTCTGCCAAGCAGACATTTAGTTTGCTTCCATGTCTTGGCTTTCGTAAACAGTGCTGCTACGAACATTGTGGTGCATGTATCCTTTTGATCCATGTTTTTCTGTGGATATATGCTCAGGAGCAAGATTGCTATAGCATATGATAGCTATATTTTTAGTTTCTTAAGGTACCTCCATACTTTTCTCCATAGTAACTAAACCAATTTACATTCCCAATAACAGAAGGGTTTGGTTTTCTCCACACCCTCTCCATCACTTATTGTTTGTAGATTTTTTGATGATAGCCATTCTGAGTGGTATGAGATGATATCTCATTGTAGTTTTGAATTACATTTATGTCTATTTAGGTCTTCTGCACATTTTTTGATTGGGTTGTGTTGTAGTTGTTGTTTTTGACATTGAGCCACATGAGCTTTTTTGGTAAATTTTGGAGATATATTTTAGATAAAATTTTTATAGATACAGTTTTTGCAATTTTATTTTTTTATTGAAGTATAGTTGATTGCAATGTGTTTTAGGTGTATACCAAAGTTATTCAGTCATATACATATATATATATATATGTGTGTGTATATATATATATATTTTCAGTCATAGAATAAATATATGTATATTCTTTTTCAGATTCTTTTCCCTTATAGGTTATCACAAAACAGTGAGTGGAGTTCCCTATGCTGCACAACACGTCATTAGTGGTTATCTATTTTAGATAGTAGTGTGTATAATGTGTATATATTAATCCCAAACGCCTAATTTATCCCTCACCAAAAGGGTAATGTGTTTTATTCTGAGTGAGGTGAAAAGCTATGTGAGCATTTGAGCCAGGGAAATGATGATTCATTTTCAAAAGCTCACTCAGCTGCTTTGGAGAGAACCAACTGATGGGAGACAAGAGAAGGCCAAGACCCTAGGAGGAACAGTCCACACAGGTAGCGTGGTGGTCCAGGCAGGAGAAGGGAGCGCCAGCTGAATGTGCATGAGTGGAAGTGATGAGCCTGGTGCAGTTATGTGACATATTTAGAACCAGCAGGATCTTGGTTTTCCCTCTGAGCTGCCTTGGCCTGCGGTGAAACCAATGTGCACACAGCCTTCCTGAATGGCTACTGAGCAAATAAAAATGCACACTTCACCCTAAACAAGCCACTGATTTTAGTCACATGTATTTCTAAACCCAGACTTTGAAACGAAAGTTGTCCCCCAAAGGAATATAGTCTGAAAATACATATCTTTGCTACGAAACAGAAAATGTTTTCTATTATTACAGATCAATTTAGCTCCTTCAATCCCCCAGTTCTATCCTTCTAGCCCCTCTTTTGGTCCCACTTGTTTGTTGTTCAGTCATTAAGTTGTGTCCAACTCGTCATGATCTCATAGACTGCAGCACACCAGGCTTCCCTGTCCTCCACTATCCCCCTGTTTGTGCAAACTCATGTCCATTGAGTCAATGATACTATCCAGCCATCTCTCCTCTGTTGCCCTCTTTTCCTCCTCCCCTCAATCTTTCCCAGCTTCAGGGTCTTTTCCAGTGACTCATCCCTTCACATCAGGTGGCCAAAGTATTGGAGCTTCAGCTTCAGCATCAGTCCTTCCACTGTATATTCAGGGTTGATTTCCTTTAGGATTGACAGCTTCGATATCCTTGCAGTACAAGGGACTCTCAAGAGTCTTCTCTAGCACCACAGTTTGAAAGCATCAATTCTTCAGCTGTCAACCTTCTTTATGGTCCAACTCTCACTCCATACATAACTACTGGAAAAATCATAGCTTTGACTATATGGACATTTGTCGGCAGAGTGATGTCTCTGCTTTTTAATGCACTATCTAAGTTTATCATAGCTTTTCCTCCAAGGAGCAAGCATCTTTAAATTTCATGGCTGCATTCAGGTATAACTAGCTGCTACCTTGCCAGTGGCTAGGTTTATAATCCAGGAACACCAAGGCTGTTGGTTCTGATACTGATCAGGGCCTTCCCTATCAGTAGAAATTGATGAGAGGCCAGACAAGAAATTCAGGCAAGGCTTCATTGGGGCTCTTGCACCAGGTGCAGGATAGAGGGAAAACAAGTAAGAGGTTTCATTGCTCGTTCCTTTTATGGGGTGATGGTAGGGGTGTGTCCAGGGCTTAGCCAGAGGGGTGGCATAGGTAGATTTCCACTCATTCATGGTGTTAAGTGCCGGGGGCATGTGCAGTACCCTGCTTTTGCTCCTGACACTCATTGTTTTGTTAATCCCAACTCTTCTGAAATGATAGTTGGGTTTTTTGTCTTTTTGTATCTTTTGGTCCAGAATTTACCACAACTGTGCTTACACGCAGTTATTTTTAGTTCCATGTAGCCTTTTCATATTTTGTAGCTTGAGAAGATGTATGTCCAGTACAAGCGTTGCAGCACTGCAGCCAAGGGCCCCAGGTCCCAGCTTGTCTTAGTCTGACTCCAGAACTCAAGTGCAGTGCACATTTATGAATGACTTCACTTTGGTTTTGCTCAAGGTGTAATATTAGTCTAAGCCAGGCCAGATTCTACATCTCTTGGTGATGAGTGACTCTGAAATGTGCATGTGACCTACTACTACTACTACTACTAAGTCACTTCAGTCGTGTCCAACTCTGTGTGACCCCAGAGACAGCAGCCCACCAGCCTCCCCCATCCCTGGGATTCTCCAGGCACGAACACTGGAGTGGGTTGCCATTTCCTTCTCCAATGCATGAAAGTGAAAAGTGAAAGTGAAGTCGCTCAGTCATGTCTGACTCTTAGCGACCCCATGGACTGCAGCCCACCAGGCTCCTCCATCCATGGGATTTTCCAGGCAAGAGTACTGGAGTGGGGTCCTAACCAGCCAATAAATGAAACACAGAGAGGAATAGTTTACCTTCTTCTTCTGGCTGTTATCATATCTGCCAGTAATGCCTGTAAATCCTGTGGCCATTTTTGAGCACATAACCATCCATAAAATGAAGCCCAGGCTGAGGATGACAGAATAAAAAGAAGAGAAGAATTTGGGTCCTTGGTGACATTATTGAGACACTGATCAAAAGAACCTGCCACATGGCTAGGCTTCCAGGTTCATGAGATAAATTTTCTTTTTACTTTCTTTCAGTTTGCATTGTAGGTTTTTGTTCCATTCAGGAAAATTCATTCTACCAAATTTGTTGAGGTTCATTTTGTTTAAGTTTTTATTGAGCACCCACTATATGCCACACACTGTTCTATGTGCTGGTAATAAAAAGTAAAGAAGACATCAGTGTCTACTTTTATTACACTTAATAGTCTAGTTTGGGACAGGAAGTAAGATGTAAGAAATAGATGGGTTATCTTAGACATACCAAATTCTAGAAGGAAAATAAAGTGGTGTAAGGTACTGGACAATTGCTAGGAACTATGGAAGAGGAGAGGGCTTCTTTGGTGGCTCAGATGGTAAAGAATTCACACCTGCAATGCGGGATACCTGGGTTTGACCCCTGGGTTAGGAAGATCCCCTGGGGGAGGGCATAGCAACCCACTCCAGTATTCTTGCCTGGAGAATCCCCATGGACAGAGGAGCCTGGGATTGCAAAGAGTCGAACACACTGAGTGACTAAGCACACACACACGTGGAAGAGAATGGAGTCAAAGCAGAAGAGGGCCAAGTACAGGAATAAGCACCCCTCAGTTTTCATCATAGCTTTGTAATGATTGTTACCAGAAATAACCCAGACGTCCATCTATGGGATCCTAATAAAATAAATCTTGGTACATTATGTAATTAAATAGTATATTTTCAGTAAAAATATTAGAGTATAAGATTATATTGCTTATATGACACTATCTCCAAGATAAATTATTGATAAAAATAGAAAGCTGAGTGAGGAACAGTATATAGTGTGTTACCTCAATTCTGGGAATTAGTAGAAGTATCAGATCAGATCAGTCGCTCAGTCGTGTCCAACTCTTTGCAACCCCATGAATCACAGCACGCCAGGCCTCCCTGTCCATCACCAACTCCCGGAGTTCACTGAGACTCAAATCCATCAAGTCAGCGATGCCATCCAGCCATCTCATCCTCTGTCGTCCCCTTCTCCTCCTGCCCCCAATCCCTACCAGGATAGCTGTATATAAATATTGGTATAAATATATTTCTGACTGGATATGCAAGAAAGTTTATCGGTGTCCTTTAGGAGAGGTGAGAGAAGAGAGACTTTATCTTTTATTTTGTGCCTTTCTGACAGTTTTAGAATTTATTTTACCATGTGCCTTTTTAAAAACTCCATTTAAAAAATGTAGTGACATCTAAATTGTCTTTCAATGCAAATCTGAGTTCAGCAATAATTAATCTAAGTAAATATCATTGCTTAGGAGGAGTGGCTTTTGATATACATGACATCAGATGGAAAGAACTTGACTTTCAATTGGAACCAGGCAAAAAATGAGGCCATCTGTTCTACCTGGTGTCACCTGGCACACAGTCTCCCCACCATCAGGGATAAAAGCTGCGGGAAAAGATTCTACCTCCAAATACTCTGCAGCTACCAAGAGCAGCATTGTGTGGGGCCAGCTGCCAGGATTATCCACAAGACAGTGTCAGGGCAGAGAGATGATAGGGAGGATGATAGAAAATATTTGAAGATGCTGCAGGAAGCCAAAACCCCAAAAGATGATGGCAGTACCTGAGGAAGGGCCCACATAACCAGAAACCTCTGAAGACCTGGAGGGTGATGAGGGAAATAAGGTTATCAGCAGGTGTATTTACATGGCCTTCCAGGGGATTTTACTCCCCAGGTCTTTTGATCTGAGCCATGCCAAGAGCCCACATTGATTTCACTTAAGCTGTGACCTCCCTCTTCACTGAACATGTGTTTTGAAAAATCCTCACCTGCTCCATGTCAAACTCGTATTTGTAACACAATCAGCAGGTCTCCAAAGGAGGCTGACTCAAAGCCAACTTTGAGAGCAGAACGGCTTGGGCAATCCACTATGGTGATGAGAAGATTAGTGGCAGCCTGCTGTTCTGCACGCCTGGTTGTTTTTCTTCCAGTTTTGTTTTCTTGTCTTATCAATAACGATCACCTATTTGGTGGCTAGTGAGGCATTTTCTGATAAACAGCACATGTGGTGAGAAATGATCAACCAAGATGAGGAAAACAGGCTTTTGCTCATCCATGGAAGCTTCCACACACTCACAGTTCTGTCCTGTGAGTACCTGTTCCTCGGTGTGTCACATGCCATTGCTTAATGATAACCAGAGTTGCTGGAAACCTTGGGACTTCAGGCTGTTTCATACATGAACTGTGCACGTTTAACCAGACCTTTAACCTCTTTCTAACTTGCTTTCTCCCTTCCTGACATAGGCAGAGGTGGCAGTCCAAGGATGTGAAAGGGAAAGTACCCAGTGGTTGCCATTTGAATTTGAATTTGTCTTGCAAATCCTAAACTCTAAAATACATGCTCTCATCTAAAGCAAGCAAGACTGTGACACGTGTTGCTTTCCTATGTTCATGACCAGTATCACTAAGTCAGCATTACAGCACTCTCTCCTATTGCTCTGGAATAGAACTTAGAGCTTCAGGTAACTACTTTAGAACTGGCCTGTAAGCTAGATTATCTGCCACCCCTGCAGCCACTCCAGCCAGGCTTCTGCTTTGAGCTTTGTCCATGGTTTGGGTCCCAGTGGTGTCAATTTCCCTTGCATTTATGCAGTGTGATGTGTACGTAGTCTAGTGTATCATGCCATTGCTAACAGATGACTGCTGAAGACCTTTTAACTTGCACAGAACACATCCTTATGTTGAAAGGAAGCTAAACTTTTCTCATGGATCATTGTCTGTCATTGAGGGAAAGTTTGGAAATTGATGATTTCCTCATTAAATCACTTCTTTAGACTTTCTTTTTTAAATTAATATATTTAATTATAGGCTAATTATTTTACAATATTGTGGTGGTTTTGCCATACATTGACATGAATCAGCCATGGGTGTACATGTGTCTTAAAAATAACTCAGTATAGGGGAAAGAAATTTTAGCTCTTATCTCTATCCACTGTCTTTCCAGGTTTCCTTTCAAGGGAAGGGTGGTGGGGGTGGAATTTCTAACATAATTGGTCAGCAATCAAGACTTATTAATGGATATTCATGGATAGGGCCATGGCATTAAAAGACCTTAAGCCATATCCTGCTCCTCTCTCCATTGCCATCCACTACACACAGGTTGGTTGTAAGTCAACTAGGACTTGTGTTTGGCAGGACATGTCACCTGCCTCTCCTTTTCTCAAACTTTATGAATACACTCCCTCAGCTGACTCAGAATTCTCCTCAGAGCCCCACCATCCTTTGCCTGCATGCCGGCACATGTGCATGCATGCAAGTCATGCCAGACATTGCACTGGGTTCGCATCTCATTCACTAAATTTCTTCCAATTAACTCAATAGTACCTACTGTGTGCAAGCATCATGGAAGTCATGGGCTTGTAGTGCTGCACAGAACAATGAAAAATAGACCTTTCATTCCAGTAAATAAGTGAGTAAAACTAGAGTTCACCAGATGGCTCTAAGTTCTTTGGAAAAAATAAAGGAGGCAAGTGATACAAAGAATAGAAGGGTTCAAAGGAGATGCCTTCTGATTTCAAGTAGTGTGGTCAGGAAAGCCCCACTGAGAAGGAGACAGGTGAATGATACCCAAGGAAGAGAGGATCAGATCATGCGACTATTTTGGGAAAAGAGCAGGCCGGGTATGTAAAAGATGAAGTCAAAGAGTAGAGGGCATGTCCGAGTGTTTGAAGCAAGGACGTCAAGTGGCTGGAAAGAGCGAGCAAAAGAGAGGGTCATAGGAGGTGAGGTCTGAGTTACAAGGTGGATGGTGGGGAACAGATGGTGTAGGACCCTGTGGGTCCTTGGGATGACTTTGGATTTGACTCAGGATGAGAGGAAATGAAGAGGGTGCTGTCTTCAGTGCCTGTTGCTCCTGTTACAAATGACCATGAGTTTAACAGCTTGAAACAACCCAAACTTATTCTCTTGTAATTCTGAAAGTCAGAAGTCTGCAATTAGTTTCACTGGACTGAGGTCAAGGTGTCAGTGGGAAGATTCCTTCTGGAGGCTGGGAGAAGAGACTTTGTTTCCTGGCCTTTCTCAGGGTCTAGGAGTCACCTGCATTCCTTTACTTCTGGCCCCTAATTCCATCTTCAGAGCATGTTGTTGCAATCTCTGCTTTCATCATCACATTGTTTCTCTGTTAACTCTGTTCAAGCATCCACTTATAAGGACCCGTGTAGTTACATCAGACCTCCTCCTCTGAGATAATCTCACCTCAAAATCTTTAACTTACTTGTACCTGTGGCATCTCTTTTGCCATATAAGGTAACATGCATAGGTTCTGGGGGTTAGGATCTGGCCATACGTAGGAAGCCATTGTTCTCTCTGGGCTTTCCTGGTGGCTCAGATGGTAAAGAATCTGCCTGTAATGCAGGAGACTTGAGTTCGATCCCTGGGTTGGGAAGATCTCTTGGAGAGGGGAATGGCAACCCACTCCAGTATTCTTGCCTGAAGAATTCCATGGACAGAGGAGCCTGGTGGGCTAGAGTCCATGGGGTTGCAAGAATCAGACACACTTGAGCAACTAACACTTTCACTTTTTTTTTCTCTTCAACGTTCACTCTACCATGGATACCTTGGTCTGGTTTATGTTTCTAAAGGGTTCTTTGGCTGCTGTCTTAAAAAGAACATTCTGGAATTGCAAAGGTGGGAACAATGAAACCTGTTAAGGTGGCTCTTGCAGTACCCCAGACCAAAGATGGTGATGGTTCAGTTTCAGGTGATGGCAGCAGAGTGACTGAGAAGTCATATCCTGGGTATGTTTGGAAGATAAAGTCAACATGGTTTGTTGATGTGGGTCATGAAAAAGATAGAAGAGGAACTGACTTCTACAAGTTTTCCGTCTGAGAAATTGGAAGGACAGATATGATTTTTCCAAAGTGGGAAAGGTTATTGAAGGAGCAAATTTAGAGGAAAGATAATGAGTTTGGTTATACATTAAATTTGAAATTAAATATTACATTTGATATAATATGTCAACATTTGAATTAAATGTTAGCAGTTGAACCTAAACAGACAAATCAGATTAACCTTTACCATAATTGTGTGCTGAGAGAAGTTACATATTGTACTTTAAATACCATTTGGCTCTTATCCTTGCATATAATTCACATGGGAATATTAAAAGAGCAGGAGAACGTGGGAAATGGGTGCGAGCAGGGCAGTATTCATGTACTACCAAAACTCTAACTGTCATATCATCAAAATGCATCAAAAAAGACCTCAAATCCCATTTAACCCTAACACTGAATATTTACAAATACAGTTGCAGTGTCTGAGTCTGACACTGAGATCTACTAAGATCCACTTGTATCTTAGTTGATTGTCTATTTCAATGGTCTTAAATGCTGGTTTGCATAGAAACAATTGAAGAGTGTGTTAAAATGCAACTTTCTGACTCTCTCTGAGGAGTCTGAGTCAGAAGGGCTAGATGATAATAGCAGTCATCTGCAACCAGGGTAACAGCGGGGAAGGAGAGAGAAAGGACAGATGAATTGTGGTAAATGATACATGTGGTAGGGATTTGGTTTGGTTTGAGGTTAAGAATTTACTGAAGACTTAGACTATGCAGTTATGATATCACTTTTTTCTCACAATACCCTAAGAAGTGGATGCGTGTGTACAGGCTAAGTTGCATCAATCGTGTCCGAGTCTTTGTGACCCTATGGACTGTCACCTGCCAGGCTCCCCTGTCCAGGGGATTCTCCAGGCAAGAATACTGGAGTGGGTTGCCATGCCCTCCTCCAGGGGATCTTGGAGGAAACTACTATTATCAGTCTCATTTCACAGATGAGAAAACAAAAGCCGTAACGAATTAGATGACTTTCCCAGATCACATAGCCCATCAAAGCAGAGCTGAGATCTTAAGATGGGTTTGTTTGGGTCTGATTCGTGTATCCATGCCAGTACTGAGTATTCTGTGATGCTGATCGGAACTTGGATTGATGAGTAGTCGGATGTGGGGAAGGGGACAATTCTAAGATGATGATGAATATGTCTGGATTTATGTTGGGACTTGTGCTTTGAGTTTTGGAGCCAGGTTGTCTGATTTCAAATATGGACTCTGCCACTTGCCAGTGATGTGACCCTGACCATGCTACATCAGCTGTCTATGTCTCATCATTCTCTTCTGTAAATGGGGATACAAACAGCATTGTATACAGGGTTATTGTGGTGGTTGAAGAACGTAATGGATTGAAGTGTTATTTGCCATGGCCTACACCATCTCTTCACGGCTTCCCAGGAGGTGCAGTGGGGATACAAATAGCACTTAAGCTGGGTTTGTTTGGCTCTGCTAAGAATCTGTCTGCCAATGCAAGAGACACAGAAGACATGGGTTTGATCCCCTGGAGGAAGGCATGGCAACCCACTTCGATATTCTTGCCTGGAAAATTCCACGGACAGAGGAGCCTGAAAGCCTATGGAACATGGGGTCACCAAGAGTGAGACACGACTGAGCACTGAGCACACACACACACACACACACACACATATGCACACCACATCTCTACAGTGACCTGCCGTCTGCTTTCCTCTCCAACCTTGTGTCCAAATGACCATTGTGCATCTTGCTCCAGAGATGCTGGCTTTTTTCTACCCCACAAACAGGACTGAATCATTGGGACATTTGTCTTGAAATGTTCTAGAAATGTCTGCCTAGAAAACTTCCGCCACAGATTGTTACATGGGAAATTCTTTCTTACCCATTGAAAGAACGTCAGTTAAAATGTCTCTCCCATAGAAAAGTTTTTCATGTACATGCAAAGGAAAGTAATCTTTCATCCCCAGGTCTCTATCTCATATTACTGTCTTCTGTATCACTACCTGAAGTTGTATTGTTTGTTCACTTGATTATTATTAGTATCCCTCCAAATAGAATTCAAGGTACATGATGTCACTTGTTCACTAGTATAGCCCTAGCTCTTAGAAGAATACCTGATATGTACAGGGAACTCCATGAATATTAGTGGAAATACCAAGAATGGAAGGAAGGATTGGGGAGAGTGAGAGAGAGAGGAGAGAGGGAAAAGATAGTACTTAACATATCACCTGATACATAGAAATAGTAAAACCATACTATTAGTATTATTATTAAAGAAATGGTTATTAAATACCTTCTCTAAGCCAGGCATTTTGCTAAACTAGATTCATCAGCCTTACAGCAGAGTACATTCCATGTTCCTTTAAACCTCTGTTGTATATGATCTGAAAAAATTGAGTGGTGGGGACCAAGTACAGTGGGAATCTCTCTTAGAACTCACAACCACATTTTCAATTTATTTAGGAAATTCAGATTTATCTGGAACATGTCCCATACACACAATTCACTCTCTAAATCCACATCAGACAGGGTGACCAAACAGATGGACTCTGCGTTGCACCTGGAAGTCTAGCCAACTCTGGCTATGCCAGCATGCTGGAGAATCTCACAGAAGTAGGGCAGAGTTTACAAATTTTCAAAGGAGAGTGAGATCCTAAGTCCCACTTCCAATTTTGAATTACACAGGTTATGGGTTTTAAATGGACCTTTTCACTGTTTATTTTCCCTTAGTGTTTGCTCCTTCTCATCTGGAATGATGGGCCATCATTTGGTAGCTCTGTCAACCTTATCATCACAGTTATCTGCCTGGCAGAGGATGGCTGCTTTGGAAAACAGATCCAGCTTCTCTAGAGTCAGACTTGCAGATCTTCATCTGCAGGTGTGTGGGCACTGGAGAGAAAACAACAGGAAAGGTTCTGTGTACCCAGAGAATTTTAGGATTTCTCATTCCTTTGCCATCTGGCATTTACAACTGGGTAGAAATGCCCTTCAAATGAGACTGAAATGGGGGTAATTCCTAAGGCCGTGGTCTCTGTTAGGGAGAATTTTCCCGTCCTCTCTTGGGCATCTGTAATGAGATTTTCAAGAGGGCAGCACCTTTCCTTGAAAACACCCATTCGAAACAGACTTGGAACTTGTCAGTCTAAAAGGCAGATCTTTACTATCCTTCCAGTTTTGGCAAAATAACTGTTGAACTTCAGTTCAATTCACAGAGACTTAGGAAACATTTTCCTACCAGGCCCAGTGTGTTGTAATTACTATGGTAAACTAGTCACTTTTCTCATGGAGTTTATTGTCCAGTGAAAAATAAAATCAAGGTAATAATTCATTACAAGTCACTGTGATGAGAGCTAGGCTGTTATAGGGTATTTTTTTGGAACCCAGAGATGTTTACAATCCAGGTTTTGGATTGTAGACAGAAAATCTACCAGAGGAAGAGGTATCTTAATCCAAATCTTGAATAAGACATACCTGAAATAATCCTAGACCAGAAGCCAATGGATCTGGGATCCAGGTCCAGTTTTTTTTTTTTTTTTTAGTTATTGGTCTTAAAAACATGTGCAGGTCATTTAAAATTAACATCAGTTTCTTCATCTGCGAGATGGGGATAATAATACATGTCGTAGTGTCATGTAGCAAAATATATGTGCACATGATTGTTAAATTCTAAATCCTTCTACACAGTGCAAGAGAAGATATTGTATGAGGCACCACTGCTGCCAGTTTTCTAGCATCCTAGCCTGTGTGTGTCTGGACTAGGGCCATAACGTCGGGCTTTGCCTTTCCCTAGCATCATTCATCTTGAAAAGTACTTGAGGTTATTTTTTCAACCAGGGTCCACAAATGGAAACCCAAATTTATTTCCAACTTAACTCTGCTGATATTCCATCTTATCTCCCACCACACTCCAAGCTCTGACCCCATAAGGTGTTTTTCTTCTCTCCATACTTTTCTTGGAAACAAAAGAAAAGGGTCCATGAATATTTACCAGTATGATTTGTGACTTGTAAACAGATTTGAGAATAAAATGTTATTATTTCAAACATCAAGGCTGAATAGCTTTCAAACTAAAACCAAGCTCTTATTGCAAAGCAAATATGAGGAACAAGGTTTTTTATGACAATGCCAAAGATTTATTAGTATGTCTCCTCTTTCAGCACTCTCAGTTTTTAGGGCAGCCCTTTCCCTACCATCTTTGGAGGCACCTAAGTTAAAGATCTCTTCTCCTCAACTGAAGTACATTTTGCATTAATGAATACAACAGGCACCAATGTGTTCATCTCTAAGAGTGATATCTGGAATCACCTCTGAGGTAGGAAACCAAACTCTAGAAAACCTGGGCCAAATGTCCAGAAAACCAGTGTCAATTTCTTGTAAATATTTGGACAAAAGAAAACACCCCAGATGAAGAGTGAGTTGAGAAAACCAAAGATAACCTGAGAGAAAAGGTAAGAGGAGCCACTCCATCAGTGCTAACCTGTGGAAACAGTGCTTACACCCCACCCCACATAGTCTTCACTCAAGATAAGCAGCTATTCTCTCTTAGAGACAGACTTCTCTGGAAAGCTTTGATCTAGAAGAGAAGTTTTTATCCTAATATTAGACCTCAGGAAGCTAAGATAAGGCTACTTCTCAACTCAATACAACCTCATCACTTGCTTGATTGGACTAAAAAATTAAATTGCTCAAATAAAACTAAAACAGTGGCTTGAGGTTAGAGTTCGTGGAGGGTTTTTGTTTTGTTTTGTTTTCAGAAGAGGTTTTTATTCTTTAAAACCCAGCAGAAGACTTTTGGGACCAGATGTTTCCATCCGGGGCTCCTTCAGAAGAGAACAGAGTGAAACAGTTAAAACCTTGAATTCTGGAATCCAGAATCTTAACTTTATGGGCTTCCTGGGTGGCTCAGTGGGTAAAGAATCTGCCTGCAATGCAGGAAACACGGGTTTGATCCCTGGATTGAGAAGATCCCCTGGAGGAGGAAATGGCAACCCACTCTAGTATTCTTGCCTGGGAAATCCCATGGACAGAGAAGCCTGGTGGGCTACAGTTCAAAGAGTCAGACATGACTGAGCTACTAAGTAAGCACACCTTAACTTTAGATGTTCATGAAGTGTTTGGTTAAAAAAAGCAAATAGATGAGGTACATATGTCCTTTTAACTTACAGTTTTCTCAGGTATATACCCAGTAGTGGGATTGCTGGGTCATGTGGTAGTTCTATTTTTAATTTTTTAAGGAACTTCTATACTGTTCTCCCTAGTGACTGTACCAGTTTACATTCCCACCAACAGTGCAAGAGAATTTCCTTCTCTCCAGCATTTATTGTTTGTAGATTTTTTGACGATGGCTATTCTGACTGGTGTGAGTACAGATGATCCTAGTTCCAGGGTAGGAAAAGAGACACAGATGTTGAAGACGGACATATGGACATCACGGGGGTAAGGGAGGGTGGGACAAATTGGGAGATTAGGATTAACAGATATGCACTACCATGTATAAAATACACAGCTAACAGGAAGCTGGTGTTTAGCAGAGGGAGCTCAGCTCAGTACTCTGTGATGGCCTAGGCAGGTAGGGTGCTGGGCAGGGGTGGTCCAAGAGGGAGGGAATAAATGTCTAGCTGATTCACTTCATTGTACAGAAGGAGTTAACATGACATAGTAAAGCAATCATACTCCAATTAAAAAAGACAGTGATTCTAAAAATCATAAAAAGCAAACAGATGAGTGAAGTAAAATTTTCAAAAATGCAGAGTTTTCCTATCGAGTCTGTCCCTGTGCAAAATAAGGGAGAAATGTAAGTTTTATTACATTACTTATTTATTGCTCTTTTTTAATTATTTATTTTTTATTTATTACTCTTCTTGCCTTAGTCATGTTTCCCGTGCTGTGATCCCCGTATTCCCTGCTTCCTTCACTGTCAATATGACGTATGTTCCAAGCTTGCATGTATAAAATTTACCTGTCTTGCTTCCCATTAATGAGGGGAATTATATTTTCAGATTTTCAAGGTACAAACCGGTAAAGTGTTAGTTGTTCAGTCACATTCAACTCTTTGCAACCCCATGGGCTGTAACCTGCCAGGCTCCTGTGTCCATGGTATTCTCCAGATGAGAATACCGGAGTGGGTTGCCATTTCCTTCTCCAGAGGATCTTCCCAAGCCAGGGATCAAACTCAGGTTTCCCTCACCTAGAATTCAATATTTGATGACTCCTGGTACCTTGGTTATGCCAGTCCTAGCTGTATTTTATAGGAGATCCCTGAAGACAAATGCCTTCACGAAAAGGAATATCTGTCTAAGTCTAGATTGTTTAATAGGCCAATGAAAATATAATCTTCAATGGAGAAGCTTTCTAGTCTTCAAATCATTCAACCTGCCATCTAGATCTAGTTAGGAATAAGCATTCATACAATGAATATGAAATACTGAGATTAAAGACAGCATCAATCATTCACTTTTGAAAACTCTAATCTGGATGGCTGGTGCCAAAAGTCTCACAAATGAGCAGCTGCCTAAGGTGAGTATTGTATTTTACATATTTAAATGTCTTCATCTTAGGAAACTGAACAAAAAGTCAGTAAAGTTGAGTGTTTCCTTATTCTTTGAAAGTCCAGATCTTTAGAGTGCTCCCCTCCATTTGTTTTTCCTGCATCTGTTATTTTGCTATAGGCTGTCAGAATGCCAAGATGAACATGATCATTACTAGTTAAATAGACTGTTTTAGCAAAAAAGAAAACCCAAAGGGAAGATAAGGGGGGGAAAATCTGCTATAGGATGCGTATGAAAAGAGGTAGCTGAGAAGGACATGATTCCTGGTGGAGGAAAGTGAAGAAAATCCGCTTAATGTTTTTGCCCATCTTTCATTTTTAGAGAAAGATGAACGCTGAGCCTGCCACAGGTGGAAAGAAAGAATGGCAGGAAAGTGGCGGTACACGGTGGAGAAAGCAGGTCTTCGCGTAAAGACACCTGCTGTGCCACTCGGGATGCTTTAATGGGAAAAGACTATTTTTTTGGACAAGTTGACCCATATAAAAAAATGAAGATGTTGTGCTAAGTGGTCTCCAAAGACCCTTGGAGGGATACTCTGATGCTTAAGGAGCTCAGAAAACTGCTTGGGGTGTTTCGAACCTATCAGCTCTGTGATTAAAATCTTCACTTATCCCCTCTTTCCTCTTGCATAATTTCAGGGCACTTATCAGTAGATTAGGCAGAGGAGGTCAATTCCCAGACCTGAAAAAAAGTCGTGTCACTTTCTCAGCATCCATTTCAATTGTATATTTTGGTTTTTGACGCGTAGAACAGATTGTGAAAAATAAACTCTCCAAGTTGTACTGCAGAACTATTAGACACAGCATCTCACCCGCTGGTTAACTGTTTTAAAGGATATGTCTGCAGATACACCATGGAAACCAGACACAATGATGTGATGAGCTTTGTATATTTTAAGTGGGCTGTTTTTCTAGTTGAAAAGGAGTACAACCAAGTTCTCATCTTTGGAAATGGTGGGAATAATACAGAGCCTAGAAGTTGCAGTTGGCCTGGGGCTGCTTCTGTCCCAATCATTCATTCATTCAACAACTATCTACTGAGTATCTATTATGTACCATGCACTGTGCTAGGCATTGAGGAAGCAGTGGTAAGACCATCTTGGTCCTTACTCCAATGAGATGTACAATTTAAAGGGTGCCATGGCAATTTAATGGGAGATAGCCTAGAGTTACCTCTAAGGGAAGTTCTCCCTCAATAATAGCTCTTTCAATATGCCAGCAAGTTTGGAAAACTCAGCAGTGGCCACAGAACTGGAAAAGGTCAGTTTTCATTCCAATCCCAAAGAAAGACAATGCCAAAGAATGCTCAAACTACCGCACAATTGCACTCATCTCACACGCTAGTAAAGTAATGCTCAAAATTCTCCAAGCCAGGCTTCAGCAATATGTGAACCATGAACTTCCTGATGTTCAAGCTGGTTTTAGAAAAGGCAGAGGAAACAGAGATCAAATTGCCAACATGTGATGGATCATGGAAAAAGCAAGAGAGTTCCAGAAAAGCATCTATTTCTGCTTTATTGACTATGCCAAAGCCTTTGACTGTGTGGATCACAATAAACTGTGGAAAATTCTGAAAGAGATGGGAATACCAGACCACCTGACCTACCTCTTGAGAAACCTCTATGCAGGTCAGGAAGCAACAGTTAGAACTAGACATGGAACAACAGACTGGTTCCAAATAGGAAAAGGAGTTCGTCAAGGCTGTATATTGTCACCCTGTTTATTTAACTTCTATGCAGAGTACATCATGAGAAACGCTGGACTGGAAGAAACACAAGCTGGAATCAAGATTGCAGGGAGAAATATCAATAACCTCAGATATGCAGATGATACCACCCTTATGGCAGAAAGTGAAGAGGAACTAAAAAGCCTCTTGATGAAAGTGAAAGGGGAGAGTGAAAAAGTTGGCTTAAAGCTCAACATTCAGAAAACGAAGATCATGGCATACGGTCCCACCACTTCATGGGAAATAGATGGGGAAACAGTGGAAACAGTGTCAGACTTTATTTTTCTGGGCTCCAAAATCACTACAGATGGTGACTGCAGCCATAAAATTAAAAGATGCTTACTCCTTGGAAGAAAAGTTGTGACGAACCTAGATAGCATTTTCAAAAGCAGAGACATTACTTTGCCAACAAAGGTCTGTCTAGTCAAGGCTATGGTTTTTCCTGTGGTCATGCTTGGATGTGAGAGTTGGACTGTGAAGAAGGCTGAGCGCTGAAGAATTGATGCTTTTGAACTGTGGTGTTGGAGAAGACTCTTGAGAGTCCCTTGGACTGCAAGGAGATCCAACCAGTCCATTCTGAAGGAGATCAGAATTTCTGGGATTTCTTTGGAAGGAATGATGCTAAAGCTGAAACTCCAGTACTTTGGCCACCTCATGCGAAGAGTTGACTCATTGGAAAAGAGTCTGATGCTGGGAGGGATTGGGGGCAGGAGGAGAAGGGGACGACAGAGGATGAGATGGCTGGATGGCATCACTGACTCGATGGACGTGAGTCTGAGTGAACTCCGGGAGTTGGTGATGGACAGGGAGGCCTGGCGTGCTGCAACTCATGGGGTCACAAAGAGTTGGACATGACTGAGCGACTGATCTGATCTAATCCGAATAGCACTTTGGAGTTGAAATATAGCTCTCCTGCCTTTCCACAGCCTTCTAGTTCTTTAGATGTTCCTCATATGAGACAAGGCAATGGCACCCCACTCCAGTACTCTTGCCTGGAAAATCCCATGGACGGAGGAGCCTGGTAGGCTGCAGTCCATGGGGTTGCTAAGAATCGGACACGACTGAGTAACTTCCCTTTCACTTTTCACTTTCATGCATTGGAGAAGGAAATGGCAACCCACTCCAGTGTTCTTGCCTGGAGAATCCCAGGGGCGGGGAGCCTGGTGGGCTGCCGTCTTTGGGGTCACACAGAGTTGGACACGACTGAAGTGACTTAGCAGCAGCAGTAGCATATGAGATATTTCCCCTTTGCTACTCCTGAACACACTACAGTTTATCAGGGTGCCTTTAAGTGGGGCATCAGATCTGAAACCCAGATGTTTCTTATCTGAGAAGAAAGAAAGAGGATGTTCCATCTTCCCTGTTTTGAGCCCATAGTTATATTAATATAGTCTGCCATTCTATTTTCTCTAATAATAGTATTATAATAATGATGGTGGTGATAAATAAGATTAAGAGGATGCCAAGACTTTGAATGACTGGGCAAGTCTGTCTTACATCTCTGTTTTGGTTTGATTCCCCAAAGAATAGAGATAAGTTAGGGTATAATTACAAGACCTAGATAGGTTGACTCTGAAATGTACTCTTTGTATATAGAGAAACCCCTACCTCCTCCCTATACTTCTCTTCCTGCACAGTCCCAGCTGGCAGCACCTATAAAATCTTCAGGTCCTAACCTCACTACCTCCAGGAAGCCTTCCTTAACTCCCACAGTTTGCCCTCTTAGGTTTTTCCACAGTATCTTGCCTTTGCTTGTTACGGCACTCATCTTGCTATATTTGATATGGCATTGTTTTTTGTATTCATGCAACCATGAGTTCAAAATGAGTATATATGGACTAGTGATCTACTTTTCTCTAGACCAGTCAAGCATTACCTCACTCGCTACTCTGAATTAAAACAAACAAACAAACACAGATCTGTCTTTAAGAGGTTTATTTATTCACAACGAATATTCTTCCATTAGGTCTACTCTGATCTCCTCCAGTCTGTAGAAACATGACTTATTTTGGTTACTGGAACAGAATTTTTAAAATGCATAACTTTTAAGGACCATTTGGTCAATGTGAGAGGGGACAGTTTAACAGTAATCAGGCTGCTGTTCCAGCTTGGAAGTCCAGTGATCCCTACAGACCACTTCTGGATGATCTATTCAGGAAATTACTCAGATCTTGGTCCTACAGGGCAGATATCCTCAGGGTGATGCTATTAGTGATGAGAGAAGAGACTGTTATTTCTCCCTTAAAAAACTCACCGAAGAGTCCTCATGCAGACCAGTGAAACACAAGCCAGAACCTAGGCAATCAGCAGGGCTTCCCAAGTGGCTCAGTGGTGAAGAATTGCCCACCAATGCAGGAGACACAGATTCAATCCCTGGGTCAGGAAGGTCCCCTGGAGTAGCAACCTACTTCAGTATTCTTGTCTGATAAATCCCATGGACAGAGGAGCCTGGCAGGCTACAATCCATGAGGTCACAAAGAGTTGGATATAACTAAAGTGACTGAGCACACACACAGGCAATTAGTAAAAAAAAAAATAAGGAAGAATGTGGCATAAGTTTCTAAGAGACTTTGAATTAAACCCCAAATCTGTCCATTATCAGCCTCACGCAAGTCACCTCCATTCAATGTACCTCACTCTCCTCTGTTGTCAAGTGGAAATAATATTTTCTTTTCTTGAAACTATGCCTATAATCTAATATATCCTGATCTTAAGAGATATATGGTAGCATACAGACCAAAGAGTATCCCATTTGAGATGGCCAGGGGAGGGTGCAGGGAAAGGGCAGTAGATTGCTAATCTTATGAAGCAAATAGTTGTTCTGAGAAGATTCTTTTATACTTGGGCTTCTCAAACTATAGCAGGAATCAGGCTCAACTACAGGACTTGTCAAAATAAAGATGGGCCTGAGTCTTTAAGTTTCTCATCCAGTAGGTATGAAATGGGCCAGGCATTGGACTGGGCCCTGGAGATATGGGGGTGAAGTCACTGGTCCCTACCAGTACAGATCTAACAACTTAATGGAGGAGGCAGACATTAAACAATGCTTTGACATGTAGAGTTTTAAGAAGACAATATCATATTCAGACTTCTCCTCTACAATATCATTAATTGTTGAACCAACTGTGTTGGTTCTCAAACTTTGGTGTACAAAGAAATCATCCAGCATGCGTGACTACTAAGTCACTTCAGTCATGTTCAATTCTTTGTGACCTCATGGACCGTAGCCCACCAGGCTCCTCTGTCCACGGGATTTCCCAGGCAAGAATACTGGAGTGGGTTTTCATGTCCTCCTCCAGGTGATCTTTTCATCCCAGGGATCGAACCCACATCTCTTGTGTCTCCTGCATTGGCAGGTGGATTATTTACCTCTAGGTTCCCAGGTTCTTCACACTTGGGAAGCCCAGAATGAAAGTGTTAGTCGCTCAGTTGTGTCAGATTCTTTGCAACCTCACAGACTATAGCCCCCCAGGCTCCTCTGGTCATGGAATTCTCCAGGCAAAAATACTGGAGTGGGTAACCATTCCCTTCTCCAGGGGTTCTTACCAACCCACGGATTAAACCTGGGTCTCCCATCTTTGCAGATGGATTTTTACCATCTTATCCAGCGTGGTGGATGTTAAAATGCAGATGCAGTCTCCACCCTCAGTGAGTTCAGTAGGTCTAGGGTGAAGCCAAGAATCTAAATGTTTCACAAGTTCCCCAAATCATCCTAATGTAGGCGGTCTTCATGCCACACTCTGAAAACACTGCTTTGGAAAAAGGCATCATTCTTTGCTGATGGAGTTTTAATGTAGCCTCCCAAGTTGAAATAGACCAGATTGTCTTTCCTTCCATTTTAATAAAGGATTTATTCAAAATTAAATCTCTGTTCTTCAGTCTCTTCTGGTATTTCAACGGCCTTCGGGGAGCTCTTTTAATTAAGTAACTCATGGAGAGAACACCTGTTCAGGGAGTGCCTTGGCTTTATTTGGAAAACAATGATTAAAAACCAAAATCTCACTATTTCTGGAAGGAGATGGGCATCTATATTTTTGAAGGCATAGGTGATATTTGCAAGATGGGAGACAACAGGGAGAATATATGGTACACTGTATATGATATTCAGGACTTCCCAACTGGCGCTAGTGGTAAAGAAACTGTCTGCAATGCAAGAGACCTGAGTTCAATCCTTGAGTGGGGTGGATCCCCTGGAGGAGGGTATGGCAATCCACTCCACTATTCGTGCCTGGAGAATCCCATGGACAGAGGATCCTGGCAGGCTACAGTCCGTGGAGTTGCAAAGAGTCGGGCTCACTGAGCAGCTAACGCACATACTATGTTCTATATCATATGTGTATAGTATTCTATATAGTATATAACACATACTATAAGCACCATCTGGTAATATTGAAGCAGGTAGGTAAGGCAAATAGATTTGATGTCAGTCATGTAACCATTCTTGTCCCTGAGGGGGGCCGTTGGAGCTATGTGAAAGAATACTCCTACATTTACTTCTGGATTCAGTGGCACAGAATGAGTGTAGAAGGAGTGACATGATGGAACACAGAACTGACAGGCTTTAGTCCCTGCTCTTTCAAGACAGGGGTGCAAACGATGCCAGTGTAGCAATAAATCATCATAAGTCCAATTCACCTGAGGACTCTAAGAGAGCTGCAGGCACTCAATCTACCACCCCAGCAAGCAGGACCTTGTCAACAAGGGTTGCCCTTTTCTCCACATTTCCCACGGACACAATCCAATGCTCTGCTAATGGCCTTTTCATGTTGTAAGGCTTGGCCCCTCTGTAACATGAGAAGGAGAGCGTGAAGGTACAATTTACATTGTCAGACTAGCTTGACAAGACATTAGCACAATCTGTAACAGGAGGGAAAGAGAAGTCCAATCTCTATTAAAAATTAACTGGAAATCATGCCATGTATCAAATGGATAAAAATTATTTGTCTCTGGCTAGGAGGAAAAGTGTATGAATAAGAGAGAGAGAGAGATTTAAGTCATCAAGCTTCTATCAAATCAGAATGTGCTGTTGCTAACCTCTGTTATGAAAATTGAAAAATTGGTGTTAATTACAATCTAAAAAGAAATTCTGAGTAACATTCACAATGACTTTTGGTCCATAATCTTTTATTGACATAGCCACGTGCCAGTCTCCACAAGTGAGTCATTCATCAGGTCAGGATTTACCCACCCATTATGCCATTATGACTTTTCTTGGCATTCATTCAGAAATGTTTATGGACTATAAGGCATGCAGAGGATAGAGTGAGTCACTGTAGGAGGGCACAACATTTGACTAGAGAAACACGCTCTTCATCTGGGGAGATGAGGTGTATGAGAAACATATCATCCTTTCATGTACATAAAACCAACAGTCTGCATTCTTCCTGGCAGCTTCCACAGTAAAGAGACTGAGGCCATCAGAGAAGACTTCTTGTAGGAAGCAGAAGAAAATCTTGCAGAGTCATAAGGTGAGAAGCAGTCATAATTTGCTGAAGAGAAACAGAGTGCATTCTAAGCCGAAGATCCAAAAGGCCCAGCATTTCAATCAGGCAAGTCCTTCCCTGATGAAAACAGTGGGAATTATAGAAAATAAGGTTCATCCTGAATAATCAAATAAATGTAAAACTAAAATAATTCCACTGATTAAACTGGCAATATAAGATAATTATCAACAGAGCTGGAAAATCCTGCTCTGCTGTTGTGTGTGATTTGCTATGACTTTTCTGGAAGGACAGTTGACAACTTTTGTCAGTGGTCTTAAATTTTGTTAAATCCTTTAAGATAAAAAATGTCACATCTATGAAATAATATGGATGTTGCTAAATCTAAAGAAGTCCATTGCAGAGTTATTTAGAGACTTTTATAAAATGGAAAAATTGGGGGAAAAAAAAGCCTATATGTCCAGTAGTTTAGAACTGGTTAAATTATGGCACATCCATATGATCAGACAATAAGGAGACTATTTAATAACTTGGAGAATATTTGTAACAACTGATGAAGAATATGATCCAGTTTTTGTTGTATACATTATGTACATTAAAATAACATCTAAAAGTCTAGAAATATGTTCAACAAAATATCAGTGAATGACGGTTCTGAGTTGTAATATTAAGGGTGATTTTTAAAAACTTATCTGCCATGTCCACACTTTCTCTAATAAACAGTATAACTTCAGAGATCAGAAAAACAGGAAAAATATTTTTTTCACAACTAAGGAAAGAGATTGAATGAGTAAAGATCAGTGTTTTTATTGCTCACAGGATAAAGTTCAGATTCCTTGGCATGGCTTGGCCCCACCTGCCACTCCACCCTCATCTCTCCTGTTCCAGCCAACTCTCCAACTACTAGCCACGTAGGCCTCCAGACTTTTTCCTATTACAGAGCCTTAACATAGTAAATTACATCATTTTTGCAGTTTTTCATTGCCAACCCTTTCCTGTAGGAGGATCACATTCCTGTCAACTGCTTTTGTCCCCAGTGTTGAAGACCATCATTCCTGTCCCATTGGCTTTGTACTTTGGCCAAAGGAATGTACACAGGACAAGGCCACACCCAATCAGAAGCCCTTAGAGTCATGGCACATTTCCACCCGTGCTCTTGACCTTTCTTTATGCTACATGAATACCATGTCTCACACAGGGGCTGTTCCTGCAGTTTGAGTGTCTAAATGAGAAGCAGAGTCCTAGCCTAGGCAGAAATGCAGTCAACCACGGCCTACCTGTAAAATAAGCAAGTAAGCCACAGAGACATGGAGGTCATTTGTTACTGCAACAAAAACTGGCACATGGCATCTCTCTATTTGTAACATTCTGTCTGGCCACCTCTACTCCATGAGACTAACTGCATCCTTCCTTCACATCACAGTTCTAATCTAACCCTTAGGCCAGGGCAAATCCCTTCTCACACATGCACACATGCACTGTCCCCTCTTAACAATTCTCACAATATTAATGTCACAATTTTTGTGTGATTGTTCAATCAATACCCTGTATGCCAATGGGCTGTGAACTCCTCAGAGCAGTAATCATGACTATCTGTTCATCCATTGTTTCCTCAGGACCTATCAGTTCTTGGCACGTAGTATATCCTCAATTAAAATAAAAAGAAAAGAAAATTTAGATGAATACATGAAGGAAAGCATGGGTAAAATAATAAAGAACCTTGAACATAGAGTTGAGAAGCATAAATCAAAGAAGCAAATATTTAGACAAGATTATTCGTCTTTAGGTGAGAAAACATTATGAGTCTTCTAATAGTGCAAATAAATATGTGCTAACAGTGTTCAGGATCTCCTGAATAATAATATTGATATTTAAGCACTTTTTCTGTTAAAAGCACTTCATAGATATTAGTTTGCATCATCTTGGTAACAGCCCTATGATATAAGTACTACTGTTATCCCAGAAGGAAGCTTAGCATTTTGCCCAAACATGTAACTGGAAGCTGGTAAAGAATGAGTTGAATCCAACCCAAAGTCTGTGTTTGTAACCACTGGACCCTAATACCATCCCTTTGGTCTGAAGATTATGTTGTTGTTGTTGTTCAGTCACCAAGTCTTGTCTGACTCTTTGTAACCCCATGGACGTCAGCATGCCAGGCTCCTCTGTCCTTCGCTATCTCCCAGAGCTTGCTCAAAATCACATCCATTGAGTCAGTGATGCCATCCATCCATCTCATTCTCTGTTGCCTTCGTCTCCTCCCGTCCTCAATCTTTTCCAGCATCAGGGTCTTTTCCAATGAATTGGTTCTTTGCATCAGGTGGCCAAAGTATTGGAGCTTCAGCATCAGTACTTCCAATGAATATTCAGAACTGATTTCCTTTAGGATTGATTGGTTTGATCTCCTTGCAGTCCAAGGGACCCTCAAGAGTCTTCTCCAGCACCACAGTTTGAAAGCATCAGTTCTTTGGTGTTCAGCCTTCTTTTTGGTCCAACTCTCACATTCTTAAATGACTGCTAGAAAACGCATAGCTTTGACTATATGGACATTTGTTGGCAAAGTATTGTCTCTGCTATTTAATATGCTGAGTCCTGAGAAAGTCTTACAAAACTTCATTGACAAGGCAAAAAAACATTTCTATTTAGTTTTCATATTGTATCACATGGGATCACTTGAGCTAATGATAGGGTGGGATTGGCCAGCCCTAAGAATGCATTTCCCCTTGAACAAATAAAGCACACACACCTTCCCACATCGCTCTCGGGAATGGATTCCTATTCAGTGCTCTCTGCCCAATTCACTGGTAGGACAATGGATGCCAATAACTGTAACACCATCATCAACACATTTTGAGTGTTTTCCTTTTTTTTTACTTTGGCTGTTTTGGGTCTTGGTTGCAGCGTCCGGGCTTTCTCTAGTTGTGGTCTGCAGGGCCTTCTCTAGCTGAAGCACAGGGCTTCTTCTCTTGTTGCAGCATGAGGCCTTCTCGTTACAGTGCATAAACTTCTCTGGTTGTGGAGCATGAGCCCCAGTAGTTGCAACATGCAGGCTTTGTTGCCTGCCCCACGCTGTGGGACCTTAGTTCTCTGATCAGGGATCAAACCCTCATCCTCTACACTGGAAGACAGATTCTTAACCACTGGGTCAGTATGGAAGTCCCCATCCACACATTTTTGTCTTCTTTGCACTCCTTGCTGAGCTGAGCGCAGGCCACTGCCCACATTAGGTGCTTAGTCAATGTGTTTTGAATTAAACAGCCTTATAGTTCTTGCTTTAGGGTTGAAATGATTGGCATGAACAAAGCAGTCATCTGGGAGATTTACCTGCCTGTATGAAAACTCCATTTTGGAGAGCAGGTGGGATGTGAGAATCTCATTATAAAACTAAACTTGACTCAAGAAATAAGGGGCTTCTCAGGTGGTACTAGTGGTAAAGAACTCATCTGCCAATGCAGGAGACACGAGAAGACAAGGGTGCGATCCCTGGGCTGGGAAGATCCCCTGGAGGAGGGCATGGCAACCCTCTCCAGTTTTCTTGCCTGGAGAATCCCACGGACAGAGGAACCTGGCAGACTATAGTCCATAGGATCATACAGAGTCAGACATGACTGAAGCAACTTAGCACGCAGCACAGACAGATTGTGTCGGCTATTGGGCAGGGAGAGGAACTGATTGTGGGGCCCATGAGCCTGGCTTCTGCAGAAGTGCTATGAGGGGGTGCTCTGGGGACAGTGTGCCTGGGGTGGGGCTGGCATGGAGGAATTTGCTTTGGGACAGGTGGTTGTACTGTGAGGTCTGGGCCTCTGGTGGGGTGAAAGGGCCAAACTAGGGCTTAATGTCTTTGGCCTTTGCTGGTGTGATAAAGGCTCCAATAATATCATCTCTAATCCCTCTTATAGGTACAAAGCTCCTGCCAAGTGGCGTTAGTAAAGAACCTGCCTGCCAATGCAGGAGACATAAAAGACACGTGTTGGATCCCTGGGTTGGGAAGATCCCCTGGAGAAGGGAATATCCACCCACCCCTGTATTCTTGTCTGAAAAATCCCACAGAAAGAGGAGCCTGGCAGGCTACAGCCCATGGCATCTCAGAGTCAGACACGACTGAAGCTACTTAACATGCACACATGCACAGGTGCAAAATCTTTGGGGCTAACAAAGCTCACGTATGAGTCAAAGAAAGGAGGAAGATACTAACCCCAGAGAGGCTGCCTGTGCTGCTAGCCAGGAGCTCCTTGGCCTAGAGTCAGCTGGAAAATTTCTGAGGACAGGAGTGAAAGTGAAAGTCGCTCAGTCGTGTCCGACTCTTTGCAACCCCATGGACTGTATAGTCCATGGAATTCCCCAGGTCAGAATACTGGAGTGGGTAGCCTTTCCCTTCTCCAGGGGATCTTCCCAACCTAGGGATCGAACCCAGGTCTCCCACACTGCAGGGATGAAAGAGTGATTTGGAAACAATGGAGAACGTTGAGTTTAAAACCTCCAAGAAATTCCAGGCTGGTGGATGGGAGGGGAATTTGGGTGAAAATAGATCCATGTATATATATGGCTGAGTCCCTTTGCAATCCACCTGAATCTATTACAAAATTAATAAACAACTATGCTGCTAAGTCACTTCAGTCGTGTCCAACTCTGTGCGACCTCATAGATGGCAGGCCACAGGCTCCCCCGTCCCTGGGATTCTCCAGGCAAGAACACTGGAGTGGGTTGCCATTTCCTTCTCCAATGCATGAAAGTGAAAAGTGAAAGTGAAGTCGCTCAGTCGTATCTGACTCCTAGCAACCCCATGGACTGCAGCGCACCAGGCTCCTCCGTCCATGGGACAACTATACTCCAATGTAAAAATTTAAAAGAAATTCCAGACTGGGATAGGAGAACTTAGGCGTCTTCTAGACTTGCATTCCTTCAAGTTCAGGTGCCAGACCACGCACATCAGAATCACCCAGGATAAAATTTTTAAGTAAGTATTCCTGAGTCTTCCTGGAATCTGAACATTTCATGCAGAAATTGCATTTTTAACACTTGGATAATTCCTATGAATCCTAAATTCTGCAAACCTCTCATCTGGAGAGACAAAATACTTGCCAAGGTAGGGAAATAAAATCCCAAATGCTTAGATTTAGGACCTGAATAATGATGCCTTTTCTTCAAGGATCATTTAGTGCCTTATGTTAAAACCACCTGTGGATTCAGTAGAATAGCAATTAACTAGAATGACAAAGTGCTTTTTAATAACAGACATGGGGTGCATTGTTAAACTTTCCTTGCTGATCTCCCCAGTGCTTCACAAAGGAAGAAATAAAATCTCATTTTGGCCTGATGGGCAGATTTCAGCTTGGCTCTCAGGTCCTCTCCCTCACTTTTCAACTGAGAATAAAGGTAGGTGCTGCCCTGATTTGGGAAAAGCTGGGCCCTGGAAGTAGGGATGTGATCTAGCCAAGTCTCAGACAGAGAGAAGCAGCTCTTTGGCTAGGACAGAAGCCCCATCTCTTGACATTTGACCTTCAGATTCCTACAGTTTAAAAATTAATCACCAGAAGATGAATACTTCCCATTTTCCCTCAGCTAGACCAAAGTCCTAAGTGCTGGCTCTAACTAAGCCAGGGGTTCTCTGTCAAAATAAATTGCAGGGGTGGGAGTCGGGCTGGTAGGGACCAGGCCAATCAGCCCCCAGCTAGCAGCCTCTCCAGGGTTTGCTCTGGGCTCCTAGTGGGAGTCGGGCTGGTAGGGACCAGGCCAATCAGCCCCCAGCTAGCAGCCTCTCCAGGGTTTGCTCTGGGCTCCTAGCCGGTTAGACCAGCCCTGCCAGGGCTCCTTGGAGAGCAGGGTGGAGATGCAGGGCTTGGGAGAGGAGCAGCGAGGCCCGGGGAGGGTGGGGCTGAGCAGGTCTCTGCAGCAGGCGGGAGAGGAGGAAATGGGGTGGAGGAATTGTGTTCAGGTGTGTGCCGCCACCGAAGGCCAGGCTTCAGAAGGGGTTGAGGCTGCCTGCCCAGCCAGGGAGGAGAAGGAAGCTCTCTCGGTGGCTGTGATGCCTGTTTGAGGGGATACTTGGAGGTGTCTCAGCCCAGTCTCCCTCCCCAGAAGAGGAAACCAAGAAGGGCCCAAGGCATGCCAGCTCCCAGAGAGGAGGTAAGGACCCTGCTGATGCAAAGGCTGTGGGGGCAGGGGGGCTTGTCTTAGCGCTCCCTCCTGCTTGCTGGCCTAGAGCTAGGATGCTGCTTCCAAGGTACCCTCTGAGGCTGCTCCAGAGGCTTCAGCCTTTGTATTCTGGGTGTTACAGCCATGCCTACCACCAACCACCTGCAGCTGGGGGTCCCGTGGAAACTCATTGCTTTGTTTGGGGAGCTCTTTGCTCACACTGGAAGGTCCTGTGCATGCAGTTGACTGGGTCATGAGGGCACCTGCAGATGGTGATGATGGTTGCTTGATGTAGCCTCGGCTTTTTTCATGCTCTGATGAGCAGACAACCTCTGCCTTTGCTGTCTAGAGCTTGGAATGAATTACCTGTACAGAGAGTCCATAATATACTGGCATTGGTCATTACCTGTAATATTTCAGGACCTTTTTCCGAAAGCTTACCAAACCATTGTGCAGCGTTTTGAAAGATGTACATTGTGTGGGGCAGAGTGAGAGTGAGAGAATTGAGTTTTTGATGGTGATGAAAATAATAGGACAAGAGCTTACTGAGAGCTTATGATTTACAAAGCATGACGACGAAGACTTCATCTTGGTGCAGTCCGTGAAGCAGGTGTTGGTTATTATCTACAATTGGTGGTGAGGAGGCTGAGGGTCAGGAAGGTTACCTGAGCCGAACCAGGGTTTGCTGAAACGAGTACATGCTCTTGACGTCTATCCATGAGGGCATATTTAGCCGAAGGTCTTTTAGATTCAAAGTGAGCAGAGGTGAGGCGCAACCGACTGTGCAGAGGCTTTGCAAAGAGGCTTTCTCCATCTGATAGCCTCCATCTCCTGTTGCCATGTTCAGAAATTAATTTAGAACAGAGTCTCTACTTCTCAGGCCTCAATAGCCCCGTCTTGTGGATTTGGAGACTGTTAAGAGCCTACTGTCAGCAATATGTAATCTCGAAGGTCAGTGTCATTAAGGATTCAGAGGCTACAACTGAACAATGGAGATGGGCCTTAAAACACCAGAGGACAGAAATGCATTTGAGAGCCAATGCCTTGTGGCCACTTAGAATTAAACCTAACATCCCCGCCCCCAAACAGTTTACCACATCTCTCATGTTGCCAAGCATTCCCTATTTCCAAACTTCACCTATTACATGGCCCCTCAGTTGGAGGTAAGCCAGCAACACTGGCTACCTCTGTACTTTCCCTGCTTAGGACCTGCGGTTTTTCCCTCTCCTTGGAACACATCCCCTTGGGCTCTTCCTGTAATTGGATCTCTCCCTTCAGTAAGGCTGCAGCTCAGACTGGCCTGTTTAAGAGGGCTTCCTAGATGCCGGGATGGCAAGTAGACTGGCCACTGCCATCCCCGAGTACACTTCTTTATTGTGCTGATTACAGTCATTACACTGATGTCAATCTGAAATTTGGTTCTCTTGTTTGTCTGTCTCCCCAGTAGAACTCCATGAGGGTAGGGACCTTGCACGTCTTCTGCCTGCTGGACACTACTGGGTCCCCAGGGATTAGGTCTCCCAGTAACAGGGCCTGAGTTAATGTTTGTTGAGTGAATAAATAATACAAGGGGTCAGGAGATATCATTGCCTCCTTCTTATCCAACACCTCGACTCAATCTCCCATATGGATGCAAACGTCTTGGTCTAGAAGGTGAAGTATAATAGCATCTGAGCTTTCAAGTGTTCAAGGGGCATTCTTGGAATAAAGAAGGGAAAAAGGATAAATGGCATAGGTGAATTTAATTCCCTGAGAAATAGCAAGGTATGACAAGGCCGGCTCTGCTGGCCAGTCTTGATAAGCAGCACTCACTGCCTATGACTCAGCCCAGCCGTCTTCTGGACATAGGGTATTGACCTTGGCTCTGCCTGGGATACTTGTAGGGACAATGACATTTCAGAAAGCTGAGAGTGTATGCTTCCCGCCCTGCTTCATCAAGCCTTTCATTCAAATGAGCCACCAGCCTTTGCTCACATGCCCTTTGCTATTTTGGAGTGTCATTCATTTGCTGGATGGGAACAGGTCCATCCATAGGAACAAGGGGTCTCAAGTTTCTATGGGCTCTATCGTTCTCTGCCACTGTGGGCATGTCCCTTAGTGCCTCCACATCTCATGCTTTTCCTCTATAAAATGGCATGGGAATAGCTGCCCGTGGGGTTGTAGTGGATTCTGGAGGACAGTGATGTGCCATAAATCTCTTGCTTTACAAGTACCTGGGCCTGCCAGCAAGGAGGAGTAGAGAATACACAGGGAGGTGTGTTTGTTTTGGAGATTTTTGCTTGCATAAAATCCACAGTTCCAAAAGAAATCTGTGAGAGGAAGAGACTTCTCTACAGGATTCCTTCTCCCAGGCAGCTACCTCAAGAATCGACTTACACACTTTAATTAACACCCAGACGATTTGCTTTGCAGCGCGTTGCATTAGACTCCAGCCTGGTGACACTTCCTCCTTGGCAGGCACGCAGCCCTTGGCAGTATTTTACACGCTGGTGGTTTTATGGGTCCCATCTTGCTCTTCTGTGTTCTTCATTGTAATGTGTGGTAAGCCTTTCTGGCATCAGCCCTGGCCCCACTTGATTTAAGGAACTGCTGATTTTATTTCTGATCCTCAGGTTGTTCTGTGATTCTATTTTTTAAAGCACTCCTTATCTTGTTCTATTCACTTGTGCAATTCTTCATTTCCAGACTTTAAAATATGACTTGTTCGAAAGAAAATAGATGCTTGAATTAGGAGTGAAGCCAGAGTCCTGAGGACCTTCTGAGGAGAAAGATGCCCATATGCAAAGTTGTGTAATGGAAGGAGAATGACGTTAAGTATCTAGAGACTGGGATTGAACTCTCTCCTGACTTCTCGGACCGTGAGGGCAGGGGATGATAGCAATACTGCAGTGGACTTTTCCTGAGAACTTAGGGGATGTTTAAAGGATTTCTTAGATGTTCTCGTTTCATGGTGACGCTGACTATCCCTGCTTTTGAAAATGGGAAATGTGAGACTCAGGGAGTGATGGAACCCAAATTTGAACACATGCTGGTTGACTTAAGGGCACAGGCACGTACCAGGTAACTTGCTGTCTACTCACCCACACTACTTGGGGATCTTTATAGACAGGGTAACCTTCCCAGGCCTGCCGTCCACACAGGGTACCATTCAAAGAGGTGATGCCAATGAAGGGTTAATGATGCAGGATTATTTCACCATTCCTCATACATCTTGTTTACCAAAATTTAGGAAAATGTTCTATGGATATTCCTACTTGAGGAGAATTTGTAGATACTATGTACTATGCTATGAGTTAATGATAAAATCAGAATAGTCACTAGCCATTAACTACTACTTCATACTCCACCCTGATGGAAGCATTTTCCTCCTGTTAAAGTGTGTGCATTCCTCAGTGGGGAAGGTGTGGGCTTGTGGTTTCAGGAGCCTGGCTCAGTCAGTTGCTAGCTGTGTGACCTTAGGTAAGTTTCTCAAACCCTCTGTTTCACATTCTCCATCTATAAACAGAGATATTACTAAACTTTCCCCCTAGACATTGTGGGCATTGTCTAAGTGAATACATGTAACGGGCTGAAACGGTGCTTGGTATGGAATGTCGTCTCAAAGTTGCTATTGCAGCTGCTTTCGCCTCAGCCCTTCTGCGAGGGACATCCTCTCACTCCCATCCTGGGTGTGTAGAAACTGATAAAGAGTCAGGTTACACAGCTAAAATCAGGATTTGAACCCCCAACTGTGTTCATCCCAAGCCTTCCCTTTTCTACGTCCTATTTCCTCAGTAAACTCTAAAAGAAACACGCATTCCTCTGGGAACTCAGTTTGACAGGAATTCATACTCCAAAACGCAACCTATATTCTCTCCATATTTGTAGCTACTTATGTCATCTTTAGGATGGTGAGTGAAGTGTCTTGTTGCAGATGTCTTAAGCTCTGCCTCTAGGCCATCATCAAACCAGCCAGAATTCTCTCCTCTATTCAAGATTTGGTCTCTGGGCAGGCAGCCACACTGGCCTTGAGGTGATAAGTTTGCTTATTAAAAGCAATCAATGACATTCCTCTTCCCTAAGACAGAGTGCTGACCTGGCCAGTGAGGGGCCTTCTTCTAGCTCTGTGATAACATTGTTTTGTGCTGGCTGGCTGAAATCTGTCGCTACACAGTCTCTTGAGTTAGCATCTGTGTTGGCATAAGTGACCAGAAGAAACAGTCCAGGGTTCTGTCCTGGGCTGGTCAAAGATAGATGCCAGCCCTTGTGCCCTTTTGACCATGGTACCCAGTTGGATATTGGAGTTATGTATGGGTTTGTTCTCCCTGGGTAAGGACTTGCTTCAGCAGGATCCCAGTATATACAGTGACAGAGCATGAGATCCTATTAAGTCCTCCTCCTTCCGCTGCCAGTGCTAAGTATGCCTGGCTCCCAGCTGCCTCCCAAATCATGACTGTCATTAATAATGAACAGCTTCCTTTCACTGAGTACTTGCCATGTGAGAGTTCACAGAATCTTAACAATACTCTCAAGCAGGTTCTAGTATTATCCTATTTTAGGGAAGCAGAAGATGACATCAAGGGAATCCTTGGTCAAGGGCACCCAACTGAACGGTGCCACCAGGATGTGCCCCCAAACCTGTGTGACTGAACACATGCTCTTCACCTCTGTGTTCATCAACCCCAGACTCCTCCTGCCTGAGTCACCCTCTCTGAGATGCTGTGATAACACATTCCCCATTAGCTATGGAAAAACCAGTCCTGCTGGGCCAACCCCATGGGGTATGTAGACAAACCCGCCTCACCAGGTTTCCCTGGGCCATGAGCCTGCTCTCTCTTTGCTGCATCTTCTCTGGACACAATTGAGCACCTCAACTACTCCAGTTGGCTTTCTCCCCATAACTGTGTGTGTGTGTGTGTGTGTGTTTATATGCCCTCAGTCACGTCTGACTTTGCAATCCCATGGACTGTAGCCCACTGGGGTCTTCCATCCACAAAATCTTCCAGGCAAGAATATTGGAGCAGGGTACCATTTCCTACTCCAAAGGATCTTCCCAACCCAGGGATCAAACCCATATCTCTTGCATATCCTGCATTGGCAGGCGGCTTCTTTTCCACTGTGCCACCTGGGGTTCATAACTCTGTAGTCACTGGAATATCACAGTAGGAAAGAATGAGAGCGGAGTTTCTGTCTCTGCCAGTCCCCCTCAGTACCTATCCTTTTGAACAGTAAATCTTCTGAGCTATTCTAACATTTCTGTCCTTCTTTGTTCACTTTTCAACCTGGTTTAAGAGCAAGCCGAAGTGGATCAATTATAAAGCATATTTTCAGTGCTGCAAGGTAACTCAGTAATTGGCATCTTAGCCTGAGGACCGGCCTGTGAATTGTGTTATTTACAAAAGCAGACAAAACAGTAGGCTGCACAGTGGCTGCCTGTCAAGAAAGTGTCATCCCTCGAAAGTGGTGCTTGTACAGCTGGGCTGTTAAAAGGAGTAAATGCAGGATGGAGTTGAGAAATGTAGTTAAATCTTAGACATCATGACCTTTTACTATCCATGTGATCTTGCACAAATTAGTTATTTTCTGCAGTAGCATAGCACTGCTTTCATTTTGCTCAGCTCTGCCTACATCCAGTAATAAGATTTCTACAGTGTCCCAGGCCTTATACTGACCCCTTTATGTGTACCATTTCCCTTAATTCACTCCATCAACCTAATGAGTTAAATAGTGTGAACATCACTTTACAGATTAGGAAACTCAGGTTTGTAAGGTTAAGTACCTATTAACAAAGTGGTGGAGGGGGGGGATTGAAACAGTTCTTTGTCTTTTTTAGATTTATTTATTTTTGATTGAAGGATAATTGCTTTACAATGTTGATTTGGTTTCTGCCATACATCAACATGAATCAGCCATAGGTACACATATGTCCCATCCCTCTTGTACCTCCCTCCCACCCCATCCCACCTCTCTAGGTTGTCACAGATCCCTGGTTTAAGTTCCCACAATAATACAGCAAATTCCTAGTGGCTATCTATTTTACATATGGTAGTGTAACTGTTTCCATTAATGTCAGAATCTGCCCCCCAGACTTGGCTACTCATTCCTGTATCCTTGCCAGGGAAATCCCATGGACAGAGGAGCCTGGCAGGCTACAGTCCATAGGGTTGCAAAGAGTCAGACATGACTGAGTGATTAACACTTTCACTTTCATCCCCCAGCCCAGGATAATGGTTGATGGTGAGATGTTAAATCCTTCCTTATCTGCCATGAGAGCATGCCTAAGTCTTTCTCTTGAGTGCAGTCTGCTTTTGCAGCTCATGCTAAGGACTTTTTCCAGGCCCTGTCTCATGACACTGCTTCTCATCTGCCAACTTCCCGATCAGTGACCCATGTGGCTCCAGCCCAAGCCCGGCCATCACTCATTACCCCTGCTGCTCTGTCTGCTCTCCCCGCCACAGAAAGATAGTTCATCGATCAGCATAAATCTTTTCAGTTTCTTAACAATTGAGAGAGCTTCCAAACAACTACTTGGGGTTACCTCTGAGAAGCCATCCATTTTTCCTTTCTCTGCACGGCAGAAGGACCCGCAGATCCCACTGCCTTTCCAAGACACTCAGAGAGAAGCAGGGGTTGTGTGTGGGCAAATTGAATGGTCCCTGCAGTCGGGGCTGGGAGTGAACCCAGCAGGATGTATGCCTATCGGTGCAGGGGGCTCCATCCTGGGCATTGCTGTTCCCCAGGACCCAGTGCAGTTCCAGGCACATAGAGGGGCTCAAGTGTTTATTCCCTCAATCACTGTGTTAGCTCCAGGGAAAAAAGTACATGTTTATTTCAGACACTTTTTTGTTTTGCTTGTATGGGTGCTTAGTCACTCAGTCATGTCCTACTCTTTGTGACTCTTTGGACTCTAGCCTGCCAGGCTCTTCTGCCCAGGGAGTTTTTTAGGCAAGAATATGGAGTGGGTTGCCAGTTCCTTTGCTTAAGAAGAAACAAAGAAGGGAGAGGGTTAAGCGTTGGGTCAATGGAATGACTACATTTGGGAACACATTTTCGTCTCTCAGCTTCTCGGAGTGTTTCTCTGCTCAGCTACTTTTTGAATTAGCCTGGACTCTATTTGGGAGTGGAGCTCATCATTTCCATCCCACCTAATAATGCCATTTATCCCTCACGGCTAAACTGGGAGGCCCGTCACACTCCACCTCTTTCCATCACAGGTGGAAGCCTGGCTGAGTGGTGACCACGTGAGTGGCCCTAGCCCCAGTCTTCCCCACATCTCTTTTAGTTCCTCTTCAGGAAGAGTCCAGGATGATAAGCTTTCCAGGTATTGAGTGCTAACAATGTGCCAGGCTGAGTGCTAAACTCCTCCCTGAAAAGTAAAAGTTAAAGTCGCTCAGTAATGTCCAACTCTTTGCAACCCCACGGACTGTGCTCCATGGAATTCTCCAGGCCAGAATACTGGAGTGAGTAGCCTTTCCCTTCTCCAGGGCATCTTCCCAACCCAAGGGTCGAACCCAAATCTCCCGCATCGCAGGCGGATTCTTTACCAGCTAAGCCAAAACACCTCCCTACTGTCTCCACCTCACCACATTGCACTGAACAAAACCCTGCCACTGACAAGGTGAATTGACCTGCTGGAAGTCACAGTGCTGGTGGGTGGTGAGCCCTGGCCTCCGTGCCAGGACTATGAGTACCCAATCTGAGCTCTTTCCATCGTGGGCTGTACGGTGAATCCACCCCCGCCTTCAGTCCCGTCTCTTAGGCACCCTACCATGTGAAACAGATGCTGGTCCTTCTCTGACTTCTCTCCAGCCGGAAATTGTCACTGCATGTGTGCTCAGTCACTCAGTTGTGTCTGACTCTTTGCGACCCCATGGACTGTAGCCCACCAGGCTCCTCTGTCCATGGAATTACCCAGGCAAGAATACTGGAGTGGGTTGCAATTTCCTACTCCAGGGTATCTTCCCAACCCAGGGATTGAACCCGAGTCTCCTGTGTCTCTGGCATTGGCAGGTGGATTCTTTACCAATAGTGCCACCTGGGAAGAGAAAATGGCACTGAATTCTGGTAGGGCAATCTCCTATTGCTTTAGTGCCGTTGTGTTCCCTGTTTGTTTCTTTTTTTAAACTGTGTGTGTTATATTGAGGTATAATTGATTAACAATGTTGTGTTTCAGGTATACAGCAAAGTGATTCAGTTATACACATATATGTATTATTCTTTTTCAAATTCTTTTCCCATTTAGGTTGTTACAGAATATTAAGCAGAGTTCTCTGTGCTATGTAGTAGGTCCTTATTAGTTACCTATTTTAAATATAGCTGTGTGTACCTGTACATTCCAAATTCCTACTATTTCTCATCCCAACCCTTCCCCCCAGTAACCAAAAGTTAGTTCTCAAAGTCTGTGAGAAATTGTGGTACATATATATACCATGGAATATCACTCAGCCATTAAGAAGAAAACTGGCCTGGATGAAGCACAAGCTAGAATCAAAATTACCAGGAAAAATATCAATAACCTCAGATATGCAGATGACACCACCCTTATGGCAGAAAGTGAAGAAAAACTAACGAGCCTCTTGATGAAACTGAAAGAGGAGAGTGAAAAAGTTGGCTTAAAGCTCAACATTCAGAAAACTAAGATAATGGCATCTGGTCCCATCACTTCATGGCAAATAGATGGGGAAACAGTGGCTGACTTTATTTTGGGGGGCTCCAAAATCACTGCAGATAGTGATTGCAGCCATGAAATTAAAAGACTTATGACCAAGCTAGACAGCATATTAAAAAACAGAGACGTTATTTTGTCAACAAAGGTCTGTCTAGTCAAGGCTATGGTTTTTCCAGTAGTCATGTTTGGATGTGGGAGTTGGACTGTAAAGAAAGCTGAGCAAAGAAGAATCGATGCTTTTGAACTGTGGTATTGGAGAAGACTCTTGAGAGTCCCTTGGACTGAAAGGAGATCCAACCAATCCATCCTAAAGGAAATCAGTCCTGAATGTTCATTGGAAGGACTGATGTTGAAGCTGAAACTCCAATACTTTGGCCACCTGATGCAAAGTGCTGACTCATTTGAAAAGACCCTGATGCTGAGAAAGATTGAAGGCAGGAGGAGAAGGGGTAACAGAGGATGAGATGGCTGGATGGCATCACTGACTCAGTGGACATGAGTTTGGGTGAACTCTGGGAGATGGTGATGGACAGGGAGGCCTGGCATGCTGTGGTCCATGGGGTTGCAAAGAGTCAGACATGACTGAGCAACTTAACTGAAAAAGAATAGTTTCCCTCTTTCTTGCAGAAGGAGGGTCTGCTATAAAATTGCCTATAAAAAACTGCCTTTGGGTACATGAGGCCGTAAGAGAAGACCAATTTCCCAGTTAGTGTCTGGAGAGAAAGGTCATAAGTGGCAGCTCAGAAAGGGGTGTCTTGCACTTCAGTTCTTCTTGAACTGCAACTTTCTGATCTGGGGCACAACCAGGAGCAGCCTTGGCTAAAACTCAGTAGACCTCATTATTCCAATGGAACTTTGGTTTATTTAGAGGGGAACTACTTTAAGTGAAAAATCAATATTGTTCATCACAGAAGGTTGTTTTTGTTGCGTAGTTGCTAAGTCATATCTGAGTCTTTGTGATCCCATGGACTATAGCCCACCAGACTCCTCTGTCAGTGGGCTTTCCCAGGCAAGAATACTAGAGCAAGTTGCCATTTCCTTCTCCAGGGCATCTTCTTCCCAACCCACAGACTGAACTCAGGTCTCCTGTTTGGCAGACAGATTCTGTACCACTGAGCCACCTGGAAAAATCAGTACTATTTATCACAGAAGGTAATGATAGTTAAACACATCGAACACAGAGCACCGTGAGTAAACATCACTGTCATCTATAAGCTCTGGCCCTGAGACCACTTCTTGCTTTGTTTCAAAGGAGAGTTAAATATTACCTGGCACCACTTCATGGGTGTTGAGTTTCAGTTTGAGATACTCTGGAGATGGGTGGTGATGATGGTTACACAACAATGTCGATGCACTGGATGGTAAATTTTATTATATATATATATATATATATATATATATATTTTTTTTTTTTTTATGTGTTAAAAAATTCGGCAGCTCTTTATGTTACAGTTAAGAAACAGTGTTCAACATGCATTAAGTGAAAAATGCAAAGTGCTGAACAGTGTGACCTGAATACTGCCTTCTCTGAGTCATTTTTAAAGGAATATGTATATACACATGTATCTAGGCTTGTATATGTGATGATCCCCCTGGAAGGATATCAATACTGGATTCTGTAGAGGGATGAGAAGTAGAAAGAGAGGGAGGGTCATTGCTATTTGATTTGTGCTCCATGTGCATGTATAACTCATTCTAGTTTGTTTAAACACTTAAAAAGCTAGGCACCAAAATGAAACTATCTCCTTAAAGCAATGCTTCTCAGCCTTGCCTCCACCTAGACTCCAGCTGCTCAAAGTCAGATACCCTGCCCTAGCATCATTATCCCCTGTGAGCTTGTAACTTGTTAGAAATAGAGGATCTCAAACCCACCCAGATGCAAGGAATCCAAATCTACATTTAGCAAGGTCCCCAGTGCCTTCCCTCGTCGCTCAGATGGTAAAGAATCTGCCTGCAATGCAGAAGGCCCAGGTTTGATCCCTGGGTCAAGAAGACCCCCTGGAGAAGGAAATGGCAACCCACTCCAGTATTCTTGCCTGGGGAATTCCATGGACAGGGGACCCTGGCTGGCTACAGTCCATAGGATCACAAAGAGTCAGACATGGCTAAACGACTAAGACTTGCACTTTCACTTTTCACCAGTGGCTCACAGGACATTAAAATGTGAGAAGTAGGCACAGGACTAACTAAATCAGAATCTCTGAGGTGAGGTTTGAACCTTGGAGTTCATTAAGGCTCCCAGGTCACCCCATGCTGCTGCTGCTGCTAAGTAGCTTCAGTCGTGTCCGACTCTGTGCGACCCCATAGATGGCAGCCCACCAGGCTCCCCCGTCCCTGGGATTCTCCAGGCAAGAACGCTGGAGTGGGTTGCCATTTCCTTCTCCAACGCATGAAGGTGAAAAGTGAAAGTGAAGTCGCTCAGTCCTGTCCGACTCTGAGCGACCCCATGGACTGCAGCCTACCAGGCTCCTCCATCCATGGGATTTTCCAGGCAAGAGTACTGGAGTGGGGTGCCATTGCCTTCTCCATGGAGACAGTTAATACTGCCAACTTCAGATTTAATGTAATTGTTTCTATATTAACCGCTTCATTTTTCCCAATAGTCTTACTATATGGTTCAGTCTTATTCATTGTGGGTTCCATGTGCCCCTTAGAAATCCTTATGTGTCCCACACTTCAGAGCACCAGCCAGGATGACTATCTAGGTCATGTGAACATCACACAGGAACATATAATGTTAGATTCCCCTGAACTTGAGAGGCAAGATGTTTCTTCCTCATATAAAATAGACTATAATTTTTCATCAAGACATATAAAAATGACAAGCCTTCTTTAATCCATGTGTGGAGCACAAAGTCACATCTTTTAGTTTATTTAATAGTTGTTTTATTCATTTCTTTGGCTGCACCAGGTCTCCGTTTGGCACATGGGGTCTTCCGTCTCCATCGTGGTGTTTGAGACCTTCAGTGTCGCGTGTGAACTCTCAGTTGCAGCATGTGGGCTTTAGTTCCCCGACCAGGGTTGGAACCTGGGCCCCCTGCCTTAGGAACACAAAGTCTTGGCCACTGGACCATCAGGGAAGTTCCTGTCAGGTCTTTTAAAATCAGACTTTAGAGTTAGAAAAATAGGGAGTTGAATTTACTTCTCTGAGTACTAGCCAAGTGGGCTTAACACCTGCCTAGGAGCTGCCATATTTAAATAAGATGATTTAGGTGCATGATCATTTTTAGGCGATAATGATGGT
This sequence comes from Bos indicus x Bos taurus, assembly GCF_003369695.1. Classification (NCBI taxonomy): domain Eukaryota; kingdom Metazoa; phylum Chordata; class Mammalia; order Artiodactyla; family Bovidae; genus Bos; species Bos indicus x Bos taurus. The sequence continues at coordinate 38,082,121 of NC_040082.1, forward strand.
TATGTCCACTTCCCTTCCCTTCCCCACTTGTCCTGGGCTCCTCTCACTGTCGCGCCTCCCTTCACATCTGTTTCTTCTGCCTTGAGCATCTCACATACAGATGATATTTCTCACATTGCAGCTGAATGTGAGAAAGTTCAAGTTCCACCTCCCCCATCCCTTGACAAACAGTACAAACTCTGCTGTCTCGTAGCAAATTATCTGACACTTTTCTAAAATGCAACTGAAACCTCATTACATGGATGAACAGCTTTCCATCAGCTCATTCCTAGCTCTGATATTAATATAATTGTTGCCAAGACATTGCAGTTGGCCTAGAGGCACTCAGCAAGGCGTCATGGTTAGTAACCCGAGATGACTGCAAATGCGAAGAGCTAGTGGAAGCTGCTAGGATTTCCGCGTGGCCAGGTGATGCTCTAGAGTGGTTTCCAAGCTTCCTTTCTATTGCCAGACAGGTGTGAGATGGGCGGGGGAGGTGTCCAAATCAGAATAGCTGACCCCCTCTGACAGCATCCACCCCAACAGTACCTAGAATCATCTTCTCCAAATGTTAATCTGAACATGTTTAGAACTGCTGTTTAAAACCCTTTGAGATGTAATTTCAAAGTGTAATATGAAAATATCTGTGATTTTTGTAACAAAGGCACAGGTACCACTAATACTACTGTGGTTTGTTGACTGCATTTAAAACTCAAAGAAATGCTACATTTCAGTTAGTGATTAGGGAAAGGAAAGATATATCTTGTCCAAAAATAAATAAAGCCCTATAAGAACTTTGCAGATAAAGACCAATACTCTTAACAGGGTCTAGAGAGTCTGGCTTCTAGATTCTTTTCCCAGTCACCTCCCCAGCTTTCAGTGGTCTGTTTACTGGGTTGTCTTTCTCATCTGATTGAGTCCTTGCTCTGTGTGAGTCCAGATTCCCAGGCTATAGACTAAGTCTGATTTTGTGCAGTGTCAGCCCTAGGGTCTAGTTTGTAGCAGTTGCTCAATAAATATTCATTGAAAAAATAAATGCATGCAAGGATGTCATACAAAAGCTTCCTGCCTAATCTTCCCCCCTCTGCTTTGCAGTGTGTTTCTCAGTAACACTGAAATGCTCCAAGTTGCCTGTATAGGTACTAGGCTGTGTTCTACCATTCATCTTTTGGTTAATATTACCCCCTGCTTAAGATATCATTGTGTTCCTCACTCATTTTGTGTAGGAAATTGTACTCTTAGACAAGAGTATTTTCCTCCCATTAACTTCTATTGTCTCATCAAATTTCTAGGCTATTATGGCCCTCCTTTATGTCCCCGTAATGCCACATAGAGGGACTTCCCAGCTGGCACAGTGGGTAAAGAATCCGCCCACAATGCCAGAGATGTGGGTTCAATTCCTGGGTTGGGAAGATCCACTGGAGGAGGGGATGGCAACTCACTTCAGTGTTCTTGCTTGGAAAATCCCATGGACAAAGGAGCCTAGTGGCTACAGTCCATGGGGTCACAAAGAGTCAGACATGACTCAGCATGCAGAAACACACACATGCCACATAGATAATCTGATTTCACCTAACTCTTTCATATTTGTGTCTGCCTCTCTAACACCTTGAGAAAGAAAAAATGGGAAAGTATAAGTGTGTAGTGTAGCAAATGATGATGAGTAGTATGTGTACATGTAAATACATGTGTATGTGATGAGTCACTGATATTTCATGCTGAATAAGGAAGTATGTCTGATAGCCTCAGTGCTTTTGTACTTGGTGTTCCCTCCATTTGGATATTCTTCTTACCTTTTTTCCTAGTCATTTTACCTGCCCTGCAGACCTCAATTCAGATGTATTACTGCCACAGGCAAGTTTTCTCCTGTCCTGATAAAACCCACAGTTTTGTGTTCTAGCTCCTTATGTTTCCTTTATGAGGGTTGCTACCAATTATAATTGTAGACTCTATTATCAAATGTAAGTTTGCCTCCTCCTTTATACCTGAGGCCTCATGAGGACTGTCTGTCTTCATTTCCCCCCAGCATCTAGCAACATGCCCAGCATCCTGTAGATGCTCTCTGGAATGAATAGCGGATGATCTGCAGCCCTTATTAGAACCCCGAGTGTGCAAAGAGAGAGTAAGCAGAAGGGGATGCCTGGCCTCTCTTCTCTCGGTGTTCCTTAAGGGTGAGCCTCCACTGCCTACACATGGAAACTGCGCCCAGTCATTCAGTATCGCAGGGACTTGCTGGGAAGCACTGTGGCTGCTGGGTCCCAGCCTGCCCCACGGTGCTCCCCTCCCTATTTAAATCAGGCCACAGCTCTCCTACAAGCTTGTTCCTTGCAACACTGAGCCGGGTCCAGATGCCAACTGCTGAGGCAACAGAGGGTTGTGATGGCAAATCCAGAAGGGGAGGCAGGTGGCAGGGAGGGCAGCAAAGTTGTCTTGTAAGTAGGTCTGACATCCCAGACATGTTCTGTCTGGAAGAATGTCTCACCAGAGTCTGTGGACTGGTGGAGGAGAGGTGTTTTCTTCCCCTCTACTGACTGCCTCACACAAAGTGGACAAATAGTGTGATGTGATTTGAATATAAGGAGCTTTTTACGTGAGCCCCTACCCCACCACTTGGAGCTGACCATTTTCCTATCATTGACATTCCTGATATTACCAAGCCACTCCAAAGCTTTTCTTCCATTTGTCCTATCCTTGAAAGCATTTTGGTGATTGTTCCCAGCTAGCTTTTAAGTTCAGTTCAATTCAGTCACTAGGTCATGTCTGACTCTTTGTGACCCCATGAACCGCAGCATGCCAGGCCTCCCTGTCCATCACCAACTCCCGGAGTCGACCCAAACCCATGTTCATTGAGTCGGTGATGCCATCCAACCATCTCATTCTCTGTCGTCCCCTTCTCCTCCTGCCCTCAATCTTTCCCAGCATCAGGGTCTTTTCCAATGAGTCAGCTCTTCGCATCAGGTGGCCAAAGTAGTGGAGTTTCAGCCTCAACATCAGTCCTTCCAATGAACACCCAGGATTGACCTCCTTTAGGATAGTCTGCTTGGCTTTTAAGTTAGAAGCATTCAAACATCCAGGCAACCCAGGGAGAGGCTTGAAGGGATAATGGAGTGTGTTTGTCGTTGACTAGTAATAGCCCTTTGGCCATGAGTTGGGCAGTAACCTGGTTACAGCAAGATCAGCAGACAGAAGACAGTGCACTGGGATGAAAAATTTGGGTGCTGGGATCAAGAATTCGGGGGCACACCCGGCTGCCTGCTCCTTGGGCTCCATATTACCCACTGAAACACAGAAGGGCAGGCAATCCAAGTGATCTTCACATTCTGTCTCTGAAGCCGTAGGGTCCTGAAGAGATAACTTGGAGCCACCGTGGAGAGCAAAAGAGGAGGACTTTGAGACACTTACACTTCCCCTTCACAGGCCCCCTACATCTCTCACACAGGCACACACACTCATACACACACTCGCACCCACTGCATGCACTCCCGCTCTTTCTTCTCCGGAGCTCTCATCTGTTTCACGCATCAGCGTACCGTGCGCGTGGCACTGCAGGTAATAAGAATAGGGTCCCGTCGCGTATGGAAAAGTTAGGAAGCCACTGAACCAGATGAGCTCTGAGCTCTTTCAGTCCTTTGAACTTTAGGCTCCCACACTGGGAGGCACAGTCCTGTTCCACATGTCTGTTGGGAAGTAACGGATGTGTAGCAGTTTAAGGGTGTGGACTCTGGAGCCAGGCTGCCTGGCTTCAGAATCTGGCTTCTGCTGCTTACTGTGTGTCCTTAGGAAAGTTACTTAACTTCTCTCAGCTGAGATTTACTCATCTTTAAAAGGACTATAAACAAGTACTTATCAGAGTCGTTATGAGGAGTAAATGAGCTAAATATATAAAATGTGTAGAATAATACTGAACATTGCAATGCATTCATAAATATCGGCAGTTTACGATTTTATAGCTTAGCATTACTAAACTAGTGGTTCTTAACATATTGGAGGATGCTGGATCCCTCCATAAGTCTATTAAAGCTATGGCTCCAGGGCTTCCCGGGTGGTGCTAGTGGTAAAGAACCCGCCCGCCAACGTAGGAGATGTGGAAGACTCGGGTTTGATCCATGGGTTGAGAAGATCCTCTGGAGGAAGGAATGCAACCCACTCCAGCATTTTTGCCTGAAGAATCCCATGAACAGAAGAGCCTGGCAGGCTACAGTCTATAGGGACACAGAGAGTCGGACATGCTGAGCTGACTTAGCACGCATGCACATATAGTCATGGCTGCTTGTAGCCTTGCATTTTTCATCTAGTTCACATTTATATGTCTTAAGTCCCCAGTTTAATTTGTAAGGTGTCCCTGAGAGGCAGTATCATATAACCCCTTTGCCTTTGGATCCAGGACAGTTTTGAACATAGAAGAAAACTTAATCTAACAAAGTTGCTTTTAAATCTTCAAAAAAATTTTTTAGTCTAACCAAGCAAAACACAAAAGCTTCCTTAATTTTTTTTGTAAATAAATACACATGGTATAACATTCCTGACCTATGTGCATACATGTATATTGAAGTGACACATAGCTTGCATTTTTTGAAGTATTTTGGTGATTCAACCTGTCAAACGAAAAACAATCAGGTAATTAACAGATTCTGATAGATGATAGCTAATTAAATTTTATGATACGTGAAACAGAGGCCATTCATTTTGATATTTGAAAGAATCCAATATGTCTTTCAAATTGCTGCAAATCTCTCAAACAAGGTATACATTTACTTAAGCGCTTTCCAGAGGGACTTAGTTTCAGGGATTGCAATTTACTAAGAGATTGAACTGGGTATTTCCACAGCAAATAATTCCATTTACATTATACTCAGCTCCAGTAACACTGCATGCCCTGAATAACTCATTGCTATCAATATGAGACTTCCAACCCTGTAAAAAGTGCAACAGCATAAATGATACATAGAAGAGATAGAACAGGCAGGCTCTTTACATTTTTCCAGTCTCTCTCCCCCACCCCCCCCCTTTTTTTTTTTGCCAGCACTTTTGTCTTAGAAGCCTTTAGTTGGGGGAAATGAAAGACATGAGTTGCATAAACAAATTAGGATGGGAGATTTGGGCCAAGAGGATTGAGGTGAACCAGGTAATGGATGGACAGAGAAAATGAGCTCAAAGAGGCCAAATTGTGAATACAAAGACTAGGTATATACATGCAGCTTTCACTTTGCTAAAGCTGGTTTTATGAGGCTGCAGGACCAACACTTCTGGTGCCAACGCAGCCTCCATGAATCTGGCAAAGTTCTGACAGTGGAGAGGAAATAAAAGGAGACAGAAGGGAGTCCCGTAGCATCCATTTCCTCCATCAAGCTTGACTCCTTGGATTTCAGAGGGAGGAGGTCACCAGAGAGTAGTAAGTCCCACTGAGTTTTATTAACGTAGTTCAGACTTGCACCAAAGTTGCAAAAAGCATGGAGCTAGGATTGGAAAATGCATATGCTAAGTCACTTCAGTCATGTCCTACTCTTTGCAATGCTATGGACTGTAACCCACCAGGCTTAATCCCACTGTAATCCCACTGTCCATGGGATTCTCCAGGCAAGAATACTGGAAGGGGTTGACATGCCCTCCTCCAGGGCATCTTACTGACCCAGGGTCTGAACCCACATCTCCTATGGCTCCTGCATTACAGGCAGATTCTTTACTGCTGAGCCATCGGGAACTGGAACTGGAAGCATATATCTCTTAATTCCCATTCTGGTTCTAGTTTCATGAAAGATAAGGAAGAGATCACTTACCTGTTTATCTACCTGGAGACTTAGTAAAAGGAATTTTTGGGGGGGTGTATGTATATGGTTCATTATTAACTTGAAATATAATTGATGTAGAATATATTAGTTTCAGGTGTACAACATGATACTTGTATATATTGGGAGATTATCACCCCCAGAATCAGTCTACTAAGTTTTGATGTATCTGAGCATGTGTACTTTTGGCACCCAAAATCACGTGTTACAGAACAGAAAGGGGCATAGAAAACAAACTTGTGGTTACCCAAGTGGAAAGTGGGTGTAGATAGATGAGTTTGGGAATAACATATACACACTACTACTATGTATAAAATAGATAATTAACAAGGACCTACTTTATAGCATAGGAACTAAGGGAAAAGAATCTGAAAAAGATATATATATATATATGTCTATATATCGCTACACTATACACCTGAAACTAACATGATATTGTAAATCAGCTGTGTTGTTGTTCCTCAGTCATGTCTGTCCCTTCTGCGACCCATGCACTGTAGCCAGCCAGGTTCCTCTGTCCATGGCATTTCCCAGGCAAGTGTACTGGAATGGGCTGCCTGCCATTTCCTACTCCAGGGGGTCTTCCTGACCTAGGGAACAAAACTGTGTCTCCTGCATGGGCAGGTAAATTCTTTTCCACTGAGCCACCAGGGAAGCCTTTAAAATCAACTGTACTTCAATTAAAAAAAAAACAGATTAGAAGTGACCTTGAAAGACATCTAGTCCAGCCTCTCACTTCAAGCCAACTCTGTACTTAGGCACCCTGACTACATTTGCAGAAGGGAAGCTTTCTTCCCGTGTGATTCATTTCATCCTTTTTTCTCAACTTCTAGGTCAACAGAAGCTCAATTTTTTTTCTTTTGAATTTTCAAGATATAGCACAAGAGTTAGTTTTGAGTTGTATCTCCTTTGTCCTCTGAGCCTTGAAAGGGTACCACGACCAGATAATGCTGGTCCTGGGTGTTTAACCTGAAATACAAAAGACACCAGAAGTTTAAACATCAGTTTCTACCACTAGCTTCCTTCAGGGTTTGGGGAAATTTTCTTCCTCATTTTTAAATAGTTATAATGATGTTGTCTTAATTCTAAGTTACATACTTTTTTGTCATCAATGTTTCTTAAGCAGATTCAGCCTTATAAATTATAAATATAAAATTATATATAAGTATATATTATATATAATTATATATAATATAAGTAAATATAATGTAAATATAAAATATATAATTATAAATTATAAAACACATTCAGTGAGATGGTTTTTCCTTTCCCCTTAAAATCTTCCAAATCATAAACTTAGTTATCACACACACAAACACAAATCATCTTGGTATTGAAATACAATAATTCTTAATTAATAGTAATGTCTCAATGAGACTAAACTTGAAAACTATAGAAACCTGATTATTCAGCTGGCTACTAGATATTTACTGACCATCTACTATGAACCAATGGGTGGGCTTCCCAGGTGGCGCTAGTGGTAAAGACCCCGCCTGCCAGTGCAGAAGACAAAAGAGATTTGTTTGATCCCTCGGTTGGGAAGATCTCCTGGAGAAAGAAATGGCCACCGATTCCAATATTCTTACTTGGAGAATCCCACAGATGGAGGATCCTGGCCGGCTGCACTCTGAGGGGTTGCCAAGAGTTGGACATGACTGAGGCGACTTAGCATTTAGCACATGTACCAAAATTTGTTCTTAGTCTAGAGGTTGTGTGTGTTTATACTAAGTCGATTCAGTCATGTCTGACTCTTTGCGACCCTATAGACTGTAGCCTGCCAGGCTCCTCTGTCCATGGGACTCTCCAGGCAAAAATGCTGAAGTGGGTTGCCATGCCCTCCTCCAGGGGGTCTTCCTGACCCAGGGATCGAACCCAGGTCTCTTATGTCTCCTGCATTGGCACATGGGTTCTTTATCACTAGTGCCACCTGGGGAGCCCCGAGAGGTTAGAGCAGTGGAAGAGAAAACCTGAAAGTCCCTGCTCTTATGAAGCTTTCCTACTCTTAGGAAGGTAATGAGAATACACACACAAGCGAGGGAGATTATAGAAAGTGGTAGATCCTATGAATAAGACAAGGTAATAAAACAGTACGGTGTGGAGGAGGATCATTTTAGCTAAGAGAGTCAGGGGAAGCCTGTCAGAGTTGAAACCTGAATGTCAAAAAAGATATCTGTCTCCTCTTGAAAGGAAGAGGATGGGAGAACATTGCAGACAGAAGAGTAAACACAAAGGCCTTGGTGCAAGTCCCATGAGGGGAAACAGAAAGCGGAGAAACGAGCCAAGGCTGGATCACACCCACTGTCTTGGGTTATGAGAATGAGTTTGGACTTTGATTTGTCCTGCCCCTGCTTCTCACTAACTCAGGAACTAAAGCACAGTGACTTGTTCAGTGCCATTGAAATACTGGATGGTTTTGGAAATGAGATGGTCTCACTTCCCTACAGCTGTTCTGTTTTATCAAGCTGCTTGCAGAAAGTGGCCTTTGTCGATCAGCTAAGGCCTTCAAGGTGGAGCCTGACACTCCTCCACACTGCTGTGATTTTTCCCAATTTTTTCTAATTTATGACTTGCCTCCTAATTAGAGATGAATATATTCTTATCATTTAGCTGTTTTATAAGCAATAACAAAAATAGAAGTGATTCCAAACCTTTAGGGTGTGTGTGTGTGTACTCAATCCTGTCTGACTCTTGCAATCCCATGGACCGTAGCCTGAAAGTCTCCTCTGTCCAGGGAATTTTCCAGGCCAGCTTACTGGAGTGCTTTGCCATTTCCTAATCCGTTTAGGTTAACTTTTAGTTTTTCAAATACTGAACTAGTCAAGATGGAGACAAGAACCTGGTGGGTGACTCTGCAAACCATCTCATCTTTGTGGGTCTCTCTGGCCGTTCCACCAGGAATAGTACACTGACACGCCTAACGAGATCCTGTTATTTTTTAATAAGGTCTTTTTTTTTTTAGTTTTTATTTATTTAATTTTGGCTGTGCTGTGCATGCTTTTGTCTAATTGCAGAGAGTGAGAGCTCTCTCTAGTTGGCAACGTGCGTGCTTCTCATTGCAATGGCTTCCCTTGTGGAACACTGCCTCTAGGCCTGTGGGCTCAGTAGTTGTGGCTCCCCCGGGCTCTTAAGATTTGTGGTGCATGGGCTATTGTTTCTCAGTGTGTGGGGTCTTTTCAGATCAGGTATTGAACCCAGGCCTCCAGCACTGACAGCTGGATTCTTTACCAGTGAACCACCAAGGAAGCCCGAGAGCCTCCTCTTGGTCCAGGACACTGACTGTCTCGAGATGAGTCTGCTAATGCTATTTGTAGTCCTCTGCCAAGTTCCTCTGCTCTCTTCTTATAGAACACTGACCTGGAACTAAGATTATGTATCATCAGAGACCAGCCCATGTTAGGTACACCCAGCAGGGAAACCAGTGTGCTGTGTCACAAGACCAAGGCTCTGATGTCACATTTGAATTTGAATCATTCTCCAGTGCCGTGTTATTTTTCTTCATCTATTAAATCAAGTTAATATTACCCAGTGCTTCCCTGGTGTCTCAGATGGTAAAGAATCTGCCTGAAATGCACGAGACCCAGGTTTGACCACTGGGTTGGGAAGAACCCCTGGAGAAGGGAATGGCAACCCATTCCAGTGTTTTTGCCTGGAGAATTACATGGACAGAGGAGACCCAGAGGGTGGTTATTGTAATGAACCTGGACAATGAATATAAAACAATATTTTGCATACATTAAGTATGCAAAGAGAAAAAAGTTCCTAACAAAGTATCTGCCACAGATACTGTCCAGATATCTGGACAGATATCTGTCCTTTCTCTTCCCACAGAATCTCTTAGAGTTAAAGGCTCTTAGTGTCCCAGATCAATCAACCTTTTTCTGTTGCTGTTCAGTTGCTCAGTCATGTCCAAGTGTTTATGACCCCATGAAACACAGCTTGCCAGGCTTCCCTATCCTTCACTGTCTCCCAGAGTTTGCTCAAACTCATGTCCGTTGAGTCAGTGATGCCATCCAACCATCTCGTCCTCTGTTGTTCCCTTCTCCTGCCCTCAGTCTTTCCCAGAATCAGGGTCTTTTCCAATGAGTCAGCTCTTCGCATCAGGTGGCCAAAGTGTTGGAGCTTCAGCTTCAGCATCAGTCCTTCTAATGAATATTCAGGGTTGATTTCCTTTAGGATTGATTGGTTTGATTTCCGTGTAGTCCAAAGGACTCTCAAGATTCTTCTCCAGAACCACTATTCAAAAGCATCAGTTCTTCAGTACTCAGTCTTCTTTATGGTCCAACTCCCACATCCATTAATGACTACTGGCTCATGCATAATAATATTGGTCCCAAAACTATTTAATAAGTATCTATGGGATGCTTTGAACTGTACCATATACATCCATTCAATCAATATTTAGGAAGTGTCTACTAAGTGCCCATAAGTGGACAAAACATTATGAAGTCTTTAGGAGATACAATGAGACATAGTTTCTGTCTCAAAGAGTTGAACACTTATAAGGAAAATTTCCAGATAGAATGTTATTTAGGATTTTCAAAAAATATTTATATATTTGGCTGCCCTTGGTCTTAGCTGCAGCATGTGGAATCTAGTTCCCTGATCAGGGATAGAACCTGGGCCCCCTGCATTGAGAGCACAGAGTCTTTCCAACTGGACCACCAGGGAAATCCCATGGGATTTTATACTTAAATTTTCCAAATGCCAGAAAATGTGTTCTTGGGAGAAAGAGAGGGGAGAGGGATGCAAATTACAACAACCAGAAAGGCTTCATGGAAAAGAATAAATGGAGAAGGAAGCTTGAGCTGGGCAGAATGAGGATAAATGAAGTGAAGTGGTGGTCTTCCTGGCCAGGGGAGGCAGGGTGAGCATGGCCTGGGGAGAGGATGGTGAGATGATAGTCCCTGCCCCTACCTGGATTAGATGCCTTGGAGGAAATGGCCTTTTTAGAGAGTTGGAGACAGAGAAGTTTTGGGGGGACACTTGGCTACCAGTTCTGCTTTGTGCCTTTGATGATAATGTGGTCTTATCGCTACAGAGCTGAGGAACCTGAAAAGACTGATACTGCACCTATAAGTCTCCTAGTTCTTACTTCTCCCAGAATGTGGGCATAGTCCCAACCAAACTTGAAAGGGCAGTTTGAGTGGCAGAAACCTCTCTCTCCACACTGTGTAGAGAAGCTCCCAGCATTACATGCCCTGTTGGGGAACTGAATTTAGGAAGAATAGCCAGCATTTGGTGCCTCTCACCCTAACACTTGTTCTGTTCATGTTTTAAATTCTTGGCCAAATCAATTGACTCATTATAAAGCTGAGGAAGCCTTCCTGGTAGTCTGGGTGCAGTGCCTCTGCTAAGGTATTTAGAGCCTCTTTGGTTTCTCTCATCAGAGCCCTCATCACACTGTGTTGTGATGGATTATTTGGGTCTTCCCACCACCCCCGCCCAGGAGACCATAGACCATTTGATGTGAACAAGTACCATATTTCTTTCATGTCCATCATTCAATTCCCAGACCCTGGCACAGCATCAGGCATATAGTAGATACTCGATTAATATTATATTGTGTTAAATTAAGATCAGCTTTCCTAGAGGAAAGGGTGGTGGGTGGGAAATAAGGGAGCTGGGCTCAGAACTTGCAGAGCAGTAAGCCTGAGGGAGAGTTGGGTTTGATGAGAGAGCAGGAGTGTTCACCAAAAGAATAAAAGAATAATAAGCATCAAACTGTACTGCCTGCTCCCCTCCCAGCAGAGCAATGGGGATAAATGGAATCAAATTAGCAAAATCATTAGCTTGATGATAACCAGAATCCCCTCATGCTGGGAGCTGGGAGGTAAGCAGAGGTGTTCTCTGCTCGCAGCCTCCATGCCTTTCAGATCCCTGCTCCCTTCCTGCTGAGGACAGAGGAAGGGATGCTCCAACACAGCTGGCCTAAGGGTTCTCTCAGAGATGAGGTCTCTGCAGGGGAGAGAGAGGGAGGGTGTGAAAAAGTAAGTGTTGTCAGCTGATTTCAGTCCTTCAGAAGAAGATGAGCAGTCAAACTTAGAGGACACTGAGATGTGGAGTCTAAATGTGGGCTTTGAAATCTGAACTTCCAGGGTTTGAATTCCTATCTGCCACCTACAAATTCAATGGCCAATGGCAAGTGAAGACTCAAAGAGTAGAGCTAGTTATGGTCATCAGCGCACTAGAAGGAACCCCACTGGCATGCATTCAAGGCAGGAAAAGAGAAAGGGAATATTCCCAGAGACCCAGCTAAAACCAGAGAGCTCCAATAGGATTATTTTTTAAGTAGGCGTCTTTTCTATCTCCTCTTTCAGTTCTATATTGTTTTCGTTAAAAGATAAAACAGAGAGAAGTAAACCAGAAGTAATTTCAACTCACTCTGCATTGGGCAGGACAATTAACTTGAAGTGCACAAAAACACATCTTGAACTCTCAGTGGCTTAATGGGCAATAGTTCTGTTCTCTCTAATGTCACAGCCCTGTGTGGGTTGTGAGCCCATCATTGCACCTGCAATCAAGCCATCCTCAAAGGCCACGGAGGCAGGGAGTGAGAATAGGGATGATGCACCAGCTCTCACCTGCTTCAGCCTGGTAGCATATATGTCATGGCCATTCAGGTTCCATTTGGTCAGTCCTGGTTATTTACCAGGGCCCCACCTAAATTCCATAAGGCTCAGTAATACAGAGTAGCCATGTGGATATTTGGTGAGTACTAGCTGTCTCTGCCACAGCAACATCCTTGCTGTATGACATTGGAGAAATCCCTTAGCCTCTTTGAGTCTCATTTTCTCCAACTCTGAAATGGCCTCACAGTTCCTACTCTGTGGAACTTTGTAAGAATTATATGGGATACTGCAGGGAAAGACTTGAGCACATTACCTCAAAAAAGTAGATACAAAGTGTTAATTGCTCAGTCATGTCCAATTCTTTGCAACCCCATGGACAGTAGCCTGTCAGGCTTCTTTGTCCATGGAATTCTCCAGGCAAGAATACTGGAGTGGGTGGCCATTCCCTTCTCCAGGGGATCTTCCCAACCCAGGGATCGAACCATTATTCAAACTTTTTTGTGTCCGTCCCAGAGGTGTGTGTGTTAGTCACTCAGTCATGTCCAACTCTTTGTGACCCCATAGACTGTAGCCAGCCAGCCTCCTCTGTCCATGGAATTCTCCACGCAAGAATTGCTGGAGTGGGTTGTCATTCCCTTCTCCAGGGGATCTTCCCAACCCAGGGATTGAACCCTCATTTCCTGTATTGCATGCAGATTCTTTACCATCTGAGCCACCAGGGTAGAAACGATTCAATACCAATGTTGTTGTGGAGATTAGTAAGCATCAAGAAGGACTCTTGGGCTGCAAGTGACAGAAACAGGTTCTAACTCACTTCAGAAAATACATAATTAAGTGGAAGGATTTGGGGTAACTTTTAGAGTTGGAATGAAGACTGAAGAACCAGCTTGTAAAAGACAGGCAACTGAGACTTCGTGATTAGAAACTCCTGAAACTCTTTGATTTGGTGCCATCCCCTTGGCAGACGCAGGGCTAGACATTTTGACAGCTCCCCTCTGGGGAAGAAGTAGTTCTTTAAAAGAAAATCTGGCTCCTGCTGCAGAAGAGAGGAAGTGAAGCCTGAGTAGCCACAGATGAGTAATATCCAGTCACTATATGGGTTAGGGATAAGTCATATACAAATAAGATGCGATATCAGTGTAGAGGGAAGCAGTCCAGTGCTGATGTAGGGACTCAGTGATGTCCTCTGAGCCCCATGCTCTCTACCCTTCCTCCTTGTTTCCTTAGCACATCACTCTCATCCCCATGCCTACAATCACAATAGGAGGAAGGAGAGTGTTACCAGCACACCTCCACTCCATCTCCCTGGACAAACTGTGACACGGAGCTAACCCTAGCTGTAAGGGAACCTGCGAAATTCTGGTTTTTAAGTACCTTTGGTAGATTTAGGGAAAGAAGTTGTTGAGCCTGGAAAAACAGATGTCCTCAGTTGAACATCAGTGTTACAAGAGGGAGTGGGGAGGAGATAACAACTGACCTGAACCTGGAGAATTCCTTTCACTGACTCTGCTCTCCATGATGCTTATAAAAAGTAGAAAGATGTGAACATTGTTCCACGGGGTCTGCCGAGACCCTTCCTGGCCCAGGAGAACTTGAGTAGTATTGGGTATGGAGAGTGGACTGGTTGATAGATGCTTTTCCAGAGGCTATTTCTGGATAGATCTCTCTGGTTAAAGCCTCTTTTTATAGTAGGTCAATTATTTCTCAATGAAACTGGAAAGAAAAAAAGCAAGAGCTCCTTCTGTAATGAAATGTCTCAAAGATCCCAGGACAGTCCTTTTCTGTGGTCACATGTTAATAGGAGGAAAAACGTTCTAAAACTTCAGCACAGTGCCTGACCCATTCTAACTTCTCAAAAAATAGAGGCTGTTTCCCAAGTTCCTTCAGCACTTACCTCACCAAGCTTTCGATGTTCTAAAGCTGAAAATCTAAATCTAAATATCAGGTGCTGAAACATCCCTAGGTAGCAACTGGGACAGGATTCCAGTGTAAGGGCAATAAAAGGGAGGGAGGGAGTGGAAGCAGGGAGGGAAGGTAGGTCTTGGAGAGTTAAGTCTTGCTTAAATTGTCCCACCTCTTTCTTAACCCTTTCCCCACCCCTACTCTAACCCACAAATGCTTTTTTTTTTTTTTTTTTTAATTCCAGTGAAGTGAGGTAGGCTTGAGAAAAAAGCTTAGGCAGAAATGCTTCAGCTTTTTAATACTTTAATGAAACAGCTCACTTTATCATCATTTAACAGCCAGATTTTATTGAATGTGGGCAGTGTGTCTCCTGCTGTAACAGGGTCTCATATACATTGTAACCATAATATTAGCTGACCTTTAGGAAGTGCTCACTGAGCTCCAGGCTTCCTGCCAGTGTTTTACGTAAATGATCCTCTTGATTCATCATGAGAACCCCACCAGGTTAAAGGTGCTGTTTCTTAACTTGTTTTACAGATACAAAAATTGAAGATCCAAGCAAGTTGAGACATTTGTCAAATATCACAGTTACAAGCGGTCAAGCTGTGGGTCAGACTGGTTCTCTTAATCACTAGACTGTGCTGCTGTAGAATTTTCTCAGCAGCCCATGGGACGCAGGTTGTCTCACCTTACACCCAAGGAGCCCAGGGCTCAAGGAGGTTGGTGACTTACCCACAGTCAACTTCAAAGCTATAAAATGGCAGGGTGGGATTGAACCTGGGCCCATCTGTCTTAAATACAAAGCTGGGCTATCTCCCAAGGTTTTTTATTATTGGCTAAACGTATCTGGTGGCTTCCTTGCTGACTCAGTGGTAAAAAGTCCACCTGCCAATGCAGGAGATGCAGGTTCAATTCCTAGGTCAAAAGATCCCCTGGAGAAGGAAATGGCAACCCAATCCAGTATTCTTGCCTGGGATATCCCATGGACAGAGGAGCCTGGTTGGCTATAGTCCATGAGGTTGCAAGAGTCAGACACGACTTTGTGACAAAACCACCACTACCAAACATAACGGATGCCCTAACTCCCTACCTGTAACTCCACCATCAAGATTTACTCACACAGGGTGGTGAATTAGTCAAGAACATGGACTCTAGAACCCAACGAGCTCTCTTTCGTTAAATTTCCCTAATTCTCTAAGCCTCAGCTTACTCATCTGTAAAATGGGATTAATAACAGTAACTAATTCATAGGTTTGTTGGCAGGACTTGATATAATAACCCAAGGTTACTGTTTAATAGCTGTTATTTTTTCTTTCTTACCTTGATGGAATTTCATTCATTATCTAACTCATTGTTTAGCTATGAGGAATTTCCTCCTCTCTCCAGGTCTCATTTGTGAAATAGGAGGAAATTATCTCAATATTCTCCATGCCTCCTTCTGTCTGTCATTCCATGCTTTTCACAGTTCATTCAGGTGCCAAGGGCAGCTAAACTGTCTCATAAGGAAAAGAAGAAAAGCACGAGTTCTCCTAAGAAAAAGCACGTGGCTTAGTGTTGGCACAGGAGTTCCAGCAGCCCCCAGAGTCTCAGGATAGTAATAGCTCTTATTCACAGGGTACTTGCCTCATGCCAACTGCTCTTCAAAACATTCTAGATACATTATCGTATGCCATTTAAGAGTCTGTTCATCCTTTTCCTCCTCTCTTGCTCATGTTGGCAAAATATATATTTTGCCTTAAATTATCTATTGCAAGTTGGGCAAGCAGACTTGACCAAGTTATCACATTAACTAAATGTGTGTGTGTGTGTGTGTGTATGTACACACATACACATATGCCAGTATGAGTGCCTACACACATCAGTATTGAGTGGGAGAGGCTAATGTGACTCCCTGGTGAGGACTGTCTGCCCATCCTGCTCTCTCTAGATGGTGAAGACCCAGAACAAGAAGAGCTAACATGTATTGGGTAACAACTAAGCTTCAGACATTGCTAGAAGCACTTCACATGGGCTGCCTCATCTGCTCCTCATAATAACCCTGCTGGAAAAGTACTGGGGATATCTTTATTTACAGATACACACATGAGGCTCAAAGAGATGAAGCAGCTTACCCGTTAGGAAGTGGGAAACCTAACCTGCAGTGTAACTACAAAGCCTTGGTACTATCAACCACCACACTCAGAACTTTAGTTTCTTTTTTTTTTTTAATTGTAAAATTATGCTTTATAAGGTATGCACAGAAGTTCAAGCAATAAATACATACATTAGTTCAAAGCCTTACAATAGCTATGCAAAGCAGATGCAGAAAAGCAGATTTGCTATTACTTAAGCCCGTTTAAAAAAGAAACAAACAAAAAACAGGCAACTATTTCCAGCTTCCTGAATACTAAAGTCCTGAGATCTCTCCTGGTGCTGGGGAGAAGAGTCCAGGGGTGGTGTCCTCAGCAGGGAACTGAGAGCCTCAGACCTAAAACCTTTGGTGGGAATCTCGGGTGAGATTCCCCCATGGAGATCCTGACCTCCCAGAGGTTACCAGGTAGACGCTTACCTCAGGGCCACTAGTCAAGGATGACCTTCTGGTCCAGAAAGTCTGGTCCCACCCTCCATGACCTAGGCAGAGTGTAGAGTTGCAGCTTCTAACCACTCAGCACACCTGCACACCTTTCTGAACAAGGGAAATAGGAGGCTGGCAGGCAGCAGGTAGGGCCACACTCTGTTCCTGTTCCACTGTTGTCGGATGTGGGAAACCTGCAGGGAAAAACCAGGATAAGCCTTGTCAAGCATGTGGCAGAGGCGCCTCAAATGACAACTGGGATCATCCTGTTGTCAGCTAAATGGGATGACAAAAAGGATATTAAAATGATATCAGAGCTTCTGTGATATTTCATTTGCAGTAGACCATCAAACACTTGGGTACTTAGTGTTTTGTGTAATGGGAAAGAACAGATTCATGTTGTTACTTGTTTTCCATTTACCGAGGAGATGCTGGAAGGCCCTGGTCCCTTAATGGCTCTGTGAAGCCCATTTGTCATGCAGACAATGCAGTGGGCCTTTGAAGCCTGTCTGCCAAAGCCTGCTAGAAACCTCTCTGCCTGTGTTCAAGGCATGGAGAGCTGTGGACCACATATAAGCACCTTCAAGCCCTGATGCCTGCCAGGGCCTCAGCATCACTGCATTGGGAACAGAGACAAACTTCTCTGAGACCCAGCCTAGCAATGTAGAAACTTCAAGTCATCAGACCAAGTTCTGGTCTTGGGACTCACATCAACAAGCTACGTAGCCCTGAGCAAGTTGGCCTTCTGGAGCCTCAGTAATGCCATTTGCAGCAACATGGATGGACCTAGAGAATATCATACAGGGTGAAATAAGCAGACAGACAGAGAACTATTGCATGATATGGAATATCATGGAATCTAAAATGATTCCATGGTACTTAGATTCCATAACATGGCATCTAAAATGAAATTATATGAGTGAACTTATTTACAAAACAGAAAAAAGATTCATAAAATCAGAGATTGAACTTACAGTTGCCAGAGGGAAGGGATAGTTAGGGGGGTTGGGATTGACGTGTACTAACTGCTATATTTAAAATGGATAACCAGCTAAGTCCCTCTGTATAGCACAGGGAGCCCTGCTCAATGTCATGCAGCAGCCTGATGGGAGGGGACTTTGAGGAGGAATTGATCCATGTATATGTATGGCTTGAGTCCCTTTGCTGTCCAGCTGAAACTATCACAACATTGTTAATCAGCTATATTCCCAATGCAAAATAAAAAGTTTAAATTTTAAAAAAGGAGTTTTAGACTATATGGTCTAAGACACCTTCACTTTTAAAAGGTCACACGACCTCTCAGCCATTCGCTGTTTTTGTTAATAGTTACTCGTATTATTAACTTCTGAGGGGAGGTAATTGATCTACTAGGTTCTTGGCTCCAAGAGGCAGATGTGTTTTGTCCAAGATTCTGTCTCCACTGCTCAACAATGCCTGACACAGAATAAGTATAAATAAATTAATAGATGTCAGATGGATGGTGGTAGGATAGGACCAGTTTATATCGAACTGCCTGCCATGGACACTCATGGTGCGTACTCACACCAACTCATCAGAGAGAAGTAGACTCGCCCTCCTGTGTGTACTTCAGCATGTGAACTGTGTCCATGCCAATTGCTAGTGACAAATTCCTGAGGCCTGCATAGTGGATCTCTATAGTTATCTGATTTTGTCTACTTCTTACTTTTTAATCATTTATTAGTCAACATGTCTTTGTAGTAAGCATCCTTCCATCTCTGAATGTTCCAAATTATTGACCAGTCAGTGAATCACATACTACGTGCTGAACAGGTCCTGATTGTTGTTGTTCAGCCACTAAGTCACATCTGACTCTCTACAACCCCATAAACTGCAGCACTGCAGGTCTCCCTGTCCTTCACTATCTCCCAGAGTCTGCCCAAATTCACATCCACTGAGTCGGTGATGCCATCCAACCATCACATCTTCTGTCGCCACTTCTCCTCTTGCCCTCAATCTTTCCCAGCATCAGGGTCTTTTCAAATGAGTCATCTCTTCACATCAGGTGACCCAAGTATTGGAGCTTCAGCTTCAGCATCAGTCTTTCCAATGAATATTCAGGGTTGATTTTCTTTAGGATTGACTGGTTTGATCTCCTTGCAATCCAAGGGGCTATCAAGAGTCTTCTCCAGAACCACAGTTTTAAACTATCAGTTGTTCAGTGCTCAGCCTTTTTATGGCCGACTATTATAGCAGGGAAAAAAAAAAAAGGAAGAAATAGGCACTACCATCAGGAAGTCTATGGCTATTTGGGAAAAAAAAAATGTTCTCATTTTTCTGTCCGTCACTTTCTGTTCTTGTCCTGTTATTTCTTTCTCCTCCATCATGAGCTCTATTTCTTTCTCCCAGAGCAGACTTCAAAACTAGGTTCTTTTCTATTCTTTATCCCACTTTGACCCACTTATTCTCACCCATACATTTGCCACAGTCCCTCACATTAGTGTGTTTGCTAGAGAGGGTGTCATCAAAGACTCTGAAACAGAGAGTAGTGGATTTATTTCTTTAAGATTATGTAGCAAATTCCTCAAAAAGCCAATCCAGGACACAGGCTCATTCAGTCTGTGCTCCTCAGTTCTCTTGCCCACAAGAATGTTTTTGAATGTCTTTAACCATAAAGAAAGCTGAGGGCTGAAGAATTGATGCTTTGGTGGTGTTGAAGAAGACTCTTGAGAGTCCTTTGGACTGCAAGGAGATCAAACCCTCAATACTAAAGGAAATCAGTCCTGAATATTCATTGGAAGGACTGGTGCTGAAGCTGAAACTCCAATACCTTGGCTACCTGATGTGAAGAACTGACCCATTAGAAAAGACCCTGATGCTGGGAAAGATTGAAGACAGGAGGTGTAGGGGACAACAGAGGATGAGATGGTTGGATTGCATCACCAACTCAATAGACAGGAGTTTGAGCAAGCTCCCGGAGTTGGTGATGGACAGGGAAGCCTGGCATGCTGCAGTCCATGATGTCTCAAAGAGTCAGACAAGACTGAACGACTGAAATGAACATCCATCTGAGGTGCTATTGAGACAATGAAACTTTTTTTTCCTATTTAAAAAAAATGGCTTTTTCCCCTAAGGTTTGATTTCATATTTGAAAGAGGCAAAGGACTTTTGTAAAACTAACATTTGATTTTTATTTCCACTATGTAAACAATAATCTGTTCAATTTTAGTTCTCTCATTAAACCCGTTTGTATATGATTTCATAGCTTTACTCCTTTAAGGAGGTGGATTTTGGAGCTGGCCAATAAATATGAGCTTTGATTTGGGTTCTGTTACTCATCAGCATTGGGCAAGTCATTGTTTTCTTCATCAGTAGAACGTGGGTCCTTTATTTAAAGGGTTACCTCGTCTGTTGGGAAGATTTAGTGAGGTGGAGTCTATAAAACAGAATGCTTAACTAATAACTGGAGTTCAATAACCTGTCTGAATCAAGTTCAACAATGTATTGGTCTCCTGTTGGGGGATGCAGAAAAAGCTGACTCATTCGCTCCCAAAGCAAAGGTCTGATATGTATCTATCATGTGCTTCCTATCCCTGGACTTGCAAGGCTCAGCTGAAATATCATCTCTATTGAAAGGCCCTCTCTTTCACCATATCTACAGTCGACTCCTAGTTACTCTTCATCATATCGCCTTGTGTATTTCCTTCACAGTATAACAATGTTCTGTTGGTTTGAGTGTCTAATGTCTGTTCCTTCCCCATAAGCTGGGGATTGCTGTCTGTCCTTTTACTACTAAATCCTCAGCATGCAGCCCAGTGTTTGGAACCAAGTAGACACTCCATTTTTAATCGAATGAAAGAATAAATTCTAGCTGCCAGGGATACATTGAAAAACAAAAGAAACATAGGTCTTGCCTTGATCTGATTCACAACCAAGTGAAGAAGCATAAGGATCTTTTTGTTACACCATTAAAACCTCTTTATTTCTCTTAAGACTATGAATTTTCTACCTCAGAGAAAATTTGGTGGGTTTTATAAGGTAGATAGAAGTGGAAGTGCCAAACCCAGAAGAGAAAGGGAAGAGTTAGTTGGGGTGAGAGAGCTGTGGTAAATCTTGGGTAGAAGGTGGCACGTGAAAGTCCATATTATTTGCAAAGCATTCCTGAGACAGAGTCCTTCTGTTTAGCTGTGGTGACTCTTAGGAGGAAAACTCCCATTCTGAGCTTTGCTTTAGACCCATTGAACCCATTCTGAGTTTTGCTTTAGACATGTTTTTATTCACACCTCTGACTTTCCTAAAATCTTGGAACAACCACATAATGTTGCTCTCCTCGGAGGGAAGACATGCCACTCGCTAGTCAGAACCAAGAGTAAAAGGAAAATATATCCCTTCCTTCTAAAATATTGCTACTTTTTAGGGTGTTCCCATACTTTTGCCTGTGATACAAGTAATACCTGTTCATCATGAATATTTAAGAAAATGCTGATAAGCTGTAAGAGAAAGCATATCTAATTCATCATCTCATGATGTAGATGAATACTGGTACATTTTCATATATGTGCTTCATTTTTTTTTCTTTTTTAAAATTTATTTTTATTGAATTATAATTGAATTACAATGTTGTAATTCAGCAGTTAATTACTGCTGTACAGTATAGTGACTCAATCATACATATATACAGTATTTTTCATGTTCTTTTCCATTATGATTTATCACAGGATACTGATATAATTCCCTATGTTATATTTGTAGGACTTTGTTGCTTTTTTATTCTATACATAAAAGCTTCTGTCTGCTAACCCTAACCTCCCACTCCTTCCCTTTCCTTTGACAACCTATGTTGTCTATGCCTATTTTCCATGTCCCTGTTTCTGTTTCATAAATAAGTTCATTTGTGTTGTATTTTAGATTCCAGATATGTGATATCATATGGTATTTGTCTTTCTCTTTCTAACTTATTTCACTTAGTATGATGATCTCTAGGTCTATCCATGTTGCCACAAATGTAATTATTTCATTCATTTTGATGGCTGAGTAGTATTCCATTGCATATTATGAGCCACATCTTCTTTATCAATTCACCTGTCAATGGACATATAGGTTGTTTCTATGTCTTGACTATTGTGAATAGTGCTACAATGAACATAGAGGGTCATGTATCTTTTTGAATTACAGCTTTGTCTGGATATATGCCCAAGAGTGGGATTGCTGAATCATATGGTAATTCTATTTTTAGTTTTCTGCAAAACCTCCATACTTTCTTCCACAGTGGCTTCAACAACTTACATTCCCACCAACAGTGTAGAGGGGGACTCCTTTTTCCTCACACCTTCTCCAGCATTTGTTACTTATACTCTTTTTAATGACAGCCATTCTGATTGGTGTGAGGTGGTACACCATTGTGCTTTTTATTTGCATTTCTCTAATAACTCCTCATTGCCAAATTCAGACTTAAACTGAAGAAAGTAGGGAAAACCACTAGACCATTCAGGTATGACCTAAATCAAATCTCTTACAATTATACAGTGGAAGAGAGAAATAGATTTAGGGGACTAGATCTGATAGACAGAGTACCTGATGAACTATGGATGGAGGTTAATGACATTGTACAGGAGACAGGGATCAAGACCATCTCCAAGAAAAAGAAATGCAAAAAAGCAAAATGGCTATCTGAGAAGGCCTTACAAATAGCTGTGAAAAGAAGAGAAGTGAAAAGCAAAGGAGAAAAGGAAAGATATACCCATTTGAATGCAGAGTTCCAGAGAATAGCAAGGAGAGATAAGAAAGCCTTCCTCAGTGATCAGTGCAAAAAAAAAAAATAGAGGAAAACAACAGGATGGGAAAGACTAGAGATCTCTTCAAGAAAATTAGAGATATCAAGGGAATATTTCATGCAATTATGGGCACAATAAAGGACAGAAATTGTATAGACCTAACAGAAAAAGAAAATATTAAGAAGAGGTGGCAAGAATAAACAGAACTATACAAAAAAGATCTTCATGACCCAGATAATCATGATGGTGTGATCACTCACCTAGAGCCAGACATCCTGGAATGTGAAGTCAAGTGGGCCTTAGGAGGCATCACTATGAACAAAGCTAGTGGAGGTGATGGAATTCCAGTTGAGCTATTTCAAATCCTGAAAGATGATGCTGTGAAAGTGCTGCACTCAGTATGCCAGCAAATGGGGAAACTCAGGAGTAGCCACAGGACTGGAAGGGGTCAGTTTTCATTCCAATCCCAAAGAAAGACAATGCCAAAGAATGCTCAAACTACCGCGCAATTGCACTCATCTCACACGCTAGTAAAGTAATGCTCAAATTTCTCCAAGTCAGGCTTCAATAATACATGATCTGTGAACTTCCAGATGTTCAAGTTGGTTTTAGAAAAGGCAGGGGAATCACAGATCACATTGCCAACATCTCCTGGATCAGAAAAAAGGCAAAAGAGTTCCAGAAAAAAAAATCTATTTCTGCTTTATTGACTTTGTCAAAGCCTTTGACTGTGTTCAGTTCAGTTCAGTCACTCAGTCGTGTCTGACTCTGTGACCCCGTGAACCACAGCACGCCAGGCCTCCCTGTCCAACTCCTGGAGTCCACCCAAACCCATGTCCATCGAGTCAGTGATGCTATCCAACCATCTCATCCTCTGTCGTTCCCTTCTCCTCCTGCCCTCAATCTTTCCCAGCATCGGGGTCTTCTCAAAAGAGTCAGCACTTCACACCAGGTGGCCAAAGTATTAGAGTTCCAGCTTCAACATCAGTCCTTCCAATGAACACCCAGGACTGATCTCCTTTAGGATGGACTGGTTGGATCTCCTTGCAGTCCAGGGGACTCTCAAGAATCTTCACCAAGACCACAGTTCAAAAGCATCAATTCTTCACCACTCAGCTTTCTTTATAGTCCAACTCTCACATCCATACATAACCACTGGAAAAACCATAGCCTTGACTAGACGGACCTTTGTTGGCAAAGTAATGTCTCTGCTTTTTAGTATGCTGTCTCAGTTGGTCAGAACTTTCTTTCCAAGGAGTAAGCATCTTTTCATTTCATGGCTGCAGTCACCATCTGCTGTGATTTTGGAGCCCAGAAAAATAAAGTCAGCCACTGTTTCCACTGTTTCCCTATCTGTTTGCCATGAAGTGATGGGACCGGTTGCCATGATCTTAGTTTTCTGAATGCTGAGCTTTAAGCCAACTTTTTCACTCTACTCTTTCACTTTCATCAAGAGGCTCTTTAGTTCTTCACTTTCTGCCATAAGGGTGGTATCATCTGCATATCTGAGGTTATTGAGATTTCTCC
Organism: Bos indicus x Bos taurus; assembly: GCF_003369695.1. Taxonomy (NCBI): domain Eukaryota; kingdom Metazoa; phylum Chordata; class Mammalia; order Artiodactyla; family Bovidae; genus Bos; species Bos indicus x Bos taurus. The sequence goes on from NC_040082.1 coordinate 38,106,170, forward strand.
CAGCAATCTTGATTCCAGCTTGTGCTTCTTCCAGCCCAGCATTTCTCATGATGTACTCTGCATAGAAGTTAAGTAAGCAGGGTGACAATATACAGCCTTGACATATTCCTTTTCCTATTTGGAAGCAGTCTGTTGTTCCATGTCCAGTTCTAACTGTTGCTTCCTGACCTGCATATAGGTTTCTCAAGAGGCAGGTCAGGTGGTCTGGTATTCCCATCTCTTTCAGAATTTTCCACAGTTTATTGTGAATCACACAGTCAAAGGCTTTGGCATAGTCAATAAAGCAGAAATAGATGATTTCTGGAACTCTCTTGCTTTTTCGATGATCCAGCCGATTTGGCAATTTGATCTCTGGTTCCTCTGCCTTTTCTAAAACTAGCTTGAACATCTGGAAGTTCACAGTTCACGTATTGCTGAAGCCTGGCTTGGAGTATTTTGAGCATTACTTTACTAGCGTGTGAGATGAGTGCAATTGTGCCATAGTTTGAACATTCTTTGGCATTGCCTTTCTTTGGGATTGGAATGAAAACTGACCTTTGACTATGTGGAGTACAATAAACTGTGGAAAATTCTGAAAGAGATGGGAATGCCAGACCACCTTACATGCCTTTTGAGAAATCTGTATGCAGGTCAGGAAGCAATAGTGGAAATGGACATGGAACAGCAGACTGGTTCCAAATAGGAAAAGGAGTACACCACGGCTGTATATTGTCACCGTGCTTATTTAACTTATATGCAGAGTACATCATGAGAAACGCTGGGCTGGAGGAAGCACAAGCTGGAATCAAGATTGCTGGGAGAAATCTCAATAACCTCAGATATGCAGATGACACCACCCTTATGGCAGAAAGTGAAGAAGAACTAAAGAGCCTCGTGATGAAAGTGAAAGAGTAGAGTGAAAAAGTTGGCTTAAAGCTCAGCATTCAGAAAACTAAGATCATGGCATCCACTCTCATCACTTCATGGCAAATAGATGGGGAAACAGTAGAAACAGTGGCAGACTTTATTTTGGGGGGCTCTGAAATCACTGCAGATGGTGACTGCAGCCATGAAATTAAAAGACGCTTACTCCCTGGAGGGAAAGTTATGAGCTAGACAGCAAATTAGAAAGCAGAGACAATACTCTGTCAACAAAGGTCCATCTAGTCAAAGCTATGGTTTTTCCAGTGGTCATGCATGGATGTGAGAGTTGGACTATAAAGAAAGCTGAGTGGTGAAGAATTGATACCTTTGAACTGTAGTGTTGGAGAAGACTTGAGAGTCCCTGGGACTGCAAGGAGATCCAACCGGTCCATCCTAAAGGAGATCAGTCCTGGGTGTTCATTGGAAGGACTGATGTTGAAGCTGAAACTCCAATACTGTGGCCACCTCATGCAAAGAGTTGACTCATTGGAAAAGACCTTGATGCTGGGAAAGATTGACAGTGGGAGGAGAAGCTGCTGACAGAGGATGAGGTGGTTGGATGGTACCACTGACTCAATGAACATGAGTTTGAGTAAACTCAGGGAGTTGGTGATGGACAGGGAGGCCTAGAGTGCTGCAGTCCATGGGGTCGCAAAAAGTTGGACATGACTGAGCGACTGAACTGAATTGAACTGAATAATTAATGATGTTGAGCATCTTTCCTTTAGCCTATTGGCTATCTGAATTTCTTCTTTAGGGAAATGTCTCTTTGGGTCTTCTGCCCATTTTTTGATTATGTTTTTGTTGTTGACAAGTTGTTGAGCTATTTGTATATATTGAAAGTTAAGCTCTTGTGAGTCATATTGTTTACAAATACTTTCTCCCATTCTGTAGGTAGTCTTTTCATTTGTTTATGGTTTCCTTTGCTTTTCAAACTCTTATAAGTTTGATTAGGTCCAATTTGTTTATTTTTGTTTTTATTTCTATTGTCTTGGGAGAAGACTGACCTAAGAAAACATTGGCATGATTTATATTAGAGAATGTTCTGCCTATGTTCTTTTATTGGAGTTTTATAGTGAAGTCTTTAAACCATTCTGAGTTTACTTTTGTGTATGATGAGAGGGCATGTTCTAACTGCATTGATTTACATGCAGCTGTCCAACTTACCCAACATCACTTGCTGAAGAGACTGACTTTTTCCTATTGTATAATCATGCTTCCTTTGTCAAAGATTAATTGACTATAGTGTGTGGGTTTATTTCTGAGCTCTCTATTCTGGTCCATTGATACATATGTATGCTTTTGTACCAATATCACACTGTTTTGATTACTGTAGCTTTGTAGTATTTTCTGAAGTCTGGTGTTATTTTGCCTCCCACTTTGTTCTTTTTCTTCAGGATTGCTTTGGCAATTCTGGGTCATTTATGGTTCCATATGAATTTTAGGATTACTTGTTCTGGCTCTATGCAAAAGGTCATGGGATATTTGTAGAAAATGCATTAAATCTGTAGATTGCTTTGGGTATTTTGGCCATTTTAACAATATTCTTCCAATCCAAGAGCATTGTAAATCTTTCCATCTCTTTTAGTCATCTTCAGTTTCCTTTATTTGTTTTATATTTCTCAGCAGATAAGTCTTTCATCTCCTTGGTGAGGTTAATTCCTAAGTGTTTTATTTTGGGATTGCAGTTTTAAAACTTTTTTTTATTTTACATTCCCTTTCTGATATTTCATTGTGTTAAGAAATGCAATTGATTTCTGTATGTTGATCTTATATCTTGCCTCCTTGCTGAATTTGGTGTATCTGCTTCTAATTTACTATATACATGTGCACTGGCCATTGAGTTATTGTTGTTCAGTTGCTAAGTTATGTCCGACTCTTTGTGACCCTGTGGACTGCGGCATGCCAGACTTGCCTGCCCTTCACCATCTCCCAGAGTTTACTCAAATTTATGTCCAGTGTATCAGTGATGCTATACAACCCTGTTGTCCTCTTCTCCTCCTGCCTTTAATCTTTCCCAGCATCAGTCTTTTCCAATGAGTCACACTTCATATCAGGTGGCCAAAGTATTGGAGCTTCTGCTTCAGCATCAATCTTTCCAATGAATATTCAGGGCTGATTTCCTTTAGGAGTGACTGGTTTGATCTCCTTGCTGTCTAAGGGATTCTCAAGAGTCTTCTCCAACACCATAGTTTGAAATTAGGCCATAGAATACCTAATTATTACACGTTTCTTATGCTTCACTGTATGTGATAATTATTTCCATGCCATTTAATATAGTCTACCACAGTTTTTTAAGAAACATAGAATACTTTTCCAGTGGAGGCTCACACATCTTAATATTTGTATAAAGGGGAAAGAAAGAGGGAAATTTGGGGCTCCACATTTATAGCAGGCAGAGCATCCATGAGTCCCTGAACCTGTCATAGTATCATTTTCCTCTTCTATGAAAGAGGACTGGTGATGGCAGTTATTCCCTGGGGTGGTTTAAAGGATAAAATAGAATAATGTAAGTGGAGAAGTTGGCTGCATAGTGTTCAACAAATGTTAATTTATTTTTACATTTAAAGAGGGAATGAATAGAACAAGAAGAGAAAGGAAACATGAGCAGAGTAAAATGGAGGAAAGAAAAAAGGTGTGGTGGGGAGAGATGCCTTGTCCGTAAACAGGAAGGGTTCAGCAGTTGAAGGTGAGCTGGGAGATGGAGGGCAGCCCTGAGAGAGGAGAGGTCGATGTCTGTATGGGAAATGATGGGTTTTCTACAGGAGCTGCTGGTCTGTTGTCTGAACTCCTCACTGCTTTAGGCAAAACAAAGCACAGTAATGGCACAGCTTGCTTCTTGTCTGGGCTGGAAGGTTTCCCTCTGAATGCTGGTGCACGTGATGGTCCTGATTTTACTCCCCCAAGGTGCCTTTTTGAAGATAGAGGTGAGGCCTGGATAGCAACCACTGTGCCACAAGGGCTGTTCTATCTCTCTTGCATCTGCAAAAGGGACCCCCACCAGTATCCCATCCCCACATTCACAGAACAAATGGGATGCATTAGCTATATCTTCAGAAATGTAGATTCTGAAACTAATCAGCCTGAGAAAATTCATGATGCTGTTTTGTTGTGGAGATTATAATTTTCTCTCTAATCTTGTTAATGTTTTGAGTAACCTTCAGTTCAGTTCAGTCGCTCAGTCATGTCCGACTCTTTGCTACTCCATGAATCGCAGCACTCCAGGCCTCCCTTTCCATCACCAACTCCTGGAGTTCACCCAAACTCATGTCCATCGAGTTGGTGATGCCATCCAGCTATCTCATCCTCTGTCGTCCCCTTCTCATCCTGCCCCCAATCCCTCCCAGCATCAGGGTCTTTTCCAATGAGTCAACTCTTCGCATGAGGTGGCCAAAGTATTGGAGTTTCAGCTTCAGGATCAGTCCTTTCAATGAATACCCAGGACTGATCTCCTTTAGGATGGACTGGTTGGATCTCCTTATAGTCCAAGGGACTCTCAAGAGTCTTCTCCACAACTACAGTTCAAAAGCATCAATTCTTCGGTGCTCAGCTTTCTTCACAGTCCAACTCTCACATCCATACATGACCACTGGAAAAACCATAGCCTTGACTAGATGGACCTTTGTTGACAAAGTAATGTCTCTGCTTTTTAATATGCTATCTAGGTTGGTCATAACTTTCCCTTCAAGGAATAAGCATCTTTAAATTTCATGGCTGCAATCACCATCTGCAGTGATTTTGGAGTCCGAAAAAATAAAGTCTGACACTGTTTCCACTGTTTCCCCATCTATTTCCCATGAGTAGCCTTACTGAGGTATAATTGCCATACAATAAACTGCACATATTTGAAACATTAGATGCAGGTTATGGCACATGGATTCACCTGTGAAACCACCACCACAGTCACCTCAATGAACACATGTATCACCACAGTTTTTTTGTGCCCCGTTGTAGTTCTTCCCACCACCCTTGCTCCTAAAAGCCTTCTACATGACTATAGTGTTTTTCCATATTCTTATTTCCAGTAATTATAGACAATTTGATATTATCAGATCCTTGTGGTTCTGTTTGCTTGGGAGTGGGAGCTCACAATATTTTTCTCAGTATCCCTCTAAACACTCTGATGTCATCTCCCCCTCACCCTGCCCTCATGTCAATGCTGCTTCCATGAAGGCAGATGCATCTCTCTGTATATGTCACTGCAATTGGGAATGATTTTTAAAATTGACCCTTACTATCACTTTTGATCTCTTTATGGAATTGGAAATAAGGCTCACTAGAAATGATTTTGGCACCAGGGTGGAGGAGAAATTATGGTTTCATTCATTCAACAAAAGAGAGGCTTCTCTGTCTCGGTGCTTTGTGAAATGAAGGGCAATCTGACCAGGCTCCTTGACTCATGAAGCTCACAGCTTAGCAGGGGGCACTGACCACCTCTAAGTAAACAAATATTGAAGGAAAATGGAAAGCATGCAGTGACAAAAAATTTTGTGATTTTGTTTCTATTTTTAACATCATGTATAAGGAATGAAAGGGAGTTAAGGGAGTTAATAGCAGTTTCTTACCCAAAAGCTTGGGGAAACCTGGGAGATAAAGTTGAAGGCTGTGTTGTCAGCAGATGCTAAGGACCCAAAGCAGGAAAGAAGCTGGAGCCTCAGAGGAACAGCTACCCTACAAGGCTAGAGCAAGGCTTGAGGCCCGCTAGGTTTGAGCTTGAGAAAAATGAAAAGATGTCAGAGAATACAGCTAGAAGGAAAGGTAAGGACCAGATCAGAAGACCTTGAAAGAAGTTTGGGTTTTATTCTAAACACAATGAGAAGTCATAGGAAATTCTCAGAGGAAAGTGAAAGTGTTAGTTGCTCAGTCGTATCTGACTCTTTTGCAACTCTATGGACTGTAGCCTGCCAGGTTCCTCTGTCCATGGGATTTCCCAGGCAAGAATACCAGTGTGGATAGCCATTTCCTTACCCAGGGGATCTTCCCAATCCAGGGGTCGAACCCAGGTTTCCTATGATACAGGCAGATTCTTTACTGTCTGAGTCACCAGGGAAGCCCAGGAGCACATTTAACTGTTTCAAGATTATGGCTTCTCACTAAAGAACTCATAAATGAAGAAAATATCAACCTTCTGATTAAAACAAATAATTAGGAATCATTATAAAAATGATATTTTAAATAATTATAATAATGAATTTCTTTCTCTACTATGGCACCTTAGCTTGGATAAAAATAACAAATGAGTATTTTATAATGATGCATGTTGTCTGCTAGGCACAACTCCAAGCTTTTGACCTATAGTTCTCATTTGCCTCAATAAAACAAGTATCATTCCTATTTTACAAATGAGAAAATTGACTCAGAGGTTTAATAATTTTCCCAAGTTTTTAAAACTTGAAGACTAGCTTACCAAGGTAAATGAATAGGGCAAAGAGAAATGTCATTTTCTGTTGAAACTCATCTGTAACTTTTTGCTGCAAGGGCACATTTCAACCTGTTTCCTAGGCTGCACAGAGGCTGATGGCTTTTAGAAAGACAAATAGGTCATGTACTGAAAGGAGATCTTAGCTTCAGGAGTAAGATTCTCTTATCAGCTGAACACTTTGGCCCCTTGATTCTGATGACCCTGTTGTTGTTGAGTCACTAAGTTGTGTCCAACTCTTTTGCGACGCATGGGACTATAGCCTGCCAGACTTCTCTGTCTGTCTGTGGGATTTTCCAGGCAAGAATATGGGATTGACTTGCCATTTCCTTCTCCAGGGGATTTTCCTGACCCAGAGATTAAACCCACATCTCCTGTATTGGCAGGGAGGTTCTTTACCACTGAGCCACTATGGAAGCCCTTCTGACCACCCTAGCAAGAGATTAAATGGTAAGAGGTCAAAGGGTAGGGGAAGGTTCCTTTAATGAGCAATGTTGAAAATCTGGAGTCAGCTGACAGGTTAGCGCACTTGCTGAGAGCATTATGCTGGTGTCCAGGGACCAGGATTCTGCTGCAGCGCTCTTATCTCACCACAAGACCTAAAAGTCTCTCCATCTCTCTGGTTCTCCATCCTGTTAGGGAAGTAAATAATGAACTTGACCTAGATGATTTATACCTTCCCTAGTCTTCCTACAGAAGATTTTGTCTAATGTGCTAATAGCAATGGATTTATTTGAGCCGTTGTGACAAACGGTTACTGTGTTAGGAGTATTAAAACAAACCACTCAATGAATTCAGCAACACTTTTAATAGGATCCATATCGCATTGTTCCCAGGAACATCCATGTCTCAAAATAATGTGTACTTATGTGTGTATATATATATGTGTGTGTGTACACATATATACATGTATATGTACATACACACATATATATAAATCTGATATTTATTCATTCTAATGATAATGTTTAGTTCTCATCAATTTTCAAACCCCTGGCACTAATTCCATGACTTCATGAGTTAGGAGCTGCTAGAATGAAAAAAAAAACATAAAAGATCATAATCTTAGGAACAAGGGAAAACAAAGCTGATTATAGAAGAGGAAATGAAATGACTTCACAGCCTGGTTGATTGAACTGCGTACTTCTGACCCCTCACCTGTGCTTCCTGATCCCAGACAGGTGATTATACTTAATACCCTGGCCTCCTACGAGAACAGTCCCCCAGATTGAAGAAGCAGATTGCCTTATTCCCCTTGTCAGATGAAAGATTATTTCCCCAGCATGCAGATCCCAGGCTGGTTTCTAGAATGGCTCACAAAATGAGGAAAATTCAGAGAAGCTGCCTGGGTGTTGGGAGATTTCTGTTGGCTTCTTAATGAAGGTTATCTGAGACAAAACTTCTGGATCTTTGAAGCGGAGAAACCCAGTTGTAGAAACTGGTATTGCCCTCTCCCTTGCCTATGCTGTGTTTGTTTCTCTAACAGATTCCTTTGTCAAAAGCACTGATTTTCTGTTCTCCAAGCTCATTAATTTCTCAGCATTAATATGTTTACCTTATCCTCTAATTAGGTGCCACCTCTCACATATTTATGGTAGTGAAATGCCCATGAGCAAGGGTTGCCCCTTTCTGTACACAGAGGCCAGTCCCCACTTGTGATCTGTGCTCCCACTGTATGCTTGAGCAGTGCGGTACCACTCATCAAGGGTGACTCACCAAAGGTTCCTTTGCCCACAGGCTTTTATTCAATACACTAAACAAATATTTGAGCAACTGCTGCATTCCAGGTACTATTCTAGATGCCTAGGAGTTTTGCAGAAAACACAGGACAAAAATCTCTGTCTTCTAACCCAAGTAAATTGTATCATAGGTTAGCAGTCAGTAGATGCCTAGGAGGGAGAAGCAGAGAGTGGAGTGACAGAGGCTGGGAGAGTTCGAGCATGGCAGTGGAGTGGGGTGTATTTGTAAACAGGGTGTTGAGAAGTTGAATTTCTTTCTTGTATAATTTCATTTATTTATTTATGGCTGGGCTGGGACTTCATTGCAGCATGGGCTACTCTCTGGTTGGAGTGAGCAGGCTTCTCATTGCAGTGGCTTTTGTTGATGCTCAGAGAACAGGCTCTAGGGCTTGAGGCTTCAGTAGTTGTGGCTCAAGACAGGCTCAGTAGTTGTGGCACACAGGCTCTTCAGCATGTGGGGTCTTCCCAGATCCGGGATCAAACCCATGTCTCCTGCATCAGCAGGCAGATTCTTACCACTGAGCCACTGGGGAAACCCAAGAAGTTGATTCTTAATAGGGACTTGTATCAGGAAAGACTTAGCCATGCACATATTTGGGAGAAGAGAAATCCAGACATAGGATAGTGAGCAAAGATCCTTAAAAGGATGCATGACTGGTACATCCATTCAAAAAATAGTAAGGAGGCAATGTGGCTGAAGTTATAGGAACAAGGGGATCACAGTGAGGTTGAATTCAGAAAAGGATTGGAGGCAGGTGATGTGAGTCCTTGGTGGCCTCTGTAAGGAGCTGGGTTTTAGAGTGAAAGGGGCCAATGCTGAGCTTAGATCAGAGGAGCTATGAAATCTCACTTTTGTTTTGTTCATTACATTTCTACAATGTATTTCCATTCACCAAATAGTTTTAACACCAGTTGAAAATTCTTGCCTGAATCAATTACATGAGAGCTTGCAGACACGTTTTCTAATTTTGTCACTCATTCTATGCTTATCAGCTGACATTCCTTTGTGAAATATAGCTTTCTCATCAATTCTAGGTATTTGATTGCACAGGAATAAATTTCCTGCTGAAAAGTAAAAATAAACACTTAAATCATTCCCTTTAAGGGCATATGTTCAAGGGAAGCTTTAGAAAAAACAATTAGCCTCTCAAATTGAGACAAATGTGGCTTGTGCAACAGAAGGACGCCCACACTGTTTCCTTCTTATGTTGTCCTTACTTACTGGGATGAAATTCCAGCAGGGAGCCATTCCTTGAGTTTGCTGTCATCTTTTGGAGTCTCCTTTTGGATGTACACCTATTTTATCAGGGAGGAAAAGAATGACCCTGGAGGAGGGGGTGTTACTAACTCACCTAAATTTGTTGGTCAGATGAGCTAATTGTTGTGTCCAGATCCTAAAGAGCAGCTGAGATTTTTCATGTCCCTGCTCCATGACCTGCATTATTTAGTTAACTCCAAATGGCTTCACCGAGTTTTTAAGGCTCTGTGAAATCTGTGCCCAGATGGCCTTAACTCCTTGATTCTTGTTCTCTCTTTGTCCTTTCTCCCCACTTCTTTCTCTCTCCTCTCTTTCTCAAACATGTGCACACATACACACAAACATACACATCCCTACATTGTAAACATTATTATAGCCCCTCTAAACTACCCATCACCCCTCCCCCAAAAAACTGTTCTATCCCATCTCAAGATTTTGTCTGGGGTGTAATTTTCCCTTGAGACATCCTTCTCCAGAGTTACCTACACCTGTTGAATTTCATCCTTCAAAGCTTTCAACAAATGCTCCTTCCCTGATCTCCACCCTAAGCAATCCCCAAACTGATTCCTCCTTCTCTGTGCACCCCACACCCCTTTACCATATGCCCCTCCCTCTTTGTTTCTCAGGATCTCAGTTGTATAAATGTTACTAATGTTCATGGCAAATCAGCCTCAGGTCTACAAATGTCTTTACAAATGAGGTTGTTTTAAAACTTCTCCCAGTGAAAAAGTCGTCTGGTTCATGGTAAGCACTCAAATATTCACGGAGAAGAATTTAAACAGCAGCCATAGCAATTTTCAAATGTCTATTTTCATTCATCATTTCAGTTGCTCAGTCATGTCTGACTCTTTGTGACCCCATGGACGGCAGCACGCCAGGTTTCCCTGTTCATCACCAACTCCCTGAGCTTGCTCAAATTCAAGTCCGTAGAGTCAGTGATGCCATCCAAACATCTCATCCTCTGTCATCCCCTTCTCCTCCTGCCTTCAGTTTTTCCCAGCATCAGGGTCTTTTCCAGTGAGTCAGTTCTTCTCATCAGGTAGACAAAGAATTGGAGCTTCAGCTTCAGCGTCAGTCCTTCCAATGAATATTCAGGACTGATTTCCTTTAGGATAGACTGATTGGATCTCCTTTCAGACCAAGGGACTGTCAAGAGTCTTCTCCAACACCACAGTTCAAAAGCATCAATTCTTTGGTGCTCAGCTTGCTTTATAGTCCAACTCTCACATCCATACATGACCACTGGAAAAACCATAGCTTTGACTAGACAGACCTTTGTTAGCAAAGAAATGTATCTGCTTTTTAATATGCTGTCTAGGTTACTGAGCATCTATTGTGTCTCAAATAATGGGTACCATGGGACAACAAAAGTGAATCAGGAAATAGATCCTACCTTTAGGCAGAGTCCAGTTTAGGAGAGAGGGAACATATATGTAAAGTTCTATATTACAAAGGAAAGTGAAGAGAAAGTGTCAGTCACTCAGTTGTGTCTGATTCTTTCAACCTCATTGACTGTAGTCCACCAGGCTCCTCGGTCTATGGCATTCGCCAGGCAAAAATACTGCAGTGGGTTGCCATGCCCTTCTCCAGGGGAACTTCCCAACCCAAGGATCAAACCCTGGTCTCCCACATTGCAGGCATATTCTTTACTGTATGAGCTACCAGGGAAGCCCCATATTACGAAAGAAGATATGTTGAAAACTATAGAGAGTCAAGAACAGTAGGTTTAATTCACTCATATTTCTCTTTGCTCTGCAACAGATGTTTTTCTCCAGCAGCCTATGAATCTTTCCATCAACTAGGATGAAAACAACTTCCACACAGACACCAGGGAGTTTCTCTCGTTCCCCCAGAAGAGCTTTCAGTGTCACACTGATGGACTTCCTGAGCAGAGAACGAAGACATGGCGTGTTTTCTGTCTCTTATTAATTCAGGCTGGATTCCCTCTCAGATGGATTTTTATCACTTTCCTTTCCACCAACAACCGGGATTTTATTTTCATGATTCCTGTAAATTAGGATCAATACGCTTAATCCGAGATACAGCTAAGGTGACCATCAGCTTCAGTCTCCTCTGATTGCCTGAAAAGTCATTTCTGGGTCCATCTGGGATTATCAGGCAGTCCTCCAATGAATCTAGAGAGAAGACAATCGCTAAGGAGTGTTTTCTCTAATTTCCTGCCTATTCAGACTCCGTGTTTCCCATCTGGGCCATCCATAGTGCTATCTTCCTTGTTAGAATCACAGTGTACCCCTTGAATCAACTCTCCTTATTAAAACAGGAGAGCTAAGAAAAATTAGAGCTTTGCAAATTCTCCCTCTTAGTCCCTCTGTTTTCTCTGTTAACTTATTCATTCACTTATGTATTCATTTATTCAACAAATACTGATTAATCACCTCCCTTTTTATATACTCTGCCTATTCCCAAAAGGATCAGAGGTGGCTTTTAGGACCAAACATAATGCAAACCAGGTAAGCCAGGATGAAAATAGAAAGGAAGTAGGAGAGGGTATACCTGTGGCGGATTCATTTCAATGTTTGGCAAAACTAATACAGTATTGTAAAGTTAAAAAATTAAATTAAATTAAAAAAAAAAAAAAAGAAAGGAAGTAGGAGGGCTTGGCACCAGCTCCTAAGGTGGTTGGAATTTAGTCCTTGCTCTATTCCAACAAAAAAGAGATCTGTTGGATTTCCATGTTTTTGCTTTCTGCCCAACCAAAACATGCCAACTAGGTGTGGAGGACACCTTTTTCCTGCAACTGAATGCATTTATTGAGCTTCCAGGGGAATGTTTTGTTCCTCTATGCAAATGCATTCAGGTAAAAGAAAGAATCATTAGTTCCCAAATTTTAGTTATTTGCATACTATCTTTCAAATATTTGTCTAGCTTCATGACTATTACTTATTTCATTGTTTCTTTTTTTTAATTGACTTAAATTTATTTTTAAAACACTTAAAATTTTTAAAAGGGAATATTTATGTCAAATACCATAGTTAGATAATAATGTTAAATGTAATTAAAAATAGCATCACATTCTAAATAAACAAAACTTAAACTCAGAACTATGGTATCTTCCTCTGCATTACGAGAGAGATTAGGATGTATTAATGATTAAAATCACACTAGCACCAGATTGATAGCCAATTCTTTTGATTATTCAATACAAAATGAAACTAAAAAAGGATAATCTCAATGTGAACATCAATGTCACATTACCACTTTCAAATAGCATCCTTACTTTGCTCAAAACCCTTTTAAGCATCATCCCCCAACCATGGAAAACATTGGTCAATTAATTGAAGCTGAAATTTGTGTGGGAGAGATTTTTTGGTACCTGGAAGACGTGAAAGCTCTTGGTTCGTGTTCATATTAGGTTGACTTTTTTTAAAAAAGTAAAACATCAAGTCCCATAAAAGTAGAACCTCAAGCTACCCACACCTACACCCTTTGTTATCAACAAAGAATTGTTGCAATATAGTTGGCCCCAGAATAAAGCATGTGTATCTCTGGGAGGAATTAATAATTCTGATGAAGTTAGGATTTTGGAAGACTTGCTTAGGTTCAGCAACAGTGAATTACACTTACTTAGTAATATAAGGCTGCTTATAAACAATATTCTACAAAGAAAAAGGAACTATTAATAAATTTGAAAGTCTTATGAAATCAGCTTTGTTTCCATTCCCTGATGAGATGTCCTAGAATCAATGTGCTTGGACTTGGATCTTAATTTCTTTCTCTCATACTCTGAAGTACTCATGTGCCTTCTTTCATATGACTGGGCTTCCCTGGTGGCTCAGTAGGTGAAGAATATGCTTTAATGCAAGAGATCTGGATTCAGTCCCTGGTTCAGGAAGATCTTCTGGTGAAGGGAATGGCTACGCACTCCAGTATTCTTACCTGGAGAATTTCATGAACAGAGGAGCCTGATGGGCTACAGTCCATGGGTTACAAATATGAATATCAGTAAGCAGAATCATCTACGTGGTAGATAAGAAAACTACAAGAAGTGCCAGTGACATTCAACATGTATACCCACAATGACACCTATTTTAATGAGTATCTGGTTAGGTTTTGTCTACCTTGACAGGTTGGATGGTTTGCTCTACCATTTCAGAAGCAGTACTTTCTCTTCTGTCTTGCTACAGGTTTAATTGTGTCTCCCCCAAATTCATGTGTGAGGTCCTAACGCCCAGTACCTCGGGATGTGACCTCATTTGGGAATAGTCATGCAGATGTAATGAAGCTTTGATGAGGTCGTTCTGAAGTAGGTGAGCTCCCAAGCCGATAAAACATGCTGTTATACAAAGTTGAGATGTGTGTAGAGACATGCGAGCAGGGATCTAGGTGATGGGTCTATAGACCAAGGCACATCCAGGTTTGCAGCAAAACACTGAAGCTATGAAAGGGGCATGAACCAGATTCTTTCCTCACAGCCCTCAGAAAGGACCAACCCCGCTAACAGCCTGATCTGGGCTTTTAGCCTCCAGAACTGTGAGACTATAAAGTTCTATTGTTTAAGCCACCCACTTGCAGTACTTTGTTATAGCAGCCCTAGCAGATTCAAAACTCTCTCTTTTTCCAATCTCATTGCAGGAGTGAAGGCTTGGAAACAGCATCACTTTACTTTCTAAAAACTACTGTTCCTTGCTGAAATAACAAACCTCACCCCCTATTATTTGATATACCACATGCACAAATGTACACTCGGAAGAGTCTTCTGGCAATTTGAAGAAAATATGGTCTTTCTATTAAAGAAATTGCCATTGATTTGGGTATAGTTATTTTTACTGATGAGTTAATGACAATTTTATATGATTTCAGGGACAAGTAAAAGGTTTGGCTCTTTAATATCTTCCTCTCACTAATCCTTTTTAAGTTGCTTTTCCCATTCTAGTATTCTATGGTTTACTGCATTTGTAGCAGTTTTTGTTTTGCCTTGATGTTGCTTCCCAGTTCTATACCAGTTATTTGCAGGAGGTTTTTAATGAAGGAGGTGCTAGGAAAAATTTTAAATGGAAGGTTTTGTGAGTAGGCTTGTTCAAACTTTTCTTTTTTTTAATTGAAAAAAGAGGCAAGTATACAACTATTTTCTGTCCCACAGGCACTGTTTCCTTGAAATTAGACATTTGTATGATTTTTATAGTTAATCCTTAACTATAAAAGCTCTCTTAACTTCTCTTAAACAAATAGAAAGTGAGGGTGAACTGATAAATGATGGTATCCTAGGAGATGAATTTCATTGTCTGTTTCTCATATTGATAGGAGAAACGAGGGCTATTAGAGTATTTGAGCTTACAGTTGGGTTGGGTACAGTACAGTGATAAAGAAATTGCCATTGAGCACTCATTATGCCAAATATGTATATACACACACATTATATATATATATATCCAGAGGGGGGGGGGATTTATAATCATGTAAAGTAGCTATTATTTTGCTTATTTTTCAAAAGAAACTTAAGGCTAAGAGATTAAGTAGTTTTACAAGGTCAAACAACCAGGGAAAGTGGCAGAAGTGAAATTAGAACCAGGTCAGTCTGTGTGAATCATTTTCAGTGAACATTCATAATTTCACTGACTCCTAGTGGTTAATACATATTTAACTCTTACAGGAATCACTTGGCTTCCCTGCTTAATTAATGCAATTGAATAATTGTAGATTGGGTGGGTAATAATATATCCCTGGCTTTATTAACTAATCAGGGCCCCCAAATCTTGATTCTCTCAATCTGTATAGGTATTGTGGTGTGAACTCTAGGATTCTCCTCACCAAGCATTCCTGGAAATTTAAATCCATGCATAAAGATTGAATCCCAATAAAAGCTAGCTAGTCCTTACTAACCTGTGGGTCTTAGAAAAAGTCATTTACTTTCCCAAAGTTTAGGGCAGTATCATGTAGTTGATTTGTTGAGGAGAAAAAGATTTCTTTATAAGCATGATAATTCAATCTCTAGCATTCAGATTAAAGAGACACACATGAGTAAAACAGATTTTAGATGGTGTGTTTTCATTAGGATATGAATTTGTTATCATATGCTTATATGCCTTAAAATGGGGTTATTGGAAAAGATGCAGTGTTTTGGTGGGGTTTTGGTGTACATGTTTTTGTCTAAAGAAAATTATAAACTTCATAGCAGTGGTTTCAACAAGTAAAATGTTGAATGCAGATAGGGAATGAAGTAAAGCCTCACTGTGTTTACTTGTAAATTTAAGTATGAGAAAAAGAGTAAATGGGATCAGATGAAACAATTTTCCCTGAGAAAATAACCATCTAGTCAACATGTTTACATTGATTGGAATGCCAAAAGAACTTGAGCAAAAAGTCAAATAGGCACTCTTTCTGTGTAAAATTAGCTGCTATTCCACCCCAGATGTGATGATGTTCTGCCTGCTTCTCCTGATGTGGAACGGTTGTTGTTGGTTTTGTACGGAAGCTTAGAGAGCAGGCCAGACACATCTGTGCAAACCAGGCTCAACACTCTTCTAGCCTGTGATGCTCGGGATTTGGTTGCATTTCATAGTTCTTAAATTTATCACCCTTGAGCTCTGTTAAATGACATGCATTCAGTGAAATAAAAACCAAAGCCATAAAGTGTACTTGAGAACCTCTAATATGAGAAGTTCACAAATCAGATCTAATCCCTTGAATCTTTTTGTCACAGGATTATATCTGATTTGTGAGCTCCAATACATTGGCCCCTGATGCAAAGAGTCAACTCATTGGAAAAGACCCCAATGCTGGGAAAGATTGAGAGCAGGTGGAGAAGGGGGTGACAGAGGATGAGATGGTTGGATGGCATCACTGACTCAATGCATATGAGTTTGAGCAACTCCAGAAGCTAATGAAGGACAGGGAAGCCTGGTGTGCCACAGTCCATGGGGTCATAAAGAGTAGGAGATGACTTAGCAACTGAACAACAAAATATGAGGAGTAATTTTAACCTTGAAGTTTAAGATGCAATCAATTATATATTTCTTTATAAATTTAATGATAGCATTTGGAAATTAAATATCTCATTAAAGGTGCATATCAAGTGTAAGAGGTACCACAATTTCACAAACATTAGAATATGAAAAAATGAGTAATAGAGCTTTGATCTTATGAAACTAATCTGAATGGATCATTCTCACAGACTTTCTTGGAGAAAGTAAGATACCAAGGGTAGTGGAATATTAGTCACTGCTGAAGTTGATGGTAAATCAGACATGGACCTCTCATCTATACTCTCATCCTATACTTAGTTGCAATGGAGAATTGTGGGGAGAGCCATTTATGGACATACAGTTGGGGAGTTTCTATATGATGTTACTGATGTGATTGCAGAGATGGGATTTGTACCCTGCACAGGCACTAGAGGTCAAGGCACATCCTGGAAATCAGAAACAAGACTCACAGGATAACAAAGTGAAAGAGACAACAAACAGAAGAGGCAGTGAAGGGACAGCAAGATATGGGGACTGCTGACTATTGAGGAGTAATAAAATGGAGGAAAATTCTGGAGTTGTTGAACAAGGTTTTGAAAGTCTTTCCCAAGGCTCTTTGTATAAAAAGTGTCCTTAGCAAACATTTGGTGCCTGGGCTTTTCTTCCTGTTAAGGCACAATCTGAGATACCCTCACATCTGATACTTCTGCCTCCACCATCCTATTAAGGAGATGCAACAAGGAAATATCAAATTGAATGCTTGAAACTACTAAAAATGTAAACTGCTCCTGGATCAAAGTCCCAGGAGACACTTTATATTCCACTCTTTATAATCGTGGTTTGAACATTCCAACCTTTAGCCAAACCATGATGCTAAAGATGACAGCTAAATTATCAGAAAGTCCATTCTCCATTACCTTTCTCCTTCCATATCTTTAATAATAGAAGAATATTAAAAGATAACAGAAATAAGACATAGATTTATTTGGGCCCCTGTGAGCAAGTGAATAATAATATGAGATTTATGGGCCTTAGACACATCTATACAAAAGGAGAGTTTGAGGAGTCTTAGAAGATTTTAAGAGGAGTTTTTGTCCATATATCTGTAGTAACTGTATGTAAGTCCACTGCTAACTTAATGTAAAATAGTCAAATTTCACTTCAAAGAGGAGAAAATGAAGTTCCTTTCCCTGGTCAGTCTATTGACAAATATTTATTGATTTCATATACTAAGCTCAGGGTGATGATACAGAGACTGTGCAAGAAGCAACATGTAATTTCCCCAGAGAAGCTGCTTAAATTTCAGTTGAAAAGAATACTATGCAACAGTTTATGTTCCAAGCAATCTGTAACTAGTACTTAAACTGTGTTTGTGAAACAAGCTTTATTCCTTGTTCATGTATTATTTGTCATTCTGTTCTACATCATCCTCACTCTACAACTCTTGACTGACAACAGCTCTGCATTTCAGAAGGTTGGTGGTCATGTTAACAAGGACTGAACATGAGAAACCACACACATGAGCTTAAGTGCTTCCACCATGGGTCACTTCCACTCTTGCATCACTGTCATGGCCATGCATTTCTTTAAGGCATGGGAAAGGGCGATCTTCATAAATGCCCAAAAGTACAGGAGGACTGGTGGGCTTCCCAGGTGGCACTAGTGGTAAAGAACCCACTTGCCAATGCAGGAGACACAAGAGATAACGGGTTTGATCCCTGGGCCAGGAAGATTCCCTGGAGGGGGGCATGACAACCCACTCCAGTATTCTTGCCTGGAGAATCCCCATTAACAGCATAGCCTGGCAGGCAGCATAGCCCTACAGTCCATAGGGTTGCAAAGAGTCAGAAGTGACTGAAGCAACTTAGCACGCATGCACAGGAGAGATGACTGTTGGTGACCAGCAGCAATGAGCACCATAGGATGTGATCACAGAAGCAGAGAGAACAACAGGGAGCAGGCAAGAAAAGATGTAGCCTGGACTCAAACAGGAGAGATGGAAGAAACGAATAGATTTTAGAGAAAAGCAGCAGTCACAGAGAATTCTGTATCTGCTGGCAATCTGTCTTAATGTCTTATTCTTAAAAAAAAAAAAAAAAAAAACAGCTAAACAAACAATCAAAATAATCAGGCAAAATGGAGAGATGTTGGTCAAATGGTACAAACTTCTACTTATAAGATGAAGAAATTCTGAAGATTGAACTTACAGCATGGTGACTATTGTTAATAATATATTATTAATTACTTGAAAGTCACCAGGAGAGTAGATCTTAAGTGTTTTCACCACACACACATAAAAAGGTAACTATGTGAAGTGATGGGTGTGTTAATTGGCTTGGTTATGATTATCATTTGTATATGTATATCAAATCATTTTGTGTACCTTAAATATATACAATTTTTATTTGAGGTACAAGGTCAGTTGTACCTCAAAACTATAAAAAAATATTATAAAGAATCCAAAAGGAGATGGACAAATGAAAGCAAAGAAATATGGGAAGGCTTCTTGGGAAAAACATAAAAACTGTCTATCAGTAAAATCAGCATTCACAAATATGTGCATTTTCATTTTGTGCTTGCAAACTGCAGCAGATGCTATTTCTGCCCTTTATTTTATTGCCCACAAATAAGCTACTTTTTTATGGCTGTCATAACAATGGTTAATCTGTATTTAGAGTTCAAAGAGTACCACACCCTCTACATGCATTACCTATGAATTAGGTAATGGTGCTGTTCCACATTATAGATGAGGTCATTAAGTCTTACTGTGTATACTAATTTGACTAAGACCAGCCAACCCACTCCTGTATTCTTGCCTGGAGAATCCCAGGGATGGGGGAGCCTGGTGGGCTGCCGTCTGTGGGGTCACACAGAGTCGGACACAACTGATTGAAGTGACTTAGCAGCAGCAGCAGCCAGTAAGAACCCAGAACTGTTTAACCAAATAGCCCTGTCTCCTAACTATGATCATACTCCACCTCATTGATCTCCAATGAAATTAGACAGGTGACAATTTCTTAACAATTTGTGCTTCATTTAAATCTGTGGTTATTCCAGAGTGACATTGGAGAAACTTAATTTTACCAGATGACAAAATTTGAGCTATATTCATGAAATTCTCAGACATAATAACCAAAGTTCACGTCAATTGAAATTAAGAAAGAAAATCTGAATGATAGAAATTCCACTGAAGTATAAGGAGAATGGGGAATATGTGCTATGAAATCCCAGAGCAAATGACAAGCCATTCTGGAATTTGTGGCATTCAAAAGCTCAAACTTTGAAAATCAAAAATGTGGAACAGCTTATAGTCCATGTTGTCTTTCAACTGAGACTTCATAATGTGAATGACACTGTTTGTGTGTGGTGATAGAAAGGTGATGACAGTAGCCTTAGCACAAACCAAGCTAACTATTGTATGTGTGCAAAGAATGAGAATGAGCATTCATTGAATGCCAGACACTGTGCAGAGAATATAAAATATTGTATGTTGAGTGTGTATAAAAGTAATTATTATGATGTAAGCCATAGGGAATCAATCTTTCATCTCCTGAAATGAGATTTTTCTTTATCTTTGTCATTACAGAAATTGACACAAATTATTTAAAAGAAGAAAAGCAACACCATTACCATAGTTGACTTCCTGTGTTTGGTAAGCTTCTGTTTTTAGATATTTCCTTCCATATTGTTTTATTTTAGAAGTATGTTTATAATATATATTTGTTAATATATGTTTATAACATATATTTGTTGCTTGTGCGTGTTTTTAAAATCCCTGACTTCTTTTTAGATAATCCTCTTTTCTGTGAATAATATATTCAGTGGTTTAAAAGACTTTGGCACAGAGAATGTATTGATATGTGAGCTGGTGGAGTTGGGTACCCAATCCAGAATGAACCAATCAGAGGTTTTCCTGAGACTTTGGCAAGATAAAATGTGTCAGGAAAGACTTTCTAATGAGGCTTTTGGGTTGAGTTAGTATGAGTCTGGAGTTTCCAAAGGCCACCTGGCCACCACATGGAGAAAGCCAGCTTAAAACATGCAATTGGAGCCCTTGAGTCTCTGGACATTCCAGTTCTGTGAGCCAGTACATTTTTCTTTTTTGCTAAAGTAGATAGGTAGAAAACAGTTGGGTAGGAAGACAGTGGTTGTGGTGACCACACTGAGACAGTGTGAAGTGGTAAAAGTACATTTGATTAGAAGTTACAAGAGAGTCCTGGTGGTAACCTTGACTCATGACCCTACTTAACTTCCCTGAGTCTTTGTCTCCTTTATCTGTGATATGCTAATATTGGATTACTTAAAACCTAAGGCCTGTTTCATCTGAAGTTGTTATTCCAAGTTCATTGCTTTAACTCTATTTTGTTTATCCATTCTATGTACTGTTCAGTAGTTTACATCTGCTAATCCCAGACTTCCAATCCATGCCTCTCCTACCTACCTGCTTGGCAACCACATCTGTTCTCTATGTCTGTTGAGTCTGTTTCTGTTTTGTAGATAAATCCATCTGCATCTTATTTTAAGTTCTACATAAAAGTGATATCATGGTATTTGTCTTTCTGTGTCTGATGTGGCTTAGTATAATAATTCTGGGTCCATCATATTTCTACTAATGGCATTTCTACTAATTCACTCTTTAATGGCTCAGTAGTATTCCATTGTGTATATGTACTGCATATTCTTTATACAATTATCTACTGATAGATATTTAGGTTGCTTCTCTGTGTTGGCTATTTTAAATAGTGCTGCTACGAACATAAGGATGCATATATCTTTTCAAATTACAATTCCTGGCTATATGCCCAGGAAAGGGCTTGCTGAATCATATGGCAACTCTATTTTTAGTTTTCTTAAGAAACCTCCATATTTTTTTCCATAGTGGCTGCACCAATTTGCATTCCTACCAACAGTGTAGGAAGGTTCGTTTTTCTCCATACCATTTCCAGCATTTTTCATTTGTAGACTTTTTAATGATGGCCATTCTGACTGGTATGGGGTGGTGACTTATTATAGTTTTGATCTGCATCAAAAATAAAGATGAAACCTCACACTAAGACTGAAAATTGAAAGATGTGATTATTACTTATTGGATACAGGCATAAAAAAACTAGTGCTGGATTCTGATTGCTAGAATTTTATTAAGGATTTTTGCATCTATGTTCATCAGTGATATTGGCCTGTAGTTTTCTTTTTTTGTGGCATCTTTGTCAGGTTTTGGTATTAGGGTGATGGTGGCCTCATAGAATGAGTTTGGAAGTTTACCTTCCTCTGCAATTTTCTGGAAGAGTTTGAGTAGGATAGGTGTCAGCTCTTCTCTAAATTTTTGGTAGAATTCAGCTGTGAAGCCATCTGGACCTGGGCTTTTATTTGCTGGAAAATTTCTGATTACAGTTTCAATTTCCGTGCTTGTGATGGGTCTGTTAAGATTTTCTATTTCTTCCTGGTTCAGTTTTGGAAAGTTGTACTTTTCTAAGAATTTGTCCATTTCTTCCACGTTGTCCATTTTATTGGCATATAATTGCTGATAGTAGTCTTTTATGATCCTTTGTATTTCTGTGTTGTCTGTTGTGATCTCTCCATTTTCATTTCTAATTTTATTGATTTTATTTTCTCCCTTTGTTTCTTGATGAGTCTGGCTAATCGTTTGTCAATTTTATATATCCAACAACACATTAAAAAGATCATACACCATGACCAAGTGGGCTTTATCCCAGGGATGCAAGGATTCTTCAATATCCACAAATCAATCAATGTAATATACCACATTAACAAATTGAAAAATAAAAGCCATATGATTATCTCAATAGATGCAGAGAAAGCCTTTGATAAAATTCAACATCCATTTATGATAAAAACTGTCCAGAAAGCAGGAATAGAAGGAACATACCTCAACATAATAAAAGCTATATATGACAAACCCACAGCAAACATTATCCTCAATGGTGAAAAATTGAAAGCATTTCCCCTAAAGTCAGGAGCAAGACAAGGGTGCCCACTTTCACCACTACTATTCAGCATAGTTTTGGAAGTTTTTGCCACAGCAATCAGAGCAGAAAAAGAAATAAAAGGAATCCAGATTGGAAAAGAAGAAGTAAAACTCTCACTGTTTGCAGATGACATGATCCTCTACATAGAAAACCCTAAAGACTCCACCAGGAAATTACTAGAACTAATCAATGAATATAGTAAAGTTGCAGGATATAAAATCAACGCACAGAAATCCCTTGCATTCCTATACACTAATAATGAGAAAATAGAAAGAGAAATTAAGGAAACACTTCCAGTAACCATTGCAACGAAAAGAATAAAATACTTAGGAATATATCTACCTAAAGAAACTAAAGACCTATATATAGAAAACTATAAAACACTGATGAAAGAAATCAAAGAGGACACTAATAGATGGAGAAATATACCATGTTCATGGATCAGAAGAATCAATATAGTGAAAATGAGTATACTACCCAAAGCAATTTATAGATTCAGTGCAAACCCTATCAAGCTGCCAATGGTATTTTTCACAGAGCTAGAACAAATAATTTCACAATTTGTATGGAAATACAAAAAAACCTCGAATAGCCAAAGCAATCTTGAGAAAGAAGAATGGAACTGGAGGAATCAACCTGCCTGACTTCAAGCTCTACTACAAAGGCACAGTCATCAAGACAGTATGGTACTGGCACAAAGACAGAAATATAGATCAGTGGAACAAAATAGAAAGCCCAGAGATAAATCCATGCACCTATGGACACCTTATCTTTAACAATGAAGGCAAGAATATACAGTGGAGAAAAGACAATCTCTTTAATAAGTGGTGCTGGGAAAACTGGTCAACCACTTGTAAAAGAATGAAACTAGAATACTTTCTAACACTATACACAAAAATAAACTCAAAATGGATTAAAGATCTAAACATAAGGCCAGAAACTATAAAACTCTTAGAGGAGAACATAGGCAAAACACTCTCTGACATGCATCACAGCAGGATCCTCTATGACCCACCTCCCAGAATATTGGAAATAAAAGCAAAAATAAACAAATGGGACCTAATTAACCTTAAAAGCTTTTGCACATCGAAGGAAACTACTAGCAAGGTGAAAAGACAGCCTTCAGAATGGGAGAAAATAATAGCAAATGAAACAACTAACAAACAATTAATCTCAAAAATATACAAGCAACTCCTGCAGCTCAATTCCAGAAAAATAAATGACCCAATCAAAAAATGGGCCAAAGAACTAAATAGACATTTCTCCAAAGAAGACATACAGATGGCTAACAAACACATGAAAAGATGCTCAACATCACTCATTATCAGAGAAATGCAAATCAAAACCAGAGTGAGGTACCATTTCACACCAGTCAGAATGGCTGTGATCCAAAAGTCTACAAGCAATAAATGCTGGAGAGGATGTGGAGAAAAGGGAACCCTCTTACACTGTTGGTAGGAATGCAAACTAGTACAGCCACTATGGAGAACAGTGTGGAGATTCCTTAAAAAACTGGAAATAGAACTGCCATATGACCCAGCAATCCCACTGCTGGGCATACACACCAAGAAAACCAGAATTGAAAGAGACACGTGTACCCCAATGTTCATCGCAGCACTGTTTATAATAGCCAGGACATGGAAGCAACCTAGATGTCCATCAGCAGGTGAATGGATAAGAAAGCTGTGGTACATATACACAATGGAGTATTACTCAGCCATTATAATGAATACATTTGAATCAGTTCTAATGAGGTGGATGAAACTGGAGCCTATTATACAGAGTGAGGGAAGGGAAGGGAAGTCGCTCAGTCATGTTCAACTCTTCGCGACCCCATGGACTGCAGCCTACCAGGCTCCTCCATCCATGGGATTTTCCAGGCAAGAGTACTGGAGTGGGGTGCCATCGCCTTCTCCGATGAAGTAAGAGTGAAGTAAGCCAGAAAGAAAAACACCAATACAGTATATTAACTCATATATATGGAATTTAGAAAGATGGTAACGACAACCCTGTATACGAGACAGCAAAAGAGACACAGATGTATAGAACAGTCTTTTGGACTATGTGGGGTGGGGGGATGATTTGGGAGAATGGCATTAAAACATGTATAATGTCATATAAGAAATGAATCACCAGTCCAGGTTTGATGCAGGATACAGGAAACTTGGGGCTGGTGCACTGGGATGACCCAGAGGGATGGTATGGGGAGGGATGTGGGAGGGGGGTTCAGGATGGGGAACATGTGTACACCCGTGGCAGATGCATGTTGATGTATGGCAAAACCAATACAATATTGTAAAGTAAAAAAAAAGTAGTGCTGTATTAACAAGCAGCCCCTCTAGAGCCCTATCCTATCTCGAGGCAACACGGTTTTCTGCACTATCTCTGCCCTGTGGCTATTAGGGGGCTGCCACAGACCTCCACCGAAGGCTCAGCTACCCACGCGGGAATCTAATTCTCCCAAGACTCACCAGTCCCAGGACTCCGCGAGTGCTACTTCCGCTCCTGCTTGGAACTTCCTGGTGTTGTGAAAGTAGGTGGGACACAGAGCCGGGAGGAAGAGAGGCTCCTTTTTGAACTTCTCTCAATAAACTCTGAGAAAGTAACAGTGCTTCCTGAAACCATCAAGAAAGAAAATGTCGGTGACATTGCATACAGATGTAGGTGATATTAAAATAGAAGTATTCTGTGAAAGGACACCCAAAACATATGAAAATTTCTTGGCTTTTTGTGCCAGTGATTACTACAATGGCTGTATATTTCATAGAAATATCAAGGGTTTCATGGTTCAAACGGGAGATCTGACAGGTACTGGAAGGGGAGTTAACAGTATCTGGGGCAAGAAGTTTGAAGAAGAATATAGTGAATATCTTAAGCACAGTGTTAGAGGTGTTGTATCTATGGCTAATAATGGCCCAAATACCAATGGATCTCAGTTTTCATCACCTATGGGAAGCAGCCACATCTGGACATGAAATACACAGTATTTGGCAAGGTGATAGATGGTCTGGAGACTCCAGATGAACTGGAGAAGTTACCTGTAAATGAGAAGACATATCAACCTCTTAATGATGTACACATTAAGGATATAACTATTCATGCCAACCCATTTGCCCAGTAGCTATAATAGACCTGGACAAATACTTGGCAAACTATTCAAGGAACAAACCTATTATGGTTTACTCAGTTTTAAATGGAGAAGGCAATGACACCCCCACTCCAGTACTCTTGCCTGGAAAATCCCATGGACAGAGGAGCCTGGTGGGCTGCAGTCCATGGGGTCACTAAGAGTCGGACATGACTGAACGACTTCACTTTCTCTTTTCACTTTCATGCATTGGAGAAGGAAATGGCAACCTACTCCAGTGTTCTTGCCTGGAGAATCCCAGGGACGGGGGAGCCTGGTGGGCTGCCATCTGTGGGGTCGCACAGAGTCGGACACAACTGAAGCAACTTAGCAGCAGCAGTGCTTGTTCATATATTGTGACCAGTGCCATATATTGACAAGTGAATCTTCCTACTTACCTACTAGTCTACTTACCTGTCATCAGCTGATTTTACTGCCAGCATACCCAGATATTAACATGTGGGTTTCACTGAAAGTGAATAGCCATCATTTGTAAGCTCTGTAGATATCACATATCCAGCTATGTGTCTCTCTTAGAAGATCCTAGACATACACAAAGATGTTTGTGTGACTTGTAAGCAGTTTTGCTTTTTATTATTAGCCTACACTGGTGCCTCCTTAGCAGTTCATTTCCTGGGAACCTCTAGTTAATTTGCCATGTAAGCAGAGAGAACTTAAAAATGTAATAGCTATGTCAGAAAGTTTGACAATCTAAAATTTGCAACTTTCAGCTTCTAACATTCTCCCCTAAATCTGACCAATGATGTATTGAAATTAAATATGCTTGAAAAATTTTATACAGTTTCTCTTTTCCCAATTATGCTTTAAAAGAGAACTTTTGCTCCTATTTAGAATAACGAAATGCAAAAGTCCAATCTGTTGTATATTGGCTGATCCAGTGGAAGGAGCACTGGGCTAGAATATTAATTACCTCTGTCACTTTTTTTGTGGTTGTACAATTAAAGTAATTTCCTGATTGTTCTTGCTCCAATATTTCCCTTTAATGATTCATTCTAACTAGCATCAAATATATTTTCAAAATTGACAGGTGTCTCCCAATCACCATCCCAATTAAAACCCTCCCATGGGCTGCTTACTGCCTCTAGAATTAATAATAATTGCAGTAGTAACATTAATAATCATGGGAGCCAACACTCACTGGATTTACTCTATGCTAGATACTGTGTGATGTACTTTATATGTACTTCCTTAATCTTCACAGTAACTGAAGTTCATGGGTGTAGAAACTGGGGCCAAAAAAGTTAGGTAATTTACCCAAGATCACATAGCTAATGTGTGATGTAACTAAGACCCAAACTCACATCTGTCTGACAAAAGTTCATTCTCTCAGTCATGATATTATTCTGCCTCTTCTTCTTAATGAAAGACAGACTCCTTGGCCAGTCTTTCCTAGAATGGAAGCCTTTCATTTGTTCATATAACTCTTTATTACTCTTTGATACATACTCTTTTCTCCAGCTCAGTTTCCTCTTTATTCTTTTTTAAAAGTCATATTCCTTCTTTCCCAGTTTTGACCAAGTCCATTGTTCTGTGTCTGGTTCTAACTGTTAAATGAAAAACTTTGGTTTTTTCATTTCTCCAAACTTTTCCACTTTTGCTCTTTCTTTTCACTTCTGTGTATTGCACCCATCCTTGGCATCCTCAGTCATTCAATGAACAGGTCATTATTACTAAGCACCCGCTGGTCAGTGACTATTCCTGTCTTCCATAAATTCCCTGAGTAGTGGGAGTATCAAATAGGCACGGGGGATCCATTCCATAATGGCAGTAGCTGAAAAAGATAAAAGCAGCCCTATTCCAGAGCCTAGTACTTAAAAATTATTGGTAAAGAATCGAATTCCTAATGATCTCATTGAATCTCATAGCTTTAGAAATGAGCAATCTTATTCTACCAGGCACATTATACGCTGCTTGAGCATTAAACAAAGCCCTATTTTTCTTTAGTATCACTTTTTGGTAGGAAACCAACTTAAGGGTTTTAAGTCCCATCTAGTTTTTCTAAAGAATTTCTGTGTGGTGTGTGTGCATTAACTAATATGACTGTCTAGATTTGTGCTGTTGTTCAGTCACGAAGTCGTGTCCAACTCTTTGCAACCCCATGGACTGTGACACACGAGGCTTCCCTGTCCTTTGCTGTCTCCCAGAGCTTGCTCAGACTCATGTCCATTGAGTCAGTGATGCATCCAACCATCTCATCCTCTTGTCACTCCCTTCTCTTCATGCCATCAGTCTTTCCCAGCATCGGGGTCTTTTCCAATGAATTGGCTCTTCGCATCAGGTAGCCAAAGTTCTGGAGCTTCAGCTTCAGCATCAGTCTTTCCAGTGAATATTCAGCATTGATTTCCTTTAGGATTGACTGGTATGATCTCCCTGCTGTCCAAGGGACTCAAGAGTCTTCTCCAGCACCACGATTTGAAGGAATCAGTTCTGCACTCACCCTTCTTTGTGGTCTAACTCTCACATATGTACATGACTACTGGAAAAACCATAGCTTTGACTAGAGGGACCTTTGTCAGCAAATGATGTCTGTTTTTTAATATGCCATCTAGGTTTGTCATAGCTTTTCTTGCAAGGAGCAAGCATCTTTTAATTTTATGGCTGCAGTCACCATCCACGGTGATTTTGAAGCCAAGGAAAATAAGTCTGTCACTGTTTCCATTGTTTCCCCACCTATTTGCCATGAAGTGATGGAACTGGATGCCATGATATTAGGTTTTTGAATGTTGAGTTTCAAACCAGCTTTTTTACACTCTTTTTTCACCCTCATCAAGAGGCTCTTTAGTTCCTCTTCACTTTCTGCTATTAGTGGTATCATCTCCATATCTGAAATTGTTGATATTTCTCCTGGAAGTCTTGACTCCAGCTTGTTATTTATCCAGCCCAATATTTTGCATGATGTATCTGCATGGAAATTAAATAAGCAGGATGTCAATATAAAGCCTTGACGTATTACTTTCCCAATTTTGACCAAGTCCATTGTTCTGTATCTGGTTCTAACTGCTGTTTATTGACCTACGTACAGATCTGTGTGTATACTTGCAAATATATTGACAGTTATTGTGCTGAAGGATAGGAGCTCTGTAATTGTTGCTGTTGTTAAGGATCCAGACTAACAGTCTCTGATGGGTGTGTGACATTTGATAAATATCGTCTTTGGGGATAGAAATAATGATTTCTGCCTTTTTTACTTCATAGAATTATTCAGTTCAGTTCACTTGCTCAGTCGTGTCCAACTCTTTGCAACCCCATGAACCACAGCACGCCAGGCCTCCCTGTCCATCACCAACTCCTGGAGTTTACCCAAACTCATATCCATCGAGTCAGTGATGCCATCCAGCCATCTCATCCTCTGTCATCCCCTTCTCCTCCTGCACGCAACCCCTCCCAGCATCAGGGTCTTTTCCAATGAGTCAACTCTTCACATGAGGTGGCCAAAGTACTGGAGTTTCAGCTTCAACATCAGTTCTTCCAATGAACACCCAGGACTGATCTCCTTTAGGATGGACTGGTTGGACCTCCTTGCAGTCCAAGGGACTCTCAAGAGTCTTCTCCAACACCACAGTTCAAAAGCATCAATTCTTCAGTGCTCAGCTTTCTTCACAGTCCAACTCTCACATCCTTATATGACCACTGGAAAAACCATAGCCTTGACTAGACACACCTTTGTTGGCAAAATAATGTCTCTGCTTTTTAATATGCTGTCGAGGCTGGTCATAACTTTCCTTCCAAGGAGTAAGCATCTTTTAATTTCATGGCTGCAATCACCATCTGCAGTGATTCTGGAGCTCAAAAAAATAAAGTCAGACACTGTTTCTACTCTTTCCCCATCTGTTTCCCATAAAGTGATGGGAAGAGATGCCTTGATCTTAGTTTTCTGAATGTTGAGCTCTAAGCCAACTTTTTCACTCTCCTCTTTCACTTTCATCAAGAGGCTTTTTTAGTTCCTCTTCACTTTCTGCCATGAGGCTGGTGTCATCTGCATACCTGAGGTTATTAATATTTCTCCCAGCAGTCTGATTCCAGCTTGTGTTTCTTCTAGCCCAGCATTTCTCATGATGTACTCTGAATAGAAGTTAAATAAACAGGGTGACAATATACAGCCTTGACGTACTCCTTTTTCTATTTGGAACCAGTCTGTGTTCCATATCCAGTTCTAACTGTTGCTTCCTGACCTGCATACAGGTTTCTCAAGAGGAAGGTCAGGTGGTCTGGTATTCCTATCTCTTTCAGAATTTCCAACAGTTTATTGTGATCCACACAGTCAAAGGCTTTGGCACAGTCAATAAAGCAGAAGAAGATGTATTTCTGGAACTCTCTTGCTTTTTCGATGACCCAGAGGATGTTGGCAATTTGAACTCTGGTTCCTCTGCTTTTTCTAAAACCAGCTTGAACATCTGGAAGTTCACGTTTCATATATTGCTGAAGCGTAGCTTGGAGAATTTTGAGCATTACTTGTGTGTGAGATGAGTGCAATTGTGTGGTAGTTTGAGCATTCTTTGGCATTGCCTTTCTTTGGGATTGGAATGAAAATTGACCTTTTCCAGTCCTGTGGCCACTGTTGAGTTTTCCAAATTTGCTGGCATATTGAGTGCAACACTTTCACAGCATCATCTTTCAGGACTTGAAATAGCTCCACTGGAATTCCATCACCTCCACTAGCTTTGTTCATAGTGATGCTTCCTAAGGCCCACTTGACTTCACATTCCAGGATGTCTGGCTCTAGGTGAGTGATCATGCCATCATGATTATCTGGGTCGTGAAGATCTTCTTTGTCCCATTCTTCTGTGTATTCCTGCCACCTCTTCTTAGTATCTTCTGCTTCTGTTAGGTCCATACCATCTCTGTCCTTTATCGAGCCCATCTTTGCATGAAATGTTCCCTTGGTATCTCTAATTTTCTTGAGGAGATCTCTAGTCTTTCCCATTCTGTTGTTTTCCTTTATTTCTTTGCATTGATCGCTGAGGAAGGCTTTCTTATCTCTCCTTGCTATTCTTTGGAACTCTGCATTCAAATGGGAATATCTTTCCTTTTCTCCTTTGCTTTTCATTTCTCTGCTTTCACGGCTGTTTGTAAGTCCTCTTCAGACAGCCATTTTGCTTTTTTCATTTCTTTTCCATGGGGATGGTCTTGATCCCTGTCTCCTGTATAGTGTCACGAACCTCCGTCAATAGTTCATCAGGCACTCTGTCTATCAGATCTAGTCCCTTAAATCAATTTCTCAATTTCACTGTATAGTCATAAGGGATTCAATTTAGGTCATACCTGAATGGTCTAGTGGTTTTCCCTACTTTCTTCAATTTAAGTCTGAATTTGGCAATAAGGAGTTCATGATCTGAGCCACAGTCAGCTCCTGGTCTTGTTTTTGTTGACTGTATAGAGCTTCTCCATCTTTGGCTGCAAAGAAAATAATCAATCTGATTTTGGTGTTGACCATCTGGTGATGACCATGTGTAGAGTCTTCTCTTGTGTTGTTGAAAGAGGGTGTTTGCTATGACCAGTGTGTTCTCTTGGCAAAACTCTATTAGCCTTTGCCCTGCTTCATTCTGTACTCCAAGGCCAAATTTGCCTGTTACTCCAGGTGTTTCTCGACTTCCTACTTTTGTATTCCATTCCCCTATAATGAAAAGGACATCTTTTTTGGGTGTTAGTTCTAAAAGATCTTGTAGGTCTTCATAGAACCATTCAACTTCAGCTTCTTCAGCATTACTGGTTGGGGCATAGGCTTGGATTACTGTGATATTGAATGGTTTTCCTTGGAAATGAAGGGAGATCATTCTGTTGTTTTTGAGATTGCATCCAAGTACTGCATTTCAGACTCTTTTGTTGACCATGATGGCTACTCCATTTCTTTTAAGGGATTCTTGCCCACAGTAGTAGATATAATGGTCATCTGAGTTAAATTCACCCATTCCAGTCCATTTCAGTTCGCTGATTCCTAGAATGTCGACATTCACTCTTGCCATCTCCTGTTTGACCACTTCCAATTTGCCTTGATTCATGGACCTGACATTACAGGTTCCTATGCAATATTGCTCGTTACAGCATCAGACCTTGCTTCTATCACCAGTCACATCCACAACTGGGTGGTGTTTTTGCTTTGGCTCCATCCTTTCATTCTTTCTGGAGTTATTTCTCCACTGATCTCCAGTAGCATATTGGGCAGCTACTGCCCCAGGGAGTTCCTCTTTCAGTATCCTATCATTTTGCCTTTTCATGGGGTTCTCAAGGCAAGAATAATGAAGTGGCTTGCCATTCCCTTCTCCAGTGGACCACATTCTGTCAGACCTCTCCACCATGACCTATCCATCTTGGGTAGCCCTACACAGCATGGCTTAGTTTCATTGAATTACTTCATAGAATTATTATGTTAAGCCAATTAGTTAACTGACATCAAAGACTTTATGAAGTATATATCAGTGATTCTTACGGTGTGGTCTGAGGACCCCCTAGGGGGTTCCTGTGTCAGAGTTCAGCCAGAGGAACAGAACCACTAGGTTTTAAACACACACACAGACACACACACATATGCACATACGCACACATACATACATATATAGAGAGAGAATTTATTGATTTATTGCAAGGAATTGGCTTACATGATTGGTGGCTAGCTATGCAAGTATGACATTCATAGGGAAGGCCATTAGCTGGCATGCTGGAATTCTCAAGTATGAGCTGAAACTGCTGTTTATAGATGGCGTTTTTTCTTCTTCTTCTGAGAAGACACAGCTGTGTTTCCAAGTCCTTTCAACTGACTGAATCAGGCCCTATTTTGGATGGACTCATTATGGACTTTAGTCACGCCTACAAAAATACCTCCACACCACCTAGACTAGTGCCTGGTTGAATAACCAGACACTGTAGCATAGCCAAGTCAACACATAAAGCTAACCACAGTTCTCAAAGCTCTTTTAGGGGACCCTCGAGTGTTCCCCTTTATAACTAAGTATAAGGCTGGATTTTCTTCGTGTATTTCAAGCAAAACAACATGATGCAACAGAACGAATGGATAAATGCATATGAGAATGCAGATGTCCTCTATGAATCCAAACAACTAATGAGATTTAGAAAAGTTCTCACTAGCTATTTTAAAGAAATGAATAAATAATTTGGATTTTTCTAATTTTAAATTTCTAATACAGTAAGTGTAGATGGTTATAGCAAGCATAAACAACAAAAAAAAAAACCCTAAATAATTTTTAAGAATATAAAGGAATACTGGTTCACAAGCTTCTTTTGTGACCTTCTAATGACTTGATCTGACAGTATAAAATACCTATTTCAACTTTGTTCCTCACTTTCAACATCAGTATGTAGTATTTTATTCTAAAACTAATTTTGTATAGATCTCAGTACATTATGCCTACCAAGTTTCATTATGCCTACCAAGTTTCTTTAAGTCATGGTCAAAATATTTATTTGGGAACTATTTTATTCATGTTTTGTATATGAAAAATTATTAAGTTATCAAAATGGGTAGGACAGGAATTGTGGTGGCTTTCCATCCCAGTGGGTTAACAATGAGTTATTTTTTACTATTTAGTCACCTTTTGAGTAACCAGAAAAATTGAAAGAAGAAGAAAAACAAAGTCATCCAAAAGTCATAATTGTGATTAACACAAACATAGCCAAAAGATGGTGCAAAACTGACTGAATGAAAACCAGTCTAGGCAACACTGCATACATTGCAAAAGACACTATCATTATATAGGGTCACCCTAAAGAGGAAAGTAAAAGAAGAGTATGATTTTTTAAGACAGAAGTTGCAAGCTAAGATTGTGACAAGGACCAGGCAGGTAATGTAACCTCCGGAAGCAATTCAGCTGAGGAATGGGGCTGCTCATGCCCTGTCCAGGCAGCACCATTCAGCAATGGATAGCTTTTGACTGATGAGAAACAACCCACAGTTGTCAGTTCTTTGGCTAGTTGAGTTCCACACACAAAAAAATCTGTACTATTATGAGAAGCATCCCAATGTTTAACACTGCCAATGAATCTAAAATTTAAGTCTGTGCAGGCCAAATGAAATATTTGTGCAGGTAATTACCACTCTGTCGCATCTGATTTAGGAACACTACATATCACATAAATTACTTGATGACAAATGACCAAGAAGTCATCATCCACTGAGGTTTTCTGTAGTTACTGGTGTTTTTCAGCTGAGCCTGCCCTTGCCCCCTCAATACTTCTTACTATAAAGGCTTTTCATCATTATTTTGTCTTTGCTTTTTAAAATTATTTCAGAAATCAAACTAATTGCTAGCGACCCAGCCTAAGACTTCCTACTCCTTCAAACTGCTCATCTTTAGAAGCTTGTTCAATAACTATCCAGAGAAAGAGCAAAGCCTAGGTTGGGGAAAGGTAAACAAGACTCACCAAGCTCATTTAGTCCGTGATTCAATTCTGTGGTTAGCTTGACCCAGCACCTCGGGAATTTAGGGAACAGTTTTTGGGTTTTTTTTTTTTTCTAATTTAAATTTACTTCATTTTATTTGGAGGATAATTGCTTTACGACATTGTGCTGTTTTCTGCCACACATAGACATGAATCAGACATAGGTAAACATATGTCTCCTCTCTCATGAACCTCACTCCCACCCCTCTAGATTGTCACAGAGCACCTGATTTAAGCTCCCTGCTCAGAGAACATTTAAGGCAGAATTTCTCAACCTCAGCACTATTGACATTTTGGGCCCAGTAATTCTTCATCATAAGAGGATGTTCTGTGCAGTGTCAGATGTTTATCAGCATCTCTGGGCTCTATTCACCAGATGCCAGTGACTTCCCTATCACACAGTATGATGGTCAAAGATGTCTCCAGATAGCACCAAAAGTCCTCTGTGGGTGGGGGGAGGGGGGGTGGGGGGGGAGGGGATTGGGCAAAGTCACCCCTTTTTGAGAATACTGATTTAGGAGAAGTGTCCATGCCTGGCCCTTGAGGGTGTCTTACCTCTTTCTCAGGCTGCTTATACTGTATTCTTCCCAAGGGGAGAGCTGGTAAATGCACTGTATTCCATCATGTTACATCTCCAGAGATGTAACTGTCCTGGGCTACTGCCCTGCGGTCCATCCCCATACCTCAGTCCTGAAGGCACTAGTTTCATGGCTAGTCTCTCCTGTAACTAACTCCTCCTCATGATCTTGTTATTACACAGTACTTCTTCCAACCCTTGCTCATTAGTCCTCAACCAGTGTTGCATCGTGTTAACCAGCTAAAAAGCCTCAAGTTATTTTCCATTCCAAGCACTTAACACATTACTCTGCTTGTTCAGTGAAGATTTTTCTAGACCTTTGACTTTCTCTTGACTAAAATCAAGACAAATAAGCACTGACTTATCAAAGTCACTACAAGATTTTTCCCTGCAACTACTTTTGTTAACGTATGAAGAATTTTATGTTTTTTTATAGGAATAATTAAGTCAAACTGTTAAGGATATTCAGGAATTAAATGAGTCTAATTATGTAGAGTACTTACTGCAGTGCTTGGCACAGAGTAACGACTCATTAATAGTTACAGTTACCACCAGGAAAATGTGCACAGCATGGGCCTTAAGCATATGAAGGTTGTGTGGTATGGGTGGGTGAGAGATGAAGAGGCAAAAGTTTCTGTCAACCACTGCTTCTTCCTTTGACAGATGGATACTTTACCACTGAGCCACCTAGGAAGCCCCAACTATTGCCTCTTAGTTGGTGATTTGAGGCTGTAAGAATATACAGGCTAAACCATGACAAACTCTAAAAATTATACATGAAGAGCATGAGGCAGCCAATGAGAAATCCAAATACAAAAATGGTTAATTCACTTAAGTGAATTAAGTTGATGGTAGGAAAAAGGAACTACATAAAACTCTGTCATGTGTGATCTTTTAGCATGATTTATTGAGAAATTCCAGCAGCCAGATGAAATATAGCCTCTCTAGCACAAACTGAACATAGTCTCTGCTATCTATTACTTGTCATTAGGGTTCTAATTAGCTGGACATAGATATTTAATTTCAACTTCATGATGCAAATAACTTGGCACATGCCTGTTTTATCAATATTTACAGTTTCTAAGTAGCTTGGAAAATGAACTTATGCTTTGAGTACTCTGTAGCCATTAGTCCCCATGATTATCAAGAGATTAATATGCTAGATCTTCTCATCCCAGCTTTGTGTGCACCTCTGTTTATTGGGGAAGTGGTGAGGGGAAAAGCACTGACTTTAGAAGTGAGGAGATGTGGTTTGTGGCCCGTCTCTGTTTCCTGTGTGCCTTGAGCAGGTTTATTAACTTCTCTAAGCTTCAGTGTCCTCTGCCACAGCACCAGGAAGTAGTGCCAAACAACCTCCAGTTCTGATGCTAACACTCCGTGATGTACCAAATCTGTGAGTCCAGGTCATGCTCATGCCAAGAAGCCACAGGGCTCTGAGAAAAGGGAGAGAAAGAAACTGGGACTTGCAAAGCATTCTTCTCTTTAGCAGATGGACAGCTGTGAAATGTCAAGTGCATACTGAAAAATTTCTAGACTGTCTCAATTGTTAGGCAGATTTTGTGCTCTCAAAAGTTGCTAGCTTGTACCTTACAGCTATTTAAAGTTTAGGTGTTTTGGATGTTTCGGTCCTTCTAAAACGTTTCTTGTGTCCATGTTTCTTATTAACAGTTTCTAATAGGATCCAACTGTACATGTAAGTTCACAATTAGCATAGCAACCAGCCAAGAGCATGTAGAAACATTTTCATGAAATTGGTATGTTGATTTCTTTTCACCTCCTTTTATCCCCAAGCTTCTTAGTATTTCATTATTGCTACCATCAAAAAAGGCTTGTTGCTTGCTTTACCTTCTTTATGGGCTCACCAATAACTGTCCATCAGTGTGGCACCTGGTTCATAGCATTTACCCCAATTAGCTCAGTAAACAGAAAACTCACTTTTAAAAAATGTTATGCATGAAAATCTCCTTTTAAGGGAGTGACTCAAATCTCTCAATAAGCTCATAAACAATTCTGATTTTCTGTATGTCTGAAGAATTCACATAATCCATAAGTACAATATTCTGGTCCCACTTTCCTTATTTTGTATAATCAAACAGTAATCAATAAGAACTACGACTACTGCAAAATGGGACTTCAGAAGCTTTGAGGGTAAATTCATCACCAGCATGGATATAATAGTCACTGCAGAGAGTCTTTTCTTCCTTAAGTGCCCTTGAAACACAGCGACTAAATTATATTTTAAACCCCCAAGGAGAGGTATAGGTTATAATTGTCTCACACTTAATTATGTGCGTTGCAAAAGGTAAATGGACAAAGTCATTTTTGTTCCATATAGAGAATAGAATCACTTATGAATTTTTATATTGCTGGCTCAGTGATTCACAGAAAGCAGAAATTTATGCAGAAGTCATATCTAACAGTGATGGTGCTGTGTGAATGTGCAGCCGAGTTGAGGACACTGCCTCCACTGTTCTGTGACTGGGCCCCCACTCACAGTCAGGCCATTCTTCTCTTTCTCACAGGGCTCTAGTGAGGTAGCTTATTTGTCTCCTTCTTTTATTGGTCAGAGTTGTTTCTTTCCAGGCCTCCTCCTCTTCTGAATTTCCAAGGGAGTGTTAGCTTAAGGCCTCACGTTGACACCATCAGATATAATCAGAGAAATGAAAAATGCAATAGGAAAGAGAGGTGATATTTTAGCCAAGCAGCACAAGAGAAGTATGCCACTTTCAAGCCCAGTTTTCCATAGTTTCTAATGGAGCCCGCTCAGGAGAGACATCATCTTTGCTGGGGTGAGTAAAAGCAACTTGGCCCTTCCGTATAATAGGGGAATCGTTGCCTCCTCTGGTCACTAATTCTAACTTGTGAGTCATGCCCAGCTCATAACTGCTTTTCTTTTTACCACATTGGAAATTGCATTTGGTTTGCTGAG
Source organism: Bos indicus x Bos taurus (assembly GCF_003369695.1). Classification (NCBI taxonomy): domain Eukaryota; kingdom Metazoa; phylum Chordata; class Mammalia; order Artiodactyla; family Bovidae; genus Bos; species Bos indicus x Bos taurus. The sequence continues at coordinate 38,143,447 of NC_040082.1, forward strand.
TGTGAGATCCACGTTTCTTTTGTAACAGAATGTTGTATTTTTCTGCAATTGATTTCATTAGGATAAGCTACTTCCTCATGCAATAAAGCTTGCAGTTTGAATGGACCTGAATATGTTTTACAATAATCTATCCCTCTCTCAGCCATTGCAGCCTGAGGAAACAGATGTAGTTTGTGTCTGTTTCTCAAAGCAGTGAGAAAATACAGCTTTGAGGAAGAGTGAGACCAGTATATGATTTCCCAGTTTCATCTCGATACGCCCAGAAGCTGCCACATTGCAGTGGTTTTCAACTATAGGTGGCAACACCTTGTTTTCCTTTGAGTTCAAAAGAGAAAATTGATGCTTAAAGAAAAACACATTTACTCCCTAAATTATTAACTACTACCTGCCCCCCTCAAAAATCCTCTTGCATACAAGTAGTTGAATGATGCATACCTTTAGTAAAAATCCTACTGTGGCATGCCTTCAGAGCTGGGGTAACACATCTCCAACCACAAGGTGCAAAGTAAAATTTTTGCAATCTCTCTGAGAAGCTAATTGTTTAGCCTGCAGGAGTTCATATACGTGGTGGAGCTCATTTATCCTCTGAATTAGCTATACAGTTCTGGTCGAGGTAGCCAGAGGGGAGTTCAAAATTCTCATGAGGAATTTAACCACCAATAACCAATCTGGAACCCTGCTCCTTTCTTCTCCACTAGTCCTTTCTTTATTTCCAGATCTTGCAAACATACAGTCGAGATCGCCAGGAGTGTTACTCCATTAACAGATGCCCTGATACATTAAGCCATTAATCAGGCAAATCACAGATGTTGTTTTCTTTTCAGATATTGCCATAATTACTCCTAATAACACCTACTGAATTTGTCGTTTCGTTGTCATTGATGACTTTAAAAATTAATCAGATAATTAAATTTCTTCTTCTTAAATTCTATTTATATGGATTTAAATTTTGTTTCTACCTTGGAGGGTTCAGATTCTCTCCTCCAAGTTGTGCTATATCCCAAAGAATGTAGCAGGGTAACCTCACATATGGACAGATTAATAGGCTCTTGAAAGACGGTAGGTTGAAACCCACTGCTGAGTTTGCAATCAAACCATATTCCCATTATGCTGAAAGAGGAGCATAATCATTTTGAAGCGTATGGTGCTAATAAATCCAGTTGAAGGAGTCTGCCATTCTGAAAGGGAGAATTAAGGGAACTTGGGCCAGCTGCCTGGTTTACAGATGGTGAACGTGGACTCAGAGAAATAAAGTCAGAGTTACTGAGACAAAACAACAATCAGAATTCAAGGCTCATGGGTCTCAATCCAGTTTTGATTGTTCTACCACAGTTGTCCTCCAAAATGGCCCTTAACATATCAGAAGGGAATAAAACCCTCCTCTTGACTTGAGTACACTAAGTCAGGTTGGATTTCTGAGACTGGTTCTACCCACTTATTCACTCTCCTAAGAAGAAAACTTCGACATTCTTCCATCCTTGAACCTAGGGAACTCTACTTCCATTGCTGATTAAATATTACTGATTTCTGTCTTCCAGTGACATTGTTTTAAAATTTTCTTTTAAAAGTTTCAAGCATGTGGAGCCCTTTCTCCTTATTTTTTAGTTCTCTATAAAATACAGTTTTATTAAAAGATTGATTAAGAGGGGACATACGTATATCTATAACTGATGTTTCTGTCATGTATGACAGAAACCAACACAATATTGTAAATATGCTTTAATTAAAAATAAATTAAGGAAAAAGAAATTGAATAGTAACAATAGCATGGGGTGATTTAGTATTTAAAAAAACAGAAATAAATAAATAGACATTTAAATTGAACTTAACATTAAATCACTGTGATACTTCTTAGCAATTGTATGACCTTAGATAACTTACTTAGCCTCTCAAACTCTCACTTTGAGTATGAATGAGTGAGTGATTGAGGGTGTGTGTGTGTAATTACCTAGTACAATGCAATGACTGATTCAAAAGTGGCATTTTACAATTATTCATCATTACTATTAACTGCAACCAAAAGAGAGGGAATATTAGCTGTCATAGCATTTATTAATATTATGTAATGTCTTAACTGTGGAAGAAAGAAGGAGAGTCTCATTTTTTGCTTTTGAGATTAATAATCACTGGTTGCTATTAATGCAAAGAGCCTTGCAGATAGTAAGTTGCCTGGAATTGACCTGAATTGTCGGGTCTGAGGGAAGCACTTCCATCCCTCAACTAATACTACCTCGGACTGCTCATATGTGGCATAGTATCAGTGTGAGCTCATTGGATTGAAGAAACCACACAGAACACAAGAATGCGTTGTTTCTTGGCTGCATCTGCCTAGTTCAATAAAAATACCAGATGCCTCCAATTACTATCAAACTTCTGGTGAAATTTTCACGCACGTGCCATTGTGTATTCTCTACCTGCTCCCTGCCAAGTACAGCCCAGAGCAGTGGTTCTTAAGATGTTGTTCCTGTTTGGACTATTTCAGAAATACTCAGGAATGTGTTAAAAATGCAAATTCTCAGGTTCTACCCCAGACATGCTAAATCAAAAACTTGATAAGACTCAAATCTGTGTTTTTAACAAGCCTTCTGACTGGACAAGCTTGCTGACTGGAGTTAGAGTATCATGGTCTGCAGAACCTGCCCAGATGCTGTAGGTATATCAGTTTTTCTCAAAGTGAGAAGGTACCAGGATCGTACTCAAAATGATCTGAGATAGAGTGAAGATGACTTTAGGTGACACTGATGTGGTATCAAACAGCTGAATCACATAATGAAAGTTTTCTGTCTTGCTTGTCTTTCAATCCTTAAATCTCAGTTTGGTGTAGCTGGGCCTTTAATATCTCTGTAAATTGCTAATATTTACAACAAAGACTAGAATGCAAATCCAATCTAAGGAGCAGAAGAGTCTGCTGCTACTGCTAAGTCACTTCAGTCGTGTCCGACTCTGTGCGACCCCACAGACAGCAGCCCACCAGGCTCCCCCGTCCCTAGGATTCTCCAGGCAAGAACACTGGAGTGGATTGCCATTTCCTTCTCCAATGCATGAAAGTGAAAAGTGAAAGGGAAGTCGCTCAGTCTTATTTTTGTTGGTTTGTGTTTACTTTTATAAATATCTTCTGCTTACAGCACATGATATTTGTTTTGCATTTAAGTGTGATAAAAAGCTTCCTTTGTAAATGTTTAGTCTATTTAAGGAAAAGGTTAAGAAAATGGTAATCCATTTGGTATGTGGATATGGGAAAAAAAAACAAACAAACATGGATATGGGGGTGAGTGCATTCAGAGAAACACTGGGTGTACTGAAAGGAACCCAGAGATATCAAACCTTTAATTCCATTTATGGTCATTATTAGTTATACTACTTTCTTAATCTCAACTTTTTCATCTACCAAATGAAAATGATGATACCAACATCATAGAAATGGTATGAGAATTTATGTACAGAGAATGCTTGCTGCAGTCCTCAGAATATGATAGGTGCTTTCTACAGTTATTCCCCCAAGCTTTGTTTAGAAGCCAATTTGCTTCATAGCCTTCAGAATAGCATTTCTTTCTGGGCTTCAGAGTCCTCATTTATAAGACAACAAAATGAGTCTTGATGATCTCAAAGGCCCCTTTCAGCTCTTAGTTAACAGATAGATAATATGTACATTGTATATGTGCATATATGCATATATATATACATATATAATAACTTCTGTATTCCTTACCTTTATATAAGCATGGCACATTGCCCAGACATAAACCTTGAATGCTTGAGAATAATATTGAGAGTGGATGAGCCACATTGGTAAAATAAAAACTCAAGTCATGAGGAATCTGTAAGCTGATGTACATTTCAGAGCTCAGACGTAATTTCATTGTATTTTACTATCATCTGTCAAACTTAAAGCAATCCTGAGACTAGAAAATAGATTGTCACAGAGATTTCTAAGGAAAATGGTTTCCATGAGTTGGTGTAAATATGTTCAGAGAGACTTGTTCCTACTTAATAAGCCGCGTTTTTCCTTCTGAATTGCTGATGCAGTTGCTTATAGCATGTGAAAGGCAGCTTGTCCTTTGCTGTCAGGTGAACTTGATAGAATAATAGAAATTTCTGAAAAATTCAATCAGATCTTGTTGCTTCTCAAGGGAATTTCTTGACTACTTATTCTATTTGAGAAGAAATGACAGTGTTTCTTAGGTCTTGTACAAAATCCTGACCAAGTTGAACAGCTTGGGTTCCAGGCAGCAAGTGCCACATGGAGTTTTCCCTCCTCAGCATCTGGAGGATGGTGCCGCTGGGGTTTGGGGGCCCTTTGGGAGGTGAAAGAAATACTTAAGGGGTTACTACAAGGTTGCACTATTAGGAAATCGGAGGTGGTAACCATTACCTTGTCTGTTGCTTACAGTATTCTTGTCCATCAGGAGACCTAAAAACAATAACAACAACAAAAATGGCGACATTAGTTTCTCTTAATAGAACATGAAAAAAGCTTGCACTGTTTTTCACATAACTGACTATTAAAAAGTCCCAGATGCTTGATCTGCTCAAATATTGACAATTCTGCTGAAACACCCCAACGAGGTTATTTGATTGAACTGTCACTTAATTGAAAATTGCTCTGTAAGACATATGTAAGGGCATGTGCTTGAACTCAGGTGGACAAAAGTTCAAATTGGTACCTTCTCTTAAAGCTCTGGTATCCTCATCTATAAACTGAGGATAAAATGTTCCTGTTTCACAAGATTGTTCTGAGATTATTTCCAACATCGTCTCCTTGATTAATCAGAACAAGTAATACACACTAAGCACTGACTTCCTGCCAGGTGCTCTTCCAAGGGCTAGGATTGTTTAAGCCTCAATAAATATTAATATCTGAGGTTATTATTATTAACTTCAGGTTAGGGATGTGGAGACAGGCCCCAGAGAGAACTTGCCAAACATCATATACTCTGGCTGTAGATGCCTCTTCTTTAAAGCATGAAAACACATATGAGTTAAACCATGTGAAATTATGGACATGACAGTTTTTTAATATATAGATAGCCATTTCATGTGGTTGTGGCTATTAAGCATTGGATATGGATAAACAGTAGCTACAGTTGCTACTGCCAATAATAGTAGGAATAATATGTTGATTTTATTTTTAAATCTTTTTGTTAATATTGGGAATGTTGGTGGCATTGTAGTATAAAGACCATTAACTTGGCAATCAGGAACTGGGTAAAATCTACATCTTAGTTTCCCCACTTGTAAAATAATGAGGTTGGTCTTTTCCAGCTTAAATAGTCAGTGGCAGAGCTTTAAAAACTATTCATGGAAAAGGACCAGTTTTTTGTTGTTCAATCCATCTTCAACCAATAACTAGTTTAACTATGAATGACTAGAACTTAATTTATGTCATATGCAAGGCAAATTTCCTAATCACATTGCAATATCTTAGTAGGGTTTCTCGACTGAAAAAAACAGGCGCAACCTAAAAGTTGCAAGTTATGTTTTATTCAGTGGAAACTTTTAGGACCTAAGTTGGGGAGAAAGCAACTCAAGTAACCCTGAGAGACCTGCCCCAAGGACGTAGGGATTGGGGGAGCCAAGTTATATAGAAATTTTGCAACAAAAGACAGTCAGTCTGAATGCCAAAAAATGATTGTAAATTAAAGAAAACCAGATACCTCAAGTTAAGGAATTTAGGGCTGCTCTCTGTATGGGAAGATACAAGAGTCTAGGCTCAGTGAAATCATTCCTGTGATATCATGTCAACTCTTGGGGCCAGTATCTGGCTATCACACCCTGCTTTCCTCAGGACTCAGTTTGGGGAATGGCTACAATCTGATGGCCACTGGATGGCAGATGTTCTTCTCCTTCCTGCGTTCCCTAAAGGCTCGCTGGTTCACTGTCCCCGGCAGCTGCAATTGCTGATAACTGTGACATCCTTTGTTTACTGATATGGCAGGAATTACTCCATTTTTCAGATTATATTGATATAACCCAGATTATATTATGTACTTGTTTCTGAACATACATTCTCAATTTCTGTACTTAATTTGCTGTAAACCAGTAATCAACAGTTCATGGACTAGCACTGGTCCATGGACTGTACTGAGTAGCATTAGAACTTTATAATAATATAAATTCTTTAAAAGAGAATGGGGGTGTGTCGGCATGCAATGGTGGTGTTTAATCGCTAAGTCATGTCCAACTCTTTTTGTGACCCCATAGACTGTAGCCTGCCAGGCTCTCTGTCTATGGGATTCCAAGGCAAGAATACTAGAGTGAATCACCACTTCCTTTTCCAGGGGATCTTCCTGACCCAGGGAGTGAACCTGCATCTCCTGCATTGGCAGACAGGTTTTCTACCACTGAGCCACCAGGAAAGCCCTGGGTGTATATACCCATCCCTTTAAAATGTATTCTTTGAAGATGATAAATGATTATTATAAAAACAGGAAATTTTAAAAAGGAGAGCCACAAATGTGTTGTGATGCATACAACATCATTCAGGGCATTTGAGTAAGACAGAGAAAAGGCAGCAAGTAAAGAAAAAGACCCGAGTTTACATGTTTATTTTGAACAATTGTCCTTCGTTTCACAATGCTTAACCATCTTCCATGTTGTCATGCTTGAAGCACTAGGAAATTAAAGATAAATGAGACATGGCCCCATCCTCCAGGAGCTCACAGTTTAGCCAGAGATGTAATCAGTAATTGCATAATTATAGACTAGTATGTAAAGCTCTAAAGGAAAACAAAGGATTTGACTTGTGAATCAGAAGAGGTTTCACCCTTAAGGGGTAATTTCTTTTATTTTGCTGCTTAGATTGTTTCTTTCTGTATTAAGGGCTTCTGTATTAAAATACCATTTTATTCATGTATAATTTATACATACACAGAGTGGATTAATCTTGTGTATACAGGTTAATGAATTATAACAAAATGAACACTTCCACACAGTCACTTAAGAAGCTACCATTAGGTCAAGAAATAGAATGTTTTTAGGAGCTTTCCAGAGATTCTGATGTGCCCCTTCCCAATTATGGCCTCTCCCCTCTTCACCAATATAAACATAATCCTAATTTCTAATATCAGGGATTATATTTGCCTGTCTTTGAAATCTTATACAAATGGAATCACACACATATGCCTTTGTCTTTGGCTTTTGTGTTTAGTGTGATGTCTATACCCATGGGTTCCCCAAACTATGTACCAAAGCATTGCAGAGTACTGCAGGGCATTTTTACATTTTACAGAAAAATGACAATACTCAACAGCTAGGGGACAGTGAACAAAGTTATAGTTCATGACAGTTTTAACAATAAGTTGTGGTACATTTCTTTGCATGATTTCATACATTTGCAGACATTCAAAAGTTCATTCAAGCTGTAACTAAAAGCAAATATGTGTAAAAATCACTGTGGAACAAAAAATGAGGGTGGCAGTTTCCAATCTGAATTCAAGATTTGAGAAGCTGTGCAATATCTAGCAGGTATACACATCCCTTTAGTAAGATACTATGGTTATTTAAGGATGAAATGAAAGTACTAATTTTCTTTCTTTCAATTTATGTGTATTTTTTAACATGGCCGCTCATTTATTAGGAAATGTTATTGTTCAGTCACTAAGTCGTGTCCCGCTCTTTTGCAACCCATTGGACTGTAGCACACCAGGTTCCTGTGTCCAAGGGATTTCTTCGGCAAGAATACTGGAGTGAGTTGCCATCTCCTTCTCCAGGGAATCTTCCTGACCCAGGGATTGAACCCAGATCTCCTGCATCGCAGGCAGATCCCTGCTGAGCCACCAGGGAAGAAGGTGAGGAACGTTGCTCAGATTGTGAAGAATCCGCCAGCAATGTGGGAGACCTGGGTTCGATCCCTGGATCAGGAAGATGTCATGGAGGAGGGCATGGCAACCCACTCCAGTATTCTTGCCTGAAAAATTCCATGGACAGAGAAACCTGGAGGGCTACAATCCATAGGGTCACAAAGAGTTGGGCATGAATGAGCGACTTTCACTTTTATTAGTACATAAATAGTAAGTTTTGGGGACCTAACTACTTAATAATCAAAACTGTTATATTTTTCTTTTGGTGTAGTGACAGTTTAAACTTTTTGCTGAGATAATAAATAACCTGAAGAGGTTTGTAAAAGTCTGGTCTATGAAATTCATTTATATTGTGTGCAGCAGTCATTTATTTTTCATCTGTTTGGTTTTCTACTGTGAGTACATAATTTATTTATGTATTCTATCAATGGAAATTTGTACTGTTTCCAATTTGGAGCTATTGTCAACAATGCTCCTATGCACTGTTTTGAACATAGCTTTCAGTACGCATATGTGTGTTTCTGGTAGGTATATATTTCAGACTAGAATTACTGAGTCATAGGGTATGGGTATTTCAACTTTAGTAGATACTGCTAAAAAGTATCCTAAAGTGGTCATTCCAGTTTACACTTCCACCAGGATTGTATGAGAGTGTAAATTGTTCCATATCCTACTAACGTTTAATATTTTTAGTAATTTTAACGCAAGCCAATTCTAGTAGGCACAAATCCAGACTGTGCTGTCTGATGGTTAGTTCAATTTGGGAGTCTGATCTAAGGAAAAAAATAATTTGTAAATACAAATTAATAATGAATAATTATTGACTAGAAGAAAATAAATCCCAGCAGATTTTAAGATTTAAAATTCAAGAAATAACCCCAAATACCATTAAATCAAGAAAAATTGAGAAAAATTATTTGAATTCACTGCCTATCACCTCCCCTACAATTTTTCATTTCTGTGCTTTTAGCTGCTTTTTCCAGAATTACCCCTTCATAGGGTAATAATTTTGCATTTTCATTTTCTTTAAAGAAAATAAAGAGAAATATTTTCTTATACTTTAATAAAAACTTTTAATACAGGTAGTTTAGAAAAGTGTATTTAAGTTCAAAACTTTGTCAAATTTGAGGACTTTCTCAGGTTTTTCTTCAAAAATGAACTGCGGTTTTTTAGGATGTCACAGGTTGTACAGTAGGTAGTCTTAAATAGTCTTTAAATTGGTGAAACTTACTAGTTTCTTTGTCATCAGTTTCCTGGTTGTGGTGACTTATTATGTAGTAGATCGTCCCATTTGTTTTGAATTGCTGTTGAAATCCAGCATAGCAGGCATAGTGTATACCTGGAAGTCATTCATACTCTAAAACAGCTAGCAATTAATCATTCAGTTTCAGTTTCAGTTCAGTTGCTCAGTCGTGTCCAACTCTGTGTGACCCCATCATTGCTAGCTATTAGTTATATTATATAATTATAATTCTATAAAAATATATCACTAAATCCAAACTACAGGTACCCTCAACTTGTCCAAATCTCACATACACCTATATCTGCTTCTGTTGAAGTGATCATATGACTTTCTTGCTGCCCCCCAGCCCCCCAACTACATGTTGAAACAGTCCAGTTACTTTTCTAACTTAAAACCACCTTTGCATTCCTGTGCAACCTGATTATGATGTATTTTCCTTTTTATAAATCTCTAGGTTTTGTTGGGAATATTTGGTTTAGGATTATTATTCTGTGATCATAAAAGATCAGTCAGTAGTATTTACCTTTTTCCAACTTTCTTGAGGTATGATTAACAAATAAAAATATAAGATACTTAAAATGTACATTGTGATGATTTGATATATTCAAAAATAAATACATTGTGAAAGAATTCCTCCTGTCTAGTTGGTTAACATCTCCATCACTTTACTTATTTTATTTAGATGATGTCTACTGAAAAAATAGATGTAACCTTTGGAAGGAATGATGCTAAAGCTGAAACTCCAGTACTTTGGCCACCTCATGCAAAGAGTTGACTCATTGGAAAAGACTCTGATTGCTGGGAGGGATTGGGGGCAGGAGGGAAAGGGGACGACAGAGGATGAGATGGCTGGATGGCATCACTGACAATGGACGTGAGTCTGAGTGAACTCCGGGAGTTGGTGATGGACAGGGAGGCCTGGCGTGCTGCGATTCATGGGGTTGCAAAGAGTTGGACACGACTGAGCGACTGATCTGAACTGAACTGAACCTGAAAGTTGAGTGTTATGTTTTGTTTGTCAGAAATTTTCAGGACTTAAGCCGAGGAGGGAGCATCTCAAGTTGCTACTCAGAGGAGGTGAGGCAGGGAGCCAGGATATACAGAAGGTTTTCAACAAAGGGCAGGTAGTTTGAATGTCAAAAAATGATTGTAAATTAAAGAAAACCAGGTATCTCAAGTTAAGGAATTTTAGCGCTTTTCTATGTATGGGAAGATGCGAGAGACTCTGCTCACTGAAATCATTTCCTTTGATACATACCTCAGCTATCAAGGCCAGTGTCCTATTTTCTCATCCTGTAGTCTGACTGTAGTCTGATGGCTGCTAGATGGCGTGCGTTCTTCTCCTTCCTGAGTGCCTTCAGGCTCACTGGCTCACAGTGGAGGGCTGCGATCGCTGATGACGGTGACATTCTTATCTTCTGATATGGCAGGAAATGTTCCATTTCTCAATGAGAGCATTCACGTTCTACTCTCTTAGCAAACTGCAACTATACAGTGCAGTGTTATCAACTATAATCACCTTTTATATATTAGATCCTCAGAACTTACTCATCTAATAGCTGAAAGTTTGTACTATTTCACCAACCCTTCCTATTTCTCTCACTCCCTAGGCTCTAGCAGCCATTTTTAAATTGTCCGAGTTTGAGGGGCTTTTTTCAAGACTTTTCATATGAATGATGACATGCAGTATTTGTGTTTCTCTGTATGGCTTAAGTCATTTAGCATAATGGCCTCAAGGTCCATCCATGTTGTCACAAACTGCAGGATGTCCTTCTTTCTCATGCTGAACAATATCCTATTGAATACATATGCAATACGTTTTCTTTATCCATTTGTCTCTTAATGGACACATAGTTAGTTTCCATATCTTAGCTTTTGTGAATAATACTGCAGTAACTATGGGAATACAGATACGTCTTAGAGGTTCTGTTTTCATTTCCTTTGGATAAGACCCAGAAGTGGGAATTCTGGAATACATACAAATTCTATTTTAGAAACTGCCATACTCTTTTTTTATAGTGGTTGTACCAATTTGTATTCCCTCCAACAGTGCACAAGGGTTCCCTTTTCTCCACATCCTCCTCAAGACTTATCTCTTGTCTTCTTCATTACGCTGTTCTAACAGATGTGAGGCAGTACCTCACTGTGACTTTGATTTGCATTTCCTTGATAATTAGTGATGTTAAGAACATTTTCATATACCTGTTGGCCATTTGTGTGTGTGTCTTTTTTGATAAATGTCTATTCAGTTCCTTTGTCCATTTTTAAATACAATTGTTTTTCTTTTTGCTATTCAGTTGTGTATGAGTTTCTTTACCCATTTTGAATATTAACTGCCTAATTAGAGAAATAATTTGCATATATTTCCTCCCATTCAGTAGAATGCCTTTTGTTTTGCTGATGGTTTCCTCTGCAGGTTGTTTTTCATTTGGTGTTGTCGTCTTTGTTTTTGTTTTTGTTACCTTTGCTTTCGGTATCTAATTGAAAAATCATTGCCAAGACTATTAACAGGGAGATTTTTTTTCCTGTTTTCTTCCAGGAGCTTTACAGTTGCAGGCTTTATGTTCAAGTCTTTAATCTATTTTGAGTTTATTTTTGTGTTTGGTGGAAGATAGGGGTCTAGTTTCATTCTTTTGGCATGTGGCTGTCCAGTTTTCCCAACACCATTTATTGACAAGATTATCCTTTCCCCATTTTATATTCTTGACTTCTTTGTCATAAATTAGTTGATCATATATACATGGATATATTTCTGAGTTCTCTCTTCTGTTGCACTGATTTGTGTGTCTATTTTTATGCCAAAATCATAGTTTTGATTACTATAGCTTTATAATATAATATGAAACAGTAAGTATGATGCCCCAGCTCTGTCTTCTTTCTCAAAGTTGCTTTGGCTGTTCACATCTTCACAATTCCATACACACTTTAGAATTCTTTTAAATGTCTGTGAAAAATACCACTGGAATTTTGATAGGAATTGCATCCAATCAATAGATCACTTTGATTAATATGGACATTTCAATAATTTTCTTCCAATCCATAAACATGAAATATCTTTATTTTTATTGTATAGCTGATGTAAAATACTGTGTTTTAGCTGTACACATAGTGATTCACAGTTTTTTAAAGATTATATTCCAGTTATAGTTATTATAAAAATTGACTATATTCCCCATGCTGTGCAATATATCCTTGTTAAGCTCAGCTGCTCAGTCATGTCTGACTCTTTGCAACCCTATGGACTGCAGCACACCAGGTTTTCCTGTCCATCACCAACTACCAGAGCTTATTTAAACTCATGTCCATCAAGTCGGTGATGCCATCCAACCATCTCATCCTCTGTCGTCCCTTTCTCTTCCTGCCTTCAATCTTTCCCATCATCAGGGTCTTTTCAAATGGGTCAGTTCTTTGCATCAGGTGGCCAAAGTATTGGCATTTCAGCTTCAGCATCAGTCCTTCCAGTTACTACTCAGGACTGATTTCCTTTAGGATTGACTCACTGGATCTTCTTGCTGTCCAAGGGACTCTCAAGAGTCTTCTCCAACACCACAGTCCAAAAGCATCAATTCTTCTGCACTCAGCTTTCTTTATAATCTAACTCTCACATCCATACATGGCTACTGGAAAAACCATAGCTTTGACAAGATGGACCTTTGTTGTCAAAGTAATGTCTCTGCTTTTGAATATGCTGTCTAGGTTGGTCATAGCTTTTCGTCCAAGGAGCAAGCGTCTTTTCATTTCATGGCTGCAGTCACTACCTGCAGTGATTTTGGAGCCCCCCAAAATAAAGTCTAGCACTATTTTCATTGTTTCCCCATCTATTTGCCATGATGTGATGGGATCAGATGCCATGATCTTAGTTTGCTGAATGGTGAGTTTTAAACCAACTTTTCCACTCTCCTCTTTCTCTTTCATCAAGAGGCTCTTTAGTCCTTCTTCACTTTCTGCCATAAGGATGGTGTCATCTGTGTATCTGAGGTTGTCCTTTTCATTATAGGGGACTGGAATGCAAAAGTAGGAAATCAAGAAATACCTGGAGTAACAGGCAAATTAGGCCTTGAAATACAAAATGAAGCAGGGCAGAGGCTAACAGAGTTTTGCCAAGAGAATGCACTGGTCATAGCAAACACCCTTTTGCAACTGTTTTGTGGTTACCGTGAGGTTTATATATAGAAATATGTGTGTGTGATTCTTTTGAATTGCTTATCTCTTCATTTGAAGTACATTTTAACAATCCTGTATTTGTACTCTCCTCCCCTCACAATTACTCTTTGGACATCATGTTTTATATTTACTTGTTTTGTGTATCTCTTTAATATCCTTATTGTGGATATAGATGATTTTATTACATCTTTTAACCTTCTTAATGGCTTTGTGCATGCATAATGGTTTCCTTTATCCTTTAAACATACCTTTACTGTATGTTTTCCTTTATCTATGAGATTTTCCTTTGTAATTTTTGTGTTTCTAATTGTAGGCTTTTCTTTTTCACTTAGAGAAATTTCTTTAACATTGTTGTAAAGCTGGTTTGGTGGTGCTACTACCCTTAAATTTTGCTAGTCTGTAAAACTTGATCTCCCCATCAAATCTGAACAAGAGCCTTGCTGTGTAAAGTATTCTTGGTTGTGGGTTTTGCCCTTTAATCACTTTAAATGTATCCTTCCACTCCCTTCTGGATTGCAGCATTTCTGCTGAGAAGTCAGCTGATAGCCTTATGGGAGTTCCCTTGTATGTAACATCTTGTATTTTCCTTACTTCTTTTAATATTATCTTTTTATCTTTAAGTGTTGCCATTTTAATTACAATGTGAATTGGCATGTTCCTCTTTGGCTTAATCCTGTATGAGACTGTCTTCGCTTCTTGAACTTGGATGTCCTTTCCTAGGTTATGAAAATTTTCATTTATTATGTCTTAGAAAATTATGTTCTCAGTCCCTTTCTGTATTCTTCTTCTTGGATCCCTATAAATATGCAAATATTAATGCGATTGAAGTTGACCCAGACAACTTTAAGACCAATTGTCTTAAACTGGTCTCACTTCATTTCATTCTTTCTTTTTCTTGCTCAGCGTCAGTGACTTTTGGTATTGTCTTCTGGTTTGCTGATCTACCTCTTTGTATCATTTAGTCTACTGTTGATTACTTCTAGTGTATTTTTCATTTTTAGCTATTGTATTCTTCATCTCCATTTGGTTTTTCTTTTTATTTTCTAACTCCTTGTTTAAAAATCTTAACATCTCTGTGCATTCATCCCAGGGGATTCTAGGCCTGGTGCCTGCCCACTGGCAGGTAGAGAGTCCCAGGGTCTCTAGCTGGAGGGCCTTGGGGATTCCACGTCTAGGGTCTGTGCACTGGTATACGGGGGTGGGTCTTGATCCTTCTGGCAGGCAGCACCATGTCCAGGGGCAGCTCTGGGTCAAGGGTTCTTAAGCAGCCTTTTTGGTAATGGGTGGGTCTGTGTCCTTGCCTAGTTAGTTGGTTGGCCTGAAATGTCCCAGCATTAGTGCCTACAGACTACTAGGCCTGGTTGGAGCTGGACCTTGGGGATAATAAGCTAGAGGAAAGATTCCAAATGGTGCTTGCCAGCTGAAATGTCCATGTGATAGAAGGAGCTCCCACAAGAGCTGCTGCCAGTGTCTATGTCCCCAGGGCGAACTGGCTCCTACCTCTTCAGGATACTGTCCATGGTCAGCAGGTATGTATGACCCAGGCTCCTATCAACCTACTGTTTCTGCCCTGGGTCCCAGAGCACTTTGTGTATACCCTCTGAAAGTGAAGTCTGTCTCTCCCCCAACTACATGGAACTTCTGAAAGTAAGCCCACTGGCCTTCAGATTCAAATGGTGTGAGTGCTCATCTTTCCAGTAAAGGACCCTCCTGCTGGGGAGCCAGATGTGGGGCTGAGAACCCTCATTCCTATTCTCTTCTTTGTAAATCATCCACTGGGGGTATGGGTTTTGACTATACCACAACTCCATTCCTCCTGTATATCTCTATGTAGGAGAGGTTCCTACATAGGAACCTACATAGAAACCTTCATATGTAGGTTCCTTCTCTATATCTTTATCTGTAGAATATCTTTTCTGTTAGGTTCTCATCTTTTTCATCCATAGTTCTGTAAGTAGTTGCAGTTTTTGTGTTCCTGTGAGAGAAGGTGAGCTTAGGTTCTTTCTACTCTACCAGCTTGGGAACACAGTATGTTTGTCTTTTGATTGGAGATTTCAGTCTACTTACACTTAAAGGAATTATTGATAGATATGGACTTACTGGACTTCCCTCGTGGCTCAGATGCTAAGGAATCTACCTGCAATGCAGGAGACCCAGTTTTAATTCCTCGGTCAGGAAGATCCTATGGAGAAGGGAATGATTACCACTCCAGTATTCTTGCCTGGAGAATTCAATGGACAGAGGATCCTGTTGGGCTATAGTCCATGGGGTTGCAAAAAGTGAAACACTAACTAACGAAAAAAAGATGGAGTTACTATTGCCATTTTCTTCGTTTTCTGACATCTTTGTAATTCCCTTTTCCCCATCTTCTTTTCTTACTCATTTTTTTGCTTTGATAATTTTCTCAAATGTTATGCATAGATTTCTTTGTGTTTATATTTTGTGTATCTACTACAGATTTTTGCTTTGCAACTATTGTGATGCTTACATGCAATGTATTATATTTCTAACAGTCTTTGTATTCTTCAGCTCTGTGATTTCTGCTTTGTACTTTCTTATTTATTCTGTTTCTTTGCTGATATTCTCACTTTGTTCTTGCTTCTTGACCTCAGTGAGCATCTTTATGACTGTTATCTTGAACTCTTTATCAGGTAAATCACACATTTCCATTTCATTCATTAAGATCTGTTTTTGGAGTTTTATCTTGTTCCTTTATTTTGGAACATATTTCTCTATATTCTTCTGTTTTTTGGTCTCTATTTTGTTTTCTGCACATTAGATAAAATAGCTACTACCTCTCCTAGTCTTGATGGAGCTGTCTTATTTAGGAAATAAATTGTTAATCAGCGAAACCCAAGCTTTTGGTTATTATTCAAACCTTTGTCATCGTCCAAGCCTCATTTCTTGTTCTTAGTGGCTCCCAGTGGTTTGCCAAAACCTGTGCCTATTGCAAAAGGGAGGGTCACAATGTCGACTGAAGAAAGAAAAAAAAAAGCCCAACCCAAAAGTTGAGAATTAAGTTTTGTTTGAGGCATTATTGAGGTCTAAGCCTGGGAGACAGCCTCTCAGATAGCTTTGAGAAGGTGCTTTGAGGAGGTGAGGGAGGAGCCAGAATATATGTAAACTATTTTGCTGGGAAAACTTCTAGTCAAGTGTAGAAAGATTCCTGCTAATAACAACGAAGAGATATCTCAAGTTGGTTATTTTAATGCTTTTCTATGTATGGGAACATGCAAGAATCTGGGGTCATTTAAAAATTTTCCTTAGATAGACATCTTAACCATCTAGGGCTGCTGATGCTAATAAGTCGCTTCAGTCGTGTCTGACTCTGTGCGACCCCATAGACGGCAGCCCACCAGGCTCCCCCGTCCCTGGGATTCTCCAGGCAAGAACACTGGAATGGGTTGCCATTGCCTTCTCTGATCTAGGGCTAGTATTTTTAACCATCCTGAAGTCCCCCCCTAAGGAGTACTGTTAGGTACAGCTGCAGTGGCAGATGGCTTGAGGGGCAACATTTGTCATTTACTGAAGTAACAAGTCACATTCTTTGTCCCCAACAGGCCACAGCTAGATGCAGGCTGATCCTCGGGCAGCAGGTGGGAGAGTCTGTAGTTAGGGCCCTGCTAGGGAGAAACTGGGAGATGGTCTTCTTCGCCTGCTTTTTTTATGGCACGTGCTGGGTCTGGATGTGTATCTGTGCAGTCTACTCCTGAGCCTGTCAATGACTCCTTCTTTGTTTAGTACAATCCTATAGGACTTCTGAATGCAAGCACCTTTGGCTCTCTAAGCCATGTCCCTTGGGGACCCGTCCTTTGGGTGCCTTCACAAAAGCCGGGGTGCCAGACATGTGTGCCAATACCTCCAGGGTATTGGCTTAAAGGAGCAAGCTTAAAGGTGTCAAACTGGAGCAAGCTTAAAGGTGTCCACGTTCTTCCCTGTTGCCCAGAATGGGTCAAAGTCAGGCCCCAGATATGTGCTAAATAAAAACTAAGCCCTTAGGCAGCAGCTTTTAAAGTATGCAAATAGGCCTCTTTCAGGGAAAGACTGGGAAATAAATGTTTCTGTTTGTTCCCTCTCTGCTGAGCCCTGGAAGGGCTGAGCCAGGTAACTGCTGTTTCTTTGTTTACTACAGTCCAGATGGACTCAAATACAAGCCCCAGGGGCTGTTGTAGCCAGGCAATCCTGGGGTTCTGTCCCGGGGGCATCAGGTACAACAGCAGGACAACCAGACATGTGTGTAAGCTTCCACGGAGATGCTCGCAGTTTGCAGTGGACTCAGGGGAGAAGCTGAAGGTGGTGTTTGCTGGTTTCCCTGGTCCAGGAGGGGAGAGATTGCAGTCAGCCCCTAGAAACCTGACTTTCAGGCAGCAGCTTTGAAGTATGCAAATAGATCTCTTTCACAGAGAATTTCTGTGGGAGATGGGAGTTTTGTGGGGCTTCCCTGGTGGCTCAGACAGTAAAGAGTCCACCTGTAATGCAGGAGACCTGGGTTCAATCCCTGGTTGGGCAGATGCCCTGGAGAAGGAAATGGCTACTCCTTCCAGTATTCTTGCATGGAGAATCCCATGGACAGAGGAGCCTGGCAGCCTACAGTCCATGGATTTGTGAAGTCAGAAACGAGTGAGCGACTAACACGTCCACCTTCACTTTCTGTGTTGAGCAGTTTCTTTGTTTGCTTTGGTCTTGTGGGTACAAGTCCCATTGGCTTTGAGAAGTAGATGTTTTGGGGTGCCTCCCTCGGTTGGGAGTCTTACAAGCTGGGACACTAAATGTGGGGTCCAAACCCGTCACTTCTCAGGGAGAAACTGGGAGGTAGGAGTTCTCTCCCAATCATATGGGACTATGACTGGGGTCAGGATTATGGCAAAAGTGTGTCTCAGTCTTTCCTGCCCATTTTGATATGGGTCACACGGATATTTCCTTTTATGTTTAATATATAGGAGTCACTCAGCTAGTTTCTGGATTTCTTCTAGAGGAAATTGCTTCATTATAAGCTTGTGGATTTGGTGTGTCTGTGGAAGGAGGTGCATTCACAAGGTTCCCATGTTGCCATCTTGGATCAGAACTCCAAGATAGTCTTCTATTTGTGTCTTTCTGGCCCTGGTATCAAGGCTCTGCAACCTCATAAAATAAATTGAAAAGTGTTTGCTATTTTCTAATTTTTGAAACAGTTTTTATAAAATCAGTGTTATTTATTCCTTAAATTAAGAAAAAAAAACCACCAGAAAAAAACACAGTCCCTAAATTTTCTTATGGGAATGTTTTAAATGATGAGTTCAATTTTTTTTAATAGTGATAGGATTATTCAGATTTCCTGTTTCTTCATATGTCAGTTGGTAAGTTTATTATTTTCAGAATGTTCATATCACCTTAATTTTATTGGTATAAAATTGCTCATAATATCTTCCAATGATTTTTTGTCATTGAAATCTTGAATGATGTTCTTTAATTTCCTTTGGGGCTTCCCAGGCGGTGCTAGTGGTAAAGAACCTGCCTGTCAATGCAGGAGACATAAGAGAGGTGGGTTTGATCCCTGGGTCAGGAAGATCCTCTGTAGGAGGGCATGGCAACCCACTCCAGTAATCTTGTCTGGAGAATCCCCATAGACAGAGGAGCCTGGTGGGCCACAGTCCATGGGGTTGCAAAGAGTCAGACACGACTGAAGCAATTTAGCATGCAAAAATTTCCTTTACATTATTGGTTTTTTGTGTTTTCTCTCTTTTTTTCCTTTTGATTAGCCTTTCCAGCGGTATATAAGGTTTGTTAGTTTTTCCTAAGCCACCTTTTGAAATTTTAAAATTCTATATACTATACAGTTCAAAATTGTATTAACTGTCTTCAATTTACAGTCTTTGGGTTTCATTTGCTCTTTTCACTACTTCCTTGAGAAAGCTACTTTGATAAGATTTTTAGCATTTCCTCTCTTCTAGTATTTGCACTCAAGGCCATAATTTCCCTCTAAGCACAGCTTTAGCTGTATCCCACAAATTTTGAGACGCTATATTCTTTACTCAGTTCAAAATATTTTCTAAACTTTCATAATAATTTCTTCTTCTTGGCCCATGGGTTATTTAGTAGTGTATTGCTTAGCTTTCAGATTTGGGGAAATCTTTCCTAGATATCTTCTTTTATTTAGTTCTAATTTTATTCACTGTGGTCCGAGACTATACTCTCTATGATTTAAATCCTTTGAAATATGTTGAGACTTGCTTTATGGCCTGCAAGGGGTCTATTTTGGTAAAATGTTCCACATGCACTTGAAATCCTGTGCAAGATTGAAAGTATAGGATCAAATACTCTTGTTCATAAATTAATTGGATTTGTTCTTTCTCCCCTTCCATTTAGCATGGTTGTATTATTTATTGGAAATGCAATTGGGTTCATTTGCTTTCAATTTGCTTTCGCTTACAAATTTTCTTCCTTCACATCCTTATCAATTTACTATTTTAATATGAAGAACATTAATATAATTCTAAAAATCAAGCCTATGCAAACAAGGATACTCAGAAAAGTACCATTTCCTCCTGTATTCCTACCTGTCTCCCTCTAGGTAACCAACACTATCATTTTGTAACTTATTCTTCCTCTGTTTTTTTAAATGATAAGTAGTTGTACATTGCTACTTTATTACCTCTTCTTTCTTTTATGCAAGGTAGCAGGTAGTTCTTTCACAGTTTACCTTTTTCATTTAATAGTATCTCCCAGAGATGACTCCACATCAGTTTATAGAGATCTTTCTCTTTTTTTGTTTACAGATGGAAGTATTCCACTGAACATATGGTCCATATATTCAATCAGTTTCCGGTGTTTAGACATTTAGGTAGTTTCCTAAAAATAATACTGTAATTACTTGCTTTGTGCGTATGTATTTTTGTGTTAGTTGCTCAGTTGCGTCCGACTCTGCAACCCCATAGACTGTAGCCCACCAGGCTGCTCTGTCCATGGGATTCTCCAGGCAAGAATATTGGACTGGGTAGCCATTCCCCACCCAGGGATCAAACCCAGGCCTCCTGCCTTGAAGGCAGATTCTTTATAGTCCAAGCCACCATGGAAGCCTTTTTTTTTTCAACTATTGTGGGCTCTATCTTCAGGATAAATTCTTGGAAGTGGGATTGCTATATTGAAGGTTAGATGAATAAGTAATTTAATAGCTGGTGCCAAATTCCTCTCAGTAAGGGTTTTACATTCATATCCTTTTGCATTCCTTCCAACAATGTATGAGAGGGTCTGTTTTCCACAGCCAAGGAACAAAGCGTACCAAGCTTCTGAATTTTTGCCAGTCTAATAAGAGAGATACAGTATTTCAGTGAGTATTAACTTGGATTTATCTTAATATGAATGAAGTTGAATATATTTTCATATGTTCAAAGCTCATATTTATATTTTTTTTTGTAAATTGCCCCTTCAGGTCTTTTATCCATTTTCTATTGAGTTATTAGTATTTGCTTTTCCTCAAGTGTTAAAGGTTTTTGTTTATTAACAACACTGGCGCTTTTCTGTGATACCCACTGCAAACACTTTCTCTTAGTGTGAGTTTGTACTTTAACTTTGCTTATGGTGTTTTGTTTTGTTGCCATATATTTCAATTTATCAATTGTTTGTTTATAACCTGGACTTTTTAGTTACAATTTGAAACATTTTCCTAAATCTAGATTATAGAGTAATTCACCCATACTTTCTTCTTATTACTGGTAAACTTTTATTTCCTTCATTTACTTTTCTCAATTTAGAGTTTTTTCTTGTATATGACATGAGGATTGAGTCGTTTTTTTTTTTTTAATTTAAAAAATTTTCATTCAGTTATTCCAAGATTATTTATTTAAAAGATCACTGTTTCCCCAATAAGTGTAGATACCACCTTTATAATACACTAGGTTTCTGTTTCATTACATTCTGTCTCCTCATGAGCCCAGTACTGCACTGTTCTAATTATAGAGGCTTAGTAGTATTAACAGCCAGAGGACTAGACCCCACCCCCATCTATAGCTCTTTCTATTCACTCTTTATCTACATATCCGTGTATATTTATTTTTCTTTTATATCTTTATTGAGGCATAATTGACAAATAAAATTATAAGATGTTTAAAGTATACAATGTGATAATTTGACATCATGTGAACTTTAGTTTCAATATGTCTGGCTTAATAATAAATTGTGTCAATATTTCTGTTTGGTTACATTAAATTTACAAATTAATATAGTGGAAATGAGATCGCAATTATGTTGAGGCATCCTAAGCAACAGGATTATTTTCCCACTTGTTCATATCTACTTTTATGTCCTTCAGGAGCATTTATACTTTTCTTCATATAAAGTTTTATTTCTCATTATATTGGCTCCTAAATGGTTTATCTTTTTTATTGCTATTATTATAAATAAGATTTTCTTATTCATTCTGTCTTCCAACTGACTATTATTTATGTATATGAATGCTAAGGAGTTTTGTTATATTTCTCATTGAGAAATATGGCTTTTCACATTATAAAATGTCATTGGCCTCATTTTATGTTTTGGGCTTAAATTCTACTTTGGTATGAAATTTTCAATTTCTGACTTCTTATTGTTTTCATTTGCCTGTGGTAAATATGTGCATATATTTTTAGCCTTGAATCACTGCAGTTTAGCTGCATCTCTTACATTCAACATTGAATTTAGATTTTCAGTACTGGATAAACTTGAGAGTCATATTATTTTAGTAGATGAGTTAAGCTCTTTCATGTTTATTGATATGACTTATGTTTGGAAAAGGAAATGGCAACCCACTCCAGTATTGTTGCCTGGAGAATCCCATAGACAGAGGAGCACAGTCCATGGGGTTGCAAGAGTCAGACATGACTTAGTAACTAGAGAGAGAGAGTGATGTTTGGTGCCAACTGTGATTTATGTTGCAATTTCTGTGAGCATCATATTTTCTTTCTTCATTCACAGTGTGGTCTTTGCTTTTATTTTTTATTTTTTTGCCTTTGGCTATTTATGAAGTTTTATGTTTCTCTTGTACTGTTTAGCCTGGTATTTATATCTTTGATTCCTTTTTTTCTTATTTAACCCTTTATTATCTCAAAATGTTTAATGATTCCCCAGTCTCAGAATAGAATCCAGTATCCTTGCTATGACCCACAAAGCCTTCCATAACCTTCTTTTAAACTATTCCTCTGAGGTTTTTTCCTATGACACTCCACTCACTCACTGAACTCCAATATCATGAGTTTCTTGATCTGTTTCAAACATGTTCTCATCTCAAGGCCTTTGCAGTTGGGTTACTTCTTTCTGAATGCCCTCCCTTGAAATTTTTATACTATTTACTCTCTCACTTCATTCAAGTCTAGAATCATATTTTTATCTCATCATCAAAAGAATTCCTGACCCTATATTTAAAAATCACTACTGTATTGATCTCTAGACCCTTGTCCAACATGATTTCTCTTCAAAGCACATGCCATAACTTGCCATTGTTAATAAAAGTCACAGATAGATACTAACGGCTAAAGAAAATATTTGAATATTGCCTTCAACTAAAGAACATATTTCTCATTGGCATCTTGGCATTATTAAAATGCTGCCCAGCTAAAGTTCTAAAACTCAAAAACCTGGGTCAAGTATATTGAGGGTCTCAAATAGACAACAATACTAGAAACACACTTGGCAATGGCTTAATGCTGCCTAACCACCAGATAAGAGGCCTGTCGAAGTTTTTCTCTAGGCTGTTTCCATATCACAAATTGGAAGTTTCACCCACATCTTGTTTTGATTGAAACTGTGAGCCTGTTTCCTTTCATTCCCTCAACCATTCCAACAGGAATCTAGAATAAGAGTAATTCTGAACCCTAAAACTAACAGTGTGAAACCTTCCAGAATGGAAGCCTAGCACCAGCTGCCCCATGCAATTTTCCAACTTCATGCTACATAAAGCAGAGAAGAGAGGCATGAGGAGTTGATGAGGTATAGCATAGTAACCCAAGGCTTCAAAATGTGTGCCAGATGAGAAGGCAATTGGAGTGGGCTTCTAAGTACCAGCATAATCTTATAATTCTAGCAAAAGTTGGTGAGTGAAAGATAGCCCAGTCCCAAATGGTTTGTCTGTGGTCTGTGGCTACAGTGTAGAATCCTGTCATGGCAGAATCTGGTTCTGATAACTTTGCTCAAACTTCCGTAGGTAATGAATACCTTTCTAAACAGTAGTGGTTATTATATACCGGTGAGCTAATAATAAGTACAGGAATATCTCCAGGGCAAGGATAGGCTGGAGAATGGGTCATGGGGAAATAATTTTTAAAATGGTTCTCCAGGACTAAGAGATTAAACCAGATGGCACTGTATTTGAAAAATGCAGGAGAACAAATTATAGCTATTTACACTTCTGCTCTGAAGGCAAAGCTTGTGTTTTCTGTAGAAGGGCTTCTTGCTAAGGACTATTAACTTGAGGGAAGATTTACCACCAAATGATAGTTTAATGGCCAGCATCAAAACTGTGTTACTTTGCTGTGATTTCATGGAAAAAGTAAATGTATCTCGGTAAAGAAAATTTAGTCATATTTTAGAAACTCTGTTAGGCCTTTCTCATGATATAAAACAGTGATGACATTTTAGGAAGAGAAACACTAACATGGCTTTCCCTTTTAGAAACTATTCAATTCAACAAATGTTTAATAAGCACTTGCTAGGTTCATGACACTCTACTAGGTACCAAGGGGATATAAAGAGAAATAAATATACCCCTTTATCTCAAAGCATTTGTAATTTTGCAAAGAATACTCCAACAGCTAAATTTTCTGCAGTATACAGTAAGAGATAGTAACCATATATAAATGACCTGCCTCACCCACATTTAGAGTAGCTGATTTTTTATCCCTGCTTCAAAAGGACCTTTCTAGTTGAAAAAAGAAAACCCCACAAAATGATCTCTTAGAACTGCCAAACAACTTAGTATTAGACAAATATAATCAGCAGTGATGAGAAAACATGATGGACTGACTGATGAGGTAGAAAGATGTTTGATTGCTGGATGTGTGATAAGACAGTGAATCTGTATGCCTAGAAGCCAAATAGTGATTTCTCCAAAGGGTTGTTATGCTTCAAAACTCCTAAGAAAATTGAAACATTAAAGACATTTTCAGTTTGAGCAAGGGAGTATTTGAGAACTCGAGGAGTTGAGTCTATTGACAGGACCTCATAGATCTGGGGAAAGTTACAAGAAATAATCAGATCAGATCAGATCAGTCGCTCAGTCGTGTCCGACTCTTTGCAACCCCATGAATCGCAGCACGCCAGGTCTCCCTGTCCATCACCAACTCCCGGACTTCACTCAGACTCACGTCCATCGAGTCAGTGATGCCATCCAGCCATCTCATCCTCTGTCATCCCCTTCTCCTCCTGCCCCCAATCCCTCCCAGCATCAGAGTCTTTTCCAATGAGTCAACTCTTCACATGAGGTGGCCAAAGTACTGGAGTTTCAGCTTTAGCATCATTCCTTCCAAAGAAATCTCAGGGCTGATCTCCATCAGAATGGATTGGTTGGATCTCCTTGCAGTCCAAGGGACTCTCAAGAGTCTTCTCCAACACCACAGTTCAAAAGCATCAATTCTTCGGCACTCAGCCTTCTTCACAGTCCAACTCTCACATCCATACATGACCACAGGAAAAACCATAGCCTTGACTAGACGAACCTTTGTTGGCAAAGTAACATCTCTGCTTTTGAATATGCTATCTAGGGTGGTCATAACTTTCCTTCCAAGGAGTAAGCGTCTTTTAATTTCATGGCTGCAGTCACCATCTGCAGTGATTTTGGAGCCCAGAAAAATAAAGTCTGACACTGTTTCTACTGTTTTCCCATCTATTTCCCATGAAGTGGTGGGACCAGATGCCATGATCTTTGTTTTCTGAATGTTGAGCTTTAAGCCAACTTTTTCACTCTCCACTTTCACTTTCATCAAGAGGCTTTCGAGTTCCTCTTCACTTTCTGCCATAAGGGTGGTGTCATCTGCATATCTGAGGTTATTGATATTTCTCCCGACAATCTTGATTCCAGCTTGTGTTTCTTCCAGTCCAGCGTTTCTCATGATGTACTCTGCATATAAGTTAAATAAACAGGGTGACAATATACAGCCTTGACGTACTCCTTTTCCTATTTGGAACCAGTCTGTTGTTCCATGTCCAGTTCTAACTGTTGCTTCCTGACCTGCATACAAATTTCTCAAGAGGCAGATCAGGTGGTCTGGTATTCCCATCTCTTTCAGAATTTTCCACAGTTTATAGTGATCCACATAGTCAAAGGCTTTGGCATAGTCAATAAAGCAGAAATAGATGTTTTTCTGGAACTCTCTTGCTTTTTCTATGATCCAGCAGATGTTGGAAATTTGATCTCTGGTTCCTCTGCCTTTTCTAAAACCAGCTTGAACATCAGGAAGTTCACGGTTCACATATTGCTGAAGCCTGGCTTGAAGAATTTTGAGCATTACTTTACTAGCGTGTGAGATGAGTGCAATTGTGCAGTAGTTTGAGCATTCTTTGGCATTGCCTTTCTTTGGGATTGGAATGAAAACTGACCTTTTACAGTCCTGTGGCCACTGCTGAGTTTTCCAAATTTGCTGGCATATTGAGTGCTGCACTTTCACAGCATCATCTTTCAGGATTTGGAATAGCTCAACTAGAATTCCATCACCTCCACTAGCTTTGTTCGTAGTGATGCTTTCTTTCTTTTTTTTTTTTTTCTTTTTTCTTTTTTTATTTTTTGCCCCCCACCGCACCCCGCCCCCACCGCACCCCCTTAACCCCGCACCGGCCCCCCTCCTCCTCCACCTGCCGGCCCCGGGCGGGGCTCAGGGCCGCGCGCAGCCACCCGGACCGGAAAGAGTCGGCTCCGGTCAGCCACGGGGTCAGGCGCGGCGTCGTCTACTCCGCCAGCCCCCGCCTCAGTTTCAGCCCAGCCCTCTAGTGATGCTTTCTAAGGCCCACTTGACTTCACATTCCAGGATGTCTGGCTCTAGGTCAGTGATCACACCATCGTGATTATCTGGGTCATGAAGATCTTTTTTGTACAGTTCTTCTGTGTATTCTTGTCATCTCTTCTTAATATCTTCTGCTTCTGTTAGGTCCATACCATTTCTGTCCTTTATCGAGCTCATCTTTGCATGAAATGTTCCTTTGGTATCTCTGATTTTCTTGAAGAGATCTCTAGTCTTTCCCATTCTGTTGTTTTCCTCTATTTCTTTGCATTGATCGCTGAAGAAGGCTTTCTTATCTCTTCTTGCTATTCTTTGGAACTCTGCACTCAGATGTTTATATCTTTCCTTTTCTCCTTTGCTTTTCACTTCTCTTCTTTTCACAGCTATTTGTAAGGCCTCCTCAGACAGCCATTTTGCTTTTTTGCATTTCTTTTCCATGGGGATGGTCTTGATCCCTGTCTCCTGTACAATGTCACGAACCTCATTCCATAGTTCATCAGGCACTCTATCAGATCTAGGCCCTTAAATCTATTTCTCACTTCCACTGTATAATCATAAGGGATTTGATTTGGGTCATACCTGAATGGTCTAGTGGTTTTCCCTACTTTCTTCAATTTAAGTCTGAATTTGGCAATAAGGAGTTCATGGTCTGAGCCACAGTCAGCTCCTGGTCTTGTTTTTGCTGACTATATAGAGCTTTTCCATCTTTGGCTGCAAAGAATATAATCAGTCTGATTTCGGTGTTGACCATCTGGTGATGTTTGACCACTTCCAATTTGCCTTGATTCATGGACCTGGCATTCCAGGTTCCTATGCAATATTGCCCTTTACAGTATCAGACCTTGCTTCTATCACCAGTCACATCCACAACTGGGTATTGTTTTTGCTTTGGCTCCATCCCTTCATTCTTTCTGGAGTTATTTCTCCACTGATTTCCTGTAGCATATTGGGCACCTACTGCCCCAGGGAGTTCCCCTTTCAGTATCCTATCATTTTGCCTTTTCATACTGTTCATGGGGTTCTCAAGGCAAGAATACTAAAGTGGTTTGCTATTCCCTTCTCCAGTGGACCACATTCTGTCAGACCTCTCCACCATGACCCGCCCGTCTTGGGTTGCCCCACCAGCATGGCTTAGTTCCATTGAGTTAGACAAGGCTGTGGTCCTAGTGTGATTAGATTGACTAGTTTTCTGTGAGTATGGTTTCAGTGTGTTTGCCCTCTGATGCCCTCTTGCAACACCTACCGTCTTACTTGGGTTTCTCTTACCTTGAGCGTGGAGTATCTCTTCACAGCTGCTCCAGCGAAGCACAGCCATTGCTCCTTACCTTGGATGAGGGGTATCTCCTCACTACCGCCCTTCCTGACCTTCAATGTGGGATAGCTCCTCTATGCCCTCCTGTGCCCGCGCAGCCATGGCTCAGGGTAACTCCTCTCCTTGCTGCCCCTGGCCTCGGGCGTGGGTTGCTCCTTCCGGCCGCCGCCCCTGGCCTCGTGCGTGGGGGCGTGGGGTAGCTCCTCCTGGCCGTCGCCCCTGGCCTTGGTCTTAGGGTCGTGGGGTAACTCCTCTCTGCCACCCCCCCGCCCGACTGCGGAGGCAGGGTAGCTCCTCTAGGCGGTTCCTGTGCCGTTGCAGACTGGTACTCTCGGCCGCTGCCCCTGACCTCGGACATGGGGGTAACTCCTCTTGGCCGCGCTATGGCATTATGTAATGTAAGGAAGAAGAAGAAGAGATGGCCAGGGATGGAGTATAAGTAAAGATCTTTGGAGGAGGTGGCATTTAATTGCAGCTTGAAGAGTATTGGGTCAAGTCCTTGGGAAAGAATGATTGAGTCAGGGGGACCAGGGGGAACAAACATGAATCTCTGAATTTGCTAGAAATCTTGTGCGGAGACATAATTTGTCTGTTGGGTTGGTAAGAGCTAAGGAAGCAAATAGTTTGCAACTAGTTCATTGAGTGTGTTCATTTGAACTTAATTGAATAAACAATGAGGGAAATGTAGGATGTAAATGTGATAAAATTAGGGTTGTAGAAATATAACTCGGATAGAGTAATGTGAAGGACAAATAGACCCCATGCAACAGTCAACTAGACCAGAAGGGAGAACACAAGGACTCCATCTGTTTGTTTTCCACATGTAACTAGCATGTTGCTGAGTACCTGGTACACCTTCCAGAAATACTTTATTCACTCAATACTGAATTACAGAATGTTGTTGTTCAGTCGCTAAGTTGTGTCTGATTCTGCGACCCCATGAACTGAAGCACACCATGCTTCCCTGTCCTTTACTATCTCCCAGAGTTTGCTCGAACTCATGCCCATTGAGTCAGTGATGCCATCCAACCAACTCATCCTCTGTTGCCCCCTTCTCTTCCTGCTCTCAATCTTTCCCAGCATCAGGGTCTTTTCCAATAAACTGGCTCTTCACTTGAGGTGACCAAAGTATTGGAGCTTCAGCTTCAGCATCAGTTCTTCCAATGCATATTGATTGCCTTTAGGATTGACTGGTTTGATCTTGCTGTCCAAGGGACTCTCAAGAGTCTTCTGCAGCACCACAATTTGAAAGCATCAATTCTTGGGCGCTCAGCCTTCTTTAATTACAGCCTCAGTTCAGTTCATTTGCTCAGTTGTATTTGACTCTTTGCGACCCCATGGACTGCAGCACGCTGGGCTTCCCTGTCCATCACCAGCTCCCAGAGCTTTCTCAAACTCATGTCCATCGAGTCGGTGATGCCATCCAACCATCTCATCCTCTGCCATTGCCTTCTCCTCCTGCCTTCAATCTTTTCCAACATCAAGGTCTTTTCCAAGGAGTCAGTTCTTTGCATCAGGTGGCCAAAGTATTGGCATTTCAGCTTCAGCATCAGTCCTTCCAATGACTATTCAGGACTGATTTTCTTTAGGATGAACTGATTGGATTTCCTTGCAGTCCAAGGGACTCTCAAGAGTCTTCTCCAACACCACAGTTCTAAAGCATCAATTCTTCAGCACACAGCTTTCTTTAGAGTCCAACTCTCACATCCATACATGACTACTGGAAAAACTAGCTTTGACTAGATGGACCTTTGTTGTCAAAGTAATGTCTCTGCTTTTTAATATGCTGTCTAGGTTGGTCATAGCTTTTCTTCCAGGAGCAAGCATCTTTTATTTTCATGGCTGCAGTCACCATCAGCAGTGATTTTGGAGCCCAAGAAAATAAAGTCTCTCACTGTTTCCATTGTTTTCCCATCTATTTGCCATGGCTGTTAATTACAATTAATCTATTAGTTACAGAATGGCTACCACATATAAGCATTTCTGGAGGATAGAGAAATGGAAACATACCATTGTTTCCTAGAAACTTAAAATCTTTATTGATTGGTTATGAATTCAAAGGTTTTGAGGGTTTTCCAAGGTTCAGTTGCCCAGGTGTTTTGAAATGGATATCAAAACACTCTCCAGGATATCAGTAGTCAGGACCAAACCTCAAGAATTAGTTAAACAAAAGATTATAAACTGCGTGAAACAAGCAAAATTGGCTCTTTTTATTTCTATATTGCTCTTGCTTTTTTCTTCCTTTTTTTTTTTTTTTTTTTAATTGAGATTGACAGGATATCTAGGAAACCAGAAATGGAAAATATTGGGTCTGACTACAGGGGACAATCAGGAACGCTATGAAAGATGTGTGTGTTTCTTGAGGCAGGGTTGTATATTCCCAATGCATGGAGGGAAAAAAAAAAAAAAATCCATGTCTTAGCCAAACTCCCTAAGCCAATGTCCAACTTGCTTCATAGACATTATCCAAATATGTATAATATAGACAATAGCTGCTTAACACATAGGCCTTTGGAATCAGGAAGAGGAAGAGACTTTCTGGTTGAAAATATAATGGTAATCTTTATTTTCATAATGCTGAGCATGCCCATGGCTTGCCTTCATCCTAACCCCTGAGGAGAGAGAGAACTGGATTCAAGCCAGTGGGTTAAGATCCAGTGTAGCACATATGCTTATACCTGATGCAGGTAGGAGGTCCCAGAGAACAGCATATTCCATGAAACCTTGGGCAGCAGAGAGAGATGACCATATGCTCTTCTTGCCACAACTACTTGTCATTTTCAACTCCCCTTCCCCCTGCAGGTGACTGACAAGCAGAAGTTTAAAATTCCTTCCAACAAAAAGCCACCACAAAGCAATACAGCTCAACCTGTTTTCCAGCAAGTACAGTCTGTTTCTGAGCCAATGTTTGGTGTTAGAAGTGACAAGTCAAACCAATGATGTTATTTCCCTCTCCCTCAATCACAATTTTTTTTTTTTGTCATATCTTAATCCAAGGTGTTAGAAACAGGACTCTCATAGAATGAAAAATAGAAAAAGTCTTGTTAAGGAATTCTATCTCTTTTTTGCATATTCTCCCACTGAACATGTGTTCAGAGGAACTTCTCACCTCATCAGTAATCTGTATCTCAGCTGTCACTTCATTTTAAGGAAAAAACCTTGATTTTTTCCATTTTTTTAGAGAACACACACAGTCTTGAAGGAAGTGAGAAAAGGAAGCAATCACAAATTCTAGTCAAGGATGCACTGAAACATACTAAGCTTGTTGTGTTCATTACCTTTACTGAGAAGAACTGAGAATGCTGAGGTTTTACAGATCCTTAATCCTCAAGGAAAGATTTATCATAATAACTAATCTATGTTTGGACTAGGAAGCATATATAAAAACCTCTGAAATGTATACCACAAGGATCATGACCAAAGAGCTTCTCTGCTTGATGAGAATTTGTGTGAGAATCTGGATACATGCTGTAAATTGAGAAGATGCACCATCACTAAAGCCCCCAGATTAAGGTTTCATGTAATTCAATTTTAAACATGGTTCGCCCTATTGCTGATCACTCTGCCTGTTTTTCTGTTCCATCTGTGTTTATCTCCACCAGTAGCATTATATAAAGAATGTTGCCCTGAAAATACAATATCCTTCTGTACAGATTAATCAAATCTAGAAATGAACATATATTGGCTTCTGCCACATCCAGCTTAGACTGAACTTGACCATCCTGGACAGCATGCCCATTACTCTGTAATAGCATTATGCCTATGACAGCAAACGAATCTACTGTTACTTCTTAAAAAGATGAAAAAGTTCTTCCCAGAGAAACCAGTGATTCTCCCTCTCCCCTCAGGATATTGTTTATCCTGAAATTGTACTGCTGGATTGGAAAGTCTACCTCTGATACATAGGCTTTTAGAAATACTGTTGATGTGGTCACTATTGTAATGTCTAGATGCCCATCTAGAGACCTTGATTCTTTGCCTCCAAGTATGGTAGAACCATTATTGCCAATAAACCCCAGTGCATAGATCTTCATTGAAGTTTTTTTTTTTTCCCCATAGAATTGAGGTTTCCCTCTAAACTGTTTCAATTATTCTTGAGCCATTTCACATGGAAAGATTCATAAAACTGTTTTTAAAGTCGCTTAAAAAGAGTTTTAAATGTCTTAACACTGCCCAAATGTAAATGATAAAATGCATGCAATCTAAAAATATGGTTCTTTCTTAGTCTTCATTTTTTGCTTAAAATTCTGTCTGAATTTTTCACTTTCCTCCAAACTAAATTTTATAACATATTTATCACAGTCAAAATCCTTGTCTTCTGATTCCAACATCTGAACTACTTCTACTGACTATTTTTTCTCTTTATTGTAAATCACCTTCTCCTGTTTCTTTGCTTATCACATAATTCTTGGTTTCATGCTGGACATTGTATGTAAAAAAAAAAAAAATAGAACGAAACAAATATTAACTCCTTGAAAAGAGGATAACCTTCATCTTCAGACCGCTAGTGTGAAAAGTTGAGTCAGTTGGACCAACTAATCTATAATTGAACTGGATCTGGGATTTGTTGGAACTTTTGTTAAATTCAGTTCACCACTTGCTTCAAATATTTGAGGACAGGATTGGAGCTTTGCCTTCATCAGGGCTCAGGATTTCATTATTAGTGAGAATCTTGAGTTTCCTCTACATTCTACCATCAACCTGTCAGCTCTTGAAATTGTTGGAGATCCTCCTGTTTTATGACACAGCCATCAATCTTTTAGGTGTTTGTGCCTTGTGAAATCTCCCCATCATATGACCCTGCCACAAGGCTGCCACCTGCCATTTGGAAGACTAATGCCTTTAAAAAAATGAAAAGAAGCATTATACTTGATGAAGGCCCATGCTCCTTAAAGTAAGTCTCTATCAGACCTCTTGGCCCACCCACCACAGGTTTGGGCACTCTAACCCTGTACACTTGGTTGCAGTGCTATAGTAAAGAGTTGACAGGTGAGAGTGTTCTTGTTTGGGTTTGGATTTGCTCAGGATTATAATCTATCATGCCATTCCATAGCTAGCCATGAAAAGATTGTTACATATTGAGCTTGTTTCTCCTTGCCCCCATCTGTGACAGGTTTCATTCTTTTTCTACCATGTCTTTAGAAGTGAAAGGAGTGGTGGTATTCTTTCTCCTAGGAATTGCTTATCCCTTTCTGTTTGTTTTATTTAGATTGCTTTGCATCCTCAACTCTCCAATGACTTTTTTAGAAATAGGATTTTGTGACCTATCTAGTTTCATCTGACTGTCAGGGTGGGAGCAGCAGTCTCTTAAAACATTCTCTACTCTAACTGGAAGCAGAAGTCATACATAAAAAATGGAAAGTTGTCTTTCTTGTTTCCCAGGTGCATTCATAAGTGTGTGTCTATAAACACACACACTTTATTCATTTATTCATTCATTTCTTTCTCTCTGTCATATGTATTTAACTTTTAAAATAAATGTTTAGCCTGCCATGCATATGCTCGACAACAGTCTCTTTTTTTCCCAATAGTATGTTATGTGTATATTTCCCTACCAGTACAGGTGAAATTACTACATTCTTTTGAACATCTGTTTTCCATCATATAAGCTGGATCATAATTTATCCAAGCAATTTCTTACTGATGGACATTTAGTCATTAAGTATTTTAATATTATAAATACCGTATTCATGAGCAATCTTTAAAAAGGTATGCAGGGTTTTATGAGCATTTCTAAAGTTGAATTTCTCAAACTAAAATAACTACTTTGATGGTGTTTCCTACTTCTAAAACATGACATTAATTAAACACAATCTAATTTTTCCAAATGGCTCTGTGATGTCACTATGACTCTATCCCTCTACTGTGAGGGATATCCCTCTACTGTGATTCCCTTATCACTTGTTGACAAGTGTTGGACTGTTTGACCAATAGTCCATACTCACATGAAAGCCAGAGATCACAATAACCCAAAATAGGCTCTACGGAATACTAGTGATATGAATATTCCATTAAAGGGGGTTCTGTGATCAAGTTAGATTGGGAAACCCAGTATACACTAGCTACACACCCTTCTTTCTTAGAGATTCAGAGTATATTTCAATATACTAAAGACTGTGAAGCCATGAAGAGGAATGACAATCTTTTTAACATTATTTAACCTAGTGTTTTCCACACCTATTGATCAAGTAACTTCTCAGTGCCTATTAAATATTGACATCCTATAGAAAGAATGCAGTATCAGACATATTCCTCTAAGTAATTGTTTCCTTTAAAAATAAATCTGAATGTTCTATTTCTTCTCTTTCCTTGTGATTAGACTTTGAGCACTTTTCATAACGAGTTACCTGTTTTTCCTAAAATCTGAGTCACCGAGTCCAGAAAGACTACTCCCCCTCAGAGATGAGAACATGTCCTACTTGTTAGAATTGTTTATAAACTAAAAATAAGTGAACTTTAAAATCAGAGGACCTGATGAGCTCTCCCATGAGTCAATAAGGAGAACTCTAATACCTGAACTCTACCAAACTTATTCAGCCTTCCCACAGCTCTTCTTTTCTTCTTTCATGTCAGTCATCTGTATTTTCCCATAAGTGAAGCATGATGTACTTGCTTATCCCCTGAATTCCTGATCTAGGCAGTTCTCTTGCTTATTAAAGGCTTAAATAGAAGGCGTGTATCCAACAGAAGGAAAAGTCAGTAATCTTATTTGTAATAAGGTATCGGAAGAAAGTTGTGGAATTAAACAAGTGAGACTATGTGCTAGGTAGTCAGCATTAACTGCTTAATCCCAACCGTGATGCTAAGAAGTCCCCCTGAATCATCTTACTGACTTTACTCAACAATAGGCCAAGAAAATACTATTTTTTGTCCTAAAAGATAAAGAACTGAGCACCAAGTAAAACTAAAAACAAACAAAAAACCCCAATTCATTTAAAGTTACAAAGAAAAACAACAACAACAAAAAAAGTGGCAGGACTGAGATCTAAATTTGCCTAATTTCAAAGACTGTCTTCAACCACTATAATATTCTGTCTGCTGAGAGTGTGTGAGTGTGAGAGAAAGACAGAGATGGAGAAGGAAAACAAAACTAGCCAAAGTGTCTTTCCTAATGTGTCAGATTCACTAGAATGAGAATCAGAGACTGGAGGCCAGACCAGCAGGGGTAAGATTTCCACTGTGAGCCATCCATCTGGATCCCATTCCATACATTGTCCCATTTCTCCTCTGGAGCTTCCATTGACATTATAGACTCAACGGTAGAAATCTGCACTGCAGATAAAGGCAATACAGAGCGTTTCCGAGCTAAGGGGAAAAAAGGTCCAGAGGGTTTCACACATAGAAATGTGGCTCGCTTCCTAATGAATTTGGATTATGTGAATTCAACACTGTTTTCTCTGTGGATAACCAATCAATGCAAGTATAAAAGAAGGCTTAGGTTAATCTTCAGCTGGAATCACACTTCACAAAGCAAAGCACAGGTTTTCAAGGCTCAAAAAATATTAGGCCTACTTGGTCTAGTGTCATGATTACCATTTGTCACATGCAAAAAGCATATGTATTCAGCAAACATGTATTGGGCACTTCACTTTCAAGCATCATGTCAGTTGTCACAGTGCCTACACACACACTCAGTCATGGGATTTCTTTGGAAGAAATGATGCTAAAGCTGAAACTCCAGTACTTTGGCCACCTCATGTGAAGAGTTGACTCATTGGA
This sequence comes from Bos indicus x Bos taurus, assembly GCF_003369695.1. Taxonomy (NCBI): domain Eukaryota; kingdom Metazoa; phylum Chordata; class Mammalia; order Artiodactyla; family Bovidae; genus Bos; species Bos indicus x Bos taurus. Next base: position 38,178,625 of record NC_040082.1, read on the forward strand.
AAAGACTCTGATGCTGGGAGGGATTGGGGGCAGGAGGAGAAGGGGATGACAGAGGATGAGATGGCTGGATGGCATCACTGACTCGATGGACGTGAGTCTGAGTGAACTCCGGGAGTTGGTGTTGGACAGGGAGGCCTGGCGTGCTGCGATTCATGGGGTCGCAAAGAGTCGGACACGACTGAGCGACTAAACTGAACTGAACTGAACTGAAGGAACTAACTGCTTGAGCGCTTCTGGGAAGATTATTTTTTAAAACTGGAAGATTAAAGACAATATAAAAATATGTAAAAATATATATAATATAGAAAGTTAGTATACTACTAAATTTTGACATACAAATAAACATTAGCAGTAAATAATTTAAATGGCATCAGTGAAATAAAATTTTACATTAGAAATCTCATATTGATCCAACAGATATTTGCTGAGCAACTCCTACATGCTAGATATGTGTTGGGTTTGGGGAATATGGGGGATGTGTAGAACAATTTTCAACCCCAAATAGCTTACCACTCAGTGGGGAAGAAAGACAAAAAGAAAAAAAAAAAAAAAAAGATAACCGCATAAGAGGTATAATAGTGGTATAAACAAACCAAAAAAAGTGAAGATAAGTCCTAAAGAATTAACCTTTCTAAAAATGCATAAAAGCTAGTTGACATCTTATATTTAGTCTTTGGAAATGTTAATAAAAATTGGAGAGATCACAGGTAAGTGTCCTCTCTTGCTGCTGCTGCTGCGTCACTTCAGTCATGCCCCACTCTGTGCAACCACATAGACGGCAGCCCACCAGGTTCCTCTGTCCCTGGGATTCTCCAGGCAAGAATACTGGACTGGGTTGCCATTTCCTTCTTCAATGCATGCATGCATGCTAAGTCACTTCAGTCGTGTCAGACTCTGTGTGACTCTATGGACAGCAGCCCACCAGGCTCCTCTGTCTACGGGATTCTCTAGGCAAGAATACTGGCTGCTACTGCTGCTAAGTCACTTCAGTCGTGTCCGACTCTGTGCTATCCCATAGACGGCAGTCCACAAGGCTCCTCTGTCCCTGGGATTCTCCAGGCAAGATCACTGGAGTGGGTTGCCATTTCCTTCTCCAATGCATGAAAGTGAAAAGTGAAAGTGAAGTCACTCAGTCATGTCCGACTCTTAGCGACCCCATGGACTGCAGCCCACAAGGCTCCTCTGTCCATGGGATTTTCCAGGCAAGAGTACTGGAGTGGGGTGCCATTGGTGGGCTGCCATTTCCTTCTCCAAGTGTCCTCTTTTACCAAAGAGGAAATCAGGGACAGAGGGAGAAGGTAGGTTGCTGAGGAAAGTCCTTGACCCCCAGGCTAGCACCTTAATCACCCTTTGTTAGAGATAGTCAAAGAAGGCACTTGTCCTCTGGTAGACTTCTCACCCAGGAAGCTGCTGTATCTGATTTTCTACCGCACATCTTCTTAGGTTGGGGTGATCATTTGTGTGCAGGACCAAGTACTTACCTGAAATCAAAGGAAAATGCAAACAGTTTGAAATAAACAATTACAAAATATAACAGAGGTACTTTCTTGAAAACTGTTTTACATTAGAACAACTTGCAGAGTGGCAACTGCTGGCATTGACTGAAAACCTCCCCCCTTCTTGGCATAACTGGAATGAAAAAAGCAGCTGCTCTATTTCTGCCATGTCACTGCTCAGAGGTTTGTTCAGGTACCTCTTGTTTGTGGTGGACATATCTCTAGGCCACTAAGAGATACTATCTTTTCCAGGAATTAGTTTAACCCTTTTTATTATTCATGAAATAATGAAACCTGGAAAACCAATCCAGCTGCTATTCAGTCTGAATCCCCTTTCGGTTTTAGTCATTAAATTACAAGATACAGAGACAAGAAAGTTGTAGAAACTAGATGGGAATCTTATTAAACAGGTTTGTGGATTTCAACCCCAAAACTCTACTTCTTAAAGTTTATCTGGAGAGGTTACTCAAAAAAAGAAAACATTCATTGTATTAAACAAACTTGTAAGAGAACTAGTTATAATAATAGTAAAAATCATGCAAACATCTTAAATATCAAATATTGGTAAGTTAGATCAACTTTTAGAACATTTAAAAGCCATTAAAAATACTAATGAATACCTATATAATTTCATGGGAAATTGTTTAATATAAGGTTTGTTTTCTGACGTGATGGCCAATAAGCTAAAAATTTTGTAAACAATGTAACTACATACTCTGAAAGTCACCTAGAAGTGGAAATATTATAAACACACTTTTAGTTCTAGCTAAGCACCCAGGAAAGTAAGGGAAATCCTAAAGGGTCAAAACCAAAAATGTGACCAAAGAAGAGAAAGCACGGGTATTAGTCTGAGTCCCTGAAGTGAGTTTGAGGAATGGGATGCAGCTGGTAGTCTCTATAATGTAAGGACTTGATTTTTAGTGTGCAGAAACCAACATCTTGAGTCTCAACTATTTGAGGAATTTTGAATTAAGCTTTCTATATAAAACCATGGGGTCGCAAAGAGTCAGACACGACTGAGCGACTGAACTGACTGTACTGACTGACTGATATAAAACCAATAATTTCAAAAGACTCTAACTTCAGTGAAAGGCTAGAATTGAAGGGAAAAAGTCTGCGCATCAAAAAAGGGACACTGGAAGTTTATGTATTATACAATGTCCTAAGCTCAAAGAAAAGTATATATAAAAAAAAAAACAAACTCTGAAAATTCATAATGAGTCTGTCTTCACTTGTGTTTGGAGTTCAGTCCTTTTTAGAACTTTATTTGGATGCACTGGGTCTTAGTTGTGGCAATCAGGATCCTAGCTGTGGCATGTGGGATTTTTTTATTGCTGTTGTGGCACCCTGGGCTTCTCTTTAGTTCTGGCATGCAAGCTCAGTAGTTGGCATGGACTGAGTTGCCCTGCAGCATGTGGGACCTTAGTTCTCTGACCAGGGATCCAACCTGTGTTCCTTGCATTACAAGGCAAATTCTTAACCATCAGACCACCAGGGAAGTCCCTGGAATTTGATTTTTATACCATCTGCTTGGTCCAGAAAATAGGAAGCTGTAGCATGCACATACACAAATGGTCTTGGAATCTTCTGCTTCTGGTCATGCTGGAGGAGCCAAACTAGACTTGCCTCTCTCCATGAAAGCTCAGAAAATTGGGCAAAATACACAAAACAGTTCTTTTCAAACAATGAGCACAAAGTAGTATAGGCCTATCGTCCCTAATAGAAGGGAAGAAAATGAGATAAACTTTTGATTCCTCTAATTTCTGCTTGTAGGCATTTCCTAGACCACAGAGAAGGGAGAAAAAACCCAAGCAGAACTCAACAGACTCAGTGACTGGGTTCAGGAAGGCTAAGGCAAAAGGAATTTGTGGGCTAGGGCGCCAGAGAAGAGGAAACTACAGAGAAAGAGTTCCAGAAGGTTTCACAGGGGTCCCTTTGATTGTGTTGCATGTGTGTGTGTGCATGTGTGCTCAGCAATGTCCGACTCTTTTGGCAACCCATGGACTAGAGCCCCCCAGGGTGCTGCTAAATATCAAAGTGTACACGTGCAGGATGAAACTACATGAGACCAACCAAAGGAAAACTTGGGCATCATAAGCTGGCCCATTCAGAGCTCATACAGGCTGGAAAATAATAGTGTTCTGAAAACTTAGAGGAGAGTAAGCATTAGACCCTGAGTGTACTCTGTAGCAACCCCATGAGACCACACCCTATACCCTTTAGTGGGTGGGATAACCTATCACTAGAGTAAAAGTTGCTTTAGCCTATAAAGAAGTTTTAAAATACAGTTCAGAAAAGTAATGTGACCTGCAACTAATTAGCTGACTGTTAGAACAAAATCCAACACTCTTTAAAAGGAGGCAAGTAATCCAGATATCCAACAATGTATAATCACAATGTTGAACATTCAGTCAACTCTAATAGAGTTAGAATTAAGCACGGTAAAGGGACCATTTCCAGGAGAAAAATCATTCTATAGAAACAGATCCAGAAATGACAAGAGATCATGGAATTAGTAGGCAAGGTCCTTGAAATAGCTGCCATAAATATCCTCAGTGATCTAGAGGAAATTTGAACATAGTGAAGAGAGAAATAAAAAATATAGAGAAGAAACATAATTTTATAACTGAAAGTACATTATATTTAAATAAAATATGCACTAGGTGGGAGTAACAGCCAATTTTATACTGAAGAAATGATTATGAAACTAAAGTCAAAAGAGTAAAAGTATTCAAACTATAAAGTAAAGAGAAAATAATGGAAGACAAAAAGAAAGATTCTGTGACCTGTGAGACAGTAATGAGTCAACTAACTATGTATACTTAGAGTTCTAGAAGGGGAAAACCTGCAAAAGAACGTTTTGGATTTTTTTTTTAATTGATGAAAACTATAAAGCTAAAAATCCAGTTAACTCAATGAACTCTGTGGAGAATATATAAGGAAAACCACACCACAGCACATCAAAATTAAATCTCTAAGAACCTGTGGTATAAAGGAAAATCTTAAAAAGCATAAAGAAGAAAAAAGATATATTATCTAGAAAGGAATAAAGATAAATTATTAAGCAAAGAAGAGAGGATCATGTACTGGAAATTCCTCAAAAGAACTACTATAAGTAAATTTAGGAATGTCACAGATAAATATAGAGAACTCATTTGTATTTTTAAAAACTGGTAAAATTATTAGAAATAAAATTTAAAATACTGTTTACAAAGATCAGAAAAACCCACTAAACAAAATGTTACCTAAAATCTCTGCTGAGAGAAATTTTTAAAACTCTAAATAAATAGAAAGACATGCTAAAGTCACTAATTTGAAGACTCAGTGTTGTTAAGATATCGATTCTATTGAAATTTGTGAGTGTATTCCAAACAATCTCAATGAAAATCCAATCAGGATTTATTATAGAAATATAAAACGTGATCTCAAAATTTGTATCGAAATGCAAAGATCTAACATAGGCAAAGAAACTTTTAAAATGAATAATAAAGTTGGAGAACATGTACAACCTGATTTCAAGAATTACTGTAAAATTGTTGTGATCAAGATAGTGTAGTATTGACATACATGTGAACATACAGACTAATAAAACAGAACAGATGTTCAATTGTTTTTTGACAGCCAAGGTAATTCAACAGCAACAAAAACACTGTCTTTTCAACAAATATTTCTAGAAAAATATGACTATACAGGAAAATAATGAACCTTGAAAAATGAACTTGAATAAGATGAACTTATATCAGATATAAATCTGAAAAATTTTCAAAGGAAACATTCTTCTGCGTTTGAAATGTTAAAGCTTAAAAAGTGTGAAAACAATTTGTCAAGAATACAGTTTATAACACAACAGATAATCAGAATTAGACAACAAGAACTTCAGATGATAGAAGGCGAAGGTTATAATATGATTAAAAAATATAATAGAAGGGACTGAAAAAAAAATATATTTATACACTCATACACACACATATGACCAGGCAGATATGTAAAAAGAACCAACTAGAACTTCTGAAGTTAAAACAAACAAACAAAAAAACCCACGTGATTTTTAAAACTAATTGATGAACTGGAATGGAGAAGTGAATCAGAATATAGTTAGAAAGACATTACCCCAAAACTAGTACAGTGAGTTAATGAGATAGCAACTACAGGGTAAAAAAAAAAAAAATTAGACATGAAGGAGAGACAGAGAAAGCGAGAGTGAGATCACTAAAACTGTTTTAATATTTCAGATTAACTAGAATGAGACTCAGAAATTAAAGTGCCATATTTAGATAGAAAATAGACAAAAATCTCAGAAAAAACATTTAAATATGTATATTATTTGCAAAGAAAGACTTCTCATTATAAATAGACTATAAAGAAAATGGTGCTACAGAAAAATAACTTTTAACCTCAATATATATACAGCTAGTATAGAATTTAAAAGTGAGAACAAATAAACAAAATAAAGATGTTTTCAGGCAAAGACTAGAAGAACTAGTAAGAGACTCCATTGAAGCAATTAGTAGAGACATTAACCCAGTAGGAAAAAAAATGGAATAAAAGAAAACTGCTGAGCAAAAAAAAGTTTAAACATTTCAAGAAATTTAAATAAATACTGACCATATGAGAAAGCAATAACATTTATTTAGAAGTAGTGAAAACAAAGGTAGAATTAAATTCTGGTTGTTGGTGGTGGTGGTTTAGCCACAAAGTCGTGTCTGACTCTTGTGACCCTATGGACTGTAGCCTGCCAGACTCCTCTGTCCATGGAATCCCAGCCAAGAGTACAAAGGAGGTTGCAATTTCCTTCTCCAGGGAATTTTCCCTACCCAGGGATCAAACCCAAGTCTCCTGCATTGCGGCAGATTCTTTACCAATTGAGCTACCAGGGAAGTCCTAAATTCTGGGTAACAACTGGTAAGACAGATGGGATGGGGGCAGAGCAGAGTCAAAGAAACCTAAATTCCACAGGGGACATAAATACATAATTAATTTCAACTTTTTATGTACCCATGTTAGATTTTTAAGAATAATCATTGAAAAAGATAAAAATACATTGAATAACATCCAAGCCAGTAGAATACAGAAACTAGAGACATAAAAGCAAATGTTTAACTAGAAAGTATAGAATATAATGGAAAAATAAAAAAGTATGTCAAATCACAAAAACATAAGTTAAACTTTCCTATAAAGATAGACTTAACATACTGGATTAAAATTGCACAAATCAATCTAAAGCTCTTAATTTTTAAATTAAGGACATAAAGTGACTAAAAGTAGAAGAATATAAAGAAATTCTAACCAAAAGAAAGTTGGCACAGCAAGATCACATGAAATAGACATTAAAGCAAAATTCTTAGAAATAAAAAGGCTCACAACACTGGAAAAGTTACAGTTCACCAGGAAAACTCAAATTTTCATACAACTAAGGGCATAGCCTCATAATAGGTATAAACAAACTTACAGAATTTTAAACCACAAATTTTCATTGGTTTATCAAGTATAGTTGATTTGCAGTGTTGTTAATTTCTGCTGTACAGTAAAGTAACTCAATTATACATACATATATATATGTGTGTATATATATATATAGTTTTATATATATATAGTTTTTCATATTTCTTTACATTATAGTTTATCACAAGACATTGAATATAGTTCCCTGTGCTATACAGTAGAACCTTGTTTGTCCATTCTGTATATAATAGTTTGCATCTACTAATCCCAACCCCCCAGTCCATCCTTCCCATATGCACCCCTCCCAACCATGCAACCCCTTGACAACTGCAAGTCTGTTCTCTTTAAGTCTGTTTCATTTGTGTCATATTTTAGATTTCATGTGTAAGTGATGTCATACAGTATTTGTCTTTCTATTTCTGACTTACTTTACTTAGTATGATAATCTCTAGTTCCATCCATATTGCTGCAAATGGCATTATTCCATTCTTTTTTATGGTCAAGTAACATTCTACTGTGTCTATGTACAACATCATATTTATCCATTTATCTGTTGATGGATGTTTCGGTTGTTTCCATTTCTTGACTGTTGTGAATCATGCTGCTGTGACCATTAGAGTAAGTGTATCTTTTTGAATTAGAGTTTTCTCCAGATATGTGCTCAGGAATCGGATTGCTGGATCATAGTTTTTGTTGTTGTTGTTGTTGTCGTTCAGTCACTAAGTCATGTCCGACTCTTTGCAACCTCATGGACTGCAGCACATCAGGCTTCCCTGTCCTTCAGTATCTCCCCAAGTTTGCTCAACCTCATATCCATTGAGTCGGTGATGCCACCCAACCATCTCATCCTCTGTCGTCCCCTTGTTCTCCTGTCTTCAATCTTTCCCAGCATCAGGGTCTTTTCCAATGAGTCAACTCTTCACATGAGGTGGCCAAAGTATTGGAGCTTCAGCATCAGTCCTTCCAATCAATATTCAGGGTTGATTTTCTTTAGATTTGACTGGTTTGATCTCCTTGCTGTCCAAGGGACTCAAGAGTCTTCCCCAGCACCACAGTTTAAAAGCATCCCTTCTTCAGCATTCAGACTTCTTTATGATCCAATTCTTACATCCGTACATGACTACAGGACAAACCATAGCTTTGACTCTGTGGACCTTTGTCGACAAAGTGATGGTTCTGCTTTTTAATACTCTGTCTAGTACTACTCATAACTTTCCTTCCAAGGAACAAGCATCTTTTAATTTCATGGCTACAGTGACTGTCCACAAGGATTTTGGAGCCCTAGAAAATAAAATCTGTCCCTGTTTCCAATTTTTTCCCCATCTCTTTGCCATGAAATGATGGGGCTGAAATGATGATCTAAGTTTTTTTTAATGTTGAATTTCAAGCTAGCTTTTTCACTCTCCTTTTTCACCCTAATCAACAGGCTTTTTAGTTTCTGCCATTAGAGTGGTATCATCTGCATATCTGAGGTTGTTGATATTTCTCCCAGCAATCTTGATTCCAGCTTGTTCTTCATCCAGCCTGGCATTTTGCATGATATACTCTGCATAGAAGTTAAATAAGCAGGGTGACGATATAAAGCCTTGATGTACTCCTTTCCCAATTTTGAACCAGTCTGTTGTTCCCTGTCTGGTTCTGTTAGTTCTTAACCTCATATGGTAGCTCTATTTTTAGCTTTTGAGGAACCTCCCTACTGTTTTCCATAGTAGCTAAACCAGATTACACTCCAACTAACAGTGTAGAAGATAAAACCACAATCTTGATGGGAGATTATTGTTGTTTTCTGATTAATTTCCAACTGAAGCACATAAAAATTTAATAGGAACATATAAAGATTAGGGCTTCCTCTGTGGTTCAGTGGTAAAGAATCTTCCTGCAATGCAGGAGCTACAGGAGACACAGGTTTGATCCCTGGGTCAGGAAAATCCCCTGAAGAAGGGCATGGCAACACACTCCAGTATTCTTGCCTGGAGAATCCCATGGACAGAGGAGCCTGGTGGGCTACAGTCCATGGAGTCACAAAGAGTCAGACACAACTGAAGTGACTTAGCACACATGCACATAAATATTTGAAGGATACATTTAGCAAGCTTGATGAAATGAGCACACAGAGATAGATATCAAAAGGGTTTAGAACAGTCAGGTAGGATCAAAAAAAAAAAAAAAGAAATGAGCACACAGAGAATCCATCACCTCAATTACATAATAGATATCTTCTTTAAGAATATACAGTTACTTAAAAAATTTTCCATCCCCTAAACATAAAATAAATCATAATAAATACTAAACAATTGATATCATACTCAGCAATTTAATTAGAAAAAATTATTAAGCAGTTATTTAAAATAGCATTAAAATTTTAATATTTGAACAGAAACTAAAAATAGGTCAAAGAAGAAAGAATAATAGAAGTGTTTAGATAATTAGAAATATGAAGTAGTAAAAATGCTATGTATTGAATTGTAAAACTTTAAGAAAAACTAATGCCTGAAATTTTCATATTATGAAAAATGGACATAAAGAATAAGCTAACAGAAGAGCTAGTGTAATAGGAAAATAAGAAAAAATTTTTAAATAGCTGATAAACTAATAAATGGGAGAAAAAGTCAATAGTTGGTCTTTGAAAAGACTTATAATAAGCCATACATACTCCTAGGAAAGCTAATCCAGAAAAGAAATAGAAAATGTGTAGAGATTAAAAAGAAATACAAAATATTACTTACAGCTTTAGGTCAATAGTTGTCAAGGTTTTCCATTACAAGATCAATTTCTTTAAAAATATAATTTATCAAACCTGATTCAAGAGAAAAACAGAAAAGCTAAATGATCATTAAAAATCCTAATATACAATGAAAGATCTTAACCACTAATGAAAATGGAATTAATAGTTAAAAACTATCTCTTTTCCCCATCCCCAAACCCTTCTGTTCATACCAAGTGAGTTTTTCAGGTAAGTTTTGACTGGATGTTCAAGCAACAGATAATATCACTGAACACTTCCAATTTACATTCAAAGCTAATATAACCTAGAAGTCAAAATCAGACAAATACTGGAAGAAAGAAAAAATCACTGGCCATCTCACAAATGAACATAGATTGGAAATCTGAATTAAAACAAATTAAAACTGTCAGTGAGTTTTGAAAAGATATCTCAAAAATTAAAAAGCAAGTCACAGATTTGGAAATGTATTTGAATTTCATCTAACCAAGCAAGCATTATTATCTAGAGTCTATTACAAAAATGTACAAATTAGCAACAATAAGAGACAAGCTAACAGAAACGAAGTCCAATTTGTACTGTATGCAAAGCACTTCAGTGAATACCCAGCTTACAGAAGGGAAGGAAATGTCATCTCTGCCCCCATGATGTTCACAGTCCAGTGGAGGAATAAGAAACAATAAACAGGTAAACAAACAAATCAAGTTGAATACATTTTATTATGGATTGAATCGTGTCAACCAAATTCATGAGTTTAAGTCCTAACTACCAGTAGCTCACAATATGACCTCATTCAGAAGTAGCATTATTGCATATGTAATTAACTAAGATAAAGTTATTAGGGTGGGCCCTAATCCAGTGTGACTAATGTCCTGTTAAAAAGGGGAGACTTGGATTCAGAGGCATACAGGTAGAATTATAATATATGTTAAGATGAAAACGGAACTGACAGTGTGATGCTTCTACAAGCCATAGAACTCCAAAGACTGTCAGCACACCACCAGAAATGAGGACAGAGGCATGGAACACAGCCCTCAGCAAGAACTTACCCTGCCAACACCTTGATCTTGGACTTCTAGCCTCTAGAACTGTGAAACAGTGCATTTCTTCTGTTTAAGCCACTCAGGTACTTTGTCACAGCAGCTGTGACAAACTAATACACATTTATTTAAAGATAATAAATGAGGAAATGTATTGGAAAACAGTGGAGAATCTTGCCTGGATAAATGGTCAAGGAAAATCTTTCAGAGAATGTCTTAGTTAAACTGACATCGGAAGGAAAAGAAGGATGCAAGCTTGCTGAGAGTTTGGGGCAGGACATTCCAGTGAGAGAGAACAATGTAGCCCAACCAGCTAAGGTAGAGAAAAGCTTATTTACAACATATTAAAAGGAAATTGGATTGTGGAGGCAGTGGCAGGAATTGATGATAGAATATAGGTTCTTGGGCCTTAGCCTTTTGAAGGATAAATGATGACCCAAGTAGAACACTCAAAGTCAAGTTTGTCCTCATCTATTTGGGGGTCTCCAAGGTCATGGACACCCTATAGGATCCCCAGACCACCCTCAGACAGAGATAACATGCCATCCTCAAGGTATTTTCCCCGTAGAGAGTGTGGTGTAAGTACCACTTCCAGGGACAGGAGTATAATATAATTGAAAGTCATTAGAATACCTCCAAGCCCCAATCTACCCTCCAAAGTGTCTTTACACCAGCTCTGGTATCTTTAGTGTCTGTTTGAATATTCCTTGTCCACTCACCACCTCAAAGTACAGTCCATTCTGTTTCTTAGCTCTAGCTTGAAAGTTCATTTCAACTAGGTAATACAAACACATGGCACAAAGGTTAAAAAGATAAAAAGATGTTTACAGTGAAAATTACATCTCCCTCCTCCCCTGCTCCCTTCAGAAGAGTTTCCCTTACAGAAGCAATCACTACTACCAGCAAAGTCCATGCGTTTATAAACATACATGAATATTTTATTTTTGTAACATAATTAGAGCAATTATACACCCTCCTGCCTGGTATTTTTCCTCTCATAGCTTCCATATCGGTAACTAGAGAACTATTCTTTCTTAACAGCTGTATGTATAGTTTTCTTCTGTGGTTCTAATTTGCTGTTACATTTTCTCTTTGGCTGAATCGAACTCTCATCTTTTTATATTTTTCCTTGTTTGCCAGTTCTCTGAAGTCCTTGAAAATGGAGCTAATCTCACTGTGCTCTACTTCCCACTTGAAGTAAGGAAAGTCTCCCCGTACAGTAAGTCCCCTACACACAAACCTTGAAGTTTTGAACTTTAAAAGATGCCAACGTGTATCAGGCACGAGTGAAATTGCCGGTTGCTATCCATCTCCTATTGCTGACAGTCCTTTAGTTCCACTGTCTCCCGCCTCCTGTCCCTCCTCCGGTCAGTAACTCTTCTTACCTGGTCATTCAATACCAGCCCCTGTGTGCCAGCTGTCGTACTATACTTATACTTTTCAAGGTAGTGCATTGTAAGACTAAAAATGTTTTCTTTATTTTTTGTGTTTGTTTGTATTATTTGTGTGAAAAATACCTATTACAGTACAGTACTATATGGCTGATTGTGTTAGTTGCATACCTAGGCTAACTTTGGTGGACTTATAAACAAATTGCACTTACAGGCGCACTATTGGAGTAAACTCCTTCATATGTAAGGGATTTACTGTACTATGTGGAGGCTGATAGAGTACTCTGCTGCCGTAAATAGCTATGAAAATGATGATGAATTCTGGAAGACACTATAGATATTGGTTAAGACAGGCTGTTTTCAAATCTGGACTCTACCACTTGCAGCTAAGTGATCTTGCACCAGTTACTCTAACTCTGTGTCTCCTCAATTTCTTCAACTGGAAAATGGAAATAAAAATAGCACTCAAGAACACAGAGTTGTTGAGTAGATTAAATGATGTTTGTCAAATGTCTATCACATGGTAAGAAATCAATCAATGATAATTGCTGCTGTTATCTCCATCTTCCTTAGAGGATAAAGATCAACTTCCCAAGACCTCTTCGATGATGCTCAGAGAAAAAGACACACAATGAGAGGAAACCTCTGCTCTCAGCTAGCATCTCTGTCTCTTGAATGTTATCTCCGCTCTAGGGGATAATTGTGGATGGGTATATGCACATTGCTATTAAGGAAAGATGGCAGTGCCAGGTTGCCCTTCAAAACTCTGGTAGCTTGTTTTCAAATCCAGTCCTTACTGACACCAAAGGCAGTTGACTTTGGTCTGTGTCAGGAGGGTGTCATTGGACTTGCAACTCTCTTCCCACAGAACCCGCCCCGCCACCATCTCAAACTAGGGGCATCTGCTCACACACACAGCTACAAGCTCCAGGGACCCAGAGAAATAATTTGAGGCCCTTGGGACTATGGCAAGCTCTACACAAATGCACCCTATACTTGGCTTTGCCAGAGTCTTTGCAGGCAGCAAGACAGATTTCTGGCTCTGAAAATGTGGGTTAGTCCCAGGTGGCCTTGAGGTGAGTTAGTTAGTATTTCTGGGTGACTACACTAACTCTACCCAGTTAGTGTAGTCACCCAGAAATACCCTTGTGTGCTTGCCAGTCCTCAACTCAGCAGCATTGCAGGCAGCTTTGGTTTGACTTCTAAAGTGAGCAGGCAACTGAAAACCTCAGTGATGATCTAATGGTTTCTTAGAGATACACTTAGCAAGGCAGCTCAAATCAATAAGATCCTGCTAAATACCAGTGATTATTTGAATGAATTTGTGGAGATGCTGCCATGTAGAAAATGCACATTCATATTAATTACTGTTAAGAGATTTTCACCAGTAGCATTTAAATTTCAACATTTCTTGTCAAATTGGAATACTTAGGTGCAGAGTCCTAAATATAATATAGATCAGATCAGATCAGTCGTTCAGTCGTGTCTGACTCTTTGAGACCCCATGAATTGCAGCACGCCAGGCCTCCCTGTCCATCACCAACTCCCGGAGTTCACCCAGACTCATGTCCATCAAGTCAGTGATGCCATCCAGCCATCTCATCCTCTGTCGTCCCCTTCTCCTCTTGCCCCCAAGCCCTCCCAGCATCAGAGTCTTTTCCAATGAGTCAACTCTTCGCATGAGGTGGCCAAAATACTGGAGTTTCAGCTTTAGCATCATTCCTTCCAAAGAAATCCCAGGGCTGGTCTCCTTCAGAATGGACTGGTTGGATCTCCTTGCAGTCCAAGGGACTCTCAAGAGTCTTCTCCAACACCACAGTTCAAAAGCATCAATTCTTCAGCACTCAGCCTTCTTCACAGTCCAACTCTCACATCCATACATGACCACAGGAAAGACCATCGCCTTGACTAGATGAACCTTTGTTGGCAAAGTAACGTCTCTGCTTTTGAATATGCCATCTAGGTTGGTCATAACTTTCGTTCCAAGGAGTAAGTGTCTTTTAATTTCATGGCTGCAGTCACCATCTGTAGTGATTTTGGAGCCCAGAAAAATAAAGTCTGACACTGTTTCCACTGTTTCCCCATCTATTTCCCATGAAGTGGTGGGACTGGATGCCATGATCTTCATTTTCTGAATGTTGAGCTTTAAGCCAACTTTTTCACTCTCCACTTTCACTTTCATCAAGAGGCTTTTGAGTTCCTCTTCACTTTCTGCCATAAGGGTGGTGTCATCTGCATATCTGAGGTTATTGATATTTCTCCTGGCAATCTTGATTCCAGTTTGTGTTTCTTCCAGTCCAGCGTTTCTCATGATGTACTCTGCATATAAGTTAAATAAACAGGGTGACAATATACAGCCTTGACATACTCCTTTTCCTATTTGGAACCAGTCTGTTGTTCCATGTCCAGTTTAACTGTTGCTTCCTGACCTGCATACAAACTTCTCAAGAGGCAGATCAGGTGGTCTGGTATTCCCATCTCTTTCAGAATTTTCCACAGTTGATTGTGATCCACATATATATATAAATATAGAAGCAGTGGTAAATGTTCTGTAAAGCCATTTATCTTCATAGATGAAGATAAAGCCATCTTTCTTCATAGATGGAGAATAAAAGTGAATATGTGGCCACATATGATATGCCAAGCTCTAAATACTTTACAAATAATACAATTAACCCTCACAATAACCATGAGATACTATTTTTTTAATCTCTATTTTACATATAAATAAACTTAGGTACAGAAGGGATAAAGGATTAAAGATCAAACTCCTTTTATGTGAAGGGTGATGAAGCTGACTGACTCTGGACCCCACATGCTTTGCTGATTGTAACATCGTCTCCTATATGACTGCAAATTTGTAAATATCTAGTTTTCAAATTCTAATCTAATACTAAGGGAACATGGGGCTTTGGATCCAGATGAGTCTGGGTTAGTATCCTGACTCCACACTTACTAGCTGTGTGAAGATGAACTCCTAAGCCTGTTTCTTTATCTGCAAAACATTAGCACCAATGCATCCTACACGATAAGATAATACAGGCAGAATGCATGGTAAGATGGTGCTTCCAGGCCTAGCCTGTTCCATAAACTCCAGTTTACTCACTTGACTTATTTCTGGAATGGTATATACAACACTGTGGTAAACACCAGTCAAAAATTATCAGCAAAGGCTGTTCAACATGGTGCACATTCTTACCACACACATAATACAGACTGGACATTACCGAGTCAGGAGGTCCATGCTGCTGTGAGACCATATAAAGGGGACTTTTTCTTCTAACTTTTATTTTATATTGGAGTATAGCCGATTAGCAGTGTTGTGATAGTTTCAGGGAGACAGGCAAAGGACTCAGTCATGCATACACATATATCCATTCTCCCCCAAACTTCCCTCCCAAGGGGGACTTTGACCAGACAAAAAAAAGGTTTCCCTGAAGAGATTAAGAACACTTGTAACTTAATCATTCATAGAAGTAGCTATTTAGCCCAACAGATTTGACTGTCTCTATGCATGGTCATGGGTATAGGCCATTGGGTGTTCTTTTTGCTGTGAATCTGAGCACTGGCACTCAGGAGGCCATCAGAGAAGACTAGGCTGGTTCAGGGACTACGTTGGAAGTTTGATCTCTACCTCCCCGTGAATCCTGCAGGGACAGTGCTGGAGAAACCTCATTGTGACCTTCTCTTGGACAGTCTGTAGCACAAGAGCTGCTCAGTACATGTTAGTGGAAAGTATAAAGAACAAATACAATGTGCAGAGGGGAAATTCTGGGATTTACAGAGTACCTCACTTGATTCAGAGTTCTTTCTCTGTATCACTAAGGCAGAGCTCAGTGTAAACTACCAGGTTTAAATGATTCCACTATAGGCTGCCTGATCTTAAGCAAATTCTCTGTTTATGTGCCTCACTTACTCCTCTTAAAAATAGATTATCAGTTCAGTCACTTAGTCGTGTCCATGTCTGACTCATTGTGGCCCTATGGACTCCAGCACACCAGGCTTCCCTGTCTATCACCCACTCCCAGAGCTCGCTCAAACTCATGTCCAACGAGATCCTCTGTCATCCCCTTCTCCTGCCTTCAATCTTTCCCAGAATCAGGGTGTTTTCCAATGAATCAGGTCTTTGAATCAGGTGGCCAAAGTATTGGAGTTTCAGCTTCAACCTTTCCAATGAATATTCAGGACTGATTTCCTTTAGGATTCACTGGTTTGATCTTCTTGGAAGAAAAGCTATGACCAAACTAGACAGCATATTAAAAAGCAGACTTCACTTTGCCAACAAAGGTCTGTCTAGTCAAAGCTATGGTTTTTCCAGTAGTCATGTATGAATGTGAGAATTGGACTATAAAGAAAGCTGAGCAAGGAAGAGTTGATGTTTTTGAACTGTGGTGTTGGAGAAGACTCCTGAGAGTCCCTTGGACTGCAAAGAGATCAAAAATAGATTATGGTGATAATTAAATAAGATAGTGTGTAAAACACTTAGCACAGTGTTAGCATATGGTAATCTTCATCACTGTGTTAATGGAGATATTGGTCCATGGCAGATGATGTATTTTTTTTTTAATCCATGTAGCACAACTAAAATGATTGGTCACAGCATTCTCCTTTTACATAAAAGGAATACCTGAGGTTCAGAGGTCTAAAGTTACACAGCTAGTCAAACCCAGGTCATCAGGATCCAAACCCAGCAACCCAGGTGAACCAGCAGAAGCCTTTAGAGCAGGACGGTGCCACTGGGAAATCATCAAATAAAAACCCTGCAGGCGCAGAAGCGTGACATCAGCTGAAACTAGTTCCTTCCACCTAAGCAAGCGCAGAGCACACTTTAAAATGTTGAGCCCTACTTGTTTCCCCTCCTTTCCTTTTCTGGAGTGGGGTGAAGGATGCAGAATTGTGGAACTGGAAAGAGACAGATTTCACTCCCATGAGCTCAGCAGGGAAAAGGCGAGACACCAGACAAAGGCGTCCCCCTCTCACAAGACTGTGCTACCTGAGTGTGAGGTGGTGAGCAACGCATGTTCAATTCATTCCCCCACAGTTTACCATCTAATGGGAGGGACTCTGGCTCCTGCCACAACAGAGGCTGAAAGTCTAAACTCACGCTGCCCCCTAATGTGCGAACACCACATCCAGAAAGCTGCAGCTGCGAGAGTAGAGATGATGTTGCCTGAGCAGCTGACAAAAAGCAGGAAGAGAGGGGAAGGACTCCGGTACCTTAAGCAGCGGGCTCTGTGTGAATTCAGTGTGTCACTAGCCCTGTGTTTTGTCTTATCTATGCCAAGGATTCTCAACCTCAGCACTAGTGATTTTGTGAGCCGAATAATTCTTTCTTATGAGGGATGTTTCTTTGCAACCATTGTAAATGTTTAGCACTATCTCAGGGATAGTGCTAAAAAGATATTTTATTAATATCGTTCATTTCGATACCAGTTAAAACCTTCAGCCGTGACAACCAAAGAAGTCTCTGGACGTTGGCAGATGTCTTCTAGGACAAAACTGCCCCCAATTGAGAACTAGTACTTGACATCTGACTTGCAAACGTACCGTGGCTGTGGGTTTGGCACACTCCTGACTTCATTTAAGGGCACAGTCAAGAGTTCATGGCCTGACTGCACCTAAAGAAAAAGTCCTGCATCACTGGGAGAGATATTTTTGTTCTGTCTTTGCAAATTGAGGCAAATCAGGAAGCATTTGGCTCATCCCCTTGTCTCGTGTGGAAGGAAGCAGTCATGAGGCACTTAGCTTCCTCAGCTTATTTTCAGCTTTCTAAGGCCCACCTATATTTTTAGGAAATAGTTTCTCAGCACCTGATGTGCAGTGGTATGAATCATGTCCAGAGAGGTGAACTGAAGGAAAAAGTTGTTGCAGAAATCCATACCATGCCTCCACCTCCACACACAGGGCTGGGGAACAGCAGCAGATCAGTAACAAGCCAGCAGATGTTCATCTTGAAAATCATACTTAGCTCTATCCCACAAGTATTTCTTGGCCTGATTTCTTATATTAGGCATTGTGCCAGATAAAGAGAAAGGTGCTGAGATGAAAGAAGCATTGCCCCCTGATCCAAAGCTTCTAATCTATTTGGAAGGACCACACAGGCTACATATCTTCTAAATTCAAGACCTGCAGTTTGAATCCAGATTTGGATTCTATCTGATCACCTGGTGAACTTGGGGTATGCATTATTCCAGGGGCCAGAGTGAATGTGTGGGCTCTTTCTAGACATTGATTTGCATTAGATCTTCTGTCTTCTTTGTATGGATCCTTGGTTTGGAAAAACAAGGGTTCAAGAGAACAGAACAGTCATTTATTCACTCAATACATATTTATTGAGCACAATTTTGTTTAAGACTGTGCTACCCTGAATGTGAGGTGGTGAGCAAAGCTTGTTCAGTTCATTCTCCCATAGTTTACCATCTAATGTGGAAGACAGACATTAGGCAGAAATGTCACAAAATAATGTGTATTCACCATTAATAATAGCTACAATAGAAAAGATCAGGTATACCCCTGTGTCTGAGCCTGGTTACAGTCTGAGACTGATGGGGAAGGTGTTACAAGCAGTGGTGTTAAGCAGTGGCTGTTAACATGAAGGGCTTTGTGAGATGAGGTATAAGCAGGATGACTGCAGGACCAGTGAGACAGGGAAGTGGTGAGTTGCATTTCTGTAAAGGAAACAGCACCATGTTAGTTCCTGGTGGAGTTTGTGGTTAGGAAGTTTCCTGGGCAGGGAGTGTGTTCACAAAGAGGACCCTGGGGGTTGGGGTAGTGGTTAAATACATCCCAGTGGATTCCTGGACCCCAGAAATCAAAGAGGAGGGGGCAGAATTGCACAAGTTCCTGTGAAACTCCCCCAAGGATTCCCGGAAGTAAGTCTAGGACATTCTGACCTAGGGCTGACCATGGCTTTACAGTGTGAAAGTGGAACCAAAAGTCTGCAAACTACATCACAAAGTTATTTAATAAGAGGCAAAGGAAAGGCCTGGGCTCTGAGGGCCTTGTAGCAGAGGGCCCTCCAGATGAAAGGGAAGTTTTGAAGATTCCTGAAAGAGGAAAGGCTTTACCTGAGCCTGGAAATATGAATGTTTTAAAATTATTTCTTAAACTGATGTCATCATTCCCAAATATTATCCAGGAAGTATTTTCTGCTCAGAGTGAAGAACTACTGAGATTCAAAGGGGAATGGCCTCTCTCTACAGAACACAGTGGAGGGAAAAAAGAAGCCAGTTGTATTAGGAACCAAATTAAATATGTGTGTTAAGTCATTTCAGTCGTGTCCAACTCTTGTGAACCCATGGGCTGTAACCCACCAGGTTCCTCTGTTCATGGGATTCTCCAGACAAGAATACAGGAGTGGGTAGCCATTCCCTTCTCCAGGGCATCTTCCCAACTCATGGATCTCCTGTATTTCAGGCAAATTCTTTACCCTCTGAGCCACCAGGGAAACCTAAATGGAGGTTACTAAGTGAGATCCAAGAGTCTCCTCTGGAAGGAATATACTGCCTATAATTTATCAACCTACAAATATTTATCTGGCATGTACTTGTGCAAACCAAGAGTAGTGAGAACTCTAGATCACAGTACTAACCATGGATCAAATCCCAGCTCTACCGTGTTTTAGCCATGTGATAAAGGGCAAGTTTATTAACCTCTCTACTTTTTAATTTTCTCATATTTGAAATAGGAATAATAATATCCATGTGTAGAAGCATGCTTGGCATATAGCAAATACTATACAGTTGTTACTATTATCTTTTTAATTTTTAATCATCACCATTATTGTAATAGGCCAGACTATATTACAGGAATCCTTTTAGTCCTCATAAAATACACAGTTTTATTGTTTCCATTTGTTTACAAAATGAGAAAACTGAGGCCTAGAAAGATGAAGCAGTTAACTCACTTAGCTACTGAGTTGCAAGTCAGTATTTCAATCCAGGGTGTTGGACTCCAAGTTCATACTCCCAACCACTACCCTACAATGACAGGTCTATAAGAAATAATGTACATGAAGTACCAACCAGGATTTCTGACACTCAATAAATGACAGTTATTGTCATTTTTATCCTTATCACTGGTGTATGATTTCCTTCTTAAATGAGATAGTGGATATACAGCCTTTGGTTCAATAACTGGCACACATTTAGTATTCCAACTCAAAAGGCCTTATTCCAGCTGGCAAGGAGTGAGGTTCAAATTCCTAATCAGTAAGCTTTGCATCTTGAATGGAGGAGAATTATGGGCGAACCCTGAAAAGAATCAGCTGGCAATGCAGGAGATATGGGTCTAATTCCTGAGTCAGGAAGATCCCCTGGAGAAGGGAATGGCTACCCACTCTAGTATTCTTGCCTGGAAAATTCCATGGACAGAGGAGCCTGATGGGCTATAGTCCATGGGATCGCAAAGAGTAAGACACGACTGAGCAACTAACATGTTCACTTTTCACCATTAGTCGTAAGGGGAAAAGAAAATTGTTTTCTCCCAGGTGCTAAGAAACTGAGAACTCCAAATCCTATCAGGTTGCATAAAGCTGTGAACTCCAGAACTTTCTGGTTTATGCCCTACTTTCCCATTTGACCATTCTCATCCCCAATGTATGTGTTTTTCCACAAGCGTCAGACAGCCAGCACTCATGAATTGCTTAATTCAAAGTGTAATTGGGCACCTGAATCCAGCCATGCATTGATTTTTAGGCACATACTGAAAGTCGTGTTCAGAATTAGAAGAACCCTTCATCCCTGAAATAAGCACTTTTTACAGCAATGTCAGCAAAGCAAACATCAGCTTTAATTAACAGTGACTTTGAAATGTGTGATGTTTTCCATTAGATCTGAAGGGGGTTGGAAGGAGGAGGGGAAAGGACAGCACATGTCGTCACCACGTGTCCAGAGAGAAAAGGAGATAATCCAGAACGTAGAAGTAGACCCCAATTTGCTTAAAAATAGAAGGGAAATGTTTAGAAACCTCAAGTGGCTAATGGTGGAGGTGGTTAAACAGATGACTCATCTCCCAAGTACCCCATCATGCATGGTCAGTGGGCAGCTACATTATCAGTGCCGTGGGCATCTCAACTTTAAGGAAATTGTTCTGAGCATGAGGAATTTAGTCATTCACTTGATGTACTTTTATAAAACACAAATCTGAAAAAAAAAATCAGTTCTTATTACTGCTTAACCAAGATTTCTGGTTCATCAAAGAATCTCCATTTCACTGATAATAAAATGTAGACTTTTCCTTACCCTCTGTATTAATTTCCTAGGGTTACCATGGAAAATTCCCATTTTTGGTGGCCTTCACCTATAGAAACTTTATTTCATGGTTCTAGAACCTAGTTGCCCAAAATCAAGGTGTCAAGGTGTTGGTAAAATCTTCCTTGCTTCTTCTCGAGCTTCTAGTGATGGCCAGTGATCCCAAACATTCCTTGCCTTCTAGATGCAGGACTGTACTCTCTGCCTTTGTCTTCATGTGACCCTCTTCTCTGTGTGTCTCTCAGTCTGTCTGTTTTCTTTTCTTCAAGGATAACACCCACTGGAATAGGGCCCATCCTACTTGTGATGTTGCTGTTCAGTCGCTAAAGTCATGTCTGACTCTGCAACCTCATAAACTACAGCACACCAGGCTTCCCTGTCCTTTACCATCTCCTGGAATTTACTCAGATTCATGTCCGTTGAGTCAGTGATGCCATCCAACCATCTCATCCTCTGTTGCCCCCTTCTCCTCCTTCCCTCAGTCTTTCCTAGCATCAGGGTCTTTTCCAGTGAGTCAGCTCTTCGCATCAGGTGGCCAAAGTATTAGAGTTTCAGCATCAACCCTTCCAATGCATGTTCAGGGTTTATTTCCTTTAGGATTGATTGATGTGTTCTCCTTGTTTCCAAGGAACTCTCAAGAGTCTTCTCTCATACTCATGCAACTTCATCATAACCAATTACTTCTGCAAAGACCCTGTTTCCAAGTAAGGCCACATCTGGGGTGCTGGGCGGACCTGAATTTTAGAGAAACCCTTCAACCCAGTTCACACTTCATCCCACTCTCCACCTTTACCAGCTGAGACTCAGCCATAGTAGCCACCTCTCAATTCTCTG
The DNA here is from genome assembly GCF_003369695.1 of Bos indicus x Bos taurus. Lineage (NCBI taxonomy): Eukaryota > Metazoa > Chordata > Mammalia > Artiodactyla > Bovidae > Bos > Bos indicus x Bos taurus. The sequence continues at coordinate 38,200,801 of NC_040082.1, forward strand.
AATATGTCAAACTCTTTCCCACCCTTTGAACTTCTGAGTACTCTCAGCCCAGAATGCTCCCTGCCTGCCATCTCTTCACCTGACTGGCTCCTTCACACCCTCACATCTCAATTTAAATGTCACCTCCTCTGAGAAACCTGCCCTAACCCACCTGTCTAAGCTCCCTGATCCCATCGACTATTCTCAGTCACTATATATGTTTCTTTTCTTGTATTGTTATTTAGCATCACGCCAGGGCTCTGTGTGTGTATTTTCTTAGCCTTCTCACTTGAAAGTCAGCTTGTCCACAACGAACTTGTTCCCTCTGAGCTTGTTCTCCTAGAACCAATCACGTCCCTGTCACCAGATCATGTACCAAATGGAGAGCTGATCATTAAAGAAACAACTTGAGTATCTATTCTGTGCAAGGCCAGGTGTTGAGGACTTGGGGGACATGGAATATGTGAAATATAATTTGTGCTTGAACTTAGATGAGGGGTGCAATCAGAGATAGATACCAAAAATTCTAAGATAGGATATATTAAGTTCAAGCAGAGAGGGACTGAAAAAGTACCATAGGAAAAACTCATTTTAGCAAAGCTGGCAGTCTCAGGGGAACAGAGGGACACAGGTGGGGAGAAAATTGCTATCAGAGCAAAAGGGAGCTGGTATTGATGCAAAAAGTGAGCGTAATTCAGGATGCATGTACTAAGGGAAACTCCCAGGGCATCAGGTGCATTTGCAGGCCTGGCCCAGGGATCCATGTGGAGTAATGTGTGAACCCAGCTGCTGCGGCAGACCAGGCAGTCAAGAAGAAGGCACAGCAGATGACGCCTTCTCAGCCCTGGCCTCCAGGGTCCTGGTTCCTGGGCCTCCAGGGGCCCAGAAGCCATACGTGTTTAATGAGTTCTGACACACACTGGAGAGTCAGGGTGAGTTTTGCTTCCCACCCTTGGGTGCCCCTCGCAGCTGGGGCAGGTCTCCCCTGATAGTTTTCTTTAGATTTCTTTCTGCCCCCTCCCTCCCCACCAGTTGCCAACCTAGAATGGTTTGTTTAAGTCCCAGGTGAAATGAAATCCTGATGCTCCCAGAGTAAATGGCACTCAACTTTTAGTACACTAGACAGCGGGCTTAGAAGGAGCTCCTTTCCTCCCTTTTCTCCTACTCCTTCTGGACGCCCTTCTGGTCCCCCAGCTGCAGGTGGTGCTGCCCGGCTGAAGTGTTCATGCTCACAGTCTTCACTTCCTGTGAGAGTCTGCAACAGACAACCTGTCAGAGAACAGGGTGGTCCTTAATGTCCAGTGAATATAAAAATGTAGTTTCCTCTGCAGTCTGCCATTCATAATCAAAGGTCCTTCTGGAGGAATTATATCATTCGGAAGGGCATGTGTAAACATGAAGCAAGACAACTTAGGTAACCCAGGGATACCGTAGTGGGCCTTGAATACGGTCTCCTGAGTTGTAGACAGGTCCTTTACTGACTGAGCCACCAGGGAAGTCCAGGTATGTTTACTCGCTGTTGTAAGTCATGTCTTAAGTCATGTCTGACTGCGACCCATGAATGGCAGCACGGCAGGTTTCCCTGTCCTTTACTATCTCCCAGAGTTTGCTCAAACTCATATCCATTGAGTCAGTGATGCCATCCAACTATCTGATCCTCTGTCACCCCCCTCTCCTCCTGCCCTCAATCTTTCCCAGCATCAGGGTCTTTTCCAGTGAGTTGGCTCTTCACATCATGTGGCTAAAGTATTGGAGCTTCAGCATCAGTCCTTCCAATTAATATTCAGGGTTGATTGCCTTTAGGATTGACTGGTTTGATCTCCTTGCTGTCCAAGGGACTCTCAAGAGTCTTTTCCAGCACCATAGTTAAAGCATCAATTCTTTTTTTTAATTAATTAATTTATTTTAATTGGAGGCTAATTACTTTACAGTATTGTAGTGGCTTTTGCTGTACATTGACATGAATCAGCCATGGGTGTACATGTGTTCCCCATCCTGAAACCCTCTCCCACCTCCCTCCCCATCCCATCCCTCAGGATCATCCCAGTGCACCAGCCCTGAGTACCCTGTCTCATGCATCAAACCTGGACTGGCAAGCTATTTAACATATGATAATATACATGTTTCAATGCTATTCTCTCAAATCATCCCATCCTTGCCTTTTCCCACAGAGTCCAAAAGTCTGTTCTTTACATCTGTGTCTCTTTTGCTGTCTCGCATATGGGGTCATTGTTACCATCTTTCTAAATTCCATATATATGCATTAACATACTGTATGGGTTTTTGTCTTTCTGACTTACTTCACTATAATGGGCTCCAGTTTCATCCACCTCATTAGAACTGATTCAAATGCATTCTTTTTAATAGATGAGTAATATTCTACTGTATATATGTAAACAGCTGAAAGCACCAATTCTTTGTTGCTCAACCTTCTTTATGGTCCAACTCTCACATCCATACATGACTACTGGAAAAACTATAGATTTGACTATACAAACCTTTGTTGGCAAAGTGACGTCTCCACATTTTAATGCACTATCTAGGTTTGTCATAGCGTTTCTTCCAAGGAGCAAGCATCTTTTAATTTAATGGCTACATCCACAAAATCATCCACAATGATTTTGGAGCCCAGAAAAACCAACTTTCTTTTTTGTTTCTATTTTTTTCCCTCTCTCTTTACCATGAAGTGATGGGACTCGATGCCATGTTAAGTTTTAAGCTAGCTTTTTCACTATCCTCTTTCACCTTCATCAAGAGGCTTGTTAGTTCCTCTTAGCTTTCTGTTATTAGGGTGGTATCAGCTACATATCTGAGGCCACTGATAGTTCTCCCAGCAATCTTGATTCCATCTTGTGCTTCATCCTGCCTGGTATTTCATATGATGTACCCTACATCTAAGTTAAATAAGCAGGGTGACAATATACAACCTTGATGTATTCCAATTCAAACTCCTAGTTTGAACCAGACAGGGAACAACAGACTGGTTAAAAATATTGTTTCTTGATCTGTATACAGGTTTCTCGGGAGGCAGGTAAGGTGGTCTGGTATTCCCATCTCTTTAAGAATTTTCCAATTTCTTGTGATCCACACAGTCAAAGGCTTTAGCATAGTCAATGAAGCAGAAGTATATGTTTTTCTGGAATTCCAGAATTTCAGAATATGTTTACTAGGGAATTCATTTAGGAGGTCCTGATTTTGGAGGCTGAAAGAGACAATACATGAAAAGTACTTTGCACCTTGGTTGCACATGGTAAACAACCAGTTAGTGTTCGCTACTATTACCCCTTTTATTACTGGTACTATTCATGTTTTCACATCTCTTGTGGAAGTGGAAACCTTCATAGCTCCGAAGGGAAGACTGACCCCTCCTCAAACACTTGCTGCTGTGTCATCTGAAGGGAGTTGGAGAGGGAGTGAGGATGAAGAAGAGAGGAGATGCTATATGACTGAAGGTGGCTGGAGGAGAGAGGTCCCAGGGAAAAGAGAGAGAAGCAGCTGCTGTGGGAAATAGAATGTTCATGCAAAGATGGGTTCGATAAGGACGGAAATGGTATGGACCTAACAGAAGCAGAAGATATTAAGAAGAGATGGCAAGAATACACAGAAGAACTGTACAAAAAAGATCTTCACGACCCAGATAATCACGATGGTGTGATCACTGACCTAGAGCCAGACATCCTGGAATGTGAAGTCAAGTGGGCCTTAGGAAGCATCACTACGAACAAAGCTAGTGGAGGTGATGGAATTCCAGTTGAGCTATTCCAAATCCTGAAAGATGATGCTGTGAAAGTGTTGCACTCAATATGCCAGCAAATTTGGAAAACTCAGCAGTGGCCACAGGACTGTAAAAGGTCAGTTTTCATTCCAATCCCAAAGAAAGGCAATGCCAAAGAATGCTCAAACTACCGCACAATTGCATTCATCTCACACGCTAGTAAAGTAATGCTCAAAATTCTTCAAGCCAGGCTTCAGCAATATGTGAACCGTGAACTTCCTGATGTTCAAGCTGGTTTTAGAAAAGGCAGAGGAACCAGAGATCAAATTTCCAACATCCGCTGGATCATAGAAAAAGCAAGAGAGTTCCAGAAAAACATCTATTTCTGCTTTATTGACTATGCCTAAGCCTTTGACTGTGTGGATCACAATAAACTGTGGAAAATTCTGAAAGAGATGGGAATACCAGACCAACTGACCTGCCTCTTGAGAAAGCAGTATGCAGGTCTGGAAGCAACAGTTAGAACTGGACATGGAACAACAGACTGGTTCCAAATAGGAAAAGGAGTATGTCAAGGCTGTATATTGTCACCCTGCTTATTTAACTTATATGCAGAGTACATCATGAGAAATGCTGGGCTGGAAGAAGCACAAGCTGGGATCAAGATTGCTGGGAGAAATATCAATAACCTCAGATATGCAGATGACACCACCCTTATGGCAGAAAGTGAAGAGGAACTCAAAAGCCTCTTGATGAAAGTGAAAGTGGAGAGTGAAAAAGTTGGTTTAAAGCTCAACATTCAGAAAACAAAGATCATGGCATCTGGTCCCACCACCTCATGGGAAATAGATGGGGAAACAGTGTCAGACTTTACTTTTTTGGGCTCCAAAATCACTGCAGATGGTGACTGCAGCCATGAAATTAAAAGACGCTTACTCCTTGGAAGGAAAGTCATGACCAACCTAGATAGCATATTCAAAAGCAGAGATGTTACTTTGCCAACAAAGGTTCGTCTAGTCAAGACTATGGTTTTTCCTGTGGTCATGTATGGATGTGAGAGTTGGACTGTGAAGAAGGCTGAGCACTGAAGAATTGATGCTTTTGAACTGTGGTGTTGGAGAAGACTCTTGAGAGTCCCTTGGACTGCAAGGAGGTCCAACCAGTCCATCCTAAAGGGGATCAGTCCTGGGTGTTCATTGGAAGGACTGATGTTAAATCTGAAACTCCAGTACTTTGGCCACCTCATGCGAGGAGTTGGCTCATTGCAAAAGACCCTGATGCTGGGAGGGATTGGGGGCAGGAGGAGAAGGGGATGACAGAGGATGAGATGGCTGGATGGCATCACCGACTTGATGGACGTGAGTTTGAGTGAACTCCGGGAAATGGTGATGGACAGGGAGGCCTGGCGTGCTGTGATTCATGGGGTCGCAAAGAGTCGGACACAACTCAGCGACTGAACTGAACTGATCTGAGCACCATTCTAGGCCAAAGATAGTGAAGATTTTTTTAGTGTAATTTATTAAATTTATTAATATTTTATTTTATTTATTTTTGGCTGTACCAGATCTTTGTCACTCTGTGGGCTTTTCTCCAGTTGCAGAAACTGGGGACTACTCTTCACTGCAGTGCACAGGCTTCTTTTTGTGGTGGCTTTTCTTGCTGAGGAACATGGGCTCAAGAACACATGGGCTCAGTATTTGCAGCTCCCAGGCACTAGAGCACAGGCTCAATAGTTGTGGTGCACATTTGCTCCATGTCAATTGCTCCACAGCATGTGAGATCTTCCTTTACCAGGGATCAAACCTGTGTTTCGTGCATTGACAGGTGGATTCTTTACCACTTAGCCACCAGGGAAGCTCAGTACTGAAGATCTGAACTTGGGTAGTGACTGCATATAGAAAGAGAAGGATGGATCTAAGGTATCATTTGGAGGTAAACTCTATGAGACTTCGTTGATGTACTAGATATTTGGCATCAAGAGAAAAAAATAGATCAGGAGCCATCTTGACTCATCAACTGTCCATCAGATCCTTGGGAACAGGGATATGGTCTGTTTTGCTCACCACTGGATTCCCCATGCTGAAGACTGTTCCTAGGATACATTGACTCCTCCAAAACTGTCTGTTGCATTAATATGATAGCATAAAAGAATGACACTTTATTATTTGATAAAACATGATTTCCATTATAACATACTTCACAATGGATTACTAAATATTATTTTTCTACTACATCATTGTTGAGGACTATTGATCTAGGGAGTAGGAATACTACCACTTAGGCTATATAACTTAGTAGGTTTCCTTGATGATTAAAGCTATTACATTGTGAAAGGACTTTGAAAAGTATTAAAACAACATATGAATACAAGGCATTTTGTTGCTAATAGCCAGCTAGAAAATGAACGCTCAGTGGAATTGTCTGAATAGGCTCTTAAAAGGGTATGGGGAAAAAATGGGACTTTGTAAAGTTTCAAATGGAAAGCGATACTTATGCAGCAAAAGACAATTTTCCAAAATGATGGGTTTGAGAAGAATGAATCAGCAATGAATGTCAGTGCAAAACATTATTTAGCGAGTCTGGACATACTTCTGATTAAAGATATTTTCCAGAGTAACGCCAGCAGAAACAATAAAATGCTAGACTGAAACCTATTCAGTTAGTTCTCCTAGCTGACCAGAATAAGAGAGCTGGGCTCGCATCTTATCAAGGGCCCTTGGCTACTTTTAAGGCATGGTGTATGTACATTCAGTACTTTAGGCCTCATTATTTTATACTGCGTGTCACACTCCTGGTGAAAGGCAATTGGAAAGGAAGCCAGACTATATCCATAGGGAAAGAGCCTAGTTCCATTACTCATGGGAATGAGCTACGGCACAGATACACTGCTCTCATGAAGACCAAATATAGTGGCTTAGAAGAGCAAGGTTGTGTATCCCTCCCAGTTTAAAAGTAGGGCAGCAGGCTAGGGCAGGTAGGCAGCTCCATGTCCTGAGCCACAGGCTGGCCACTCGGCTCTGCACTCCTCCACATGTGGCTTCCATCTCTCATTCCAAGGAAGCTGCTGTACTGTTTTCCAGCCAACAAGAAGGGGTAGGAGGAAGAGTCCAGGCAAGTAGATTTATCTTTATATACATGACCCAGAATTTGCAAATATCACTCCAGCTCATATTCCATTGGTCCTTAATCATATGGTCACACATAATCCCAAGGGAGACAAAATACTGAACTGTCTAGTCGTATGGCAATGTACACAGCTAACACTTAGGGCCAGGAAGGGTGGCTGTTTCTAACAAGAAAAGAAGACTATGATCCTGGGGGACAAGCTAGCAGTCTCTGCTGTATCATGTATGTATTGAGTTTGTGCTGTGTTTGAGACTGTCAGCTGTGAATAAGACGATGGCCTGCATTCCAGAAGGCAAGAGACTCTCAAATACAGCAGTAGCTCTCACATTGCATGGAGTGTGACAAGGAGTAAATAGAAATCCAGTGTTAGGAAAGTTTAAAGAAGGTGGAGAATTAATTTTCCTTTGAGTGAATCTTAGGAAAAATTCTTAAGAGAAGGTAAGATTTGAAATGGGCCTTTAAGATTGGATAGAATTAGTGCAGCATGCAAATGAAAGTTAGAAAGAAGGATTGAGAAAAAAGAGAGAAAGGACTGTAGTCAGTGTGGAGGGAAGAACTGGCATGCCAGCCAGAGTCATTTGCATAGCTGGGGGCTTTTTAGAGCCATCTGCTAATCACCAAAAAAAAAAAAGAATGAAGAAAGATATTCTTGGTTCTCTCTCCAAATCCATTCTCTCCTGTCTCCTTAATAACAATTCTAACTTTTAGTTGAGTATATTGTCTGCCTCACCCACTCCAGTATTCTTACCTTGGAGAATCCTATGGACGGAGGAGCCTGGTAGGCTACAGTCCATGGGGTCGCAAAGAGTCGGACACAACTGAGCGACTTCACTTTCACCCTTATTTAGAGTTATATGTGATCATATGACCAAGTTTTGACCAAAGATATATGAGTGGAGCATTGTATGCAAGTATAGAAAAGTGTTGTCAAGGAAGTAGCTTTCCTTCACACTCCCTCCAGCCCACTGCCCGGAATTCAGATGTGACAGCTAGAGCTCTGGAGGTCATGTTGGGTCAGAGGAAGGGCAGCCAACCCTGGTGGGAGCAGAACAGAAAGTTGGAATCTGCTGACTTTCCTGATTGTCTCTATAGAAGCACCTTAGTGGGAGGCCCTGGACTGCCTACCTTCAAACTTCTTTAAAGCCCAAAAATCAAGTTAAAAATTAAACACATGTATACCTGTGGCAGATTCATTTTGATATTTGGCAAAACTAATACAATTATGTAAAGTTTAAAAATAAAATAAAATTAGAAAAAAAAATTAAACACAAAAGATATGGGAGGTAGATTCAGGAGATCTCAGTAAACCATAATAAATGTTGGAAGAAGTTGTTGATATACATGCAAAGAACCCTAGGGTGTGGAGAAAAAGGAACCCTCTTACACTGTTGGTGGGAATGCAAACTAGTACAGCCACTATGGAGAACAGTGTGGAGATTCCTTAAAAAACTGGAAATAGAACTGGAAATATGACCCAGCAATCCCACTGCTGCGCATACACACCAAGGAAACCAGACTGAAAGAGACACGTGTACCCCAGTGTTCATCACAGCACTGTTTATAATAGCCAGGACATGGAAGCAACCTAGGTGTCCATCAGCAGATGAATGGATAAGAAAGCTGTGGTACATATACACAATGGAGTATTACTCAGCCATTAAAAAGAATACATTTGAGTCAGTTCTAATGAGGTGGATGAAACTGGAGCCTATTATACGGAGTGAAGTAAGCCAGAAGGAAAAACACCAATACAGTATACTAACACATATATATGGAATTTAAAAAGATGGTAACGATAACCCTGTATGCAAGACAGCAAAAGAGACACAGATGTATAGAACAGTCTTTTGGACTCTGTGGGAGAAGGTGAGGGTGGGATGATTTGAAAGAATAGCACTAAAAAAAAAAAAAGAAAAAGAAATTAAAAAAAAAAGAACCCTAAGCTATGCGTAGTCATTTTTCAACCTCACTTCAAAAAGCTGGAAGAAGTTTGAAGTGCCATCTAATTGTTGCCTTATTAACAAGATAGGCTGCCTTATCCAAAACTTTTACAAAGACTTCACTAATATAACAGTCTCAATATAGACATCTTAAAAGCCTGGGGGGAAAGCACAAAAAGGTACACATACCTATTAAATATTTTAAAAGTAAAAACAAAGAAGACTTTAGGTTTTTAAGCCATTGCTGCTATTGTATGCCATAGTCACACCAAGTCCTAACTAGCTTTCAAACCTCACCTGGTGCTATATTAAATGTAACAATGAATGGCAACCAAAAATCAGCTTATTAGTTTTCTGTTACTACCATAACACATTATCACAAGCTCAGAGATGTAAAGCAGCAGAACTTCATTTACTTATCTCGCAGTTCTGTAAGTCCAACCTGGGTCTCACTAGTGTGACAGCACAGCTGTTTTCACTCTGGAGACTCTTAAGAGAAAATCCATGTCCTTTCTCATTTGGCTTGTTGGCTAAATTTAGTTCTTGCAGTTGTAGGACTGAGGACTCCCCTTTCTTTGCTAGCTTTTAGATAAGGACCATTCCCAGCTTTTAGAGGCTGCCTACATTCCTTGGGTTATGGCCCCACAGTCCACCTTCAAATCAGCAACAGTGGATTGTGCATGCTTGCTAAGTCTCTTCAGTTGTATCCAATTCTTTGAGACCTTATGGACTCCTGCCAGGCTCCTTTGTTCATGGGATTCTCCAGCCAAGAATATTGGAGTAAGTTGCTATGCCCTCCTGCAGTGGATCTTCCTATCCCATGGATTGAACCTGCATCTCATGTCTCCTGCATTGACAGGCAGGTTCTTTACCACTAGTCTCACCTGGGAAGCCCCAATGGTGGATCAAGTCTCTACATTTCATAGCTCATCTACCTCTCCCTCCATAATTGCATATATCTGGTCAACCCTTCTGTCTTCCTTTACCACTTTTACAGATCCATGTGATTATCTGGGCCCACCCAAATGATCCAGGATTACCTCTCTGTCTTATCCTTAGATAAGGGCTAGGGTCTGTAACCTTAATTCAAAGTTCCTTTTGCTGTGTAATGTTACATATTCATAGGTTGCAGGGATTAGACATGGACATCTTTAAAAGAGACTTAGTCTGTCTACGACAGCTGGAGAATGTGAAGCTCCCTCAATGCCCTCAGTCTCCTGTCCATTTGAGATCTTGTTTCAGCTGTCACCCTCATTTACAGCTATAATGACCCAAGGGGCAATTTTCCCTGGAGGCTTGGGGTCCTTTATAGCCTCGACCCAGTCAGGAGTCCTGACCTCCTCTAATTCTCAGAAATAATGCAGTATCTTTGCCTGGTCTCTGGAAAAGCTTGGGGTGATATGCGAACTTGATGCAAATGTCTATTAGATGTTGGTGGGGCCAGGTTACAGTCCAAGTCTGGTGACTGCTAGTTTCTTCAGATAGGGGTGGGATGAGGACCACGAATAAGACTAGATTAGTCTCTGACTTTCCTCGAAGCCAGAACCTGAAAGACCCTGAGCAGTTCTGCAAAAGGACTTAGGTCTGTTCAGTGGGCTGCAAAGAGGAAGTTCTTTATAGAATCTTTCGGGTTAAATTTGAGGAAAAAATTGAAAATAGATGTAACAAACCAAAGGTGAGAAGAAAATAGCGAGAAGAAAAAAAGAAAAGAAGGAACAAATGCCCCGCAAAGAAAATGTGGAGATGGGGTACCATCCAAGTTATCTAAGTGGAGCTAGGGCAAGGTCATTTGATTGACAGCGTTCTCTTCCGAGAACCATTATGCCTTGATCTTTGTACTTCCTCCCTCATGCCTTTGGAGAATGGAGACACTCAAGTGTGAGGTCACTAGAATGTATGCTCCAGGAGGACAAGGACCTTGTCTGTCCTGCTTTCTTTAGTCCCAGCTTTCAGAGTATTCTTCTGCAGAGTACTAACAAATATGTATTTCTATGACTTGGTGAATTAACGCATTATTTTTTAAGATTTTTTTGATGTGGACTGTTTTTAAAGTCCTTATTGAATTTGTCATAATACTGCTTCTATTTTATGTTTTGGTGTTTTGGCCATGAGGCATGTGGGATGTTAGCTCCCCGACCAGGAATCAAACTCACACCCCTTGCATTGGAAGGTGAAATCTTACCCACTGGACTACCAGGGAAGTCCCAAATTAATGCATTATTGAGTAATTGGTGGAACTCCAAGTCCTTTTTTAGTCATTTTCCCTCTACGCAGTGCAGTCTCGTACCTAAAAGCTTATGCTTTGAAGCCACATGTGGATCCTGGTCCCACCTCTGCCATTTACCCCACCAGTGTGTTCTCTGAGAACTTACCTGAGTCTGGTTCCTGTCTGTTAGCAAGTAACCAAAGAAGTACTACTTTGTGAGATCTCATTGTGGTCATAGTTAAAAATTACTTAGCACTGTTCTCAGTAGTCAATGAGTGTTAGTTCTTAATTTTAGTCTAGGCCCTCTGCTGTAACCAGTGTCTCCCCTTGATCATCAAGCTTGATTTCCAGTCTACATGCCTTTGCCTGGATCAGTTATCCTGTCCCGTTAGCATGTTGTGCACATGTATGGGCGTGTGTTCATATAGATGCACATACACGAATATCACAGGGGACAAAACCAGTTGAAATGTTATCTTCCCCATGAAGCCAACCATCATGGTACTAGTCAAGAAATCACCTCTTCACTTTAGAATTCATGGATGCTGACTAAGTCACTTTCACGTTTATGACATACAATTGTCTAGCACAATGTCTGGCATATAATATAGAAACCTAATACACCTAGGATGGATGGATGGATGGAAATTAACTTATAGTCTCTGACAGCCCTGCAGGAATTTATGTATCTTTATGCTCACCTGAGTCAGCCCAGTGCCTTACCTCCAGTAAGGGCTCACTAAATGTTGGTTGGATGGGGATAAAAGGGAAGAAAAATTGGGAAAAGTGAAAATCAAGACCAGTGCCCACCTGGATTCATTCGTCTTTCAGGGCATCCTGTTGAAGGCATTATTGAGAAGGGAAGCAGGGAGTTGACAGGCACTCTCTGGACTCTCTCCCAGGGCCTTTTTAGAACAGGAAAGTTAATTACAGAACCAGATTAACAGTTTCTTTTTTGATACAGTCAAAGTAAAACCAGCAGGATGCAATTTAGCTCTTCCCCACTTTCCAAATAGCAGCAAATTTTCATACAAAACAAAGAGGCACTTGAATTGCAAATTACTTAGAGAATCAGCTAGCAACCCCAACGGAAGAATATTTCTTCTACTTTCAAAGCCCGGCTGTTGCCTTTTCAGGATTAACTGTGTAGTGGGATCTTCACAAAGACTTGGGCGTCTTGCTGTTTCAACTCTGGGCCAAGTGGGAAGTTGTGACCCATTAAGATTTGCTGGAATTCTGAAGCATGGTCTCTGCTCAAAACATTTTTCTTTTCTCCAAATAATCTCTAACCCTTAGATCACTAGTCTCTACTCGCAGAATGGAGGCTGATGGGTCCCTGGAGGTCATTTCATTCAAGGGTAGCAAGAGCAAATGCCTGAGGAGAGACAGGGCTGTAAATGAACTGCTCAGGTGGTGAGGGTGTGTGTATGGCAACTAGGAAGTGGGTGAGGACTGAGGTGAACTCAGCCTTCATCTTACCATCATGTCATGCAAGGATACCGCCCCATTGTTGATCATTTCTAGATAGTTCTGAGAAGTCTGTCATCTGAATAATCTGGGTTCCTACTTTAAATATGCTTCTTTTTAGCTGCTAGCATATAATTAATAAAAGAAGACAATGCCATCTATCGGCTGGATTTGAGTTGTGGGCCACCAGCTTAAAACTTCCCATCTAGTTCAACTCCCTTTATTGACAGATGAGGAAACTGAAGTAGAGAGAAGAAAATCATTCACAGAGTAACAAAATATTCTGACTTCTCATCACATGGTTGATTACACCACGCTACCTCCCTCCAACCCCTATGCCGTGCAAGACACAGGCCAGCTTCATTTTACAAGAATATTTATTAAAAAAAAAATTCTGATTTAAATGAAATAAATGATTCTTGAAATAAATTCTGAAATAAATGATTCTTATTTTTTAGCAGAGAATTTGGAAGATCCAGATCCAAAGATAAGGAAACATAAAATCACACTGTGATGCCCTTGTGATTCTATTTCTGGAGAGACTGGAGCCTTGGGTGGGGCATCTGGCTACAAACAGGCCGTTTCAAAACACAACCACTGGAGGGCAAGGTGGCATCTCAGCTGGGTTAGCACCAACAGGTGCAGGAAAGTTTAGACGGTTGAAAGTGCATGTGCTCATAGCGACCAGGCAGGTGGCAGAAGTGAGTTAAAACGATACTGGATGCTTGGGGCTGGTGCACTGGAACGACCCAGAGGGATGGTATGGGGAGGGAGGAGGGAGGAGGGTTCAGGATGGGGAACACATGTATACCTGTGGCGGATTCATTTCAATATTTGGCAAAACCAATACAATATTGTAAAGTTTAAAAATAAAATTAAAAAAAAATAACTCAAAATAAATAAATAAATATAAAGTAATTAACCTCCAATTAAAATAAGTAAATTTATATTTAAAAAAATAATAAATAAATAAATAAAAGCCAAATCCATGATATGGTGAAGAAAGGAAATATGTCTAAAGAGGACTCAGGAACCACCTGGATTCAGCCCATGTCACCGTGTGGGAGTACATACAGTGTTGACAGGCCTTTTGATTTTTTTCCAGTTAAGCATGAAGTCTTAAGTTTTTATGTAGAAACTTTCAATCTTTAAAAGTAGCTCCATTTTTCTTTTTTAGTGAGTCAAAACACAGAAAGGAGTAGGATTGGGTTGTGGGCTTCCTCTCTGTGACCTCTGCTTAGCGACTCTCTGCGAGTGGATGGGTCGCTGGGCAGGTCAAGCAACTGGGTGGAAGGTTTGTTATCAGTTCAGTCACAGACCAGCAGACACAAGGGTGCGGAGATGACAGGATCAGGATGATGAGACAGGCAGTAGAGACAATCTGTAGACTTAGGGCATCAGTCCCCTGGGGAGAGAGGGTTTCAACGAGTTACAGTCTGCAGCCTGGGCAGATCCCAGGGCGATGATCTTCTGTGCGAATCTAAGGCACCTACTATGGCCTTTTGTAATATAGGGGTGAGTGTGTGTCACACGTGTAACAATCTTTACTCTGCTAAGGTCACATAAATAATCTCCCTTAGGAACCCAGTGGAAGACCCCTTCATTTTCTCTAAAGAAGAAATATTTGAAGTCCGTAAAGATAGATGTGGGTGTGTTGATTCCTTCCACTTTACTGCAATGAATCACTGAATGAGTAGGTAGCAGATAGAATGGCTGGAGCCCTTGAGCAAAGGTCTTGAATCTTCCACCCTGAGCTTTCTCTGAGCCTCTGTTTCATACTTGGTAAGGTGAGGATTATGATACTTGCCCTCCCTTCTCTCTTTTAAGTGAGGATTGTTTATTGGAAGTGACAGACAACCCAACTGTCTTAAGCAAAAAATAATTACATATTGGTTCATGCAATTGTAGAGTCCAGGCATTTCAATCATAGCTAGAGGCCAGCACCCACGTACCATCAGGGCTTGGTACCTTTCGCTCAAAACTGCAGTCCTGATTTCTCATGCTGGCTGCCAACAGCTCCAGGGTGGCATCCCCTCCCTCCTAAGTGCAATCGAAAGACAGCTTCTCTTACCCTACGTTTTCAACACAAGTTTCAGGACTGACATACGTTGGCCTGAATCAGATCCTATGCCCATCCCTGAACCAGTCAATGTGTCAAAGAAGATAAAATGCACTGGGTAGCTGAACCAATACATGTTTCATAGAGCAATTAGGCATTTAGCTAGAGTGTGTGGGAACAGGATGTGCACCCAGAGAGCTGCAGATAAAGGAGTAGACCCAATTCTTTAGTAGGAATAAACCACTCCTGTTAAAAGAACTTCCTGGGGAAATGTCCAGTCTGTTCCCTGGAGTTTAAAGTTGGAGCCATTCAGGTGGAGAGAAAAAGGCAAAATACTTGATAACTACCTGATGCCAAAATGATTGTATATTTTGTGGGGTTTTTTTTTTTTTTTCTCTTCTGCATCTTGCAGACTTGCTTTGATAGGACTAGGACTGGTGACACTTGTTTCAGTGAAAGCAAAAGTGTGAATAGTGAATAGTTTTTCCTTTTTATTGCTTACAGGGTATGGATTCCTTCATGGTGTCAAGATGAGCCTTATTAAATTACCATTCCTTCCTCCAACTAATTTAAACAAATATCCATTAACTCACTGGTAAATCAAATGGCAAGCATATGGCTTAACTTTTCATATATACATATACATATGTGTATATATATATGAAAATATGTATATATGGATATATATGTATTCCCCAGAGCAATATAGGAACTGTCAAGGTAAAAATCACTTAAGATGTATTCTTAGCCACAAGTAACAGAAAACACTGACTCAAGTTGCTTTAAATAATAAGGAAAAGATCATTAGTTCTCATAGCAAGATATCCTAAAGTAGGATAGGTCCATAATTGGTTAATTGAGTAACTCAAAATGGTCATCATGATCGGGGTTCTAACAGCTTCAGTGGGATGTCTCTTTCATTTATATTTTAACAAACCTTTCCAGAAGTCCCCTGCAGGCTTTTACTCACATTCATGAGCCAGAACTGTGTCACATAACCTTGCTTAAATCAGTCCCTGGCAAAGCAGATGGGACTGCAGTGATTAGCTTAGACCAGTCATTCATCTCTTCTGGAAGCTAGGGAGGGGACCCACATGCTCTGAAGTGTATGGTCACGCAGAGGAAAGTGAATATCTGAACAAAATTCAAATCCTGTTAAAAAGGAGAAAGGAAGATGAACGGTTATTGTTAAGGCTACAAGGCGATACTGTGCACACCTCAGTGGTGCTTCCTCCACGATGAAAGCTTTTACAGGTACCCAGTCTCCAAGGAGTCATACACTCCATCACTAAAGAAAGAGCAGGCCCGCAGCCTTGGTTCACCTCCCCCGCCCATCATGGATAAAATTGAAGAAATATTTAGACTTACTGTTGACTCTGGATATAAAAGCCAAGGCATTATCATTGTACCATATGCAGACTGTTTCTCCAATTTGCATAATTATAAACTCCCCCTCAAAGAGTAAACATTGCTGCCAACTTAAAAAAAAAAAAACTACAAAGCAGTATTAAATATGCATTGCTAATTTGACTTTTTAATTTGTCTGGAATCTCACAGAGACATGCACAACTCTAGATACTGAGAGCTTAATAAAACCTTCCACCTGCCTAAAAGAACTCAACAGCAATAGAAAATCTAAAACTCAAAATTTTTTAGCTGAAGAATTTGAGTTGATGCCTGAAAATTACAAATAGGAGTTAATTCTATTAAATTGATTCTCAAATTAATTGTTCTGGACATTGACTACAATCACTCAAGTTTAGGAAATTGCTCTGTGCAGCCAGAGGAAAATAACATTCCTCAGATGTCTTCATCTGCGTTTGAGTCACTTGTGAGGCTGTGTGCAGTCTTAAATTTAAATATTTATGAGAAGTGAGTGAAGAGGTGCAGAAAGACTTTCCTGGCCCAAACTCCTTCTCTTATTGATCTGCCTAAAATCCCTGACTTAGACCTCAAAGTTCTCAGCTACAGTATAGATATGCTTCCTGGTCATGATGGAATATTAAGCTATTCTTATACACCTCAATTTAAGCATATCCCTTAGCCCCAGTGATGACTGAGACACAGGATACCAATGTGTTTAAACATAGAGAAAAGTCCTCCTGGATCTATAGTAAAAATTAAATACACACACACACACACACATATGTGGCTACTTACATACAATGGAGATGCATATTATGTTTAAACACACAACCCACATATATATAATGTTACATAAGTGAGTTTCTTTCTACAAGTCATTCTATAACCTACTTTTTAAAGTCAACAATACCTTATAGATATCTGTGTCCACATTTTTGTTTACCATTGATGTATATTACATCTCAGGAGTGAAAGCTAAATTTTTTACTCAGTCCCCTATGAAAAGATATAAGTCCCTGCTTGCTAATATGTTTACTATTTTACACTATACCAAACATTCATGTGCACGGAGACCTTTCTCCACACATATGGTTCTCTGTTTAGCCAAGTTTCTAAAAGGGTGATCACTGGGTCAGTGAGAGAGCAGACAGCTGTGTTAGGAGTCATAAAGGACTAGAATCTCAATACTGCCTAGAGTCACCAGAGCATGGGCCCTCATGGGGTCATTGGATATGCCTGTGAGGTTTGGGTTCCTACAGAAGGGAGAAGTTAAATGACAAGAGGAAGAAAATGAGGGCAAAGTGCACCAACTGTGAACTTTCCTAATGCATATTTTTATCTTGTCCTACTATGGAACAGTTAGGGGATTATTGTTACTACAGGCAATTATATTCATTTTTGTGTTTGAGTAATAGTCTGTCTGTCGTCCGTCTAGACTGTAAACTCCCTGTGGGTAGAAATGAAGTCTGGTTTTCTTTTTGTTGTCCATGAATACATATTGAAAGCCCAACATATTTGCAGTACATTGCTGGGTAAATGTATTTTTGGGGTGTAAGAGTGAATTAATTACATAGAAATATTTCATAATGGAAAGAAGGAAGTTCCTAAAGAGTGAAGTGGCTGGAGAATCTATGCTCTTCTTAATCTCACCCGGCCCTCACCATCACTTGTTTATTATAATCTACATCCCAAAACAATGGAAATAGCTATGCAACTCCAGGTATTCCTCTAGTATTTTAGAGCAAAAGACGATTTTGCCTCAGGAAGTATTGTAAAAGGAGCAGATTGTAGTAAATGACCTTAGGGGTCAATCTATTTTTATGACCAGCATTTGATTTATTTTTACCTTTCTCATTCTAAACAAGATGTGGTTTGGTGAGGTTATGAAAAATCAAAGGGATGGACTTAGAGATGTAACTTTACACAAAATTCTATCCACTGTAAAATGAAGGGTTCTATAATGTTGTACCAGTTTGATTTGCTCCAAGACACATCAGAAAGATAAGATTTTTTGTCTCTTTCCATAAATGATATTTATTTGCCTTTTCTATTTTCATAAATGTCTCCTGCCATATAATTCAAGGCTTTATCTGAGTTTCTTTTTTTTTTAATCTTTTACATTGGAGATAATCTCTTAATCTTTTACAATGTTGTATTAGTTTCAGGTGCACAGCAAAGTGATTCAGTTATGCATATACATGTATGTATTCTTTTTCAAATTCCTTTCCTACTTGAAAGTGAAAGTTGCTCAGCCGTCTGACTCTTTGAGACCCCATGGACTATACAGTTCATGGAATTCTCCGGGCCAGAATACTGCAGTGGGTAGCCTTTCCCTTCTCCAGAGGATCTTCCCAACCCAGGGATTGAACCCAGATCTCCCACATTGCAGGCAGATTCTTTACCAGCTGAGCTACAAGGGAAGGCCAAAAATACTGGAATGGTAACCTATCCCTTCTCCAGCAGATCTTCCCAACCCAGGAATCAAACTGGGTCTCCTGCATTGCAGCAGATTCTTTACCAACTGAGCTATCAGGGAAGCCCCCTTTTCCTACTTAGGTTTTTATAAATCTGGTACTCTAAGCCCAAGAGCCAATGGGGTTGTCAGTTGGCAATGGGTATAGGGCTCCTCTGTTTAGCTGGCTCTTTCGCTGGACACAGAGATATTAAGTGAGTTAGGGAACAGGAAAACCACTCTCTCCTCTCTAAGAAGGATAACAAGAATTCCAAGAAACTTGGATATCACACTGTTATATTTAAAATAGGAAACCAACAAGGACCTACAAACCCATTTTCAACTGACAGCTCCATTGGCTCCTGGGCTTAGGGTATCAGAATTAGATCTTCAGGAAACTGTCAATTACTCAGATGAAACTTACTGAGCAACTCTGATCAATACTTCTTTTATCTTTACTCCTCCTCATGTATAATATTCCTTCCATGGAAAACCAAGTCTAGAAATCCTTCAACTGTCTCCAAGTAGGAAGAAAGTTTACTATTGGCTTTTCAAAGTGAAGTGTGGAAACCAACAGAATTAACATCACCTGGTCACTTCTAAAAAAATTCTGAATTCCAGGCTCCAACTAGTGAGAATATTTTCTCAAGACTCATAGGTATTTTCGTATGCACATAAAGATCTAAAGGACAATTCCTAGGAGACATCCTCCTGCTATCTTCCTGTTTCCAAAATCTCTCCCTGCTTTAACCCACAAAATAAAGTACATATGAAGTAGAGAATCACTAAAAGTGCTTGATTTCCATAGCTCATTATTTCCATAGTTCATACCTTTATCATGATAGGCAAAAATAATAATTATAAATACATTAAATTAAAATTTTCATAATTTAAAGGATACTTTCTCTATTTAAAAGCAAATATTTACTCCGTAGACC
Source organism: Bos indicus x Bos taurus (assembly GCF_003369695.1). Classification (NCBI taxonomy): domain Eukaryota; kingdom Metazoa; phylum Chordata; class Mammalia; order Artiodactyla; family Bovidae; genus Bos; species Bos indicus x Bos taurus. The sequence continues at coordinate 38,220,048 of NC_040082.1, forward strand.
ACTTCATTATTTTTCAAAGCAATTCCCCCTCCATTCTCTTATTGTTTCAAAATGGCAGCTCTATAGTAAGGCCAAATCATGGCAAAAGTGAAAGACAGGATAAAGTGAACTTCAGTGCTTGTAGACTCTTCTTCTGAACTGTCTCCCCTGTTCTTTTAAGATTCCAAATACTATTAGGTTCTCTTCAACCGTTCCTTCAAGCAAAATCTATTCTTGGGGCAGCCTTTCCCTTCTGCAGGGGATCTTCCCAACCCAGGGATCAAACCTGCATTGCAGGCAGATTCTTTACCAGCTGAGCCACAAGGGAAGCCCTAGACTATTGGAGGGAGTAGCCTATCCCTTCTCCAGGGGATCTTCCCAACTCAGGAATTGAACCAAGGTCTCTTGCATTGCAGGCGGATTCTTTACCAACTGAGCTATCAGGGAAGCTCCTTACATATATATATGATGGCAGCTGTTTTTATTTTATATACATTCAGAGATCCATTCTGATAATTTATAGTCTCTCATGATGAAAGACTTGGTTTTCTATTAAAGGACTATAACACAAGAGGAAGAATGAAGAGATAAGAAATATTAATCAGATCAGAGTTTCCCAAAAATTTCATCTGAGCAATTAATAGCTTCCTGGAGATCTGTTAAGAAGGATTCTGAGGCTACATTTGGGTTCATCAGAAAAAAATATTTTGTAATCAATCAGATGTCTGCTATAGTGAAGTGAGTGAAAGTGGCTCAGTCGTATCTGACTCTTTGTGACCCCATGGACTATACTGTCCATGAAATTCTCCAAGCCAGAATACTGGAGTGGGTAGCCTTTCCCTTCTCCAGGGAATTTTCCCAACCCAGGGACTAAACCCAGGTCTCCTGCATTGCAAGTGGATTCTTTATCACCTGAGCCACAATCACTATTAAAATGTATAGAACACTTCCGTCACTCCAAACATAGATGTCTGCTATGGGTGTGGGATAAAGCCATACACCAGCCACATAATGTTCCATACCAACATTTACTAAATCTTCGCATGTCATGTACTATCAAGCTACTTGCGTGCTGTCTTAGTTATCTATTGTTAAATAACTAATTGTCCCCAAATTTAATGGTTTAAAAGAATAATATTTGTTTGTTATCTTGTATTTTCTGTGCCTGGTGAATCTTTGAGCAGCTTTCCTAGTTTCTCTGTCTCAGGGTGTCCCACCAGGACACAATAAAGGTTTTGGCCAGGGCTACAGTCTTCTCAAAGTCTTGGAGGGGAAAGGACCCACTGCCAAGTTCGCATGGTAGCCTTGAGTTCTTCCAGCACTGTTGCGCTAGGGTCTCAGTTCCTCACCAGCCATTGTCCAGAGCCTGTCCTCTGTTCCCTGCCCGACTGCCCACTCCACAGGACAAGGTGCAAGAAGAGAGAGAGGGGATCCCGGCAAGAAAGAAGTCAGTCTTTTGTCACCTAGTTGTAGAAGTGTTATCCCATCACCTTTGCCTATTGTATTCATTAAATATCGTCAGTTTGTCCACTCCAGGGGAGGAGAGAATACACAGGGAATGAATACTGGGAGGCGGACTAATTCCGAGCGCTCTTATAAGCAGCCTACCATACGCGCTTTACTCTGTTTAATCTTCACCTTGACTCCTTAAGATAGGTACTATTATTATCCCATTTTTAAAAGTCAGGAAGCAGGCATCGAGAGGCAGTCATATTTATTCAGCATGACATAGGGCCAGGGCTGGGTTTTGATCTGGTTTTAAAGCTGCTGTTATTGTCACTATGCCTTTTGCCATCTCTAGAATTATCTATAGAATGGACTTCAAAATGTTTTGACCATGAACTCCTACTAGCAAAAGCTTTCAGAACACACCTTTACCATATGCATATGTATTTATAACATGCCACTTAATGTATAATTAAATATGAGTTAAGTTTACTGCAAAAAGGGATTAGAAATACTTTTATCCACACTACAGAGCACTGTTTTGCACTCCCTGAGGCCTCTCCCACGTTGGAGACTACCAAGATAACCCTCTTCCAGCTGCGACACCCCGTGATCCATGACTCTCTAGTGAACAGCAAGTGGGATGACGTGATACGGCTGAAAGCCTCTGCTACTCAACCACTGAAAATGGAGAAATTGGCTGTCAGCCTTCTCCTCCCCTCTGATGAATGTTAGGAGGAATATTGAATGAGGAGGAGTTTAGACAATTCCTTCTTCTCACTCAGTGTCATCAAATCACTTAAGAAAGGATACTGCAGGATCTGAACAACTTTCTCCCAGCCTTGGAGCCCTAAGGCTTCATTGTGGGAGGGAAAAAAAGATGCCTGTAAATCAGCCTCCTAATCAAGCTTGAAGGATAGAGAAAAGTTGAGATGCAGTTTCCAAGTGAGGCTCTGTATTTTATAAAGACCTATTTATTATTGTTTAAAAATCATGTATGTGTTTATTTGAGATAGGTAATACATGCACATGGTAAAACATGTTTAAAGCATTTTGGATATTTAGTGACAAGTAAGCTTTGGACTTCCCTGTGGCTCAGATGGTAAAGAATTTGCCTGCAATGCGGGAGACCTGGGTTCAATCTCTGGATCAGGAAGAACCCCTGGAGAACCAAACAGCAGCCCATTCCAGTATTCTTGCCTAGAGAAATCCTATGGAGAGAGAAACCTGGTGGGTTATGGGCTACAGTCCATGGGGTCGCAAAGAGTCAGACACAACTGAGCGATTTTTCACAAGCTTTGTATAGAGCTTGCCTTCAACTTTTCTGCTCTCCTCCCCTTAAATAATCACTTTGTGTGTGTGTGTGTGTATCCTTCCAGTGAGAATCTCTATTCAAATATACATATGAATACCCCTTGTTTTTTATTTTTGTAACCCAAATGGAATACACACTGATCTACACCTTGGTGTGTTTTCACTTATTGTTTCTTGCTGATGGTGTCATATTGCTATACACAACACCTGCTTATTTTTCTTAATGGGCACATAACAGTCTGTAGTATGAATGAGTCAGAATTTGTGTATCAGTCTCCTATGGGTGGATACTTAGATTTACTTTGATCTTTTGCTCTTATAAACAAAGCCACGATAGATAACATCATTTAGAGAACTGTTTTGGAAAGCATTTGGCTTTTAATGTTGGTGTCTAACAGCTTTTGCTGACCACTTAAGAACCATATCCTCACTGTCTGAACCAGGTTGAGGGAACAACACTGAATAAGAGTGACGTATAACCACCTTCTGGACTTTTCCAATGTAATTCTCTGAATTACAGTGCTCCCCTTGCTCTGATCCTTGGTACCTTACCTAAATAAGCCCACAATGCTGATAAGAGAGAAAAGTCCTATGTGACTTTCCTGAAAGACTTGAGAAACTAAGGTGCCTCTCTCCATCTCTGGATTTTGCAGTACAATCCTAGGAAACAAGGGTAAAAACTCTGCTCCAGACTAGCTAATAGGGTTTATCCAGGGAGGTGTGGGTGGCCTTGAGCAGTGGCAGGACGGCGTGGTAGGAGAGCACCCGTGTTCAGGTCAGTGTGCTTGGACTGCACAGGTGGTTTGCCCAAACCAAGATGTTTAGTGCTGGGCACAGCCTCCTTTGGGGGAGCTTCCTAGGTGTAATCCAAAACCTCCTCTTCCCACCCCACTCCCCGGGCAGGGAGAGATAATAGAGAAGGAAACCACTCCAGGTCACTAACTGGCTGTTTAAATAAGCAAAGAAACTTACTTATGACGTTTGTCTTGAGTGGCTGCAAAACAAATGGATTTCCGTACCCATCTGCCAAATCTTAAAAGTTTATAGAGAGGCCTTAACTGGGTTCAGTCATGTACGCAGTCCAAATGGCCTCAACAGCACATTACTATCTCAAGCCTGTGTCCTTGGACAGCTTCTGTCAGCAGGAAGGCAAGAAGACCACACATTCCAGGGACAGAGGTGGGGGTGACGAGCATCTGACTGCCTGTGTCCAACTCACAGGTCAAACTGGTGGTCACGTCTTGTTGATAAGCTCCCCCAGCAGATACAGTCACCAGCAAATGGAGGATTGGATACTAGCCAGGCACAAACCATAGATGCCAACCCTAGGGGTTGTTTAAGCAGACCCTTCATCAGTGACCCTGTATCAGCATCCTTCCTGTAGCTCTGATCCTCTCTGCCTCTCTGGTCCTCTTTTCTGAGCAAGACTAGATTACCTCTGAGGTCATCCATCTCTGGCTTTCCCCAGATTTGGGATCTGCTGTCACACGTGGCAGGAGAAGTCAGGCTCAGGCATCTGCCTTTATTTGGTTTCATCCCCATCTTGTCAGATCACTCAGAATTCACCAGCTATGGAAATCTGGCCCTGTCTCTTGCCTTCCTGACCAGCTGTATATGGGAATGACTCACAGTTGCCCAACTGAAATGCCTTTTGAAGACACATGTTTGCATTGATTTTCAAATCAGTATTCTGGCCAGGGTGACAGACACACACAACTGAAATCCCAGCCTCTGAGTTCTGACTGAGCAAGATTTTTCACATGTGGACACATTGCTATAAGCATACAGATGACTAGGCTGCCTATCATTTCCTGCCACTGAGTGTTATGGAGGGAAAATCCTTAATAATAGCAACAGTAGCAGCTACATTTGAGTTCCTATTTTATGAGTCTATATGAGACACGGAGCATCAGGATGGACAATTCAGGACCTGGTGTCAGCTTAACTGATCTGGACTCCCATCTCCATCACTCAGTAGCTTATGTCATTCAGGACATTTCTTGATCACTCAGTACATCATCTGTAAAAACAAACACACACATGAAAAACACCAGTAACCATACTTACCTCGAAAGGGATAGTGTAAGGATCAAATGAGGCAGCCTATGGCAAGTACTCAGCCCAGTTTCTTGGTGCATAATAAACACACAGTACCAGTTGGCTATCTTTCTCTAGCTGCCCCTACAAGATTTGTTGTTGTTGTTTAGTCACTCGGTTGTGTCTGACTCTATGACGCCAAGGACTGCAGCATGCCAGGCCTCCCTGGCCTTCACCATCTCCCTGAGTTTGCTCAAACGCATGTCCATTGAGTCAGTGATGCCATCCAACCATCTCATCTTCTGTCGCCCCCTTCTCCTGCCCTCCATCTTTCCCAGTATCAGGATCTTTTCCAGTGAGTGGGCTCTTGGCATCAGGTGGCCAAAATATTGGAGCTTCAGCTTCAGCATCAGTTCAGTGAATATTCAGGTTTGATTTCCTTCAGGATTGACTGGTTTGATCTCCTTGCTGTCCAAGGGACTCTCAAGAGTCTTCTCCAGCACCAGAGTTTGAAGGCATCAATTCTTCAGCACTTAAGCCTTCTTCATGGCCCAATTCTCACATCCCTACATGAGTACTGGAAAAACCACATCTTTGATTATACAGACCTTCATCAGCAAAGTGATGTCTCTGCGTTTTAATACGCTGTCTAGGTTTGTCATAGCTTTTCTTCCAAGGAGCAAGTGTCTTTTAATTTCATGGCTGCAGTCACCATCCACAGTGATTTTGGAGCCCAAGAAAATAAAATCTGCCACTGTTTTCACATTTTCCCCATCTCTTTGCCATGGGACCAGATGCCATCATCTCAGTTTTTTTTGAATGTTGAGTTTTAAGCCAGCCTTTTCACTCTACTCTTTCACCCTCATCAAGAAGCTCTTTAGTTCCTCTTCACTTTCTGCCTTTAAGACTGTTTCTCCCCATTTCATAAATATGCAAACACAGAAGCCGAGAAGGTAAAAAATATGCCCAAGATAAAAGTGGCAGAACTAGAATTTAAACTTCGGTCCACCTGCCTAATTATTCAGATATTTATAGGATGTTTGCTATGTTCCAACCACTGGTGATAAAGCAAGCAAGGCACGGTCCTGGTCCTCATGGAGCTGAAAATCTAAAAGGATGCAATGGATCCTTCACTGCCTCCCACCACTGCCTTTGCAAAGCTGCCCCAGGATACTCTTGATGGTAACTGCAATAGCTCATGTTTATTGGGTGCTATTTTGCTCATTTAATCTTCTCAGTAGCCCTGGGAGGTAACTACTATTATTATCATCATTGTACAGATTAGCAATCTGTGGCTTGCAAAAAGCAGAATACCTTGTCAAGGTCATGTAGCTTAAAAATGATGGAGCTGGGACTGGAACCCAGGCAGCATCCTAGAACAGTTCATCATGTTATTTCCAAGGAGGCATTACCAACTCAATGGACATAAGTTTGGGCAAACTCCAGAAGACAGTGAAGGACAGGGAAGCCTGGTGTGCTGCAGTCCATGAGGTTGCAAAGAGTCAGACATGACTGAGCAACTGAATGACAACAAGGTGACTTGACACAGGTAGGAGCTAGGGCTGAAATGTTACTGATGTTATTAGATGTTACTGATGCAGCCCACATCTAATCACATGTAAAATATATCCGCTTTTTTTGTGCTCTGAGCTCCTGCAGTTAAAAACAAATTCTATATTTCTTATGATTAGCCATGAAACATATCAAGTGCAATATAATTAAAATCAGGCAGTGGGACTTAAACTCACTTTGCTGTCTTAAGCTACCTAGTTGCATTTTCAAGGATTCAACATCAAGAGAAAAGCTCCTTTAGTTCAGCCAGTGGTAGATACTGGCCACCTTCGGCACATGCAAATAGATTTTGACTTGGGGGAATGCAGACACGCATGGAGACACCCTGAGGAGATGGTGCAGAGGCAGAGCCCGCAGTTTGGCTAATAACCACAGCCTGCCGATTTCTGCAAAGCTGCTGCAGATCCCACAGAGGGCTGTGTTCAAGACTAAGCAACTTCAGTTCTGCCTCTCTGATTTGGAAGATCCATCCGAATTTCCACAGATGCCTCATGGGTCCAGGAGCCAGTGATACCAACAATATGTAAAATGCTGCCAGTGTAATTTCCCCCATTGGCTCCCTTTATTTATGGCTCACAGTTAACAGCCAGTGAGGGAGGCACTGTTAAGATTGTTGACAGGAATGAAAACAAGGCTCTCTGCAGAAAACAAAGAGGCCTTGCCTGCCACAAACAGTCACAACCAAACAATGATACAGCCTGAGCTCAGAGCTGAGTTACTTAAAAAAGAGAACACCCAGCCAAAACAGACTAGACTTGTAATCTTGTTCCCAATATGGAATTAAGAATCCTAAAACACCATGGGGTCGCAAAGAGTCAAGACACGACTGAGGGACTGAACTGAAAGCAGTGAGTCCTTCATGGACCAACCCCCAACCCGCCTCCCAGGGTGGACAGTCAGCTCAGGGATATGAAGAATGGCCCAGGGGCGCCGAGAAAGCCCAGCGGAGGTGACCAAGCCAGGTATTGGCCAAGGGTATTATCCCTTCCAGAGGCCTTGCTATTCAGGGGTCTCCTTTGAGCCTTGTGGCTCCAGGTGGGGACACAATGTTTTCACTTGTTTTATGCCCATGCAGACTCTGACTATCCAGACAGGTTATGAGATCTGCATGCGGTCATACTGTGATTTGATAGAAGAAACAGAGCCAGAACTCCGATCTCTCTGCTCCTGATGCCACTTAGACCTCAGCTTCACCTCCAGGGAGATGTGAGGGTACAGGCCGGGTGCTTGGCACAGCCAGTGCAGCCTGGAAAGTCCTCAGTCCGGATTAGCTGTCATTAAGTGACCAGAACCTTGAGTTGCTCTTCCCGTGGGGCCAAAATGAAGACCGATGTCGTTTAGTGTGTCTGTCCACCTCCTGGGGTTAGGCTGGCGAAGCTTCTAATGAATCACAGTAGAAGAACACATCCTTCTCAATTAAAGCCTTTAAGAAAGCCTGCTACATCATCCTACCTGCAGAGGAAAACACTGAATTACAAGTCTGTATATGAATAAACAAGAGAAAAAGTTGTATCTCTGATGATTCACAAAGCTAACAGGAGGCTTTACAATGGCAAATGGCCCAGGAGACTTCAGGCCCACCATATTGGGTTTTTGTAAAGTAGTTTTCATTGTTGCTAATGGAAACACCATGTTGTGACCTAGATGGATTCTGCAATTAACCATCAAACAAGCTGTGAGGTCAGGCCGCATGGGATAGACTCTCTGACTGCCAATCACATGACTGCTCACTCAAATAGAGGCAGATGTTTTTGGTACCCTGAAACCCTCCCACCCAGAGCTGGCGACTGCACTGATGAACCATAAACTGTTGCAGAGAGTCAGATAGATTGGGATTGGAGGCTATGTGCCACTTTCTAGCTGTGTGACACTGGGAAAATATTAACTCTTCTGAGTCTGAAATTTCTCAACTATAGAGTGGAACTTAAATGTTACCTAACAAATGGCACATACAGTATTTAGCTGAATAAATGGGCCATCTCAGAAGCTATAGAGCTACCATTGTAATAGAGTGGTATTAGACACCATCAATACCTTTCTGGAAATGACTCCAGAAATAACCTCCCACAGAGGTTCCTAAATCTACCTGAGCATCAGTATCAAGTGTGGTGCTTTTGAAAAATGTAAAAATAGGCTGGACCCCAGACATTTCTATCCCATGCAGCCTGCTTTTACATTCTCTTTGGAGAATTCCATGGACAGAGGAGCCTGGCAGGCTACAGTCCATGAAGCTGCAGTCAGACAGGACTGAGTGACTTTCACTTTACTCACTTTGTAGACCTCCCTGCTCATTTGATATGTGATGACAGAGTCTGTTTAGGACAAAAGTACAGTGTTTCCCTGCCCTTGGACATGGGGTAGCTCCTCTCGGCCGCGCCTTAGTGCACCGGTCGCAGCCGCCCGCACCTTAGTGCGCCGCCGGTCGCAGAACAGAAGCAGAAGATATCAAGAAGAGGTGGCAAGAATACCCAGAAGAGCTGTACAAAAAAGATCTTCATGTCCCAGATAATCACGATGGTGTGATCACTGACCTAGAGCCAGACATCCTGGAATGTGAAGTCAAGTGGGCCTTAGAAAGCATCACTACGAACAAAGCTAGTGGAGGTGATGGCATTCCAGTTGAGCTATTTCAAATCCTGAAAGATGATGCTGTGAAAGTGCTGCACTCAATATGCCAGCAAATTTGGAAAACTCAGCAGTGGCCTCAGGACTGGAAAAGGTCAGTTTTCATTCCAATCCTAAAGAAAGGCAATGCCAAAGAATGCTCAAACTACTGCACAATTGCACTCATCTCACACGCTAGTAAAGTAATGCTCAAAATTCTCCAAGCCAGGTTTCAGCAATACATGAACCGTGAACTTCCAGATGTTCAAGCTGGTTTTAGAAAAGGTAGAGGAACCAGACATCAAATTGCCAACATGTGATGGATCATGGAAAAAGCAAGAGAGTTCCAGAAAAACACCTATTTATGCTTTATTGACTAGGCCAAAGCCTTTGACTGTGTGGATCACAATAAACTGTGGGAAATTCTTAAAGAGACGGGAATACCAGACCACCTGACCTGCCTCTTGAGAAATCTGTATGCAGGTCAGGAAGCAACAGTTAGAACTGGACATGGAACAACAGACTGATTCCAAATAAGAAAAGGAGTACGTCACGGCTGTATATTGTCACCTGCTTATATAACTTATATGCAGAGTACATCATGAGAAACGCTGGACTGGAAGAAGCACAAGCTAGAATCAAGATTGCTGGGAGAAATATCAATAACCTCAGATATGCAGATGACACCACGCTTATGGCAGAAAGTGAAGAGGAACTAAAAAGCCTCTTGATGAAAGTGAAAGTGGAGAGTGAAAAAGTTGGTTTAAAGCTCAACATTCAGAAAACTAAGATCATGGTATCCGGTCCCATCATCTCATGGGAAATAGATGGGGAAACAGTGGAAACAGTGTCAGACTTTATTTTTTGGGGCTCCAAAATCACTGCAGATGGTGATTGCAGCCATGAAATTAAAAGACGCTTACTCCTTGGAAGGAAAGTTATGTCCAACTTAGATAGCATATTCAAAAGCAGAGACATTACTTTGCCAACAAAGGTCCATCTAGTCAAGGCTATGGTTTTCCCTGTGGTCATGTATGGATGTGAGAGCTGGACTGTGAAGAAGGCTGAGCACTGAAGAATTGATGCATTTGAACTGTGGTGTTGGAGAAGACTCTTGAGAGTCCCTTGGACTGCAAGGAGATCCAAGCAGTCCATTCTGAAGGAGATCAGCCTTGGGATTTCTTTGGAAGGAATGATGCTGAAGCTGAAGCTCCAATACTTTGGCTACCTCATGTGAAGAGTTGACTCATTAGAAAAGACTCTGATGCTGGGAGGGACTGGGGGCAGGAGGAGAAGGGAACGACAGAGGATGAGATGGCTGGATGGCATCACTGACTCGATGGACGTGAGTCTGAGTGAACTCCAGGAGTTGGTCATGGACAGGGAGGCCTGGCGTGCTGCAATTCATGGGGTCGAAAAGAGTCGGACACGACTGGGCGACTGAACTGAACTGAACTGACAGTGTTTCCATGAGCAAAGACTACTTTTCAAAATCTGAGAATAGGGATCAGGCTTCTGTGTTTTTCAAAGCTTCTACAGCAATCAGGTGAGCATGAGACCTTAAAATGATCGTGGGGCACCACTGACTTAAGCCCTAGAGAGGCTATGAAACCTGCAGGTCACAGAACTATTAGCTAGATAATAACAACAACAAAAACAACAAACACCCTCAGTTTTTCTGATTTCCAGCCTAATAAACTTCTCATCAACTCAGTACAATATAATTAAGAACAAGATGGTTTTTGTGGCTGATTATCTCAGGTGTGATCCACGAGGTCCTGGTATCCACTGTGTCAGCAACTGTTGAGAGCTATCAGCCAATTCCTCACTGGGGATTTCTGTCAGAGCCACAGACCCAGGCATATTTGAGGATCTCAGTGCTCAAGCATCACTGACTTGCACCAAGAAGGGCTGGCTGTTTAGGACACAAGGTCACAGCCCAGATATCCGAGCTCCATCTACAGATACTATTGCCAGGTGGCTTCCTGGGTGATAGACCATGTGTCCAGCAGGAAATGAGCTAATCAGAAGCAAATTTGGCATGCAAACCTGTAGGGGGTGGCATGTATTACCCATATAGCCTGAGGATAATATTGAGAAAACCTACTTTTCCCTGAGCTGACCATGTGCCAAGTATCTGATATAACTTAATGAGCAGTCTTAGGAAGTGATACTCCTGATTGCCCTTTATTCTTATTTATCTTTTCCTCTTTCTATGGTTTGTTCTAAATTTAAATATTTTTTATATATAGTTTTATTAAGGTATAATTGATATACCATAAACTGAATTTATTTAAAATGTAGCATGTGATCAATTTTAACATACCAGTGAAACTCTACCACAATCAAAATAACAAATATATTTATAGCTTTCAGAAGTTTCTCTCACTCCTTCCCATCCCATTATACTTCTGTTATTTCTTGGTCTGACTTTTTTCATTCAGTATGATCATTTTAATTTTATCCATTTTGTTACATGTATCAATGTTTCTCTTTTTATTGCTGAGTAGTTTTCCATTGTATGAGTGTACACACATTTATAGTTTATTTATCATTGGTAGACATTTGTATTGTGCCTGAAAGAAAATGAAAGTGAAAGTCACTCAGTCATGTCTGACTCTTTGCGACCCCATGGACTTATACAGTCCATAGAATTCTCCAGGCAAGAATACTGAAGTGGGTAGCCTTTCCCTTCTCCAGGGTATCTTCCCAACCCAGGGATTGAACCCAGGTCTCCCGCACTGCAGGCAGATTATTTACCAGCTGAGCCACCAGGAAAGCCCAAGAATACTGGAATGTGTGGCCTATCCCTTCTCCAGTGCATCTTCCTGACCAAGGAATCTAATGGGGGTTTCCTGCATTGCAGGTGGATTCTTTACCAGCTGAGCTACATGGGAAGCCCATTGTATTGTGCCTAGCTTTTGGTTATTAAAAATAGACCTGCCCATTTTATATAAATATTTGTAAGAGTATATATTTTCTTTCTTTCCTCTTTTTAAAGAAAAATAGTTAGCAATGAAATTTCTGGATTATATTATAGATGTATAAGTTTAACTTTTTAAAGAAACTGACAAACTGTTTTCCAAAGGGTTAATATCATTTTAACATTCTCACATTCCCTGGAACATTCCAGTTCTTCCATATTTTCACCCAAATTGGATATCATCTTTAAACTTTAGCCTTCCTAATAGGTGTGTAGTTTTATCTTGTAATTCCCACCTCCCCATCTATATGTCTTTTCTTTCTTTTCCTTGCCTTAATGCAGTGCCTGAGACTTTCAGTGTAATGTTGAAGAGCAGTGATGAGAGAAGACATCCCCTTGCTTTATTCCTGCTTTAAAGCAAAAGCATTCAGTTTTTTTTTTTTTTTTTATCAACTGTGATAGGAGATATGTGTTTTTAGATATCCTTTAACGGTTAAGAGATTTTCCTTATATTCCTAGTTATTGAGAGTGTTTATTTTGAACAGATGTTACGCTTCTCTTTTGGTGTCTTTTGAGATGATCAAACATTTTTATTCTTCAGTGTGTTAATGTAATGAATTGTAATGTAATGATACTGAACCAGACTTGCCTTCTTCTGATAAACCTTTCTTCATAGTGATGTATTATTACTCTTATACATTGCTAGATAAGATTTGCTAATATTTTAGTGAAGATTTATTTATTATCATTGTAAGGATGAGGATATGTAAGCTTGGAGGTTGAGGATCACAGGTCTGAGATGAGTGTAAAGGCATATAAAATAGAAAGATGGGAGATTCCTACCTTTACTAATGCAAGCAAAAATGTTTTTTTAATGCCATAACTGTTAATAATGACTTTGCCTTTAAATAATAGAATATTTGTTACCCTTGATATTTCTCTAAGCTCCAATCTCCTCAGTTGTAAAATATGGATTCATAAATTCACCTACTTCTTAAGATTGTAAAGATTAAATGACTTAATACATAAAAAGCACTTAACTTAGTACAACGAATACGTCATGGTTGTTCAATGAACGTTACGTATTGTTGTAATTACTGTTATACTACGGATTTGGTCTTTATAAGCAGTAAAATTTACTGAAATCTAACAGTAGAACGCACAGTAGGTAACTGTGTTGAATGCATTTATATAGAGAGTAATGTCCAGACAAGAATACTGCAGTGAGTTACCATTCCCTTCTCTGGGGGATCTTCCCAACCCTAGGATAGAACCTGGGTCTCCCACATTGCATGCAGATTCTTTACCATCTGAGTCACTAGAAAAGCCCATACATAATAATAACATTACATTTATATAATATGGATACCATATAGGCCTTTACATACAGTATCCACTTTTTAAAAAAATTTCTGTGTAACACATTCCCAGAAATTTGGCCTAAAGTACATGTGTTTAGCATGTCACAATTTCTCTATGTCAGAAGTCCAACAAGTCATGGCTGGGTTCTCTCCTCAGCATCTTTCAAGGTTGAATCAAGGCTTCGTTTGGCTGTGTCCCTTTCCAGAGGCTCTGGGAAAGACTTTCCTTCCAAGCTTCTTCATATTATTGGCCAAATCCAGTTGCTTGCCTTATTAATCATCAGAACTCTTAGAGATCTCCAACATTTCTTACCCTTCTATCCATTTTCAAAGCCAGCAATGGAAAATCTCTTTCCCACCAAATCCTTCTCACACTTTGAATTTCTCTTGCCAGGAAGAGCCCAGTCCCCTTGAGGGACTCACTTTGTTTGTCACATACCCAGGATAATCTGTCTTAACCTGTCAGCTGCTTTAGGACCTGAATTATAACTGCTGAGCCTTCTCTCCACAGTCCCTAGGATAATATTTGATTAGATGGGAGAAGACAAATGTAGACCTGGGGCCAGGAATCTTGGGTACCATCTTATAAGTCTTCATACCACAGATACATTTCTCATCAACTGTGACTTAAAATAAGATGGAACTATAAAATAATGAGAGTGACTTCCTTTTAACGTGCAGCTTGTAAAATAATTCATTAAAGATTATTCTCATTGTTTTAAAATTATACCTCATATGTGGGACATCCAAGCCCCTTGGCCGACATTTAGCAGATATGAGGGTTAAAGATGCTAATGTTAATGTTTTATTAGACCCTCTAGGAATAATCTCAATAATCTCATCACTGGCTGTCACTTAACCTTTTTATGCCTGTTTGATCACCTGTCAAAGAAAGAGATGAACATTTACCTCTCATGGCTGATATGAGCGTTTAAGCATCTGTTTTACAGTAACGGTTATGCCGATGAACAGTTGTCATTTCTTGCAAGTTGACCAGGTGCAAGTGCTGCACATGCTCCCAGGGCATTAAGGTGTAATTGAAGGTGTGTGGCCTCAGGGCTGGGGCCAGACCCATGATTCAATCACCTCCCTATCTGCTTGGGTAAATTTTTAGCCACTCAGTACCTCAGTCACTTTAGGTCTTAAGTAGTCATAAAAAGGATGGAACATGGATAATAATAAATGATAGATAATGGTCCACCACACAAATGTGGACCTAGTCTTGGCATCCATTCCATATATGGCAAGCGTGTAAATATGGACCCTATGGTAATAATCATTTGCTTCCAAAACTGCACTAATTCAAGCACCACCTTCATATTTTTTGCCCTAAATGCATAGCATCTATTTGTACTACCTGCATCCTATACATTCTTGTAAATCAACTTTTTTTCCTCATCTGTGAGATCGTGGTTTTGATGAGCTTGTTTCAATTTTTCCCCAAGCTTGTGTTAAAATGGATGCATAACTGTTAAAACTGCACTGAGCAAAACTTCCATGTACATCACAAGAGATAAAAATATTGCAGGTCGAGCAGTGATGCAGCAAAGATGTGAAAGGCCCTTCTCAGGGAAAAACAGTGCCCACTGAAGCCCCTGAGAAAGTAAATTGAGAGCTACCCAGATTTTAAACAACTTGATTTTGTTTTTTGAGAGAGTCCCTTGAAATTGAATTCATCTAATGTTTACAATATACCTGGGGAATAGAAAAAAAAAATGTATATTTACTTAAAATGGAAATAGGCCAGGGCCAGAATTTATACTCACATCTAGTTCTAAGGTCCACTTTTTTTTTTTTTTTTTTTTTTGCATCACAACCAGAAATGAAGCCATTGGGAAGGAGCTGAAGGCGGGGGGGTGGGGGGGGGGGTGGGGGGGGTGCTGGGGGCAGGTGTTGAGGAGGGGGCACAAAAGAAGAAAGATAAAAATGCAAAAAAAGAGTGACTTGCGAGTTAGTATTCAGAAACAGAAAAAGAGACAGGGAACTTTAGGGAAGTGGGGGAAAGGATTTGGTAAATTATTAAGTGATTATAAACCTTTCTTGTAACTCCATGTTTGCACCCCTCTGGCTTTTAAAATGCAGTTACTATTTGTCTTTGTATGTTGTTTAGGCGATTGATAGCTCTTCAGCTTTCTTCTCTCTTAAAGGCTTTAGAAACCCTTTCAGAATCCACACAGTATGGCTGCCCACTAAGGCAAAACTGTGACCTGTACAAACATGTTCATAATCAGGGCACTGTGACTATGGAATCTGAAAGTCAGGCTGGGATCCTAAACTCTGAATCTCTCTCCTTGATCTAAAAAAATCACCGTGATAATTATAGTATGGTAACCAACTGAAAATGTTGAACATGAGAATGAGATGGTTTCAGTGCTTCTTTTTAACATTCCACTCCTTGCTAAGTGGCTCTCTGGAGGTGAATTTCTTGCTGCTGTTTGCTTCAACAACTGGAATTAAGCGTTCTGCCTTTGCCACTGCCTGTCCTGAGAAGCCCACAGTGCTGACGGCCCAGTACCTAGGGAAGAGCACTTTCGTTCTATCTTTTAATTAGGCCCTGACATCTGGTGTGGACTGTGAGTGCTTATTTGCACACCTGCCGGCTACTGGCTAGGAAGGAGCCCAGCCTATCTGGAGATTACTAGTGCAGATGGAAACTGCAGTCATTTAATTTAATAGAGCGATTGTGTGGGCCTTGTAGAACGTGCCACCCTTGTAAAATGGGGCCCGGGTCTCAATTTCAGGTACTCTGAGCGGTTCCTTCTGTAAAGCACATGTCACCTCTTCCATCAATCTCCAAAACCGATACAGTCAGTTAGAAGAGGAGCTTAGCAACCAAGCCATCTTGGAAACCTTTTCGGGGAGGAGAGATGGTGGGGCTTAAGGGAAGGGATTTGATTCATAAAGACAAGGAAACTTGCCAAGGACTTAAATGATCATCATGCCTCCTCTGTTAAACAAATGTGTTGTGTACCACTCCAGCCTCATCTAACAAGCCTCAGTCTACCAAGAGGCTGCAGGAGGAGCACAGCTGGTGCTGAGACAGAGGCAAGTGTGACAGATGTTCAGGGTGGCCTCGTGAGCACTGTGTCTCTGTGCCTTTGGGGATGATCCCTTACTTCCCCATGATGGAGTGCCAACTCAAGCCCAAGGCTTCGGTTTTAGGCAACCTCATCTGTAACATGTGTTTTTTTCCCACTGTATCCCCAAGACCTGTCTCAGAGTCCAACACAGTGTATGTGCTCATTAAGCAGTTATGGAAAGAATGAATAACGAGTCAGCTGAGATCGTATTGCTAGACCACTGAGACCCACTAACTTTCTGAATGTCTCCTTCTCAGTGTTCTCAAAGCTCTGCGCCCACCCTGGGTAACTTGCTGGAATATTCCACCTGTCAGCATGTTCACTGGCTATAAAAACAGGGATGTTCTTGCTTGGCTTACACTGTTTCCTAATTATCTTATGTCCCTGTGGAATCTCAGGTGGTGTACAGTTTAACAGAGGAGGCAGGGCACTTGTAACTTAGTGACAAATGATACAAAACAGAGTAATGCCTAATGTATTGGTACTAATTCAGTATTGGAGACATTGAGAGAATTCTTTTTTTTTAACTTATTTGTTTTTAATTGAAGGATAATTGCTTTATAGTATTGTCTTGGTTTCTGCCAAGCATCAACATGAATTAGCCATAGGTTTAATTAGCCATGTCCCCTTCTACTTGAACATCTCTCCTACCTCCTTCCCCGTTCCATCCCTCTAGGTTGTTACCAAGCCCTGGTTTTAGTTCCCTTAGTAGTACAGCAAATTCCCATTGGCTCTTTATTTTACATATGGTAATGTACGTTTCCATGTTACTCTCTCCTTCCCACCCTCTCCTTCCTCCCCCACCAGCTGTGTCCATAAGTCTGTTTTCTGTCTGTGTCTCCATTGCTGCTCTGCAGATAGGTTCATCAGTACCGTCTTTTCCAGATTCCACATATACACATTTATTTTTCTCTTTCTAACTTCACTCTGTATAATAGGCTCTAGGTTCACCCACCCATTAGGACTGATTCAAATGCATTCCTTTTTGTGGATGAGCAATATTTCATTGTATATATGTACCACAATTTCTTTATCCATTCATCTGTTGGTGGACATCTAGGTTGCTTCCAGGTCTTCGCTATTGTAAATAGAGCTGCAATGAATATTGGGGTACGTGTGTCTTTTTCAATTTTGGTTTCCTCAGAGTATATGCCCAATAGTGGGATTGCAGGTCATATGGTGGTTTTATTCCTTTCACTCTTTGAGAGGAGAAAGAATTCTTGTGGCCCAAAAAAATGAGACAGACTTTGCTATAGAACTTGGGTGTGAGTATTCAGAGCAACTGTGGCAAGTTTTCTAGATAAAGACGCAAGGACACATAAAGCAGTTAACAGGGTGGATTATGGACAAGTGTTGCTTACATTCTCAGCTTGACCATTTGCCAGTGAACTAAATTTGGGTAAATAGCACAATCTGTCTAAATTTTACTCTTCTCTTTTTAAAAATGGGAATAATTGTGGCTATGTCACATACATACCAGAAAAAAAAAAAAAAGTAGGATTAAAGGAGGCAATATGAATACAGGATTTAGAGAAACAAGATATATAGAAAATGCTCAATATTGAGTTGACCAAAAAGTTCATTCCAGTTTTTCCATAATATTCAGAAGTCCAAATAAATTTTTTGGCCAACCCAATAAATAACAAGGATATTGAGAGGTGGGGAAAGAAGACCATAATGATGATGTCAGCAATAACTAAGATCTCAAAATAGAAGATTTGTCTGACTGGAAACAAGGAAGGAGACAAGTACCTGGGGAAGGAATTTGAATGACCAATATCAAAGAGGGCTTGGGGGAACCAATACAAGGAAACCTGGGAAACTGGGAAGGGACAGAGTACTCAGAAACAGACATTCAGGACAGGAAAGAACAAGTTTACTTGCAAGGAATGCAAGGAAGCCGCTGTCAAGCCGATGAAGTTCATGTGCACTAAATGCAAAACACAAGTGTTTATAGGAAGATATATAGAAAATCACCAAGTTAACAAGTTCACATTTATCTGTTCAGGGTGGAAAAACAGTGATGCACTCATGGAGTTACCATGTGTAAAGAGGTCAGGACATCTCCAGAGACATCAGCTTAGCAATATCTGGGATTAAATTGCTTTGTGAGGGTTTCAAGGCTTATGTGAAATAATCAATGTTCTGATATATTGGGGTTCAGAAGAAGGCAGGGTAACCTGTTATTTTGGAGGTTTTCTGAGAATGAGGTCCCCCCTTCTCTCATATTAAAAAGAAGAGTGTCCAGTTTTGTTTCTACTGAAGTAAGAAGTGAAGTGAAAGTCACTCAGTCTTGTCCAACTCTTTGTGACCCCATGGACTGTGCAGTCCATGGAGTTCTTTAGGCCAGAATACTGAAGTGGATAGCCATTCCCTTCTCCAGAGGATCTTCCCAACCCAAGGGATCAAACCCAGGTCTCCCGCATTGCAGGTGGATTCTTTACCAGCTGAGCCACCAGGGAAGCTCAGTGAACTAAGAGCTATAATCTATTTCATGTGCTGTGTGCTTAGTCGCTCAGTTGTGTCTGACTCTTTGTGACCCCATGGACTATACAGTCCATGGAATTCTCTAGGCCAGTATACTGGAGTGGGTAGCCTTTCCCTTCCCCAGGAGATCTTCCCAACCCAGGGATCGAACCCAGGTCTCCCGCATTGCAAGTGGGTTCTTTACCAACTGAGACACAAGGGAAGCCCATCCATTTCATAGCTACAGATGTTTAATTCCAAGTTAAGGATTTTGGTGTCAGACATGGGTCCAAATCTCAGAATTACTGTTGTGAATTCATACAAATTACTTAATCTCTCAGTTCCTTCATTTGTTTAAAAAAAAAGAGGGGATAAAAAAATACCTCTCTTATTTCTTATTTAGAGATTAAAATATAAGTAAGTGCTCAGCACAGTGCCTGACTTAGGAATCAGAGAAAACTAGTCTTCTCACCTTGCTGAAAGCGGTGCTTCCTCAGCTTATCCCTGTACCTTAGGAAAAATTATTCAGTGGTGAGAACATTGACCCAGAGGATCCTAGGTGGGGACCCCGCACTTCATGGGTTACCTTGGACAACTGCCCAGAGACAGCAGGGGTGTGGGGTGGGGTGGAGTGTCAGGTGTCCAATTCCATCTGTCTTTTCATCTGTGTGAATGTGTTTGCATGTATGAAACAGCACCAGTGTTGTCCTCAAATCAGTCTTCGGCAAAATGAAAAAAATTAAGAATATATAATACATTTTATGTAAGGTTAAATTTATTTAACTAAGGGATTATCATTTATTCTAACAGCATGTCCTTCCTAATCTTCTTAACAGAATAAAAGCATGGTAAGAGTGAAAGTAGCTTGGGTTTTGGTTTTTATTTCATTGAGAAAGTAAACACCTGACCATCATAGAAAGAAGAAAGATAGCGCTAAATCATGTCCGACTCTTGCGATCCCATGAACTGTAGCCTGCCAGGTTCTTATGTCCATGGGATTTTCCAGGCAAGAATACTGGAGTGGATTGCCATTTCTTTCTCCGGGGGAACTTCGTGACCCAGGAATTGAACCCAGGTCTCCTGCATTGCAGGCAGATGTTTTACCAACTGAGCTACGTGGGAAGACCATCATAGATCAGCTCCCAGAATTTCTTTAGAAACGTTGTTGTATCATATACTCCAAAAGGATGGGCACACTAGCCTGGGAAGTAGAAAATCCTCATTTGGCTGACCGGGGCAGATGAGGTGATCACAGTACCTTTTGTCTGGGGATACTGTGTCTTTGGGTTTTGATAGGCAGCAAGGCTTCCTTGGGAAAGAAGGATTTTAACCTGCTCGGTTATTGATTATTTGAAGCCACAAGCACATGATTTAAAACCCAGTCACACCTCCTTTCACCAACACTGCTGTTCTAAGTGTTTGCAAAGTGCCTGTTAGCAGTAAGTAAGTAGAGGTATTGACTTGTGTGCTGAAGGTAGCAGGCGCTATGATAGCCCGATTTGCCTAGAATAAGGATGGAAGTTCACCTCTCCCTTTACATTTAAATTTTTGGAAACATATCCTAAATCTGCTGGTGCTGTCTTCTGTTATCCAAGGATGCAACTCTGAGAATGTTCGTGAAAGAGCTGCAGACTAGGTCTGAATGCCTCTGGGAGTGGCCCAGATGCTGCCTCTGCAGTTGTGGCTGTGGTAGTGACGTCAGTAGATGTGCAAAGATGCCAGAATTCTAATGGACAAGGAAAGTCTAGGACAGAGTTAGAGCAAGCCTGGGGATGAGTGACTGTATTCACCCCGGAAACAAAGTTGAAGAAATTGGCGCAACATGTGCATTTCCACTTCAGAGAAATCGCTTCTAAAAGATAAAACAGCCTGCCTTTGGAGAGGGTGGAGGATACAGAAGGAAATGTTTGCATGCAGACAGTGAGTAGAGATAGAGATGGGGGGAGGGCTCAGGCAAGAGCAGACAGTTGGATATTCCTTTGGGTGCAGACATATTGACTGTTCTTACGTTGCCTATTGCCAGAGGTGTCTATAGAACATGCACTCTGACGTTTGGGAAGTCTAAATTTAGAAAGAACTTGAATGTTCACCCATGCTTTACTGAGTTCAGTAAAACACAAGAAGTCACGATCTTGGGGAAAAAAAAAAAAAGATTCTAACTCTGCTTTATTTTTTTGTTGTACATTCAGTGAAAGATAATTAGACACATCATTCATAGGTGACAAAACTATTCTCTTATTATCATGTTTAGAGTGTTTGAATAAGCTATATGATGCTATGTAAGCTATTAGAATGCTCACCTGTGTTTCTTTCATGAAATAATTTAAAACTAAGGTGGTATTCAAAAATGAATTATCATCCCATAAAGGGTTTTGGAAAAAAAAATTGTAGGTTGATCTACCAGACAGATACCAGGCAGGGTTCTTCTTATCAGGAAGGATGCAAAATATCTGAAGGTTCCCAGGTGCCTAGGCTTCCCATGTGGTGCTAGTGCTAACGAACCTGTCTGCCAATGCAGGAAGCATAAGAACCGCAGGTTCAATCCCCGGGTCAGGAAGATCCCCTGGAGGAGGGCATGGCAGCCCACTCCAGTATTCTTGCCTGGAGAATGCAGTGTACAGGGGAGCCTGGCAGGCTGCAGTCCATAGGGTCGCAAAGAGTCGGACACCACTGAAGTGACTTAGCACACACTCACATGCCTAGAACTCCATGCATGTCAGAGAAAAAGAGCTTAAAAGGACCGTGGAAGGCAAGTCCAACATTCTTTCCCAGATTCTTGAATAATAAAATTTATTGGTAAAAGATACTCTAAATTATTATGGATTGAATTAATGATTTGATGGTTATTTTTCAGTCCAGAAATCTAAGAGACCCAAATCCAGCTCTACTAATCATCCTGCCACTTTATAGATTCCTCAAGAAAATTGTGTACAATGGCTAACAATAAAAGCGTTGCAAAGTACTACATCATTGATAGCATTGGGAGTAAAAGGAATAGGCTAAGTCACAGGGCTTACTGAAGACTCTCTTATTTTTCTTACGTGCCTATCTCTCACTTTCTCTGTCTCTGTCTTTCTTTCTCTCCTTCCCATTTAAATCTTGACCTGGTATTCCAAAATATGCTGGAAGGAAAGAGAGGTGACCAGACCCAGGAGAGGTCCAAGTTCATTCACTTATCTGGGGACATTGAATCAGAAAAAGAAGAGAGGTTGGAGACCAGGGGATAGGACTGCCTACATCTGCTTACCATGCAGAGACCAGAAGGCAAAAGCGCAAGAAAGAGGCTAAAGCTTATCAAGATACAGTGACCTTGCCCACTAGTGTTCTCCTTGTCAGTTCTTTGATCAGTCAGATAAGCATCTTCGCTTCCCTCCCAGAGGTCCTGGGAAGAGAAAGGACAGAGAGGCCCAAGCTTTCCCATGTAGGGAAGTATTTCTGGAGTGCAGGTGTTCCTGCCTCTATAATAACAACAACAATACTCACCACGTATTAAACACGTACTCTGTGCTGGGTGCTATTCTGAGGGCCCTATGGACGTCATCTCACCTAATCATTACAGAGCCCTGTGGTGTTGGCACAATTTTACCCATGTTACAGAGGAGAAAACCGGGGTTGAGAAAGGTCAGGCTTTACCTCCTTTGAGTATCTGCTTATTATCTAAATGCCCACTGTGATTAGCCACCTAGTGTTGGCATATTTTAGAAAATTCACATTCACCACCACCTCCCCCACAGACAGCTTGAGTCTCCCAAGGTTAATTCTGACTATAATGAAGTCCCTTTGCTATTGAAAATGCTGTCTCCCTGCAGCCTGCTATACTGAATACTGTTTGCACCTTTTATAGCAATGGTGCTCAACCACATTGATTTTTCCCTCACAGACAGTTGACCACGTTGCACACATTTCTGGCTGCTACACTTGAGAAGAGAGTGCTACAGGCACTCCATGTAGAGTGCCAGGGTTCTTGCTAAATACTGTATATAGGATAGTCCCCCACAGCAAGGAATTGTCAGGCCTAACGGTCAGTAGTGCTAAGACTGAGAAATCTGATTCTGTTGCCACATAAAGCAAGCTGAACTACTTTCTGTGTTAGCCATTAGACTGTAAAGAGAGCAGTAACATCAGGTCTAGCCACCCCTCACACACTAGCATCCTTACTGCACTGACTCTCAAGTCTTCTGTTACCTACCTATTTTTAACAATCCCCTTTGTCCAGAAATGGAGGTTTAGAAGACTAAATGAGCTACCCAGGATCAAGTACTAGTGAATGACAAAGCCAGAACTAGACCCAGGTGACCTGATTCCTCTTTCAACCATCTTCCAATGACATCATGTACTAATCTTTCAATTAGTTCATCGGGAATAGAGTGAATACTACCCACTCCAGTATTCTTGGGCTTCCCTTGTGGTAAAGAATCTGCCTGCAATGTGGAGACCTGGGTTCAATCCCTGAGTTGGGAAGATCCCCTGGAGAAGGGAAAGGCTACCTGCTCCTGCATTCTGGCCTGGAGAATTCCATGGACTGTATAGTCCATGGGGTCACAAAGAGTTGGACATGACTAAGCAACCTTCACTTCACTTTCAGTAGAGTAAATAATACATTGTCTCCATTCTCACAATGCTTATACTCCAATGAACTCCCTCTTGTTTTGATTTCCTTCCCATTTAGGTTACCACAGAGCACTAAATAGAATTCCCAGTTCTGTACAGTATGTTCTCATTAGTTATCTATTATAGAGTATCAGTAATGCATATATGTTCATCCCAATCTCTCAATTCTTCCCACCACTCACTTTCTCCCCTTTGTTGTTGTTCTTCAGTCGCTCAGTCATGTCCAACTCTTTGCAACCCCATGGACTGCAGCACGCTGATCTTCCCTGTCCTTCACCATCTCCCAGAGCTTGCTCAAACTCATGTCTATTGAGTCAGTGATGCCATTCAACTATCTCATCCTCTGCTTTCCCCTTCTCCTCCTGCCTTCAGTCTTTCCCAGCATCAGGGTTTTTTTCTAATGAGTTGGCTTTTCTCATTAGGTGGCCAAATTATTGGAGCTTGAATTTCAGCATCAGTCCTTCTAATGAATATTCATGATTGATTTCCTTTAGAACTGACTGATTTGATCTCCCTGTAGTCCAAGGGACTCCCAAGAGTCTTCTCCAACATCACAGTTCAAAAGCATCAGTTCTTCAGTGCTCAGCTTTCTTTCTGGTCCAACTCTCACATCTGTACATAACTGCTAGAAAAACGATAGCTTTGACTAGATGAACCTTTGTCAGTAAAGTAATGTCTCTGCTTTTTAATACACTGTCTAGGTTGGTCATAGCTTTTCTTCCAGGAGCAAGTATATTGTAATTTCATGGCCACAGTCACCATCTGCAGTGATTTTGGAGCCCAAGAGAAAAAGAAGTCTCACACTGTTTCCCTTGTTTCCCTATTTGTTTGCCATGAAGTGATAGGACTGGATGCCACGATCTTAGTTTTTTGGATGTTGAGTTGTTAGCCAGCTTTTTCATGCTCCTCTTTCACCTTCATCAAGAGGTTCTTTAGTTCCTGTTCTCTTTCTGCTCTAAGGGTGGTATCATCTGCATATCTGAGGTTATTGATATGTCTCCTGGCAATCTTGATTCCAGCTTGTGCTTCAACCAGCCCAGCATTTCACATGATGTACTCTGAATATAAGTTAAATAAGCAGGATGACAATATACAGCCTCAATGTACTCCTTTCCAAATTTGGAGCCATGTCTGGTTGTTCCATGTCGAGTTCTAACTGTTACTTCTTCACCTACATACAGGTTTCTCAGGAGGTAGATAAGGTGGTCTGGTATTCCCGTCTCTTTGAGAATTTTCCACAATTTGTTGTGATCCACACAGTCAAAGGCTTTAGCATAGTCAGTGAAGCAGAAGTAGATGTATTTCTGGAATTCTCTTGCTTTCTCTATGATCCAACAGATGTTGGCAATTTGATCTCTGGTTCCTCTGCCTTTTCTAAAACCAGCTTGAACATCTGGAAGTTCTCAGTTCACATACTGTTGAAGCCTTGGTTGGAGGATTTTGAGCATTACTTTGCCAGCATGTGAAATGAGTGCAATTGTGTGGTAATTTGAACTACCCTTGGTATCCATAAATTTGTTCTCTACATCTGTGTGTCTATTTCTGCTTTACAAATAAGATTATCTATACTATTTTTCTAGATTCCACATATATGTATTAATATACAATATTTTTTTTCTCTTTCTGAATTACTTTACTGTGTATGAAAGTGACTCAATTTCTTTCCTTTTTATGGCTGAGTAATATTCCATTATATATGTGTGTGTAATATATATACATATTACATCTTATTTATCCATTCCTCCGCTAATGGATATTTAGGTTGATTCCATGTTCTGGCTATTGTAAATAGTGCTGCAGTGAACATGTGTCTTTTGGAATTATGGTTTTCTCTTGATATATACCCAGTAGTGTAATTACTAGGTCATATAATAGCTCTATTTTTAGTTTTTTAAAGTGGCCTCCATACTGTTTTCCGAATGAAATGAACTGAACTGTTAGTGTTCTCCATAGTGGCTGTATCAATTTACATTCCTACCAACAGTGTAAGAGGGTTCCCTTTTCTCCATACCCTCTCCAGCATTTGTTTATAGATTTTTTGATGATGGCCATTCTGACTGATGTGAGGTAATACCTCATCATAGTTTTGATTTTCATTTCTCTGAAAATTAGTGATGTTGAGCATCTTTTCATATGTGTCTTGGCCATCTGTATGTCTTCTTCAGAGAAATGTCTATTTAGGCTTTCTGCCCATTGTTTGATTGAGTTGTTTGCTTTTTTTATATTGAGCTACATGAACTATTTGCATATTTTGGAGATTAATCCCTTATCAGTTACTTCATTTGCAAATATTTTCTCCCATTCTGTGGGTTGTCTTTTCATTTTGTTTATGGTTTCCTTTGCTGTGCAAAAGCTTTTAAGTTTATTTAGGTTCCAATTGCTTGTTTTTGTTTTTATTTTCGTTACTCTGGGAGATGGCTCCAAAAAGATATTGCTGTAATTTATATCAGAGAGTGTTCTGCCTATGTTTTCCTCTAAGACTTTATATTATCTTGTCTTACATTTAGGTCTTTAACCATTTTGATTTTATTTTTGTGTATGGTGTTAGAGAGTATTCTATTTTCATTCTTTTAAATGTAGCTGTCCAGTTTTTCCAGCACCACTTATTGAAGAAACTGTTTTTTCTCCACTGTATAGCCGTGCCTCCATTGTCATAGATTAGTTGACCATAGGTGCATGGGTTTATCTCTTGGCTTTCTATCCTGTTCCTTTGATCTCTATTTCTGTTTTTGTGCCAGTACCATACTATCTTGATGACTGTAGTTTTATAGTATAGAAGCTAGAAAAAAAATTGTATTGTCATATGCAAAATAAATAATCTTTCAACCTTACTTACACCCTAAACAAAAAATCATAGTTGATTATAAACCTAAATATGAGATCTAAAATTACAAAACTTCTAGAAAAAAAAATAACAGGAAGATCTTAGTGACCTTGGGCTTGGCAAATAGTTCTTAAATATGACACAAAAGCCTGAACTGTAAAAGAAAATCAAGAATACGGATTTCATAAAATCTAAAGCTTTACACTTTAAAAGACATTGTTACAAAATTAAAAAGCAGTCTGTAGACTGGGTGAAGATATTTGCATGAGATATATCCAACAGAGGCCTTCTATCTAAAATATGTACAGAACTATAGCCTATCTTCCCTGCTAGCTCAGCTAGTAAAGAATCTGCCTGCAATGCAGGAGACTCCAGTTCAATTCCTGGGTCAGAAAGATCCTCTGGAGAAGGGATAGGCTACCCACTCCAGTATTCTTGGACTTCCCTGGTGACTTAGACAGTAAAGAATCCGCTTGCAATGTGGGAGACCTGGGTTCGGTCCCTGGGTTGGGAAGATCCCCTGGAGGAGGGCATAGCAACCCACTTTAGTATTTGTGCCTGGAGAATCCCCATAGAAAGAGGAGCCTGGCAGGCTGCAGACCATGGGGTCACAAAGAGTTGGACATAACCGATCAACTAAGCATGCACCTGTAACCTAACAATGAGACAAAAAATCCAGTTTTTAAAAGGGAAAAGATTTTAACTGATATCTTACCCCTTAAAATTTTACAGATGGTAAAAAGCACATGAAAAGCTGTGTAATCTTTCATCATTAAGGAATTGCTAATTAAACTGCAATGGTATACCACTATAACCCACTTCTGCTAAGTCGCTTCAGTCGTGTCCAACTCTGTGCGACCCCATAGACGGCAGCCCACCAGGCTCCCCCGTCCCTGGGATTCTCCAGGCAAGAACACTGGAGTGGGTTGCCATTTCCTTCTCCAATGTGTGAAAGTGAAAAGTGAAAGTGAAGTCACTCAGTCGTGTCTGACTCTTCGAGACCCCATGGACTGCAGCCCACCAGGCTCCTCCGTCCATGGGATTTTCCAGGCAAGAGTACTGGAGTGGGGTTCCATTGCCTTCTCCGCTATAACCCCCTAGAATGGTTAAAAATTTAAAAGACTAATCATAGCAAGTATTGTCCAGAATGTGGAGCAACTAGAACTCTCACACACTGCTGATGGTAATCCAAGTTGGAAAAATCCCTTTGTAAAACACTCCAGCAGCTTCTCAAAAAAAAAAAAAAAAAAAGAAATAAAGAAAGAAATTAAACATACATCCACTATTCAGCAGAGCTATTCCCTCCTAAGAATTTACTCAAGAGAAAAGAGAAATATATCCACCCGTGTAGACAGGTGTTTAGAGCAGCTTTTATTTATAATAGCCCCAAATTGAAAACAACCCAAATGTTCATGAACAAGTAAATAAATATGTAAATTTTGGCATATCCATGCAGTAGAAAGGGACCAATGATTGATACACACAAGATATATAATTATCAAAATAATTATGCTGAGTAAAATCTAGACACATACACCCACCACTATCAAAATACAAATAAAAATCTGTACTGTATGGTTCCATTTATATAAAATTGTGAAGATTGTCAATCATCTGTAAGACAGAAAACAAATCAGTGGTTTCCTAAAGGAAACGGATGGTAAGACATGGAGACCTATAAAGGGGCAAAAGGAAGCTTTGGGGATGATGGACATAATCATCATCTTGGCTGCAGTGATTCTTTCATGTGTATAGACTATGTCAAACTCATTACATTATATACCTTAGAAACACATAGTTTATTGCATATTAAATCCCAATAAAACTGTGGAAAAATTAAATAAATTAAAATGAGTATCAGTTCTATGTACTTTGGCTCTCTTTTAGCATTTGAGAGGCTGCCACCCAATGAGTCACATCTGTTTCTGTCCCTGTAGTGCTAATAGGCTAGCAAGACTGCCTGCTTCCCTTAGTGACAGCCAAGGGTGACCTTCTGGCCTCTGTCATCTCTAGGGCATTTCTGCTGGTGCCTTCATTCAGTGGTCAGCCCATCCACAAAAAAACTGAAAATTCACACTTCCTTAGAATTTGCACATCAGTGACCTAATCTTTGTCACTAAGTACAGATTGAGTTACACCAATCATTTTAAAGTCAAGGCATAGCTTGGAGGTCACACAAGACCCAATCTGCTGAAACACAGTGTCTGAACACATCTTTCACTTCCACAGACACTTGCAACACATCATCCTGGAGTTTCATTTCACATCTTTATTTGTACCCCTGATTACATGTCTTTAAAAGCTTATCTGTTTTAACTTTTCATTGTCTCTTTCCTAAGCTGGAAACAATAAAATCCTGAGCCAGATTAAAACCACAGATCATCAAAACATTTATTTCCTAGCAACTTTCTTCTTTGTTAAACATGCATTCAGTAATTAAGAATTGACATTGATGGCATTCAGAAAGATGATGCTGATGCTCTCTGATAGATTTTTGTCATCACACCATCAGTTTCCTCTATGTCTGTATGTATGTAACAGAAAATGGCTATAAAGTATACTATACATGAGAGACTACAATAGAAATTACCACAAACTTTGGATTCAAATATGAACTCAAAGCCCATTTGTATAATTTTCTAGTTACATGACTTAATGGCAAGTGTTTTATCTTTTTGTGAACTTCAATTTTCTTTTTTTTCTCTTCTATAAAGTGAGAGGATTGTTGTAAGGGTTTAATATATTTTCTTTAAAGAACTTTATAAATTAAGCCATAGTATTTGAAACAACTTAATCTAGCATAGTTATCTTAAATTAGCAGTGATATATGTTTAAAAAGCAACTTGTAGCAAAAAGAACTACTTGTAACAATGTTTCCTGAAAAATACCCCTTAACTTCCTAATGACTTCAGATAAACACCATCTTTTTCACAGCCCCCTGTGATTTTTAGGCTAGTCTCTAGTTATAATATTCAGATTTCCTGAAATTATCTATGGTAAAACTAGTTATAAAAATTTTATAATTCAAGGATAATATTGGTATCTTCAGTCTTATATATATTGTAACTTGCTTACAGCCATCCCTAGATTTGGGTCAAAATACTCAATAATATTCCCACTGGAAATAACTGAAAGTGGAGAAAAGTTTGTTAGTTGTATAGTTTCCAGTGAAAAACATTACTGCCTTAATTTTGCAATATACTGAGTTTCCTGGTGCTATTTTTATACAATGAAGCAAGTAGCCTTCAGGAAAATAAGAAACAGTTTAATAACAAAATATTCAACTTCTTAAAAAACAAAGAAACCACAGTTCAGTCATTCAAATCACAGGATCTGAAGTCAGTGTACATTTCAATCCTGATCTTGCCACTTACTTTGTAATACTTTATGCCTTGATTTCTTCATCGGTAAAAATGAGGATCATAAGAGCACGTATAAGGCTGGTATGTGGGTTAAATTAATTAACACATATATAAAGTTTACACTAGTACTGGCACAAGAAGAGGACTCAATAACTATTAGTTGCCATCAGCATTATTCAGTTATTTGTGATGATCTGTTCCATATAATAGGTGATAGATAAATAGTAGGCATCGTCCATTTAAAATCCTCTGTCTCTTTCAGTTTTCAAAACAACTTCTCTGAAGTGAAGTCGCTCAGTCGTGCCCGACTCTTTGCGGCCCCAGGAATAGTAGCCTGAACCAAGCTCCCCTGTCCATGGGATTTTCAAGGCAAGAAATACTGGAGTGGGTTGCCGTTTCCTTCTCCAAAACAACTTCTCTATCCTACAGCTATTCCTGAAGTGCTCCCAAGAAAGCCTTAACATTCACCAGATCACAGTACGAATAGCACTTTTTCTGTGTGTGTGTGTGTTGCTTAGCAAAGCAAATAGAATAATAACTAATGTGAGATTTTAATTATTGTGTGTGTCAGTAGTGCTGCTTTGTAAATCAGAGTTAATTAATTCTGAGTACTTGCTACTTCTTCAATCCTCCTACCAGCTCAGGAGCAAGCGTGCTATTTTCTATGTCAATAACGAGGGTGCTTCTAGAAAGAGTATTCAGAACAAGTCGGGTGCCATCTACATGAGAGCAATTTCAAGACTGGGAATGTAGACTTGTCATCAGTTCTACCTAATGTATGTTTCCCAGAAAAGGACAAGCTGTTTCCTCACTGTAATGTTAGATAAGGGAACAGCCTCCCCCGGCAGCTCTCTTTCACCTTTTCCTTCAGAAATTGGTCCAAAGTTTTTGAATCAATTATTTTGTCTTCACAATTCTTTAAAGCACTCCTTCATATAAATGGATCTGGTTATTTATTTGGCTGTTATGTGCAATGGTACTCTCTTTTATTTACCTAAATGCATGATTTTCAAACCTACAATGTTTACGCACAACTAAATTTTGTATGGAAACATAATTCATAAAGCAGAAAAATTGAGGAGCTAAGGAGTGTAGATTGAAAAATGAAACCAGTGGCCACCCAGCCAAACCCCCCACACACTCCTGTCCCCTACAGCTGCCCCTGCAGTATTTCCAAGAAAACCCATATTCTTCATATCACACTTTGGAACCTTTCATCCTAAACTACATTTCTTCATTAAGTTTTCAAAAAAACTTTATCTCTGTATTTGTGTATTTCATGACAAGACCATCATTCCTTTGATTTCCTTGATCATGCTTCTGTCCATTTCAGTCAGGTTTAAAATGGATAGAAGCTGCCTCCTTTCCAAAATGATAAACTTTACATTTTTTCAATAAATTAAAAAAAAAGAAAACCTTTTTTCTATCCTACCATCATTCTTCTTACCATTGTAATGATTAAGAAAAAGGAAAGAGACTGAAGGATTCACAATTCTTCTGTATGGAAAGATACAGCAAGCAAAACTTTGGAATGACTGAAGTTTATGAAATCATCATGGAGCTGAAAAGGATTTTTTTTCAGCCAATTCCTCACTTGGTTAGGTTGGGGGAGGCAGGGAGGGGTTTTCCTTGTACCTTAACAATACAGATCCACAGAGAGTAGGAGAATTTATTGCTGAGGAAACTATAGCTCAAAAATAGAAATCGCTTTGCAAGAAACTGAGTGAATAAACTAAGATAAGGTTATAAATGTTCATTACTCATCAGCCTGGCGATGGCAAGTCTATGGCCTGTGTGCCCCACTCTCACCTCTAATGCCCAAGGTAAGGCTCCCTGATGATCATGGCGTAGGTGCAGCCTCAGGATCCTTCATAACACAGTGTTCCAGGCAACCACTACATGTTAATTAATCAGCATCAGCATGTGGTTTGAAGTCTCTCTGCCAATACTGATCTAGTCCAACCACCAGATTTCACATATAAAAACAGAAGCCCAGAGGGTAGACAATTTGCCCAATATCACACAGCTAATTAGTGATGGATAGCTATGCTTTCACCAGCACAACTCAGGGTCCATTACGCTGAACGTCTTAGAACAGTTGTTGAGCTCTGAGAATTCCTGTGTTCTTACCCCCTTGAGTCCATACACAGGGAGCTCTCCTAGTTTTTTTATTTTTTATTTTTTTCAGTCCTACAGTTGTCTCACAGTGTTTGTTCCACTGTAGCCTTTCAAAATTGATGTCACTTATATCATATGTGAGAGACAAAATTTAATAAAAACCAAGAGTAGAGGCTTTGCCTGACCAACTCAAATAAGGCTGATAGTTCTGCTTTGCTATTTTATGTGCTGCATGATCTCCAGAATGCAGTCTAACCTATTGAACCTCAGTTTCATCCTGCAGAGGATAAATATCTGCAGAGGATAAATGTCCATCTCACAGGGATGCTCTGTGATTAAACCAGATTCTGAATGTGAAAGTGCCTAGCACTGGGCCCAGAACTTGGTAGGTAAATATTTATCCATAAGAATTTTCCTTTCTCCCCTTACTCCTTCCATTTTCTCTTCTCTTCATATTTGGTTCTACACATTATTAACTCCTTGACCTTGGGCAAGGTCCTTAACCTTTTTGAGTCTCTCTATATATATATTGTTAAAACAGGATTGCTTTAGTACTGACCGAACTGTCTTGCTGTGGAGAGTAAATGGGGTTAGAGCATCAGCAGCAAACTCAATTCACAATATGAGTATGGACTCACAATATGAGTATAGAGAATCTTCTAGAAGACTCACTAGCTTTCCTGCACTTAAATATCTTGCCTCAGAGACTTTTCCCATGAATATTTATATTATGGCCAGCGAAGGAGGTGACTCCTGTCAGAAGGTCCAGCTCTCTCCTGAAAGGTTGTCCTTTTATGATGGGTAAGAGTCATTGAATTTCAAATTTAAAGCCCTGAATTTTCATGGAGACTGTCACAAGCTTGCTCTTTGACCTTCAGTAGGTCATTTAGCCTCTCAGGACATCAGGGTAATCCACCGTGCCCACCTCATTGCATCAGCAACCCAAATGTGAAATGACCCAGGGAACTCTAAAGGCCATGTAGAAGTAATCAGATTTTCTCTTTTTCCTAGAACAAAAAAATGAGGGGGACCTGCCCCCTGGAGTTTGAACTGGCTCAAGTGTATCTTTATTTTCTTGTATGCACAAATGACTTTTTATGTAAAGTTGTTTTTTTGTTTTTGTTTTTTTTACTGTAAGATTGGAAATGTGGCTGCCCTACTTAGAGTCTAAGCTGGCTCTGAGCAGCCGTCTTTAACTCCTACACATGTAGCCAATTAGAGGATATGCACTGATCCTGGGCCTCCAAGAATCTTCTTCTGATCTTTACAGTTAAGCCTTCATGTTTAGAGAGCCCCTGAATTATTAGGTGAAATGACCTAGTTCAGCCAGGACAAAAATGCAAAACACATCTTCCCTTCTACCAGTTCCCCCAACACACACACACAGAGGCATGTGTGCACACACATGTACTCCTTGCTCCAGACCCCTTCTGCCAAAAAGTTCAGAATTCCTCCAGCCAAGCCTTTGTGGGGCTTCAGAGTGACAACCAAGGGGATAGCACCAGCGACAGGATCAGTTCTGATGAATCATTCTGATCAGCAGCCAAGAGTTTCTGGAATGGAATGGAATTAAAGCACCAGGTGACTGAGGATAAGTCCTCTGGGCTATTAGGTATCTAGTAGATGGTAAGATAAATCCTCATCTTTTGCTAGTTATGGAAAAAGAAATATATTTTTCCCCTGCAAAGAAAGTGAAAGGACTAGACCGTTATCAGTTACCATGGCAACTCAAATCCATTACGTGCTCAGTTCATCCTGTCACTGTGGAAGACTCAAGGAAAAAAGAAAACAACACTAAGCTTCTCTCTGTTTTTTGTCAAATGTTTTGAAGTGGCATGAGCCTGAAACAACTTTTTCCGAGAGGAAAGGACAGGAGAACGTGAGAAGGAGATAAAAGCGGGATGCAGAGTCTGGAGGCCACTGGGGACATGCTGAGAGGAGCTGGCTATTGCCTGAAATGGTCAGTACCAATGAAACTGAGAGGGAAGGAAAAGAAAGCACTAAATATTTATTAAGTGCCCACTACATGCCTGGTGCAGTGCTTAATAATGAACAGTCTGCAGCTTCCTAGAGCTCTCTGTCTGGGAAAAAAAGACAACTAAACAAGCAATTAAAAATATAAGGGGCAGATTCTTCCAGGGCATAAGTACAGGGCGATGGGAGTAGGTGGCTGATGGTGCTGACACAGGTATTTTTGAGGGGAGAAGGGACAGTAACAGGGTTCTTTGTGTGCTACCACTCCCAGATACTTCTTCTCCCACATGGATAAGACAGTGAATAAATAAACTCTCCCCTGTACTTTCACCATTTGTCAGTCCTCTAAGGCAGCCTTGAGCACAGAACCTGAAAATGTTTACTTAATTTATGCTCCCTCCAGCCAGTGCCATAAATTACTCTTGAGGAACAGAAGGAACCTGGATGTGGATTCAGATTACCTGGAGTCGGCACTGATATTTTCTAGGTGTGCAATCTTGGTTCAGTCATTAAACTTCTGAGAGTGTCTATTTCCTCATATTCATTTATCTGGAAGATTGATGAGAATCCATGATAGAGGGTTTGGGGAATCTTTTTTATTTGTTTTGTTTTATTGAAGTATAGATGATTTATAATGTTTTTTTGATTTCTGCTATACAGCCAAGTGACCCAGTTATACACATATATGCAATTTTTTAAAATATCCTTTTCCATTATTATTTATCCCAAGTGACTGGATACCATTCCCTGTGCTTTAAGGAAGTTTGTAATATGATCAAAATCAAGCTGGCAGCAGAGTGCAAGAAGGTTCTGGAGTCCAACAGTAGTGGAGGGAATGAGGGAAGCATCTTATAAAGACAAGAGTGTGGGTGATGGATAAGACAAGACGAGTGCCCGTGGAGAGGTATGGATGTGTTCTAGGAATTCTGTAAAGTAGAACCAAGAGAAGTTACTGAACATGAAAAGGGGAGAGTTGGAAAATGAAGCCCAAGTTGCTGGGCAACTGAGTGAATGGCAGAACCATTCACAAAGTGATGGAGGCATAGGTTTGGCACCATGTTGGTTGATTAGAAAGAAGCCAAGGTGATTAACTCATCTGAAGCTTTTAGAATGGCACTTAAGCTTTTGTGTGAGACCGGTGTGTAAGTGTGCCCAGAGTTGGAAACAGGCCTGGAAAACTATGAGACGATGATCAGATCAGATCAGATCAGTTGCTCAGTAGTGTCTGACTGAGACGATGATACTTTTAGCTTAAAACATGATGAGGGAGTCTAGAATGGGATTTTATGTAGACCCCACCATCAAGTGCATAAGAGCAACCACAGCAGAGCAATTCAGAGCATCTTCTTACTCTTTCTTTAATAACAGTCTACATTCCTTCTCCACCCTCCATTCAGGCTCCTGGCACATAAAAGATTGGAGCTCATCTTGAGCCTTGGAGGAAGAAGGAAGTTAATTCCCATGTTGCTATTTGCACTGATACTCAGGAACTTAGCCTTTGTGGAGTTCAACAACCTCAGTAAGCTTTAAAGACTGCCAAAGGCAGAACATGGTGGAATGAGATAGAATGTGGCCAAGTTGGGTTGTCTCTGGTAGTAGTCTGCCAGTTGGCTGGCTAGAGGATGCCATCTGTGACCCTCACATGTGCTCACTTATGCTCCATTCTCTCTTGCAGCAAACCCAATGCTGAACTCATCTTCTTCTTCCAGTGGTCAATAGCCCTATTCCAAAGCAGAACTCATTCCTTCATCCAGCTCTGCAGGATCTTGGCTTCTGCCAGGAAAGTACATGCAGTCAAAGGGTGTGGATTTGGGACCCAGTGCCACAAATAGCTGAGATGTTTATCTTGAGCAAGTTTCTTCATTCTCAGAGAGTATCCTTCTCTATGTGGCAGGGATAATAGTGACAAGAGAGGGCCCCACCCCACCCAGTGGCAATGAGGAATAAATAAGACATGGCACAGGAAAGAGGTGTGGAACTGAAACAGGAGTTGGGGTTTGACTCTTGTAACATGGAGAGGGCTGCTGGATTGTTGACAGAAAGACTGAACCTCCTGCCACCTCCTTCCTGCTGTCATGCAATGAGGAAAGCATTCTCTCAGGGTAACCTTGAATCTTATGTAGAAGGGCACTGAGGTCTGAGAAGATAGAATTCTACGTAGATAGTGGGGCTACTACTCCTAGGCACTTCCTCTCCCTCGTGGATAAGACAATGAGTAAATAAATGCTCCTCTGCACCTTCACCATTTGTCAGTCCTCTAACGTAGCCTTGAGCACAGTCCCCAAGGTTGTGGTTAGGTACTTTGCACTCCCTCCAGGCAATGCAATATGTCACTCCTAGAGGAACAGAAAGAACATGGCTTCAGATTCACATTACATAGATTCAGTCCTGACATTTACTAAATGTGCAGTCTTGGTTAAGTTGTTTAACTTCTGTGCATGTCTATTTCCTCATCTGTAACAAAGAGTGATTATCCTTCTCAAATGTTCTTACAAGGATTAGAGGTAATTTCTGTAAGGTTCCAAGCACAGGGTGGAGCACACAGCAGACACTCAGTAGCTATATTCTTGTATTTATACTCATTTATAATAATAAAAAATAAGAGGATATACTTCTGCAGACCCTCAGCCCACTGTCTCTCAAACTTTCTATCAATTACTATGATTGTATAAGGATTTCTCCTTAGTCAGAGGGCAGCATCCAGATTCAGTGCTTCATGAAACCAGTTTACATCAGAGAGGCTTAGGAAAAAATCCTGTCTCTGACTCTATCCCTGTTCAGAAATCTCAGCCAGCACTGTTCCTCTGGCTTCTAGAAGTCACTCCTACCTCTCCCAGCACCTCTACAGGAGCCATGTCCCATGAGAAGGGGCGGCATGGGATGGTCAGACAGAGATGGTCAGAGCCAGGACAGCTGGAAACTCACATCTAGCTGGACCCCAGGACCCCTGTGTACCCAGTGGCTGTGTAAAGGGTGGATGAAGAATATTTGGTTTTAATTGGGAAATGCTATCAATTGTCCTAGGCTCATTTAAAAATCCATTAGTATCAGGAAGTGGACGGATTAAGTAATGAGGAGGAGAAAAGGGAGAAAGCTGTCAGCACCCTACTTAGCAGGGACCAAACAGCCTGTCTAAGCTTCACCGGCGAGGGCTGTGCTGAATGCTAAGAAGCTACTAGAGTCGATTTTGAGATGCTGTAGAGGGAGAGGTGTCGGGGCCAATTCACACAAAGTCCTGGGCAGGCCTGTTGTTCTCACAGCTTCCAAAGGTGGTACTGCAGTGATCGGTGCTGGGATTTCAGGCTCCCGCAGCTGTTTCTGGCAGCCTGGAAACTGTGCCGCCCAGCAGTAACCTTATCAACACCCACAGATAGTCACTCTCCTATGTCACCTCCCCACCTGCCAAATTCAGAACTGCATGCAGGGTCTTTTCATCCTGGGAGACATGAGTCAGGTTCAGAGTCCATAGTGGACCTGAGATAGACAGGGAGAAGGAGGATAGAGGTGTCCTCCTGGAGGATGGATGAGAGAGACAGGGAAGCAGAAACAAAGGAGGACAAAAATGAAAGCAGGCACTGAGAACTGGAAGTGAACAGGATAAGTGACAAGGTTGTGTATTAGTTTCTTAGGGCTGCAGTTCCGCAACGTGGGGGACTTAAAGCCACGGACACTTTACTCTCTCACACTCCTGGAGCTAGAGGTCTAAAGTCCAGGTATTTGTGGAGCTCTTCTCCCTCCAGAGCTTCTAGGGCAGAGTCCTTCCTTCCTTCTTCCAGCTTTTTGTGTCCAACTTTACATGGCCATCTGTCCTCTGGGCCTGTACCTATGTCTCTGATCCTCTATTTTTTTTTTTCCTTTTAAACTTTTTATTTTATATTGGAGTGTAGCCAATTGACAATGTTGTGATAGTTTCAGATGAACAGCAAAGGGACTCAGCCATACATATACATGAATCCATTCTCCCCCAAACTTCCTCCCATCCAGGCTGCCACATAACATTGAGCAGAGTTCCATGTGCTGTACAGTAGGATCTTGTTGGTTATCCACTTTAAATAAGGACACTGGAGTAGAGGCCATCCTAATTAAAGATCTTATCTTGATAATATCTTCGAGGGAGATCCTCTTTCTAAATAAAGTCACATGCAAAGGCCCTGGGAATTAGGACTTTAACATATCTTTGGGGGTTGGGGTGGGGAGGACACAGTTCTACCCATTAGAGGCTGTTCTGTCTGATTCATTTAGTCCAATACTCTAGAAGGCCCTGGGGAAGGCTGGGAAGGCTGGAAAGACCCTGGTTGTGATTGTAGAGTCACACATTCCAGTGTAACATAATACTTAAATACCATAATAAAATTAGTTACGCAACAGGCTGCAGAATAGGAACACTGATGGTTGTCCCTTAGCCTGGGGATGAGGATGAACTAAAGTCCTTGCCCCAGATAAGGGTAAAGGCCCCTCGGCTCCAGCCACTGTTGCTCTGTGGGACTGAGGCCCAGGGAGGCCAGACCCTCCAAGGAGCCAAGAATCCAGATTTCTATATGAAATATACACAATTTTTTTTAAATTTTAGCAACTTTTTTTTTTAATTTTGGCAAATAATTTTTTTCCAAAATGTGATGCAGGCCAAACTA
This sequence comes from Bos indicus x Bos taurus, assembly GCF_003369695.1. Taxonomy (NCBI): domain Eukaryota; kingdom Metazoa; phylum Chordata; class Mammalia; order Artiodactyla; family Bovidae; genus Bos; species Bos indicus x Bos taurus. Next base: position 38,258,350 of record NC_040082.1, read on the forward strand.
AGCCAACCTGCAAACTAAGGACAGTCGTGAGCAGCCAGCCTGCCCACACTGGCAAAGAGCCTTAGGTTCAAATCCCAGGCTTGTTACTTACATGTGACCTTCAGTGATTCCTCTTGCATCTCTGTACCACCTTCCTAGTGGGGCATGAGGCAGTCTCCAACACCCCACATGGTATGGTGATAGGTGATGGTGAATATTTCAAGGCATGGGGTACCAGGTGCATGCCAGAAACATACAGAGTAGTTTGAGGAACAAGACTTAGACACTGGGAACTTGAGTGACCTCCTGAGTTGCTCTGAGGATTATGTAAGTGGATCAGTTTAAGTCCACTGGAAAGTGCCTGCCCCAGCCTCACACTGAGTAATTCCTCTTCTCATGCTATAACCCCTCTCAGGGCTCCTCTCTGAGTCAGACTTAGTGGCTGCTTAGTAGTTTTAAATACATGGATTCCAAATGCAGAGATGTGAGGGAGATATAACTGAGTTGCTAGGAGAGAGAGTCCTAGAGTGGAGACAGAGAACTCTTTCAATCCCTGCTTTCATGCTGATGATAATAGCTTGCTGTGCAGATTCTACATGCGAGGCCCAGTGCTCAGAGCTGCTGGGGATTATTTGCTGTTCTCATGCCAACCTTCAGAGGTAGATGTTATAATGACTTCTATTTCATTGATGAGGAAACAGAAGCAGTAAGTCCAGAGTTTCGGGTGAAATCTCCCAGTTCCTTTAAATTGTGGCAGCCCAGTCAAATATTTTTCAAAACCTTGTACAGTCAAAACTAAGCCCATCTGCAGATTGAACCTAGCCCCATGGCAGCCTTTGCAATCTTTGGTCAAGGGCCTTGGATCCCAAGTCTAGTTTTGCCATTCTCTGTGTGACCTTGGGTAAATCACATAACCTCTCTGGATGATGGCTGCAAGTTATTGATGCTCCGTAACTTGCAGAGGTCACAGAACTTATAAGGGGTAAAGCTCAGGATCTGAACCCAGGCAGTTCAAGATCACAGAATGTAATCACTGTAAATGTGAACAATCTTCCATATGTGTTCCTGTTACTCTTCTAAGACCCTCTACCAACCGAGCTACCAGTTCTAAGTGATGATCCAGTTCTAAGGATGATGACCTAGTTGCATTGGCTAATAACTTTAACATATTCCACTGATGGACAGTGAGAATGAAAGTGAATAAGTGAAGGGTTGCATAGACTTCTTTCAACGTGAAGGGCAAAGGAGAGGTAGGAACACTCCCCTCAGCACCATATCATTTGGCCTGAGATTGTATCCTTGAGCTTTCTTTTTCCTCATCCACATGACACTCCTGATTCATGCTTCAGAATAAGAAGAGTCTGGTGTTAATATTGGGTGTCATTTAGTCTTAAAAGCTCTTGATGTGAAAATGAAGCTGTCCACTGGTTTTTCAGTTTTATTTTTAGCAGAAAACCTTTAAAAAAAAATGAAACCTTATATAGAATGCCAGTACATAAAATAGAATCAGCTGGTGTCCATTATGTACTGCTCCAGCATAATAATGATGATGAAGGTAATAATAGCAGCAGCTAATCCTTGCTAAGAATTTGTTGTGTGCCAGGCACAATTTATTATAAGAGCTGACCCTGGGGCTTCCTTGGTGGTCCAGTGGCTAAGACTCCAAGCTCCCAATGCAGGGGCTCTGGGTTCAATCCCTGGTCAGGGAACTGGATCCTACATGCGCAACTAGGAGGTCAATCAAGGATCCCACATGCCACAACTAAGACCTGGTGCAGCCAAATAAATAAATGTTTTTTAAAAAAGAAAAAAGACCTGACCACAGTAACTCATCAAAGCCCTACAACATCTCTGTGAGGAACTGAGACCCACAGATACTCAGTAATTTGCTCAAGGTCACAGAGCTCAGCCTGGGAGTTAGGCAGACTGCCTCCGAGGCTCACAGCCTTTCCCACCCTACTGCTCTGCTCTTCACCCTAGTTAACTCCAGATGCACCCAAGTAAGAAGATGTTTATTTCAGAGGAGAGCCACAGTGACGCAGAGCCATGCCTTTGCTCTTGTGATCCTGAGTCATTGAAACCCCAGCTTGATTTTACTATCCACAGGGTCTTCATCTGTGGGAAACATCTCTCTCCATTGACAGTTACTAGGCCTGTCCTTGTACCTCTGCTGCTGCTGCTGCTAAGTCGCTTCAGTCGTGTCCGACTCTGTGCGACCCCATAGACGGCAGCCCACCAGGCCCCACCGTCCCAGGGATTCTCCAGGCAAGAACACTGGAGTGGGTTGCCATTTCCTCCTCCAATGCGTGAAAGTGAGAAGTGAAAGTGAAGTCGCTCAGTCGTGTCTGACTCAAAGAGATAGTCATGAATGCCTCAAAAAGTAAATTAGAAGTCAGAAACACACACACACACACACACACACACACACACACACACACCTACACCTTTACTCTCCAAACTTGGTGAAAATATGTCTGGAGTGGTTAGAAACAAACAGATCCCAATCCACTGGATTTATATAAATAAAAGAGGATATGCAGTGATTGCAGGAAGAGGGTGGTCGAGAAGCCCAAGAGGCTTCTTCAGGGAAGCTTGGGTTCTGGGAACACAGAACTGAAAGCCTTTAGACAGGAAGAAACAGACTTGTCTGAACTCTGGTTTCTCTGGGACCTCCCAGAAGGTATTTAATTTACAAGATTAGGCTGGAGCTGATGGTGTGATTAGTGATGGGTTAGACCTCCCTGGAGCTTTATTTTCTTTACACTTTACTAATAAAATGTAACTTTTAAATAAAATATGGATCTTAAACATTAAATTTCTAGACAGTTGAACCAGAACAGATTCCTGAGTCCTAGTATTATTGATATCTAAGGCTGGATGATTCTTTGCAGTGGGAGCTTCCCTGGGCACTGGAATATCTTTAGAAGTGATTCTGGCCTCCACCCTCTCTGGGCCACTAGCATGACCCATTGGTGACCATCTGTCACGCGAGTGTATGTTCCCGGTTCTTTGTCTCGTCACAACAAAGATTTGGAGCAACGGACATTAAAGCCCTCGGCGTGTCACAGCTCTCGGGTCTTGGACAAACCATGCTACAGTTCTTAGGCAAATCAGTGTTACAGCTCTATTTTATTTAGAAGATAGCAGGAGAGAGAGAGAGAGAGAGAAAAGAGCGTACGCACGCGGGAGAGAGAGTCCGAGAGAAAGTGCTTTGGCTCCTCCTTTTATGTTTTTTCCTCCACCTGGGCCTGCCCTATGCAAATTGGGCTTAGCCAGGAGTGCTGTTTGTTCTATTTGTTCTGCCTGAAGTCTTCACTCTGGTCCTTGGACCTTCCTTGTCTTTTAGCCACCACCAGTTTGGACTCCTTTTCCCTATTCTACCTACCTAACAAATCAAAAACACCTCCTCACGTTGCTAAATACCCCTAGTGAAAGTGACAGTGTTAGTTGCTCACATTAGTTGTATCCGACTCTTTGCTACCCCATGGACTGTAGCCCACAGTCTCCTCTGTCCATGGGGTTCTCCAGACAAGAATATTGGAGTGGGTTGCCATTTCCTTCTCCAGGGGATCTTTCCAACCCAGGGATCAAATCTGAGTCTCCCGCATTGCAGGCAGATTCTTTACAGTCTAAGCCACCAGGGAAGCCCAAATATCCCCTAGAGGGCAAAATAAATTCCAGTGAGAACACTGAATTAGGGAATTTCAGAGATACCATTTCGTTATCTAGTTACTTAGTCCTATGATCCCTTTGATATTTGAGGTCAGTTTTAAATGAAAAGTTTGTATTTTTTCTTACTGCTAAGTGTGTCCTTTGTCTGGAGGTCCTGGTTCATAGGTTGAGGACAGCAGCATAGTGGTTTGCCATCACACCAGCTGCTCTTACTAAAAGTTAACAAGTCAGTTACTAAAAAGGTACTGCTTAACAATCCTGCACAGATCAGCCTCACCACCTCCTGTTGCTTTCAACTCCCTTCTTTTATCCTATCTCCTCTTCCCACAAATGTGAAACTGGAAGACAAACAAAAATAAATGTCAATTGTCTTGGCTGAAGCAGCCTACCTCACCCCAGACAGCCTGTCTTATATCAAAGGGCATTATTTATTTTTTACTTTTTCTGTTGTCTTTTTAAAATTTCCTAATAGAGGATAAAACAGCCCCAGGGATATGTATGTCCCCTCCCTCCTGATCCTCCCTCCCATCTTCCTCTGTATCCCACCCTGCTAGGTTGTCACAGAGCACTGGGTGGAGTTCCCAGCATCACACAGCAAATTCCCACTTGCTACCTACTTTACATATGGTGATACATGTTTCCATGCTCTTTGTCCATCCTTCCTCCACTGTGTCCACAAGTCTGTTTTCTGTGCCTGTGTCTCCATTGCTGCCCTGCAAAGAGGAATCTAGAAAGATGAGATTCCACTGTCTTTTTCTAAACAGTTTTCTCCAGTAATTACTACTCAGTTACTTAAGGGCTTAAGTCACACTCTGTATATAGGTGTGGGTATTAAAAGTTCAAACCCCATAATTAGAGCATAGCCCAGGTTTGAGTCCTGGCTCATCCATCCATCCACTAGTTTCAGGATGGTGGGTAAGTTTCTGAAGCTCTTAACCACAGTTTTAATATCTACAATATGGGGACAGTAATAGCGCCAGCCCCACACGGTGGCTGTGAGAATTTAATAAAATACACATGTGACGTCTTCAGCAAAATGCTGTGCATTAGCAAGCATTCTATACACGTTCTTCCCACTATAATCATCACCATTATAATTATTTTTAATGATCACTTCATTCCCTGTCCTCCTATCTCCGGTATCTAGAGGTAATGACTTCAGGCAGACAGAAGATTGCTTCAGAAACTTTTGAAGAGAAACATTTTTTAAAAAGCAATTAAAATTTACCCGTCATACCTTTCTATAGCTCTGGGACCACAGCCAAAGTGACCATAGGATATCTGCAATGAACTCAGCCAGAACCTGAAACCAGGAAATGCCTAAAGACCCACCCAAACGTCCCCCAAATCACCCTCCCCATTTTCTTTTCTTAGGCACTTTCATAGAACCTCCCCCCACTCCCTCACCTTTCCTTTTCTGAAAATCACTCCTGCCATCATTTGAAGTGGCTACACTTGAATTCAGAATGACAGGAAAGAACATATCTTGTTCCTTGGTGATATTTATTTGCTCAGCAGGTGGAAAGCAAAGACTTGTAAGAAAGAAGTGAATCTGTGATGCAGCTGAAGTAGCTATAACCCCTTTCTCACCACCAAGCATTAACTCCTTATTGTCTGAGTGTCCCGCATGAGGGAAACATCCCTTTGGGATTTAAGGATTCAATAGACTTACTGGTCTTTTTTCTTAATCAACAAAGATTGAAGTGTTTACCATCAAGTCCTCTTTGTTCTGAGTAGATGACCAGCAGCGAGAGGTCTGGGTAATGGTTTTTTCTAGGTACTTAGTATGATATATAGCATCATGTTTACACCCTCAGTCTGGAAATGCACATGCCTGGATTTTCATCCCAACTTGGCTGTTTACTAACTGTGAGAAAAACAGTGTCACCTCACACACATTAAGGCATTCTCTTCCCCACAAGCACAGATGGTCCTTGTGCTAGCTAAGCCTTGGGAGACCAGGAAGAGATATTGTTAAACTGAGTCAGGTTTCCAGTTGCCTGATATTACATATCAGTTTATATTAATATGTCTTGGCTTGGAGAATAACTCTGTTATCTGACCTGTTTGAGCTTCAGTTTTCATTTCTGTATTTCTTCTTCATAGAGTTATTCTAATGATTCAATTTATAAATAATGTGACAGACTGACCTCAAAGCCTGGCATCTAATAGGTACTCAATTAATAGTTCTGAAAATAATGGTTATTTAAATAAAGATAATGGAGGTCTATGCAGAGCAGTATAGCCCAGCATTAGCAATTAGGAGACCTAAGTCCCCAGATTTGTTCCTAAATATTATCTTGTACGGCTATCTCAACTGCTGAAGCACAATTTCCAATCAGGTTAAAATGGAGTTAATATTATTTGCCTATAATTGCTTAGAAAGATGGTGACAGACTCAACTGAGCTTTAGGGAAGAAAGAACCATGAAAAATGTAAAATGCAAAACAGATTTAACTGCTAATAATTTTTTCATTCTTTGCACGCTGTTGTTGCTGTGGTTGCTTTTCATCCTGGTGGTGGCATTTGACAGGCTCACTACTCATAGGCACTTCTAGCACATTCCTAGACAAGGAGGGACTGCCAGAAACCATTGCTCAAGCTAACTCAAGGCTGAATCAGGATCAGGACCCAAGTCTGTGCCTTTGGTCTGGTGTCTTTCTCCTTCACAGAATGGGAGGGTCCTACAGAGACTGGACCTTGTATGGAGGCTGGAATTATTGACAAATGGCATTAACAGAATGAGAGGCATTAGATGATTCTGTGTAGCTCTTCTGTTTTCTAAACTTACAGAAGCATTTCTTCAGAGCTAATTCTCTTTCCTTCCTTTTCTAGCTCTTCAGGGTAAAAGAGTATTCAACTGTTGACAGCTGGTGATGTGCTTACCCTGGGAACAGTTCATAAAGCCCGACTGCTTCCAGGAGAGCCTGGGAGAGGGCTCAGTCCACTAACAAGGCACTCAAGATTGCCAGCAAAATAAACATGTAGCTTCTTAAAGATCATTACTAGACATTGAATAGCTCCCTGATGGAGGCTGGGCAAGGGAAGTGAGGATTGGGGAGGTCATGCCATGCCAAGTCATGCCATGACTTTATTAAGACCCATTGAGGTGGGAGCCAAGTTGGTTAGAGAGCTGGCCACAGATGGTGACCTCCCAAAGCAGATCAGTGACTTGCCAGGGATGGAGATCAGGCAAAGGTCCAGAGACTTACACTCCTGCTACTTCTTCCTGTAGTGCTCTACTGGGAAAATGTAACAAGTGCAAGAACTCTTGATATTCTCAGGCTTCTTGTACCTGGCAATGGCTAAAGTTGTTAAGTCACTTGAGGACAGGCAGTGCCAAGGGGTCATTGTCTAATTCAGCCATGTTTGGGGTTGAGGCCACAGGCCATTGTTGTACTGGTTACAGAAGGGAACAAAAAATCCAGTGCTAGAATTGTTTTCTTGCTGTTGTTGCTGTTGTTCGGTCTCTCAGGCATGTCTGACTCTTTGTGACCCCATGGACTGCAGCACACCAGACTTCCTATCCTTCACTGTCTCCTGGAATTTGCTCAAACTCATGTCCATTGATGTACTATGTAGAGTACATCATGAGAAACACTGGACTGGATGAAGTACAGGCTGGAATCAAGATTGCCGGGAGAAATACCAATAACCTCAGATATGCAGATGACACCACCCTTGTGGCAGAAAGTGAAGAAGAACTGAAGAGCCTCTTGCTGAAAGTTAGAAAGAGGAGAGTGAAAAAGTTGGCTTAAAGCTCAACATTCAGAAAACTAAGATCAGGGCATCCAGTCCCATCACTTCATGGGAAATAGATGGGGAAACAGTGGCTGACTTTATTTTTCTGGGCTCCAAATCACTGCAGATGGTGACTGCAGCCATGAAATTATAAGACACTTACTCCTTGGAAGGAAAGTTATGACCAACCTAGACAGCATATTCAAAAGCAGAGACATTACTTTCTCAACAAAGGTCTGTCTAGTCAAGGCTATGGTTTTTCCAGTAGTCGTGTATGGATGTGAGAGTTGGACTGTAAAGAAAGCTGAGTGCCAAAGAATTGATGCTTTTGAACTGTTGTGTTGGAGAAGACTCTTGAGAGTCCCTTGGACTGCAAGGAGATTCAACCAGTCCATCCTAAAGGGGATCAGTCCTAGGTATTTATTGGAAGGAGTGATGTTGAAGCTGAAGCTCCAGTACTTTGGCCACCTGATGCAAAGAGCTGACTCATTGGAAAAGACCCTGATCCCTGATACTGGGAAAGATTGAGGGCAGGAGGAGAAGGGCATGAAAAAGGATGAGATGGTTGAGTGGCATCACCGACTCAATGGACATGAGTTTGGTAAACTCCAGGAGTTGCTGATGTACAGGGAGGCCTGGCGTGCTGCAGTCCATGGGGTTGCAAAGAGTTGGACACGACTGAGCAACTGAACTGAACTGAACTGAACTGATGTCCATTGAGTCAATGATGCCATCCAACCATCTCATCCTCTGTCGTCCCCTTTTCCTCAGTCTTTCACATTGTCAAGGTCTTTTCCAGTGAGTCAGCTCTTTGCATCAGGTGGCCAAATTATTGGAGTTTCAGCTTCAACATCAGCCTTCCAATGAATATTCACTGTTGATTTCCTTTAGGATTGACTGCTTTGATCCCCTTGCTGCCCAAGGGACTTTTCAAGAGTCTTCTCAAGCACCATACTTGAAAAGCATCAGTTTTTGTTTTTTTTTTTTTTTTTTTGCTCAGCCTTCTCTATGGTCCAACTCTCACATCCATACATGACTACTGGAAAAGTATAGCTTTGACTACACAGACTTTTGTCAGCAAAGTGATGTCTCTGTTTTTTAGTACACTGTCTAGGTTTGTCATAGCTTTTCTTCCAAGGAGCAAGCATCTTTTAATTTTGCGGCTTCAGTCACCACCTACAGTGATTTTGGAGCCCCCAAAAATAAAATCTGTCACTGTTTCCACTGTTTCCCCATCTATTTGCCATGAAATGATGGGACTGGATGCTATGATCTTAGTTTTTTGACTGTTAAACTTTAAGCCAGTGTTTTCACTTTCCTCCTTCACCTTCATCAGGAGACTCTTTAGTTCCTTTTTGCTTTTTGGCATAAGGGTGGTGTCATCTGCATATCTGAGGTTAGTGATATTTCTCCCGGCAATCTTGATTCCAGCTTGTGCTTCATTCAGCCTGGCATTTCACATGATGTTCTCTGCCTAGAAGTTAAATAAGTAGGGTGACAATACATAGCCTTGACAGACTCCCTTCCAAATTTTGAACCAGCCCATTGTTCCATGTCTGGTTATAACTATTGCTTCTTGACCTGCATACAGGTTTCTCAGGAGGTAGGTAAGGTGGTCTGGTATTCCCATCTCTTTTAGAATTTTCCACAGTTTGTTGTGACCCACACAGTCAAAGGCTTTAGCATAGTCAATGAAGCAGAAGTAGATGCTTTTAATATTATAAAAAGATAAATAAAAGATAAGAGATGAACCTGATACCCTTCAGGTATTTGAAAGAAAGGAAAAGATGACAATTTTTTAAACTGGCTCCATAAAATAGAGCCAGGGCCAGTAAGTGGAGGTCATGGCAAGATGACCCACATTTAGAAAATTGACAGTTCAGTGGTCCAAAATGGAGTAGTTTTAGTATTAGAAAAAAAATAAAAAGACAAGAGATGAACCCAATACCCTTCAGGTATTTGAAATAAAGGAAAAGATGACATTTTTTAACCTGGCTCCATAAAATAGAGCCAGAGCCAGTAAGTGGATGTCATGGCAAGATGGCCCACATTTGGAAAATTGACAGTTCAGTGGTCCAGAATGGAGTGGAATGCTTTGTGACATGACAAGTTCCTCACTTGAGGTGTCCAGGCATAGACTGGTACTATTCTGTGTATCCTTAGGGTTCTCTTGAAGTTCAGTAAAGTCACAGCATACATAGAAATCAGCCTTGAAATTGGCCTTGAACCAAAATCATAGTTGGTCAGAATTACTTTTGAGAATCCTTGAAAGTGAAAGTTGCTCATTTGTGTTTGACTCTTTGCGACCCCATGGACTGTATAGACTATATGGACTGTATGGACTATACATACAAATTCTCCAGAATACTGGAGTGGGTAGCCTTTCCCTTCTCCAGGGGATCTTCCCAAACCAGGGATCAAACCAGGGTCTCCTGCATTGCAGGCAGATTCTTTACCAGCTGAGCCACCAGGGAAAACCAAGAAAACTGTGTTGGGTAGCCTATCCCTTCTCCAGGGGATCTTCCCAAATTAGGGATCAACCCAGGGTCTCCTGCATTGCAGGCGGATTCTTTACCAAATGAGCTATCAGGGAAGCCACAGCATACGTATAAATCAGCATTGAAATAGGCCCTGAATCAAAATCATAGTTGGTCAAAATTACTTTTGAAAATCCTTTAAATTGTCCATAAAAACTGTATATAAATATGATTTTAATTTTCACCCTGGACAGTTAAGCCTGAGTTGCCTCTAGGAACCATATTGTTGGAAAGGGGTCTTTACACACTGGAATCACTTTTAGTGGGGTTAAGTGCTTGAAGATTAGGAATCGTGGCTGTTCACCTCTTTTATCTGTGCTCAGTGAGTGAGTGGAAAGGCAGGGGGAACCAGTAACATTATTTAAATTAATGTATATTTATGTGTACATGAGATATGGCACATATAGTTGATTGTGCCAATTTAAAGTTAAATATGCTGCTTATTAATCTCATAGGATGAAAGCAGAGGTGAAATCTGGACCCACCTGTCTTGGTGGCTGAGATGGTAAAGAATTTGCCTGCAATGCAGGAGACCTGGGTTCCATCCCTGGAGAAGGGAATGGCTACCCACTCCAGTATCCTTTCCTGGAGATTCCATGGACAGAGGAACCCGGTGGGCTACAGTCCATAGGGTTGCGAAGAATTGGACACAACTGGACGACTCACAGTTCTGTAACCATCACCACCAACAAGACATAGAACATTTCTATCACCACCAAAAGCTTCCTTGTGCCCAGGCCCCTTTGCACTCAAGCCTTTCCTCCTACTCTTAGAAACCACAGATCTGATTTCTGTCTATATAATTTTCCTTCTTTATAAATTGCACATAAATGGAATCATATGTTACCTAACAGTCTTTTGTGTTTAACTTCTTCTCAGTATGTTTTGAGATGCAATCACATTGTTGAGTTGATCAGTAGTTCTTTTTTATGGCTGACAATCCATAGTATCAATATATGGCAATTTGGGGATGATTTTTTTATTAAAGTATAGTTGACTTACAGTATGTTAGTTTCATATGTATAGCACAACTATTCAATTATACACACACATATACATATATGTATATATGTGTATATATATATACATACACATACATATGTATGTATTCTTCAGCTTCTCTTCCCTTATGGGTTATTGCAAATTATTGAGTATAATTTCCTGTGCTATACAGTAGGCCTGTGTTGGTTATCTATTTTATACATATTAGTGTATATATGTTAACCCCAGCATCCTAATTTATCCCTCCCCACCCTGACAACTTTATTCATCTGTTGATGGAAATTTCAGTGGTTCCCAGTTTTTTTTACTATTATAAGTAATGTTACTATAAATATGGGCTTCCCTGATAGCTCAGTTGGTGAAGATTCTGCCTGCAATGCAGGAGACTCCCATTCAATTCCTGGGTCGGGAAGAGCCGATGGAGAAGGGATAGGCTACCCACTCCAGTATTTTTGGGCTTCCCTGGTGGCTCAGCTGGTAAAGAATCCATCTGCAATGCGGGAGACCTGGGTTAGATCCCCGGGCTGGGAAGATCCACTGGAGAAGGGAAAGGCCACCCACTTCAGTATTCTGGCCTGGAGAATTCCATGGAATGTATAGTCCATAGGGTTGCAAAGAGTCAGACACAACTGAGTGACTCTCACTATAAATATAAGCATTCAAGTATTTGAATGAACATACGTTCTTTTTTAATTAATTTTTATTGGCGCATAGTTGATTTACAATGTTGTGTTCGTTTCTGCTGTACAGCAAAGTGAATCAGTTATACATCTGGATAGATCTACTCTTTTTTAGATCCTATTCCCATATGGGTCATCACAGAGTAGTGTTGAGTAGAGTTCCCTGTGCTATGCAACAGGTTCTTATTAGTTATCTAGTCAATGTACGGTAGTGTGTATACGTCAGTCCCGATCTCACAGATTATCCCTCCCCCCACATTCCTCCTTGATAACCATAGTTTGTTTTCTACATCTGTGACTCTTTTTCTGTTTTGTAAGTAAGTTCATTTGTACCATTTTTTTCAGATTCCACATATAAACAATATCATATGATATTTTTCCTACTGAGTATAATAGTCTCTGGGTCCATCCTTGTGGCGACAGATGGCGTTATTTCATTCTTTTTTATGTCTGAGTAGCATCCATGGTGTAAATGGACTGTGTCTTCCTCATCCATTCCTCTGTCGATGGACATTTAGGTTGCTTCTGTGTCCTGGCTATTGTAAACCATGCTGCACTGAACACTGGGGTGCACGTACCTTTTCAAATTATGGTTTTTTCCAGATATAATATGCGCAGGAATGGGGCTGGTAGTCCTATCTTTTCTTAAGGTTTTTAAGGAAACTCCATACTGTTTCTTTACATTCCTACCAACAGTGTAGGAAGGTTCCCTTTCTCCACACCCTCTCCAGCATTTATTGTCCGTAGATTTTTTGATGATGGTCATTCTGACCAATGTGGGGTTATTAGTTTTGACTTGCATTTCCTCTGATACTTGGGCTTCCCTGGTGACTCAGCTGGTAAAAAATCTGCCTGCAATGTAGGAGATCTGGGTTTGATCCCTGGGTTGGGAAGATCCCCTGAAGAAGGGAAAGGCTTCCCACTCCAATATTCTGGCCTGGAGAATTCCATGGACTGTGTAATCCATGGGGTCGCAAAGAGTCAGACATGACTGAGCAACTTTCACTTTCATTTTTCTCTGATACTTAGTGATGTTGAACATCTTCTCAGGTACTTTTTGACCATCTGTGTATCTTCCCGAGAGAAATGTCTATTTAGATCTTCTGCCCATTTTTTGATTGGGTTGTTTGCTTTTTTATATTGAGCTGCATAAGTTGTTTGTATATTTTTGAGGTTAATCCCTTGTTAGTCACTTCCTTTGAAAATATTTTCTCTGATTCTGTGAGTTTTCTTTTTGTTTTGTTTATGGTTTCTTTTGCTGTGCAAAAGTTTCCAAGTTTAACTAGGTCCCATTTGTTTACATTTGTTTTTATTTTTATTACTCTAGAAGGTGAATCCAAAAAGGCACTGCTATGATTTATGTCAGAGAGTGTTTTACCTATGTTTTCCTCTGAGACCTTTATAGTATCTGGTCTTATACTTTGTCTTTAATCCACTTTGAGTTTATTTTTGTGTATGGTGTTAGAAAGTGTTCTAATGTCGTTCTTTTACATGTAGCTGTCCAGTTTTCCCAGCACCACTTACTGAAGAGACTATCTTTTCTCCATTTTATAGTCTTGCCTCCCTTGTCAGAGGCTAGGTGACCTTAGGTGTGTGGGTTTTTCTCTTGGCTTTCTATCCTGTTCCTTTGATCTCTATTTTTGTTTTTGTGCCAATACCTCACTGTTTTGATGACTGTACTATAATCTGAAGTCAGGGAGTCTGATTCCTCCTGTTCCATTTTTCTTTCTCTGAATGGCTGTTCAAGGTCTTTTGCATTTCCATACAAATTTAGAAAGTTTTTGTTCTAGTTCTGCGAAAAGTGCCATTGGTAGTTTGATACGTATCACATTGAATCTTTAGATTACTTTGGATAGTATCATCATTTTGACAATAATGATTCCTCCAATCCAAGCACATGGTATGTCTCGCCATCTGTTTGTGTCATCTCTGATTTCTTTCATCAGCATCTTACAGTTTTCCAAGAACAATCTTTTGCCTCCATGCTGCTGCTAAGTCGCTTCAGTCGTATCGGACTCTGTGTGACCCCATAGACGGCAGCCCACCAGGCTCCCCCGTCCCTGGGATTCCCCAGGCAAGAACACTGGAGTGGGTTGCCATTTCCTTCTCCAATGCATGAAAGTGAAAAGTCAAAGTGAAGTCACTCAGTCGTGTCCGACCCTCAGCAACCCCATGGACTGTAGCCTACCAGGCTCCTCCGTCCATGGGATTTTCCAGGCAAGAGTACTGGAGTGGGGTGCCACATAGGTAGGTTTATTCCTAGATATTTTATTCTTTTTGATGTGTTGGTAAATGGGATTGTTGAATTTCTCTTTCTGATCTTTCATTGTTAGCGTAGAGAAATCCAAGGGATTTCTGTGCATTAATTTTGTTTCCTGCAACCTTATCAATTCCTGGGTGAGTTCTACTAGTTTTCTGGTAGCTTCTTTAGAACTGTCTGTTTATAGTATGTCATCTGCAAACAGTGATGGTTTTACTTCTTCTTTTCCAATTTGGATTTATTTCTTTTCATTCTCTGATTGTCATAGACATTTCATGTCTCTGATTGTTAAAGCTGTGTTGAATAAAAGTTGCTAGAGTGGACATCCTTGTCTTTTTTCTGATCTTATAGGAAATGTTTCAGTTTTTTACCGTTGAGAATGATGTTTGCTGTGGGTTTGTCATATATGGCCTTTATTTTTTTGAGGTAGGTTCCCTCTAAGCCCACTTTCTAGAGAGTTTATATCATAGATGAGTACTGAATTTTGTTAAAAGCTTTTTCTGTATTTATTGAGATGATCATATGATTTTTGTTCTTCAGTTTGTTAATGTCATGTATCATATTGATTGATATTGAAGAATCCTTGCATCCCTGGGATAAATCCCACTTGGTCATGGTGTATGAGCCTTTTACTATGTTGGTGATTTTTTTAATTTTTAATTTATTGATTTTTATCCATTCTGACAAATTCTGCATTTAGAATGTTAATTTCCTTAATATATAATATAATTTTTATATGATTGTATTTTAGCCTAGCATTTTGCTATTTTCAACATGAACGCTTTGGCTTGGCTTTGTTGTTCCTCTGTTTCTAGGGATTATTTTAATAATATTGAAAATTCCATTTTATTTATTTCTCTTGGGTTTTTTCCCCTCACACTTCTTACTTTTTTTTCATGGCTTTTCTAAGTCTTAAAATCCTTAACTTTTATTGTGTTTTAATGTGTAACCTAGAGTTAATGTGTACCACTTCATGTAAAATGTAAAAGCTTTGAAATCATGTAATTCCATTCTCCTACTTCCAATTTTATGCTACTGTTATATTTATGACATCCACTTACCTAAAAATCTCAGAAGGTACTACTGCTATTTTTCCTTTATACAGGTACTTGTATTACAAACAAATTAAGAAGAAAAGGGGAAAAAATCATGTTTTTCACATTTACATAGACATTCACCACTTCTGATACTTTTTATTCCTTTCTGGGGATTTGAGTTTCCATCTGGCATCATTTTGCTTTAGCCTGCAGAAGTTACTTTAGTGTTTTCTTGTAGTGCTTATCTGATACTAACAAGTTCTCATAGTTTTCTCTTATCTGAAAATATCAATTTTTCCTTTATTCTTGAGGAATTATTTTTGCTGCTTGTATAATTCAGCTCTATTTTTAAAGCTCTTTAAAGATGTTTTAATATTTTCTGGCCTTAATCAAATCAAAATTCTTATATATGTATTGTGTCATTTTTTTCTGATTTCTCAAGATTTACTCTCTTCCTTGGTTTCTGATAGTCATGGACATATTATGAGCTGATAGTCTTTTTCATATTTATTCTGGTTTATTGAGATTAAATTTATTCTGGCTTATTGAACATCTTGAATATTCAAAGTTGTTTCTTTTTTCAAATTCAGGAAATTTGGGGCCACTATTTATTTACATATTTTTATATACCCTCTTTGTTCATTCTTGTCCTTCTAGGGTTTCAATAACATGTACTTTAGACATTTTTTATATTATTAGCAAGCTTCTGAGACTCTGCTCGTCTTGTCTTTGTTCTTCACTTTGGATAATTTCTATTGCTCTATCCTAATATTCACTAACTTTTACCTCTGTCATTTTAATTTTATAGTTATATCTGTCTAGTGAATATTTTATTGCAGATATTTTAATTTTGGTTATAGAATATTAATTTTTACACATTTTATTGTTCCCATATTTATGCTAAGATTTTTACTCATTGTAGGCACATATTATTTTATATCATTGAAGAGGGTTATCATAACTGTTAAATTTCATGTCTGCTAATTCTAAAATCTGGATCATCTTGAGACTCATCTTAGTTGATGGCCTCTTCCTTTGAGAACTGGCCACATTTTCCTGGTTCATATTTATTGACTATCCTGTACAGTTTGAATGTTAAGCATGGAGACTCTGGATCCTATTATTTTTCTACAACATGTAGCTTCTTTTCTTTTACAAGACATTTAACTTGGTTGGAATTAGACTACAAAGTTTCCTTCTTGGGAAGCAGCTTCCATATCAGTTTACCTCTTTTTGTTTGTTTTTAGTTGATCTTCTTGGGTCTGTTCCATGTGTGTATAGCTCAAGGGTGAACCAGAGATGTGGGAAGACAGAACTTAAGGATCCCCTCTCCGGCTCTTTCCCTTCTGGAATTACTCCTCTTTCTTTCTGTGGTGAGCGTGATTTCCCCAGACTTAGTCCTTACCCATGCCACAAAAACAGTTTTTCTCACTAGCACCCCCACCAGCTGAACACGTCTCTTCCAACAAAACCTCCTCCACTTCTGTACCTTATCACTTCAGTGTTAAAATGCCTCCATTAATAGAGAAACTTGTTGACACATAAAACTTTTTATTTGTCTTGAGCTATCCTAAGGTTAGATTCACCAACACTCCATTCCTTTATCACTAATACCTTTCCCTTTGTTTCTGAGCTACCTTTCACTCTGAGTGCCTTCTTTAGTGCGTCTTTGTTATCCAGATCCTACCATCTAAGTCCTAACTTGACTCCACCATGAAACCATCATCCATTCTATTCCCAGTTAATGTTGTCATCTTCAAGTAAAGTTTTCTTAGAATTCCAGTGGTTACATCACATATAGATCATTAGATCATTGTTTACTTTTTGAATTAAAGATGTTTTTTCCTCACAATTGGCTTAAACTCCATGGCCACAAGAAATATGTCTTAGGCAATTAGTTTTTACCCTCCATGATAATTAAGGGCAGATAGAGCAAGATTAGATCTAGATTATGCTATGGATTTACTATATATTTCTGACAAGTTACCTCTGTAACTTCAGCATCCTAATATTTTAAATATACTTAATAATACCTGATTTATGAGGCTATTTTAAGATAAAATTATTTCCCTAGCACAAACACTCTCCTATTCTTCTTTATAAGTGTTTTATAACTTCTTTTTCCTCAAACTCCTAACTCCTTCTTCCCCTTCTTCATTTTCAGCCAATGAATTTTTGCTTCTTATTTCAATAAGAAAACTGTGAACTTTGTAGCAATCAGAAGGAAACTTTCACACATTTCCCAACTAGTCTACCTCCCTACCTACATCTGTGCCCATTTTCTCTATTTTTCTTCTTGTTAAATGTCAATGCTCCTACCTAAGGCGGTTCCTTTACTTTAGTATTTAATGTCTTATACTTGTGTACTTTTCTACTCAAGGACATTGTTTCTGCAATATCTTACTCTCTCCTAGATCATCAGTTTTCCACCTCTACTCAAACATCCCCATCAACATACCACCATGCTATGACAACTCCCTTGCTTAAAACAAATCAGATTTCTCCTAACCTTATATACCTTCTATTGTTGTACCCCCTATTAACAGTTTTCAAGACTTGTCTGACTCACTGTTTCATTTCCTTACCACCCATTTTCTACTCAATCAATGTAATCAGGCTCTTATAGCTATCATTCAGTGAGAATATTTCTTGTTAAGAGCTCGATAATGGCAAATCCCATGCTAGTCATGAGTCTTCATTCTTAACTTCCTTCACTGGTCTTCAGAACCCTATTCTCCCTTGGTTCTCCTCCTACTTCATTGGACACTCTTTTTCAGTGTCCCAGGATTCATTTCTTAGGACACTTCTCAGCACCCACTATCTAGATGATCTCATATTATCCCATGGCTTTAAATATTACCTACACATTGATGACTTGAAAATATATATCTCCAACCTAGATCTTGCCACCAGATTCCAGATTCTATTTGAATCAAATAGTTATTAGTTAGGCACTCAGTTCTCAAAAGGTCACCTCCACTTTGATAATTAAACCTACGTAATTTTTACATATGTAATTAAACCAACATAATTATACCTCAAACCTACATATCCAAAACTGAATTTCTGTCTTCATCTTCTAAGCCAGTTCTTTTGGTAGTCTTCTCCTCTCAGTGTTTAAGAACTCTGTATCTAATTGCTTGTGACAAATACTGCCCTCTGGTCCTTGACTTTACTTTCTGTCTTACCCCACATGTAGTATATCAGGAAATCCTTTGGGCTCTTCTGAGTATATCTGTAATCTGACCATTTGTCAGCTTGGGTTTCAGCAAGCTCCAGGAGTTAGTGATGGACAGGGAATTCTGGCGTGCTACAGACCATGGGGTTGCAAAGAGCCGGACACAACTGCCTGTCTGAACTGAACTGAACTGACCATTTGCTATTTCCATTGCTTACTGATCTAAACCACAATAATCTCTCAAGTGGCAGTATTATTTCAGTAACCTCCAGACTGTACTTCCTAGTTCTATTCTTCACTCCAGCTACACTGGCCTCATTTTTCTCAAAAATGCAAGCATGCTTCTGTTTGGGGGCATTACACTGGCATTTTCCCTTCATGGAATTCTCTTCTGTTAGGTATCCCCATGGCTTTACCCATTTACATTACTGTAAATGTCACCTTGTCCTAGAGGCTTTCCTGATCTTAATGCATAAAATAGCAACCATATACCCATTACCTAGTTCTGTTACCCCACTTTATTTTGCTTCATAGCACTTATTACTGTCTGAACTATTCACACACACACACACACACACTGGGGACAGGATTTTGTTTTGCTTTGTTTTTACAGCTATAGCCCTAGCACCTAAAGCAAAGCCTGACATATAACAAGAATTCAATAATTGTTATTGGGTGAATGGGTGAATAATACAAACTGAAATCTTATCACAGTAGCTGGAGTATAGTTAGCACTTAATAAATCACAAGTTTTATTATCAGGCACTGGATAAATATGTGTTGATTGAATGAATGAGTTTGTTCAAAAGTAGCAAAAAGAATTTTATCTATATTGATCTAAGATCAAGATCTTGATCTTGTGTCTTACCTCCTGATCACTTCACCAGGTTCTACATCCAGATGTTATGTGCCCAGGGTTCAGAAAGCCATTGCATCATGCTCATGAAGGATTCTGACTTGGGGTAAGATTACCCTAAAAAACACTTAAAGGTGTCAACAACAGCTACCTGCTCACTTGACAGACAGAAACCCCTGAGCAAAGCCAAATTCACCCACAGAGGATCATTCCAGATACGGTCATTATAACAGAAGGCTGGGGCAGGACCACATGGCTGCTCTGAACTTACATTAGAAGCATTTTTACTCCCCATGTTTTTCCAAGACCTACAAACTGCAAACAAGGTTGGATCATCTCAGTAGGTGACCTGGGTTTATGACCTATATTTAAAATGAACTGAAAATAATAATGAAAGAGACTAATGTCGCATGAAAAAGTAGCTTCTGCATCTTCTCTGCAGATTCTGTAGTCAAAATCTTTTGGGTTTTTTTTTGGGGGGGGGTGTGGGGGGGCTACATTTCTTTGGTTGGCTTCCTTTGAACTAGAGAAGATGTCTAAAAGGCTTTTATGAGAAGGTTCATAATCCAAAGCATAGCTGCTCGCAGACTTCAGGGAGGGCAGGGCCTGGGGCAGCCCAGCAGCCTCAGCAATGGAGATCCAGAACCCCCTCCACCGGTGTGCTGCCATTTGAGGGACTCCCTGTCATTGCCAAGTCATGAAAGAATTTGATTGGCCTGGCTGATTTTGAGAATGCACTCAGATCCAACCAGTTGTTCCAACAAATTGACTAGACAGTGGTTCATATAGTAGAAATGTGAGGTGGGGGTTAGAGGGGTATAGTTTTCATAAGAGGAAGGATAATTGGAAAAACACCCTGGTAAGTGTCTAGAAGACCTAAGGGAGAGTACAGGGCAAATTCAGAGGAGTCACTTTATGGGCACCACACAACATGAAGGAGAAAAATGCCTTGAGGACTCACTCACCCAATTCAACAATGAAAAAAAAATTGATTTCTCCCAGCAGCTCATTCAGACTTAAACATGCAACAGCTATGCACACTCTATGTAGCATGTGTTGTTCCAACTACGGTCAGGTGAGAAGAAAGTGCATTATGAAGCCAAATAGATAACTTCCATTCTTGTTGTGTGGTCCTGGGTTTATGTGTATGTGTGTGGTCAGTTGCATCTGACTCTCTGCAAACCCATGGGCTATGAAGTGCTAGGCTTCTCTGTCCACTGACTCTATATCCCTAGTCCGTTGCTAGGCTTCTCTTCCTGATCCAGGGATTGAACCCATGTCTCTTGCATCTCCTGCATTGGCAGGCAGGTTATTTACCAACTGTGCCACCTGGGAAGCCCCTTGGGCTTATAACTTTATCTTTATTCATTTCAGGATCCTCATCTGTATCATGGGAAGAGTAGTATTTCCCCACACAAGGTAAGAATGAAGTGAGATAGTGGGGCAGGGCAGGAGTCGGGACAGACTTGAGCCTGAGAGATGAGGTCAAGGCTAGCCCTGCTGTCCATCAGCTGTGAGGCCCTGTGCAAGCTCACTTTCTCAGACCAGCACGCTCTGTATCTCTAAAACAAAGACAGGTGTGCCCATCCTGGGCTTTGGCAGCAAGAAATGAGTTATGCAAAGCTCTGCATCGAGACTAACCGTGTGAGGGCTTAACATTGTATTTCTTAAAAACTGTTTTTAAGTAATAGTGCTTTGAAAAATTTAATATATCTACAGGTGTACACTGTGATTTTTTTTATATTATCACTGTTACCACTACTATCATCAGTATCACCACTGATTCAAGAAAGCACAGTAGAAATAAAGATAAATATAGTTTCAAAGGATGGGCTTATCCCTACTTCTTTAGAAGGCTCTTCCTTGCTACCAAGTAAGGTAAAAATGCTTTGACTTGACAGACAAGGCCATTCATTCTCCAGTCTGTGTCCTTCCAACCTCATCTCTTGCGCTTTCTCTCTCTCTTGCTTGTTCCTGCCGCTTGCCCTGCTATACTTCATCACCCAGGCTCATGGGCTATGAGCTGTCCCTAGACATGTTCTGTACTTAAAAACTCTGTGTCTTCATTCTTGGTGCTTTCTTCTCTTGGAAAGGTCATTTAACCAGTCGCTGTCCTTTGGAATTCTTCTCATTTATTTGGCTGCACCAGTTCTTAGTTGTGGCATGTGGGATCTAGCTCCCTGACTAGGGATCGAACCCAGGCCTCCTGCACTGAGAGCATAGAGTCTCAGCCACTGGCCCACCAGGGAAACCCTCCACTGAAGTTCTTATTTCTAGTTTCAATAAAACTTCCTAGTAGGCCCTTATTACAGCTACTAGTCCTGTTACTTTTTGAGATATTTGTTCACTCTTTCAAATTTTTCTTGTCTGTCTACTATTTAGCCCTTATTTTATTTAGATTTTCTGTGAAGTTGTCCACGTGACCCAACACCGCACCTTATTAAGGTTCCCTTTAGGGCAGGACTGTGTCATGATCATCTTTGTGGTCCCTGTTGGCTAGCACAGTGACTTACATAAAATTGGGACATTAGAGTTGTTAGAAGGGAGAGAGGGCAGGGAGGCCGAAAAAATGGCACTCCAATCTGCTCTCTGTGGACCTCGATCTGTGATCATGATAAGTATTAGCCCTGTATTCTAAGCAACTGAACTGCCTAGCTTTGCAAGAATATACAGAAATGGATAAATAAAGTCCTCTTCTAAGCCTGCATAGAGTTGTTACTTTTTCCATGCTGTCAGACTATAGAATCTCAGAAAATCATAAGCCTTAAGGGACCTAAGAATAACAGTATCTCCATATTATAGTGTCTGTGACCACCATGTCCAGACTAGCCTTTCATCAACTCCTACCTGCCATTTCCAGGTTTTCCTTGGCTTTCACTTTCTTGGACTTGACCACTGACTTCATGTCCCCAGTACCTTGATAGCCCAACCCAGGGTGATAGTGGCTCATTCCAGGATTTGTTGCTGAGAAAAGAGAGGAACATAGACCAAAAGAATATTGCCAATGCAAGGAGTGAGGGAACCCACAAAGTTAAAGCGAGCACAGTCCATCAGCCCACCTGCTCCTCTTATACCAACTTCAAGTTTGGAGGTTCCCAAGACCACCTTCAGTGTTGATCATTCACTGGCAGGACTCAGAGTTCACTGAAAGCTGTTATATTCAAGGTTGTAGTTTACAGCAGGGAAAGGATGCTGAGGAAAATCAATCAGCCAAGGAATCATGGGGCAGATTCCATGGAAGTTCCAAATGCAGAGTTCCCATTGTCCTCTTCCCATGGAACTGTGGACAGTGTTACTTTCCCAGTATCCACGTATGACAACATGCACAGAGTATTGCCAACCAGAGAAGCTCCCTTAAGCCTTGTGTCCAGAGTTTTTACTGGGGCTCCATCCTGTAGATACAGCTGTCTGCCCACATGGCTGACCTAGGCCCCTCTGGACACTGAGCTGACACTACATGACCCAAAGCGTCCACCCTAGATCATGTTGTTAGTCTCTCTGACATGACCCAACATCCCCAGGCAAACAGAAACACTCACACATGACATTCCGAGACCTTCGAGATTATTTCCCAGAAGCTGAGGACAAATAGCTGACCTCTTTGGGGCAAGGGTATATTCTGCACTCTGCAGAGCCCAGCATAGACACCCTTCCTGACTGTCATTACCCCCCACTTCAGCATGCTGGGAAATGCATGAACTTGGAACCAGACAGGCCTGTGCTGGCTGACCATTTATCCTTGCATGACCTCACCAGTCACTCACATCTCTAAGCCTCAGTTTTCTCTTTTAGAAAATGGAGGTAAAAATGACTGTGCCTCACAGTATTTTAAAGGATTAGAACTGATGCTTTTAGGGAACTTAATATAATTCTGATGTGTAGTAAGTACCCAACAAATGTAATAGCCTTTTCCTGTTCTTCAATTCTTTTTTAATCCTCCCCCTCCTCTTTCTCTTTTTTCTCTTCCTCTCTCTCCCTCCTTCCTTCCCTCCATCCCTCTCCTTCTCCCTCTACTCCCTTACGCTCTCTCCTCTTCCACCCTTCCATCTTCTCTCAGGATAGCAGAATGTCACTTCAACTTGCTGTGACTAAGGAAATGCCACCTCAAGGGACCCACGTTCCTGCAGCAGCTTTGGTATACCCTGCTGAAATCTGCTGATCAAAGCTAGCTGTCCTGGGTTGGAATAAACAGGACTTAACACATTGTAATGACTTAGCTCCATTCCAGATCTGGTGTAAACTAAAGATGAAAATGTGTTTTCTAAAAATACCGAGGCTGCTACAGATGTCTGGGCCTGTTTCACCTCTGGTTACACAACAGTCCTGCCTGGACATCTCTACGGAGTTCACTTGCCAGGAAACTACCCTAAGAACAGCCCTGCCTCCTCACTAGTGTTAGCACTGTCCACCCCCCACAGAGACAGAGAGGTTCAAGCACCCAAGACGGACACTAAGTGAGTTATGAAGCAAGGTCTTAGCAAGACCAGAACTTGCATCATCTGAGTTAGGCATGTGTGACCTCAATAGCTCTCCGGATGCTGCCTGGAATTGTTCTGTGGTTTCAGAAAAGCCAAACCTCTGTTCTGTGACTGAGATCGCACTTCCATGTACACTCTCCCCCCAGACACTTTCTCCTACAGAGCTGGTTTAGGGCCTCCATTTTCAGACTGCTGAAGATCTGTGTCACAGATCTTGCCAGTTTCTCTCCCTGCACCTCTCCCATGAACGTGGCATTGGGAATGGCCAGTGATAAGCTGCCTGCACATTTGCTCCCTGAGACTCCCGTGATCAACCTGTGACAGCCCCAGAGATTAGAGCTGCATACGATAAATGCTGCATTGACCTTATTTTTCCTGCCATGTTTAGAGAGAGAAAGTCACTTCATTGAGTTCTCAGGCATTTTTAGTGAGCATAGAGAGAGACTGATGAGGGTAATCCATGAAGACTGAACTGCAGAGCATGAAAGCAAACATTTTGCTTTCTGTACCTGCAGGCTATGTTTATGCCTGACTCTTGTTTAGTGTCAAAGTCAGCTTCCCCTGTAAATATTTCTTCCTTCCTCATCTTGTCTGCAACCATTCCTCTTATTCTTCCTCTTCTAGATCAAGCATCACTGTCCTTTTCAATCTTGATTTCTTTTGAATGATCAAGTCAGAGGAATAGGTCCTCTTCCTTCATTCATTAACTCAATATTTACCAAGTTCCTCTTACATACAAAGAACTCTTCTAGGCAATCTAAAAAATGAAATGGACAGAACAGACAAAAATTCCTGCCTTCATGTAGTTTATATTTTGGTAGTGGGGAACAAGCAATAAGTGAATAAAAATTAGTAAAAACATGTATCAATTGATGATAAATGGTTTGGAGGAAAAATGTAAGGAAAAATGATAGATTTGGGGCATAGAGGGCTTGTGGTTTTAAACATTAGATTGGCCAGTGAAGTCCCAGTGGAAAGATGACATTTGAGTAAAAACCAGGGGAGGTGATCAAGGGAGCCCATTGGGGCTATCAAGACAGAGTCATGGTCTTTGAGATGTTCTATGGCAGGAGTGCCTAAGAACAATTAGGAGGTCAGCATGGCTAGAGTGAGCCATGAAGGGGAGCAGGCTGATGAAGGTGATCAGAGGGGAGAGGAGAGGCCAGAATACACAGGGTGTGTTCAGTAGTGATGGCAGATGACTAAGGAATACAAGCATAGAGGAGTTTAGTTACTTTTTGCTCAGAGTGTCTGACTATTTGTAACTCCATGGACTGCAGCATGCCAGGCTTCCCTGTCCTTTACAATCTCCTCGAGTTTGCTCAAGCTCATGTCCATTGGGTAGGTGATGCCATCCAACTATCTCATCCTCTGTTGCCCCCTTCTCCTACTGCCCTCAGTTTTTTACTCTGACCGTATGGAAAGCCACTGAAGAGTTTTGAGTGGAGTTGTGAAATAATTTGATTTCTATTTTTCAGAATGTCTATAACTACTATTTTTAGAACAGACTCCAAGGAGCCAGAGTAGAAGTGTAACAACTTAGGAGCTTATTGCAATAAGCCAGTTGAGAGGTGATGGTGGCTCAGGCCAGGGTATATCAGAGGAGATGGAGAGAAGTGGTCAGATTCTGTAAATACAGTTGACCCTTGAGTGACACAGGTTTGAACTGTGCAGATCCGCTTATACATGGAATTTTTCAATAATAAATACTACAGTACTACGCCATCCACAGTTGGTTGAATCTACCAATATAGAACCACAAATACATAGGAATCACATACCCCAGAGGCCAGTTATCTGACTGCAGGAAGGGACAGTACCTCTAACCCCTGCTTTGTTCAAAGGTCAATTGTATACTGAGGTAGAGGTTTCCTGATTGATTGCATGTGCATGCGTGCTCCGTTGTGTCCAACGCTTTGCAACACCATGGCCTGTAGCCTGCTAGGCTCCTCTGTCCATGGCATTTCCCAGGAAAGAATACTGGAGTGGGTTGTCATCTCCTTCTCTAGAGGATCTTCCCGACCCAGGGATTGAACCTTATCTCGTACCTCTTGCATTGGCAGGCATATTCTTTACCACTATTGCCGCCTAGGAAGCCCAACTGATAGTGTGTGATTAGATAATAGGGTATAATAGAGACAGAAAAAAAACAAGAGAAATAAGAATGACAGAAGCATTTGGCCAACAACTGGAGGGATAGAGTTGTAATTTGGGAACAAATTATGGTTTGTTTTCTTATCTGCCAAATGGGTAAGTTAACTAAAATGTGAAAGGTTGTTATAAGCGCATGCCTTAGAATCATTCCTGGTATGTAAAACTCAAGTGTTAGCTTCCAGTCTTAGGATTATCCTCCTTTCCCTGCTTGCTTCCTTCAGAGAATGAAGCACAGTCTGCTAGGATCTTGTTTGTTTTTCTTTGTCATCCATCCCTCACCAGAATGGAAGCTTCATGAAGGCAAAGATCTCATCTGCCAAGTTCATGCCATATCATCAGCTTCTACAAGTGTTTCAACTTTAATATATGCTTGATAAATACTTATGAGTAAAAGCATGAAAGGATTAAACACTCAGACAACCTGCATTTCCCATGATATATCTTGGCATCTGTTTCTTGTGTTCATACTGGTCCATTTATGACTTTAGAAAATGGTATTAAGGAAGGCCTTTCTAAAAGGTGGATCAGGGACTTTCCTGGGGCTCCAGTGGTTAATACAAGGGGTGCAGGTTTGACCCCTGGTTAAGGAGCTAAGATCGAATATATCTCATAGCCAAAACACCAAAAAGTAAGACAGAAGCAGTATTGTAATGAATTCAATAAAGACTTTTAAAATGGTTCACATCAAAAAAGAAATTTTAAAATATAAAAGAAAAATTAAAGGTGGATCATGCAAAGGTTAAATAGTTCACTCAGAAAATCCTCTCTGTACTATGCCTTGATGAAGGAAAAAATTCTAAGTATGGCCATCAACAGGAGCTCTGAGATTCCAGACACCACAATCTATGCTCCTCCTTCTGAAGCTGAAATCAGTGCATCCCGTTCTTAATTAGCAGAGCCGCTGCCCTGCCTCCACCCCCTGGTTCTGCTGTCAAGATGTCGCACGTCTCTGGGTTGGCTGCCCATCCCAAGACAGTTCAGCTCTCTGTGCATGGCTGGAGGAAGGCAGGAAAAGGGCAAGGAGCCAATTATATTGAAATGGAATCTGGTCTTTGGAGGCCCCCTGTCAGGGTGAAGAGTTTTGGATGTTTCCAAAGATGACAGATGTTTCTTTATTTGAGCTGCTCTCAGAGGTTAGAGGTCATTTGTAAATAAGATTTGCTCCATTTGGTATGGCAAGTCGTGTTCTTCGAGTCTTATTTTTTTTAATCCCTGAGTCTTTTTCTCTGTGTTTTGACATGCTCACTGCCCGCAGAAAGGCTATTTGGTCTGGAATGAATATTTCATGTCCTTGGGAGCAGCTGAAGTAGCAATCAATTTCAGGAAGGGTACCAGTGATGAGCTGACATGGTGCTAAGACAATCCAATGGGAAGGATAAGATAGAACAACTGGTGAATGAATGGATGAATGAATGAAGGAGTAAATGAGTGAAGCCTCAAAATTATTTCCTCTGATTTTAGCTGGCAGGAGAAGTAAGCTAGATTCTATTATGCAGTCTTTACTTTGTTGGTCCAAGAAATTTTGTCTTTGTATAGATGACATTCCATGGAATATTATCTTCAAGTAAGTAATAATCCATTCAGAATATAAATACAAATTTTAATGCAAATCAGGGAATTTTTTTAAATCGGGTCAATGGACTTATAAGTATCCATGAACTGTATGAAATATGTATACATTTATATTTATATATATATATATAAGTTAACCACTTTAAAAGGAAACACTTGGTATGGGGCAGTCATTGCTCTAATATTTTTTTAACTTTTTATTTTATATTGGAGTAGAGCCAATTAACAATGTTATGATAGTTTCAAGTGGACAGCAAAGA
This sequence comes from Bos indicus x Bos taurus, assembly GCF_003369695.1. Taxonomy (NCBI): domain Eukaryota; kingdom Metazoa; phylum Chordata; class Mammalia; order Artiodactyla; family Bovidae; genus Bos; species Bos indicus x Bos taurus. The sequence continues at coordinate 38,285,756 of NC_040082.1, forward strand.
GACTCAGCCATGCATATACATGAATCCATTCTCCCCCAAATGCCCCTCCCATCCACGCTGCCACATAACATCGATTGCTCTAATGTTTTAGAAATTGTTTCTCATGTAATCCCCACAACCCTAGGAAGGAGATGTTATTAATACTATCCCCACAGAAATAATGTTACTGAGATACTGAAAGGATAAATAGGACTCACAGCTAGAGAGTGGCAGAGCTGGGGTTTTAATTTTGGTAGTCTGGCTTTAACTATATACACAGAGTCATGGTAAGGCAAGGAGAAAGCGTGGATGTGGAGTTGTTTTTTGGTTTTGATTTATTAAGGAAGTTATATTGACAGAAATCAGAGCATCTCATAGACTCCGAGGGCAAGAAAGCAGCTACCTTCACAGGAGTTAGAACCAGAGGTCAAGTCATCAGAAACGTCTACAGCCATCTGTCTGGTCTCTTAGATTTTCTGTGTGTTTTATCTGCAACACTGGCCTGTGAACCCATCCATCATCATGAACATGGCCCATTATAACAGACCAACACACAACTTGAGCTTCTTAGCCTCTTCTGTCTGGATGTCATATTTACCTCTCATCTGTGACTCTGAACATACTAATGAATAGTCTAATTGGACGGAGTTTGAAAGTTTAATCTCCAGCAGCTTCATTGGAAATTTTGAGTTGCCCTCCAACAGCCTGTTCAGAACTCTCCATTCCATGCTCCTTCCTTCATGCCATGATACTTATGGCAATAGACTTGGGCCAAGATGGGGCAAAAGTATGAGGTTTAGCCCAGGGATGACAGTGTTGAAGGTCCAGCAGAATCTGTTTTATATCTTGAAACCTCATTTCAATATTCAATCAATATTACAAATCAGGTCAATATCAACATATTACCTATGAAGGCTCCTTACTCATAAGTGTTAACATTTGGTGGGGAGCAGAATACACTACCTCCTGAATGTGCGTGAGGATTATTTTGAGTTGCAGACAACTGGAACCCACAAATTTAGGAAGAGCGTTTTACCTCCCCCTTAACTGCCTGAAAGAATTTCAATAGGAGGCCTGTACCCAGCAGAGAGGGCTTACCTGGTGGCTCAGTGGTAAAGAATCTGCCTGCCAAGCAGGAGGCGTGGGTTCATTCCCTGGGTCAGGAAGATCGCCTGGAGGAGGGCATGGCAATCCACTCCAGTATGCTTGCCTGCGAAATCCCGTGGACAGAGGAGCCTGGTGGGCTACAGTCCATGGGGTCACAAAGAGCCCATCATGACTTAGCAACTAAACAGCAACAACCCAGAAGAGAACTATTAATATTACCAGAGATAAGTTTTTATATCAGAAAGACTCATTTGTATGGAGGGGGAAAATATTTGTTTACCAAACATTTGCTGTTCTCATCTTCCTGTAAAATGTCTTCCTCCCTTCTGAAAACCCAAATCCCTGCCCTCTTCTCCTTAGCTCAGGGTGGTATATAAGCCTAAATTACCTGACTGCAGTGAGTCTCATTTTTACGGGCCTTTCATAAGTATAAAATTTGTTTTTATACTTATGTTATATAATCTCCTGTTAATCTGTCATCAGTTCAGTTCAGTTCAGTCGCTTAGTCATGTCCGACTCTTTGCGACCCCATCAATCGTAGCACGCCAGGCCTCCCTGTCCATCACCAACTCCCGGAGTTCACTCAGACTCACGTCCATCGAGTCAGCGATGCCATCCAGCCATCTCATCCTCTGTCGTCCCCTTCTCCTCCTGCCCCCAATCCCTCCCAGCATCAGTCTTTTCCAATGAGTCAACTCTTCTCATGAGGTGGCCAAAATTTGTTTTTCTCCTGTTAATCTGTCAGGTGTCAGTGCAATTATTAGACCAGCCAAACAACCTAGAAAGGAAGAAGGGGAACGTTTTCCACCCCTATACATTCCATAAAGAATGAGCACCATTGTTTGTGAATCCCTAGGTGCTCTGATGCAGTCCTATCCTGTGATTCAGCGAGAGCACTGTGTGTGCTCCGCCTCACCTTACAAGGTCCACATGAAAGCTTTTCACATTTATACCGTTCTTACCACGTCACACACACAAACACTCCTCAGCACCCACGACTTGTGTGTTAAAGTTGGCCTGCTTACTACAACAAATGTAGTCATTCAGGCCAGTTACCTGCTAAGTGAATTGACATCAACAATAATTAGAAAAGGCAAAGAACTCACACACCTACAAGTCAATCTTTGACAAAGGAGGCAAGAATATACATTTAGAAAAAGATAGTCTCTTCAGCAAATGGTGTTGGGAAAGCTGGACAGCCACGTGTAACTCAAAGAAGTTAAAACAGACTCTTAACACCACACAAAAAACTAAACTCAAAAGGACTCAAAAACTTAAATATAATACATGACACCATAATATTCCTAGAAGAGAACATAGCCAAAACCCTCTGACATAAATCATACCTATGTTTTCTTAGGTCAGCCTCCCAAGTCAATAGAAATAAAAACAAAGTAAATAGATGGGACCTAATCAAAATTATCAGCTTTTGCACAGCAAAGAAAACCATGAGCAGGAGAAAAGACAACCTACAGACTAGGAGAAAATACTTGCAAGTGATGCAACTGACAAGGGCTTAATTTCCAAAATATACAAAATAGCTCATACAACTCAATAACAAGAAAAACAAACAACCCAATCAAAAAAAAAATGAGCAGAAAACCTAAATAGACATTTATCCAAAGAAGACATAATCAGTAGGTACCTGAAAAAATGCTCACATCACTATTAGATAAATGCAAATCAAAACTACAATGAAGTATCGCCTCACATTGCTAAGAATGGCCATAATTAAAGTCTACTAATAAATTCTTAAGAAAGGTTTTTTTTTCCCTCCTCTCCCCCTGAGAGAAGGGAACCTTCTTACACTGTTGGTCAAAATGTAAGTTGGTGCATCACTATAGAAAACACTATGGAGGTTCCTTAAAAAACTAAAAATAGTCTTACCATGTGATCCAGCAGTCCCAGAGAAAATTGTAATTCAAAAATATACATGCGCCCCAGTGTTCACAGCAGCACTATTTACAATAACAACTCATGGAAGCACCCTAAGTGTCCATTGACAGATGAATAAAGAAAATATATATCTTCTTTATAGTATATATATGATGAAATACTACTCATCCATAAAAAGAATGAAATAGTATCATTTGCAGCAACATGGATGGACCTGGAGATTATCATACTAAGTAAAGACAGAAAGAGAAGTACATATGCTGTATGATATCACTTACATGTGGAATCTAGACGTAGAACATGAATGAACTTATTTATGAAAGAGAAACGGACTCACAGACATAGAAAACAAACTTACAACTATCAAAGAAGAAAGGAGATGGGGGGAGAGGTACATGAGGAGCTTGGGATTAGCAGATATGAACTATATAAATAAAACAGGAAAACAACGAGGTCCTACTGTGTAGCATAAGGAACTATATTCAATATCCTGTAATAAATCATAATGGAAAAGAATATTAAAAAAGACATAATGGGCTAAGTCATGAGGTGGAATTGGAGAAGGCAATGGCACCCCACTCCAGTACTCTTGCCTGGAAAATCCAATGGACGGAGGAGCCTGGTGGGCTGCAGTCCATGGGGTCGCTAAGAGCCGGACACGACTGAACGACTTCACTTTCATGCATTGAAGAAGGAAATGGCAACCCACTCCAGTATTCTTGCCTGGAGAATCCCAGGGACAGAGCCTAGTGGGCTGCCGTCTATGGGGTCGCACAGAGTCGGACACGACTGAAGCGACTTAGCAGCAGCAGCAGCATGAGGTGGAATAATTTTTGATCACATGGCTTTATGTGAATATATGCAAATCATACACTTCTCCTCCAAAGCTACACTTTTTTACCAAGACAACATCTCTCTGAAAAGCTGGCAGCAGATGTGATGAAATACCAAAGTTTCCAACTTGAGTTTAAGGATAGTTTGAGATGTTCAAGAAGGCCATGTTTAGTCGCCAACTCGTGTCCAACTCTTGTTGACCCCATAGACTGTAGCCTGCCAGGCTACTCTGTCCATGGGATTTTCCAGGCAAGAATGCTGGAGTGGGTTGCCATTTCCTTCTCCAGGGGATCTTCCTGACCCAGGAATCAAACCCAGGACTGCTACATTGCAGGCAGATTCTTTACCAACTGAAACTCAGGGGAAAATAAAAATGCATAAAAGAGCTAAAACTCTTGAAGAAGACAGTCATTGCAGAGGATTTTATGTCATAAAACAAGGATCAAGATTGCCTGGTCAAAGCCTGATTGCAGAGGTTTTCAGGATTATTGGCTCATAGGAAAAGTTTAAGAGTTGACTTTAATCTGAATTCAGTTCAGAGGACCCTAGAGCAAAAAAAGAGTGCTTAATAAGCTTGTTAGAGGGGTATTTGCCAGAAAAAGAAGCCAGCACTTTCATTTCAGACTTCATTGCTCTCATATTTTTGTAGATTCTGTTCAATAACAGAAAGAAAGTACAATGTAGTCTTTACATTCCCTATTTGATTTTTGCTTCTTAATAAATGTTTGCAAAACACATATTTGAGGGTTGCAAAGAACTGACTCATTGGAAAAGACCCTGATGCTGAGAAATTGAAGGTGGGAGGAGAAGGGGACAACAGAGGATGAGATTGTTGGATGGTATCACCGACATGAGGGACATGAGTTTGAGTAATCTCCAGGAGTTGTTGATGGACAGGGAAGCCTGGTGTGTTGCAGTCCATGGAGTCACAAAGAGTCGGACAGGACTGAGCAACTGAACTGAACTGAAGGTTGCTTTGTCCCTCATTTATTTTTATGACTAGTGTTGTTGGTATTTTAGGGTATGCCAAGTTTCCATAGGGTAATGCCAGTTCACAGCATCCCTCCCATGGGAAATAAGGGCTTATATTAAGTCAACTAGAGTTGCCAGCAGAAAACAGTTAGTTAGGAGCTGCACCTTAAGTATATTCAGAGAAGCCATATGATCACAGTGCCTCAGGAGTAGTTACAGGATCTTTCCTCAGGGAAGAATGTAACTTCTTTTCTGCCATTCTTTGAAGCCACAACTCAGTCTGTGAAAGGGGGCAGGCTGGCCACCACATTAGCAGAAGCACAGATTTTGAAGCCCAAGAGACCCGCCTTTAAATCCTAATTGGGCTCCTTGTGATATATTTGATCTTCAGTAAGTCGTTTAACCTTCTGGAACTGGGTCTCTTCATTGTGAAATGGCAGGAATAATACTTCCCTTGCAGCATGATGGTAAGTTTTAGAGATAATCTACTTAACAACACCTGGCACATAAGTGAGACCAAGCAAATAGTGTCCATAGTTATTTTGGTTTTGATGATGAGATTAATGAAGTTGTTATTTGAGATATGGGATCATTTTTAAGCAATTGTTTCCTGTACTCATTCTCTGTTCACTGGTGCCAAATAGAAACATGGAGACGGGGTTTAGGGTGAAATAGAAAAGAGTAGCTTTTATTGCTTTGCCAGGCAAAGGTGGCCACAGTGGGCTGATACACCTCAGGGTGTGACCCACCCTGGAGGGGGTAGTGAGGAGTTTTACAGTGTTCAGGGAGCAGGGCGTGATTAGCTCATGGGCAATTCTCAGACTGGTTGGCATCAAGTTGAAGTTCCAAGTATCACCAACCTTCTTGTTTCAACCAATCTAGAGTCTGTGTGCTTGTGGTCAGCAGTTTTTATCTGGAGGGGGATCTGCTTCCCATAAAAACAACTTAGGAGTGCTTGTGTCAGACCTTTAACTGTATCTTTCAGGGAATAGTGAGTTTGGCGATTCTGCTATATGGCAGATTTATAGTCTAAATTGTTACCAGTTGCCCAGTCCAGCAGCTGTTCTTTGTCTTTACATCTTCATGTTTCCCAACTATTAACCCTTGAGTCTGCATTTTACTTCTGTGGACAAGCACACGAGTTCATACGCAGTTTCACAACCTCCTGGCTCTTTAATCTGTGGCTCTCTGGAATACCCCCATACAATTCCAGCCCATCGTTATAAATCCCTGTATTTATTTGCTCGTTCATCTCAGTTCTGCTCAGCTCTTCAGCAAGAAGTGTTTTGGGCACAGTGCTGGGGCAAGGTGTGCAAACACGAATAATGCATTGCCCTCAAAGAACTTAAGCTAAATGTGTGTTTATTGTGCTGAGCGCTCAGTCCCAATTCAGAGGGCACCGGTGAAACTCAGTCCTCTTGAGTTTACTTGTTTGTGTGTTCATTTGTTTTTTTAGCAAACATTTTTGTTCCTACCGTGTGTCAGCACCGTGTCAGATCTTGCCCCAGACGGTCTCTGTCCTCAGGGAGCTCTCAGAGGGGCAGCAGAGGGAGCAGGCGACTGATACTGGGCCCATTTAAAGCTCAGGGAGGAATGACAGTAGGGAACTCAGAGTTCCACCCTGAGTGCCTGGCACATCCTACCCCGCAGGGATAACACTGCGACTAATAAAAGCTCCTTAAGAAACCCTTCTTATGTCTTTAGCTTCCAGACCAAGGCCCTGCTCTGAGAAAACTGCTTTCTCCTTTGCCTCAGTCTGGCCCTCTGTGGCCCTTCCAAACTGAGACCCAACCAAGCACAGGATAACACAGCCTATTTTCTCATGCCTGTCCCAGCATTCCACCTTATCCTTGGCATCTTGTTGGGATACATCCCAAGTAGCCCTTCTTAGAAGTTCTAGCAGGAGATGGGGTAAGGATGTCAGAAGCAAGTGAACAAGAGAAGAGCTGGTTATGAGCCCAGGTCCAGAGGCCAGACTCGTGTGGCTTCCTGTCTGGACGGTGGGATCTTCAGAAAGATATTCAATCTCTCAGAGCCCTATTTTCCTCTTCTGTCACATGGAAATAATAATTATTCTTAGCTCCCAGGGCTCTTGTGAGGATTAAATAAGTTAATGCTTGCCTAGGCCATAGCTTAGCGCTTGACATTTGATAAGCTCTCAACCAATTTATTTCCACTGAAGCGGGCACACTCCAAAAATGTTACAATTTGAAGCCAACTGCCTTAAGTTCAGTGAGGGCTTGAGCTTTCAACAGGGGAAGTGGCTCTGGGGGACCCTTCCCTATGAAACAAGAGGAAAATGACGAGGAGCGAATAAATCACAGCAAAGAAGGAGAGCATTGAAGACATACATAACACACCCCAAAGACACACAAGGCCTTGCCCCCACCCAGATGATCACAATTAAGTCATTTTCGCTTCAGGTTGTTTTTTAAAATTGAGATACAGTCGAAGTTTATTGTGTAGCCCTCTCCTTCTCCAAACCTAATAACTGCTCTGAATTTGATATTATTCCCATGCATGTTTTTATATCATAATAAGATCACTTCAGTCACTCAGTCCTGTCCAACTCTCTGCAACCCCATAAATCACAGCACGCCAGGCCTCCCTGTCCATCGCCAACTCCTGGAGTTCACTCAAACTCACGTCCATCGAGTCGGTGATGCCATCCAGCCATCTCATCCTCTGTCATCCCCTTCTCCTCCTTCCCCCAATCCCTCCCAGCTTCAGAGTCTTTTCCAATGAGTCAACTCTTCACATGAGGTAGCCAAAGTATTGGAGCTTCAGCTTCAGCATCAGTCCTTCCAATGAACACCCAGGACTAATCTCCTTCAGAATGGACTGGTTGGATCTCCTGGCAGTCCAAGGGACTCTCAAGAGTCTTCTCCAACACCACAGTTCAAATGCATCAATTCTTCAGTGCTCAGCTTTCTTCACAGTCCAACTCTCACATCCATACATGACCACTGGAAAAACCATAGCCTTGACTAGACAGACTTTTGTTGGCAAAGTAATATTTCTGCTTTTCAATATGCTATCTAGGTTGGTCATTACTTTCCTTCCAAGGAGTAATCGTCTTTTAAATTAATGGCTGCAATCACCATCTGCAGTGATTTTGGAGCTCAAAAAAATAAAGTCTGACACTGTTTCCACTGTTTCCCCATCTATATCCCATGAAGTGATGGGGCCAGATGCCATGATCTTCGTTTTCTGAATGTTGAGCTTTAAGCCAACTTTTTCACTCTCCTCTTGCACTTTCATCAAGAGGCTTTTTAGTTCCTCTTCACTTTCTGCCATAAGGGTGGTGTCATCTGCATACCTGAGGTTATTGATATTTCCCCCAGCAATCTTGATTCCAGCTTGTGCTCCTTCCAGCCCAGCGTTTCTCATGATGTACTCTGCATACAAGTTAAATAAGCAGGGTGACAATATACACCTTGAGGTAATCCTTTCCTATTTGGAACCAGTCTGTTGTTCCATGTCCAGTTCTAACTGTTGCTTCCTGACCTGCATGTAGGTTTCTCAAGAGGCAGGTCAGGTGGTCTAGTATTCACATCTCTTGAAGAATTTTCCACAGTTTATTGTGATCCAAACAGTCAAAGGCTTAGGCATAGTCAATAAAGCAGAAATAAGTGTTTTTCTGAAACTCTCTTGCTTTTTCAATGATCCAGCAGATGTTGGCAATTTGATCTCTGGTTCCTTTGCCTTTTCTAAAACCAGCTTGAACATCTGGAAGATTATGGTTCACGTATTGCTAAAGCCTGGCTTGGAGAACTTTGAGCATTACTTTACTAGCATGTGAGATGACTGCAATTGTGTGATACTTTGAACTTCTTTGGCATTGCCTTTCTTTGGGATTGGAATGAAAACTGACCTTTTCCAGTCCTGTGGCCACTGCTGAGTTTTCCAAATTTGCTGGCATATTGAGTGCAGCACTTTCACAGCATCATCTTTCAGGATTTGAAAGAGCTCCACTGGAATTCCATCACCTCCACTAGCTTTGTTCGTAGTGATGCTTCCTAAGGCCCACTTGACTTCACATTCCAGGATGTCTGGCTCTAGGTCAGTGATCACACCATCATGATTATCTGGGTCATGAAGATCTTCTTTGTACAGTTCTTCTGTGTATTCTTGCCATCTTTTCTTAATATCTTCTGCTTCTGTTAGGTCCATACCATTTCTGTCCTTTATCGAGACCATCTTTGCTTGAAATGTTCCCTTTGTATCTCTAATTTTCTTGAAGAGATCTCTAGTCTTTCCCATTCTATTGTTTTCCTCTATTTCTTTGCATTGATTGCTGAGGAAGGCTTTCTTATCTCTTCTTGCTCTTCTTTGGAACTCTGCATTCAAATGAGAATATCTTTCCTTTTCTCCTTTGCTTTTCATTTCTCTTCCTTTCAAAGCTATATGTAAGGCCTCCTCAGACAGCCATTTTGCTTTTTTCATTTCTTTTCCATGGTGATGATCTTGATCCCTGTTTCTTATATAATGTCACGAACCTCCATCCATAGTTCATCAGGCACTCTGTCTATCAGATCGAGTCCCTTAAATCTATTTCTCACTTCCACTGTATAATCATAAGGGATTTGATTTAGGTCATACCTGAACGGTCTAGTGGTTTTCCCCACTTTCTTCAATTTAAGTCTGAATTTGGCAATAAGGAGTTCATGATCTGAGCCACAGTCAGCTCCCGGTCTTGTTTTTACTGACTGTATAGAGATTCTCCATCTTTGGCTGCAAGGAATACAATGAATCTGATTTTGGTGTTGACCATCTGGTGATGTCCATGTGTAGAGTCTTCTCTTGTGTTGTTGGAAGAAGGTGTTTGCTATGAGCAGTGTGTTCTATTGGCAAAACTCTATTAGCATTTGCCCTGCTTCATTCTGTACTCCAAGGCCAAATTTGCCTGTTACTCCAGGTGTTTCTTGACTTCCTACATTTTCATTCCAGTCCCCTATAATTAAAAGGACATCTTTTTGGTGTGTTAGTTCTAAAAGATCGTGTAGGTCTTTATAGAACCGTTCAACTTCAGCTGCTTCAGCGTTATTGGTTGGGGCATAGGCTTGGATTAGCATGATATTGAATGGTTTCCCTTGGAAACGAACAGAGATCATTCTGTTGTTTTTGAGATTGCATCCAAATACTGCATTTTGGACTCTTTTGTTTACCGTTATGGCTACTCCATTTCTTCTAAGGGATTCCTGCCTGCAGTAGTAGATATAATGGTCATCTGAGTTAAATTCACCCATTCCAGTCCATTTTAGTTCACTGATTCCTAGAATGTCGACGTTCACTCTTGCCATCTCCTGTTTGACCACTTCCAATTTGCCTTGATTCATGGCCCTGGCATTCCAGGTTCCTATGCAATATTGCTCTTTACAGCATCAGACCTTGCTTCTATCACCAGTCACATCCACAACTGGGTATTATTTTTGCTTTGGCTCCTTCCCTTCATTCTTTCTGGAGTTATTTCTCCACTGATCTCCTGTAACATATTGAGCACCTACCGACCTGGGGAGTTCCCATTTAAGTATCCTATCATTTTGCCTTTTCATACTATTCATGGGGTTCTCAAGGCAAGAATACTGAAGTGGTTTGCCATTCCCTTCTCCAGTGGACCACATTCTGTCAGACCTCTCCACCATGACCCGCCCGTCTTGGATGGCCCCACACGGCATGGCTTAGTTTCATTGAGTTAGATAAGGCTGTGGTCCATGTGATCAGATTGGCTAGTTTTCTGTAAATCCATAAATAGTATATCATATTCTTTTAAACCTTATCTAAATGGCATTTATGATAGATGATACTTTGTTGCCTACTCAGTATTTGTTTATTAGCTGGCCTACTTCAATATTCTCTTCTTTGCAGAACGTGTAGTGTGCTCTGGGCAATAATGCATCCAACTCAAGGCCTTCATTTCCCACCTTCACTTCTGCTAGAGAGGTAGCCAGTAAAACAAAGGTGAAGGTCATTGGCCAGGGCTTCTGGGATGATCCTTTTTAGGGACTCACTTGCCAAGTGTACCATTGCTCTTATTCCCCTTTTCCTCTCTCCTACCTGGAATATTCATGAGGTGGATGAAGCTCCAGAGGTTTTCAGTTCATGACAACCCTGGAGGTTGGACGCCAGTTGTAAGCAAGATGGAGCAGAAAGGGCTGAGTCCCTCATGACCTTAGAGCCTCTGCATCAGCAGTCTTGCACTACCTGCCTCAAGATGTGTCTTGTGTCACAACTAAATATTGTAGTTAAGGCAGGTTTTCTTCCTGTGATTAAAAGCAGTTGAAGCTAAGCCTAAATAGTAAAGAATCATACTGTATGTATCATCTTCCAAAATGAATCTCTTTTCAGCATTATATTTTCATTGCTCAGCATTCTGTTTATCTTATGAGGCAGGTTAGGCCTTAAATCACCAGTTCTAGACTTAGACTGGCTGGGTCACAGCCCAACTCTGGTGTTGACAGTTATGTGAGACCTTGGATAACAGCTTAAACTTCTCTATCTTCATTGCTTGTCTATAAAATGGGGATGATCATAGTACCCCCATCACAGGATTGGCAAGAGAATGAATTGGGTTAATATTCACATGTAAAGTGCTTACAGTTGCACCTACAGCAATATCATAAGTAAACCTGTAGAGACATACTATTATTTTGCTGCTTATCTATGATGATATAGTTCCATTTTAATTGCCATATAATATTCCATTTTATAAACATGCTCTAATATTTTTTTACTCTATGCTCAATGGATTTTTGTTTCTTGATTTTAGCTTTTACTGAACGGTGATGCATTGAACATTCTGAACATGTCTCCTTGTTTATCCCCATATGAGTTTCTCCAGGGCTTCTACCTAGAAGTAGAAATGCTGAGGCTAGGGGCATGTGTGCTTTCCACCTGACTCAATAAAGCTAATTTGCTCTGCAAAGTGAAACACAGGAACCTGTGTAAGAAAATCCCCATTGAATCTCATCTTTCCCAAATCCCAAGGTAATTCAACTTCTTGTTTTCTGCCATTCTGATGTTGTAGCAAGGTATCACTTTGTTCTTGTTTAAATTTGCATTTCCCTGATGAGTAGGGAAGCTGGAAATTATTATATGGTTTGGAGCCATTTGGATTTTGTCTTCTGTGAACAACCTGTTTCTATCTTTTCTCATTTTTCTTCAGGGTTGTTTATCTTCCCCTTTTTGAATTTGTATCTATAATAATGTTATGAACATTTCTTCCAAATCTGTGACTTGTCTTTTCCCATCTTTGAGGGCATAGAGATTTTAATGTAGTCAAATTTATCAAATTTTAGTTATTGATGTCTGTGCCTTAAAAGAGTTCCCCCTCAACCTCAAGGTCATAGGGACTTTCTCCTCTATTTCATTTTAAATTTCTCTCCCCAGGAAGGAAGTCTTGACTGCAGCTGAGATGTATTTTTTATGTGCAGCATGACATAGAAATTTGTTGTTTCTATCTGAGCTAACAGGGATCTCAACACTATGGATTGAGCAGTCCGTCTGTCCACCCTGATTTGTAAGGCTACATCTGTCACGTATTAAGTCCCCATATGTACACGAGTCTGTTGCCCAGCTCTCTAGTGTGTATCATTTGTCTGCTTGCTATCCTGGTGCCAACACACTGCCTGAGTCTCAGTCTCTAAAGGGTCTTTAGTCCGTGGGAAGCTTGGTTTGTTGGCATCATGCAGATAAATCAAATCATAGGATGGGTTTTCCCCTGACCAGACAGCTCTTCCGGCATTATGTAGGACAAGTCTCAGTGCCACAGGGACACAGCAGAAGGGAGGGATACATTTAATTCAACTTGCCTCTTCCTCTTCTCACTATATGCCCTGTGGTGTTTCAGACTGCAAAACCCATGCATGCATCCTGCCACCATCAGAGTTGGCTCTATGTGATCCTGTCCTCAACACTGCTGGACAACAAAGCCATTTTGTCTTTCTAATGGCCCAAAGGAAGGGAAAGTTGCCTAAATGCAATATTTATAGCCTGGATAGTTATGGAAGCACTTGTGAGAGAAACCATTATATTGGAGATGTAAGAAGTCACCAAATCCCCACATGCACAACTCTAAAAAGATTGAGAAAATTAGAAATAGATTATCCACTCACCAGATGGGGTGTTATCTCCTTGGCTTGTTCATGAAAGGACAGAATGAAGTGATTAGGAGGTGGGAAGGCAGCTGAGTATAGCTATCTACATGTGTTAATTTGCTTTTATCTCAATTTTCTATATCAGAATAATATGCCAAACAAAGGGCCCCAGAGAGAATGCTGATTTTGCTTTATTAATCAGATAACAAAGCCCCTGCAACACCCTAAGTAATATTGAAATGGTTGCCAACCCCCTTGGGCACCAGGAAATGTCAGTGGGTCTCCCTCCACAGAATGCAATCAGAATTCAATCAGACAAGAGCATAAAAAGCAAGGCCCAGTGGTTTTCTCTAAACATCCAGGATCTCTCACCAAGGACTGAAGTTTAATGAAGAGGGGAGAATTGGGCCTCAGGGACCAAGTCTTCAGAAGGGGTAAATTTCATGGAGGCATGTGCAGCCCCCAAGCTCCATCAAGCAGTCCAGCCAGGGAGCATCACTCTGCCATTCTCCTTCAGGCTGACTGTGACTGATTGATTTATCACTGTGCTGCAGCTCCCCTGCTTCCCAAATGGCTCAGCAGTAAAGAATCTGTCTGCAGTGCAGAAGACACAGGTTTGATCCCTGGGTGGAAAGGATCCCCTGGAGGAGGGAATGGCAACCCACTCCAGTATTCTTGCCTGGAAAAATCCCATGGATAGAGAAAGTGAAGTCGCTCAGTGGTGTCCGACTCTTTGTGACCCCATGGACTGTAGCCTGCCAGGTTCATCCATCCATGGAATTTTCCAGGCAAGAATAGTGGAGTGGGTTGCCATTTCCTTCTCCAGGGGATCTTCCCAAGCCAGGGATCGAACCCAGGTCTCCTGCATTGCAGGCAGACTCTTTACCATCTGAGCCACCAGGGAATCCCATGGATAGAGAAGCTGGCTAAAATCCACAGGGTCACAAAGAGCTGGATGTGGCTAATCACACATGCTGCTCCCCTGTCTCCACGAGCCTTTGTCATTTAAGCCAGACAATATTTAAATGTCTGTGAAGCCTGTTTTCCTCCTTTCTTCCCATTTCTTTTTTGTCTCTTTTCTCTCCTCTCCCATCTCTGGGATTGTGGTCTCACCATAGGAAACCACAGTCATAGTCAGCTTTACAATCTTTTTTTTTTTTTTTTTGGCCTTATCACACATCATGTGGAATCTTAGTTCCCTGACCAGGGATTGAACCCGTGGCCCTGCAGTGGAAGCACAGAGTCTTAACCACTGGGCTGCTAGAGAAGTCCCTCTGCTTTACTGTCTTGTAGACCTCCATTCAGTCATCTGATATAAGCCAACTTTTCTTTACCATGGGAAACGAACGTTAACAACTGTGTCTGTTATTCTCCAGAAAGCCATATGTAGATCTGTGTGCCCCTATCCTGAAGATAAACTGTGTATATTACAAAAAAGGAAAAAGAGTATGCGATGTTGTCATGTGCCATTGTGAAGTCTCTGTCTAGAAATTTGCCTGCCTTCAGTTCAGTTGGCCATAAAACAACCAAAGAACACTTCAGAGTCCGAAATGAGGCAAGAACCTAGTGATCTGTGATTGGCATGAAAGTTACTGCCCTGAGGAGCTAGCCCCCTGCCCATCCACACCAGCTCAAGGCTCTTCCTGAGTGAGTGAGATAGGAGTGTGGGTCACATGAGAAAGTCACTTAGTATCACTTCAGATAGGAATAAAGGAATATGAAAACAATCCACAAACCAGTGTTTAACTGATTGAGTCTCTTGCTGCCAATGATCAAGTATTGTGGTCCTGGGGTTAGAGTCTGTACTTTTCTCTAATGTGAGATGCTTTGTGATTTGAGAAGTTTACAAAAGCCAAGGTAAAACCAAAATAAAGTTTATAGTTTAGTTAAGTGCATTGTCCACTAATTTCTCATTATGACAAATATTTTCTAGTTTTCTAAGGGTAGGAGAATCTCAGATGAAGGAAATCTCTGTACTACCTTTGCAACTCTTCTGTAAACCTAGAATATTCCAAAATCAGATGTGTATTTTTAAACAAATAAACCAGGACAATCACAGGTTTCTAAAATTACAGGAATAAACATAAATGGCTCACACTGACTTAGAAAAACCAAAAGCCAAGTTCTCCACCTATGCATTAGGAAACTGATGTGAACTTTACCCCTGATAATTTCTGTGACCTTGAGCAAGTCACTTATCCCCTCCTCATTTTATTTATTATTCCAGAGAAAAGGGGCAATCACATTGATCTGCAAAATATGGAAAAGTTCAGAATTATCCATAGTTATACTCTCCAAGCCATGATTTCACCAAATACAAAAATTCGGTAGAAGCAGATTTACTTCTGCATATCTTCTGGTTAACCCAGGCAGTTTCAATTTCAGTATATGCAATTATCATGTCATTTCTAAGAGAACAAGTAACTAAAGAGTTAGGAATGAAGATGGTATATTGGAAGTAAAGATCGATGTGACATAATATGGAAGGATAAGGAATATTGAAAGCATGTGACTTATGATCTTAGAACTGCACCCTGGGTTTGTAGGGAAAGCTTTTGCTGAGAGGTGTGAGAGCCTTTAGTTAAAGTACTTTGATCAGAATTCCTCCTGAGCAAGGTTAAGGACGTGTAACAATGTGTCATGAGAAGGAAGTTTCAGCAACACTTCCCCCAGTAATTTGCACATCTCAAAAATCCAGTCATTTAGAGTCTCTGAGATCTGAGGAGCCAGAAATCAAAAGCTCTGAGTCATAAATCAGAACAATTTTGTTTTCATGCTTCATAACAGATGTTAGTGACAAACAAAATTAATTTCAAGTTTCTCGTGTCAGGGGAGGCAAGCATTAAAAGGCTGTAGGGAGCAGATTCTGAATGGAAGTGTACCATACCGATGGTTATTTTAAAAGGTAAATGGCATTGATATTGACATTATGTAGTAGAGTACCTTGATTGCTTTGTTCAAAATATTTTGTATTACACTCTCAAACTGGTTCACAAGGAAAGGGAACTTCTATGAGTTCTGAAGTTCCTTAACCACAGATTTACCTGAATGTGTGTGTTGAGGAGCTTAACACCTACAACTGGGGGGAACCACTGTGGTACAGACCTAGCCTACCTCAAAGGACTGTTTGAAGGTAAAACGGAATACAGTCATGCCTCATCTTATTGCACTTCTTAAATACTGCGTTTTTTATAAGTTCAAAGTTTGTAGCAACCTTGCTTTGAGCAAGTCTATAGATGCCACTTTTCAAATAACATTTGCTCACTTCATGTCTCTGTGTCATATTTTGGCAATTCTCCCAGGCTTTCAAACTTTTTCATTATTGTGATATTTCTTATGGCGATCTGTGATCAGTGATCTTGATACCATCATATTTGTTCTGAGGTGCCACAAACCACACCCATATAAGACTTTGAACTGGATTATTGAAATGACACAAAGGATTTAGAACATTACATAAGCTTAGCTGATAAAGCAGTGGCAGAGTTTGATAGGATTGACTGCAACTTTGAAAGGCATTCTACTGTGGATAAAATGCTATTAAGCGGCATTTCATGCTACAGAAAAATCGTTTGTAGCAAACCTACCTCATTGTTGTTTTCTCAAATTGCCACAACCACCCTGATCTTTAGCAAGCACCACCATGATCAGTCAGCAGCTGTAGACACACTGCAATGGCACACTTCATAGACTACAGTTTACTATAAACATAACTTTAAATGCCTTGGGAAACCAAAAGATTCTTGTGACTCACTTTATTTTGCAACAACATTCACTTCATTGTGGTGGTCTGGAACTGAACCTACAATATCTCCAAGGTACACTTGTAATAGAGTTGAAGTTCTCTGAATTTTTTTTAAATATTAATAATATTGATATACAGATTTTTTATTCGAAAAATCAAGCATGTCTCGGTGCTTATCACTGCACTGGGAAAGGAGGTATACAGTGCTGATTGCTTCCAGGACACACTGGTGGGTAAAGTGGTGATGGATGACTCTATAGAGATACTCAATGCCTACAAGTATAAAAGTTTAATACACAAAACTAGGAGCTAAGATGGGATAAGGTCAGAGTACTATGAGGTGAATGAGTAGCTCATCAAATGAAATTATTTTTGAAATGTTGTATCTCAATTATACAACAAGACAAAGGATGGCTTTCTGGGGGAGGTGACATCTAAGTCCTAAAAAATGAATGGAAATTAGCTAGGCTTTAGGGGGATGGGAGCTGGGGAGTGCTGATGGTAACAGCACTGGTGTGACAGAGAAAGACAGGCACAAGAGGAAATAAAATAATTTCCTTTGGCTAGAATGGAGCATGAACCAATGAGAGATTAGCAAAAGATGAGGCTACAAAGAGAGGCCATCTCTAGTTGATGGAGGTAAGGAGTTGTAAGTTATGTTACAGTTTTGTTCCTTACCCTGTCTGAGGGAAACTGAAGCCAGAATGGGTTTTGAGCAAGGTTATGACATAAATGAATTGACAGTTTGATGACGTCTTTCTGACCTCACTGTGGAAAAACAGATTGGAGGGAAGAAAAATTGGAAGCATAAGGACAAACTATGATAAGTAATCAAGACAAGAGATGAGAGTGGACTAGACTGGTATGGTGGTAATCAGCCCAGAAAAGACAGGACAGAACTGACAGATGTATAGAAGTTACAACCAACAGAACTTGGTAATTAGGTACATTGAGTGAGAGAAAAATCAAAAACTTGAGAAATGATACTGTAGAATTGCCATTCCATGGAGATAGGAAATAGGAGGTAATAGCAGATGTAGGAGTAAAGATGATGAGTTTATCTGGAGGCAAGCTGAGCTTGATATTCTCAAGAGATGTCCAAATGGTGATGTCCAGTAGATGGATGGATCTTTCCTGAAGTTCTCCCTACTTTGAGAAGAGAAGTTTGAAACATATGGAGGCCTTTTGAGAACCTTGTCCATTAATATATTAATCTAATAACAGGAGAAATAATAAAAGGAGAGCATTAGTTATAATAAGAGAATATCTTTGGAAATAAGAGAATGTTCAGTCCAAGACATGTACAAGAGAGTAACTCAGCCAAAACAGATAAGAAAGCTCCATTTCTGAAAGGAGAAAACATCAGCCGCTTAACAATGATGTGCTGTGAGATCACGTCCTTTTATGGATAGGCTGGCATCTGGGGAGGAAATAATCTGCCATCTGTCAAGATCCCTCATCAGGGTCACTCATGCCCTTGACTTCAGAAAAGACACAGTGAATTAAAGATACAGTGAAAGTGTGGGAGATATACATGGGCCATAGCCATTACTGGTCCAATTCCTCCATTTTATAGAGAAAAGAATTAAGATTCAGAGTAACTGACCTGCCCATGGTCACACAGCTGGTTAGCAGGATCTGTAAGCCACATGTCAATTGGAGTCTTAATCTGCCCTTTGAAATCTACATGAGATCAAGTTGAACCCCATCCCATATTCTGTGGAAAACCCTGCACCATCACTTCCCCCCTCCCCAACTTCTGTGAATTCCTGTGGGACTGATGTTTCTCCCAGTCACCTCTGGTTCTCCTTTCCAATGTTTGCTAAGTTCCTCACTCTCTTCTTTCTTATGGCTCTTTTAGCTTCTCCCCTTTTCATTGAGCCAAATATGGGGACAACTCCTCCTTGACTTCTAGACCCCTACCCCCAATCAAATGATACCAAGCAGTCAAGGCCACTCTGTGTTGTTAAGTTTTACTAACAATTTTAAAGTAACATGGATGGATAGTGTATCATATTATAATATCATACATATTTGTAAGTGAATATTGTTTAAAGTACCATTTATACAATGAAATATTATTCGGCCATAAAGAAATATGGAAATCTTATCATTTGAAACAACATGGGTGTACCGTAAGTATGGATTATGCTAAGTGAAATAAGCCAGAAAAAGACAAATGCTGTATGATCTCACTTGCATGTGGAATGTAGACAGATTAGTAGTTGCTAGAGGTGGGTGTGAGGGGGTGAAATGTGTTGCTTAGTCACTAAGTCATGTCTGACTCTGCGACCCCATGGACTGCAGCACGCCAGGCTTCCCTGTCTTTCATTATGTCCCAGAGTTTTCTCAAACTCATGTCCATTGAGTCAGTGATGCCATTCAACGATCTCATCCTCTGTCGCCCTCTGAAGAGGGTCAAAAGGTACAAACTTAAATTAGGTCATGGGAAAGTAAGATACAGCATGGTGACTATAGTTAATAGTACTGTATTGAATATTTGAAAGTTACTAGACTCTTGAGAGTCCCTTGGACTGCAAGGCGATCCAACCAGTCCATTCTGAAGGAGATCAGCCCTGGGATTTCTTCGGAAGGAATGATGCTAAAGCTGAAACTCCAGTACTTTGGCCACCTCATGCAAAGAGTTGACTCATTGGAAAAGACTCTGATGCTGGGAGGGATTGGGGGCAGGAGGAGAAGGGGACGGCAGAGGATAAGACGGCTGGATGGCATCACCGACTCGATGAACGTGAGTTTGAGTGAATTCCAGGAGTTGGTGATGGACAAGGAGGCCTGGCATGCTGCGATTCATGGGGTTGCAAAGAGTTTGACATGACTGAGCAACTGAACTGAACTGAGCTGAGACTACTAGATCTTAAAAGTTCTCATCACAAGGGGGGAAAAATTTGTTACTATATATGGTAACAGATATTAACTAGACTTCTTGTGCTGATCATTTTGCAGAGTATAAAATTATAGAATCATTATGCTATACATCTAAACTAATATAATGTTATTTTTATATGTCTATTATGCCTCAATTTTGAAAAATAGCCCCTCTGCCTTTTTTTGACAACCAAGAACCAACCTGCTGACATCTTAATCTCATTTCTCATGCTTTTGCCAAATGAGTCTCCCCACTTCCTTTTCTCTTTTCCACTTAATTCTTGTCCCCTTGCCATTAATCCCAGGTGCTAATCAGGAGATGTTCCCTGCCTAAGGAAACTCTAGAACCACCTGCTAAAATACTCATTTTTCTCACCCCACTTAACAAATCTGATCCTACACTCTTTGCATATACCAGATGACTAGTCCATTTGACCTTGTAGAAAGCTCCTCCCAAATTTCCCAGGTCCTGCTCCCTGTCTGCCCCCACTTCAGGCTTTCCTGTGCTTGCTAGTCAGCATGCAACTCACATAAGCATGCATATGTCTTGAGTTAAGTGAACTGAGCCCATCAATGTGTACTATTGTCTTTTAATTGCTTTTAGACCTGCAGACTTGGAACAACTTTCTTCACCCTTCAGCTCAGCACTGATTTATTCAGCTTCTGTGAGCAATTTATTCACTTTTAATTAGATCCAACTTAATTATTTTGTCAGTAAAACAAACCAAAAGAATCTATAAAACAACTTTTAAGTGAAATCACATTCCTGCCTGGGGGGATATAAAAAATGAAATTATGCATCTCATTTTACCTGCCTCTTGCAAAGACAAGATTGCCCACATTGTCTTTTTATTTTCCAAAACCTTTTGTCTTTCATTAAGGAAGAGACATGAGAAATCAGGCTTGGAATAGAGAGGAGAAAATGGAAAAAGTTATTTTCAGTGGAGAGCAGGTACGGAAGTATATAAGTTAAGTGTTAGTTGCTCAGTCATGTATGATTCTTTGCGATTCCATGGACTGAAGCCTGCCAAGTTCCTCTGTCCGTAGAATACTCCAGGCAAGAATACTGGAGTGGGTTGCCATTCCCTTCTCCAAGGAATCTTCCCAACCTAGGGATCGAACCTGGGTCTCTTGCATTGCAAGCAGATTCTTTACCATTTAAGCCACCAGAGAAGCTCCCATACATGGGAGTGAATAGGGCAGGGCTTCTCCAGATATGCTCTTGGGCAACCCCTGTCCTGGAATGTTCTGGGAACTGTTTAAGAGAGCAGGTTTCCCACCCCAGCCCTGGAGCTTCTGATTCATTAGATCTGAGAGGTGGGGATGAGAGATGGGGCTTCTTACTTGCCTATTTTCTCACATTCTGAACTCATGCCTACTTCTGGACACCCAAGCCCTCATCGTCACTAACTGGACACTTCTGCTTCTCCAGGAAGCTTGCCTTGTCCTTCCTATTCAAACAGCTTTTCTTCTGTCTGTGACAACTGCCACGGCTTGCTGTCTGCACTTACTCAGTCCGCTATCGATAGCCTATGCATCCCCTGTCCTGTGTGCACATCCCATGTCTATAATTAGTTTGTTAGGTCAGGAACTCTCCTTACAGATCAGTCACTCAGTACTGAGCCAAGTCCCCTGTCGGCATTCTTGGGCTCCCACTACCACACCAGTATTTCCAACCTTTCAGAGCCCAAAGATCCCTTTTGTCATCAAAGAACTTTACAACCTCTACCTGAAATTTGCTGTGATTTTAATTTTTGTGTGACTTCCCTGATAGCACAGACAGTAAAGAATCTGCCTGCAATGCAGGAGACCTGGTTTCGATCCCTGGGTCAAGAAGATCCCCTGGAGAAGGGAAAGGCAACCCACTCCAGTATTCTTGCCTAGAGAATCCCATGGACAGAGGAGCCTGGCAGGCTACAGTTCCTGGGATTGCACAAAGTCAGGCACAACTGAGCGACAAACACTTAGTAATCATGGGTTGAGAAAATGCATAGTAGTGAAATCCTATTGTGAAATCAGTAATGTCTTCAGACAAATTTATAATATATCTATCTTAAAAGTAACCACCACGACTTCCCTGGTGGTCCAGAAGTTACAACTTTGCTTTCCAATATGGGGCATTTTCGTTTGATCCCTGGTCAGGGAGCTCAGATCCCCCATGTCTCATGGCCAGAAAAGCCAAAACATAAAACAGAAGCAATATTGTAACACATTCAATAAAGACTTTAAAATTTATCCACATCAAAAGAATCTTAAAGTAACTGCCAAACTTTAAAATAGAAACTCCTATGGAGAAGGCAATGGCAACCCACTCCAGTACTCTTGCCTGGAAAATCCCATGGACGGAGGAGCCTAGTAGGCTGCAGTCCATGGGGTCGAAAAGAGTCAGACACGACTTCACTTTCACTTTCACTTTCATGCATTGGATAAGGAAATGGCAATCCACCCCAGTGTTCTTGCCTGGAGAATCCCAGTGACGGGGGAGCCTGGTGGGCTGCCGTCTATGGGGTCGCACAGAGTCGGACACGACTGAAGTGACTTAGCAGCAGCAGCATGCAGCATAGAATGTGTTCCATCTACAGACTATGCCAGGAGGGCATTGAATACTCTGACCTCTTGCTGTCAGTGGCCTAGCTCAGGGAAAAGTATAAGGATGAGAGTTTAGGGGCTACTCTCTTGGCCTCAAATTTGTAGTATGACACCCAAGTTGAGGTGTCAGGGTGTTTGGAAAATATAAACTCTTTCTCCAGCTAACAGCAATAATGACAAGTCTGACCATGTCATGTTGTTATCGTCCACGTTACTCCAATAGCCCTCACTGGATTCATCTGTTGTTTAACTCTCTGACTAAATGTCTTTTAATCTGGGACCTGGCAGAGAATGGCTAATACCCACCAAAGATTCTTTGTGCTTCCCGAGTAGCCCAGCTTCCTTTGCAGTCAGGGTGAGGCCATGTGACTGATTCCGGCCATTTGACTTTGACCAAAGTAATGTTATTCACTTATGGTTCCTTGTTATGGCTACATTTAAAGCCACATGTTGAGATCGTGATGTGGAGAGGGAGTCTGGATCCATAAGACTCTGGATGGGAGCAAGTTACGTGGACCTCTAGATTCTTTGTAGGTTGTGCTAAACCACTGAGATTTGGAGCCTTATTTGTTTCACAAGCTAGCATAGCTTCTGTTGCTATTGTTTAGTCACTAAGTCATGTCTGACTCTTTTCGACCCCATGGACTGAAGCTCACCAGGCTCCTCTGACCATGGGATTTTCCAGGCAAGAATACTGGAGTGGGTTGCATTTCCTTCTCCAGGGGATCTTCATGACCCAGGAATTGAACCCAGGTCTCCTACTTTTGCAGGGGGATTCTTTACTGCTGAGCCACAAGGGAAGCCCCTCGCATAGGTTGGCCTGACTAATATATGAAAGTGAAAATAGAGCTTTTAAGGAACTGCTAAATACCTAGATCCATGCACCTAGATTTAAGAGAGAGAGAGAGAAGGAGAGCTTGGGTATTTGAGAATACTGAGCAGGAAGGAAAGAGGTAGGCAGGAGCTGCATCATATGAAGAAATGTAGGCCACAATGAGAAGTCTAGGTTTTGTGCAAAGGCAACCATAAAGAGCATAAGAAGAGAACTGACGTGATCTAATTTGCACTTTAGAAAAATAGCTCTGGCTGCTGTGTGAAGGCTAGATTGGAAAGGCAACAAGCAAGGCTGTAGGAGCCAGTTAAAAGTTTGTTGCAATTCATCCAAGACAAGAGATGCTAATGCCTTTTATTAGAAAACAGTAGAAATGTTGAGAAGCAGATGGATTTGAAGAATATTTAGAAGACAAAAATGGATAGACCAAAAAGAGATTGGCTGTAGCAAATGAAGCAGGAATCAGAGATAATGACTAGATTCTTTGACTAGGTCCTAGTAGGAAAATCATAGGCCATTCAGGTAAGACCTAAATCAAATCTCATACAATTAACAGTGGAAATGGCAAATGGATTCAAAGCATTAGAACTGATAGAATGCCTGAAGAACTATTGACGGAGGTTTGTAACATTGTACGAGAGGTGGTGATCAAAACCATCCCTAAGGGAAAAAAAGGCAAAATTGTTGTCTGCAGAGGCCATACAAATGGCTGAGGAAAGAAGAGAAGCTAAAGGCAAAGGAGAAAAGGAAAGATATACCCATCTGAATGCAGAGTTCCAAAGAAAAGCAAGGAGAGATAAGAAAGCCTTCCCTAGTGATCAATGCAAAGAAATAGAGGAAAACAATAGAATGGAAAAGACTAGAGATCTCTTCAAGAAAATTAGAGATACCAAGGGGACATTTCAGGCAAAGATGGAAACAATAAAGGACAGAAATGGTATGGACCTAACAGAAGCAGAAGGTATTAAGAAGAGGTGGCAAGAATACACAGAAGAACTCTACAAAAAAGATCTTCATGACCCAGATAACCACAGTAGTGTGATCACTTACCTAGAGCCAGGCATCCTGGAATGCGAACTCAAGTGGGCCTTAGGAGGCATCACTACAAACAAAGCTGGTGGAGATGATGAAATTCTAGCTGAATTATTTCAAATCTTAAAAGATGATGATGTTAAAATGCTGCACTCAATATGCCAGCAAATTTGGAAAACTCAGCAGTGGCCACAGGACTGGAAAAGGTCAGTTTTCATTCCAATCCCAAAGAAGGGCGGTGCCAAGTAATGTCCAAACTACTGCACAATTGCACTAATTTCACATGCTAGCAAAATAATGCTCAGAATTCTCCAAGCCAGGCTTCAACAGTACATGAAGCAAGAACTTCCAAATATTCAAGGTGGATTTAGAAAAGGCAGAGGAACCAGAGATCAAATTGCCAACATCCATTGGATCATACAAAAAGCAAGAGAACTCTAGAAAAACATTGACTTCTGCTTCATTGACTACGCCAAAGCCTTCGACTGTGTGGATCACAACAAACTGTGAAAAATTCTTAAAAAAATGAGAATACCAGACCACCTGACCTGCCTCCTGAGAAATCTGTATGCAGGTCAGGAAGCAACAATTAGAACTGGACATGGTACAACAGACTGGTTTCAAATTGGGAAAGGATTACAACAAGGCTGTATATTGTCACCCTGCTTATTTAACTTACAAGCAGAGTACATCATACGAAATGCTGGGCTGGATGAAGTACAAACTGGAATCAAGATTGCTGGGGGAAATATCAATAACCTCAGATATGCAGATGACATCACCCTCATGGCAGAAAGCGAAGAACTAAAGAGCCTCTTGATGAAAGTGAAAGAAGAGAGTGAAAAAGCTGACCCAGAGGGATGGTACGGGGAGGGAGGTGGAAGGGGGGTTCAGGATGGGGAACACGTGTACGCCCGTGGTGGATTCATGTTGATGTGTGGCAGAACCAATACAATATTGTAAAGTAATTAGCCTCCAATTAAAATAAATAAATTAAAAAAAAAAAACTCAACAGTCAAAAAAACTAAGATCATGGCATCCGGTCCCACCACTTCATGGAAAAATAGATGGGGAAACACATATAGTGACAGACTATTGTCTTGGACTAAAATGCAGACTAAAATCACTGCATATGGTGACTGCAACCAAGAAATTAAAAGATGCTTGCTCCTTGGAATAAAAGCTATGGCCAACCTAGACAGCTTATTAAAAAGCAGAGACATTACTTTCCTGACAAAGGTTCCACTAGTCAAAGCTATGGTTTTTCCAGTAGTCATGTACAGATGTGAGAGTTGGACCATAAAGAAGGCTGAGCGCCAAAGAATTGATGCTTTTGAACTATGGTGTTGGAGAAGACTCTTGAGAGTCCGTTGGACTGCAAGGAGATCCAACCAGTCAATTTTAAAGGAAATCAGTCCTGAATATTCACTGGAAGGACTGATGCTGAAGCTGAAACTCCTGTACTTTGGCCACTGGATGCAAAGAGCTGACTCATTGGAAAAGACCCTGATGCTGGGAAAGATTGAAGGTGGGAGAAGGGGATGACAGAGGATGAGATGGTTGAATGGCATCACCAACTCCAAAGACATGAGTTTGATCAAGCTCCAGGAGATGGTGAAGAACAGGGAGGCCTGGTGTGCTGCAGTCCATAGGGTAGCAAAGACTTAGACATGACTGAGTAGCAATGATCCTTTGGGTAATTGAAGATGCTATTCATGAAAATAAAGACTGTTGGAACCAAAATGAATTTTGGGGAGAATCCAAGACTTCTAGATATGTTAAATTGTGATATCCAGCAAAGCAATGGAGATGGCAAGTAGGCAAAGGGATTACCCCCATCCAGTGCCCATGAATGAGGTTTGAGCTCCAAATACACTGAATGGGAAATCAACTTGCTATATAACTGGTGATGCCCTAAACACTAATGAACTTGGGGGATAATGACGTTTAACATGGCAGACTACAAAAATAATCTCATCTGTTTAAAAAAATAGTTGTCTTTGAAAATCTGTTGGAGTAAGGCTTTCACGGACTTAGAAGCTAACAGAAAATCAATCAGGGACAAAAGCACCACCTAGACTTAGGATGAATTCTGAGTGGGGCATGTTATGATACCTAAGTCTTATAAAAATCTGTCTTTGATTATTCCTTTCCCGCACAGGTTCATCTATAAGGATTTCATTTGTCAAGTATTTTCATTATCTTCAACAGCAGTGGTCCGCAACCTTTTCAGCACCAGGGACTGGTTTCATGGAAGGCAGTTTTTCCGTGGACCAGGGAGATGGGGGATGGTTTCGAGATGATTCAAGGGCATTACATTTATTGTGCACTTCATTTCCATTATTATTACATCAGCTTCCATCACAGATCATCAGGCTTTAGATCCTGGGGATTGGGGAACCCTGTTCTACAGAACTGCATCCTTTGGTTAATATTTAAGGTGATTGCTGTTTCTTTCTCATTCCCCAACTCCTTTCACGCTAGTCCCCACTTTCACCAATCTCTAAAGGCAGCCATCTCCACCCCACTCTATGCAAGGTCCTTCAGACTCAGTTCTTATTCAGTATTGCTTCCTCTCTGGAGGAAGGCAGCATCTGGCATCCTAATTATAGGACACGTTTTGTAGTCTGTGAATGAGGCACAATCACAGCTCTTGCCCTTCCCTTTGGGGAGGACAGAGCACATCCGGTGCTTGCAGGAACTGTGAGCACACAGCAGCTGTATGTAAACTCCTGTAGCTGAGTTCACGGCCAGTGAAGGCTCTAAAGTTGAGCTGTCCTCGAGGCTTCTAGCCTAGCTGAACTCTGCTGCAGGATAAGGTCTCCCTTTTGACCATTCTCCCCTTTGACCATTCCTTTCATAGCAAGCTTTACTGAACTTTCCTGGGCAGGTCCCAGAGCTAGAAACCTTAGTGAATGGCTTTCAAACCATGATTTCTGTTTTCTGGCCTGTAACTAAATGTATTTTCTTGAATCAAAAATGCTATCAATTGAATAATGTTGTGAGGGTAAAAAGAAAAAAAAAAAGAAACATAACTGTATATAACCATATCAATAATGTAACATAAAGAAGTCCCTGGTGGTCCAGTGGTTAAAACTTCATCTTCTAATACAGGGGGTGCAGGTTCAATCCCTAGTTGGGAAACTAAAATCCCACATGCCTTGTGGCCAAAAACCAAAACATGAAACAGAAGTAACTGTGTTGTGACAAATTCAATAAAGACTTTAAAAATGGTCTACATCATAAAAGAAACTTAAATATATGACATATCCTGGGTTCAAAATACTGAAGTGTGTGTGTGAGGGGGTGAAGGGATTACATCTTGGATTCTAGTAATTGCAGGTTTTCCTGAAAGGGAGTAGAAAGAAATGACAGTTTCTATGGAGACAGTATTCTATTTCCTTTATTTTTGTTTCTTCATCTGTAAAATGGGTATGAGTAACGTAGGTAGACAACTACATAGGGTGAAGGCCATTTCCTCAAGCAAATCCAATCAAAATAAATGGAAAAGGCAAAATGAATAAGAAATTGATGAGTTTTATTGAAAATCTTTCCTTGATCTAGTAAAACGTTTGGGGAATGGATAGGAACGTGGTCAGTGGATTTTTTCTTCACTTTGGGGCTGATGAAAAACCTTTTGTTGTTGCCTTTGCTGTTTTGAGTTTTGTTCCCCAAAACATCTATGGGGAACAAATACCTTACAAAACATATTAGTAGCCTTTCCTGCAGTAGTTGGTAAGCTTCAGATAATGAAAATGACTGATACTGAGTGACTGGTGATATTTCTGAACCTGATTCCCAGACAGCAAACAGAGGAATAGATGGTCTGGAGCAAATGTTGTAGTAACAGACCAACAGTTTTCATTTTGATAAAAGTAGGTCTTATTAGTATCTATTAAAAAAATAATGTCTCAAGCCCTAATTTCTAATATCAATGTTTTAGCACAAAGCCAAAGGTGATTAAGCTTTTTAAAAGTGAGCTGACTTAAAATATACTGCATTTAATAAAACAAATAATATTAGGGTACAGCAAAAATTGGAAATGCTTGCAATTTGGGGAAAACTGAGGTAATTAAATGATTTAAAGACACATTAACCCTAGACTATTTCTTCTATGGTGGTTATTGTTTAACTCGGTGTCTGACAGGAAATTGTTTTTGTGAGTTTATACTATTTGTCCTCAGGTGGAGTGCTTTAAAAACCCACCAAACTTTCTTACATTCTAATTAATTCTAATGTCAGGATAGTGTACTATTTATCAAGAATCTAAGTGTAGATTAAATTTAGTTTTATAGGATTCCCCACCTCCCCTGGCCCTGACCAACTGATACACTTTGTAGAGAACAGTACATGAAGGGAAAATAATTCTCTAGTAACCAATTTTCCCGTTTATAGTCCCACTTGGGTCTTCTTTCCATTTTTAAATTCAACATGTTTTCTCTAGGTGCAGGAAGCTTGCATGTGTGACTTCTTGCTAAGCTGCTCACTTACTTCCAGACACTTACACATGTATTTACACACATATAACACACACTCACTATTTCATCCAGTTACCTGTAATCCCCTAATCTCAGCTCAATGAATTCTACCTGCTCAGGGACAAGGTCCTATCCCTCTGTCTTGCAGTCACACAGTACCCTCTTCTCTTTTGTGGCCCTTATCCTGATTGGTGAATATGTACCTATTTCTATCAGTGTGTGCTTAAAATCTCTCAGCTAAAGTTTAGGAATTCCCCTAAGTCAATTAAGAATATGTTCATGATATTAGAGATAGGAACAATTTCTTAAATAGAATGCAAAAAGCAGAAACCATGAAATAAAAACTAATTAATGGGTTATTAAAAATAAATAAATTTTAAAAATAATAGTAAAATAAAGTCTCTCAGCCTCACTAGAATGCAAGCTCCAAGAGGAAAGGGATAGATGTCTAGGTTTTACTCACCTGGTACAAAACAAAAAGTTCAATAAGTGGTTTTTTTGTTTGCTTGTTTCAATGAATAACTGTTTGAAAAGTAAAAATGTTAATCTTAAGCTCAGTCGTGCCCGGCTCTTTGCAACCCATGGCTTTTATTTAATTGACCCCTATAATAAAAATGGAATTTGCTAAAGATGGGGTTTAGTTGAGTTCATTAAAATGTAAAAGAAAAGAACTAGAATTAATTGAAAATGTGAGCCAGGCAGGACGGAGTAAATTTGGGAATAAGAACAAAATTTGTTAACAAACTGTAATTAACCCAGTATTTTAGACCCATGATCCACCATAGAAGAATGGTCCCTCCACACACCCCCATCTAGAGGAAATCCTGCCCAGTGGAAAAGTGATATTAATACCCAAGAGGATTACTGCTACAAGCAGAGGTGACCTGAGTGTTAATTAGCAAAATCAAATAATCCCCAAGTTTATTGTTAGTGGGAGGTGCCATGTTGAAAAATTAGAATGAGAGGAAGACTTTACAATTAGAAGGACCTTGGAGAGTTGCTTCAGATATGCCCCTCCCTTTCTGAAAGCAATTAAAACCACACCTCAGATAAAAGGATTACACAATCCCCCTTTGTTTCCTGTTCTACTTTTGCAAGGAAGTAACTTATCAGGAGCAAGGGGGAAGCAGTGGGTCAAGGAGTTTGTCCATCTTGCCCCTCCAGCCCATTGCTTTGCGGCTTCCAGCAGAGCACGGCCTGGGGCCCACAGCTCTGGTCCTTGGGTCCCTGCCTGACAGTCTCCAGGGCTTCTTCCCCTCAGCATCATAAATAGCCTTAATAGGCCACCTGGCCCTTGTCATCTCTACACGCTCTCCTTTTGCTACCTCTATGGGAGAGTCCTGTGAATCTTGTTTCTAGAACCAGTTCTACCTGGAACACCCTCTTACAACCTTCTACCTAGCTAATGGTGTCTATATACATATACACATAGATACACACACACACAAACATATTTTATTTCTTTAAAAAAAACACAAAACTTTATTTTGTATGGAGTATAGCTGATTAACAGTTAACCTCCCACCCGCTTCCTCTGATTGACCTGGGCGGGTGGAGACAGGACTCTCATCCCTCCAGCCATCCAGCACCTCTGGGCCTGTTTACATTTCCTCCCTGTGACTCTCGCCTGTGCCAGCAGCCTGGAGAGCTTAGAAGGTGACCTCTGGGGTCACTGCAGTTGGTAGTCAGAGAAGACAGTCTGAGGACTCTTCCCCAAAGGATGTTCCCCCCCACCCCCCACCAACTTAAACTTTTTATTTTGTGTTAGGGTATAGCTGACTAACAATGTTGTGACAGTTTCAAGTGAACGGCAAAGGGACTCAGCTATACGTGTGCATGTATCCATTCTCTCCCAAACCCTACTCCCATCCAGGCTGCCACATAACACTGAGAAGAGTTTCCTGTGCTGTACAGTAGGTCCTTGCTGGTTATCCATTTTAAATATAGTAGTTAAGCGTATTGTTTTCTGAATCATTGCAATGTCTTGCCCCTTTACCCATAACTACTTTAGGATGGATTTCCTACAAACAAGAACAATTTCTTATATAAGTGCCATATATTTATCATCATCAGGAGAGTTAACATTATTAAAATCCTGTTTCTAATCCGCACTTCATGTTTAAATTTTCCCCATTGTCCAGTAATGTCTTTTATACCTCTTTGATCTCCCCCTGTCCAGGAGCCAATCCAGGATCTCACATTACATTTTAACCTTCTTTAATCAGAAACTGTTCCTCTGCTTTTCTTTGACCTTTGACATTTGAAAAACCTAAGCCAGTTATTTTGTAGACTAGCCCTCAGTTTGAGATTTTTCATTGTTTCCCTGTGTTTTCCACAGAAGCGATGTCCTTCTCAGTATATTGTGTCAAGGGGCTTAAGATATCAAATTATCCCCAAATAGGTAATGTTTGCTTTGATCTCTTGGAGAAGCTGGTGTCTGCCACATTTCTCCACTACAAAGTGCTTCTCTTTTTTAAAACCATTGTAATTAATAATTTGAAGGAAAGAGACTTTGAAGCTATGTGGATATTCAGCTCCTCATCAAGCTTTCATCTACTAATTTGACATCCATTTTATATCTGTTTTATTTTTATGGAAGCTTAGTTAACATTGTTAATAAAGAAAAAAAGGAACGTGATATGATAAATGGACTTTCTAAATTACCTTACCTAAAATACCTGCATCTCCCATATCAATCCAATCTTCCTTTATGAAGATCTTATCACATAAAACTGAGAGATGTCTCATATGTATGGCATTAGTCAAGGCAAGATTTCTCATTTGCATTTTCTATTCTATTCATGAATGATCTTTTCATTTCCTTTTCTTTTACAATCATAATATTTTATAAAAAAGAATCTATGAAAAGGACATTTATTTTAATAATGAGGAAAAAGATATATATTATTCTTTCAGTCTTACCAGCTGTCAAAATATTGCTTTTGGTCACATCATGATGGGCATCAGTAATTGCATTTACTTTTTCATGCTTGATACAAGGGCTCACTTAAGTCTCCGAAGAGCTTCATGCAGCCTTGGGGTCTATGAATTGGAAATCATTTGGATTGATTAAAGTCATGAGGAGAATTAGGATAAGGGTCAGATCATAGGAGCATCAGGAAGATAAAATATTACCATTTAAACGAGAAATGGAACTTTTTCTCCTTTAGTGAATCCCATTTTCAATGACAGATGGAGTTGGTCACTGTAAGATTAATAATACCTGACATTCACTCATCCATTTATTCAAAAGAAAATCATTCTGCAAGCCTACTAGGTGAGAAGAAAATTCTGTACAACTTCTAACCTTATAAATTATGTATTTGAATAGATTCTTCTGGATCTCTAAGCAAAATATGACCAAAAGGAACCTTGGAAGCTTGATTATAGGTTCTATTAACATGTTATTGACTGGGGGATTTTTGCAGAAATTAACACCTATGGCTAGTGATTTGTTATGTAAGTGAATATTGAAAAGTCTCTGGTCAATAATGTTTAGGTAAAAAAGATGTATTAATATGTCTCTAGTCAATAAGTTGTTAGAAGAGCTCAGAACCTGGAATACCCTAGAAAAATCAGCCTGCTTCCTCCATCTCAGACTAAGCACTCAATTTTAGAAACCACCAAATGGAAAGGAGAGAAAGAAACCCCCGCCCCTGACAACCAAATCAGAAAAACCCTGTGTGTTCATAGAAGCACATTTAGTGAAGTCCGCTCACCTCAGGCCCAAATTTCCTAGAAATAAACTTTCTCCTTTGTTTCACCAATTACTCTCATGTGAGGTTCTGACCACAGATGAGGTTCTCTGAAATATCATCAGTATCAGAAACTTTAGAGAGAGAGAAAACCTGAAGAATAAATATCTTTCCCCTTAAGATACATCTCCACTTACTTCACATACTGTCCAATTTGTTCCTCACAAAAAGCTTGTGAAAAAAGTTGAGTAAGACTGCTGCTGCTGCTAAGTTGCTTCAGTCGTGTCCAACTCTGTGCGACCCCAGAGACAGCAGCCCACCAGGCTCCCCCATTCCTGAGATTCTCCAGGCAAGAACACTGGAGTGGGTTGCCATTTCCTTCTCCAATGCATGAAACTGAAAAGTGAAAGTGAAGTCGCTCAGTCATGTCCGACTCTTCGCGACCCCATGGACTTCAGCCCACCAGGCTCCTCTGTCCATGGGATTTTCCAGGCAAGAGTACTGGAGTGGTGTGTCATTGCCTTCTCCAAAGCATGAAATGAAAAGTGAAAGTGAAGTCACCAGTCGTGTCCGACTCTTAACGACCCCATGGATTACAGCCCACCAGGCTCCTCTGTCCATGGGATTCTCCAGGCAAGAACACTGGAGTGGGTTGCCATTTCCTTCTCCAATGCATGAAAGTGAAAAGTGAAAGTGAAGTCGCTCAGCCGTGTCTGACTTTTAGCGACCCCATGGACTGCAGCCTACCAGCCTCCTCCACCCATGGGATTTTCCAGGCAAGACTAGATCTCCTCATATTCTGGTGAGAAAACTGAACACCAGAGAGATGAAGGGACAGTTTGGAGTCAGGGATGAATCACAGCTAGAATTCTGATCCCTGGGGCCATAGCCCTCATGGCTATGCTTTTGCCCCAGTGAGTATACTTACTCCCCATACCACCCACCAGCTTCAGTGCTTTCATAGTACTTTTATTTATGTGATTTTTAAAAATTATATTTTTCTATTTGGCTGTGATGGGTCTTTGTTACTGCTCGCAGGCTTTCTCTAGTTGTAGCAAGCAGGGGTTCCTCCTCTAGTTGTGGTGTGCAGGCTTATCACTGCAGTGGCTTTCCTTGCTGCGGAGTGCAGGCTGAGTAGTTGTGGGGCATAGGCTTAGTTGTTCCCCAGCATGTGGAATCTTCCTGGACAAGGGATCGAACCTGTGTCCCCTGCATTGACAGGTGGATTCTTAACCACTGGACTACCAGGGAAGTCACTATTTATGTGATTGTTAGCTTAATGTCTCTCACTCTATCATATAAGGATTATAGGGATTAAACCTATTTTTCTCACCTTCTGTTCCACAGCCTACCATGGATGGTTTTGGATGGACACATGGATGGGCCAATATCCCACCTGTTTCTCTTAACCATAGCCATGTCTTAAGCTGACACAATACATATTTCTCCTGACCACGGTAACCTCCTGTGTCCTTTTTCAGATCGGAGCTTGCTATGAGACATGGCCCTCTCAGTGGACTCGTCTTGGCACCGGTGGCAGAGGCGAGTCAGAGACGGCTGCCCCCAGTCTCCGTCGGAAGCCACGCCGCTGCTGCTCGCAGAGAAGGAGACGCGGAACTACAATCCGGCGCAGCAGCGGGTCGTGTTCCCCAACAATCACGCATTCCACCAGGACTGGGCAAAGTTCTCCAGGCGATACTCCAGCAACAGAATCTGTACAACCAAGTACACCCTCTTCACCTTCCTGCCCCGGAATCTCCTAGAGCAGTTTCACAGGTACACGACCGCCTGGCTGAACGCTGTGTGCTTTAACCATGCGTTTGCCACTTGGATGAATTCAGAAATGCTGCTTTCTGGGCTACCTTTCCTTTAGTATCCAAATGCATGTACCTTGGGAAGCTTTGTCATTCGTTCATTTGCTCATTCAATATTTATCAGGTTCTACTCGGTGTTAGGTCTTGTGTTGTGTATTAGAGATAGATGAGGGAGAAAAAAAAGAAAGACGCATTGTCCTGACTATATTGGCTAATGAAGGAAACCAGATGTTAATTTTAGGAATTATATGCTTGCTAAGTCACTTCAGTCATGTCTCTTTGTGACCCTGTGGACTGTAGCCCGCCAGGCTCCTCTGTCCATGGGATTCTCCAGGCAAGAGTACTGGAGTGAGTTGCCATTTCCTACCCTGGTGGATCTTCCCAACCCAGGGATTGAACCTATGTCTCTTGTGTCTCCTGTATTGGCAGTCAGGTTCTTTACCACTAGTGCCGCCTGGGAAGCCCAGAAGTTATATAAATTGGTGTAAGCTGTAATTCACATAGGTACTTCCAAGGAGAGGTATGTGTTGTTGTTAGAATGAACACAAGAGAAATCAGGCCTAGTTAGGAAAGTCAAGAAAGACTTCCAGGAGGAAGGGACAGTGGAAGTCTAACCTGAAAGAAAAGAATGCATTAACCAGGTGGAAAGAGGCAGAGAGAAGTCAGAAAAGGGAGCCAGAAGAATGTTCTTTCAGGCAGACCCTTATGTGTGAAGGCAATGTGGCAAGAAGGAGCAAGATGTACCTTGGAAAGCTTAAAACTTGCAAGTCATTGTTTTGAGATAATATAGGCAAAATTATATTTTAATTATAAAGCAAAGTATGCATCCAGACATTATCCTAAATTTTGTAATTATTAGCACCTACCATTTATCGAGCAACTACTATACTCTGGAACCCTCTATTGCATACATAGTAAATACCATCCCATGTAATAAGTATAGAAAACCTTTAAAGTACGTAGTACTATCTTCATTTTATATGGATTTGACTTCAAAGCCCTTACCGTGACGTTCAAGGTGACACTGAAAGAGAATGTCATATTAGTTAGTAAGAGCTAGTAGTAGGGAGGAGAAGGCAATGGCAACCCCACTCCAGTACTCTTGCCTGGAAAATCCCATGGACAGAGGAGCCTGGTGGGCTGCAGTCCATGGGGTCGCTAAGAGTCAGATACGACTGAGCGACTTCACTTTCACTTTTCACTTTCATGCATTGGAGAAGGAAATGGCAACCCACTCCAGGATTCTTAGCTGGAGAATCCCAGGGATGGGGGAGCCTGGTGGGCTGCCGTCTATGGGGTTGCACAGATTTGGACATGACTGAAGTGACTTAGCAGCAATAGTGGGGAAGAAATAGTGTGTCAACTATATTTTTCTTCTCCGTAGTTTTCACTCACACCTTTCTTGCCCCCTCCAGATGGGCTAACCTCTATTTCCTGTTCCTGGTGATTCTGAACTGGATTCCCACCTTGGAAGTCTTCCACAGGGAAATCACCATGTTACCATTGGCCATTGTCCTGTTCATCATCATGGTCAAAGATGGCATGGAGGACTTTAGGAGATACCGCTTTGATAGACAGATTAACTGCTCCAACATCCAGATATACGAATGGTAAGAGCAAGTATTCCTCTGTTTTCTCTGTGGATTGTGTAAACTTATTAGCATCCTCAAAAAGTTCGTCTCTCTTCTCACTTTTTTTTTCAATTCACTTAATTCAATGATACTCAACCAGGGCAATTTTCCCATGAAAGGAACTTCTGAACTGTTTTAGAGACATTTTTGGTTGCCATATTGGGAAGGAAGGTCCTACTAGAATCTGGGTAAAACCAAGGATGATGCTAAACATTTTACAATATACAGGAAAACCTCCCACAACAAAGATTATGATCCTGTCCAAAATGTCACTAGTGCTGAGGTTTAGAAACCTTAATTTAACTCATGTGAACACCATATTAGGGCTTCCCTGGTAGTTCAGATGGTAAAGCGTCTGCCTACAATGAGGGAGACCTGGGTTCGATCCCCGAGTCAGGAAGATCCCCTGGAGAAGGAAATGGCAACCCACTCCAGTATTCTTGCCTGGAAAATCCAACAGACTGAGGAGCCTGGTAGGCCACAGTCCATGGGGTCGCAAAGAGTCAGACACGACTGAGCAATTTCACTTTCTTTCTAAACGCCATATTATTAAACCTAGGATGTTACATTATTAAGAGGAGGATAGAAAGCTCAAGACTTAAACTCTAGGAATTTCCACTGTGGGCCAGAGGCTAAGACGCCACGCTCCCAATGCAAAGGACCCAGGTTCAATCCCTGGTCAGGGAAGTAAATCCCACATTCTGCAACTGAAGATCTTGCATGCCACATTTGAAAGTCCCACATGTTATATGAAGATCTCAAGTGCCCCAACTAAGACCTGGCACAGCCAAATAGTAGACAGAGAGATAGATAGTTTTTTTTTTTTTTCCTTTAAGAATTAAACTCTGAAATTGACTGACTCATCTCAGGAGACCAACTTCAGGAACAGCTCTTTGAAGACTCATGGGCAATGTCTCCCAAACCAGAAAATATAGACCATTTTTAGAACATCTGTGGCTCTTGGCTGTAAATCCTTGCCTTTAGAACTTAACCGGGTAGGTTTTAGGACCCAGAGTTGGCACACCTGTTCTGGGTTGCCTGGGGTGGAAAAGGAAGCTACCTGTAAATGACGTCTGCATTCCAACAGGTGGAGTCTCAACAAGTAGAAGGAAGTGACCAGTGGATACACACCTGTTCTCTGCAAGCTCTTTCCTTGACATCCTTGTCCCTTAGTGTT